>NC_049226.1:10325000-11575000 GCF_011100685.1 Canis lupus familiaris
GAGGCCTCAGGCCTCCCACCATCTCCTAACTGGGGGTTCAGAGAAGAAATTCTTGAATAAGCTAAATAAATTTATCTTGTAAATATTTTATTAACATGAATTTTAATATTCCTGAAGCAAAACTTGTTTTTAATTTAAAAGCTTTCAGATTGCTTAAGCGTATTGTGAGAGGGAATGGAGAAAATCTCTGGGCATTGCTAGGTCCCATTCTTCTTTATTAAATAATTATCGAATAAAGTGAACAGCTCAGCTGAAAGGAGAGCCAAAGTGGTAGGTTGCTACAGAAAACTTTATTTCTAATTAAGAAATACAGAGGAAGGAGAGGTCAAAGCATAGAGTGTCACTCTCAAGCAAACTGAAACAAGGAACACAAAGGAAGTCTTCTGTTGTGATTGTGAACAACCTCAAACAGATTTGTACAGGAAACCTAGTTTAAGAGAATGTTGCAGGAAATATGTTCCTTAGATGTTTTAACCCTAGTAACACCAAGCTACTAATTAATGATTCATTAATAAGAAACTTTTAAAATCCCAAAGGCTTCTACTGTTGAAAATGGGATCAAAATTAATTGGCACAAGCTGTGAGTAAAATCAGTCAGTTAACATAATAATCGAAAGCAAAAGAGATGTGATAATGGATTAGTATTCCTTTAAAAATGGATGTGGCATTTATCTTCACTTTTTCATTTTGTATTAAAATAGAGGAAGAGGGGAAAATTCAGTCCCATTGTTATCATTTCTCTAGGGCCTTGAGTAAATTTGAAGCCACCATGGGGTTTCTTGGGTCTTTTAGGGGATGTTCCTTTCCCCAGTAATAGCTTTGGGGATGTTTCTGAGATTCCTCAGAAGGTGAATTCATCAGGCTCAATGCAAAACAATATTGTTGTTCGAAAGGAGGGTTGTGAGCTGCTAGGCCAAAGGGCCATGGCCCAGAACCAGTGAAAAATCAATACTAGGAAATTAATATCCATTTCTTTTCATGGTTAGGGAAAATTTCCCCAAAAGAGGATTGAGGTCACAGATGATAGAAGGAGGCATCAGGTAGATGTTCGGAGACTTAGCTTTCTCTTCAGCTCTTGCTTCTCTTATAACTTCAATCATCTTCTCTTTGCAAGTTTGCCCAGATGATACAATCATAGATTCCAGTTCCTTCATTTATAGTCCCTGCACTCCTTCTATTCCAGGAAAAAAGTTGTGGAGAATGATGTGGAACTTCGAATTGCTCGCTTTTCTGTTGCTGTGTCCCAAGGTAGTCCCTAATTGGCATATGCCAACATGTCTCACTATGGGGCCAGAGATCTTCGCTCATCTACCACCTATGTCCTAGTGCTAAACCAGCACTGCCTATCTTGGTTACCATTTCTTTTATAGGAGTAAGACAAAAAATGTCCTTTTCTGGGATATCCTATCTTTGTGGGTTGGCATTAACAAAGGTAAGTGCTCCTACTTAGTACTTTATCTGTTCTTACCTGGAAGACTCTCAAGCATTTGAAAAACAGTTTCTTAATATTTTAAGAGCAAAATGCCGTTGTTTCATAACCTTGCCTCATCACATTCCAGCTGTGAGATCTTGAGTGAGGAACTTATTTTTTTTTCTCTAAGCCTTAGGAATTCATCAATACAATGGGAATAATAACACAAATGTCGCCAGATCGTTTTGAGGATTAAATGAGATAATTTTTTGTATGACATTTGGCATAATACCTGACAATAAGTAAGAACTCTATAAATAATAATCTTCACAATACTGGCCCAAAGACAAAAATTTGAAGAACAAATGGGTCAAGAGGTTATTTAAAACAATTATATACTTGATATTTCCAAGGATTCAGAAAGTTCTAGAAGGAATCTTTGCTATTAGGAGCTGAACTTGTATAATATCCCAGTGAATCAAGACATTTTCAAGTTGGAATTTTAATAGTACAGTGCTTAGGTCAGAGGTGCAAAGTGTAAAATGATGTATATTCTAGGCAGTTAACATGATGGACCCAGCAAAATCAAATCTAAACTCTTATCTTCAGATCTAATCAGTGTCTTACACAGAGCTTCCATGTAGACACTTGTGAGCCAAAGTAGATCTTTGATGTATATCAAATAATGAAGAGATCACATAAGACCAAGTATAATAATACATATTTCATTTGTAATTATCTTTATTGGAAGAGCAGAATTGTTTGGGAGGTGATGGCATGAACCTTGGAGCTCTACCAAATGTAGCAAGTCCATGTGAGTGTTGAAGAGGAAAGTAAAGGTTCAGGTGCTAAAGAAGCAGCAACACCTTTAAAGTTACGGGTAGAAGAAAACAACACACATCTTGTTTGTCGTCCTGGAAGATGCCATGGAAATTGCATACTCCGGAGGCTATAACGCTTTTTCCAATGAAATTTTGTGCTTAAATCTAATACACAGAGCAGGAATAAGGGAAGTCCTCACTATTCATAACTTGGAAGCCTTAGAATAAATTCACTGGAGTCCTTGGGCTCTTTGAGTCTTTCTTAGAAAACCGCTGGTTTAGTCTAACAACCTGACCTGATAAAACCAATTGCTTTTTCACACTCAGAATCACACTATGAGCTAGTAGTGAAATGGACACCTCTACTTTAGGACATTAGTCACAAAATTTTCACTTTCCTTACACAGTTGGGAGGTAATCGTATTTGCCTAAGGACCTACAAGCAGAGAAAACAGGCATGAGGAAAATCATGGGATGGAGAGGAAAATATCTTTGCTGATAAATTCTAAGTTATTCCTTTTTTGTACAGTTGAGGATAAAGAGAAAACATTTGATTTTGCTTCTGACATTCAGTCTGTTAATATAGAAAGAGAGAAGATCTTATCATACTCTCAATCAGTTATTTACAATCGTTTTTTTCTGTGGATTGCCTTCCTTATAACTTGGTCTGACACATAGTTTAGAGGGACATGAGCTGAAAAATGTAGACAAATGCTGCAGGAGCAAGATCATCTTTCTTCCTTTTAGTGGCAGGAGGTTCTCCACAGAAGAAAAACAAAACAACAGCAACCCAGACTGTTATCTTGAAGCTAGGAGAGTGTACTTCAGGTAAACCAAAAAAATAAAATAGACAAAAAAATGAAGTATGATAGAGTCAGCCATGCTCTTCATTGTGTGCTGAAAAGTTACACATGAGGATTCCAGAAGGGTATTTTGCATGTTGGGCCAGAAAGAAATTCCATGTTGTATACCTATCCATCCACTCTTACTGGCTCTCAGGAATGTGGCTTGTCCTGTGCAAAATTATTTTTAGGGCTGTTTTCACTTCCTTATTCCTCAAGGTATAGATCAAAGGATTCAGCATTGGTCCTACGAGGTTCATCAGAATTTGCACCACAGTTCCCAGCATGGGGTTAGGCGTGGGCTGCAAGTAGACGGTGATGATGGGTCCATAGGCACAAAGGATGGCAATGAGGTGGGCACTACAAGTGGAGAAGGCCCGGCGGCGGCCTTCGGTTGAATGAATATGCAAGATAGAGATGGTGATTCGAGTGTAGGATAAAATGATTAGGAGAAAGCAGAGGAGAGACACCAGGCCAACGTTGGTGAAACTCACCCTCTGGGCTAAGGATGTATCAGCACAGGCCAGTGGCAAAAGTGCCGGAATGTCACAAAAGAAGTGATCCACTTCATTGGGACCACAGTATGGCAAAGTGAAGGTGAGGAAAGTCAAGATACTGGAATGGATACACCCTAACAGCCATGTGCCTGCAGCCAGGGCCCCACAGATTCTAGGACTCATGATGACTGTGTACCGCAGAGGGTAACAGATAGCAGTGAAGCGGTCATAGGCCATCACGGTATACAAGAAGCATTCAATGCTGCCAAGGAAATGGAAGAAGAAGAGCTGGGAGACACAACTCTTATAGGAAATGAGTGGGCTCAGTCCCATGAGGTACAACAGCATTTTAGGACAGGTCACAGAAGAGAAACTCATGTCAAACACAGACAAGTTCCCCAGAAAAAAATACATGGGTGTGTGAAGGCGAGTGGAAGAAAGAATAGCCATGAGGATGGACACATTTCCTAGCAGGGTGCAGGCATAGAAGGGTAAGAACAAGACAAAAAGCATAGTCTCCAGCCCCTTTGTGTGTGGAATCCCCAGCAGGATGAATTCAGTCACCACCGAGCAGTTCTTCTTCTCCATGAGAAAGTGTCCTAGGGGAGGAAAAGGAAGCAGAGGACATGGACAGATGCCCTGGCTTGATGGCAGTGAACATACTGGGCAAATGAAATATGCCATTGAAAGGATAGCATTCTGGTTCAAAGTTAAGGAAAAGTTGCTTATGACCCATATTACAGGGCATTTTAACTGGAATGTAGTTGTCATAGAAAATTTAATAGTTTTGTGCCAAGTATTTTTGTTATATCAATTCTAAATGCAGACATCTCTTATTAAAACAATACTTTTTTAAAAAGAAAAGCATCTTAGAGGAAAGATTTTTCAAAGGGAAGGACAGAGCCCACACAAACGTGTGCTCCTTCAGAGAGGAAGGATCTCAAATCTTCAGAATCAACCAGGGGCTTTTTCATTTGGCAAGATAGGAACTACAACTTAAGAATCACTATATATTTTTTAATCACCATATTTGTGGACCACCACTACTGACAACATTGTTTCTTCTCTCTCTGACTTTTCAGAGAGACATAAGGGTTGAACAATTAATGCTTTACATTGGAAATGCTGATACAACATGATTTCAGTTTAGTAACCCTTACAATAAGTTTTTGAGATAAATCTATAGAGAAGAAAACAGCCACACATTAAAAAGGTGAAGCAACTCTCCTAGATTGAGATAGCTAGAATGGTAGAGCTAGGGATCTATTTTTTTTTTCTCCTGACATCATCAGTCTTTCCAATGTATGCATCTATGGTGGACTGTGACATTACTAGCCTTCTCATATTTTGCCTCCGTGTTATTCATGTTTTTTCTTGTTGATGTCACCAGGCTAGGAAAATATTCCTTCTCCTCATTAGTAAGCAATGGAAAGCCAACCTGTCCTTCCCCACCCACACCACCACCACCACCACCACCACCATCACCACCACCACCACATACACATAAAGTTATAAAGTTTGATGTGCACTGCTATATTCTAGTGCAGAAAACAATGCCTGGCGCAGAGCAGGTTCTTAATAAATGCTTGATGAATGAAGTAGTCAAATGACTCATTCAATGACTGACAAAACTGGATAACATTCAGTATTTTATCTTATATAAGGACTTAGATGATACTGTTGGATAGAAGTCTTCATCCACAACCTTCTAAAGAAGCATGATCATCCACTTCTTCCTGTTTGGCCTTATTCTTCTGAATCTTTAGAATTTCGCTCTTTACCTTCATGGCATCTGTACCCAGGAGGAAGCTCTGTACTGTACTCTAAAAGGTGGCCAGACCCAAAATAAGAACTACTTATTCTTATGCAATCTACTCCCCCCCCCACCAAAAGCCCTGGATGTTTTATCAAGAGGAGTCACACATTACATGAAGAATTGGCCCAGTATATCCAGGTGAAGTCTCATTTGGAATGTCTAGTCTTTTAATCATTTTGAATCAAGTCCAAATCCCTGGGTATACAGGACAATAATAAGAAAGGAGTTTTTGAGTTGGTTGGCCAACATGATGAGGTGAAGGACAAACAAAGCAAATAACATCCTATTCTGTGTTTAGTAGCTCCATGCTCCTATTCACCCTAGACTCAGAAACCATTTGTAAACCAAGACTCCAAGTTCTCCTCTCCATGAGGCATATGAAAAACAAAAACAGAGCAGAAAGAAAAAAGATGAAGGTGGCACTCACGTGACTTACAAGGAGGAAATTTGATCCTTTCACCATCTGTCTCTATAGGATCTTTTGCCTCGATTTGCCTTTGATGTCACATGGTAAATAAGGGTCAGGGATCTCCTCACATGATCTGGAAAGCTCTTTCTTAGTGAAATAAACTCAGGCTAAATGAAGTAAAGCTGAGTGTACCTCTGTCCTCTCCAAAGATTGCTTCCAAGACACTAATAGCTACATTGTTTTCTTTTATGTGGAAATTTAAATGCCCTTGGAGGCCTTTGGGATCCCATTCCTGAGTGATTTCTGATTCAAGGGGGTTGTTGAACAAAGGGAGTAATTACAAGTAAGTAAATGATCTAGTTGAAACAGAATATGCTAATGTTCCCCCTTGTGTCATTACTACAGCGTGAACGAGATTGAACCATGTCTACACTTTCTATTTCTGTGGTTGATCTAGAGAAGTGAGACGAAGGCTGAGAGGTACAACTCAATCCTAGGATATAGGTAGAAAACATTTTCTTAGTTTCAGGATATAATATTAGAATGAGAAGAACAACTATATATCTCATGCTTTTAAATATCCAATTTCAAACACTTTATCTCAAATTGTTCTCCATAGCTCTTCTCCTACTTTTGAGATGCAGTATTTTGATTTGGAAATAAAATTTCCATGATTAGATTCTCCAACAAGCAGTTTTGTCAATTGGCAGAGTTGGCTTTTCTGAACTAGCACTTGTTCTCCACGTGATTTTTCCAGAATTGTATTAATATATAAAACAACACATATTTATTAAGGATATATACAACTATGCACAAGACATGTTTGATGAATCTGGAATTTCTTTTTTTTTTTTTTGAAGGGTGTCAAGAACCTTGCCACTTGAGACCAGATGTTTATAATGTTAGAATTGTTCATCTTTCATATACAAAAGGGTTATAAGTTTTCAAAGAACCAAAATAGATTAATTAATGAATGAAGTAAAGAAGGCAAAAGGAAAAGGGCTCAACAGTGCTAAAATCTGGCTCTCTGAAAAGACTAAGGGGTATACCTCTATAAAGATGACTGCTAAAGGGGTGTCTGGCTGGCTTGGTAGGTTAAGCATCTGCTTTGGCTCAGGTCATGATCTCAGGGTTCTGGAATCAAGCCTTGCATCCAGCTCCCTGCTCAGTGGGGAGTCTGCTTCTCCCTCTTCCTCGGCCTCTCCCTCTGCTTGTGCTCTTTCTTATGTACTCTCTCTCTCAAAAAAATTAATAAAATATCTTTTTAATAAGATGATTATTGGACAAAAGAGAGAAAGTACATATAAAAGTTTATTTTTAATAAATTTGAAAACTATGATAAACTGAATAAATCTTAAAAAGATACAACTTATCAAAACAGACTCAAAAATATAGAAAATATGAATAGATATATGTTTTAGTTTCTATGGCATAATCAATTATTCCAAATCTTGGTGACCTAAAATAACTGACATTTGGTTTATTTGGGTCAGGAATCCAGACACAGCTTAACTAAGTGCCTCTGGCTCAGAGTCTTTCTTGAGGTTGCAAACCATTGTCTGTGGCTACACTGTTTTTGAAGGCTTGACTGGAGAAGGATTTGCTTCCAAGGTCCTTCACATGGCTATTGGTAGATCTGAGACCTGTCCATAGGACTGCCTTGCAATATAGCAGCTGGCTTCTCCCAAGGCAGTCAATCCTAAAGACAGTAAAATAGAGCACATTCACCCAAGATTGAAGCCATAGTCTTTTATTTTTAAAGATTTTATTTATTTATTCATGAGAGACAGAGACAGAGAGAGAAAAAGAGAGAGAGAGAGAGGCACCAGCAGAGGGAGAAACAGTCTCCCTGCAGGGATCCCAATGCGGAACTCAATCCCAGGACCCCAGGATCATGACCTGAGCCAAAGGCAGACCTTCAACTACTAAGCCATCCAGGTGCCCCAACATAGTCTTTTATAATGTAATTTTGGAAGTGATATCCCATCACCTCTGCTATGCTGTATTCACTAAAACAAGTCACTAAAACTAAGGACCCGATTGCACAAAAGCATGAATCCTAGAAGATGGGGGTAATTGGAGGCCATATTAGAGAGGCATTGCAGGCCAGTAGGGGATGTTGAAATAGAATATAAATGATGCTGGGACAATTAATTGGATATTCATATTTTTTTTAAGTAGAAGGAAATTGAATTCTTATCTCATCACAAACAAAAGTCAATTCCTGATGGATTAAAGACTTAAAAGTGAAAATCAAGACTGTGAAAGAAATCTATTCCAAGTCCCTCCCCATCCCACAGAAGGAGACAAAACTCACAGTTGTCTGCACTTGGCTGTAACTCTTTGTTTTTCTAGGTCGCGGTGCCCTATAGTCTCAGTATACTCCAACTACAAAACATATTCTTCTCTAGCCTGCCCACAACCCACATCCCAGTGTAGCCCTGGACAGAGTCCCTTAAGAAATCTGCCATCGCTTGCTCTACCTGGCCAAGAGTCTATGCCCTCCACACACCACCCTCATGGGGTCAACTGCAACCCTCTCATATCCCTAAAAACCCTTTAAAAGGCCCAGCCTAACAGAAACTCAGGGCTGACCTTTCTCTAGATGTCTGGCCTCTCTCATCCCTTGGAGAGTGAATAAAGTCTGTCCTGCTTGTTGCTCCACTCTTCATGCAATTATTTGCCACCCATATCACCAGGCACCCTAACTCTATGAAAACCCTAAAGACACAAATTAAGTATAATATATGATTTCTAAACAAGATGCAATCATCTCTGGAAGAGATTATAAAGGAAAAGTTTGATAAATTATTCACATTAAATGAACACATTGATTTTATATTAAAAAAAAGACAGAGGAGCCACAGACTAGGAAAAGATATTTGTAATGCATATTATCAATAAAAGACTAGTATCTAGAATACATACAGAACCACTGTGAATCAATTTTATAAAAGTCAAAATATTAAACAGAAAACTGAGTTAAGAAAATTACATAAATCTCCCAAAGGAGGAAACCCAAACTGTCATTAAACAGATACGAAGTTGCTTAAATTTATTAGTAATCAAGTACTGTGATTTCAAAATACAGTGGCCACAATTTCATATCATCAGATTGGCAAATATTAAGAATAAGATCATTACAAAGTGTTGACAGTCATGAGATGTGCCATGAATTCTCATCCTCTGAGGATGTGGCTTTAATTGTTAGAATCATTCAGAAAGCAGTTTGGCATCAGCCTAGCAAATCTGCTATTTGAATTCCCTCCATTTCAGCCATTCTGCTCCTGAATGCATCTTCTAGAGAAACCTCTTTGACCTGTGCTCTAGAGACATGCAAACGAATGTTCATAATAACAAATTAGGAGCCATCTATGTCTTAAAACAATAGAATGAATTAAAAAATAATAAAATGTAAAATTTCAGCCATATGCATCAAAATCAATGAATTTCAAAAACAAGTTTGAACGGAATAAAGGCAATCACGTATGAGTCTATTTTAACAAATTTCAAAAGCAGAAAAAAACTAAATAATATGTTGTTTAGGGATTCATACATAGTGCTAGATCCATAAATAAAATAAAGATATTTCCTTAACAAGAACAGCTTGCTAATAACTACTGTGAGGATAAGGATGACAGAAGCACACAAAAGAAACTTCTAGATTATATTCTATTTCCTGTACTGGTTGAAAAGTACACAGATATCTATTAGTATTCTTTAAATTTTATAATATTTTTAAAATATGAAAGATATTTCACAGCAAAAATAATTTTTAAGACTGCAATAAATAAGAATGTATTATTAAATTTGTTTTGAATACTGTAAAAATATAAATAAGAGATAATATATATATTTACTCCCAATCAAAAAAGAATGCAGTCAGCTTAATTTATTGATTATGGAAAACAACACATAATTTATTGATACATAATTTTAACAGGATTTATTATTTTTGATTTGTTCACCAAATATATTTTAAAATACAGATTAAAATTTCATTATATGTTAGGGCATAGAAATGGACAAAAACAGCTTAGGGTAATTACAGATTCTACATAAGCCCAAAATGGCCATGATTCATGACAACCTTTCTAGAAAAGGTCAAAATTAGTAATTGATGTGATTATGCTGAAGTATGCTGTAACTTTTGGCTCTGTCCTTTGAAATAAATATGTATTTTACATTCATCCAGGGAATTAGAAATGGCAAAAGAAGAACCTCATTACACTAAGTCCTTTGAAAGTTCTGGAGGCTTGGCACATGGGGATTTAGGGGGTTGCTTTTATGGGTAACTAGGAAAGGAGAAGTTAGCCCAATATAGCTAGAAAGAAGGTGATCTGTCTATCCATCAGGCCAAGGACAGCTCTAGTTGCTAGTACCACTCTAATAGCCCAGTTGGCCCAATTCCTTATTAAGAACTAGTCAGGGGGACACCTGGGTGGCTTCAGTGATTGAGCGTCTGCCTTCAACTCAGGGCGTGATCCTGGGATTGAGTCCTGCATCGGGCTCCCCTTGAGGAGTCTGCTTCTCTCTCTGCCTATATGTTTGCCACTCTCTCTGTGTCTCTCATGAAATTAAGAAAGAAAAAAAAAAAAGAAAGAAAGAAAGAAAAAAAAAGAACTAGCTGACTAGAGTCAGTTCCCAGAGTAGATAGGAAATAATTAAAACATGCAGGTGGATGGTCCCACCCAGAGAACTATCACCACTGCCCAACAGAGTTTGTTTCTCTGTGAAGATAGGGGGAGCACAAAGCTCCATGATTTCTGGCACTATTCTCAGAGGGTCTGGTCCCACCACTAAATGAGCTGCAGTCACTCACAGGCATACACACCACTGAGCAGTCAGACCACTGGCAGCAAGAGGAGATTCACTCTGTCTAGTACCCTGCTAAATTGATGCAAAATCGATGCAATAATCATATCTTGTGACAGATTTTGGTAGACTTGTCAAAATCACATTCCAAGGTGCCTACCCAATTGCTCTTGGTGTTTTGTGGATAGAAAACGAATGCAGTTACTGATGCTAGCAGGGGGGAAGCTGAGTAACTTCGGAGGGGAATGGAGATTGCTTGTATGAGCAAGAATAGTGTTCGTTTACCTTCATGCCTTTGGAAACTGGCCATAAGGATATAAGGAGCAGAGGTATCAGGAATGTCTAGGCATCCGCATGGATCACATCCAGATGGCCCTGCTGCAGTGAAGAGTTCTCAGAAGATGTACTCGAGGTGCTACACAGTCCTCTCACAGATGTGCGTACCTTGTCCCTTAACATCCATCTTTCACCACTTACCCCTGATCAGAAATTCACCTTGCACAGTGGTGAGACCCAGCCCATGTCAAATTCCACTCTTAAATCATTATCAACATGTCCTTGAAAAAACTGGTTCTCAAATTCAACTAACCTCTGTGATAGGAATCAGCAAACTATGGCCGGTGGGGCATTATCTCATTTGCTACCTGATTGTGTAAGTAAAGTTTTATTGGAACAGGTCTCATCCATTTGTTCATATATTTTTCTATGGCACTTTTCATGCTACCATAGTAGAGTTCAGTATTCACAATAGAGACTATATGGTCCTCAAGGCCTAAAATATATACTATCTGAACGTTTAGAGAAAAATGTTTGCTGATCCCTGGTCTATTAAATGGGAATATGTCACAGGTTTGTATCAGTTGAATTGCTGCTCAGCTGTCTTCATGGCAGAAAGACAACGGTCATAGATACATGTTTTTAAATTAGTTTAACATACAAAGGAGAAGACAAAAACATCAGCTTTACCCACAAGAGGACTAGTGACCTGAAACTATCTGGCCCGTAGCCAGTTTTTTCAAGGCTCCTTTGACATCTTTGTTTCTCAGAGTGTAGATTGTGGGGTTCAGCATGGGGGTGACTACATTGCCAAAGATTTGCACTGGGGTTACGAGTACCTCGCTCAAAGATGGCTGGGTATAGATGAGGGCACAGGGCCCAAAGAACAGTGTGACCACCGAGAGGTGGGAGACACAGGTAGACGCTGCCTTGCGCCTCCCCTCAGCAGAGTGCATCTTTAGGATTGCAATGACAATGCGGATGTAAGAGGCAAGGATGAGCAGAAAACACATCATGGGCACAAGGCCGATGTTGGTGAAGCTCACTGTCTCAATGATGAGGGTATTACCACACGCCAATTTGACTACAGGAAAGATGTCACAAAAGAAATAGTCTACCTCATTAGACCCACAGTAGGGCAGTTGGAAGGTCAGAGTGGTGAGGATTGTGGCATGAAAAGAGCTAGTAAACCAGGTTCCAGCAGCCAGCAAGGCACACACCCGGCGGTTCATGATGGTGGTATAACGCAGTGGGTGGCAGATGGCAGCAAACCGGTCATACGCCATCACCGTGTAGAGCAGACACTCAGTGCTGCCGAGGAAGTGGTAAAAAAAGACCTGAGACATGCAGCCCCCCAGGGAGATGACTCGGTTCCTCACCAGCAGGTTGGCCAACATCTTCGGCGTGCTCACAGAAGAGAAGCCAATATCTAGCACAGAGAGGTTACAAAGAAAGAAATACATAGGAGTGTGGAGGTGGGAGTCAGACATCACAGCCACAAGGATGAGCAGATTTCCTAGTAGGGTGCAGAGGTAGAAGACAGAGAACACAACAAAGAGCATGGTTTCTTGCCCTTCTGTGTGTGGGATGCCCAGCAGGATGAACTCTGTAACCAAAGTGTGATTCCTCACTTCCATAGAAGTTAGACTTTATTCTGGAAAGGAGGAAACATGACAATAAGTTAGTGGCCCAAGGAATAAAATCGTACTGCTTGCTACCAGTAGATTCACAAAAGGAAATGTAATCATATGCTCTATCAGTGAAAAGATAATGTGTATAGTTATTTGGACTGGGGGCAGCAAATGCCTCAGGAGGACGTGTGGTCTCTGGGGTTAGGACACAATGCAGGCAACTTGACTGGTTCATAGACAGGTATTATTTTATTATTATCAGATGGAGAAGAACAAAATACAAAGAGCATAGACGTTTTGAGAACTGAGAACAAAGAGGAAAGACAAAAGAAGGAAAAGAAAATAAGATAGAGAAAAGAGGAGGAAACAAATTAGACACATTTATAGTTTACATAGAATATTCATAACCATTTGCTTCTGGAGCTTTAAAAGAATCCTCGAAGTCAAGTGTAATATCTCCATTTCATAGATGATAATGGAATGATGATTCAGGGAAGTTAAATAACTTGCTCAGATTCTCAGATACAGATCATGACAGATCCAGAATTGGGACCCAAGGGTTCTAAATGCATTACACCATAACTGGAAAAAAGGAAAAAATAACTATAGAAATGCAGATAAAAGAAAAATCAATGTATTCTCTGAACTGAAAGGGCCTTAGTGATAATTTAGCTCAATCACTGACTTTTTAATTTGGATTTCTCCGTAAATGTCCTTGCCATGTGGTCCTTGAACTCCTTTCTAATCATTCTTAGGTTAATTCTATCCTTTTGTCTATTATTGTTCAACAGTTCAGACAGCTATGCAACAAGGAAGGTTGTCATTGCTTCTTTGTTTCAGTCAATGTGCTCAAAGATCTCAAGAACAATCAAAGCAACTTTGAGAACACTCTGACCTAAAATCGAACTTTTTCATATGTCAAACTACAAGGAAGAGTTTCACCCTGGTTTCTGCTAAGTGCTGGAACCATTCTTTTTTGTTGTTTTATTTTGTTTCTGCAAAATCACAGATCCTTACATATATGGGCTTAAAGGTTTCCAGTTTCATCATTTTAGTATTTACACATCACCTGAGCCTATTAAAGTATCTTTGTGTTGGGACGCCTGGTTGGCTCAGTCAGTTAAGAGTGCCCTCAGCCCAGGTCATGATCCTGGGGTCCTGGGATCAAGCCCCGCATTGGTCTCCCTGCCACTCCTCCTGCTTGGGCTCTCTTTCTCTCAAATAAAATCTGTTTTTTTTACATAAAGCATTTTTGTGGATTTTGATTCTGTCATCCAGTATAGGCTGTGTTCTTTTCCTCTAAGAGCAGAACAAAGTAGCCAGGACAATTAAGCAAAAAAAACAAAACAAAACAAAAAATAGACAATAACATAAAAAACAACAAAAACAACAAAAGCAAAACATTCAATTGGAAAAGAATAAGTAACATTTTGTAGATTACATGATCTTCTGTATGGAAAACCTGAAAGGCTCCACACACACACAAATAGCCACCACAAGTGAATGGATGAAGAAAAGATTGTACATACGTGCAATAGAATATTCTTCTGCCTTTAAAAAACAAGAGATACGTGTAACATGTGGCCACGTGATTGGACCTTGAGGACATTAGGCTATGTGAAATAAGCCATTCACAGAAGGACAAACAAACAGATTCCACTCTCATGAAAATCTAAAATAGTCAAATTTATAGAACCAAAGAGTGGAACGATGATTGCCAGGTAGGGAGAAGGAAATGGGGATTTACTAATCAAACCACATCAAGTTTTGTGTAAGCAAGAGGAATAAGTTCTAGAGATCTGCTGTACAGCATTGTACCCATACTCAGTATTCTGTATTACACACCTGAAAATCTGTTAAAGGGGTAGATCTCATGATAAGTCTTCTGACCACAATACAATAAACTTAAGGGAAAAATATTTCTAAAAATGAAAACAAAGGGATCACACAAGGACACCTGGGTGGCTCTGTCGATTAAGTATCAGCCTTTGACTCAGGTCATGATCTCAAAGTCCTGAGATAGAGCCCCGCATTGGGCTCTCTGCTCAGGGTGGGGAGACTGCTTCTCCCTCTCCTCTGCTCCTCCCCCCACCCATGCTTTCTCTCTCCTTTTCACTCTCTTTCTCTCTTAAATAAATAAATACATAATAAACAAATAATCAATCTTTAAAAAAAGGATCACAGACTAAAGGGAAAAATCAATGCAAACAATTAAATAAATATGATACAGTGTAATAATTATAGCATTAAAGATATATGTCTATTATAGTTAAAATATGATTCATACTTCCTGTTGGAGTTTTGAGGAAAGTCTTCACACAGAGTATCCAGGGTGTGTACTGTAAGAGGCACTATATGAAGGAATAAAATCTTTGGATTTTAATCAGCGATGCAAATGTATGAGCTTCATGCTTAAGATAAATGACTTTGATAGCAATGTATAGGGTTTTACAGGGGGAATAGTTTAGAGCTAGAGAGACAAGATGAAAATCTAAAGCAACCACTCAGGCAAGGGAGGAAGAAATAATAAATTCACATATACTTATGAAGTGAATTAATGTCTTAGTAAATAATGGAAAGACTAGGGACACCTGGGTTGCTCAGTTAAATATCTGCCTTCTGTTCAGGTCATGGACCCCAGGGTCTTGGGATAGAGCTTAGCAGGGAGTCTGCTTCCTCCTCCCCTTTCCCTTCTGCTTCACACTCTCTCTCACAAAACAAAAAATACAATCTTTAAAAAAGACTACGTGGATGGTAGTGCTATTAAACGAGATATGGAATTAAGTGAATTATAGAATTTAAATCTGATGATGTTCAAAAGCAGTTGGATGTATGACTCTGAAACTAAAAAGAAGCTCAGGGGTAGACATGTAACCGAAGAGTGGAAGATTACTCCTTGAATGTACAAAGTAGAAGAGTGCTACAGATAAAACACAAGAAAAGGGCTGGGAGCATCTGAGAATTGTGGGGAGTTCTGAGGCCATTTTTCATTTCTTCCTCTTACCACTCCCCAGATTATCCTGTAACTCAGATGCACTGTTAAAATCAGTGTATTACATGGCCCACAAGCACAAGAAAAAATGTTCCACATCACTTACCATCAGGGAAATACAAATCAAAACCACAATGAGATACCACTTTACACCAGTTAGAGTGACTAAAATTAACAAGACAGGAAACAACAAATGTTGGCAGGATGTAGACAAAGAGGAACCCTCTTGCATTGCTGGTAGGAATGCAAGCTGCTACATCCACTCTGGAAAACAGTGTGGAGGAGCCTCAATAAGTTAAAAATAGAGCAACCCTATGACCCAATAATTGCACTACTGGGTATTTACCACAAAAATACAGATGTAGTGAAACAACAGAACACTTGAACCCCAGTGTTCATAGCAGCAATGTCCACAATGGCCAAACTGTGGAAGGAGCCATGATGTCCTTCTACAGGTGGATGGATAAAGAAGATGTGGTCTATGTATATAATGGAATAGTACTCAGCCATCAGAATAGATGAATACCCACCCACCATTTGTTTCGACATGGATGGAACTGGGGAGGGTATTATGCTGAGTGAAATAAGTCAATTGGGGAAAGACAATTATCATATGGTCTCACTCATATGTGGAATATAATACTAAAAGGGACTATAAGGGAAGGAGGGAAAACTGAGTGGGGAAAAGTTAGAGAGGAAGTCAAACCATGAGAGACTCCTAACTCTGGGAAACAAACAAAGGGTTGCAGAAAGTGAGGAGGATGGGGGGATGGGGTGATTGGGTGACCGGCACTAAGGAGGGCACTTGATGGGATGAGCACTGAGTGCTATATGTATGTTTGCAATTTGAATTTAATTTTAAAAATCAGTGTATTGGGCAGCCCCGGTGGCACAGCGGTTTTGCGCCGCCTGCACACCAGGGTGTGATCCTGGAGACCCGGGATCGAGTCCCACGTCAGGTTCCCTGCATGGACCTGCTTCTCCCTCTGCTTGTGCCTCTGCCTCTCTCTCCTCTCTGTGTATTCTCATGAATAAATAAATAAAATCTTTTTTTTTAAAAAAAAGATTATCAGGTAGTAACTTCTGGAGCTAAATAGAGATCTTATGAGGTCTTGGGCTAAGTGTGAGACATGTGATTATGGTTGGTCTATTTTAGGATATGATTTCTTTAAGCTTTTTAGAGCTCAGTCCAGATTCTGTGTTGGAGAGGAAAAGGAAAAGCCTTATACAGTTGTGTGGCTTCAGCTTCATAGGGTAAGTCAAATACTTCACTGGACATAGAAGACTATAAGATGAGTGTTAACTTCGTGTAAGATAGTATTGAAGTGAATTTCACAAAATGACACATTAAGTAATGCTAGTCTTGTGCATGACTTTCCAGAAATAAGGGCTGTAAGTATGTTATGACAGTGACTTCAAACTTCTTCTCTTCAGCAAGTACCCAAATCCATGGGAACAATTATGTACGCCAAGGGATAACAATCCAGGAGCCTAAATTTTAAGGTTCCAATAGTTAATCCTATAGTACAATTCCTTAACTGTAGACATGTCCTTACCATCATAAGACAAAAGAGGACCATGGAGTAGGCTTATATATTGGAACTCATGCAGAATAAATCTTAGATTATTCACTCTGGAAGGAAGCAAAAAGATGATCTCAGCTTGTGCCTCAAATATTACATGAAGAGGTGAAAATCAAGAATAAAGAAATTTGCCCAATGTCATAGATTCAGGATCAGAATTTAGGTCCAAAGTAGGTGTGATTCTGAACCAGTTATACCTAATCCCTTGACATCATTTCCAGAATTATTATGAAGAAGGAGATACATACACAAACATACACACACACACACACACACACACACACACACTTTTCTGGGGAAATATTCAATAGTATTCTTTTGTTCTTAAAAGAGTTCATAACCATCAAAACGGTAAAGAATCACTACCCAACCTAGAAAAATGATAACAGGACATCTGTAATTAACCAGGTTAATGCCAAAGTGAAATTTTTGTTTACTTATTTGTTTACATTTTTGTTTACATTTTTCTTTACTATTTTCTATAAAGGAATAGTGAAAATATTGTTACTAGTTCACTTAGAGCAAACAATGAACAAAACAGAGAAAGGGCAGAGAGGAGAGAGCAATAGGGAAAGATAAAATGAGAGAAAGAGAGAAAGCAAAATATGTAATAGAAATATAGGCTTGGAGCACCTGGGTGGCTCAATTAAGCATCTAACTCTTGGTTTCAGCTCAGGTCATGATCTCAAGGTCGTAAAATCAAGCCCTGAGTTGGGCTCCACAATCAACAAGAAGTCTACCTGGGCTTCTTTCCCCTTTCCTTTCTCTTCCCCTCTGCTCCTCCCCCTGCTCATGTGCTCTTTCTAAAAAAAGAAAGAAGGAAAAAAAGAAAGAGGAAGGAAGGAAGGAAGAAGGAAGGAAGGAAGGAAGGAAGGAAGGAAGGAAGGAAGGAAGGAAGGAAGGAAGGAAGGAAGGAAGGACGAGCCAAAGAAACAAAGAAAGCTTACAGCCAGCATGTAAACAGTCTTCTGGTCCAAGTCAAATGCAGGCTTTTCTTCTGTTCTTCTGGAATCACTTATGGATGCTTCTCTTATCAGGAAAGTATCCTAGAGGGCAGCCCTCTAGCTCAATGGTTTAGCATCGCCTCCAGCCCAGGGCCTGATCCTGGAGACCGGGTATCGAGTCCCACGTCTGGCTCCCCGCGTGGGGCCTGCTTCTCCCTCTGCCTGTGTCTCTGCCTCTCTCTCTCTTTGTCTCTCATGAATAAATAAGTAAAACCTTAAAAAAAAAAAAAAAGAAAGAAAAAGAAAGGATCCTAGAGACTGGCTTGGTCCTGGGGTCTTTAGATTTACTTTATGTTTCCATGTTTCTACCCTTGAGCTAGTCAGTGTCTGTGAAAATAAACTCCCAATCACAGGCTCAAACAGGTTCCCTGGAGTCTGTGTGGAGTCCCTAAGACTTAGAGGTAACATCATTTTCTTACTAATTAGGTTTGGAGAAAGTAATAATTATTTATTATCTTTTAAATTATTATTATCTCAGAATGGAACATAACCAACTAATACTTGTACACAGATGATGAAACTTCTTCCCAAGACTATTCTGGAAGAGCTATCAGATACCTTGGAGAACATTCCACATAGACTCTCTGAAAACCAAAGAGATAGTGCTACTTAAAAAGCATTTATTCCTGACACTTTAATAGAATTCTCAATGATTGTTTCTTCCCAAAACCAACCACAGGGCTCATGATTTCTGTATGAGAGACAGAGCATGATATTTTGAATTATAAAGACTGATTTCAAGTCCCAGCCATGCAATGACATATATAAGAATGAACAATTAACTTAAACTGTCGGATGATCACCAGATTTCTTGATCTGTAAAATTGAGATGATAATACCTTTCACATTGTATATTTATAATTTTTTAAAGTGTATTTATTTATTGTAGAAAGCATGAGGGTTGGGGAGGGGGAGAAGGCAGAGGGAGGGAATCTTCAAGGAAATTCCCTGCTGAGCATGAGCCTGACGCGGGGATCGATCTCATGACCCATGAGATCCTGACCTGAGCCAAACCAAGAGCTGAACGGTCAATCAACTTAGCTACCTAGGCACCCTGCCCTCACATGATATTTTTGCTAATTTCAAATGAGATATTGTGTGTGCAAAGCAGTTTTTGGAATGTAAATCTCTCTGTAAATGTAAATATGAAACATTAACACTACTTTGATTATTTTTCTTTTAATACTATTAGAAATGGTGGGTATAAAAAAATAAAAAAATAAAAAAAAAAGAAATGGTGGGTATAACTCTTAAAGAGACCTAGACTTTTGGCATTTTTAATAAGTTTATTGAGATATAATTCACATATCACAAAATTCATTCCTTTTAAAGTGTACAATTCAATGATTTTTAGTGAATTTGGAGAATTTTGCAACCAATACCTCAATCCAATTTTAGAACAATCCCAGCACTTCAGAAAGATCCCTCATGCCTATTGGTAGCCAGTACTAGTTCTCATCCTTAGCTCCAGGAATCTACTGGTTTGCTTTTTTAATCTTTGTGCACTTGTCTTTTCTGGCAGTTCACGTAAATAAAATCATATATTATGTCATCCTTTGTGTCTGGCTTCTTTCAGCTAGTGTAATGTTTTCAAGGTTCATCCACCTGACTGTACTATGTCCAAAGGGACATTATAACCAATCAATAGTCCACTGTGTGGATATACCACATTTTGTTTATCCACTCATGGGAACCTGGCTAGTTCCCACTTTCAATTATTAGTAGTAATGTTGCTATGAAAATTTATGTACAAATTTCTGGATGAACATACGTTTTCAGATCTCTTGAGGATATACCTAGATGTGAAGTGTTATATCTGGACAACTGGTATTTCAATTTGATTACTGGTGATTCAACTTGATTTCAACAGAAAGGAAAAAATATTCATGTTGACTCATACATTTCTTATGTGTTATATTATCTCAAATATAAAACTGGATATGGACTCTTGCTTACAACCTTTCTTCAGTGACAAAAGAAAAAAAGCCCATAGAACCAATACGATTCTAATAACGTTCATTGTTCATTTGTTCTAAAGGATTATGAGGTTGATGCTGAATTAAATTAAATAAAAACATTAGATTTGAAAATCTTAAATTTTTTGTCAGCTTGATTCTAAAACTCAAGGTATATTCAAACATCATTTAAATCTTCTTACCTTTTGTTGTAAACTTACTTCTTTTTAAAATGACCTTTTAAAATGATCAACGTATTGTGTTCACTGGCTCATTAATTAAATTTTAAAGTAACAATGACAATTAAATTTTGAAGGAATGTCATCAAGCCAAAGCAGTCTCTGTATTGGATGTCATTGTGGAGGCTTCTGAGGAACGAGATCAGCAAGCCCCACACAGTCCCTTGCAAGGTGACAGGTTGCTGTGGCTCTGTGTTGGGGCTCCTCATCTCTGCCCCCAGAGAAACGGCATAGTCTCAGCCCCCATGCCCAAGAAGCTACTGATGATGGTCTGTATTGGCAACTGGTATACCTCGGCTATGGGCTGTACTGCACCCTGGGCAGCCTCGCCAAGGCTACTTCTGATGTCATTGTCAGGACCTAAAGCCATCTCACACCTGACCTATGGAAAAAGACTGTGTTCACCAAGCCTCCCTATCAGGAATTCACTGACCATCTTGTAAAGACCCACACTAGAGTCTCCATGCAGAGGACCCAGGCTCCAGCTATAGCCATCACATAACTTTATTTAAAAAAATAATAATAAAGTGAATTAAAGCCTGTTTTAAAAAAAATCGGTAACAGGAATGAGTCAATCTCAGCAGATATGGAGACAGATATAGATGACAAGTGCCATCACAGGGCATCATGCATATTCGAGGAGACCAAGAGAAGGTGTATCAAAGTGGGGGAGTGGGCCTTCCTCCCACCGATGCTGTAGTGTTAAGTAACTGGGTGATGGGCATTAAGGAGGGCACCTGATGTAATGAGTACTGGGTGTTATATGCAACTGATGAATCACTAAACTCTACCTTGAAACTAATAATACACTATATGTCAACAAATTGAATTTAAATAAAAATTAAAGAAAAAAGAAAAGAAAAGCTGGATTTGGAACTTTAACATAACAATTTTGTAACTCAAATATAACAAATGTAACTTGAAACAGACATCTCTCCAAAGAAGACATGCAAATTGCCAACAGACACATGAAAAAAATGCTCAACATTACTTGGCATCAGGGAAATACAAATCAAAACCACAATGAGATAGCACTTCACATCAGTCGGAATGGCTAAAATTAACAAGTCAGAAAGCGACGGATGTCGGCGAGGATGCAGAGAAAGGGAAACCCTCTTACACAGTTGCCGGGAATGCAAGCTGGTGCAGCTACTCTGGAAAACAGTATGGAGGTTCCTCAAAAAGTTGAAAATAGAGCTACCCTAAGACCTAGCAATTGCACTACTAGAGATTTACCCCAAAGATACAAATGTGGTGATCAAAAGGGTCACCTGCACCTCAATGTTTATAGCAGCAATGTCCACAATAGGCACACTATGGAAAGAGCCCAGATGTCCACCGACAGATCAATGGATAAAGAAGATGTGGTATGTATATACAATGGACTACTACTTGGTCATAAAAAAAATGAAATCTTGCCATTCGCCATGATGTGGATGGAACTAGGGAGTACTATGCTAAACAAAATAAGTCAGTCAAATGAAGACAATTATCATAGCATCTCACTCATTAATGGAATTTAAGAAACAAAACAGAGGATCATTGGGGAAGGGAGAAAAAAATAAAACAAGATGGAATCAGAGAGGGAGACAAACCATAAGAGACTCTTAATCATGAGAAATAAACTGAGGGTCACTGGAGGGGCCAGGGGAAGTAGAGGAGGTAACTGGCTGGACATTAAGGAGGGCATGTGATAGAATGAGCACTGGGTATTATATAAGACTGATAAATCACTGACCTCTGCCTCTGAAACCAACAATATATGTTAATCAATTGAATTTAAATAAATAAATAAAATAAAAAATTTTAAAAACAAACATAACTTGAATGTCACTAACTTGAATGTAAGTAGAATATTTTTTCCTAGCATTTGGTAAAAATGGAGGTTCAAGATAAAAATAAGCTTAATTATGGAAAAATAAAGGAAGTGACATTTCACACATTCATATGCACAAAGGAAGTTTGTAGCATATGAACCATAGTTTACCCTCCATGTATCCTCTCAGTATGTTTGAAATCACCTTAAATTGTGGCTCCACAAGAAACAGACAGTGACATCAACCATATATATATATATAGAGAGAGAGAGAGAGAGTAAATCAAAGGCCTGTGAGCATGATGGCTAAGCAGAGAATTACAAGGGAAGATAATAGGCCTAATTATGTTTAATGGACTTTGGAAATTGTCTGACCAGTGTGTTATTTTACTTGCAACATTTTCACTGACCTTAAAGCTCATACCTCATTTCACAGGGTTTAGCAAACCAGCTTTGGTCTGTTGCTGACTCACAGGGTCCTCTCGAAAAGGTCTCCATGGAAACCAAAGGTAGAAAGAAGCACACAGAGAGATAGTCTAACAATTAATTTTAAGCCTGCTGGGGTTTTTTCCTTAGATTCTGACAATAGAGCCAATGCTGTTAGCATGGCTCACACCAAAGGAATATAATTATATTATATAACATTATGCTATAAACATTTTATTTTTTTTGCTATAAACATTTTAAATACTATAAAAATACTATCTATATTTAGTATAAAATAAAATTAGAATATTATTATATGTATACATATATTGTATCTACAGAAATTCCACATATAATAATAATTCACATTATTTTATAATGAGATACAATATTATAAATACATAATATTAAATATTATATATTACTGATTTTTTAGCTAAAGAAAAAAAGTGACATTTTTCTTATTTTCTTGACATTTGTATGCCTTAACCTCTCCTACATTCCCCTCCAATGGTTACCACATGCCCAAATTTTTAAATCCTTTTAGCCAATAAGATTCAGTTTATATGTTGTCTCCTCCTTTAGACTCACCCTAATATTCTCAGAACAAATTAACCTCTGTCATTTGAATCTACTTAGTATTTTAACTGTATTTTTCTTGACAGGTAATTTATAATTTGTTTTATAAGTTAATTATATGAAGACCTCTGTCTCATTCACTTTTTTATTCTCATAGCATCTAGCTAAATGACTTAATAGATTTTCAAAGAATGTTTACTAAATTAATACCTCACTCAATTAAAAGGGTAGAAAACCTATTTAGGCTTCAGATCCCTGAATGGAGAACAGAACTCTCCAGTTAATACATTCATTTCCATTCCATCATTTAGGTACATAGGCCTCTTTCCTCATTTTTGGGAAGAAATATTTCTACAAGGGATCTCTGAGGTCCCTTCCAGTACGAAGTTTCTATTTAATGATGGTGAAACAAAAATAAGATATAATTGTGATACATTTAGACTAGCTTTGTTTGTGGGGTCCAGTCTAAATTTTTCCTTTTAGTCTCACTTGCCATTAGCTTCCATGTAGATAAGCTTAAGTCTGTAAATAATGGAATTGGCAGAGGACTGAGGATACACATGGATATCATTTACATGTGGATATCCAATTAAATATTACAAATTTTGAAAGTCTTTCAGCTGTGCTTAGGCCCATGGTGAACCACTGCAGGGGAAATAAAAATGGGATCAGAGATACAAGATGAATGGGGCATACAGGGCCTATTCTTAGGGACTCAGCAATCTATGAGATGGATGGAACAAATACAAAGATCGTTGTAAAAGCTTGTTCTAAGGCAAATAAGATCAACAGAAGATTTAAATCCTAGATCAAACACCAATCTATCCCTTTAAATGAAGTAACTCTGTATAGCAGAGCACCTCACTTTGTTTTCACTTATTCTGTGTTATTTTATGTATGTCCTTTGGCCTCCCTGGATCCGGTTGTTTCACCTTGTATAAAATGAGGTAATTACTTTATGTGATAGTTCAGGTCTCATCCCTGTCTATCCTCCCAAAGGGACATAAGAATTCATCTCTTTGTTTTGATAGCAATGGTTCATTTACTGGAGGCCCTAAAAATATTTTGATGACATTTAGTTAAAAATGTCATTCAGGGGATCCCTGGGTGGTGCAGCGGTTTAGCGTCTGCCTTTGGCCCAGGGCACGATCCTGGAGACCCAGGATCGAATCCCATGTCGGGCTCCCGGTGCATGGACCCTGCTTCTCCCTCTGCATGTGTCTCTGCCTCTCTCTCTCTCTCTCTCTCTCTCTCTGTGACTATCATAAATAAATAAATTTAAAAATTAAAAAAAAATGTCATTCAGTTATTCCCATCGATTATGTTATGCGTGTGGGCAGGTGTGTGTTTCTTTGTGTGTGTTTAGGTAATTAAATATTCTTTAGTGCCCTAAAAATAACTAAGAATGTAAAGCTCTCCTAAATCTTGGATTTCAGAATTGGCAGGGCAGTGAGGCGAGCCATGAAAACCCTTCACAGCATGCACTGATGGAAACAGCAAGTATTCAGTTAATTTAAGCCATGAGAACTGTCATGGTTGCTAAATTGAGCCTCCCACATTCCCGCTGGAAATTCAGTCTCTAATTGCTTACTCTGGTCCTGCTGTTCAGTCTAACTGCCTTGTTATAATTCATGTTTTTCTCCATGTGCTGGGCGAAGGTGGCTTTGAGCCCTGGCATGTGATTGACAGATTCCACTGATGCTTCCCGGAGAAAGAAGATTCCACCCTTAGAATATGTAGCCACTTAATACCTGGACATTAAAAACCATGTTTTCACTGTTCTGCAAAGACTGTTTAACCGCATCCTAACTGGCAAGTGACACTTTATAACTAACTCTCACGAGGAAGTTGATGTCATACTCTCTCTCTCTCTCTCTCTCTCTCTCTCTCTCAGTGCAGAGAATTTAGGAAGAATCAGCCTCATGTTGGAAATGCTGGAAAAACGGATGTGAATCAAATTGTGCATGAGTATGTGCTTAGAAAAAAGGCTGTAATTTATTATATGTGTGTTACACACATGTTACATGTGTGGTACTCAGGCTTGGTTTTTTCCTTGGAATAATAATTGCAGAGAGAACTCAAGACTGCAAATACTTTAATAAGGCTTTTGCACTTCCTAAGCCAATTTCCAGTCTCATTAATTCACTTTGCCCTATTACGCTGCTCACAACTGGGGAACAAAAATTAGAGAGCAGCAAAGCCAAAGTCATAATGAGCATGAGAAGCATCTCCTAGGAATGAATACCTTTGACATTAATTAGCTAAAAAGTTCTCTTCTCAATGACTCCCTTAGAGAAATCTCACAGCTTGAATGTAAGAAAAGTTTTATAGATGTTGTTTCTTTTCTGGAACTTTCCATGACCCACTTTGAGAAGCAAGGACCATTTTCCAAGTTTCAAACAATGATGCTAATAGGCATGAATACAAAAAGCACATGCTATTTATTATCACTCACACAAATCATACAGGAGGGGCATTAGAGCAGAGACGGACTTGGGAGTGTATTAATTTGCCAGGACTATCAAAAAAAAAAATACCACAGACTGGGTGGCTTACACACAGGCATTTATTTTCTCACAGTTTCAGAGACTAGAAACCTAAGATCAAGGTGTTGGAAAGCTTGGTTTCCACTGAGGGGACAGAGAGGGATCTGTTTCAGCCTCTCTCCTTGGCTTGTAGATGGTCATCCTCCTGCTGTCCCTTCCTGTGGTCATTCCTCTGCATGTGCATCCCTGATGTCTCTGTGTCTCTAGCTTTTCTTGTTTCATAAGGACACAGGTCACATTGCATTAGGTCCCACCCCTAACAGCCTCATTGAATTGAATCACCTCTATAAAGTCCCAGCTCCCAACACAGTCACATTCTGAGGTCCTGGGGGTTAGGGCTTCAACATATGAATTTTGGGAGAAGACAATGTAGCCCATGACAGAGATGAGAAACACTTAGGGCTGGAGCATGCGCACAGTATAAGTGTGATTTTGACCACATTGCTCAAGATCTCAATTTCATATTTCTGAACTATAAAATAGGGATAATAAGGAGCACTTACTGGGGTCCCTGGGTGGCTCAGTCAGCTAAGCCTCTGCTTTTGGTTCAGGTCATAATCCCAGGGTCCTGGGATTAAGCCCCATGTAGGGCTTTTTGCTCAGTTGAGGAGCTTGCTTCTCCTTCTCCCTCCTCTGTTCCCCCTGCTTGTGCTCTCTGGCCATCTCTCTGTGTGTGTCAAATAAATAAAACATGGGAGGCCTGGGTGGCTCAGTGGTTGAGCATCTGCCTTTGGCTCAGGGCATGGTCCTGGGGTCCCAGGATCAAATCCTGCATCAGGTTCCTCACAGGGAGCCTGCTTCTCCCTCTCCCTATGTCTCTGCCTCTTTCTGTGTGTCTCTCATGAATTAACAAAAATCTAAAAAATAAATAAACAAACAAATAAATAAAATATTTTTTTAAAAGGAGCACTTACTTCTTAGGTTACTATGAGGATGAACTGCAATGGACATGCAGAGGACCCAGCCCAGTGCTCAGCACATCAGAAATGCTCTATAAATCTTAGTTAATCACAATGAACTTTTATGTTTTCTTGGTATCTCAAACACTTCTGATGGAAGTTTCAGTTTATCCTTCCCACCTATAGTTATATTGTAATAAGTTGATCAGCTCACTTCTTTAATCTAAGTCCCATTCATTTTAATATAACCTTTAATCTTGTATTTTTGCTTCTTTAAATTGCTTTGGCAGATTCTCAATTTCTGGTAGTATTTAGAAGCAGCAGCAGCATTTCTGATATTTCCTGAGAACTTTGTATCTTGTTTACTCTTTGGGACAATTTAGGAACAGGATCTTTTGTTTTGTTTTGTTTTCTTTCCTAAGTCTTTTGTTTATATCTGCCTATAATTTGTTAGCTCTAGCTAAAGCCCAAATAGATGTTAGGTTGAGATAAACTGTGTAATTCCAATATTAATTCCATCATCTATAGATTTTGAGGATCATACATTCAAGGATTCAGCATTTCAGTGATGAGAACTGTAATGGGAAACAGAGCCTCATCAATTTTGCCTCAACCCAAAATATTACATAATTATAAATTAAGGTATAAAATGAATGTATTAAATTAAATTAAATTAAAATGTCATATTATACACAATATGGGCTATTACCATGTACTTATTATACGCTAAGCCTTGCATGGATAACACCATTTGATCTTCACAGTGACCCTGTGAGTTTGGTACTTACATCCTTCTCAAAATACATGTGAAAGGAGCTTGCCTAACACTATACAAATGACAAGTGTCCGAGAGGGCACTTAAACTCCAATCTGTCTGGCTACAAAGCCCAGCACACTCTCAAACACTGTTCTTAAACACTGCTCTCTGCCACTAATTGTCTTGAAGAATTGTTCCCAAAGAAAAATCTTCTAAACTGAACACTGCTTTTGTATTATCTATTTTTTACTTTAAAAAGTGCATTTTTTAAGAAACAAAAAGGGGAAGATAATGCATTTATCATGTTCAAGATACAGTGTTAGGTGATTTAAAGAAACATCTAAGTCAATGTTTACAATTCAATGAAGTAGGCTTAACTATTACCATCTAGGGCAGCCTGGGTGGCGAAGCAGTTTAGCGCCACCTGCCTCATGGGGTGTGATCCTGGAGACCCAGGATGGAGTCCCACATTGGGCTCCTTGCATGGAGCCTGCTTCTCCCTCTGCCTGTGTCTCTGCCTCTCTCTCTCTCTCTCTCTCTCTCTCTCTGTGTGTGTGTGTGTGTGTCTCATGAATAAACAAATAAAATCTTTAAAAAAAGCTATTTCCATCTACCTATTAAAATATAACCATTTAAATTAGTTAAATGACTTGTTAATACAGCGCGTACATGTTAAGGTAAAAGTTAAACCACATCACCTAATTCTGTTACTTCTGTCAGCATAAATTAGTACTATTTTCTCAAAGCAGAGCATGAGCATTCCTAGCAGATGCTTAATAACATCTAACAACATATATACACTGAGGTCCTAGCCAATAATAAAATGTCATCTAGAGGGAGGCCTGGGTGACTTAGGTAAGTGGCCGACTCTGGATTTTGGCTCAAGTTAGGATGTCAGGGTCGTGAGATGGAGCTCCACGTCAGGTTCTGCACTCAGCTCAGAGTCTACTTGAGATCCTCTCTCTCCTTCTGCCCCTCCCCCAACTCACATGCTCACTCTCTCTCTCTGCAATAAAACAAGTAAATCATCTTTAAGAAATACTTTATTTATCTATTTGAGAGAGGAAGAGTACATAAGGCAAGGGGAATAGCTGAACGGGGAGCCTGATGCAGGGCTCAATCCCAGGACCCTGGTGAAGCCAGAATTAACTTACTGAACCACCTAGGTGCCCCAAGATAAATAAATCTTTTTTAAAAATGTCATCCAGAAGTCACACTTCAATTTATTAACCCAACAAATGAGAGGTTGGATAGTTCTGAGCTGTTAGTACCCAACTGTCTCCCTTTCTTCACCTCTCTGCACCTAGTTAGCTGTTTATCCTTTAGGGTCACTTTGTCAATCTTTTTTTCACATGATGAATTGATACTTTATGTCAATACAAAATTGAAACAGAGAAATAAGAACTTAATGGTGTCTGAGATAAAGAAATTTCACAAAGAAAACGACCATTCAACTTGGGTTTTGAAGGATAAGTAGAAGTTTTTCTAGCAGAGGAATCAGAGAAAGGCATCCCAAGAGGAGAGAATATATTTATAAAGGCACAAAATTATGAGTGAGTATATTTGAAATGTTTTTCTGAAAGCTTCTTGAACATTTTTACAAAATTAATCATTTCTGTTCTCATTTTACTAGTCTATTTTATATTTTTCATTAATTATGACATTTATTTTACTTTCAAATTTTTATTTACATTCTACTTAGTTTACGTACAGTACGATATTGGTTTCAGGGAGTAGGATTCAGTGGTTCATCACTTACATACAACACCCAGTACTCATCATAACAAGTGTCATTAATACCCATAAACTCTCAACTTTTTCTCTATCATTAAAAATCTATTATGGTTTGTTTCCCTCTTTCTTTTTATACTTTAATCATGTGTATAGCTGTCCTCCCATGTTTAGCTATAAGCTTCTTAACAACATGACTTACAGATATTTGTAACTCCAGTGGTTAGGATAGTAAATACTCAATACATATGTGTTTGCCAAAAGAACAAGACAGTAAATAAATAGTGCAAAGAGATACCTTTAGGGAATGGCAAGGACAGTCTAGCTAGAAAGGAGAGTGTATGTAAGAGAGAGGTATGTGTCGCTGGGTGAACCTATGGCTTTGAGGAGACTAAAGAGATAGGTTGGATCTGATTGTTAATTCTACAGATACTTTACTAAGTTACCAAGTTATTTTATTTTTTAAGGTTTATTTATTTATTTATTTATTTATTTATTTATTTATTCATTCATTCATTCATGAGAGACATAGAGAGAGAGAGAGAGATTGGCAGAGACACAGGCAGAGGGAGAAGCAGGCTCCATGCAGGGAGCCTGATGTGGAACTCAATCCCAGGTCTCCAGGATCACACCCTAAACCGAAGGCAGGCACCAAACCACTGAGCCACCCAGGGATCCCCAAGTTATTTTAATTCAGCATATAAGCAACAAGCAATTGTTGGAGATCCTAAAGAATCAGAGTAGCTTCCTCGGCCTTTTGGCTAAGATCAAGTGTAGAATCAGAATAGTATTGTGTGGTTTGAATTTTGGAAAGATACTAGTTTAAAGATTTTATTTATTTATTCATGAGAGACACAGAGAGAGAGAGGCAGAGACACAGGCAGGGGGAGAAGCAGGCTCCCCACGGGGAGCCCGATGCCAGATTTGATCCCAGAACTCTGGGATCTCGCCTAGAGCCCAAGGCCAACGCTCAACCTCTGAGCCACCCAATGTGTCCCAAGATACTACTTTAGAAGTAAAAGAATTAGGACCATAACAGTGCTTAGGACCTTGGTCTGCATCCCCTCACCCTAATCCAAATATCACCTTCAGACAGTGTCCTTACGTCCTGTGGACTACCTATGTCTTCTTCCAGAAGTAGTCTCTGGCAAGGAAGTCTTTTCAGTCTATATATATGGAGCAGGCCAGACATGTCTGACAATAAATGCTCCCAAGAAGATCCACCAGCCAATGTGGGTCAGGAATTGGTACAAAAACACCCCAGGTACTTTTGCAATTCACTAGGACAACTTGGAGGTTGCTATACACCATTTTTCAGAGGCTCCCAGGTGCAATTGAATCCCAATTCCTCACAGTGGTAACCTATTCATTGACACTTGCTTAATCATCCTTTCCCTGTGCCACTTTCCCTCTTTTTTTTTTTTTTATCATGATTCCTGGAATAATCTTCCAAAAAATTTGTTTAACCTCAAATCTTTGTCTTAGAGTCTGCCTATTAGAAAAATCCAAATTAAATAAAATCATCATTTTCTCGTTTTCCTATAGAAAGAGGTGTGTCTTAAAGGGAGGCTGCAGATGGTATCTTTGTGCCATCTCTCTATATATTGAAAGGTATAAAGAACCCACGAAAACACTGTGGCTGTTTAAAAGGATTCTTATATTCTGAAAATTCACATTTATTTATAAGTAAAACAACAACAGAAGATAAATTTTAATAGAGTCACACAATTTGCACTTTGGCAGTAATGAACTAATTTCAGACACATTGCAAAGACATAAATGTCAAAAGAGTAACACAAGGGAAAATGGCAAATTTCAATAGAATTAAAATAATATAAAGTTCAAAAACTTGCAATATGGTTTTGAGAGACACAAACATATGGGGTAAAACTTAAAGAGAAATAAGAGAATAATAAGCATAAAATTCACGAGAGTCATGGCTTTTAGAGGAAATGAGAGTATGGAATCGAGCTGGGGTCTAGGGAGGACATCCAAGCTCTCTTCCTTAAACTAGGTAGTAGGACCCAGGTGTTCATTATATCAGAGTTCATTATAATTTACATATTTAATTAACATATTTTCTTATGGTTTATTATTTAATAAAAACACTGTAAAATATATATCCAACAGGGTGGTGATGTCTTTTTGATGTTGTCCTTGATGATGATGTCATTTGATATTCTCATTATGTTATTTCTCACCAATTTAGCATTCCAATAACCACAGGCACTGTTGTTCTTCTTACCCCAGATGAACTACAAAAACATAAATAATGCTATTCTTTTAAGCTTGAATAATTATTTTTGTAAAGGTAAATCCAGTGTTTTTGACCCACTGAAAATTCCAAATCAAATGATGGAAGCATTATTTTCCAACCATTTATTCATTCATTCATTCCAATCAATTTAATTTAGAACAAATCAACAGAGTACCAGGGAGAGCAAAGAGTACACAGAATGGGCCTCTACTCCTGTGAACACTCCCTTGAACACTTGTCCTCACAATCCCCTACACTGGGTGAGAGCCATCATCTCAGCTCCACTGCTAGTGTCCAAGTCATAGGTGTCCACTTTTGATGCTCACATCGTAGTTTCTCTCTCCAGGAGCTGTATGTAAAACAACATACATAGGTGAAATTGAGCACAAGCGTTGGTCATATAACAAATTTAGAGAGGGGCCAAAAGGAACAGTGACTAGAGACAGGGATGCCATTGAAGAATCTAGAATCCACCTGGAGTCAGATCTTGGATGCTACTCCTAGACCATACTTGAATCCAGTGTTTCTGGAGATGTTGCTGCTGTAGCTACTCTGCTCAAAATGTTCTCTGAACCTCTGCTTTACACTTGTTCCTCACTGGCCTCCTTGCTCTTGGATATCAATTCTGTGTTTGCTTTGCCCCTGTAGATTAAAGACTCTGCTAAGGGGTCTACTCCATTTGGGGTTTCTCAAATTGACATTTTTTTCCCCAATTCCTCTTACATTGTCCCTTTAATTATAGAATACAGAAAAGTCACATTCCACCATCAAATCCCAACCTGGTCCCCCACCCCCAGGCTAGACTCCTTCTTAGGCAGAAAGATGTCAGACACTACCCAGAGACGTGAGAGCAGCCAACATCTCTCAGAACCTCTGGGACAACTGGAGAAGTCAATTGTTTAAGGAAACAGAGATAAAGTCCTTTTGTGCAAGGCAGTCCTCCAAGCTAGGAACGGAGAGCTGAGCTGGAGAAAGAACCCTAAAAACAGGTGAAATCAATTTTATTTTTCCTGCAAGAACTCATAGATGGCAAATAGTTAAGAGATACCCACCCAAGGAATAATCTCTCACCACCACCACCCCATCCCGACACACGCACACACACAAAAAACAAAGGATTGAGAATTGTATTGCTTCTCCTTGTAAAAATCATTGTTCATCGCAGGGGAGGTGGGGAACAAACAAACAAAAACCGCTTTGATTTCAGCACCTCTTCGGTGAGGTCCCTCCCCAGTCCCAGGAAAATGTACTCATTTTCTGCCTAATTTCATACCTTGATCACAGTATTTATCATGGGATATTCTCATTAGCTGTAAGTCTGTGGATTTTCTCCAGCAGATTCTGACTTCATTCAGGTAGACTCATGTCTTGCTCAGCTCTGCATTCCATAACCCCCCCACCACACACACACAGTTATCCCTCATATGACATCTGAATGAGTGAAAACGAAAGGGAACTGGGTCTCATCTTTTATTCTTCCAAGTTATTCTACTTTGACAATCTGAGCAGCTACAACAAGGAAACTGAGGAAAGGGAAGAAATCTTCAAATGAACTCAGAAAGGCTTGAGAAGGGTTTGGGACCCACTAGATTTGAAATAACTCCAGATGTATTACTGCCTTCTCTTTTAGGCTCTTGTTTACTGAGAAACAAGGGAGAAACAGCACTAGGAGGGTTTCTGGGAGCTTAAGAGAAGAGAGGTGACAAGAATTTGTCCCTGCTGCAAGAACAGGTGCTGGCTCACCCCAGTGTTGGAAGGCAAGACCCAGCAGCCATGGTCTGGTCTGGTAAGTTCCTTGGCTGCTCCCTCTTTCTAAGGAGTACAGACAGGAGAAGAGATCTGGTCTCTGCCTCTGCCTCTCCTCTTCCATTACCTTCCTCCCGATGGCCTTCTCTATATATATCACTGTGAGAATAAATTTCATAGCAATTATATTCCCCAAGTGGAATATTGTCCTCATTGCATTCGGCCATGAAAACACTAGTTCACCATACAGAAATAGTACGTCCACATTCTCATCCGCATGCTGCTGCACCACCGCCAGCGTCTGCTTGCAGGTCTCAGCCCAGCAGATAGGGTTGGTAGCAGACAGGACACGAGTCAGTACCTCTGCTTCACTCAGAGACCTGCCTCAGCCCCCAGCCAGAAGACTTTCTCTTTCCACAACTTCATTATTTTTAGGGTGTCACATGAAGCCTCTCTCATTTTTCTTTCAACAACTCCTAGACCAATAAAAGTCGGGCTTAACCAATGCAGACATTTAAGGAGACAATCACTGCAGCAGGGATGAAGAAGTGCCAGGATGAGGGGGAAGGAAGAGGAGGAAGGGAGGTAGGAGGAGACAGAAAATAAATACTGGGAAGCAGAAGGTGCAGGTCATTCTGCCTCCTAGAAGGAGATCCCTCCTTTCTTCATCATCAGTATGAGATTCTCAAGAGAGCACAAGTCCCAGAGTCAGAAAAACCACCCTAGAGTCTTCACTTCTGCCGTTCACTTTTTATGTGTCCTTTGATAAGTCACTTGAAGCTCCTAGAACCTTTGTCCCCACACTGTAAAATAGATATAATTGTAATAATACTTGTGCATTCTGATTCAAAAATATCTATGAGAACCACATAAAATTTTTATATAAGCTACAAAGTGTAGTTGATGCCTTAGCTAGTGTTCTTTCTCTACAACTGCTCAGGAAGGAAGCCCAAGTGATATAGCACCTTCCTCAGAGATGACTTTACTTCCTTATTCCTGAGGCTGTAGATCAAGGGGTTCAGCATAGGGGTGACCAGGTTATTCAGGACCTGAACAGTTGCATCCAGCCAGGGGCTTGGGGTTGGCCTCAGGTAGATGAGGACCACTGGCATGTAGAAAAGTAAGATGGCAGTGAGGTGGGCACTGCAGGTGGAGAAGGCACGGCGTCGGCCCTCTGCAGAGCGGATCTGCAGGATGGAGTAAACAATGCGACTGTAGGAGGTGAGGATGAGAAGGAAGCAACTGAGGGGCATGAGGCCCACGCTGATGAAGCCCACCATCTCCAGGGCTGAGGTATCAGCACAAGCCAGCTTCAGCATCACCGGGATATCACAGAAGAAATAGTCCACCTCATTGGCGCCACAGTAGGGCAACTGGAAGGTGAGAGTGGTTAGAAAGGTGGCCTGAATGCAGCCAAAAAAGGAGGTCCCCATGGCCAGGATGGCACACACTCTGTGGCTCATGATCACCGTGTAGCGTAGAGGGTAACATATGGCGACAAAGCGGTCATAGGCCATCACTGTGTACAGGAAGCACTCGGTACAGCCCAGGAAATGGTAGAAGAAGAGCTGGGACACGCAGCCTGCATAGGAGATGACCCGGCTGTTCCCTGAGAGGTAGAAGAGCATCTTGGGGGAACTCACAGAAGGGAAAAATATGTCGCACACAGACAGTTGACACAGGAAGAAGTACATAGGAGTGTGAAGCCGAGTGGAGGAGATAATCGCCAGTAGGATGAGTAGGTTCCCTATAAGAGTGAAGATATAGAAGCACAAAAACAGGACAAAGAGCATAGTCTCTAGATCCTCGGTGTGTGGGATGCCCAGCAGGATAAATTCAGTCACTACTGATAGATTCCTCATCGCTGTGAGAAAGTCAGACCTCAAAAAGGAACCCAAGACACCAAAGTCTGAACACCAACATCAAACTATCAAGCTTTTCACTGATGAGTGTTTGGTTTTGTTTTTAACAAGCAATAACAGCCTTTTTATGAATGGCAAGATGTATATAAAAATATCAGATAATAAGTAATGCCAACATCAGAGCCACACTTCATCCCACTCCTGGGAGAAATGTTTTGCAGAGGCTGATGGTTGTCGTGTGTGACACGATCAGAAGTTTAGAGATATATCCAAAATATTCTCCTGTTGAGAAATCTTTATACAGCTGTTCACTTCTCTCTCTAGAATTTCCTCTCTCTAGGCATCTTTGTATTTTGAACTCTCATGAAATCTTTGAGTAACAAACTTCCATTAATTCATTTTCCTCTAGAAAAGCCAGGGGGAAAAAATTGCATTAGAAATCAGAGCACTTCATTTGAATCCTGGCTTTGCCACTTATTGGCTAAACTACTTAAAACCACTTTTACATCTTTCCTAGATGTAGTTTCATCACTTACAAAATGAAAATCATAATTATAACAACAGTATCAACAAGAAAAATACCTTGGTATCTTAGTAAAGTTTGTGAAGTGTCTGTAGGAGTCTCTGGCAAAAACGTAAATCCTAATGAAAAGTGTTCCTTTACTTTATGCATCTTAAAGTTATTTCTTTAAGTGCTTTCCTTTAATGTTGGCATTCTGCAATTATTTGTAAATAATGCTTGCTAAACAAATTATTGAATAGACTTCAATCATATCCTCTTCTGATTACATTCCTCCAGACTTAAGATGTCTTATATCCCCATCTCTATCAGGAGATATTGCTCTGGTTCTTCTGGTGCTTTTAACCTTTTCTAAGTAGACTAGAGGCAACCCTGTAATATTAAGCAAAAGAAATAATAACAAGAGGAAAGCATCAATTTCATGTTACTGTGATGAAGAAATACAGGGACCCTTATAGCAAGAAGTCAAAGAACAGCTCACACAATGCAAGAGCAGGATATGGTACCTGGAAGACACAGAGGCCTCTTCCTCCCATTACTTATTTAATAATACTACTACATAGACATATATATATATATATATATATATATATATATATAGAGAGAGAGAGAGAGAGAGAGAGAGAGAGAGAGATACCATTTAATGAATGTTTACTATGTTCCAAGAACTGGGCTCAACACTTTCCAAAGATAATCCTTTTTTTTTTTTTTTTTTTTTAAGTAAACCTGTAAGAAGAAGCCACTACTATCATTTTCTTTTTTTTTTTTTTTTCACTACTATCATTTTCATCTACAAATTAGGAAATTAAAGCTTGGAAAAATTAAGCAAGTTGCCCAACATTACAAAGCTTACATGTGATAGAGCTGAGACCCAGACCCAGCAGCTGACGTCCTGCTTTGTTCCATCCAGACTTCATGTTTGTGCTTCATACAAGTAATCATTAGGAAAACTGCCTTTGGCTTCTGTTTTCGAAGACAGCCTTTTCCACTACTAGGCAAGACACTGTCCTAGATGGGTTCACGTCATCATTTTATATTAGGAAGGGAAACGCCTTCTTGTCTTACTTTTTCCTGGTTACTTCCAATCTTGACTTCATAGCACACCTAGTTAATAGCTAATTTAGTTTTGGAAATCAGAGACAGGCTTTCTCTAACCATTTGACACTAGACCTTAATATCAACCCCAATATAGAAGCTTTCAAGTGATAGAATCACATTCAATATGGGGATTGCAATCATAAGCTGTGGCAAGTAACATTTAAAAAGTCAAAGAGAATGACCAAGCCAAAATGAGTCACTCATACATCACCCTACAATTGAGCAAAATTGAAGACAGCAAAGAGAGAAGAGTCACATTCTGGGAGAGAACTGCTGCTGCTAACCTGCTTCTTGTTACTAATTCTATTCACACCAGACTAGTGTCCCCAACCAAAGCAAATTTTGGTGAGCTCTGGATCACCTCTCCTTGATCAAAAAAGTTTCTCAGAGGTCTGTGGTCCTTGCCTACAATCAGATATTATATAATTCTGTAATCCTGTTTGATTTATAAGTCTATTTCAGGAAAAAGAAGTTCCCAGGGACCAGAAAAACCCTTGTGTGTGGACCTGCTGGTGTGTGAGAGGCAGAGGCTAACAATGAGACACAGGCAGTAGTCTGGACGTCACACAGTCCATCTGAGAGCACAGTCAAGTTTTCCAAAGTGTTGTAACAAGACCTCACCTTTACTGTCTCTGAGCAGAGCACAGAGTGCTCTAGCCAAAGGAGCCTCAATTCTCCTACTTATAAAGAACTGAGTCCCATAGGGTTTGTACACTCAAGACTGGTACATACTCACTCTCTCTGGATTGCTTCCTTGGAAGTTTTTTTCGGACTCCCTTAAGCCCTACTTGGGACACGGAGGTAGCTCTCAGGGAGCAATTAGTTTTTCAATCTTATTTATCATTCAGCTATGAAATAATAGCAGTAAGATCATCGGAAAGGGATGCTTTAAAGCAGGAAATACGTGTTCCTTCAAGATCACTCACATAGTAGAATGAGCTCCAATTCTATCCCTTTATTTGGTTGCCTTATACACCTTCAAGGCTTTGCTTATGATATCATCTGTCAATTGCTTTTGAAGTCATCTATACATTCATGCGACTACATAGTTACTTCTAATAAACATCACTATTTGAGACAGAAATGTAATCAGTTAGTAATTATTTATTATGAATTTCCTATCATTATGTGTCCTTCAGGTTGGTACTCCTAAAGAGAAATATTTTTATACTGGACATCTGTAGCAGATGACTGGTATAAATAAAGGAACTGGCTATAACCTTTCTCAAAATGATTGACAAAAATGACTAGCTAATCTTCAGTTAATCCATAGTAAGAATTTACCATGAGCTAAGTACTACACAAAATTTTAAATTTATTACTACATTTAATCTCCAGTAGAAACCTTATAAAGTGGTATTATTTGACAAAGAAACTGAAAAGTCAGGGTGCCTAGTTGGCTCAGTCCATTAAGCATCCATCTCTTGATTTTGGCTCAGGTCATAATTTTGAGATTGTGAGATCGAGCCGGGCATTGCACACTACACTCAGTGCAGAGTCTGCTTGGGATTCTTTCTCTCTGCCCTCCCCCCATTTGTGCATTCTCTCTCTCTCTCTCTCTCTCTAATGAATAAATAAATAAAATTAAAAAAAAGAAACTGAAAAGTAGATGAAATAGCTTGAGGTTTACACAGCTAGAAAGAGATTGAACTGAGACTGTAATTACTAAGCTAATGCCTTAAAGCTTTGTGTTGTGATGAATTCCAGAGATTTGAGTTTTGTACCCAAAACTAAAATGGAGATATAATGTGGTCCTCAAGTGCTTGCAGGGCTGATGGTCTTGATATGTGGCCACTCCATGTGATGACTCAGGAATTAAGGGTGGATGAGGTAGATGACAGATTTATTCTCAGAGTAGAATGAAAGTGTTAAATTATTAGAAAATGTACGTAGATGAAAATGTAGGCTTATGATGTGATTAGTTCCTTGTCACTGGAAATATCCAAGGTGTGGAGAGAATCACCTTGTAGGTATGCCATTAAGAATATTCTCAATTTTAATTAATAACTTGAATTAATATTCTAATTCTACAATTATCTGGTTTTATTTATAAAATCTGCAAAACTTTTCAATGATACTGACCTGGCACAATAAAAGTGGGCTTTTTCTTTAATGATAATTCTAATTCCTATGCAAAAGACATTATGAATATGGTTACAAAAGTAACTATTGTAATACCAAGGCTGTTGTGAAAACATTTTTAAAAAAGAGAAACAAGTCATGAAGGGAGTCCAGATGCTACTCAGACAAGGTCTCACAAGATGAGAGTGGCCTGTTGAGATGTCTTAGTGAGTAGAACACAGTTTATTTTATTACTTTTTAATTTAATTCAATTTTAATTTTTGTTTTATTATTTTATTTTATTCTCAGACCACAGTTTTAATAACAGCTAACATTTATTGTGCATTTGCTGTATGCTGGAATTGTGTTGAGTGCCCTACATATATTCTCTCTTCCGGTTCTCATCAGAAATCTATTATTTCCCCCATTTCTAGTAGGAAATTCAGGTTCAAAGGGTTTAAGCAATTTAATCAAGGTAATAAAGTTGGTTAATGGTAGAGCTCTATCTGAAATCCAGGATAATATGACTCTTTCCTTTGAGACATAAAGAAAAATGTTCATAACTAATTCTGACTTTCAAATACTCATTCATAACTAATATCACCTTACTTTTGTCATTGCTTCAGTTCTCTGGGGCACTTTTATGTCATCTTAATTAATTCTATCAAGAACTTTGTAAGCTTCTTGGGCCCTTATGACACCCATTTTGCAAATGAGAACATTGGAACTCAGAGCAACTGTGATTTTCCTAAAGTTAGACAGTAAATGAGCCCAGGCATTCCCAGGATTAGCCCTCTTTCCACTATATCATTATTGCTTCCAAAAATGACTTCATACACACAGCAGCTGGCCCTGTATGAGAGAGGAATTATTAGTAGACTCATCCTAGAGATTTAGAAGAGCCTTATGTATCCCTCATAGTCATTACTGTTTTTATCTTGTATTATCTGACAAGATTATGGCCTTACACTATGAAGGAGAGTGAGAGAGCAAGAGAGAGAAGTTTGCTCACTCATGTTCTGTTTCATAGGGAATAAATCCCAGAAAGTTCAGTAGATATTTCATAAGCAAGCTATGGCATATTTGCAGGGAAATTACCCTTATACTGAAATCATCCTTGTTTTAATCAGAGGAAATCACCTGCCTTGTTTAACTCCTTTTCCCTCTACTCCAGGAATTTAAGTAAGTCTCTGGCATATTCCAGAAACAACTGGTTTCTCAACTAAGCATTCAGCAGAGCTTTCTGATTATAAATAGCAGGGCTAAGTCTAGGTATTCTTGGTCCAGTGGCAGGTGCTTTCGTGTTTGTTGGCAGGACTGGGGCCTGGGGGGAATGGCCAAGCCAAAGTTTCCTCCCTTACTTCAAAAACTCTGGGGAAGAATTGAACTACAGAAAACAAATTGAGAGTTGCTGGAGAGGTGGGCAGGGGACGGGGTAAATGGGTAATGGGTATTAAGGAAGGCACTTGTGTTGAGCACTGAGTGTTATGAGTGATGAATCACTAAATTCTACTCCTGAAGTCAATATTACATGATATGTTAAGTAGAATTTAAAAAAAATTTAAGAAAAGAAAAATAAGTAAATAGAGGTTCTTACATCATGTGTAAAAAAAAGAAAATAGGGATCCCTGGGTGGCTCAGCGGTTTCGCGCCTGCCTTTGGCCCAGGACATGATCCTGGAGTCCCGGGATTGAGTCCCACGCCGGGCTTCCTGCATGGAGCCTGCTTCTCCCTCTGCCTGTGTCTCTGCTTCTCTCCCTCTCTCTGTGTCTCTCATGAATAAATAGATAAAATCTTTTAGAAAAAAGAAAAGAAAGAAAAGAAAGAGAAAAGAAAAGAAAAAAGAAAGAAAAGAAAAAAAAAGAAAAGAAAAGAAAAGAAAAGAAAAGAAAAGAAAAGAAAAGAAAAGAAAAGAATTGGACTATGTGCCAAAATGAAAAAAAGCAGGATGATGTCTAGTTAAGGGGTGATAAATTTCTTAGGCTGCTATTTCTACTCTCTCTCTCTCTCTCTCTCTCTTTGTTTCTTTCTCTTAGTGGGACAGTGCTCAATTTCTTTGCTTAACTTCTTGACAATTTAATTTCTATGAAAGAGACGCGATCCACCTACAGATGAAGTTAAAGTAACAAATGTAGGAATAAAACTCATATTTGCTACATTTTGGTGGCAAAGAGATGGGCATGATAAAAAAAAAATCAGGGACTTGAACCCCTGGATCTCTCTTGAATGATTTGATGTCCTCCGTCATCACCAATTCCTAAGTGATTTCTCTTGCTCCTATCTGGTCCCCATTCCCATTATCAAAGTCTTCAGGGAGCCACAGCAGGCTAGAATATTAGAACAGCTCCTGGATCAAGGAGAGCAGACAGATGCCAGCAGAAAGATCACACAACTCTAGCAGGGTCTGAGATAGAGCCCCATTTGCCAAGCAAACTACAGTATCCAATTTCCATGGCATAAGCAGACAAATAGGTCAAGGTTCAGAAAGAGTAAAGCTTTTAGTAAGCAACAGATATCCTAGAAGATACAGTAGAGTATCCCTACAAAAGGAGGGAAAAAACATACATAGAAAGAAAACCCAAAGATGAAGCAAAAATCTTGAAACAAGCCAGAGTGAGGGAAAACATCTTGTCCATTATAAAAAGAAGAAGAAAAAAAGACAAGAATTATAGCAGATTTCTTGTCAAAAATTATACAAGCAAGAAAAGAGTGGAGTGAAATTATTTCAAGTGTTGAAATGTTTAAAGTATAGCATATAAAATTCTTCCAGCAAAATTTTCCTTCAAAGGTAAAGAAGAGTTGTAAACTTTCCCAGACAAAAATTGAAGGAATCCATTTCCAGCACACCTGTTCTGCAACAAATGTTAAAAGGGATCCTTCACTAAGAAGGAAAATGATATTAGGTCAGATATTAAGATTAACATAAAAAGAGTGTTGGAGAATAAATGAATAAAAGTGAAATAAAACTTTTCTTTCTTAATTGATTTAAAAGATCAATTTTAAACAATAGCCATAAAAAGCATTGGATAATCATAATACATGGGTAAGAGAAATGAAGGGCAGCAATGCCATAATGAGTGGAAGGGGGAATTAGGAAAACTCAGTTATAAGGTACCTGCACTACATATAAAGTGGTACAGTGCTATTTGAAGATAGACTTCAGTCTAGTTCCAAATGTATATTGCAAATTCTAGGGCACCAATTAAAAAAATTAAGAAATGTAATTGATATGTTAAGAGTAGAGGTAAAAGGAAATCACATAAAATATTTAATTATCAGAGTAGGCAAATAAGATGGGGAAAAGATGCAACAAATAGAATACAGTTTAACATGGTAGAAATATACCAAATTACATTAATAATTGCTTTAAATATGAATAAGTACATCAATTAAAATAGATTGTCAGAGCAGATAAAAAAAATGAGACCTAAGTATATGCTGTCTATATAGGAAACCTACTTGGAATATAAAGACATAGGTAGGCTACAAGTAAAGGGATAGAGAAACATATACCATGTTAACGCTAATCAAAAAAAAGCTAGAGGGGCTATACTCATTTCAGAGAAAGTAGATTTCATAACAAAGAAAATTATCAGAGATATAGGCACTACATAATGATGAAAGGGTGAATTCTCCAAGAAGATATAATAATAATCCTAAATGTGTGTACACCTAACAAGAACACATCACAAATATGTGAGGCAAAAACCGATGAAGCGGGAAGGAGAAACAACACCTGGGGTTATCTCATGCATGAGGTTTCTCTTGGTTTTCTTCCAATCAGATATGAGAAACACATGGACTGTTTTTAAGGAAGCAATGGTTAGGTTGGGAGAGGAACAGGACATGCTAAGTGATCCCCAGTGTATCTGCGCTGGATCTGGGGAAAATTGGCACCGGGTTTCATTAATAAGTGCATGTGCAGCAGGGTACCCCCGAACTGGAGGTACTGAGCCCAGCTTGAGTGGGAGCATCTCGAGGCAGTGCTATCCTGCTCATGGCCAAGTCTCTGCAGCCAGGAAAGAGCTGCAGGGTGTAGACAACCAATGGGAGCTGAGCTCAGCTCTCTCTCCTGGGCAACTTGCCCAGATCATCAGTTCCTGAAAGTACAGATGGTGCTTTATATTTTCTGAAAACATGAGGCACCAGCCTTGAAAGTGGGCTTCGATAAATGTGCCAAGACATACTTGTTGATTACGAAGACCGACACTTGTTTAAATTTGAGGGGTTTGCAGTTGGCACAACATTTTATCGCACGAGCCCGAATGGAAAAAATAAAACCATGCTACTTTAAAACTGTGGTTGGTTCTGCATTTTAAAGAAGACCGGTGTAGGGTTGCTTTTGTTGTTATTTTTTGTTTTGTTTTTTGCTCTCAAAGTCCACAAGCCCTGGCCTAGTCCGCCAGCTGAAGGATAAGAAAAAGGGAAGGAACAATGAATGTAATGAAAAATGATCCATGTAATAAATGTAAAGGACCATCTCCTTATGTGCACATGGTAGTTCTACAGGTTGCATGGTCTTTAGGGAGCTGTCTCTTGTCATAGCATTAATAGGATCTATCTAGATGGCAGCTGTGAGCACAAGACTCAAGACTGAGCCCCCAAACTTTAATGTGCACACGAACTACCTGGAAGGTGGTAATTGGCAGATTTTAAATAAGTCTAACTTCAAAGGCAGACCTTGATAGAGTAGTTTTTGGGGTTGCCTAAAACTCTGCATTTCTAGCAAGCTTCCAGGTGATGCCACAGCCCTATTGCACAGGTCAGACTCAGCCATAAGCCAACTTAGAAGAAGATCCTGGGAAATCAGTCTCCACTCTGCAAGTCAGGCTAATGTTCACTCAACAGCTTAACAGAACTCAGGTCTAGGCCATTCTCTACCTAAGTAAACAGATATTCGGAGGTTCTGCTCAGAATTCTTGAGTATTCAAGATGAAAGTGATAAGGGAGTTCTAGTGTAATCCCACTTTTACAAATAGGAACACTAAGCTCCCAGGGGTTAAATCATTTGTTCCTCATCAATTAACTATTTAAGAATATTGTCAGGATTCAGTTTTATTTTGTTTTTTTTTACAAAGATTTTATTTATTTATTCATGAGAGACAGGGAGAGACACACACACACACAGGCAGAGGGAGAAGCAGGCTCCCTGAGGGGAGCCTGATGTGGGCCTCGATCCCAGGACTCCCGGGATCACAACCTGAGCTAAAGGCAGATGCTCAACCACTGAGCCACCCAAGCATCCCTATTATCAGGATTCTAATAGTGATTTTCTGAGTCCTTTACTTAAGGACACTTAAGATAGGAAATGAGCCTACAGCAGAAGATAATGGGGACAGAACACAGTGTGTAGGGTGCAGGTGTCAGCAAAGTTGGGAAGGAAAACAAAAGATAATAAAACCAACACAAGTTCAAACATTAAATGTACAAAAGCTCAGATACAAGAAAATGCAGTATAGAGACAGTCATTTTAATATTGACACAATAGTATTTTAGGGGACAGCATATGGAACAAGGTCATTTCCACGAGGATAGAGTATGTGGGACAAAGGTCAGAAACAATCACAGGGAGTTCCTTTCTTCCTCATGGGCTGAATGATCCAGGCCCAGGTCTCAGGCAAAGCTGCCTTTCAACCCACTTTTTCCTTTATTACGGATCAGAGCCAGACTTAGAGGCCTCACCGGCTCAGGCCAGGGCTAAAGATTCCATTATCACCTTCTTACTAAGAAACAATTAAGGAGAAATATCTGTCTCCAATGGGTATGATTCAATCCAGTACTGTAGGCAGTGAGAGGAAAGGCATGCAGTATTGGGGAGCAAAATCCAAGCAGGATCAAGCAAGAAGTGCCACCTCTCACAGTGGACCCCTGGAGTCTCTCTCTTTGTGGTCTTGGGGTTATATCCATCCTGATGTTGACTTCCAACCTCCCCTCCAATTCTCTGCCCTATCTTAGAATAGAAAATTGGATAGCTCACTAGTCTGATCCCGATAAATATGTAAGATCAAAGGGAATAGACAAAATGCACAGCATTCTCTTATTCAAGTATCCCCCTAACATCACTCTTGTACCCTATAGTGTGGAGTCCACGCCACCTGTATTTCATGTGGTCACTCTGGAAAACCCAGGAGGGATATCACTGCCTATGAATGCTTTAAATTCCTCCAAGAAAGGGAACAGTCTCTGGGACCACTGACACTGGGCTGAGGGTATATTCTGGAGAAGGTAGATCATCCTACCCAAAGGGAACCTGGAACAGAGAAGCGAGGTGGCGGGGGGTGGGGGGACATCCTTCACTCCTATGGCAAGAAACTGATGGGATATGGGTAAAATACAAAAACACACCACAGCAGGAGAGTGTAAAGGAAAGGGCAGGAGCATGCAAGAGGCACTTGATTTTCTGGACAGTCTCCTCAGAGGGCAAAGATGGCGGGGTCCACGGATGACTTGGTAAAAGCAATAGCAGCTTTCACAAGCTCTTGCATGATGGAGGCTGCCATGAGGAGAAAACAAGAATTAGAGTGGATGAACCATGACAAGAGTAAATATTCATCCCCCAGCCTCCCCTACACCTGCTTGCTCATCGCCCCTGACTCCTGCTCTTGTCTTTCTTCAATACCCCTGACTCTGCTTTTCCTACTGCCTAGACTCCCTTTCATCTTCTCAGGCCCCAGAAATACTCAGCAGCTGTGAGATAATAATAGACCCCCAAGGAGTGAGAGCTCCAGTCCAGCTTTGTACTCAGTATAGTAGTGAGACAGCAAGGAGAACAAAGGCCCCTTAATGTCCTTCTCACAACTCACAGTCCGCATCCCATATCCCTTTGCCTCTTTACTCACCTCCACCCTCCCTCAATTTAAGATGGCACCCTCATCCTGCCAAGGAAAGAACTATCTAGGAGATCAGAAAAGATCTGACCCAGGACTGTTGGGGAGGGGACTTCAGGAACTCCTTCCCTGTCACCTTCTAGCAGGCCTGGGGGCTCAATGCTGGGGAAGATGGCTGCCTTCCTTTGGAGGGAAGGAGATGGGGTCTAACAATTGAACTCCTACCTGCGTGGATGCGGATCCACGTTCTGGCCTTCTTTTCCAGAAGTTCCCACTCGCACTTCATTTGCTTAGCATTGGAATGCAGCCAGACCATTGCCAGGACTGTGGCCCAGCTTGAGGAATTTGCATCCTGTACCATAGAGAGAGACTTCCTGAAGCATCCACGTGGGTGCTGGCAGCCCCTCAGGGGATGCAAACAGCTCCCTCCCCACCTCATTGCTCTGCCCCCATTTGCCCTGCTGGTAAATGTGATGACCTGTTCTCTCTATACCTCCTCTCCTCCTTGCAAGGCATAATGCCAGGCCCTGAACCTCAGGGCAATAATCAATCCCCTGAGTCTTAGGGTAGAAAAGTCTTAAATTCTAAATCCAGCTTAACCATCAAGATGGTGCTTAAAAGTCCTACAACATCCCCAACAAGGATAACTAAGCTATGATAAATGAAACACATGCATAATCACTTTGTATAATAGATCTTCATTTGAATCTTTGCCAAACAAAAAAAGAGGAATTATCAATAATAGCCTTTGTAAGAGAGAAAAGAGATTCTCACAAAAGTGAAATGGTTTGCCCAAAGTTAGCCTTCTAGCAAACAACACAGCTGGGCCTGGAGGCCCCAATATTCTGATTCGAGTCATACTGCTCATGTCACTCAAGACAGAGTCTCAGCCACAGAACAGAAAACGGTCTTCTGTGAGTTTTCACCCATGGTCCCAACCTCAGTTTTGGGAGTCAACAGATCAAGAAAAAATTGTTCTTTTATGACATGACCTTTAAAATCTGTAAACAGCTATCGGTTCCTCTCTGAGGAGTCCTGTTTTGTTTTGTTTTGTTTTGTTTTTTTAAATAATAAATTTATTTTTTATTGGTGTTCAATTTGCCAACATACAGAATAACACCCAGTGCTCATCCCGTCAAGTGCCCCTCTCAGTGCCCGCAGGAGTCCTGTTTTATTTTATTTTATTTTATTTTATTTTATTTTATTTTATTTTATTTTTTTTTAGGAGTCCTGTTTTAACCAAAATTCTCAATTCCTTTAATTCTTCTTTAAGAGGACTGCTCATGTCAAAGCAGTGAGAATCCCCATGCTTGACCTAGCCTAGAAACATGGTTTTAAAACTACATCTCCTTAAATGGTCATATCTGAAGGTCAGTGTACTTATGAAATTCTATGACCACAGCCCAAAATATACAACACACACAGCAGCTCTTTTCACAACCCCATTGTCATCGATACACAATTATGTATCATGTCTGCTGGTTCACAGGCAGTTGACGACCACCTCAAATCTCCCTGTGCAACAGCTCTGAAGTCATTTTGCTTGTATCTCTACTTAAATAGTTGAGGCTTTAGAACCAAAAACAGCATTTTGATTACTAGTAAGTTTTGTTTTGTTTCACAAAAAATTGCAAATCATTCATTGTTCAAGGTCTTTGGGATCTCAATTATTCTTAATACCTCATCTCCCAGTTTTGGCAAATTTACAACCAGGAAAGCATGGGATCTGAATCTTTACTGAAAATATAAACCTCCAGAGAATTCAGAGCCTAGTTGCTCTAAAAATCTGTTTTGAATTTGAATAAATTCATTATTCAGTGCCATGAATTTTTCAATGAGTTGGTTCTCAGTACATATACTCATCATTTACAAAATTCAAATTCCTCACTGAAATTCAGGTACAACAGGGTTTCTGAGCCCCTGGATTTATTGGCCCAGTTACCATGTCAAAGAAGGAAATGTTAGTCTGACCTGTCATTGGTTTCCCAATGAAACCAAGTTAGAATGTCATAATTTTTGTGTTTGTTGATAAATTATCCTTTTAATTATTTGGTCTAGAACAATATTTTTTAATAGAAATATAATGCTAGACACACATATAATCTTAAATGTCCTAGTAGCCACATGTAAAAAAATAAAAATGGGTACAATTACTTTACCAATATGTTTTATCTAACCTAACATATTAAAAATGTGATTTTAACATGTAATCAATATAAAATTTATTGATGAATATTTACATTTTTTACATTAGTTTTAAATCAGCATGTGTTTCAGTTATAGGATATTTGAATTCAATTAAGGATTTGGCTTCTCATTTGCATTAGCCATATTTCAAGTGCTCAAGAGCCACATGACTAGTAGACACTGTATTAGGTGATGCAGCTCTAGGATTTCTGAGGTTTATTTAAATACCTTTCACATTTTGAAAATTCAGAATGACACCCATCCTTCAGGTTTTTGGCATTTTGCCCATATTTAACAATTTCTCAATTAGAAGATTTGGTAAGTTACCTTGAAATTGTGGAGTATAACTTGTCCTCATCAGCATAGTCAAAAACATTTGAAATAACTAAGTCATCCCTATTAATATGTCACCTATCCTGACTTCAGAAAAATTTTGCCAGGCTATGGACCACGTCCTTTATTTTGAAGAGAAGCAATGTGGGTCCTGAAAACAGTTCTAGACTTGAGTCTAGAACTGACTGGCTGGGTAAACTCAGATGCATTATTAGAGTTCTCTATAAACAACAATGCAAATAGGATTTACCTTATTTAATTATGGTGATGAACAAATAAGTGGAAGTTATGTGCTTAGCCAGTGTCTGGCACAGAGTAATTGTTCAAAAAATTTAGATGATTGGCAAGGAATATAAACTTAAAGAGGATGCTTGATCTCCCTTTGTCAACTGTCGATTCCCATCAACTAGGTTATTAGTTCTTGTTCTTTCTGCTCTAACATTCCAAGAAAAAATCTTCAACCTCTATTTATGAGAAATTAATTTAGTTTATGGCCTTCTCTATTCTCCTTTCTCAGTTGAATCATGATTCACCCCAAATCTCATTACTGACTTCAACCTCTCAAAAGCATGCATATTCTTTTTTCTTATCTGAATCTTACCTTGACAGGGATTGCAGCCAGTAGGTCTTCTAAACTTCTACCTAGGATCCCAGCCAGATTTTCATCTGGATACCAGGAACCATCTGCATTCTGGAGGGAAATCAGCTGTACAAGATGATTATCCCCAAAGACTTTGGGGAAGGAAAAAAAGAAAGTATTAGAAATTAGGAGCCACTGACCCCTTAGCATACCTGAGAAAGACAGGTCTGACTTCAGAGACAGGCTATCGCAAGAGCGTAGAACGAAGCAGATCTTACCAAGATACCTGTTATAGTCCTTCCCCTATATTTTCTCTGTGACAATGTAGGCCACCTGAGTGATATACTATCTCTAGGGGAGCTGGACTTAAAAATTTAGCAACAAGGAAGTGATAATGCTGCTTAAAGTTTTATCCAGTTCTATGTAAATGGGCCTTAAAACTTGACATATATTTAAAAATTCTAGACCAGTATATCTCAAATGTTAATTATAAAAAAAATCAAAAGAACGCAGATATAAAGGAAGCTTCAGCAATGTACCTCAAAGAATAGTCTAGTGTCTAATCCTGGTGGTTGGACAATTGCTTAAAAACCACACAAAGTATTTCACATCTGGCTGTCATATATGATGATGTACCTGTAGCAACTTAAAAATTAGCAGGTAAGAATAACCATAACTAGAAAAAACAATTCTACTCTAATGGGAACAAAAAATTTAAGGCTCTGAATTTCAATCATCTTAGTTTGAATCTCAGCTTTGCTAATGCTCAAAACGCAATGGTTATATAACAAATGGGGATCTCAGTCTTCTCTGTAAACTGGAGCTAACAATGCCTATTGCATGAGGAAGAATGCAAAGTACCAAGAAGGCCCCTTGTTGGCTCCCTACAAAAAGTAGTTGCTAATTAGTTCACAAAAAACAGAAGTTTAACACTCTTGAGTAATTTTTCTCTCTACTTGGGTAAGAGGATTCATAAGCGAGAGAGGTCAGAGCTGGGTTATTCTAAGTTAGGAAGGCCTAGGGAACTAACATAAAGTCAGAAGCTACTCTGTGGCTAACATTCAGAATTTTCTTATGACAGCCCCGTGAGGTGGGTAGTTGTGCACCTGAGGGAACTAAGGCTCTAGATAGTGAATTAATTTGCCTAAAACCCCACAGTAATTGGAGGACAGAGATCTGACTCCACCTGAGACACTGATGCCCTCTCTTTAACTACCAACCTAAAGAGAATGAATACAAAGAGGGTAAATGGCAAATAAGATGTTTAAACAATTAAACAACTGTATATGACAAATCTTGCTACAAAAACTGGAGACTAGAAAGAAGTTGCCTTTAAGACCATTTGAGTAGAAAAGGCACCTCTTGGTGGTAAAATGTACTTTGATTCAATCTGTCACATACAGGAGAAGCCCAGCTGCTTGGAACACAAGGTAATGGCCAAGGAACACCCTCTGGCAACAGAATGAGTCATTAGCCAGCAATGGAAAGGTCCCTTTTCAAACCCAATGTAGCAGGTGGCTCAAAGAAGGCAGCAGCAGAGTTCTGCAGGGGGAGGGGAGGGCCCAGCTTGTAGGCCTGCTGGTTGAGCTGAGATGGTAAGGGGGGTGCATTTAATAGGGCTTAACCCAGGCTCTGCTCGGTAGGTTTCACTGTAGACTAATGAAGGTGGGCTGACCCTGGGAAACATAGGAGCTAGACAAATCTCACCCTCTGCCTGACACTTTTCAAAGAGATTACCTCCTGGCTAGAGAAAGCCAAAGGAAGCAGAGCGTAGAAGATTGGTTCTTCAGTCCCCACAGATCAGAGAAGAGAATTGAGGCCCATCTTACCTGTTGGGTGAGTTTCCAAGTTCATCCTGTTGGTGGAAGAATGAGCCCTTTCTATCTCAGGAGAGGCCTCTTTGAGAGACATGCATTTCTTCCTTAGTGTATGATCAGGAGCAGGGGACCTGTCTAGTCCTATATATGTGACAGACAAATATGGGTGAGAAAAAAATCCCTGGAAAGATGCTCACCTAGAGCGCACATCTCCTTGCTAATCATGGGCCTACAGGGTTTGTAATCATCCTGCTGATATGACACGCTTGGGTAATGATTGGTCCGCGTGGGCTGAGATGCAGGAGGAGAGTAGGAGGATGAGGGCTTTGAATGAGCTGAAAAACACCAGTACAGACATTAAGACTGAGATATCCTCTGCTCTCTGCTACAGGCAAAGGGCCCTGAGAATGTGGGCCACATGCCCTCCTATCCATGTCTGCCTCAGCTACCATCTTCACTGTGCATTTTTTTCTTCTCCCATGAGCCCACCTCCTGCACATGCCCTCACCCCCTGAGCCTTTCCTACTGTGTCCTCTGGAACCCTTGATACTTGCCAATGATCTTTCCTGTATCTTTCCTTTCATTACAGGAGTCTTTTTCCAACTACTTATCTTAACAAAACTAATTTCTTCTTCTAAAAACCATTTTCCCTATATCCCTCTGTCTCTCTCTTTGGGTGCTCTCTTGAGGTACCACAGCCCAAGCACCCAGGTTTGGAAGGTAAGATGGGCAACCTCTTCAGTTCCAATTGTGGCATCCAGCTCATTACTGCTCCACCCCCATCTGGACTGCCTCCCTCACATTCATTTAGGGCTGCCTCCCACCTTTCTGTCACTTCCCATTATGCACTAAAGTATCTAGATATAGTTTCTAGACTTCTACTTCATTTCAAGGCCTGCCATCATCTTGAGAGATTTCAGTACCCTTGTAGGTAACCTATCCAGCACTCTCATTCAAAGCTTCTTGACTTCCTCAAATCAAATGGTTTCAGCCTTCATTCTACTTCAGCCACTCCCTCCCAAGCCAGAATCTTGTTATCCAGCAGAATTGTTCCATCTGTAAAAAACAAACTGGGGGAAAAAAAAAAGCAATCCTACTTTTTACATATAATATCCAATTTTTGAAGCCTTCTGACTCAAAGTTCTTTTACCTGGTCTTTGACTTCATCTGGACCTCTAAATCTGTGTCTCCTCTGCTTTTTCCCTACAATCCACTTCCTTCCATATTTAGTATCTTTTCTATTTAGCTTCAATCCTGGGTCCAACACTTCACCATTCTCTCTCCAGTCTCTCCAATTCCAAGTACCTGATTTCCTTTTCATCACACACCAGGCAAAATCCCAACCTCAAAAAAGAGCCAACACTGTACCCTCTTTGTTCTTACACCAAAGCTGCTGAGTCCTGCTATAGTGAACCACATGGGCTCGGCTTCCCTTAGTTTAGTGCCACTAAAAAAGTCAAGGTATCAGAATTAAACCGCATGCTCAACATTTCTTGGCAAATGCTTTATTTCTCCCTTGGAATTTCACCCTCCAATCATCCATCTTTCAAATCCTTTCCTCAAACTCTCTATTCTACAATGTCTTGTTTCATACTCATTAGTTATATTTGCTCTTTCACTAAAACTATTGAAAACTCATCAGACAGAAACTCTAAGCTCTTGCTCCTCAGCCTGTAAACTAGAATCAAACTACTTGGCAATACTGGGACAGCATCTTTAGTTACAACCTAGATGTTAAATATTGCCAAATGTGTATCTTTATCCCTCAACTCTCCTCCTCTGAGCACCAAACCCATCTGTTTTCTTACTGGACATCTTCATATAGATGTTCCATAAGGATCCCAAGTTCAAAATACTCAAAAATAATTCAACATGCTACCTTCTAAACTTGACCTTGTTCTTCTCTTACTCTATTTAAATAAATGGAACCATTATACATGCAGTTGTCCAAACAAAAATCTGGGCTCACCTTGAAGCCTGTCTCTACAACAAACATTAAACATTCCCCTCCAGCCACAGAATCCTGCCCAGGAAATTTCTCTACCTTATTCTAACTAAGCCCCTCATATCTATTCTCAAGGCTGCTTGGGTTTCACTTGGGACACCCATTCCCTAACACTCCCAGACCATTACCATCAGCCACCTGTATCATCATTAATCATCCAATTATCCATAGGATAAATCAGCTTCATATTGAGACAGTTTGAATACTCAATATTTATTTACACTTTCTGTTTTAATTTTCCTTGTTTCTTTTTCCCCCTTGGATTATTTAGAATCTCCTTGGTTCCCCAGAAAGGCACCAAACCAGCCAGAAATCCTAAGTATGGAGAGACAAGGGAAAAAATTCACTGTCACACGCTTTTGCTTCAAATGATGTGTTTAGAAATCCAGGGCCCTTTATTTTACATGAGTTTGAATGTAATCCACCACCTCCATAGAATCGTGGTATGGGGTAAAACTCACCACCTCCATAGAATCGTGGTATCATTGAAGCAGCACCCAACAGAATTGGCCTTGGAACATCCCTACGAGCCAGAGGCCCCTGAACTGGCTTGTTGAGACTTTTGTTGACGGCAATGAAGGCTGTCTGGGAGCTTATGACTCCACAGTCAATGCTGACCTTCAGCACATCTTTTTTATCTTTTGCTGGAGTGTCCCTGAAGCCCATATCCTTGGTCTGGAGAAAGGACTTAGCAGCAAGGCGGTGAATGGTGAAGCTAAAAGAAAATCATCCCGTTACTCAGGGCCCTCAAAAGTTAGCATGAGTAGAGTGAGGAAAAAGCCAGATAAAGAGATATATAAGACTTGAATGGGTTAGAAAGGCAAAGTGATTGTAGGGACACAACTGAGCCCCCCAAATTAAGAGGAAGGAAACCAAGTCTTTCAAGAATAGCAGAGACCAAAACAAAACAAAAACACAAAAGAACAAAAATAACAAAGCAACTGAATTCTCACTTGTCATCGGGCTTGGGTTGCAGAGAAAATGTCACCCTATTCTCGAAACTCTTGCCCTGGAGCATGTATTTGAGGCAGACTTCTCCTGTCGTATCTGCTGGCTACAAAGTAGACAAGAATAGACACAATGGAAGGGAGAGTCACCAAGTAAAAGTCATAGCTGAGGAAACACCCCAACCCAACACATGAAAATGTCTGACTAGGAACCAGGTTGCTGAGGAAATCAGAACCCTGAAATTATGGAGAACAGTGTTAGCAGGCTCTACCCGGCAAGTGTGATCTCTTGATGAGACTCCACCAGTTTTAAGAAAATTGTCCAGAGCAGAGTTGAGGGAAGTAGCTACTCTGATGAGAGGAACAAATAAGAATAGGAACTCACCGGCATGGTCCCACTCAAAAGGGCATAGATGATTAACCTCTGACCCCTATAGAGGACAGTCTGTTCTGGTGAAAGCATTTTAGCAGACAGGCCACGAGGCAAATCCCAGCTCACAGAAATATCTTCTACTGCAGGCTGTAGAGCACGTTTTAAGGCACTAAGAGCCTGGTGGAGGAAAGAGAACAGAGTAAGCAGAGAAAATAATAATAGCAATAATAACCACTATTAGCTGAACATTTATTATACATCAGATTCTATGCAACACAGTACATGCTATGTCTATTCCTTAATACTACTAGAACATGGTAAGGGAGGATAAGGTAAAGGATGACACCACCCAAGAAAGAGGAACTCACAAGTAGCAGCAGAGGTCAAAGACGCCTTCCCTTGTGTGTACTAACCAAAAGCAGTATCAGTGTACCACCTCACCAATCCACCAGACATATTACATTGTTCCTTCTTGTTTTCTTTGTTTCATTTGCATGGAAGATAGGATATAGCCAACCAAAAGAGTTCCTCAAGCACACTTGTAGGATCTAAATCATGACAGTCAAAATTCTTTTTTTCTCCATTTCTGTTCTTATACACAAAACCCTAACCTCTTCCAGTATCTTGTCTCTGGACTTCCAACTAGTAGGATCAGAGGCCATTTCTCTAGAAACTATAGTGGGCCCCTTTTACATAAGGCCAAAAGTAGTCCCACTGTGTATTACAGCCCAAGGCATTATGGGTATAAGAATATGAATCGGGCAGCCCCGGTGGCTCAGAGGTTTGGCGCGATCCTGGAGATCCAGGATCCAGTCCCATGTCAGGCTCCTTGGATGGAGCCTGCTTCTTTCCCTCTCCCTCTGCCTGTGTCTCTGCCTCTCTCTCTCTGTCTGTCATGAATAAATAAATAATAAAATCTTAAAAAAAAACAGAATATGAATCCTAGTGTCAAGCTGTTGCCTCTGCTTTTGTGGCAATGTCCCCTCTGCTCCACACTCCCTCTGGATCACCACCTCTGGACACAAGGACTGCCCCTCACCTTGGACTGCATCCTGGCCTTGCCGGTGATAAATTCTGAAGTGCCGCCTGCTACACGGGCAATGCCTTTTATTAGGCTGGTAGAGGCTCCTTCTCCAATACCAAAGGAGAAACATCTGCAATTGTACAGGATAAGAGCTTAGAGTGAAATTATAACATTAATACATACTAGTCAAGAATACCTAAAGAGATAGTCTTTTCCTTGACCAAAAGCATAATAGCTACAATTTATTGAGCAGATTCTATATTTCAGGAGACCAAATGCCTTAATGATGTAATTTAATCATTACAAGATTCCTAAGAGGCAGGCTTATGCTTCATTTTATGGATATGAAACTGAAGCCCAAAGAATTTAAGAAATATGTCCAAGATCGCACACCTACTACGGTGCAGATAACATTTGAGTACTGGTCTATCTGACCGTAAGAGCCCCCTGGTAAAAATATATATTATACTGATTCTAGAGGCAGAAAAAAAAAAAAAAACAAAACAAAACCACAGGACTATAGCCTCATCAATTATTTCAATAATAAATCCAAAGAATTGGTTCATCAGACAGTGCTGAGTTAGGACAAAATAGCCCCTATCATCAATGCTTGACTAATATTGTACTGGAACCCCATCTGCCATGGCAAGACTAGTCTTAGGGTAGGAAAGGGTTTTAACTGGAGAGTTCTCTCCCTGCCATAGTCTATGTGCACCAAATAGCTTTGTAATCACAATTTGCTTCCCAGATGGAACTGTTTATAGACAGAATGTGTTGATAATAGTAATAGAAGCATTTTTAGAAGGCATGACAATGAGATTTCTCATTGTAAATTAATACATTGGAATTTTGGCTTCTGTATCAGTCTCTTTTGAACTGGGTTAATGTGAATCATCATCCCCAATTCTAGTGATGTCAGCAACAGGACTAATACTCTAAAATTGTAGGGCTAAGAACCGAATTTCTAATTATGATAACCTACCTATGACAGTGCCCCCTAGAGATCACATCTTGATATTAACACCTTCAAATTTCCAACAAGATCCTACAACTGTAGCTTACATTTCTTATGGCTTCCAAAGGGCATTTATGTGTATATTTAAGTGTTTTATTTATAAAACTAAAGCTAAGCAATGTTTATTGATTTCTAACAATATGCTTAGAACTGAAGTGCTTCTTTGTATATTAATAATAAGGATAATAATTATAATAATGGCAAAAATTCATATAGCACATATTTTGTGTCCAGCACAGTTCTTAATGCTTTACGTAAGTATACCCTTTGAACCCTCACAGTAAACCCATAAGGTAAGTACTGTTATTATTCCCATTTTCAAATGAGGAAACTAAGACTTAGGGAGTTTACTTGATGTATCCAAACAGCTAGCAAGCAGCAGAAGTGGAACTTAACTACATGATTTTTGACTTAGAGTAGAACACCATAGGACACCAGAACACCATTCTGCTCACAGCAATGCCAAATTTCTTTCAGCCAGTAGAGAACTGGAAAAGCTTTATACAATATTCTTAATAATCTTTTTGAAAATATCAAATGATTACCAAAACTATAGGAATCTATGGGCCATGACATGGAGAGGAGGGAGGCCAAGAGTGATGGGCGTGGCATCTGGTATCCTGTTACCCTTGAAGCTAGTGTCAAGTACAAAATGGATGGCTCAAAGACTAAGAAGCCAAGCAGTTTCAGACTTGGACTTTCCAAAGAAAAGGTGCCTTTATAGATACCCCAGGTTTTTTAATACAACCCTGTAGAACTACAGCCCAGAGGTAGAGAGGGATCTGAAATAAACTAGCCATCAAATGAGCTTCAGTCATTTGACTCTAATTGGACTCAGATTATCTGCTTCTAGTCTAGCAACCCATCAGAAGCAGAGTACATCCTCACAGAGGGAAGATAACATCATCTAGAGGTTCTAAGAATTTCTATGGCTTTTCATATAAAATATCTTGACAACTAACAAGAGAATAGAAAAGTCTCCAAATGGGAAATTATACACTAAACTTCTGAATAGCATAGGCTTTAAAAAAATCATAATGGTAATTAGAAAATCTTAAGTGGATGTCAATGGAAAGTGACAGATCTAGAATTAAGATTCAGATGTAGATATGCTTAAATTTAAGGTTCTAAATACATATATTAGAAAAGAAAAAGAAGTCTCAAAATCAACTACCTGAGTATCCATCTCCAGAGATTAGAAAAAGAACAGCCAGTAAACCCAAAGAATTTAAAGGGAAATGAATAAATACAGGAGTGAATTTAAAGGGAAATAATAAAGATGGGGGAAAGCATTATTGATAGAAAAAACTATCATACAATAGAGAGGATTTTAAAACCTTAAAAGTACTGGTGCTCTGAAAGGATTATTAAAATTGACAAGCATTTAGGACAAGGAGAAAAACAGGGAAAACACAAATAATCAACATCAGGAAAGAAAAGCTAATATATCACAGATTCTGCAAAATTTAACAACAGCATAAGATAATACAGCACAAGAGAATTTTATGAAAAGAAATTTGAAAATTTAGATAAAATATACAAACTCTCATAAAAAGCAAAAACATATGGAAGTATGAATAGTCCATTTCAATTAAAGAGATTTAAAAACTTTCCCATAAGAACAGCCTCTTGGCAACTTCTAGTAAACATTTAATAAAGAAAATCTTTCAGATAATAGAAAAATAGACAACTCTCCTCAGCTTATTTTATGATGCCAGTGTAACATTGATATCAAAACCTGACAAGAATATTATAAGAAAAGAAAATACATGTTAATATTTCTCATGAAAACAGATTTAAAAATTCCCAACAGGTTTAGCCAACTGAATCCAAAAATACATAGAGAAGGTTAATAGACCACAACTAATTTGGTTTTATTTCAGAAATGCAAAATTGGTCTAACACTGGTCATTAAAATTCACACAATAAAAAAAGATAAAATCATACATTCATCTAAATATATACATAAGGTATCTTTGATATAATTCCACATTCATTATTTTTGTAAAAAAAAAAAAAAGAACAAAGAAATCTCAAAACAGAAATAAAATTTCCTTAATCTGATAACCCTCCAAACAGAAGCAAAGTTTCTTTAATCTGATAAAAGAATCTACAAAAAAATCTATAGTCAACAATCACACTTATTGATGCAGTGTTGAACATGTTCCCTCTGAAGTCTTTTAAAATACTTACAATATAAGTATTTTTCCCAAAATGTTTATTTATTTATTTTTTTTAAGATTTTATTTATTTATTCATGATAGTCACACAGAGAGAGACAGAGAGGCAGAGACACAGGCAGAAGGAGAAGCAGGCTCCATGCACCCGGAGCCCGATGTGGGATTCGATCCCGGGTCTCCAGGATCACGCCCTGGGCCAAAGGCAGGCACCAAACCGCTGCGCCACCCAGGGATCCCCCAAAATGTTTAATATTACCCTCAACATGAATTTAAATAGTCAAATAAATATACAAAAATAACCAGCTAGTACTTTTTGAAAATATCACTGTCATGAAAGATAATGAAAAGCTGAGGATCTTTCCCAGAGTAAAGATTAAATAATCCATGGTGTTTTAAGTTAAGAAAGCTATTTCCTTTGGAGAGGAAAAAGTTGGTTGTGACCAACTCTAATTCATCCAGCTGTATCCTTGAGATTTGTATAGCTTTGTGTATGCTCTACTTTGATTGAAATGTTTATGGTTAAAAAAAACCCTCATATTATTCAATTTTGGTTTCCATTGTGGTTTAGAAAGAATAAGGGACAACTTTGTGGCATTACTGACGTTATTTAGAAAATTACTTTTATCTTTTAGTAGAGAGGGGGAAATGATGTAGAAAAAGCTTGTTGGCTAGTAAAACTAAACTTCTAGAATCTTCTGTCCTCTGAAAGGAATGTCAACACTCGGATCTTGTGGCACTAGATTACATGTGGCACTAGATGGGTCAATTATCCAGAAATCACATTCTCTTCATACCTGTGCTTCGTCCTGTTCCTCCTGACTTCGTTAATTACGCTAAATGTGTCAGTAACTTCTCCATCTGTGAAGATAAAAAGCTGTCAAAAGAAGAAGACATTCATCAAATCTCTGTGAAGACCATTTTTCAGATACCACAGTATACCCTTGGGAAAAATCAACCATTTCATTCCAGAGATCGATGCCTCTGCAGACTGGCATGAGGTCCCTAATTTTCCATGGTCACTTGCACCATGTTCTCCCAAAATTTGTTGGGCACCTGGGATTTTCCTCACCTCTCCCTTCTCGTCTCACCGCAGGCTTCTGTGGCACTTTGCAAAAGGACTTCCATCACCCACAGGCCACAGCACAGAGCTAAGGAAGAGGAATTCTATTACATGCCTCCTTTTTTCTCTTTATTATATGATAGGAGGCCCTGAATTATATGTCATATTTTAACAATCCTACAATGAAGCTCAGGAACAGATTCTTGAACAGAGATTTCATTTTCTCCTCTTCCTTCTATTAGCTCTCTTCCAGGTCCTACCTGTAGGGAGTGGCCCGGGATGGAAGGTTCCCCGTAGATGATCTGGAGTGGTGTCAAGATTTCTGTGCCCCCCAGGTCAGCCCGCATAAGCTGAACTCTCCTCAGTGCTTCCTCCATGGTCTGCTGAGTGTATTTCACGCTATTCCTGAGAAAAACAAACACGCCCAGTGATGTGATAGCTGTTCAAAATCACATAGTATCGAGTCCCTGAATCGAGATGCCCCCACTGTAAACAACCTCACCTGAAATGCCCAATGCCAAAGTCAACCATACAGTAACCCCCTTCAACAATCTAGTCCTTTCTTTAAAGTATCTTTTTGGATTCTCTATGGACTTTCTAGAAACTTACGGAAAGAATGCCTCATAGGAAGTTCCAAATCCATAGACATTGAAATAACAGCCTATAGGCAAACTCTTCAGCAGCAAAATCAGTGTTTCCTGAAGGAAGAGAGGAGGAGATAGTGAGAGAGGATCCTCTCAGGCACAGATGCTGTCAATCTGACTCTTGAGGGGGGTGAGGGTGGGCCTTCACCCACTTCTTGAGTCCAGGCCCTTATATAACAAGGCTAGCATGTTATGGTCATGTTAGATGTAGTGCAGATGGTGAACACATTCAAAGTTCCAGATGGACCCTAACTTAACCCCAAAGATTCATCCTCATTTGTGCATGTGACCAGAAAAAGGAAGTAACTAGTTTTACCTTGGCTGCCTCTATGCGCAGCTGAGATTTATCCTGTTTACTTATGGGGCAATGCATACTTCCTGAGCGGTCCATGAGGAAGACAAATTCTCCACAGATAACTGGTGACTCAACTTCTGGGATGTTTGGATAGAAACACACCATCACAGATGGATCCTTCATCAAACCATCTACTGTGAAAGGATAAGAACATTTTACCATGAAAAGGAACTCAAGAATACTAAAGACCTCAAGAATCAATTGTAGTGAGTTATATAAGGAGTTGAAAAAATCCAAATCTATAACACTGTTTGATCTTCGTACTGGATCTGCTGGCAAAGGATTTGAGGTGAGTTATAAACATAAAAGATATAGAAGCAGAAAAGATATGAAAGAGAAAAAAGGAGGTAGAGGTTACCAGGCACAAACAATAATTAAAATATATAATTATATGCTAGTTTCCTAGCAGCTAGGTAAATGAGTGAAATGCATGAATTGAAAATGTTCCAGCATTTGTCAGAAGAATGAAGCTAATTTATTTGCAAAGACACCTTCCCTTCAAATCAATGGGAAATCTATTACACGGGTCCTTGTTTAAGTCTTTACACTTTTGAAAAAAAATGAAGCTCATGGGCAATTCATATGTTGACAGTTTGCAAAAGCTGAGAGTATAGGGTCATTCATACCAAGGAAAGTTTGCCTGCTTTGGGTATGAAATACTCACTGATACTCTCCAGAACTGGGATGTGTGTTAGACTCTAATAGCATCACCCAAACAATACTGTGAAGGAAACCATGAGAGTTTGACCTTTGTCACCGAGTTGTCAACGTTTTGATTTTATTTTGAGAAATAAGTGAAAACTGTTGCAGGAATTGAAATGGTAGTATTGAGATAGAGATGAAATGAGAATGCCTAGGTTATATCCACTCGTTTTGCAGCTCAGAAAATATTAGTTGACAAAGAATTGAATTCCAATATCCTATTTTATAAAGAGGGTCCAGGATGATAGTTTTAAATTCTCAGTAGCCTTGGGATTCAGTATGATTAAAGGATACGGCTCCATTTAATCTCCTGCCCTGGGATACCCCAACAACCAAACTGGCTTCCAAATAAAATGGGTGCAGCTCAGCAAATATTTGTTTGACCACTGGTTCAAGGATAAGTTCTAAACCTTCCAGATTTCTGCATATATGGTGGAAGAGTAGCTTTTCTTAATAGGCAAGGTAAATTGCTTTCCATTTTAAGACACAGCTGATTGTAGTGGAATTGGTGCTAGACTGGTAAGTCAGAAAGGTTGCCATGACAATGAAGTGGGTACATATATCTAATGTGTTTAGGATAATCCCAGATACACAGTATGTACTATCTGGATATTTCTACTATAATTCCTTTGGCTTGGTTCATATTATTTTCACCTTCACTAGTTTCTGCTTCCTCATTTTTAAATAAGGCACTTCAGGCCCTAGCTCCTGTGTTTGCTAACCTCAGTTTCTTCATCTGAAGAATCCAATTAGTGATATCTGCCTCATGATTATTTTAAGGGTTAAGTGATATCATACATGTAAGGGACTCAACCTAGGGCTTAGCTCAGGTTAAACTTTTAATAACAATTCTAGAAAATTCTTTATAATTTTTAGGTTATTTTATTGAATTATACATACAATTTTTAAAAATCATGTTCTTGATATTTAGTTAAGTACATTCTAAGTACTTAACATAAATACATATTTTGTATTTTCATCACATAGTGGTATGCTTCATTGAGAACTCTCAATGGTTTTAGTGACCTCAGCTCCCAGTTGTCATTTGTTTCTTTATATGGATGGGAACAGCAGGTTGTCTTGACCAGATATATGATCTGAGTGGCCCTGCTAGAAGGGAGTCACAAGATCATAAAGGCTGCCCTTGCTCTCCCCTCTGGCCTACAGGGCTTACCACAGGAACAGATCAGGAATTCTGCATGGGGGCCAAGGGAATTTCTTGGAAGGAAAGGAATTGAAATCTCAATTCATACCTACTAAGATTCAGCATTATAAAACTTTCTCTGGTGGATTAAAATAATCCTAACAGAAGACTAGTTCTTCAGTGGGAGTATTTCATGGGCACCCAAGGGAGAACCCACAAAAGGGAAAGGACAAAAGCAGTACAAAAGGACCAAACTAATGTATAAAGACAGAGCATGGAGCTTCATGGAAGAGGAGATGGAGCAAACCTGATTAAGATGGAGCCCCACCAAGGGCTTTAGCATGGACAGCTTGCATGAAGGAAAAATGGTTGAACAAGTGAGTACAAACTAAGGAGCTCTCAGCAATCTTGGCCAAACATTAACAATGAGAGAGGTTGGCTATGAAGGACCAACTACAGGAAATGGTCTTCATAGTAGTTGTAGTTACAGAAGTAAGGAACCTAATCCAAGCTATAGTATTTTGAGTATGACTGTCCCCAAACATCCTTCCATTCCACCAATGTGGAAAATGCTTCAGAAGTATCTCTCTAGTGAGGCTTCAGGATCCCTGAAATCCAAGGCTGGCTGCCTAGGAAGGCTTCAAGAGAGCAACAGACTGACATGGGTGATAGCAGTAATAAGGAAAAGTGCACATGTAGTCAAGAAAATTTAGAAAATAAGAGAAATTAAAGAAATTAATAAAACTAAATTATTTTTTTGATTTTTTAAAATGTATTTATTCATTTGAGAGAGAGAGAAGGACAGAGTGTGAGTGGTGGGGGAGAAGCAGAGGGAAAAGGAGCAGCAGGCTCCCTGATGAGCAAGGAGCCTGATTTGGGGCTGGATCCCAGGACCTCAGGATAATGACCTGAGCCAAAGGCAGATGCTCAACCCACTGAGCCACCCAGATGTCCCAATAAACTAAATTTATTACAAAACTAAACTTAGTCTTAGAAATTAAGATACTAGGGTGAGATGAAAAATCTCTGAAGATGGATTGATGAGGCATTATCAGATTTGGAAGTCTTTGATAATTTAAAAACTGAAAATGTCACATCATTATTTTTATTTTTTCCCTGCAAATGAATGTTTAATTTTTTATTGATAATAATAAACACTTGTGTATAATTAACACAAGTATTATAGTATTTCAAATTCAACAACTCTACATTACTCAGCACTCACCAGTAATAAGTGTGGTCAGCATCTGCCACCGAACAATATTATTGCAATCTTCCTGACTCTATTCCCTGTGCTCTACTTTTCATCTCTGTGACTTATTTATTTTGCAACTGGAAGTTTATACCTCTTAGTACAATCGATAATAGTTAAGGAGATAGAATAGAAATAGAATAGAATAGAAATAGATAAAAGGGATTTAAGAGGTACAAGCTTCCATTGTTTTTATTTCATTTTTATCCATACTTGCAGAGACTAATCATTGTCATTTGTGTTTGTAAACTAGTTGTGTTTCCTCTTGTGAATTATTTGTCCATGTCCTTGATCCAGTTACCTACTGATCCACTTACATTTGTCTACATGACACAATCGCGTGAAACTCATTGTATCTAACCATTTTTGCACACTAAAATATAAGCTATTTGAATGCTTTACCCACTACTGGATAGAAGGGGAAAAAAAGAAAAAAACAAAACAATTCCAAGACAGGAGTTCCCTTTTAAGAGGTTAACTACAAAGGAAAAAAGAGAATACCTGGGTTGTCTTTAGCCTGCCCCATCTCTACGGCTACACTGGGGGTATGCTTCTCACGGTAGTAAATCAGGAGTTCCACATCTCGATCAAATTTGTGTCCTTCAGTCAAGGAAACCTGAGTTGAAAACAAGCAAAAGATCCATGTTAGAACTATCACTGCTTGTTGCATGGGGCTGAGTTTAGAACTGAGCACTGTAGGCTTCTTCCACAAGAGAGCGCGTGGTCAGGAGCAGCGGCAAGAATAGAGAAGGGTCTGGAGAAGAAACAAGGATAAAGAAGGAACAAAGTGGGATTCCCTCTAGTTAATAGGGAAAATAGGGAACACTTTGGAAGGACTGAGAAACAAGATCAGAACCCAAAGAATAGAGGTGCCAGCAACAACAGTGCTTTCTTATGAATTACCTGAGCAGAGGTCTTATCATCTCCAAGGTACTCCATAGGACTGAAGGGGCAGTTGGATTGGATCCTCTCAATGCCATGCTGGGAACTGATGGTGGCAATCATGCTGAATGTATAGGGCAGTTCCTCCAAAGGGACTACAGGAGTCTTCATATTTAGGCAACTGTCCTCAGATGATCCTACAAAGAGTTACCTTAGTTCTGTTTCCCCTTCCCACACTTCTTAGCACCTCTACACCCTTGAGGGGTTTCCCAAATTATATCACCTACCACCAGTATTCGAAAAGAAAGGATACTCACCAGGGCGACAGTATCGAGGATTCAAGACAGCTGGGAGCACATAGCGTAGGGTCCCATCTGCTTCCAGGGGTAGCTCCTGCACATACTTCAGAGTGAGTGCCACCTTTGACCCAGGGTGCAGGTTCCCCACATTGCAACAGAAGACGTCCCTGGAGTACCGGTCCTCCTCCAGGAGGAAAGCTTGGCGGCGGTTGCTTAAGGCACTCTCATAGATGCTGTGGGCCTAAGGAGAATGGGGAAAGAGAGGCAATATCAAAGGTGGCTTGGTTGAATGAAGAGATGAGTAGTACAGAAAACAGAAATTAATGGAGAAGGCCTACGATCAGGCCTGCCAGGCTCACAGCTAAACTTTGAATGCCTCTGATTGATGCCCCTGCTCCCCACCCCAGATGATTTTAGGAAAATACCAGCTAAAGGGAATTGAAGAAAGCATTCAACATCAGCATTTTTAATGAAGGTGTGTAGAGATCCTGCACATATATTAAGGAAATAAAGGGAGGGAGGAGATAATCTACTCATCCCGAGTACCTTCCTCTTATCCTTTAATTCTGCTTTAATTTTCTTCCCATCAATCTCGGCCTCAAAGCTGTAGACAGCTGAGTCTTCATCCATGGGGAACACAAAAAAGGTCTCCAAAGGAACTTCCTCCTCATTCTCATAGTTTAAGGTGGCAGACACACCAGCCACAAACTCACGAATGGACAAGGTTACACTGATGCTCTTCAGTGGTACTGGAGATAGACCAGAGTACAAGAGGTGAACAAACTTTAATAGAAGTCCTCCTGCCAGCCAGGCATGGGGCAAGATGCCAAAGGGACAGTGGCAAGTAAGGGTCATGAATCAAGCTTACCTGGCTCCTCACCGCGGGTTAGTAAACCACCAGGGAGCGCCATGGGGCTACTGTGGAAAAGACACACCGTGAATACAGTGATATGGTGGGGATTATCTATTCAAATACCAGACTTATGTGCTTCTCTCCAGCAGCAGAATATACTCAGGATTAATAATGGAGCTGGGAAGGAGAAAGTAGCTGTAAAGAAGGGGACAAAGATGCCAATAGTAAGGCTCCTTCTAAATGCCAGACCCAAGTGGGGAAGTCCCCACTAAACAGGAAGTCTCTGAAACACCCTGAGGCTGGTTCAAATACCAGTTCCATTTTTTCAAAGTCGAGTTTAATATACCATTCCTTAGCTACATGGAATAGGTGTAATGCACTTAACCCCTGTGAACCTCAACATTCTCTTTGTAAATGAAAACCATATACCTATCTGTCTTAGACGCATATGTAAATTTTTATATATGAAGTCCCTAAAATAGTACCTGGCTTACAGGAAGCATTTAATGAATGATAATAAACTAGTCTTGCTCCTGTTTTAATTGTTAAAGTTGTTAAATAGACCTTTGCTATTACTTTGGATCATGCTATCCAGAGACCGGCTTGATCCAAAATGGTCCCCTGCAACTTAGATCACTTACTTTGTGACATTCTTTGGGGGCTCATAATTGAAACCACTGTTGGCTTCCTCTGTCCAAAATATTCTTTTTTTAATGTTTTATTCATTAATTTTTTTAAGATTTTATTTATTTATTCATGAGAGACAGAGAGAGAGAGAGAGAGAGAGAGAGGCAGACACACAGGCAGAGGGAGAAGCAGACTCCATGCAGGGAGCCTGATGTGGGACTCGATCCCAGGTCTTCAGGATCACACCCTGGGCTGAAGGCAGGCGCTAAACCGCTGAGCCCCCCAGGGATCCCTGTCCAAGATATTCTAATATGCATAAATAAATATCATATATGTAACACATCCTCTATTTTCAATCACGTCATCCTGTTATCTTCCAAATTTTATTATGATCTTAGACGACCACTTCTTTTTTTTTTTTAAGATTTTTATTTATTTATTCATGAGAGACACAGAGAGAGAGAGGCAGAGACATAGGCAGAGGGAGAAGCAGGCTCCATGCAGGGAGCCCGATGTGGGACTTGATCCCAGAACTCCAGGATCACACCCTGGGCCAAAGGCAGATGCTCAACCGCTGAGCCCCCCAGGAGTCCCACTAGACAACCACTTCTTGTGATATGGTAACAAGGAGATAAATTGACATACCTAGATCATGACTTACATTATGATTCTTTCATCCAGAGAATCAACATGTAGGTCTAGTCCTAATCATTGGTCCTAGGGCCCCTGGAAGCTGCCCTCCCACCATTCTGAATAGAATCACTTGTGATCTTGCCTCTCCCTGCTCTGTCAAAGGGTGACATGATCTGCAACCCCCAGCAGCAGTTAGGGGGCTTTTCACTGAAAATACCCCTTCAGGAGCTAAAATGGAGTTGCCTGGTGCACAGAGAATGCTGAAGGAAAGTGAAACTAATGTCCTTATCCAGAGTTCCAGGGGCAGATAAGTCACTGGAAAGCCCAACTTTCATTCAGGAATCCACAGGCCAGAAAAACATATAGGCTCTGGAGAGAGGCAACTTCCCCTCCTAGAGCAACGCCCCCACCCCCACTGAGGATTCTGAAAGCTTTCAGCAGGCCTTCTGTGCTCATCCCAGTCACCACTTAAAACCTCGCACCCTACCCCAATCCAGAGCGATGTCCATGTTGCTCATCTGTCTGATAGCAATGGTGCTTCTTATATACCATCCCCCATCTCCACAGGTCAGCACCAATTAATCAGGTTTTTTGTCCGTGTTTGTTATTTTGAAGAACTGGATTAAAAACCAACTGTGGCAATATGGCTCACATTTGACAGAAACAGGGTAGTCAAGCAGCTGTGGGGAGAGGAGAGAATGTTCAGGAAAAGGGTTATCCTGCAGACACTTGACTGGGGTAAGATCTCTGGTGGAACAGGCTGGTGCTGGGGGAGAGAAGAATCTCGAACATCAGTAGGAAGCTGAAAAACAGAAGGCCCCAGGAGCCAGGGGTACCACAGCCAAAGCTCAAAGGGTGGCAATACTCACCCATGGTGGCTTTCAGGTAAAGACACAGAAGCAGAGGGGTGTCTCCTACCAAGAAACAGCTCTATGTCCTGATTCTTTTTTTTTTTTTTTCCTATGTCCTGATTCTAACCCCAGCACAAACCCCTCACTTAGGGAAATTTGCTTTTCTGCAGCTTCTCCTGGACCCTTCGCAGTATAAACTATGGTGGGTCACAGTCCTCTGCCCCTCGGGATGGCATTTCAGAAATGCACCCAGCAACAGGTAGGCAAAGAGGGAGGTGACCCAGGTCAAAGCCTTGAATCTGAGACAGCTGGGAGAAAGGCGGGGGGTGTGTGGGGGGCTGCTCACTGAGCCTGGGGGCTGCGTGTTAAGGGGGCCCTTCAGGGATCCAGAAGTCTCTGCACCCTGCAGTTCAGCCGCCCTCCAGGGAGAGGGAGGAGCCGAGCGCTAGTGGCGCAGTGAGCCACTCCCCGCAGCCTGTTGCAGGGGACCCTTGGAAAACTCGTGATGCAGCCCAACAGGCGATTTGAATGCGCAGTGGGGCTTGGAGAGAAACGCAAAGTGATTGCATCTTTAAAATTTCAGCCCTAGATTTGTAGCGTCCAAGCATTAACAGGGGCATCAGAGTCAGCCCCTTGAATATCTATACGAAAGGGTGCTGCAATCCCGCTGGGGGCGCGGGAGGGGGAGGTTTTAAACTTCATTTCCACATCATTAAATTAGATAAAATTGAGGAAACAGCAATTTTCTACAAGGAAGGAAGGAAGGAAAGAAAAAGAAGGAAAGAAAGAAGGAAGGAAGGAAAGAAAGAAAGAAAGAAAGAAAGAAAGAAAGAAAGAAAGAAAGAAAGAAAGAGGAAAGAAAGAGGAAAGAGAAGGAAAGTAAAAAAAAGGGGGGGATCTCGAGAGGATCAGGAGATGCCTAAATCCCTTTCCCAGCGCCCATAAGATTCCCCTAAACTGCAGAAAACCCCCCAGGGACCGAACACCAGGACTCAATCCCCCATCCCTTGGGTTTGCAGTTCAAACAAGCCCCAGAAGCTTTGGGGCAGAGGAAGGGCAGATCTCAGCCGTCAGGGTAGAAGGTGGGATGGGGCCGAGTGGGCTGCCCGGTCACCTACCTTCTCCCGCAGGCTGAGGGCTCCGAGTCACAGCCAGAAGCAAACAGCTGCTGTCAAAATTTCCAGGAAGACCTGCCCCTTCTAGGGACCGGTTATAAAGTAGCGACCACTTCATTAAGGGATCAACGGAAAATTCTTCAACCCTAGAACGTTTGCTTGTTTTCCTTTGCCTCATTTGGGGAAGGAACAGAGGGTAGATAAAGGGAAGAGATTTTTTTTTTTTTTTTAAACCAGTGAAATGCTTGAACGGTAACATCAACAATCACATCAAGTCACATCATATTTCTGTAACACATTCAATTATCAAGGGCTTGCTGTGCACTAGGCCCTGCTAATAATACAGTGCAGTAGGCCCAAAACTGTATGGGCATTGTATTATCAACTCTCCATCTCTAATTTGAGTCATTTGTCCCAAGATTGCATCCTTCCTAACAGCATGGGGCTGGGGGTTGGGACAAGGAGACAGGGCAATGCCCACAGGGACCAAGTCTTCCAGTCATGGGTGGTTTATGGGTTTTGCATAAGGATCATAAAATTAAGGTGATTGGTTTTGGGTTTTTTGGGGGGGACGGTTTTTGATGGCGAGGGTAACAATGTAAGTAAGTGAGAATATCTATCCTCATTTTCCTGGCTAAAGGACACTAGAAGCTCAAGTTTCTTATGTCTTGTTTATTTCAAAATGATATTCAAATCTGAGACTTAAAGATAAAATCATATTGCTATTGAGAATATGTATAGGTAAAGGTAATATGTATAAAAACTCAGGTTGATCTTGCTCTCTGCAATGTCAGTCATATTTACTGAGTTTGTTGTCTTATTTATAAAAGAGAAATAATGGCATACCTACCTCCATAGGTTGTTTTTACTTATTTTTAAAATTTTATTTAAATTCAATTAATTTAACATATAATTTATTATTGTATTTATTAACATATAAATTCAATTAATTTAACATATAATGCATTATTGACTCCACAGAGGTAGGAGTCAGTGATTCATCAGGCTTATATAACACCTGGTGCTCATTACATCACGTTACCCTGTCCCCCCAGCCCCGCCCCTCCAGTGCCCCTCAGTCTATTTTCTATGATTAAAAGTCTCTTATGGTTTTTCTCCCTCTCTGATTTCATCTTGTTTTATTTTTTCCTCTCTTGCTCCCTGGCTTGTTTTTTAAAATCCTATGGATCTTATGGATGTGATGTCTGTGTGTATGTGCGTATAAACACACGTAGTAAAGCACAATATAAGAACAGATTCTAATTTATCATTATTAGGCTTTAGGGCTATGTTCTTTACATGTACCAAACTAATTGTGAGAGAGAATGATCCTTTTCTCTCAGTAGAAATCACACCTGGTATTGTTTCTCCTGACTATAACCTCTGTTGGCCACAGTGCCTGGTCAACAACAGGGAGATGCTGGGAACATTGGCAGAGTTTATCATCTGACTAGACCAGAGTGATCAAAACTACAGGTCTGCCACAGACTATATACATGGTGGTTGGGGTGGAAGGAACTGAATCAGAAAACATACATACGATGCTGGTTTTTGGAAGGATGCTTATATGAAAAGCCTCTGAACCTGGCACAATACACATGATTTTTTAAAAGATTTATTTATTTATTCATGAGAGACACAGAGAGAGAGAGGCAGAGACACAGGCAGAGGGAGAAGCAGGCCTCGTGCAGGGACCCCGATGCGGGACTCGATCCCGGGTCTCCAGGATCACACCCTGAGCTGAAGGCAGGAGTTAAACCGTTGAGCCACCCAGGATCCCCACAATACACATAACTAAACAGACCTTTATACCTATTAAAAATATGAATACATTTTATTTATCTGTTTATTCACAATTTGTGTAAACACAATGAATAATTTCACTCTTGGCATATACCCTGTTAAATGAATCCAGTGATCAAATTTTGAAAGAGAACATGTAATTCATTCTTTCAGCCAATATAAATATCGGGCTTCCTCTGTAGGCAAGGCATTGTCTTAGTCATTGGCATTGTGACAATAACAAGATACAAAGATCCTTCCCTAGCTGTAGCTTACATTGCAGGGGGAGGAAATAGTCAATAAACAAATAAGCAAGGAAATAAATAAGAAAACATCTGGTAGTATAAATGCTTAAGGAAAACAAAATGTGTAGTATACTAGAGAATAAAGACAAGCTACTTTAGATTAGATGTCCCCACCCAAAAATCTGTCCTCATGACTGCATGTGGCTAAGTATCTTCCAATATCAATCCTCAAGCTTAGCCCAAGCTGAGCCAAGTCTCTGGCCATTCAGAATAAAGACATTTCCCAGCCTCCCTTAAAGCTAGATGTGACCTCAGGACTAAGGTCTGACCAATGGGAAACAAAACATGATGTGTGTGACATCACATCACACCTTTCAAAGAAAAGTATGGCCTCGTCCTCACTTTCCCCTCTTCCTATTCACTGATGGGAATGCAGATATACTCTGAGTCTGGTTCATAGCCAGACTATGAACATTGGGCAAAAATCCCTAAAAATGGAGAATCCACGAGACAGAAGGATCCTAAGTCCCTGAGGCTTTCACCGAGTAGAACCACTATAACAGCACCGACTTCTACAGGAGAAAGTAATGAATTTCTCTATGATTCATAACAGTTATTTGGGCTCTGCCACGCACTCCGTATCCTACCTAATACCTAATTATGATCAATAAGAAGAGTAAACTTTTAAAGCCAACAATATTCTTTTGAATGTGAAAAGCATATTTACATAAAATGGAAAGAGAGATCCGTAAGCATAACAGTGTCTGATTCATTTCAGCTCCTACCACGGCCACACATATGCCCTTCTTATGCCTGTGTGTGTTAAATGCTACTTATTTTCATCCAGTTCTTTTAAGGTCATTTCCCTTCCTAAAAGAAGAGCTGCTTGTGTTACTGCATAGAAATACTTAGCACAGGGCAGGTGGCTCCGTTGGCGAAGTGTCTGACTTTGGCTCAGGTTGTGATCTCAGGGTCCTAGGACTGAACCCATGTCGGGCACTGTGCTGAGCAGACAGTCTGTGTGTCCCTCTCCCTCTGCCCCTTCCCTTGCTCATGCAATCTCTCTCTCTCTCTCTCAAATAAATAAATAAAATCCTTAAAAAAAATACTTAGTACAGTTCAGAACAAGTTGTTTTGCTCATCCCCTCATTTCCTGCTGCTCTTTATCTTTCCTATCATCATATGATTTCTTATAAGCCTCCTGTTCTGTTTTTCTCTCTCCTCTGATGTTTCCTTAGTGATTCATCTAAGCCCTCGTATTGTTCTTATCATACTTGAGCCCGTTATGTGTTCTTAAAACTTTCAAACCTTTAAGTAACGAAATGCCTAACATGCATGAAATTATTTGATTCATGAATAGATACATATAAATGCTGATGGTTGTATATGCTTAGGTCTTGTGATTGCTGTCCTTAGTAGACATTGTAAGATAGATTTCAAAAGATCAAATGAATAAATGCTCAGAAATGTGCACAAATCTTTCTTTTTAAAGATTTTATTTATTTATTTATTTATTTATTTATTTATTTGAGAGAGAGAGAGCACATTCAGGGGGAGGAGAAAAGGGAGAAGGAAAAACAGGCTCCCTGCAGGGCAAGGAGGCCAATACAGGGCTCCATCCCAGGATCCTGGGATCATGATCTGAGCTGAAGGCAGATACTTAATCGACTGAGCCACTCAGGCACCCCTGTACAAAAGTCTTACTCATTTCTATATAATCACTGGTAACTTGCAAATTTTATATTTGAAGAGATCACATGAAAACCGAGCCCAAAAGGAACTTACCATAGATGGATGGATAATAAATAGGATGGATTGAAAAAAATACAGATCTAGCTACTAGATATTGAATTCTTGTTAGAAACCAGTGTCAAGCAATTTACACAGTAAGATGAACAGCTTTCATTTCAGACAGGGATAATGGCTGTCATCAAAAACCTCTTACCTGCTTGTCAGAAACTCTTTAGAAGATGCTATTGTTTAAGAGTAATAATTGCCATCAACTACAAGCAAACATACTTTGGGCAAATAAGGACAAATAAGTACCAAAGGAGAGAAGCAGAATGAAGCTCATGGGTCTGAATCCCTGAGGATCAATAGAAAGCATACCTTCCTCATCTAGAGGCAAAAATTGTACAGAAAACTAGGAATCAGGTTTTGATAGATTTTTTTAAAAGATTTTATTTATTTATTCATGAGAGACTCAGAGAGAGAGGCAGAGAAATAGGCAGAGGGAGAAGCAGGCTCCTCACAGGAAGCCTGATCCTCAGACCCCGGGATCATACCCTGGCCAAAGGCAGATGCTCAACCACTGAGCCATCCGGTCGTCCCAGGTTCTGATGTTTTAATATCAACTTGGTTTTGCTATTGAATTCAGTCTATGAGTCTAGGCTCAATTCCTACCTCTATTACTTAGTAATTGTGTAATCTCGAGGAAACAACTTCTCTCGTGATCCATGTCATCATTTGTGAAGTAGACTAATAATACCTACCCTATATATATTTTGTGAGGATTAAATAAAATATTATTTTTAAAGACATCTGTCACAAGTAGGCACTCTTTAAATGTTAGTTCCACCTTCCCTTTCTTGGGATTTTTCTCCTTTTCTTGGATTACCCTGGTTAAATCCTGAGAGTCTGGAAATTTTATACCATTTAAATTCTCTCTTCTCTAGAAGAGAAGCATTACTAGATTTCTTATATTTTTAATGACTCTAGAAAAATTAGTTTTTGTTTTTGTTACTCACCATGTCTTTCACTTTTATTACATGTAGTTAGACAAGACTAAAAACAAAACAAAACAAAACAAAAAAACTAAGCCAACAAAGAAAACAAAACTTCATCCTAATATTGGGTAGGGCAGAGTAAGGGGGAGGGATTCTATTAATAAAATTAACATTCCATCTATTTTCAATAATAATCATAAGAGTGAGTAGTTTGTGTTAGGATATGTATAAGCATTATTTCATTAACTTCTCACAATCACTTTGTGAAATACTATTATAACCCCATTTTATGAATGGGTATATTAAGATTCAGAAAGGACTACTGACCTTCTCAAGGACTTACAGCTATTGAGAAACAAGCCTGTTCTTCACACCAGAAGCTCCAAGGTGGATACTTTTTTCACTATCTTAGAATTTCTTTTACAACCAAAAGAGGTAAAGGAATAGGTAGAAATTGGGGGGTGAGGAATGGCAGGTCTAATCCCTGAGGTTTGTAAAGAACAAAGAGATTCCATGGGAAGTCTCTTCAAAGTAGAAAAAGAAAAAAAGGGTGGTCAAGGGGATCCACAGCTCTTTGACTCCTAATTCCTTTCAAGATTATCTTGATTACCATGTACTATTTTTTCACTCTTAAATTCTCTCAGCACCCAGCATTTAATTGCTCCCTAAGCTCAGAGGGCTTCTGTTTCCCTGAATCTTGTAATACATCATGGATAGGGTTCCAGAGGGACTATGAGATAATTTAAAATCCTAAAAGGTAGGAGATCATTCTACTTCTGCTAACTCTGAGATAATATAATCACACTAGGCAATAGAATGTTCATCAAATGTATAGCATCCTCCCTCTGTGTGAGTCTGAATGCAAAAAGACCATTTGGGGTCTACAGTTAGAGCATCCAAGTCCAATTCCATGCCACCTAGGGAAGACAGACGTTTGAAATGGAGAGCCCCACACCTCTATAGAAGAAACTGAAAATAAAAGGAAGGAAAATTTTGTTTTCCTTACTTGAGGCAGTCATGATCATTTGACCACGTAAGTCTCAGAGCATCTCCCCATCTTTCTCAATTTTTTACTTTGTCACTCTAGAGTCTTGAGTAGCAAGGACTGTTGGAAGAAATCACAGCCAAGGGCTTCCTTCTCATTTCATGCAATGACTATAATCCTTACGTCCATTCACTCCATCAAATAGCATGCAGGAATGCATTCATTTACTCTTTCTTTTGTTCATCAAGACTTAATTCTGCATCTATCATATTCCAAGCACCACATAGTTGCTTAGGATTAAAGAATTCGATGTATTCCCTGACATGGAGAAAATATATTTATTTTAGGAATTATTTATTTATTTGAGAGGGAAGGGGCAGAGGGAGAGGGAAAGATGCAAACACCCCACTGAGCACAAAGCCCAATGTGGGGTTCTATCTTATGACTCTGAGAGGATGACCTGAGCCGAAATCATGAGTCTAATGCTTAAGCAACTGAGCCACCCAGGTAGTTCAAGAAAATATATTTCTATGGCATGGAGAAAATAATCCTTCTGATACAAACATATATAAAAGACATTCTCTCAGTTATCTTTTAAATTCTTCAGAGAATGGATATATTTCTTCTTACATACTCCCTTTCCTTTTCCTTTTCCAAAAAATGTAGTATTTCTCAAGGTTTGGCCTCCACACCTCTTTTGGCCTCCTTTACTGTGTTTCCCAGAGTGACCTCATTCAAGTTTAAGACATTGACTATCCTCTTCATACAGGTAAGAACTTCCCAAATTCTTTAGCACAAGACTCTCTATAGTATATATAATAATTAACCACAATATAGCACTTTATTATGTATCAAGATCTTTCATAAACATCATCATATTAAATCTTTACAAAAATTCCATGAAATAAATATTATCTCAGTTAATCAAAAACATTTAGTGAGTATACACTATATACCAAGCACAATTATAAGAATATCCCACATTTTGGGACACCTGGGTGGCTCAGTTGCTTAAGCATCTGACCCTTGATCTCAGCTCAGGTCTTAATCTCAGGGTTATGAGTTCAAGCCCCATGTTGGGCTCCACACTAGGCATGTAGCCTCCTTAAAAGAGAAAAATATCCCACATTTCAAGGAGCACAGTTTTAGTGGTGCATATCAAATCCAGATATGTGGGACACAAATGAAGGGCATGATGCTAAGGAGATTACTCAGTGATGTGGCAGGAAGTTTCCTATGTTACTCATACTGTCCTGCTTTAATTATTAATAATGACCTCTTTGACTCTCAAAAATGTTCTAGTTAGAATGAGAAATTTAGGTTGAGTTTACTGGTACAGAGAATGTTTACATTCTCATTACTCTTCTTTACAGATGAGAAGATGAGGTTCAGAAATTTTAAGTTTCCTATCCATAATCACACCACCAAAAATCAAAACTTGGACTTCAGTCTTTAGACCTCTAATCCAAGTTCTTTTAATATATCACATTGTTAGGAGTTAGTTGGACAGTTAGGCAGATTAGGTAATCAGGACCAGGATCTCTAACAAGAAAATAGAAAGCCAGACAGCCAAGATGAAACTGCACAAGCACCTATTTTATAGCTTAGACAAGACCACAATAGTATTCTGTCTAGTAGCCTCTGCAGAGATAACTTTTGCAAAACACCCTGAAACAAAATAATTAATCATAAAACATTGATCACTATCACGAGTTGAGGCAATTAGTCTCCAGATGTTAGCTCAAAAACCATCAACATGTGAGCAATAACCCAATAGGTAAACAGGTACATGATCAAAACCCTGGTTGGCACACCTTAGCAGCCAATCTACAAAGCCCACCCGCAGATGCTCAAGATAGTTCCCCAAAAGAAATTATAAAAACCCCTCAATTTGAACACCAAAACAGCAACTCTCTTGGGCCCCTTCCCTCTCCAGAAGCTTTGTACTATTGCTCTATAAACTTTGCCTTGCTGCCCACCGCATTCATCTGGTCTCCTTCTCCATTCTTCGAAGCAGCATGACCAAGAACTGCAGGCACCAAGGGAATAAAAATTTTGTAACAATATGGCCTCTGCCCTAGATAAATGTTTGTATTGAGCTGAATTGTCTAAGAAAGTTGTGTCTGTATCTACTAGGGGTGCAACTCTAAATTGCTATTTGATTTATCTTTCTTGACTCCATGTGCATTTTTGATGCCTGTCTAGTTGCAGAGCTAGAAATGGTGAGGAACTCGAATGTTTAAGATTTTAAAAAATAACATTTGAAGCTATAGGTATAATTTTTTTAGAATATGGTAAATAAAATCTCAATCTGAAATAGTGTTATTTTCAGGAGATATTTCTCATAATTTTTCTTTGCTTTCAGTTTTTATGCTACAGAAATATTTAAACTGCTTTAGAATCAACAGAAACATCTCATGCTTTATCTTGCATATCACTGATATCATGAATTAGCATGATCCATATTTTACCATGTTTTGAATGGTTTAGAGAGATGGGTGTTTGCATATGAGGTATAAGGGATGAGGCAGACATTTAAGGCATGGTTCCAATTTTTTCCCTCACATGTTTTATTTTTGTACCTCAGCAGAATTTAGAGGAGACCACCATGGGTACCCAGGGATATTTTCTAAACACTTCCTCCAAACCGTGAGTTCTTTGACATTAGCTATGCTCATATTAATATTAAGTCAGTATACTACAAGAGTGTTTTTACTCTTGCCCAGATTATAGAAATCAGTAACAGTTGCTGGGTACCTACAATATGATAAGACACCACATTAGAAGCCTCATATTGCATTATCCCACTTAATCCACCCAACAATACTTAGAATATTATACCATTCCTATTTTAGAGATTAGTAAAATGAAACATAGAAAAGTCCCAAGATCAGTAAGCAAGAGACTAGATTTATATTTTTAAAGATTTATTTATTTATTTATTTATTTATTTATTTATTTATTTAAGAGGGAGAGAGAGAGCAAGTGTGAGTAGGGGAAGAGGGAGAGGGAAAGAGAGAGAGAATCTCAAACAGACTCCATGCTAAGCATGGAGCCTGATACAGGGCTCAGTCTCATGACTCAAGATCATGACCTGAGCTGAAAACAAGGATCAGATGATCAACCAGCTGAGCCACCAGGTGCCCCAAGAGACTAGATTTAAAATTAAATCTATCTGGCATAAAAGTCTTGTCTTTCTTTACCACCATTCCCTCACAGCAGCTATTCTACTAGTCCTCTCTGTTTATTGAACCTGACCAAAATTGTTCTGAAATTTACAAGGGTGCCTATGTAAAGAGATGGCTAATCCAGAGCATGGGACACCCCCTCCGTGGCCATGCAGTCTTCCTGTAACAGCTTCAACACAAGTACAAACTGACTTCAGGTTCAGATTTGAGTGCTCATTGGAAGCACCCAAAAGTCATCTAGGAAAAAAGTGAGGCATACTGGCTTTCCTCCAGCAAGAAACCCAATGAATCAAAGAACTCAATACAAGTCTCTCTAGAGACTCAATACTGTAAGATGGTAGTAACAAAGTAAATCAGTTGCATTAATATATTATGATAATGCTGTTCTCACTCTAATTATCACGTGAACTAAGATGCATAATCCAAATCTAGAACTTACGGTTGTGTGAATTATTTTTGTTGAATTTTAGTATTTTTGCACTAATTCCTTTCTATGTCCTTTTATTTTTGCTACAGAATGTTCCACCAGTCATATCTTACTCCTTTTCCTTCTTTTCAGGAAGGTCTTCTTCCTTAGCTCTCTACTTCTGTCTATCACTTACATATTTTCCCCCCCAGCAAGAGACAATGATGAGTTGCCAAGCAGTTATGAAAATGTTCAAGGTACATCTTCTCTTTTCTAGGTCGAGAATTAGGTACTCTACATTTCACTGAGTACCTGAATTTCTTTCATTAGGCATGGACTCTCAAGCCAAAGGAGGCTCACTACAGCCATTGACTTCCAGGGTTAATAAAAAAGGCTCACAGTAGTCTAAAGACAAAAGGACTCATTGCAGAGCATTCTAAAATTCTATTCAAATAAACACATTTATTGGGTACTACTATTTTCTAAGTTCTAAAGATAAAGTGCTGAACAAGAATAGACACAGTCTCTTCATTGAATTTACAACCAAACTATATTCATAAACTAATTTCCAACTTTTGTTCATCTACCTACCTAACAAATATTTAAACGCCAACCATTTACAAGCACTGTGATAAATACTGCAGATTTAGTGGCAAATTAAGGTGTTTACTCTCAGAGGCTTTACAATCTAAAGGAACCTAAATTTAGTTCCTTTGGAATTTCTTTGGTATCTATGAATAGTACTAACCTATCTTACCACTTGTCATGTTTTTAGAAGATAAAATGATCAATTAGTAGCTTAATTATAAAACAGGATCGGAGAAATCAATCAGGAATTATAATTAGAAGTTAGGAAATTATAACTGACAGTTTTCATATATTTTGGATTTCAAGAAAAAAAAAAACGAATCATGAAAGTAAAAACCGAAAGTGAAAACATCATCTCTTTGGGAACAATTCATAAATACCTTTGAATTCCGGCACTGTAACAGCTGCCCACAGCACGCCCTAGCGGCAGTTCCAGATTCTCAGCACACTGACTTTTCCCTTTAAAGTGACACTTAGACTCATAGAAGCAGAGTCAGAATGGTGGTTGCCAGGGGCAGGGATGAGAGAGAAAATGGGAGCAGATCAAAGGGTATAAAGTTTCAGTAAGGCAAACTGAATAAAGTCTAGAGATCTGCTGCACAATATCGTGCTTATAGTTAACAATAACGTACACTTAAAAATCTGTTAAGAAAGTAGGTCTCATTGTAAATTTTCTTACCAGAATCAAAAATAAACAAATAAAAAGTGGAAAACACAAAACAGTTGCAAAATTGATATATTTTTATTGCACTAAGGATCCAAAATTCTCATTGTTAGCAAAGATTAAATATCCCATAGCTACATCTTTGTATGTGATATAATTTCACTAAAACCTACCTTCTCCATAATACAACTTAGCTGCTAATCTCTAAACCACCTAAAATCCCAAGATGACATCCAGATTCAGTTTCTTTTCAGTCAAATGAGCATCGCCAAATAAGAAAATGCCCAGATTAAGGAATATACTCAATTAAGATAATATTAATACAATCCAAACACTAATGCTCATTGCACTGAATCACAATCCATTGCTGTCATCAAAGGTGTGGGTGCCCACATTAACCTTTGATGAATACTCAGGGCATTGGATGATGTCTTTGAATTACTGCAGGCATGTTCTGAAAAGGAATCAGGAGGATGAGACTTCCAGGCAAGTCTATTTGGAGGCATTTATTGCTGTATAATTGGTTATGGATATTAATTAAATTACGTTCATAGTTTGATATTGAGGTCTTTGTCCCCTTAGCCCATCCAGTATTTCACCATGGTGGTGTTTCATATTGCTTTGTATCCATATTCATGAAGGAAGATGATATCTTGAGATATAAAAGCATAGATTTGTTTTACCATCCCCTAAATGTCTTTGGTGGAATCCTGAATTCTTAATTTCAGCATATTTATATTTAAACAAAGGCTGGAGCATCTGGCTGGCTCAGTTGGCAGAGCATGGGACTCCTGATCTTGGGGTTCTAAGTTCAAGCCCTATGTTGTGTATAGAGATTACTTAAAAATAAAATCTTAAAAAAAAATTGATGGTGATGAATGTGTTGGTATTGTGTCTGCCATGAGTCAGCCTCCACATTCATGGTTTCACCATCTTGTCTGCTCCAGGAACATGAGGAATCACACAGAGCTCCGTGAGTTTATTCTACTGGGAATACCTCAGACAGCGGGAATGGAGACTGTGCTATTTGTCATCTTCTCACTTATTTACCTCTTCACCTTGCTGGGCAATTTACTCATCCTTACAGCAGTTGTTTCTTCCTCTACCCTTCACACCCCTATGTACTTCTTCCTGGGACTCCTATCTATTTTTGACATGTTGTTTCCATCTGTAACCTGTCCCAAGATGCTGTTCTATCTCTCTGGCCAAAGTCACGCCATTTCTTACGAGGGCTGTGTTGCACAGCTCTTTTTCTACCATTTCCTGGGGTCTACTGAAGGGTGCCTCTATTCTGCAATGGCATATGACCGCTTTGTGGCTATCTGCCACCCCCTGAGGTATATGCTCATCATGAGACCTGGGGTCTGTGTTGGCTTGGTCATGGCAGCCTGCTTGGTGGGTTGTCTTCACGCCACCATCCTGACCTCCTTCACCTTTCAGTTAACATACTCTGGCTCCAACCTGGTGGACTACTTTTTCTGTGACATTCCTGCTGTCTTACCCCTGGCCTGTGCTGACAGCTCCCTGGCCCAGAGAGTGGGCTCCACTAATGTTGGGTTTCTGGCTTTAATGCTCTGGTTCAGTGTTTGTGTCTCCTACACGCGCATTGGGATTGCCATTCTGAGAATCCGCTCGGCAGAGGGCAGGCAGAAAGCTTTCTCCACCTGCAGTGCCCACCTCACTGCAATCCTCTGTGCCTATGGTCCTGTGATCATCATCTATCTGCAGCCCACACCCAACCCCTTGCTTGGGGCTATGGTACAGATATTAAATAATATTGTGTCACCCATGCTGAACTCATTAATCTATTCCTTAAGAAACAAAGAAGTGAAAAGTTCCCTAAAAAGAGTGTTCCGCCATCTAGTATTTATTTCTCTGGAATAAATTATGGGCTTTTTAAAATGGATTTTGGAAATTTATTTCTCAATATCATCTGCATATTTCCTCCTCTCAAATAAATAGTAGTAAATGCTGCCTTAAAAGCATTGTAATTTTTGCTTAATAAAATTTTCTAGGTTTGTGTGTCTCTGCAACCCCTGGGGCCCTATAAATAGGTCTACAATCAATGTCATCCTCAGCGACTTATTCTTAGATAAGGAATCCATGGGGCATAGCAAGCAGCTGGAGATAGATTTCTTATTTTTCTAATGGGCAGCCAACTTTGTCTGGTTGAGGACAGTGAGGATCTGTGGTGGTCCAAGATACACACCTCATTAGTCCACCTCTGTGCCAGATCACTCTTCATTTCATTTCTCTTTCTGAGCTTGGAATATTCTTCTTTTATGCTTATAAACATTTAAGTTCCTCCGTGTTGCCAAGAATAGTATTCATTAACATTTATAGAGCACGATCTGCTTTCCAGGCATTATGATGATTATAATCACTTTCACATAATAGAGTTTCCATTTTGTAAAAACAAAACAAAACAATCAAACAAAAACAGCTTTGAGGATTAAAGATTTTAAATAATGGTCCCAACATTGCACAGTAAGTAGTACATCAAACTTGAACTCCAGTTAACTCCCAAGGCTCTACATTTAATTCCTCATTTACATAACTCCCCTAAAAGTCCTGCTTGGCAATTTACTCAACCTCATTACCCCTTTCCAGAGCTCATGATACATAGAAAGTGTTAAATAAATAACTGGGAAAATATGCACTGACAAAGGTCGTGTTTGTCTGTCAACTTCACCATTATCCATTTATTTGTAACTACCCATTCTCCCATATGTGATTAGTGACACTGAGCTATAGTAATAATTATCTTGCCCTTTGTAACACATCTAGTTATAGTAAAGCCAGGCCTAGACCAACCCTATTAACGCCTGTTGTCCTGGTTTTCCTACTACCCCATCCTCCCAATGTTACTCCTTAGTGTAAAAGGATTAGGAAAGTGGGTATTGGGTATCTTCCTGTCCTGTGTAGTTTGAAAAGAAGGTGATCTAATTATGGGGTTCAATTACCATGATCATCTGGTTCTCCCACCAACTTACATTTTCCAACGTGATCTCCAGTAATACCGGAGTCGATAATTATTTTTCAATTTTTTTCCAGAATCTAGGGAGAAAGAAGGTATTATTTACTAGAGAGCTCATGGACATACTACCTCTTAGTTTTCATAACTCTTTAGTGATTTGTAGTTTGTGCATTCCCTTTTTACTCACAAATCTTATTTGAAACCATTAAAACAAAACAAAAAAAGTGAAAATCTCAAATAAAACATATTGCTGCCCTTACAAAAGGCACGAGACAAAAAGAAGCCTATTTAAGTGTAAATAAATTATTTAAGGTACAATAGAAGAGTCCTATGATGCCTCCTAACCTGGTTAACTAAAATTTAGATCACATGGAATTTTATTCCCACACTTTGAAAATACCTATCCTAGATAATATGCTGGATCCAAGCAATTCTAGTATTAGTGTGCTGTCCCATCAATGCTAGCTATTGGTGGAAGAACTCGCTATGATGCTATAATATCTGGTAAAGCCTGGATGGTGTTGACAGACATATATTCATCACACTAATATTGATACTCATTCAATAGATTTATTTTCTGCCTTATTCACTGTTTTGTATTCAGAACATAGCCCAATGACATAGTAAGCATCCAGTGTAAGTTTGTTGAATGAATGAATGAATGAAGACTATTAACCATTCAAATTATGACATATTACATATTTATTCACACAGAAAGAACACGAGTGAAATAATCAGAATGCATGACAACAGGCACTAGTTTAAACATAGATCCACATTTAAGTAAAATTAAAGGTATATAATTTAAGGTGACATGTGAATGAACTCTGATCACTTTCTTATCACTTCTAAATCATTGTTGTAATGACTGTTTGAAATTGGGGAAAAAGAAACAAAACATTCAAAACAGTTTAAATCTTTCCTATATCTAAAACTTTAGCCAAGCATTCAACGTGACATTTTATTTAAAACATCTGTACACATACACATGTGCAAACCACTTCTTAAAAATCTTACTCCATCAAGAAAAATCCTATTTCATCAACAACAACAAAAACAAATAACTTGATCTAGAAATGGGTAGCTCCATTTTTAAATAGACACTTCTCCAAAGAAGACATACATAGGCCAACAAGCCTATCAGTATCCCTAATCATTAAGAAAATGTAAATCAAACTCACAATGAATCATCCCCTCATACCCGTTAGATGACTGTTACTTAAAAAGGAAAATAATAATTGTTAGCAAGGATGTGTAGAAATTGGAAACTCTGTCCCCTGTAGGTATAAACATAAAATGGTGTGGCCAGTGTGGAAAATAGTATGGTGCTTCCTCAATAAATTTAAAATTACCATGTGATCCAGCAATTCCATTTCTGAGTATATATCAAAAAGAATTGAAAGCAAAGTCTTGAAAAGATATTCATATTCATTGCATGTTCATTCACAATAGCCAAAAGTAGAAGCAATCCAAGTATCCATTGATGGCAAGTGGATAAACAAAACGCAGTATATACATACACAGAATATTATTCAGCCTTAAAAAAGAAGGAAATTCTGACACATATTATGACAGGGATAAACTTCAAGGATGTTAAGTGAAATACACTAGTCACAAAAAAGCAAATGCTGTGTGATTCCAGTTATATGAGGCACTTAGAGTAGTCAAATTAATAGAAAAAGAAAGTAGAATAGTGGTTGCCAAAGGCGAGGAGAGGGGAAAATGGGTAGTTGTTTAATGGGTATAGAGTTTCAGTTACACAACAAGTTTTGCAAAACATTCTGGGGATTGGTTACACAACAGTACAAATACACTCAACACTAACAAACTGTACACTTACAAATGCTGTAGGGGCGCCTGGGTGGCTCAGTCAGTTAAGCCTCGACTCTTGATTTTGGCTCAGGTCATGATCTCAGGCTTGTGGGATGGAACCTTGTATTGGTTCCAGGCTCAGGACAGAATCTGCTTGAGATTCTCATCCCCTGCCTCTCCCTCTCCTCCTTCCCCTGCTCATGCCCACTCACTCTCTCTAAAATAAATAAATAAATATTTTTTAAAATGGCAAAGATAGCAAATTTTGTGCTATGTGTAATTTACCACAACTTAAAATAAATCTGCTTATCCAGTTTTCACCTATCCTATGGTTTTTGAGTTTGCTGGTTCTCTCTCTTGTCTTGCAACTACATATACTGCTGAACCCTCTCAGATCATAGTTTAATTGCTAAATACCTCAGTTTGGTGTGGGCAGAGAAGATATGTAGCTTAAGGTAGCCTTCAGGGGATCTGCCTAAAGTTGCCATTTACTGAGTCTTTACCCCCTACCAAGCTCTGTACAGTTGGTTTGTGTATATTATCTAATTTATCTATGTAAGAATGTGGAGATCATTTTACAAAAGGTGAAATAAGGTTTAGGGATGTCGGGTAAATTCCCTTAAGTCACAGTTTGCTCATAGATAGAACTAGGATTCTAGCTCACATCTTCACACAGCTGTACATAGTCTAGCGATTTTTCTAAAACCTTTTTTTAAATATTTTATTTATTTATTCATGAGAGACACAGAGAGGCAGAGACATAGGCAGAGGGAGAAGCAAGCTCCCCAGGTAGAGCCCGATGAGGGACTCGATCTCAGAATCCCAAGATCACAACCTGAACTGAAGACATACACGCTCAACCACTGAGCCACCCATCTGTCCCTCGCTGAAACTTTTGAGAATAAATATTTGACCTTCTACACACACAGCCCAAAAAAATCTTCCAGTTTTTTTCCTTTTACTATTTCTGATGTATGAGAGCTGTCCCACATTATTTATTATTTCTGTCTTTAAGTTCTCCAAAAATCCCTTCTCTTAACCAACTGTAACTTTTCCTTTTGTTTTCCACAAGTTACTCGGGGGCTTTTCTATTTTTCATGAATCTTTCCTTTCTAGCTTCTCTAGCCCTCTCCTTACCCAGTATATTGACTCTGTGAAACAAAGGCCCAGGGAATAGGGCAAAGACAAAATTCCCATGGCAAGTGGAAATAACAAAAAGATTGTGAATACATATACCTTATTTTTTATCTTTATATAAATGTATCTGTTTATAAATGGATGATTGAAAGAGTAGTCACCCAAATAATAAAAATGAATAATCCAATTTTGGGTGATTTCCACTTTCTTCTCTATGGTTCTGCATTACCCTCATGATTTTGCAATGAGATTGTAACATTTGTTTTTAAAAAGAGCTATGTTCAAGAGAAAAAAGAAAAAAGACACCTTATTATGGGATCAAGTGAGGATGATTATTCAAACCAGAAAGTTTTAAGGCAAAAAAAAAAAAAAAAGAATAATTACATTGGAGGAAAAAAATGGCCAGTCATTTCTAAAACCAGTGGTGTAGTGTGTATTATGTTATATTATGTTGTTAAATGGTGTCCAAACTAATTTCTAATAAAATATTCTAATCCCATGGATTGTGGTTCTATTTTTCCCCTCCTCATTAGTTTCTGTCCTCAGTTGGCTACAATCGTCTGTTTCCAGAAGATACACATGTGGGTGCTTTACCTGATTATCAGAATCAAATTTTGGTTCTTGGTGTATGTTCAGGTACAAAAACTTAAAAAGCAAAAAATGAATTCTGTTCTCATGTTGTCAGATTAAACTAAAGCAAGGCATTAGTCCACACGCAATCTCAGTAAACATCTCACTGAACTAGTTGACTGTCTTTTCTCCTTTTTTCCTGACCAAGTATCTTAAATTCTGTAGTGCAAAGATCTTCCTTATTTATCGCCCTCAGTGTATTCTCGCTCACTTCAATAGCTGGGATTATCTCCTCATATTCCCTCACTCCCATAAAACTCAAATGCAATCCTGCTGAAAACCCTCTTGCTGTTTCTTAAAGCTCCTCATAGAAACCTTCCATCGTCTTTACAGTGACAGGCCAGGCCCTGGTAATCATTTCCCATTCGGCCTCTAAAGCCTGATCTCACAGTTCTTTTCCTCTCTTTCCTTGAGTTTCTCAAATGGGCTCAAAGCCTTTGCATGTGCTTTGCCCCCCACCTAGAATTCCCCTTCCTGCACCTTTACTCACTCTTCAGGTCTCGGCTCAGATAACATTTTCCCAAGGAAGTCCTCCCCAACCTTCAGGGAGCATCACCTCGCTACAAATCCTAATGTGCACACATGTTTACTGACAGGAAGGAGGAACGTGAGCGAACACAAATACTCTCCCATTATCACTTTTCAATCCATTGAACTTTTCTTCCTAGCATTTGCCTTATTAAATAATTATGTTATGTATGATTAGTTGGTTAATGTCTTTCTTCTTTTACTAGACTGTAAGGTCTCTGAGGGCAGAGACCAAGGACAATCCCTGTTCACCAGGACATAGTAGTTTTATTTTTTATTTTTATGTTTTTCATTCATTTGAGAAAGAGAGAGAGAGAGAGAGAAAAAATGAGTGGGGGGGAGGGGCAGAGGGAAAACAGACTCCCTGCTGAGCAGGTGGCCAGACACGAGGTTTGATCTCAGGACTCGATATGGGATGATCTCAGGACTCCATATGGGATCGAGTGAGGATCATGACTTGAGCCAAAATCAGACGCTTAACCAGCTGAGCCACCCAGGTGCCCCAGAACTTAGCAGTTTTAGCACATCACTGCAGCTGCTACTAAATTTGGGGGGAATTAATAAATGACGTCATTGAAACTTCTCATTTGTTTACGTCACTTTCTTTCCTCCTGTCAACATTTCTTGTCTTAGCTTCTTATTAGTTTAGATTTATTATTATTATTATTATAAATAGTTCCAAAGTACTCAAACCCTTCCCTCCATCATGTCTTCCTACCCAGTCTTCAGTGATCCCACCTACTTGCTCCATTCCTAAAACCATCCTGTTAGGCTTTCTTAGAGAAAAATCACAAACCAGGCAGTTTAGCAATACTATACATTCATGGTTACCTATCTCAAGTGTTTGCTAGCAATCCTATTAATTTTCTTTATTGGGGTTGCTCTCATGCCCTATTGGAATGACTGTTTTTATAGGCTTAGCACATAGACTACTACCCAACTGCTAGGTTCTATCCTAGAGAGAGGGAGAGGCAAACCAAGAAACAGACTTATAACTATAGAGAATAAACTGATGGTTACCAGAGAGAGTGGGGTGAGGGGATGGGCAAAATCAGCAATGGGGATTAAGGAGGGCACTTGTGATGAGAACCAGGTGATGTATGGAAGTGTAAAGTCACTATTTTGGACACCTGAAACTAATACTACACTGTATATTACCTAACTGGAATTCAAACAAAAAAATGTTTTAAAAGCAAACAACAAAATAAACAAGCAAAGAAGAATAAAAGCTGCTTTTACAGATGTAGCCTCAAGGCCAAGAATTAATGTTATTTATTGCTACGCAAAATGCAACCACAAAATTTAGTAGCTTAAATAACAATCTATTAAAATAAAAACCAAATAGAAATTTTGCTGAACAATGCAGATAAAAGGGCAGCCCCGGTGGCGCAGCAGTTTGGCACAGCCTGGGGTGTGAACTTAGCAGTTTTAGCACATCACTGCAGCTGCTACTAAATTTGGGGGGAATTAACAAATGACGTCATTGAAACTTCTCATTTGTTTACGTGACTTTCTTTCCTCCTGTCAACATTTCTTGTCTTAGCTTCTTATTAGTTTAGATTTATTATTATTATTATTATAAATAGTTCCAAAGTACTCAAACCCTTCCCTCCATCATGTCTTCCTACCCAGTCTTCAGTGATCCCACCTACTTGCTCCATTCCTAAAACCATCCTGTTAGGCTTTCTTAGAGAAAAATCACAAATCAGGCAGTTTAGCAATACTATACATTCATGGTTACCTATCTCAAGTGTTTGCTAGCAATCCTATTAATTTTCTTTATTGGGGTTGCTCTCATGCCCTATTGGAATGACTGTTTTTATAGGCTTAGCACATAGACTACTACCCAACTGCTAGGTTCTATCCTAGAGAGAGGGAGAGGCAAAGACCCTGGATGGAGTCCCACATTAGGCTCCCGGCATGGAGCCTGCTTCTCCCTCTGCCTGTGTCTCTGCCTCTCTCTCTGTGTCTATGAATAAATAAATAAATAAAATCTTTAAAAAAAAAACAATGCAGAAGAAATACAACTTGCAATTATACTTTTGTGGCTTATGATAATTCTAGAACATCTTTACACTTTCTGGAGGAAAAATAAGAAAACTTCCTAAGTTATTCTATGAAAGTCTGTCCTATTGAGATCTGATCACCATTCTGTAATAGGTATCATCACTGAAAGCAGATGACCTTTTGGGAATGTAGACTATTTGTGTTTTCACTGTGATTGTGATATTAATTTATCACAAGATCATCTTGATTCTCAATGTTTGGGTTGGATATCTATGACAGTCCATGGCGTATGTCTTCCCTGAATAAATTGTTACCAGACCAAGACAAATTTAATGGTATTTCACTTCCTACTCAAAGGCATATTTACCATCCTTTTTTTAAACCATCTTTTCTATTTGTACACATTACTTTTTCAAGGCAGTTGTCATGCCTCAAAACATCAAAGACAAGAATAAACAGAATAGTAGAATTGTGAACTTTTACACCCTTTTACCATTAGGTAGATGTGCAAAAAAAGACACTAAGTTTACTTTTCACATCGAAATTTCAGAAGTATGTGGAATACTGTATCTACCTAAACACTTCTTAAACACTGAATCTTGAAGATCAAAAATTATATGGCGAGCTTCATGATTTGTTTTTTTTTTTCATGATTTGTTTTTTGATCCTAACTTTCCTCATCTGTAGAAGACTCATCAGAGTTTTATGAGGTTTAAATAAAACACTGTCTCTCAGACGCTTAAGTTTTTTGAGCAGAAGGTCTATATCTGACCACTCCTTCCCTGACCTTTCTGGATTTCCAATAATTGATGCCCTGCCTGTCATAACTGGTATTTGTTGGAATAAATGAATCATGTATGCGCAAATAAGCAAATGAATGAAAGCATTTAATGAGGAATTTGGTAAGCCACCCCCTACCCCCGCCAAAAAAATACTTCTAGCATATAAAGGCATTTAACTTGGAAGCTTGAACAAATGCCAAGTGGTACGAGACAGATGCTTCGAGTGATAGCTAAACTTTCTCTTAGCCTCTTAGCATGCTTCTTCCCCCTATTTCCTGGCAATAAGCCTTTCCACTACCCTTTGGAGAACTGCTCATCTCCATTTCACTGTACTCTGTACCCTGGCCACAGAGGTAAGCATGTGACCCAGCCAAGGAAATCAGATTTGAATCTGGAGCTGAAGCATGTGCAAGCAAAAGGCAGCTGAGGTTGAATCATCTGGTGGTGATTCCCCGGGGGCTGCTCCACAAATTCCTACTGCTGAGGGCCCTGGAGCTACCCTAGTTCCACACTTCCATGAGGCTAGTTTTTCACTCATTGATTTTATTCTCTAGGTTACTCCAGTTGCTGTTGTTTGCACTCAGTCAATCCTTTCATACAGTGCAAGAAAATAACATAATTTGTTTATTACAATAACACATACACATGAAAGAGTAGGAAATACATAAATGTAAATGTAAAATGTGTAATACATGCACCAAATGAATTTTTTATAATTCTTATTCCACTGAAGTATGTTTTACAATGGAAATCATGAAAGATTTCACCTTTAGTAACTTTTCTTCCCTGCCCCACCCCATCTCTAAGGTCCAATTAGTCTAAGTAGCTAATTGCTCTTCTGTTCAATAGGGTCCCAGACTTGAGGGATTAATACCCAAAGGAAGACAAAGCTATTTAAAATTGCCTGTATTTGGGAATGATAGCAATTCCTAGAGTCAGAGAGAAGTCTATCAGGGAGTTAAAGCACATTTAGGTCTGTGACATTCTCTATTGGAAGTGACTGAGAAGAGAAGAATTCAGGATATCCACCTGCAAACTCTAAGCAGATGACGGTTTAGCAGAGGAGGGCTCCTTCCTTCAATGGAGTGCATTCAGTAGCACCAGCCAGTTATATTCCCCATTTGCCATGTAAGTGCCCAGAGTTTTCCCTTTATTTCTCTTATTTTGGCTCTCACTCTTTCTCTCCCCTCACAATCACCAAAAAATTAAAAAGTAGATGATAGATAGGTAGGTAAAGGGCTTAGGCAACAGCATTCACAAGTTGATCTATAACTTAAAGATCTCACTGTATTGGAAAAGTTAAAACAAGTTGAAAAGTTGAAAAAGATATCAGAGTTTTTTTAAATATGGAAATTGGATAGGAACTTCTAACGATCACCCCTGTGCCTTCTGCTGCCATAAAATTAGGCTATTCCTTAACGGGGGTCTGATTAGACAATTATAGACTCTGGAGACTGGATTGGTGACTACCAGTTACATGCTCTAAAACCTAGAGCACACGGAGCCTGTTCATATAATCTTGGCTTCATGAAGAGCTATTTGAGACCTTCTTTGGGATAGTTTCCCATTGTTGACCTCATACCTAAGGAGATGATGTGGGAAAAATTCTGTATCTTTTGTACGTATGACTTATCAGTTCATAAATGATTTTTGGAGAGCTAATGTGACCAAATTGTCTTAGATGAATATAAGAAACTTGGATGGGACCTCGTTTGTGACAAAGACATTGAGTCTTCATAGTTGTCCTCTTAGAATCACAAAGTAGCACTAGGAATCAAAGCAATTGGGTAGCATACATGAGTAGTGGAAGACTAGTCAGATAGGGCTTCTTGGTGAGACTGTAGTAAGGGGCATCCAAATAGAAACTGCTCCTACAGAAAGATACCCAATATGGAGATAGAAGCAGGCAGATCAAGCACTACTCTGTAAACATCTGGATCCTTTGGCTCCTTTTCCACTTCATTGAATTAAACACAGTTAATTTACATACATATTAAATTTAACCACAGATTTCTTTCCACAGACACCCAAGAGTTGATTCCTCCATAAAAATGAGAAATCACACATTGGTGACAGAATTCATCCTGTTGGGAATCCCTGAGACAGAGGGCCTAGAGACTGTCCTCTTTTTCCTGTTCTCCTCGTTATACTTATGCACTCTGTTGGGAAATGTGCTCATCCTTACAGCTATCGTCTCTTCCTCTCGGCTGCACACTCCTATGTATTTTTTCTTGGGAAATCTTTCCATGTTCGACCTGGGTTTCTCTTCAACAACTGTTCCCAAGATGCTGTTATACCTTTCAGGGCAGAGTCAAGGTATCTCTTTTCAGGGCTGCATGTCCCAGCTCTTCTTCTATCATTTCCTGGGCTGCACTGAGTGTTTCTTGTACACAGTGATGGCCTATGACCGCTTTGTTGCCATATGTTATCCTTTGAGATACATGGTCATCATGAACCACAGGGTCTGCTCCATCTTGGCCACAGGGACCTGGATGGGTGGTTGTGTTCACGCCATTATTCTAACCTCCCTCACTTTCCAGTTGACCTACTGTGCCTCTAATGAGGTGGACTACTACTTCTGTGACATACCTGCAGTCCTACCTCTAGCCTGTGGTGATACATCTCTAGCCCAGAGGGTAGGTTTCACAAATGTTGGTCTTCTGTCTCTCATTTGCTTTTTTCTCATCCTTGTTTCCTACACTCACATTGGGATCTCCATATCAAAAATCCGTTCGGCAGAAGGCAGGCAGAGAGCCTTCTCCACTTGCAGTGCCCACATCACTGCAATTCTTTGTGCTTATGGACCAGTAATCATCATCTATCTCCAGCCCAATCCCAGTGCCTTGCTCGGTGCAATAATTCAGATATTGAATAATCTTGTAACCCCTATGCTGAACCCACTCATCTACAGCCTGAGGAATAAGGATGTAAAATCAGCCCTGAGGAATGTATTTCATAAGAGAGGCTTTGCTGTGGAGAATAAGTGAGAAAAACCTAAAGCTTTGCTGGGCAAAATTTGATTCTCCATTTCTTAGGACAAATTCCCATTTGCAGGTTCCAAGGTATTTAAATTAAATATACTCTGAGCCAATCTACTAATTAACTTCACTAAGTTTTAAAATATGTGCCTGTTTCCTGTTTCCCTCTATTTTATAATGAAAGATGATTAATAGGGTCACTTTATTTAGAATGAGCTGATTCTTACACTTCATGGAATTCTTTCCCAGAACCACCGTCATCCCTAAAGCATTTCTTAGTTGTTTAATCTCTGAAAATTAAGAGAACATAATCTCATAATCTCAGTTAAAAGCACATTCACAAAAATCTAGAAAGAGGGAAGGTTGGAAAGAAAGTCAAGAAAGCTCAGAATAAAATAGAATATCAGAACTCAATATCCTTCCTTTTTGCACTAAAACAAAAAGAAAAAAGAAAGAAAGAAAGAAGAGGAAGGAATAAAGAAAGAGAATGAAAGAAATAGAAAAAGAGAGGGAGAGAGGGAAAGCAAACAAGCTGTATTTTAGGAGTAAAACAGCATTCTTCATAATAGAATGATTATTTTCTTCCTTTCCTTATCTTCAGTTCCTGTTTATCAGCAAATGCTTGAAAATAAGTTCTCCAGGTAGAAGGTATAGCCTCACACTGTGGCGTGAGCTGTTAGAAGATATTGAATGGACTCCAGTGACAGAAATGCCAATCACCAGTGCTTTGTGGTTTGCTATATAAAATTCTCTAGTGTGAGATATTGTAATTGTACCTTACAAGCAATTAAGTGGTCACTCTGGCTAAAAATCAAATTTCAAGCAACCTTTGTTACACTCACGGAAGGCCTATCCAGATAAGGAACAATTGAATTGAAATAATAAACATGTTAAATGTTAAAGGATAAAATGTAAACCATGGTTCGATTTTCCCTTATCACTGTATTATAAATTTCACCAAAATTAATAACTTCCATTATAGGAAAGTTGCTATCATTTAAAATATTCTGTTAATTGGAAAACACAAGAGTTAACCCAGTTCTTTAAGCCCTGCCATGATGCTGTCAGTAGCATTCATACTCCTTCACCTCTCTCTTCCTCCAGACTCCAAAGATGTGTGCTCCTAGCTTTCCATCTTCCTAAATGTGAACACTTTCATTTTCTTCCCAGAACTACCCCCTTGGCAAGTGCTGAAATAAGCATATGTTTTAAAACCTCTACTCATGGGATCCCTGGGTGACGCAGCGATTTAGCGCCTGCCTTTGGCCCAGGGTGCGATTCTGGAGACCCGGGATCGAATCCCACATCGGGCTCCCGGTACATGGAGCCTGCTTCTCCCTCTGCCTATGTCTCTGCCTCTCTCTCTCAATCTCTCTCTCTCTCTCTCTCTCTGTGACTATCATAAATAAATAAAAATTTTTTTAAAAATACTTAAATAAAAAACCTCTACTCATGTTCTTTAAACACACACACAGAAACACACGTTTTAAGCATTTTATCACTTGTCACTGTGAAGAAACACATGGCAATACTAAAAGATAATGAACACTTGTAAAGTTGCAGTGGTTGAATTTTAACAGTTTTCCTACAATGTGTATTAAAATGTAATACCAGCCAGTCCTGTATCTCTTCTTTCTTCGAATTTCTTCACCTTCTGTTGAAGAGCCAGGTTTATAGGCTAAAGAGCCTGGGCTGAGATATTTCTTTGGCAAAACCAAAGGTAGAATCCAGTTTTTTTGATTTGCAGGTCAGTTCTTTTTCATCTCGCAAACTTATAAATGCTAACTGAGAAATCTATGGATGATCTCGATGCTACAGAACTTTGGTTAATTTCTAGGCAAGTCATCAGGACAATAAAACTACTAAAATAAAACATAATTCATCATTTTGTTGTAGGAGGCATCTCCAGTGAATCTGAACTTTTATTTCTCCTAACATAAAACATACAAAGGTTTTAACATTAAAAAATTCTAAAAAAAATTCTAATATAAAAGATGTCTAGTTTTCCTGTTGTGATGAAGCACCCATAGAAGCTCCATTAAATTGACTTTTTAAATTTAGACATAATCGAAATTTAACAAAAAGTTGAATTAGTACAAAAAAATCCATGTACACTCCACACTCAGATTCCCAAAACTGTTTTCATTATATTTGCCTTATTCTCCCTATTTATAAGTACAAATATACATATATATATCATACACACACATAGGTGTGTATATTCATTTTTTTCTGAGCTATTTCATTGTAGATATGATGAGTTGCAGACATAGTGCCTTTTTCCTACATACCTTATTTAGAGTGTGTTCTAAAACTCAGGACACCCCCTTACATAACTATAATACAGTTATTAAAACTAGGAAATTAACGTTAATACAGTACTGCTATCTAATCTATAGACATTCTTTAGATTTTACTAATTATTCCAATAGTGGCCTATATAGTTTAAAAACTTCCAGGAATTATGCATTGCATAAAGTTATTTCTCTCTGGTTTCCTTTCATCAAGAATAGTTCCTGTGTCATGCTTTATATTCCAAGATACTCATGTTTTTGAAAATTTTATGCCTGGCATTTTGTAGGATATCCATCAATTTGAGTTTGTCTGATGCTTCCTCCTCATTAGGTTCAGGTTATGTATTTTGGGAGGAACTAACTCAGAAATGATGCTTTGTTCTTCCCAACGTATCATACCAGGAGGCTTTTGCTTTGGCTTAGGCTCTTTGTCTTATAACTAATGAGGTTAATTTTGAACATTTGATTAAGGTAGTATCTGCCAGATGACTCAAGTACAAAGTTATTATTTTACTTGCCTAATCAATAGTGATCTTTCATGGGGAAGAAGTGTACTTTGAGATTATGTAAATATTCTGTTACTCCTTAAATTTTTACCTGCTAGTTTTAGCATCCATATGTGGTTCTTGCCTGAATCAAGTATTATGATGGCTGCCAAATAATGATTTTCCAATATAATCATTCCTATTATTCTTACTAATTGGCTCTCTACTATAAGGAAGAGCTTTCTTATCTTCCTTATTTATGTAAGAATGACATTCTCACAGACTGAATAAAGCATATAGCATCTATCTTGTTGAGAATATGACAAAGGATAGGACCATAGGATAAAATGATCATACTAGGACCATATCTTATTGAGGAGCCGCATCCCTTTTTAAGAAAGGAGATATAAAAGATATCAAAATAAGGTTCTTCCATTGGGCTAAATGACTTCCATGTTCTTTCCAACTCTGAAATACGAATTCTGTGATTTCATAAAGGTATCTTGTGGGGCAGCCTGGGTGGCTCAGCGGCTTAGCACTGCCTTCAGCCTAGGGCGTGATCCTGGAGACCTTGGATCGAGTCCCACGTCGGGCTCCCTGCGTGGAGCCTGCTTCTCCCTCTGCCTGTGTCTCTGCCTCTCTCTCTCTCTCTCTCTCATTAATGAATAAATAAAATCTTTAAAAAAAAAGCTATCTTGTAACCGTGGACCAACTTCTCTGGTTGAGTAAATGGGAGTATGGATAGAGAAAGGAATACAAATGAGAGATGACAAAGAGACATAAATAAGTATTTCTTCATATGAATCCTTGCTGAATTATCCAATAACAACAACAACAATAAAAATTCCTCTTTCACTTGTTTGGTGCTAGCTAGTTGAAATACTAGCTACTAGGGCAGTCCGGGTGGCTCAGCGGTTTAGCACTGCCTTCAGCCTAGGGCGTGATCCTGGAGACCTTGGATCGAGTCCCACGTTGGGCTCCCTGCGTGGAGCCTGCTTCTCCCTCTGCCTGTGTCTCTGCCCCTCTCTCTGTGTGTCTCTCATAAATAATAAACAAAATCTTTAAAAAATATATTAAAAAATTGAAATACTAGCTACTAAACACAAGCCAAGGATACCAGTCAACCAAATAATTGGATTTATTTATTTTAAGGATATAGAAGACAAGTGGCATAATGAGGATACATTACAGAGACAATGACAACATTTTGCAAGACAGAAGATGCAAGGTTCTTGGACCTAAATACCGCCACTAAATATCATTAAATATCACCACTGTTCATAATAACATAGGAATGAGTAAGTTTACCTCTGGAAAACTGCTGAAAGACCTGGAAATTAGGGGTCACCAGTGTACATTTTTATAATATTGCAATAAACAGGAATACCTGAAAATCCTCTATTAAAGAAGAAGTATCTCTCTGTGAATTCTTCCCCAGGATATGGCAGCCCAATACCATAATAAACCTTGCAGTAAGATACTTCTCACAATTGAATATGAAGTCCAAATCCACAGTTTATGGGCTCCAGGCAACCTACACAGGCTGACTGGCATTCTGATAGCTAATGTGAAGATTTACTTCTCTTCTCTCACATTTCTCTGCCTGCACTCTGACCCCAGAGAACCTCCTTCTCTTACATAGTTTTTGTTTAGAATAGCAGTTGGGTTGAAGTTATATCATGTACTAAGTCCTGGGAATATTATTTTGCTTGGCATATTACTATATGGCTAGGAATGCTTTTGTTTTTAACGTTTTAGGTACTAGGCTGGTTTTGTGAAAATGATAAATTTCCAAGTGGGAAAATAGAAATTAATTGAGAGCCTCCATGGTAGGGAAATTCAAATTGGAAAACACTAACGGAGGCTCATCCCACCTCATCAGGAAAGAACCCAGAAATTAGCCACAGAAGAAGGTACCATGACCTGAGGCTCCTCTACCTTAGAATAAGATGAATATGAAATTGTGAAGAGAATTTTGAACTCTTATTTCTTTGTACTTTAATCTACAACCAAAGGGCCTTTCATATTTATATTTTAATTTCTTTCTGAAATTTTAATAAGAAGATTCATATTCAGAACTGACATCCATACGTAGTTTAATTTGTTAGCATTATATTATTTGGCATATTTTCACACTGTGAAGAGTGCTCATTTTACAGCTTCTTCTCTTGAGCTATATTGGAAAACGTGGCTAGACATAATTTTTGATGAGAAATAGATTAGAAAATGCTTTTTTGGCTGAGGGTGCAGTGTGTCCTTGCTATTAAATCAATTTCTGTTCTGTTGTGAAGAGACCAGCAGGATAGGCTGCTGGATGATCCAGGCAGATCTCTCTAGGTTGCCAGGCAACCAGCGGGCTGAAGTAGGTGTACTGCTTGCCCCCAGAGAAGGGAGAGGGCAAATCAAAGATGCTGCTGGTCCCAAGGTTTTAGAGGCAGATAAGCTATTGTCTTGCATTATCGATCCACTTTTACTAGTAATAAAATCAACTTTTTATTTTGACCATCAAATGGATCCTTAGATGTATCCATCAATTTTAGCACTCAGACATGAGGAAGTAGGCAGAAAGATGATTGATAGGTTCCCTCAATATATATTATTACATTATTTTATCTTCGGGTTGTTGTGATACTAGCCCAAACTTGCTTGCAGGTGAATCCATGAACTTGTGAAGTGTGGTTCAATATTTAAAATTCTAACTTTGGCCTGATATGTATAAAGAAGCATCTTCAAATGCTTTCCAAGTGCATGGCAAGCTAAGCTTTATACTGAGAACAAGACAAAGAAAGTAATTCTTTATTAATCATCAGTGCCAGGGCACCTGAGTGGCTCAGTGGTTGAGCATCTGCCTTTGGCTCAGGTCATAATCCCGGGGCCCTGGGATCGAGTCCCACATCAGGCTTCCTGTGGGGAGCCTGCTTCTCCCTCTTCCTATGTCTCTGTCTCTCTCTCTGTGTCTCTCATGAATAAATAAATAATATATCAAAAAAAATCAATGCCTTTTTAAGTGATTAAAATAGCACACAAGAGAAATTAACACCTCCTTTCTTCCCTTCAAATCTTTTGAGTAATGACATTATAACATGCCCAAATCCCCAAGTCAGAGAGAACACACTTTACCTTCTCACACTCTCACTCAGAATCACCCATGAAGTTCCACTATTCAAATTAATTATTTTCCGCTAATTATCATTCACTCTCTCTCCAAATGGCCACCACCTCTTTTCACACCTCCATCACACTCTGACGGCCTCCCAAATGGAATGCTGAGTGCTACCATGACCTGAGTCCAGCTGCCTGTCCTTGCTGATTCATATTCCCTTCTTATAACTCCATCAGGTCACCTCACTCACCAACAGCACTCTATAGTCTACAGTAGAAAGTACAGACTTTCTAGCACATCTTAGAAGGCCCTATACAGCTTGATGCCCACAGAACTTTCTATTCACATGACCATATACAAAATTGAGTTGTGATTTTCTCAAACACATCATGCTGTGGGTCCATCTAGGAATGTTTGATGAACCACCATTAACCTGTTCAATCTAGACTTCTCTCAAATAGTATCTCTCCCATGATGCAGCCTGGAGAAGATGATTTCTCCTCTGTCTACATGCATGCACTTTTACTGACAGGCTTCCTTCAGCATCATGCTTTAGGGGTAGTGAGAAATACAGACCTGGGTTCAATTCTCACACTTACTGCATGATATTGGCCTTATTAAAATTTCCAGGCCTTAGTTTCTTTCCCTTCAGTTCTGAATAATAACACCTCCCTCATGTGGACTTTGGCAGGATTATATAATATTCTAAGCACCCATCATGATCCTGGCTCTTAGAGCTAACAGTTTTTTTTTTTAAAGATTTTTTTTATTTACTGATGAGAGACACACAGAGAGAGGCAGAGACACAGACAGAGGGAGAAGCAGACTCCCTGCAGGGAGCTTGATGTGGGACTTGATCCCGGGATCCTGGGATCACAACCTGAGTCAAATGCAGATGCTCAACCACTGAGCCACCCAGGTGCCACTAGCACAGTAATTTTTAATTCTTTTTTCCCCTTTCATCTCCTTCTCACCTAAGTTGTAAAGATTCCTTGATGCAATTATAAATCTTAAGCGCTTAATACAATGCTTTCACATACGGATGTTCAGTAAATGTTCAGTAACGAAATATGTCAATAAATACATTTATAAACCAGAGTCAATGACCAAACACTTATTAACTATGATATCCAACGAATTAATTTGTGTGCTTTTAGAGATACAAAGTAACTTAAAAATAGCCTCAGAGAAACAAGAATCATGTAAAATGATTATACATGTCATATTATGACACACACCAACTAAATTGTTCTGACAACAGTCACGATTCTTTAATTAAAACTGGTTCTACAAGGAAATCATTAACAGTTTTCAACCCAGAATTGCGTGTTTTATTATTACCAAAGTTTACAATAAGAATCAATTAATATTTTCCTAACAAGAGCTATGACTATACAGAGAAAAAAAAATCTCAAAGTAAGATCAAGACTGAGTAAATTTTCAGGGACTAGGAGAAGGTTTGTTTCTTTCAAAGCAAGATAAGTAGAAACTGGGATACCTATCAAAATCTGGATGAGATGTTTTGTGAGAGACTTTCTGCTGTGTGGATCCTAAAAATGACACTTTCTGGCTACTCTATAATTTGTTAGAGACAGTGTTCTTGTCTCCATCTTTGATACTCCCATGTAATGAGACGAGTTTTGAGGTAGGATAAAATAGGCCTCTTGTTCTTATGTGAAGACTTTTTAATTATTCTTAGAGAAGGGTCTATAATTTTAATGAATTCAGATAAGCACAGAGATGAGAGCAATGCTGGAGTGGAGGCAGGAGCTAATGGGCACAGATCACGCTGGTCCAGAGTGGTCAAAGGAAGAACAGGGAAGAATGTTATATGTTGGTTCTATGAAGATTTATAAGATGAAAACACATGGAAAAAATGAATCCAAGACTCTTCAGTTCCTCTTTAGGAAAAGGCAAGTGAAGATTTCCTGCAATTAGTCACCTTAACTTTAAGATAGACATGGTAAAGAAGAATGGCCTACAGATCCAAAATGTAAATTTACAGTGCCTTGCATGGCTTTTCTATCTCTTATGCCTAAAAATGGTTTCTTCAACAGGATCTTATATATTATATGTTAATAAATTTATATTAAGCAAAACTTTTTTTTCATTGGCATTCTTCTGTTGACTCTTCCCTAAAATACAAAGTCACAGAGTAAAGTCTGAGTTTATCCTACTACAAATAGCTAAGGGTTGGCAACTGTATTTTATTATCCTGCCTTTCTCTTTTTAGTTACATATCCTCTTGGGAAATGTTATATTCTGAGTTAGTGTTTGTTCCTTTGGGCTTCACACCACCCCCTTTACTTGGCCTTGAAAAATGTTTCTAATGTTTGACAAGAGTTTGTGTTCAGTGACTGGCTTGCCTTGCAAGCAGAGACAGGTCATGCACTTTAGGGGTTCTGTGGCCCATCTTTTCTTTTCTCATGTACAGAGATTTTTCTGTCCACAGTGATGCAGTGCCCCCAAATTGCCATCATTGGCTACCCACTGCAATATATGATCCCCAGGAGGCATGAGATATATATGCTACTTGTCACAGGGACCTGGGTAGAAGGCTGGTTATGTGTGAATCTCCTCACTCATCACCTTACTGTTACCCTAATCCAGTGCCAAAGAGATGGGCTGTCATTGCTGGAACATTCTTGAAGCTAATCTGTGACCCATGCAAACAACCCGAGAGGGTACATTTTCCTAATGTTGGTCTCCACCCCCCCCCCTCCTATTTCCATTATTCTCATATTTGCAATGGAACTGTAATACCAAAAATTCTCTCAGCCGAGGAGACACGCATGATGCTTTCTCAACCCATCAACCTGCAATTCTTTGTGGCCATGGACAAAAGCCCAGAACTAGAGCCTTCCTTTATTCTGTGATTTGGCTACTCAATTTGTGTGACTGCCTCATCGAACTCAGGTTCCAAATAAAATAGTTAAAAGACAAACTTTATTCACAAAAATAAATGAGAAGACTCAAGACTTCTAGAGGAATCTTTAGTTTTTCTTAGCCACATTTAAGGAACTATGCTTTAACCAATACTGTCTTTAACTTCATTCCTAAATCCTATTTTATACTGTGGGTATTTACTGGCATATAGTTCAGTATAAGAATGCCAGATATTCAATGGCTATCCCCCTTTTGCTGTTCCCTCCTCAAAACCAAACAATTTTCTATTCTTTTCTCATTTCTGTGGAGAAAGCACAAGAAGGGAGACTATGTTACTGCAAAACATTCACTAAATTGCATCTCTCCCTTATCTAAGAATGTTGGTTTTCAAATGTTTTTTAGAGGAACATTACTAAAAATTAAATCTTTTCCAATTCCTATATATGAAACAAAAATAGATAAGGTAATTCTTTTTTTTTTATAAAGCCCCCCTTATCTAGAGAAAAGGTCACCTCAGTGGGCACAATAGGATAGTATAGCATTATGTTCGTGTGGGTGGGAATTATATTATCTTCTATCCAGTTCTTTTCTATTAAATAGAGAAAAATTCAAGGACTCTTGATTATTTAAAGAAAATGGTATTTTTTCATGCATGCTGACTCTATTACTGAAATAATTTAGCCATTGATGCCTGAGGATTTAATCATATACTTTCAAAGCAGCGCAGTATGAAGCAATTGAAAATTGTATGACTCACCATTAAGGCTGTTGCTTATTTTCATTACAAATAATGAAACAGACTGAAGGGGAGAATGTAGGAAAAAATTGCTAGGTTCTACCTAATAATGCAAAATACTAACTTCATTGTGAAAGAGACAATCTTGCAAACTGTCACAGTTTAAAATATATATTTCTTCCTTCTCTTCGAAATAGACTGCATTAAGCCTGAAAATTAATGTTTTGACAGGGGAGGTTTATCAGGCTCGGATTCAACAGTTAGTTTATAGACATGAAGATAAGCAAAGAGGAATATCTGAAAGATGGGAGACAGGGCTTCGGGAAGGTGGGGGCGATGGAGATTGGGTAGGAATTCGGCTTTTAGACATTTGATGACCAGATGACAGAGTTAGAATTTTCAGAAGGATGGGGATCTGAGGAGAGTGAAACAAGATTGTGAACTGGGAACTTCCACCCAAAAGAAGGGGACTCCTCCACAAAGGGTTTACCTTCTTCAGTGAATTAATCCTGTCCTATGAAAATACTAATATTGAAGTGTGGATTTCTATCTTGTAAATCCTTTAAGTGTCTGGCATAGCCTCACAACTTTGTGGGGGCATGTCATAGAGAATAAGGAAAAGAAATAGGAAGAAGTGTGGCCTGCCCCACTGGAAGGAGAGGGCTTCCCAGCCAGACTATCAAACACCCCTTCCAGGCCCAGAGATGAAAATGGATCACACGACTTATGCAAAGAATTATCATCAACTGATCATAATTTGAGGCATATTTCTAAGGTTGTCTGCTTCTTTGCAGTGTTTCTCAGAGCAACCGGAAACTGGTTATTGAGATTCTCTATTGCAAAATAGAATTGATGTGATCCAGCAGCAGGAAAACTGAGAGCAAGGGTCCATACGATTAACAAGGGAGGCCAACTTCCTTGTGCTAGGGAATGCCGATACATGTTGCCTCACCTCTTACATACATACATCTCCTGTGCAGTGATGGGGCCTGGAAGCTGTGCCTGGCTATTTTTTGAGTTCTCACTAGGAATGCCGTGCTTCCTCTCCTGCATCAGTGTCTAAAGCCACATGAGCTTGGTCCTGTGAGTTTATCAAACTGTAAAGTCCTTAAAGCTTTACAGGTAGCAATTCATTCACATTGTCTCCTTCAGGAATACCCACGTTGAGAGAGAAACAGTCTCTCTAGGGACTCTGTCTAAGAGTTGCAGGCGTTGAAATGATCAGAGGCCATCACAGAGCTTAGAAGCAGCAGAAGTCCTTGGGGGACAACTTCCAGGAGGAAAACAGAGATAAGATAGGAGGACAAGCCTTCCCCTGCTAGTACGTCCTGAGGAAGACAACCCAACAAGAGAGAGGGAAGCCTGATACATGGATTGGGCTGTGGCCTAAGGATCTCACAGCTACAATATAGTGAAAGAACTTCGAGATTATACTTCCTATGCCCTTACCTATCCCTTTTTTCTCTTCTTTCCACCCAGTCAAAAGACTCAGTAGAATTTCTCAGTGGAAATAAAGTTACCTTCACTAAAAGAAGAGTGAAGATGCTGTCAAAGACAGTTATTGTGTCAACAGTAGCAGATCACCAAAGAACTCTTAATAATTGTAGCAAAATCTAAATAGGAACAAAATAAGCAGAGAGGTGGTCAGAAATGAATATTTACCTAATCATAAGTGACATTAAGGGCAGGAAAGTCGTCAGAGATAAATGATAATCTGATGGAAACTGAAATAATCTTGTCAAATAGTGAATGTTGATTAGACCTGCAGGCCCATTTCCTCTTATCTCTTTAAGACACACACCATTATCTCACAGTGGCATGTTGGAGCAGTTTGTGATGTTTGCCAGTGTATGCTCTTGGGGGTGCACACTGGCCTCCGGCTCATTAGTACTGTCCTGGGCCACTTCTTGATACTGATACTGCTTGCTATGCATCTATTGCTATACATCTACTTTAAATTATTTAAAAGCCCTATAAAATCAACCTGCTGTCCACTTTTATTCCTAACTCTCACTTTTCACTTTTTCCAATCTGGGTTTTATTCTCTTTTGGCAGAAGAGAATGTGAAAAGACACAAATTTCCCAGTGTATTTATGCTCCAGTGAGTCAAACCCTCTTCCACTTAATTCTACCACTACTTCCTCTTCATTCCAAAGGTTTTATCATGGATCATTACAGGGTGGTCAGAAAAGCAGAAGTATAAAAAGGTTATGAAGTTATAAAGTAAAAAATTAAATCCTGGATATCTGGTTCTAGAAGAAAGAGTAAATATATACCAAAACTTTGATCTCTTACTCTAAACACGGAGCATTTATAGAAAACTATAACAAATATATAACTGCAGATGAAAACAGGTAGAAAGAATTCTCTATGAACAAGAAATTGAAAATACTCAGCCAGGACACCCATAGCACCCATCTGAGGCTGGGGACCTGAGCCGCCCTATCCAAATTAGGCTCAGACCAGAGCTGGACAACCCAAGCCAGCTCCAGGCCAGAGCCACACCCATAAAATAATCAGCACACAGTGGAGGACTCACAACTGAGAACTGTTTCAAGAGTTTTCATCAACTATTCAAGGAAACCAGTACTCTGAAAAGACATACAAAAAAAATAAAAAAATAATCAGAAAAAGTCATTGGAAATTTTAAAATGGGGCATCTAAAAGAATTTAAAATATAATAGAGGCAATTAAAGCAATAATCTTATTATAAAACAAAACAATAAATTTTGAGATAAGGACCAGAAAAGTTATGAAAAGAAACTAATAGAAATCTTATAAATAATATTATTTTTTAAAGTTTTTTTTGAAGATTTTATTTATTTATTTACGAGAGACACAGAGAGAGAGAGAGAGAGAGACAGAGAGGCAGAGACACAGGAAGAGGGAGAAGCAGGCTTCATGCAGGGAGTCCGATGTGGGACTTGATCCCGGGACTCCAGGATCATGCCCTGGCCTGAAGGCGGCGCTAAACCGCAGAGCCACCCGGGCGGCCCTAAATAATATTATTGAATTAAAAAAAAACAATATATGACTGAAGAGCAGCTGAAAGAGAATAAATTGCTGAACCAGAAATTTAACTATGGAAATCATCCAGAATGTAGCACACACACACACAAAAAAATTTAAATGTAAAATCAATAATTTTTAGCATTTTTCTCTTAGAAGTTAGTTCATGGCTTTTCTGAAATTCTAGAATTAGCTGTGCTAATTATTAGTTCCCCATCCTCGGATTCCTATTTTACATCCTCCCTTGGAAGTCTTCTTTTGGTTTTATCATTTTTCCTTTGGGAGTATGTTGAGAACTTATTGGGCTTCCTTCCCTCTCATCTAGCTTTATATAGTGGGGTCAGTGGATTCCAGTTATGTTAGGTGAGAACAATTACTAGAAGATTTATTGAAGAGGACTATTATTTTTTTCCTCTTAAAAACTATGTAATTTTTAAATAATAAGATGCTAATGATGTCATAAGTAAAGAAACACCCAAATAAAAATATTTTTTTATCCCACTACCCATTAACAACCACTGATAAAAAGGGGTGCCTCCGTGGCTCAGTGGTTGAGCAATAGACTCCTGGTTTTGGCTCAGGTTGTGATCTCATGGGTTGTGAGATGCAGGGCGCGGGGAAGGGGGGGGAGGATGCTGGGATCCATGCTCAGCAAGGAGTCGGCTTGAAGATTTTCTCCCTCTGCGCTTCCCCCAACACAGACACACACTCACAAGTTCTCTCTCACTCTCAAATAAAGCTTAACACACACACACACACACACACAACAAAAACAAAAAAAGAGGGCATCTGGGTGTCTCAGTGGTTGAGCATCTGCCTTTGGCTCAGGTCGTGATCCCGGGGTCCTGGAATTGAGTCCAGCATCAAGCTCCCTGTGGGGAGCCTACTTCTCCCTCTGCCTGTGTCTCTACCTCTCCCTCTCTGTGTCTCTCATGAATGAATAAATAAAATCTTAAAAAAAAAAAGAACCACTGATAATAATTTGGTGGACATCTTCCCCCAAGCACATATATGTATGCCCACATATATAAAAATTTACACAAATGAAATAATATTGTAGTTACTATTCTATACTCTAATATTCCTATTCCCTAAACATTTTCCACATCAATGAATATAGATAGATAGCCATCTCAAGTAAAGTAGCTACTAAAAAAAATCCATGTTATGACCTCAGAATGTACTTAACCCACTAATGGAAATACTGTTTCTTAACTGTTCACTATCATAAACCATCATGTTTAATCCTCTTGACTGAGACAACTTACTTTATAAGGGCTATTTCCTCCACACATGTATAACCTCAGTTTCTTCCCTGGTTTAGGAAGGCAATGAAAACATAGCTTTAATCTCATATCTTCTCCCAGAATATTTTTTGCATTATCTTAAAAGGGAAATCTTTAATTTTATCACCTCAAAACAAGTGGGGGGGGAGCTATAAAATTTGGGAGTGAGCATTCTAAAATGGTAAAAAAAAAAAAAAAAAAAAAAGGAAACTCAAAGTTAAAAACCAAGCAGTTCAAACAGAGGCTATTTAGAGGGACAGCCTGAAAGGAAGAAAATTGTAGCTAGCCTTTCCCACAGGAGTATGAGCTGAGGGTGTGGGGAGGAAAGCAGACTTTCACCGCTCCTTCATTGCTTACACGGTTATTCATGGTCTTCCAAGAGCAAAATGAAAGAGACACAGGTTCCTTAGCCACCCAGTATGACTTGTGTTAACCACAAAGAGCCAAAGGGTTTCAAAGACTTTGCTTAAATAAGAAACACCCTGGGCTAATAGGTTTATATTATACCTTTATGAATACATGGAGAAGAGATGTTGGAGGAGGTCATCAAGAGGATGTGACCACAGGTTGACCTTAAACTGAACCTGGCAATCTGAGGCTCCTCCCCCACTCCTGTCCTTGGAATGTGCATCCCACTTGCCTTCCCCACTCCCAGAAGCTGCCCCCAGGTACACAGCCTTGAGAAAGCAATGTGTATGGGGCCCAGTTTCAGATTTTTTAAAAAAAGATTTTATTTATTTATTCATGAGAGACACAGAGAAACAGAGAGAGAGAGAGAGAGAGAGGCAGAGACAGAAGCAGGCTCCATGCAGGGAGCCTGACATGGGACCGGGACTCCAGAATCATGCCCTGAGCCAAAGACAGATGCTCAATCACTGAGCCACTCAGGCATCTCTGGATTTGTGATTTTAAATAAGATCCGGGCAGAGGAAAACAATCCTGCCTGATAATGAATTTTTCAAGTAGTGATACTTGAGGAAACCTACAAGCATATTTAGGTACTAAAATCAATGCAACAAATTATCAACCAAAGTCACCAAATAGGAAACCAGAGGTTTTAGGCAGCCAAAGTTTCATTTCAGAGGACATAAAACAATTTCCCCAGTCCAAGTGGGTGTCTTAAACGTTCACATTGTTAAAGCAACACTTACAGGGGCAATTTTATAAAAAACAAAGACAGAAATACAGCACTATACGTTTTCTCAAGACCTGGAGTTTTGTGAATGTTTTCATTGATCATTTTATCAAAAGGGACTTGACAACACCCAACAGTATAGATTGCTACCGTTACTGTCAAGGAATGGTGATAATATCCTGTAGCTAAGAAACTCCATCCTTTCCTTTTGTTGAAACTAAAATTTGGTAACATGTTATCATCACTCAATTTCTAGGCTAAAATCATCCCTGGGGATTCTTGATAAAGGGGATGAAACCTCTTTTTATGATAAAGAAAATATCCAATACTCTTCCTCCTTTAGTAGCCAAGAGGGGGAGAATAATGAAGCTATGGGCTAACACAGGTACAGGTATTAGCATCAGAGTAGTGCTTTTGCAGTTTGCAAAGGCAAGGGCTCCTGTAACCTTTCCCAGCCATATTCCCATCAAGACTTTCTCTCTTCTCACCTAAATTCCTTCTGTGGCACACAGAACAATGCATATAGCGGCACCTGCAGGTAAAAATGACAGTAATTTGAAGCTGTTTCTCCAAAAAGATATTTATTCACGGTGGTATCATCAGAAAACCATAAGCTTCCCAGTCCGCTCTCACGTGGTCGTAATCATCATTTCAACCTTTCTTTATCCTCTCGATTCAGTTCCAGGATCTTTTTAGCTGCCTCTCAAGATGCAGAAATGAATCTAGCTTGTCGATGTCCCAATGGTGCCATCTGCAGACCATGGTGGGGCATTTCACCTTAATTCAGAGGGCAATCTCAATGGCAGGTTTTCAAAATCAAGAGTCTTAATTCCGTTTTTCTGCATGATGCATACTTTACCCTGAACATAACTTAAATCAGTTTATGAGGTGTAAAAGTAGGATCTCAGGAATTAGCACCATATAGGAATCGACTATAGGGAGAATTAAATGGTACCAGAATTATTTTATGCACTGAAATATTTGATAACATTTCTTCTACAAGATTTTCATTAGGAATTCATTTCTCCTTTCTTCTTATTCAAAACCACAAAGATATGTCATCCTGGCACAATGGGGAAATATTTCACCCTTCTTACCTCTTCTCTATATTCTTCTCTATATTCTTACCTCTTCTCTCTTCTCTTCTCTATATACACATAACTATGTCCAATAGGTTATTCTTTGTATTAATTGTCAGGACAGATTTGTGATTTTATTTTTTTTTTAAGATTTTATTTATTCATTCATGAGAAACACACAGAGAGAGGCAGAGACACAGGCAGAGGGAGAAGCAGGCTTTCTGTGCGTAACCCAATGTGGGACTCAATCCCAGGACCCCAGGATCATGCCCTGAGCCAAAGACAGATGCTCAATCACTGAGCCACCCAGGCATCTCTGTATTTGTGATTTTAAATAAGATCCAGGGCAGCCCGGGGCAAAGGCGGGGGCGGGGGGAAGGGTTGCTCAGCGGTTTAGAGGGCCTTCAGCCCAGGATGTGATCCTGGAGACCCAGATGGAGTCCCTGCATGGAGCCTGCTTTTCCCTCTGCCTGTGTCTCTGCCTCTCTCTCTGTTTCTCATGAATAAACAAATAAAATATTTAAATAAACAAACAAACAAACAAATAAATAAATAAATAAATAAGATCCAGATAGCAGTCTCTGAGTTAGCCTTTACTGATTTCCCATAAAGTATGAAAAATCAAAAATTAAAAAAAAATGCCCAGGAAGACTGAAATATACTAATGACATACAGACTATTTCATTTAGAAGAATATCTCCTAAATATAAAATTTGGAGCTAAATTGTGAATCACAACCCATTGCAGACCAGTGCAATCTTCTAAAGATACTACTCATGTCATCCTAAGAATGGGGATCAGAATGTTATAAGGCCCACAATTATTAAGTGTTAGATTAAAGTTAAAGTAAAAATATCACATATTTTCTGCAACAAGGGCATCATTATGTTCATTATACATTGATTATTAATCCCAAAAGTTTGCATCTTGCAATCTAATTTTGAAATGAAAATTTTTGCCTGGATTAAGAAATTCCTTAGCATAACACATGTATTGGGGAATTTCAGAAGGTGTGAGAGGCTTCTCTTTGCCCAAGCGAACTTTGCCCACATGAAATTGAGCTTGCCTCACTCTAAAACTTGACCTCGAAACCCATTCTCAATATACTGTGGCCCAGCTACTCACTGAAGCTATAGATTGTAACTATGACATAGAGCTGAATGTGTGATTGGGAACAATGAGTGCAGCCCTGGAAACACAACCCTGGAATTGGGAGAATGTAGACAGATAGTTTGGGTTATTCACAATATTGTATGTAAGATCTAAGACCTTGGTCTGTTAACTAAAAGGAATGAGTCAACATGTGTTGTGCAATTATGCTTCTTAAGCAAATTAATTTATTAAGAATAACATTAATACTGATTACTGGACCTGAAAATATGAAAGAAAACAAAAAAATTGGAGCATTATTTAAAGATACAATTAATTCAATTTATTTTAAAAATATATTTAACTCCTTCTATGTTCCTATGTACTGTGATAGGTGCCTGAGATTTAGTCTCTGTCCATGTGCAGTTTACATGCTAGTGGGTATGTGAATGCGGGCTGGAGAGGGTTACATTAACAAATTTCAAATTGCCATTTTAATTCACCAGTAATAATGTATTAGACACAGCGATAGTGCAGAGCAAGGTGAAATCAATGCAGTTAAACTAGATTAGGGTGGGCTTCCCAGAATAGAAGATAATTGAGCTGTGCTGGTAAGAATGGGAATGATAGAAAGTTACACCTTTCTGAAAGCCTACCATGGTCCTGATATTGCATAAGATGTTTTGTACACATTATTTCATTTAATTCTTACAAAAGAATCTTACAGATGTGTGTTTTTACACCATTTTTACAATAATATCCCTGACACAGTGAAGAGGCTAGAACCTGAAGAAGCCACAATCTCTGGTCTCCAAATCTCATACAATTGTTCCAACATATCTATAATGTGGGAGGTTAGGACGGAAAGTGATGGATGTTTATGGAACAATATAGAGACACAAATCATAGCTCGCTTGGGGTTTCAGTAAGGTAAATTGGCTGGGGTGTGGGTGTGTGTGAGCGGTCTCACACACAGTATTGTGTGTGGGAACTGACAGAAAAAAAGGAAGCTGGTCCACTGAGAGGTTCGAACATTTAACCTTAGGTCATATTTTTTGTATGTGTGATAAATTTATGAATAGTTAGGGAAGAGCATGCTGGAAAAAGATTAGGCTAAGGGAACTGAGGATGATGGGAATGGGCACCAAGAAACCCATCTGAACACAATAGAAAGAAGACGCATCAGAGTTGTGTGTTAAAAAATTAGTAAAGAAGGAAAAAAATGAGTAAAGAAGGAGGTTAAATGAAGAGAGAACAGTGGGGGAAATTATGGAGAGATTTCAATGAGGTAGAAATTAAAATCTAGTGAGAACGAGGTGACAAACTTGGAAGACAGGAGGCTATATTCAGAACGGAGCGTTCAAGTTTGGAAGTTCAGAAGTGGGACAGGTAAGGGAGATGGCAGGTTCCAAGGAATGACTCCAGGTTGGGATTCTAGAATGGAGGGGAAGGCATCTACATGAGAAGTTTGAGGCTGGGGCAATTAATGGTTCATCACTGAAGACCCAGGATTGAGGTAGACTTGTGTTAGAGAAAGTTCGCTTGCTCCCAAAGATTTCAGCAAGTGGTTAGGCATGATTGTGAGAATAACTGATGATAGAGGATGAGACCTATTTGGATTCCTACTGGAGAAAAAGTTTTGCAGAACAGGAGTAACGAACTAAAGTAGTTCAAACCTGACATTGTGAGGAGCCTTTGGATAATAAATTTTTCTATTAAGTTACTTGCACGATTTAAAAATTGGAAAGCTTTACATAAACACCTGCATTTCTAGATGATTTGAAAAATCAGAGGTGCTATCAACACTTAACTTAATTAACAATATGGCAACTAACCCAGTTGGGGTTTTTCTACATATGGAATTTTCAGATAAAACAAATACATATTCTCCGGAAAGAAAGAATCTTCTTTCAGCTGAGATAAGAAGGTTAAGCCACATGTGAAAGTAGGTTTTTACAGAAAGCAATAGGAAGGGCTAAGGAGAGGTCGGAAGTGCATGGAGAAGCACTGTGGAGGAAGTGTAGCACAGATTGAATATGTGAGGATGGCAAAAGGTGCAGAGCTTCTGCGTGGAGCTGAGGGAGGGCTTGCATGTATAGTGATTGGAAATAACTAGGATGAGAGTCATGGGAGGATTAAAGGGACCCAAGGCTTTATGCAGATGCAAAGAGGTGGTATTGGAGGCTTGGTACAACTAGGAGAAAATAGCCTGATCTGTGAAGGACTGAGGTTAATAGAAGCTAAAACCTTGGGGAGCCCTGGGTGGCTTAGTCGGTTAAGCGCGTCTATCTTCAGCTCAGGTCATGATCCCGGGGTCCTGGGATTGAGCCCTGCATTGGACTCCCTGCTCAGTGGGGAGCCTGCTTCTCCCTCTCTCTCTGCCCCTGCCCCCATCTGTGCTCATGCTCGCTCACTCTCACACTCTGTCTCTCAATTAAATAAATAAATCATTAAAAGGAAAAAAGCTAGAACCTCTATAGTTTAAAAGTTCAGGTGATTCCCAAAGGTAGAATTTTATTCACAAAAACTATGAGTTTTCAAACACTATTGGTTTAAGAAAACACATTTGTTTTATATTCATTATCTGTTTTTGTTTATGATTATTTTTAAAACGGAGGAAATAGGCATTTTTCTACAATAGCTAAAGAGTGAGAAATGGTTGAGATTTCCTATTCGTTTCACAACAGAAACTTACGAATCGAGAGGGTCGCTAACTTAACTCACATATGTGGCTTCTCCAATGTCATTTCCATCAAAATGGATCAACCATTTATAATGAGTTTAATTTCATTTTTAGAAAAGCAACCTTAAATATAATGCAAAAATGTAAAAGAAACAGATTAATGAGGTTTTTTTTCCCCATTTCCTTTTAGTTTACACACACACATACACACACAGACGATCTAATAACGTGCTTGGGAAGACTACCCTCTAAATATTAATAGAAAATTTTCTATATTCTGAAAAAAAATTTCTATATTCTGGCATAAACAATTGACAAAACCAAAACCAAAATGCAGTAAGTCCAAAATTATTAAGACAAGAAGTCTAAGTTACAAGTGTAAGTCAACCAATATGGAATAAGTCCAGGAAGCGGACACATTTTATAACACGTTTCCATTTGGGGAGGTTATGAATTGATCTGGTGTCATTCTAGCCATATCTCATACAGTATCTCCTAATTGCCCATAAGGATGCTCGAAACTTGTAATCATGCCAGAAACCAATGATATAAAATCTTTTGAAAAAGATATCTCAGAATCTGGGGAAGTTTTCTAATAATAGGTACACAGGTATTCTTTGAAACAAAGGAAAGAGAGAAAAAGAGAGATTGGAAATCATGACCTAACCATGAATTGACCTCTAATTAAAAAAAATTAAATGCAGGTTAAGAAGAAGAAAGAATGGGGAAGAGTAAGTCTTTGTGTCTGGTACCCAATTCCACCACCCTGACTCTGACTATGCCATCTTCCCATACACACTCTTCCCCATCAATGTTCCTGTCTACAGCCCTTTGCAGATAGCAATTTCTAATCTGCAACATTGCTGGAGAGCTGCAGTTAGAAGGAGAAAAGAGACAGTTTCTTGGACGAGTAGGACAAATAAGGAGAAAAATCTGTAACTAATATACTGTAGGTGACAAAAGTGAGAAACACAGGCTCCCTAGTAAGAGGAAAACAGGAGTTAAAGAGACACCAAGTTTAGATGAAGAGGAGCTTACTTAATATAAAAAGTAACAAAAACTCCCAGTTAGAAATTCAGTGGTAAAATTTAAAGGCTTTTCCCTCTCCTCAATTACCGTATGAACATTAATAATTTCTATACCCCAGGTTGCATATTACCATAATTTTGTATGCTAAAGCCATTAAATATTATAGTATCAGGAAATACTAAAACAAAAAACAAGTTGTGAAGTTCAAAAAAAATCTAATGCTTAAATTGATAAAATGTGATTAAATTTAAAAATGTGATAATAACAATCCTGTTTTTGATGTTGGGATATGGACAGTGACAAAACTTGATCATATGTGAGAATATTAAAATATCATTAATCAATTCCAAATACAAAACATATTTTCTAAATAATGTATAAAAAAATAATTTAAGAAGCAAAGTTAAAAAAAAACTATAGCTCTTTATAATTAACCATGTGGGTGAAAATATATATATATATATATATATGTATATATAAGTATATACTTATAAGTATATATATAAGTATAAGTATATACTTATAAGTATATAAGTATATACTTATAAGTATATATATATATATATACTTATAATTTTATACAAAGGAAAGACCCAAGCTAAAAAAAAAAAGACAGATATTAATGATATTGGAATGAATGAGTAGCAAAGATGCAATCCAACATCTTTCACCTCAAAACCAAATGTCAGGATAACTAACAAATGGATTTAAAAGCTTTTCATTCCAAAAGTAACTGAGTAAAAGACAAACTTTTGACAAATCTATGTAGACAGTGAGAAAGTGCATACAAAAATTACAGTGAAAATGGGAATGTAACAACGGATACAAAGAAAAAAGTTATTGTAGTTATTCTGATAAACTTGAAAGCCAAATTAATCCCTTGAGTGTGCTTGTTAAAAATACGGATTTCTGGTCCTCTCTTCAGACTATGAATCAGAATCTCTGGAGGATGACACACAGGAACTGCATTTTTAAATAACAATCTCTAATCCCACAGACTCAAGGTGATTTACAGTAGCTAAAATAGCAAAGCCACTGACTTGATAAAATGAAATTTTCATTAGCAAAGTATTCATCACAAGAACAACTCAAGAGAAAAATAAGAAATCTGAATAAATTAATGGTTCTGAAGAAAAAAATCATTTTCCAAATATTACTTATAAAAATCACATTACAGCCAAATGACATTATAGACTATTTGAATAAATAGATAATCCTCCTGTGTTCTCTTTTCTAGAGCATACAAAATTTAATCAGTACATTTATCTGATTTATTTTATAAAGGTAACAGATGAGACTAAAAATTAATTTAAAAACATGCCACTAAATCCATAATTAAGATACATGTGAACCTCTGAATAAAGTTCACACAAATGAAATCCAAGCAAACACTAAAAAGCCCAAAATCAGTGACTATTTAGTTTATTCTAAGAGTTCACAGATAGATTAATATTGGGAATGCATTAAAATATTAAATAATAAGACAATAGATTAGCTATCAAGAAGATAAACAGAAATTAAATTCCCAAATTTTAATTAGGTAAATTCCAAGTATATTAACAAGTTTATTGCTCATTTTTAAAAAAGATATTATTTATTTATATGAGAGACAGAGAGCAAGGTAGGGTGAGGGGAGAGAGAGAGAGGGAGAAGCAGATTCTCCACCGAGCAGAGAGCCCAACATGGGGCTCAATCCCAGGACTCAGAACATGACCTGAACTGAAGACAGACACTTAACTGATTAAGCCAGCCACCCAGGAGCCCCTCAAGTTTATTTTTAAAAGAAACAGCTATAACTCATTATTAAACATTTATTTAAAAGGATTATAATAATTTCTAAGTTTACACAAAATAAGGAAAAAATAAACAGAAAAATATTGAAAAATTTTATTACATATAAAATAAAGACTTCTGTACATAAAATATGGCAAATGAAAACAAAAGATAAATAATAAGTGAAAATATAACACATATGAAAAGTTAATATTCTCCATTTATAAAGAACACAAAATAATAAGAAAATTCCCCAAACCTATATTAAAAAGTTTATCCACACTGGGGGTTATTCTGTATGTTAGTAAATTGAACACCAATAAAAAAAATACATATCACAAAAAAAAAATAAATAAAAAATAAAAAGTTTATCCAAATAAATATATAAAACTCTACTGCCTCATTTGAAATAACAATGAACACTCCAACAATGAATTATTAACAAGTTTTGTGAGTTTTATGAAGGGAAAATATATATTTGGGGGGTGGTTATAGACATCTCTATAAAGTATTTTGACAGGGTGCATTAAACAAATAATTAAAACAACTTATATTCTTAGACTCAGTAATACCACAACTAAAAACACATATGAAATGTATATGGAAAACTTTAAGCACAAAACTATTCATGTAGGATATTGGCTAATGGGAAAAAGATCATATTATAAGTTTGGTGTTACATGAATTATTATGATGATTATATTGTTAAAATGAAATATTTTGCAGCCTTTAAAAATGTCCCTATTAACATTTTATTGTGAGGAGGGGTTTTTGGCAGGACAGCGTGAAGAACTGTGAAGCTCTTTTCGGCAAAACTGATAAAAAATTGTAATAAAAAACTATTTAAAGTCTTGGAAAATGGCCCTAAGGATATATGGGGAAAATAATAATAATAATAACTCAAGAAAATGTGCTATAAGTTGGTAATAACAATAACAGAGAATATCTGTGGAATTTGTACAGTCCAGTGAAATAGAGACTGTACTCTAGACTGGTGCAGCCAAGAACCAGGTTTTCTCCTCAGCTCCCAGTCAGATTATCTTCCTGGGAAGAGAAGGATGTCAGCATTTCTCATCTTGTTGCCAACTACCTGTTGCTGAGGCCAGATGTGAAGAATCTCTTATTCTGCTCAGCACCCATTTATGAAGTGGAGGCTCTACCTTGACTGTGAGAGTTCTGAGAATATAGAAGCCCTGACTGACTTTGCCGATCTCATAAGGTGATGGTTCCATACCCAGAGCCACAAGCTGAGATGATGTGAAGCTATTGTTTATCCCTCAATTTTGCTGTGTGCACAGCTCTTCAAGTGGAGGTATAAAAAGAGAAGCACACCACTGTCTCCACTCCCAGCTTCGGAGCTCTGGCTCAGACATTATGTCTGGGGAAATAATTAAGAGACAACCAAAAGAAGCCTGCCTGGGATCAGAACAAATCTTAAACCCTGACCTCATGGAACTAGATCTTACAAGAACCTGAAGTATGATTGGATTTGTCTGTAAGCAATTGAGGTCCCAGGAAATTGTTGAAACCTAATAAAACAATCAGTCAGCAATTAGTGGAGCTCTACAGCCAGGTGTGGTCAAGGAAAGAGACCACCAAGGTGAGCGTTGCCAATGCCAGTCTAGCATGAGGATGACTGCTTCAGGCTCTTCCTCACCCTCAGGAGCAACATCAGAGGTTTCATACCGCAGGCAGAGGAATAGATGTCACCAAAATTAACCAGACTGTTACTAAACAAACAAATAACAATAACATGCTCTGGAGGGAGGCAGGAACTAATACCCAGCATAGATAATAAAATATGTTATCTAAAATGTACAATTTTCAACAAAAACAAAGAAACAGGAAAACATGCCCCATACATCAGAAAAAATCAAAACTAAGCTAAATGAACTGCCTGTGAAAATAATCTAATGTTAGGTTTTAATAAGCAAATACTTCAAATGTGTGAAGAACGTATTGAATCACAGAGGTAATAGAAATTATGAGAAAGAACCACAAAGTAATTTTGAAATAGAAAAATACAGTAAGTGAAGTGAAAAATTTAGTAGAGAAGCTCAACAGTAGATTTAAACTGGCAGAAGAAAGAATGAGCAAACTTGAAGATAAGTCAATAGAGAGAATGCAAGCCAAAGAAGAGAGAGAGGGGGAAAAAAAAAAGAAAGAAAGAAAAATGAAAAGCACCTCAGAGAAATCTGGGAAACTATCAAGTGCACCAACATATGCTTCATAGGAGTTCCAGGAGAAGCAGAGAGAGAAAGGAGCCTTAAAAATAGTCAAAGAAATAATGGATTTTACAAATGCCCAAATTTATAGAAAAGCAATAACCTATACATCCAGAAAGCTCAATAAACAGGATAAGCACAGGCGATCCACAGACTTATAATGATAAAAATAACAAAAGCCAAACAGAGGGAGAAAATATGGAAAGCATTGAGAGAAAAATGACTCATCACTTACAGGAGACCCCAATAAGAAAAATGGTTCAATTTTCATGAGTACTAATGGAGGTCAGAAGGCAGTGGGATAACTAAGTGCTCAAAGGAAAAAGAAGTTAACCAAGATTTTATGTGCCACAAAGCTATCTTTTAAAAATAAAAATGAGGCAGCCCCCCTGGCACAGTGGTTTAGCGCCGCCTACAGCCCAAGGTGTGATCCTGGAGACCTGGGATCGAGTCCCACATCAGGCTCCCTGCATGGAGCCTGCCTGTACCTCTCTCTCTCTCTCTCTCTCTCTCTCTCTCTCTCTCTGTGTGTGTGTGTGTGTGTGTGTCTCTCATGAATAAATAAATAAAAGAAATCTTTAAAAAAAATAAAATAAAAATGAAAAACTTACATTCTCATAAAAACAAAAGTTGAGAGAATTGTTTCCACCAGTTGCCCCTCACCAGAAATACTACATGAAGTTCTTCAGGCTGAAACCACGTAACCCAAGATGGTAATCCAAATCCACATGAAAAAAAGCACTGGTAAAGGAGATTATAAGGCAGTATACATGCTTTTTTTTTCTTCTGATTTCCATAAACTTATTTTTTAAATGATTTTATAAAAATGATATGTATGTAAAGTATTATTGGCCATACAACATATAGAAATGTACTATGTTTGCCAATAACAGCAAAAGTATAGAGTTAGAGCAAAGCTGTATTGAGGTAAGGAAATGGCTGCAGTTAGTAATTCAAATTCACAGAAACAAATTAAGAGAACAAAAATGACAAGTAAGAAGGTAATTACAACAAAGGCTATAAATATAATATTTGCTTTACTTTCTTCTAGCTTCTTTAAAAGATATGAAATTATATAAAGTAATAATGATAAGGCATTGTTAGATTTGTAACATTCATAAATGTAATATGAATGCTACAATAGTAGCATGAAATGAGGGGAAAGGACTACAACTACATAGAAGTAGTAGTGCTGCTCTGGAATTGTGTATAAATTGTGTATAAATTGAAGCTGATTGTGGCAAATTACCATGTAAGATGGTAAATCCTAGAGCAACCTCTAAGATAACAACTCAAAAAATATAATGAAAAACTCATTAAAGGAATTAAAATGAACATTAGAAATTAATCCAAAAGAAAAAGCAAAGGAGGAATAGAGAAACAAAAACAGACATGACATGAGACCTACAGAAAACTAAAAGTAAAATAGCCCATGTAAATCCAACTGTATCAATGTCAACATTAAAATGTGAATGGATTAAAAATTCAATCAAAAGACAGAAATTGTCAAACTGTGTATGTGTGTGTGTGTGTATCTCCAAATACTCACTATCTATGGGAAACACACTTTAGATTCAAAGATACAAATCAAATGAAAGTAAAGGTGTGGAAAAAGATATTTCACGCAAACAACAACTACAGGAACCTTGAAGTGACTAGACCAACGCACACAAAAAGGACTTTAAAACAAAATGTTGCTAGACATAAAGACATTTTATAATGATAGATGAGTCAATCTATCAAGAAGACATAACAATTACAAGCAAAAATGTGTCTAATAACAATATCAAAATACATGAAGCAAAAACCGGGGGAATGAAGAGAACAGAAAATTCAATGTCTCGCTTTCAATAATGAACAAAATAATTAGGCAGAAGATCAACAAGGAAATAAATGATTTTAGCAACTCTGTATCAACTAGACCCAACAGACATCTATGGAATGCCATCCAACAACGGCAGTTGCTCTCTAGTTCGCATGGAACAGTTTCCAAAATAGACCACATGCTACTCGATAAAATAAAACTCAGTAAATTTAAAAGAATTGAAACATCCAAAATATGTTCTCTAACTGCAATGAAATAAACTTAGAAAACAGCGACAGAAGGAAATTTGGGAAATTCACAAATAAGTGGAAATTAAACAATACACTAAAATAACCAGTATATCAAAGGAAAAAATCAAAATCTAAATTAGAAAATACTTTTGAGATGAATAGAAACAAAAATTCCATATAACAAAACTTATGTGATGCTGCTAAAATAGTACTTAGAGGAAAATTTGTACTTTGAATGCCTATCATAAGACAATTATAAAATCAATAACCTAACTTTTCACCTTAGAATCTGAAAAAGAGCACACTAACTCTAAAAGTAGCGAAATGAAGAAAAATAATACCAATTATGGTGGAAACTGATGAGATAGAGAATAAAAAACAATGAGAAAATCAGTAAAACCAATAGCTGGTTCTTTGAAAGGATCAACAAAATTGACAAACCTTTAGCTGGATTGATTAATTAAATGAAAAGAGAGGACTCAGATTACTAGAATCAGAGCTGAAAGATGGAACATTATTACCAACCTTACAGAAATAGAAAGGATTATAAAAGAATAATAGCAATAACTGTATACCAATAACTTAGATAATTTAGAAGAACAAATTCCTATAAAGATAATAAGCCATCCAAACAGACTCATGAAGAAACTGTATAATCCTATTAAGAAATAAATATTTGAATTAGTAAACAAAAGCCTACCCCAGATAAAAGCCCAGGCTCACATGGCTTCATTACTGAAATCCATGACACATTAAAGGAAGAATTAATTCTAATTCTTCACAAATGCTTCCAAAAATTAGAATAAGGAGAAACTCTTCCTAACTTATTCTGTGAAGCCTGGATGACCCTGATACCAAAACCCAAAGATATCACAAGAAAACAAAACTACAAGACAACATTTCTTATAAATGTGCATATAAAAATCCTCAACAAAATAGTCACCAGCCAAATCCATTAATATACCAAAAGAATTATACAGCGTAACCAAATGGGGATTTATTGCAGGTATGCAAGTGTGCACTGACATCTGAAAACCAATTTGTTTAACACACCGTATTAGAAGAACAAGACAAAAAAACACACACAGAAATCACATAATCATGTCAATAGATGCAGAAAAATCACTTGACAAAAGCAGCACATTTCCATAATAAAAACACTCAACAAGCTAAGAATTGAAGGAAACTTCTCCAATGTGATAAGTGGCATGTATGAAAAACCCACAGCCAACAGTATACTTCATGATAAAATACTAGATACTTCCCCCCCACCCCGTTTGATGAACAAGACAAAGATGCTTACTCTTAGCATTTCTATTCAACATTGTACTAGAATTTCTAGCCAGAGAAATTAGGCAAAAAAAAGAACTAAAACGCATCCATATGAGAAAGGAAAAAGTAAGAGTATCTCTATTTGCAGATGACATGATTGTATAGAAAATACAACAGAATCCACTAAAAACCTATTAGAACTAATAAAAAAGTTCAGTGAGATTGCAGGATAGATCAATATCCAAAATCAACTGTATTTCTATATACTGGCAATGAAAATTCTCAAATGGATATAGAATAAACAATCCTACTTATAATAGCATCCAAAAGAATAAAATACCTTATCATTAATTTAGCCATGGAAGTGAAAGACCTGTATGATGAAAACTAATTGACAAGAAGTTCCTGGAAGAAGTATGTATTTATGCTATAATCCTTTCAATACTGGGCCAGCATTAGCCCAGATTAAGACCATTCCATTCACATCCTAGCTCAGCATAAGTGTCTTAACTTCTCAATGCCTTCATATCCTCTTCAGTCAATGGGGTCATGTTATCTATTCTGAGTGATAATTGTGGTAATTACACATGCCAGTGTTTGGAAAGTGCAAAGAATACTGCTTGACACTTACTAAGCCTCGTAAAACATTTTGTTGAATAATTAATTATTTAAATATATACACACAAATCACACCAGAATCTATCCAACCTCACCTACTTGTGAGGAAAATTTGTACTCTAAATGCCTATCATAAGACATCAAACCCCTACTTGGCAGTCACACCAACTCTAAGGGACTCGTTGTCCCAGATAAAGACAAGGCAATGTTGAAGGGACAGATGATGCCCTAAGAATTTACACCCCACAAGTATGTACTCCTTGGATCAGTGCTTTCCTCAGAGCCAACTTCACATCCTTGTTTCTCAAGGTGTATATCAAAGGATTCAGGGAAGGGGTGACAATATTATTCAACACCTGAACCACAGAATCCAACCAGGGGCTGGAGGCAGGCCGGAGATAAATGAGGACCACCGGTCCATAGAAGAGCAGGATGGAAGTCAGGTGGGCACTGCAGGTTGAAAAAGCTCTTCGCCGGCCTTCTGAGGAGCTAATTTTCAATACAGAGACAACAATGCGAATATAAGAAGTGAGGATAAGAAGAAAACAGATGAGTGCAACAATACCTACATTGGTAAAACTCACTGTCTGAGCTAGAGAGGTGTCTGCACAGGCCAGGGGTAACACCACTGGGATATCACAGAAGAAATTGTCCACCTCATTGGGGCCGCAGAAGGGTAAGTGAAAGATGAGGAATGTGAGTACAGCTGCATGCAGACAGCTCCCCACCCAGGTGCCTAGCGTCATGATGGTGCACACTCTGCGATTCATGATGACTGTGTACTGCAGAGGGTGACAGATGGCCGCAAAGCGGTCATAGGCCATCACGGTGTACAGGAAACACTCAGTGCAGCCCAGGAAGTGGTAAAAGAAGAGCTGACAGGCACAGCCCGGGTAAGAGATGGTCCGGCTTTGCCCCACTAGGGAGAGCATCATTTTGGGGGAGCTCACTGAAGGGAAAAATATATCGAACACAGACAGGTTTCCCAGGAAGAAATACATGGGGGTGTGCAGGTTGGAGGAAGTGAGGATGGCCAGAAGAATGAGCAGGTTCCCCAGAAGAGTGAGAAAGTAGAAGGCCAGAAATAAGACGAAGAGCATGTTTTCCAGCCCTTTTGTGTAAGGGATTCCCATCAGGAGGAACTCGGTTACAGGAGTGTGATTCTTCATCGCCACGTCTAATTAGTCCTGGAAGATCAAAGAATGGCCTTGCTGAGATGAACTTTTCCCAAAATACTGATGTCTTCAGAGAACCCGCTGGAAACTGACAATGCCTCTATAAAGTTCCATAAAGAACTTTATAAAGTTTATAAACTTTTTATAAAGTTTTTTAAAAAATAAAAGTTTTTATAAAGTTTTTATAACTTTTTTATAAGTTCTTTATAAGTTTTTAAAAGTTCTATAAAGAACTCCTGAATAGGAGTCTTTCCAATTTGGTCATTAATTGGTGTGTGACTTTAAGTCATTTGTTTATTTTTCCTCTTTCTTTAGAAAGAAAATAAAGAGATTACACAAGAGGTAGAATGGAATAGAGGGTGGAGCATATAGCTGACAGTTAAGTCTGAGTTTAAATGTCAAATCCACTGCCTGCTCTGTGCCTGTGGATAACTGGAAAAAAAAATTTCTAAATCTCCTGTGTATCTGTATACATAGCATAATGTCTTGCAATTCTTGTGAGGATTCATTCTTTCATATATATAAAATCTCTGTCCTGACCCTACCCACCCTTGTTGAAAAAATTCATTCCAAATAGTAATATTCTGGTTTTAATGAGTCTTTATTCCACATACTCTATCTGTTCAGTTGACTTGCAGAAGTTCTGGGATGACCTTTTGCTGTAAATGATTTACAAAATGCTTTCTCCATCATCAGCCAGACAGCCGAAAACAGAATTGTGTAGTGGGAACACAGTAAAATGGGATGGAAAAGATAATGCTTAATGTAGGGAAAAGTAATAGACTACAAAAAATATTAACAACAACCGTCTTCTTTCAATATGAAATTTAATCTCTGAAAAGCGATTATATCTGCAATATGACAATAATGCAATCACCATTAAGGTTTTAAGGTTGAGCTTCATTAGTCAGGGACTATCTTAAGAAAGTACCATGAAGTCAGCTAAGGCAGTATTAGCCCCAACACCAATAAAGCCAATTCCCACATTCCCACCTTCCTCTGGTGTGTACACCCCAGTAGATGAGAAAAAAAAAAGCACTCTAGAGAGAAAGCACTTACAGACCAGACTGAAGGGAAATAGCCAACTTGAGCTGAAAGCCAGGCCCCACATCCACCCTCTGTTTCGTTGCTTTTAGATGCTGTAGAACATGAGGCCCAGGCTCTGAGGCCAGAAAAGCCAAACTCTCCTCTTTCTCAGCCTTATTCGCTCAGGTGTGAAAATCTAGATGCAATAGCACCTCTGTTCTCTGAGTAAAGGAACAGCATTCACACCCTCCACAGAGAATAAATGTCTCCCATGTTCCTTTGGGACCCTCTTCCCAGTGGGCACTGACTAGAACATCTGTAGGGCAGAGGGAACCATTAAAGTGGGGACTCCTTTCCTCCCTCCCTTTGCTTCTACCTCATTACTTCTTAGATGAGAATGTAATTAGGTAGCGGTGTTTAGTTATATTCTGTTTTTAAATCTCTGATTGGCAGCAGCTCTTGGGTGTATTTTTTCCTCTGGCAGAGAGCCCTCCATTGGGGTCAGAGATTTGAGTTGCCCAGTGACCTTGGGCTTGGAAGATATGAGTTTGAAGAAGGGGCTGTGGGTTAACCAAGGAGCCGCTCAAAGAAAAGAGGCAATAACCCCATTCGGTGTTAAAACAAACACATCCACTGTTTTTTTTCTACATTTAGCTTTTTAATGCCTCATTATTACTTCCTCAACTGCCTGAATTTATAGCTTAACATTTTCTAACAACTCTTCTCTTCATTGTCCTTTAAGACTGCTACCAATGTTAATCTTAGCATACTTTAATTACTGTAGCTTGGTTCAAATAATATATTTTAACCAGGATGTATAAGCTTAATGTAGAACTCCTTAGAATCTTAATTTCCATTAATATTTATTTATTTGTTTGTTTGTTTTAAAATATTTTATTTTTTGTTTGGGAGAGAGAGAGAGAGCATCAGCAGGGGGAGCGGCAAAGGGAGTAGAAGAAGCAGACTCCCCACTGAGAATGGATCTTGACACAGGGCTCCATCCCAGGACCCTGAGATCATGACCTGAACCAAAGGCAGACATTTCACCATCCAGGTGCCCCTCCATGAATTTTTTTTCTTTTCAAAATCTACTTCTCTTGATTTTATTTCTTTTTATTATACATAATAAATATATAATGTATAAATAATTCAATGAATTAATTCTTCAAGGGGTTTATACATCTCATAATTACTATCACTACAACTCATTAAAACAAACACACATAAGGAACATTAGGTTCCTTCTTTTTTTTTTTTTTTAAGTAGTCTCCACATCCAGCATGGATCCCAGTGTGGGCTTCAATACACAACCCTGAGATCAAGACCTGAGCTGATATCAAGAGTTGGACGTGAAACTGACTGAGCCACCCAAACACCCCAAAATATATCCACATTAGGAAAAGATACAACATAATGAGCTTCTGTGTATACCGTCTCATTTTGATTTTGTTTTGACAAAATCTTAAGAGTCATCAAGTAACAAGTAACAAAATAGCCCAAGATTATATCATTCCTTATATTGAAATGTTTTTCCTAAGCTTCCTATATCATTAATTCATTCAACAAGTATCTGTTGCAGAAATTCACTTGTCACCCAGCCAGTCAATGTCATAGGACATTCTCTTTCAAAAGACCACCATACATGTGGCTGATACATGAGTTTATGGATATATGATTTACACATTATATATAAATGTCAATGTATAAATTTACAAGGAGAAATAAAACCCCACGTTTATTGGAAAGTATGTGTTTATGGGTCAGCATATTTGTTTCCAAAGGGTAAAATTTTACATTCAAAACAAAATACTCTCTCAGGAGGATGTTACTAAGTGTAGAGTTAAGTCAGAGTGAACAGGATGATTATAATCAAGTGTTCTGCTAGAGTAATTTGACAAACTTTTATTTACCATATCAGTATGCTTGTCAAGCAGGTGGAAATGTCCCTGTCAGCTGCTTTTTCCTCTCTGCTGGACACAAGAAATATATGATCCATTTGTTCAACATTTACTTCTGCCTTATTTTCAACAGCTTTACCAAGGTTTAATTTATATATTAGAAAATTCAACAGTTTTAAGTGTATGATTTAAATAGTTTTAGTAAATTTATAGAGTTATGCAAATGTCAAAATTTGGAATACTTATATCACCCCCCAAATTTCCCTGGAACCAATGTGCAATCAATTTCTACTCCTATTCCTCTCCCCAGGAAATTAACCACCAATCTGGTTTTTGTTTCTGTAAATTTGTCTTGTTTAGGCCTTTCATGTAAATGGAATGAAATAATAGGTAGCCTCTTGAAGTTGGTTGCTTTTATTAGCCTAATATTGTTAAAGTTCATCCATGATGTAACATGTAAAAATAGTTTGTCCTTTTTATTGCCAAATAATATGCCAGAGTATGAAGATACTACATTTTGTTTATCTTTTCACTAGATGATGGGCCTTTAGGATGTTACCAGAGGTCTTGGTTTTTGTTTTTATTTTTGTTTTTGTTTTAGATTCCAGTTAGTTAGCATACAGTGTAATATTAGTTTCAGGTTTACAATATGGTGATTCAACACCTTCCTTACATCACCCAGTACTCATCACAACAGGTGCACTCCTGAATCCCCATCACCTATTTCAACCCTCTCTCCACCCACCTCCCCTCTGGTAATGATCAGTTTGTTCTCTGTAGTTAAGACTTCTGTTAGTCTGTTTCTTGGTTTTCCTCTCTCTTTTATTCCTCTATGATCATTTGTTTTGTTTCTTAAATTCCATATTTGAGTGAAATCATATGGTATTTGTCTTTCTCTGACTGACTTATTTTGCTTAGCTCTATCTATATCATATATATACATATATATGATGTGATATAAGTTGTGTATATATATACATATATATATGTGTATATGTATATATATATGTATGTATATATACATATATATATATATATACACACTGTGTATATATACACCTTCCTTATCCATTCATCAGTCAATGGACATTTAGGTTCTTTCCATAGTTTGACTATTGTTGATACTGCTGCTAAAACATCAAGGTGCATATATCCCTATGAATTAGTATTTTTGTATCCTTTGTGTAAATACCCAGTAATGCAATTGCTGGATCATAGGATTGTTCTATTTTTAACTTTTTGAGGATCCTCCATACTGTTTTTCAGAATGGCTGCACCGGTTTGCATTCCCAGCAACAGCACAAGAGGGTTCCCCTTTCTCTGCATCCTTGCCAACATCTGTTGTTTCCTGTGTTGTTAATGTTTTGAATACTATGAATAATATCCCTATGGCCAATCCCATACAAATCTTTTTGTGTATCCATTCCCTTTTCATCTATCACCAAAGACTTTAAAACATGTTTTGACATTTTGTTAAAATTATCACAATATCTTCGTTCTGATATTAGTGATAATCCTCATAAAATCACACTAAATTATAGAATAATTTTGATAGACACCCAATCTCACACTCATGTGTTTATTCTTACAGCTTCCTGTTTCAAAGAGGTCTCTTTTCCTGATCCTTCGGATCAGCCTTGTGCAGTATGTTATATACATAGGGCACATATTAGGACTGTCTAATATCTTTCAGACATAAGTTATTTCAAAATAGCTTGAAGCCACAACAGTTTTGGAAGTTGAAATACTTCACTTTGAAATGTTAGCTGTCACTGTGTTGAAATTTGGGGTCTTCTTTGCTCTTCTGCTTGTTTCCTCACACCACAGCAGCAGATGGAGAAGGATGCCTCTGTGCCTCCCTTACTAGTTAATGGTTGAGCTATCATGCCACCACATGTCATAGAAACTGATAATCCCGCTAACAGCTACAGAGGGATGCTTTGCCCATGTCAACATGTAAGGAAATGGGAAACATAAACTAAATTCTCTGAGAAAGATTCCTGAGACAGAAAAAAAAGGGAAACCAAATGCATTCACTGGGGAAAAGATTAAGAAACATATTTGGCCACAGATCTGGGCCATATTTCTTTTTTTATTTTAAGATTTATTTATTTGAGAGAGAGAACATGCACACACATGTGCACATGCACATGGTGGGGGGCAGAAGGAGAGGGAGAAGCAGCCTCCCTACTGGGTTGAGAGCCCTAGGCAGGGCTCAATCCCAGGACCCTAGGATCATGACCTGAGCTGAAGGTATATGCTTAACCGACTGAGCCACTCAGATGCCCTGAGCCATGTTTCTTAATTTGGTAATATAACTTAATTATCAGTAATCAGGTTGCTATTTTGATGTAGTTTAACACCTTCGTCTTTTATCTCAATTGTTTCTGGACTTGGAAGGGAAGTTGAGAGTGTTATAAGTTGGTCCCACCACACATTAATAAGTAGATTACATTCCAGGTTGACAATTGCATAAGAAATGGATAAAAAAAAAAGAAATGGATTAAATTGTGGGTGGTTCAGGGGGAAAAAAATCAATGAGGGTATAAGATGAATTTATGAAAACTTTTGGGTGGCAGTGAGTTGACTATATTGGGCTGATATAAAAGATCATGATTGAGGTGGCAAAAAATGAATGGAGTCTCTAGTCCAGCAGTTGCAGAGGCACCTGTGACATACTTATCCCTTACGGGTTTAAGTGAGCTGAATTTTCCCAAGGGTAAGGGAAATGGTTTTCTAAACTTTGATTCAGAGATAGTAGCTGCTAGCTTTTTCACTGGTTTGAATAGGGATAGAATTTCTAAAGTCTAAAACAGATTGTAGAAAGTACCTACCATGCAAAGAGCACTGTGCAAGGCACAGTAGAGAGATGGAGAAATATTAGGTATAAATTTTTATCTCAGAAAGGTTGGAGACTAGTTGAAAAGGTAGATCATTCATTTAAACTGTTTATTTTCTTTTTTAAAATAATATTTGTTACAAGGAAGTTCCCTGTCAGTGGAGAGCCTTCTTTTTCCTGGAAAACAGGTGCTCCAAGTTACTGATCACCTTGGTACGTAAGGCATTTTGAAAATATTTTGAACAATATTCATAAGACTTCATTTTTTAAAGTGCCATTCCATTCATTGTAAGGGTGCCATTTCAATTTATTTCACAGTGCCAGCTAGGAAGAGCGATAGTGTTCAAGATAGCTAAGTTCAGCATTACAGAAACAGAAATTGGATAATATATAATAATAAAGTTGATGCTCCTTGTCTCCAGGCAAGTGCTGTGGGTTCCCTTTTTTGTTGAATTTTCTATTTTTCTTTCTTCCTTGGTCCTGGTACTTTCATCAAGATCTGAGTTTTCAGTCTCTTCTATTTTTATTAAGAACATTTATTCCAATCATATATTGAGTATTTGCTCCATGTCTGACTTGCCCAATATGTCTTCTGCTCTGTAAGGAAAGAGATCATACCTATCTTGCTAACTACTCCATCCTCTTTGGATAGCACTACATAAATACATACATAGTAAACAGACAATAAATATTTGATGTTACCCTGAGGCCTGTCCTTCTGACTTAATTGTATTCTGGGCTAGTCACTAATTGAAATGTTAAATAATAACTTGTGAATCATGTAACTACCCAAAATGATGATATAAGAACTCTTATAATTTGTATTTCTTAATGACAAGTAAATAATTTCAGCAATAAGTATCAACATCTGGTAAAAAAAAAAAATCATTGCAGAATGGGATGTTTGGAAAGAGTATTATGGAAAGGTTAAGGATGAACAAAAATCCAAAAGATACATGGTTCTCCTAAAGGCAGAAAAAATTATAATGGACATTCTAAACCAAGAAAACTATGTAAAGAAATATATAATGCAGGATATGTCTTCAGCATATGAAGTCATTCTAAGTGAAGAATTACAATAGGAAAAAAAAATTTAAATAAGGTGGACATGTATCTGTGATGGGGTAGATCTTTTGACATTCACTTCAAAAGGTGGCACCCGATTTCTTTCACACTAAGGATGGGCTAAATGTAGTAACTCACTTCTAACAGAAAGAAAATAAAAGCAGGAATGATGGTATATGACTTTGGAGGGTTGGTCGCAAAAGGCTTTGCAACTTCCTGTTTAGACTTTCTCTTGAATTGCTCACTTTGGTAGAAGCCAGTTGCCATGTTGTGAAGACGTGTAGGTGACTATATGTATGACTATATGTAAGAGAGGCCCAGGTACTGAATGAGACTGAGCCTTCTGCCAACAGCCATGTAATGAGCCATCTTGGAAGCATGTCCTGCAGCCCCAATCGTGCCTTCAGATGAAGGCAGCCCTGGCCAAGAGCATGCCTACAACCTCATGAGAGATCCCAAGCCAAGACCACAGACCTAAGCTACTCCAGGATTCTTGACCCTCAGAAACTGTGTGAGACAATAAATAATTTTGTTTTAAACTGCTAAGTGTCAGTTTTTTGTTGTACTATAACACAAATGAATACAATACCAGAGATAGTGCCAAGGATCAAAGACCATTCAAATAAGGTAAATAAGGTGGCCCTTGAATGATAAAGTAGTTATATTAGCAACTATTATAGAAAATCAGCTAGTTGTATATAAATGCTTGATTTATATTATAGGCAGGTAGATGTTGCTCTCACAAATATTCCCTCCCTTTTACTTTTTTGTATAGATAATTTAGTGGATATTGTTCTGATCCCATCTGACAGTAGTCAGATAAACAGTTTTAAGTTAGTCTGTGACTAACTGGCTGAATGGATTATGGTAGAGTTGAAAAGAGTTGAAGTTCTTATTTCCCATCATTTATTTCTTCTTTCTTTCTTCCTTTCTTTTAATTTATTTATGACAGACAGGGAGAGAGAGAGAGAGAGAGAGAGGCAGAGACACATGCAGAGGGAGAAGCAGACTCCGTGCAGGGAGCCCGAGGTGGGACTCGATTCCGGATCACACCATGGGCCGAAGGCAGCGCCAAACCGCTGGACCACCGGGGCTGCCCTCCCATCATTTCTTATTTCAACTTATGTCACCGAGAGTGCTCCTGTTGTTACATCCAATGTCTCACTGTTTTCCTATCCTGAAATTATTTAACATAACTTCCTTGTGTCTCCGTTTTCTCACATATAACTGAAGAGAGTAATTGTTTCCACCTAATAGAGATGCTATTTAGATTACGTTAGTTAATAGGTCCAAAATATTCTATGTCAATGTGCAAATTATTAGAACTGTCGGGCAGCCCAGGGGATTCGGTGGCTTAGCACCGCCTTCAGCCCAGGGTGAGGTCCTGGAGACCCTGGATCGAGTCCCACCTCAGGCTCCCTGCGTGGAGCCTTCTTCTCCCTCTGTCTGTGTCTGTGCCTCTCTCTCTGTGTGTGTCTCTCATGAATAAATAAATAAAATCTTAGGGGAAAAAAAAAGAACTGTCAATGATATATTAAAAGCAAGATATAGGGATAGCTATGATAATACAGAATTTATGATTTTTTAGTTCTTCTTATAAGGCAGTAAAAGTTTAACTCTGGATTCAATTTCCCTCATGTGAATATATCTCTGCCCATAATTCATCTATAAAAGAAGGATATCACGGTATTTACCTCTTAGGATTTTGTGAGTTAATTTAGTCAATACATGCAAAGGGTTAGGATACCATCATACACATAATAAGAAGATTTTAAATGTTAACTATTGTTCTAAGTTGAACTGGATGACTGAGCAGATAGGTGATCAGCCTGAAATTTATTTGACTAAATGTTAAAATGTAAATGTTAAAAGATTACAAAATAAATAGTAAATATTTTTACTGGTTCAATTTCAATTAATTACAGATATATTAGAAACAGAAAATATCTACAGTGTATAGAGAATTCTAGCTCAAAAAGGCTCTCCTCTAAAATTTGCAGGAATCTACTCTCTTGTCTTATAAGAATAGATTAATAGCCAGCTTCTCACTTGAGATATAATGAATAAAGACTAATGCCAGACATCTCTGAAGGCCAAAGGAATAAAGCTCCAAATGGAATTATTCTTTAATAGGAAGATATGATTAAAGCCAAAGTTATAAATTAAGTTTAAACTTAAGCAAACTGTACCACCATCATGCTTTTAAATTTTATAGCGTGTTGACCATGAAAACCAGCTTTGTTAAATGGCCAGAGAGATATTGTAGTAGAATTGAGTAAGGCACACATTTTGGAAGGAAGGAAGGGAAGAAAAGAGGGAGGAGAGAAGGAAGGAAGGAAGAGAAGAACGGGGGGAGAGGAAAGGAAGACAGTCCATGGCTTCTAGAAACTTGAAGCTTTATGGTAATTGGTCAAAACATAGTTCCAACAAGTACAGACTGTGTGAGGCAGAAAAGATACATTGTTTTGGCAAATTAAAAACAGAAAAGGCTGGGTTAATCTGGAAATTTTTCCTGATTAACCCAGTCCTTTCCATGTAGGACTAAATCAGTGGCTCAGCTGACACTTACCACGAGACTATCAGTATTCCTAAGAAACTACTGGTAGTTTGCCCAGCTCACTATTTGGCAACAATCTCATTATAAGAATAGTGGATCTGAAGCAACTCCCCCAAAGAATTTCAGAGAGGAATTGCCCCTATACCTTATACCCCAGAAATGTGGACCATTTGAGTGAATACTTTCCTCAAAGCCAATTTCACATCCTTGTTTCTTAAGGTGTAAATCAAAGGGTTGAGAGAAGGAGTGACAATATTATTCAACACTTGAATAACAGAATCTAGCCAGGGGCTGGAAGCAGGCCTGAGATAGATGAGCATCACCGGCCCATAGAACAAGAAGATTGACATCAGGTGGGCACTGCAGGTTGAAAAAGCTCGGCGCCTGCCTTCCGCAGTGCTGATTTTCAATATAGAAAGGACGATGTGACCATAGGAAGTAAGGATAAGGAAAAAGCATGTAAGCGTCACAACATCCACGTTAGTAAAACTCACTGTCTGAGCTAGAGAGGTGTCTGCACAGGCCAGGGGTAACACCACTGGGATATCACAGAAGAAATTGTCCACCTCATTGGAGCCACAGTAGGGTAACTTAAAGACCAGAAAGGTGAGGATACTTCCATGGAGACAGCCGCCCAGCCAAGTGCCCAATGTCAAGCCAGTGCACACCCTGCGGTTCATGATGACTGTGTATCGCAAAGGGTGACAAATAGCCACAAATCGGTCGTAGGCCATCACGGTGTACAGGAAACACTCAGTGCCACCCAGGAAGTGGTAAAAGAAGAGTTGGCAGGCACAGCCCTGGTATGAGATGGTCCGGCTTTGCCCCATTAGGTAGAGCATCATTTTGGGGGAGCTCACAGAAGGGAAAAATATATCAAAGACAGACAGGTTTCCCAAGAAGAAATACATGGGGGTGTGCAGGTTGGAGGAGACCAGAATGGTGAGGAAAATGAGCAGGTTTCCCAACAAGGTGAAGAGATAGAAGGCCAAAAATAAGACAAACAGCATGTTCTCCAGCCCTTCGGTATTGGGAATTCCCAATAGGATGAACTCCATCACAGAAGTGTAGTTCTGCATGTTCACGCATCAGAGGGTCCCGGAGAAGTAAAGCAATAATCATGATATAAGACCACAAATAACTGCAAAAATATCTTCCAAGTCAAATTATTTATGAGGCACTGGCTACAGGCAGAAGGAGACCAAAAAAAGAGAAAGGAGACCAACACTACATCTGGTCCTGGAGCTAAGTCATGTGTCACATTTGGCTTCCTTTTTCATGTGTTAAATTAAGTAGCAGAGGAATGTTATCTTTATAGTTGGCAAACCTCTTGCAGGAATCAACTCTTATTACCAGTTTTTTGTAGTTTCTCCCAATATGATTTATTGTCACACAAACTGGCACATTTCAGAATCATCTTCTCCATGGAAGATTTGTCATCAGGTGGCAATCTTATTTTAATATCAGCCAAGTCATAATCAGTCGGTGGTAAATAGGCCAACTACCCAAACATATACACATAAAAACGTGAACCTACATAGAAATGATATACACTTAACTACTCATTTTTACTTTCAACAATATTATTTCCATTCTCCAGTGTTTATATTTAACAAATAAGTGTACAATTTATATTTATAACCTACCCACACACTTACAGAAATGGGACTGAACCTAGAAGAAGGCACTAGGTGATAGAAGGTAATAGAAATACTATATCCCACTAGAAACATATCTCTCTACAGATAGATTTTATTTCTATACTATAGAGCTCCAAATCTAAATTCCAATGACATTAATATCATTTAGCTTTATTAATGTACGTTGGTCGATAAACCATAAATAAAACCTCAATTATATTTTCAGAAGGACAATACCTTCTTCTGTTCATTTGTATCCCATTTTATGTTAGCCTTCCATATAAATATTTGTCATCGAATATAACTCTGTGATCAATATTTGTTCATAGGAAATCATCTGATAAATATTTTCATACCAGCTTTAAATGGCTGATCTGTTACTATTTCCTGCATTATTTCCATTTCACAAGGTTAAAGAACTTTGTTATGGATAAAAATCTCAATAAGTAGAATTTCTAGCAAGAATTAAGAAGTAGAGAAAACAGGAGTTTTCAGACCATTCTTGAAATCAATCCATACATGACGTATCAGATAAAGGGCTAGTTTCCAAGATCTATAAAGAACTTATTAAACTCAACACCAAAGATACAAACAATCCAATCATGAAATGGGCAAAAGACATGAAGAGAAATCTCACAGAGGAAGACACAGACATGGCCAACACGCACATGAGAAAATGCTCCACATCACTTGCCATCAGGGAAATACAAATCAAAACCACAATGAGATACCACCTCACACCAGTGAGAATGGGGAAAATTAACAAGGCAGGAAACCACAAATGTTGGAGAGGATGCAGAGAAAAGGGAACCCTCTTGCACTGTTGGTGGGAATGTGAACTGGAGCAGCCTCTCTGGAAAACTGTGTGGAGGTTCCTCAAAGAGTTAAAAATAGACCTGCCCTACGAACCAGCAATTGCACTGTTGGGGATTTACCCCAAAGATACAGATGCAATGAAACGCTGGGATACCTGCACCCCGATGTTTCTAGCAGCAATGTCCACAATAGCCAAACTGTGGAAGGAGCCTTAGTGTCCATCGAAAGATGAATGGATAAAGATGTGGCACATGTATACAATGGAATATTCCTCAGCCATTAGAAACGACAAATACCCACCATTTGCTTCAACGTGGATGGAACTGGAGTGTATTATGCTGAGTGAAATAAGTCAGAGAAGGACAAACATCATATGTTCTCATTCATTTGGGGAATATAAATAATAGTGAAAGGGAATAGAAGGGAAGGGAGAATAAATGGGTAGGAAATATCAGAAAGGGAGACAGAACATGAAGTCTCCTAACTCTGGGAAATGAACTAGGGTGGTAGAAAGGGAGGAGGGCGAGGGGTGGGGGGTGAATGGGTGATGGGCACTGAGGGAGGCACGTGACGGGATGAGCACTGGGTGTTATTCTGTATGTTGGCAAATTGAACACCAATAAAAAATAAATTTATTATAAAAAAAATCATCCATACAACCACACCCCTATATAAAGCTGGCCTTGTTCAAAATGTTTGAATAGACTTTTATCCAAGCAAAGATAGACAGGAAGACAAAAAGACTCTTTTCCAGCCCAAAATATAATTTAAGCATTGAGTTTAGGCCATAGCAAGCAATTTAATCTCACAAATATTTATTTTTTAATCTAACTGATAGAAATATAAAGATGAATAAAATGAAATATTCTTTCTGTAAAACCTAGCTCTAGAGTTATATAAAATGGGTTTATAACCCTGGCCCTATCTCTAATGCTGGAGCCATAAGCAATATACTTAATGTCTCTGGGCCTCATCTTCTGGAAAAAGAGTAATGGGTCATAGTACTATCTGCCTCAGAAGGTCTTTGTGAGGTTTGAGTGAGATAATCAACATGAAATGTTTAGCTCAGTGCTTGGCACTTAGTAGTAAATGTTCAATATTAATTTAGCAACTAACCTCATGCATATAAGACTGTGATAGTGTAGGTGATAACGTAGTAACAACAAAAGAGATGTGATGGAGTTATAATTAGAAATGGATTTGAAAAAGATCTGTGAGATTTGAAAAAGCAGAGAAAGCATAAATATGATCAAATGATCTTTGAAAAAAGAGCAAAGGCAATACAATGGAGAAAAGATAGTCTTCTTAACAAATGTGTTTGAAAAAACAGTACACCCATATGAAAACGAAAAAATCTAGACACAAACTTTACACCCTTCACAAAAATTAACTCAGAATGAATCATGGACATAAATGTGAAATGCAAAAGTATAAAATTCTTAGAAGGTATCATAGGAGAAAAGCTAGATGACCTTAAGTATGTCAATGACCTCTTAGATACAACACCACAGGCACCATCCAGAAAGAAAAAGTTGATAAGCTGAACTTCATTATAATTTTTAAAAATTCTGCTTTGCAAAAGATAGTCAAGAGAATTAGAAGACAAGGCATAGAGTGGGAGAAAATACTTTATAAAAGAATACCAGATAAAGTACCATTATAACTCTTGAAACTCAATAATAAGAAATCAAACAACCCAATTAAAAATTGGGCCAAAGACCTTAACAGACACCTCACCAAAGGAGATGTGCAGATGTCAAATAAGCATATGAAAAGATGTTTTCCATCATTTGCTATCAGGGAAATGCAAAGTAAAACAATGAAATATGCTACAAACCTATCAGGATTGGCTAGAATCCAGAGCACTGGCAACACCAAATACTGGTGAGAATGTGAAGCAATGGGAACTCTCATTCATTTCTGGTGGAGTCACTTTGGAAGACAGTTTGGCGGTTTCTTAAAAATTAAACATATTCTTACCATATGATCCAGCAATCATGCTCTTGGTATTTCCTCAAAGGAGTTGAAAACTTACATCTCTACATAAGACCCTGCACATGGAAGTTTATAGAAGCTTTAGTCATAATTGCCAAAACTTGGAAAGAACTAAGATATCCTTCAGTACATGTATGAGTAAATAAGCTATGGTATATCCAGAAATAGAATATTATTCACCACTAGCAAGAAATGAGCTATCAAGCCATGCAAAGATATGGAGGAAACTTAAATGTGTGTTACTAAGTGAAGGAATCCAATCTGAAAAGGCTACATATATAATTCCAAGTATATGACATTCTGGAGACAGTAAAAAAAAAAATAGTGTTTGCTAGGGTTTGAGGGCAGGGGCAGGATGAATAAGTAGAGCATGGATTTTTAGGGCAGTGAAAATACTCTGTGTGATACTATACTGGTGGATATATGTCATTATATATTTTCCAAACCCATAGAATGTGCAACACTGAGGGTGGACCTTAATATAAACTATGGACTTTGAGTAATTATGATATGTCAATAGAGATTCATCATTTAACAAAGAACCACCTGGTTGGGGGGAATGTTTAATAATGGGGCAGGCCGTACATGTGCAGGCAACTGTGATATAAGGGAAATCTCTATACTCTTTGTTCAATTGTGCTGTGAACTTAAAATTCTTCTTAAAAAAAAAAAATAAAGTCTTTCCTTAAGAAAGAAGAGAGAAAAATACTCAGGTTAGGAAAATGTTATTTTCATTAGACCCACAAGAAAGTATTAAGAAAGTATTAGGTAAATATACCAGCAGAATTAAAAGATCTCTGCATAAACTCTCCCGTTAATCTGAACCTTTCTGTTTCTAGCTCAGCAACCAAATTCACAAAGGTGTCTGGTCCAAGCTTTGCCCTAGGCAAAAGTGTAAATTTCACAAATTACCTTAGATCCAATTTCAAAATATTTCTCAGTCCTCCCCTGCAGTCTGCATTCAATGACTCATCTCCATCCAAACCTATTCTCAAGAAAGAATGTGACATCAGTCCAAAAAAAAAAAAAAAAAAAAGTTTTTCTAAGAACAGATGTTGCATAATCACAAAGTTATTTGGAAAAGTACTGAATTTCCATCGCAGAAGATTTTCAAGCAGAATCTATAGGCTCATGTCTTGGGGAAATGAATGAAGGAATTATCCTCCTGCAAAGGAAGGTAGATGAGATGTTTTCCTCGAACTGGAAATTCTAAAATTTTATATTATTAGCTTTTTATAAATTTTGTGTTTCACTATCACCCCATTCACTAAAATTTGCATTTTAAAGCCTTAGTCTTCAATGAAGGAATGAAAACATGCCTGTAAAAGGAGATTCTCATATTGATAAGAGTGGATTGATACTGATAAGATGTTAAGAGCAGAGATAATTTCTAAATTTTATACCATCCGCAAGACAGAATTCATAAATAAAGACTATCCCCTTCAATTTCACCATCTTCCCCCTACCAGCCACTCTCCTGCTACACAAGCACACTTTAATCCCCTTCATTTCTTTCTGGGTGGAGACTTACTATGGGTCGCTGAACTCAGCCACATATAAGAATTTTCTAAAGTTCCAGGATTTTCCTTCTTCAGTCAGTTGAGCAGGGAAAATGACCAGGACAAATACAAAGAAGAAATAGGGTAGAGAGAGAGGAAGGAGTCATATAAGCAGAACAAAAGTTAAAGAGAAGCAGACAAAGTTTTAGATGGATACCAGCTAATGGAAAACACATCTAACATGAGAGATTTTTCTAGTTTCTAGGCAAGAAGAATGTGTTCTTAAAAATAAAATCTTATTTTGGTGTAAGATGCCATACATAGAGCCAAGGTTTTGCACCATCTGCTCTTAAACCCAAGACACTTAGATTCTACACTCAGCTCTGCTGTGTAGTCTGATCCTGAAATTCAGGATTTATGTTTTCGAATTGGAGAGTTTCTTTTGAGACAATATCCCCAGTGGCCTAATACTCAGACTTATGGATCATGAATGAACAAAGGGAATAATTAAAGGACTTCCTCTCTTCCCTCATACCCCTCTTCCATTATATATCTCATTATTTCATAACAACATATATTCATTAAAAAGTAGCATTGCAACTTTATATGCTATTTGGTAAATTTCCCAAAGGCAAGAAAATATACAGTTGTTCTTCTACCTTAACATTACCAATGTTAACAGTATAGTAGTTTCTTTCCAATCACTGAGCAACATGGTTATGGTATATTTTTAACAACTTACAATCATACCACATATGTAATTTTGTATATTTGTCTTTTAATTTCAATTTTTAAGTTAACAGTTATCTTTATATCCTTATCTTTCCCAAAATAAATAAAGTAGATAGGTAGGTAGATAGATAGGTATATACGTAAAGCACACTGTGATAAACCTCTTAACTCATACAGTTATCCATACTTGAGACCTTATTAAAAATAAGCTAACCTATGGGGTGCCTGCATGGCTCAGTCAGTTAAATGACTGACTATTGGTTTCAGCTCAGGTCACGGTCCCAGGGTTGTAGGATTAAGATCCACACTCAGCTCAGAGTCTGCTTAGGATGGGATTTCTCTTTCTCCTTCTCCCTCTGCCCGGACCCCTGTTTGCACACACTCTCTCTCTCTCTCTGAATAAATAGATAAATTCTCTAGAAAAAAAAGCTAACCTAAATAGAAATGTCATTTATGAATACTTTGGGGGTTTTTTTTGAATACTTTTTTTTTAAGATTATTATCAAATTATTTTATTTTGTTGGGAGTAATGCTTAGGAGAGCCAGTTTCACCAGCATTTTGCAATAACATTTAGAAGTTGCAAAAGATGTATCATAAGCAATTGACAACCCACTGTTTATTAATATTCATTTTTGGTAACTCCTAACACTCAAGGGTAACAAATTAAGAATGTAGATTGGTCAGTAAATACTTTTTATGCACATTTTTAAAATTTAAATTAAATTAATTAACATATAACATATTATTGGTTTCCGAGGTAGAGCTCAGTGATTCATCAGGCTTATGTAATACCCAGTGCTCATTACATCATGTGCCCTCCTTAATGACCATCAACCAGTTACCTCATCTCTCCACCACTTCCCCTCCAATGACCCTCAGTTTCCTTCCTGTGATTAAGAGTCTCTTACGGTTTGTCTCCCTCTCTGATTTCATCTTGTTTTATTTTTTCCTCTCTTCCCTTATGATTCTCTCTTTTGTTTCCTAAATTCCACATTTGAGTGAGATCATATGATAATGGCCGTTCTCTGATCAACTTATTTCACTTGGCATAATATCCTCTAGTTCCATCCATGTTATGGCAAATGGCAAGATTTCATTTTTTGTAATGGCTGAGCAGAATTCCATTGTATGTATATAATACAGTTTCTGTTTTCATTCCTCTGTTGATGGATATCTAGACTCTTTCCATGGTCTGGCTATTGTGGACATTGCTCCTATAAACATTGGGGTGCAGATGTCCCTTTGGATCACTACATTTGTATCTTTGGGGCAAATACCCAGTAGTGCAATTGCTGGGTAGCTCTATCTTCAATTTTTTGAGGAACCACCATACTATTTTCCAAAGTGGCTGCACCAGCTTGCATTCTTGCCAACAGTGATGAGGGTTCTCCTTTCTCCACATCCTTGTCAACATCTGTTGTTTCCTGACTTGTTCATTTTTAGCCATTCTGACTGGTGTGAGATGGTATCTCACTGCCATTTTGATTTGTATTTCCCTAATGTCAAATGATGTTGAGCATATTTTCATGTGTCCGTTGGCCATTTGTATGTCTTCTTTGGAGAAATGTCTGTTCATGTCTTCAGTCCATTTCTTTTTTTTTTTTTAATTTATTTTTTATTGGTGTTCAATTTACTAACATACAGAATAACCCCCAGTGCCCGTCATTATTTGTTATTTGGGTGTTGAGTTTGATAAGTTCTTTACAGATTTTGGATGCTAACCCTTTATCTGATGTGTCATTTGCAAATATCTTCTCCCATTCTGTCGGTTGCCTTTTGGTTTTGTTGCCTGTTTGGCTATGCAAAAGCTTTTTATCTTGATGAAGTCCCAACAGTTCATTTTTGCCTTTGTTTCCCTTGCCTTTGGAGATGTGTCTAGCAAGAAATTGCTGCTGTTGAGGTCACAGAGGTTGCTGCCTGTGTTCTCCTCTAGGATTCTGATGGATTCCTGTCTCACATTTAGGTCTTTCATCCATTCTGAGTCTATTTTTTGTGTCTGATGTGAGGAAATTGTCCAATTTTATTCTTCTGCATGTGACTGTTCGATTTTCCCAACACCATTTATTGAAGAGATTGTCTTTTTTTCCATTGGATACTTTTTCCTGGTTTGTCAAAGATTAGGTGGCCATAGTAAGTATATTTTAAAAACAAGAAATCCAACTTTAAAACAGGTAAATGACTTGACCAGTCTTCACTAAAGAAGAAATACAAATAACCAATAAACAACAAAATATCTGCTCCATCACCTGAAGAAATAGGAAATGAAAATTAAAATTGTAATAAAATTTGCTTAAACTAGATGCCCAAATCATCAAGTACTAGAACTTTCACATTGCTAAAGGGAGTATAAATTTATAAAACCACTTTAGAAAATAGTTATCATTTTTGTATAAAGTGGAAGATATTTTACCTATAATACAGAAATTTCTCTGTAGAAACCCAAGCACATGTGGATCAAAATAATGCATGAGTATTCAAGGCAGAATTTTTGCTATAGCTAAAATTTAAACACACAAATATCTACCAAGAGTATGTTTTACAATGGAATAATACACATTAATATAAAGAATGAATTTACAGCTATGCATATCAAAATGTACATTTCATTCAAACACAATTTTAAATAATAGAAACTAGAAATTAAGTAGTAGTACATGATCCCATGAATATGAATTTTAAAAAGACAAAGTTATGCAACTGTCTAGTTGTAACTTCAAAATTAATAAGAAATTAGAATTCCTGTAAAAATCATGATAGTTGAATGGAGTGGATTGGCTTCAAGGAAGGGATATGTGAGGGCTTCTAGGTTGCGACCAACAGTTAATTTCTTAATTTGGGTTGTGGTGACATAGTGTTTGCTTTACAATAAATTCTAACTGTACATTTATGCCTATGTGCCTTTATATATGTAAGTCATATTTCACAACACTAGCAAATGACTAAATTAGAAATTAAATAAAATTTTTTAATTTTATAAAATTTTAAATAAATTAAAAATAAAAACTGTTGAACTAGGATTTTCTATTCTGGCCTATGATAAGATAATAGGGGCTGTATTTATTCTTCAGCAATAAATATAAAGCTAAATCAAAAAATATGAAAACAGGTATTTTCACCTATTAGACAACAGTCAATAAGACTGTAACTCCTGACAGAGGAAAAACAAATGCAATGAGCACTTCTGCTAGGAGACACCTACCGGACCACGATACATGAAGGGGATACTCACATTGAATGCCAATTGTCTTTCAGAAAATTGATTAAGTGACAAACTTTCCGACACATCCTATGATTCCAGCATTACCTTGATACAAAAACTAGTCAAAGACATTGCAAGAGGGCAGCCTGGGTGGCTCAGCGGTTTAGCGCCTGCCTTCGGCCCAGGGCGAGATCCTGGAGACCCGCGATCAAGTCCCACATCAGGCTCCCTGCGTGGGGCCTGCTTCTCTCTCTGCCTGTGTCTCTGCCTCTCCCATTCTCTCTTTCTCTCTCTCTCTGTCTGTGTGTCTCTCATGAATAAATAAATAAAATCTTAAAAAAAAGACATTGCAAGAATAAAGGTACTAATTAATATCCTTTATAAGCATAGATACAAAAATTCTTTTTTTTTAAAGATTTTATTTATTTATTCATGAGAAACACACACACAGAGAGGCAGAGACATAGGCAGATGGAGAAGCAGGCTCCCTGCAAGGAGCCCAACTTGGGACTCCATCTTGGGCTGAGCCACCCAGCCGTTCCTAGATACAAAAATTCTTAACAAAATTTTATCAAATTAAGTCCTTTATATATGAAAAACAACCATACATCATGATCAAGTAGGGTTGATTCCAGGAACATAGGCTTGGTTTTACATTTAAAACTCAAGCAATATAATTCACCATATTAACTTGTGATCATCACAATAGTTGCAGAAAATACATTTGACAAATTCTAAAATACATCCTTGATTTAAAAAAAAAAAACCTGTAGCTAATTAAGAATAGAAGGTATCATTTTCAACTTATTAAAGAGAAAAAACTGAAAAACTACATAAACTCACACCTTCCATCATACTCCATGTTTAAAAAAAACATTTTATGCTTAAGATCAGGAGCAAGACAAGGACGTTCACACTCACCATTTCTATTCAACATTATATTAGAGTTTCTAGATGGAACAATTAGGCAAGAAAGAGAAATAAATGTCATCCAGATTATAAAGGAGAAGTAAACAGTCTTACATGTGTAGACAACAGGATCATCTATATACTAAACCTGATGGAATATCTGAAAAAGGTACAAGAACAAATAAATGAGTTCAGACAAGTTGTAGGATATAAATATTATACAGAATCAACTGTATTTTTATTTGTTAGCAATGAATAATTAGACATTGGAAGTGTTAAAACCATTGAAAATAGCATCAAAATAGAATATAGTGATAAGTCTGACAAAAGATGTACTAGACCCAGAACAGGAAGGTGATATGACTTGAGAGAAAGGGAAGAGATACCCAGTATTCATGGTCAGATACTGCTAAGATGTCAATTCTCTCAAATTGATCTATAGATTCAATGCAATTCAAATGAAAATGTCAGTGGGCTTTATATGTACACATTGATAAGATTATTCTAAAATTTATACAGACATACAAAAGACCTTGAACAGCAAAGACATTTTTTTATAAATAATGATGTTGGAGAAGTAGTTCATTGGCAGCACAGGCCCAGTGAAGAAGAGGGGTGGCAAACACAAGTGCATGGGGCTCCGCCTTTTCCTAGTCTTTGTTAAAATATTAACAGAAGTCCCAAGAATGTGTGGGTGGTCTCAGCTGTGAATTTTCCTGTGTGCAAAAGACTATCAGTGCAGAATTTTCAATGATATTGGAAGTTCTGGCTCATTTATCACCTAGAACACTATTGGGTTTCAGTGAAATATAATCCAGAAAGGTAGATCACTCCTTTCTCATTCCTGAAGAAGGTAAAAGTCAACAAATGTCATTACTTCCTGAAGGAATAGGGACTGAACAAATTGTACAGTTACACATCTAGTTTAGCACATCTAGCTAAGTAATACCTGAGCAATAAAAGCTGGGCAACAATAGTGGTTTTGACCAATGCAGTAAGATAGAAAAAAATTAATGGGTGTCTACTTTTGGAAAGGAAAAGAAAATTCATATTTTATAAAAATATGATTGTATGTCCATATAGCTAGAGAGAATCAAATAGAAATTAATAGCTTTCATAAAAACATATAAAAGAAATTGATGAGTTTAAAGTAATAAAATTATTGGTATGTATTTTATAAGGTGACTGTAGAATATATTAACTGGAGCTAAATTGCAAATAATTCTTGAAGTAGCCATTCAAGATAGCATTGTGACTTCACGGTGATTATATATGCCTCATACAAAGTGATTAATCAATATGAGAAAATTGTGTAATGTGATAGGCTACCTGATAGAAATATTAATTTGGAGGACTTCAATTCTTCAAAATCCATCCTACGAAGGGTGATATCCTCTACACATGGGTGAGCTATTCTAGCAACAAAAGGCTAGCAAAGCTACAACTTTCTTTCTCCAAAACCAGCAGTGCTTTGGGCTTCTGCTGCATTAGATCAGGTTTTCTTTGTTTCATAAAGCCCTTTTCCTGCGAGGACATACATTAATTGTAGAAGAAAAGTGTATTTCCCCCTCTTCAGTTATATTGATTCAAGTTTAAAAACATCAACTTTCACAGAGAATCTAAACATGTTCTAAGAAGGAACAAAGGCAGGAGTCCCTGAAAAAAGAAAATCTCTGAATCAGACAAGATGAAGTGGCATATATTCCTGATTAGAAACTTGCACTGTCTCAAGGCCTGGAGGGAGAAAGTTTAATTAGTAAAATGTTTATCTAGGAGGAGTAATACTCTGATCATCCCTGGAGCAAAAAAGCTCCAGAGCTCTGGTTCATACTGGCCACAATCACCAGAAAGTAAAGATTCATCAAGGAGACTATGAACCTCATTAGAGAATTGTCCCTTTGGGGATGAAGGCCCATATTTTCTACCTTGAATTTAAAGAAGAAATGTTCTTCCTTAAATGTTCTTCTGTTCTTTACTCTGAAAGAAAAACAACAACAACAACAAAAAACCGTAATTGTATCATCATCAGGATAAGGCATTTTGGTTAGAAAATGTGTCAGGGTCACAGAGTGTCAGGGTTTTTTATTTAGGAATTAATTTTTGGCTAAATAAAATGTTTTCTGGAATGGTGGCCCATCATATATAAAATCAAGTTAAACAAAGGCATTTGGAAAAAATTCTGAGTATTTATCATGATAGGGAAGCATTATCCTCATCCATGAAGACTCAGGGGTCAAGGCAGTATCTTCTGAAACATTAAATCAATTTTAAGCTCTGTTATTTAAAATGTTTGTCTCTATCGATTATTCTTCCTGAGGTTTTATCTATGCAAGAAAAAGAAGCATCCTACTCATCAAAGACTGAGAGTTGCTTTAAATTTTGAATTTTGGCTTATGATCCAAAACTTAGTTGTACAATTGCTATGTAGCAAAAATTGCTAACCTTAAACCAAAAATTGGCTAACCCTCAGCACTTTTTATTGTTGAGAATTTTGTGGTAATTATGATGCATTTATATTCATAATTTTGCTCTTAAAAATTTTTTTGCTTTTCTTTTTCTGTTTTGGCTTATATTGCTTGGTTGTGGTGGCAGGACCAGGTTTGCAGTTTAATAAAACACGCAAAATTCTCTAAAATCATGGTCAATAGAGTGCTTTCTCTATAAAACAGCATTACATCTGTGAAAAAGTTGTAATTACAACATTACAACAGGAAAAGTCTGTTTTTATCAGATGCACCAGAATGGAGACATGTTTCTGACTTGACTTTGTATGGCAGAAGCACCTTAAAAATTAGTAAACAAATGCTCTTTTGGGACGTCTGAGTGGCTCAGCGGTTGAGTGTCTGCCTTCGGCTCAGGGCGTGATCCTGGAGTCTTGGGATCAAGTCCCACATCGGGCTCCCTGCAGGAAGCAGGGAAAAAATCCCTCTGCCTGTGTCTCTGTCTCTGTCTCTGTCTCTCTCTCTGTCTCTCTCTCTCTCTCTCTCTGTGTCTGTGTGTGTGTCTCATGAATAAATAAATAAAATCTTTAAAAAAATGCTCTTTTGCTATCAGAGAGTTCCAAGTGTGGAATCAGATTTCTCTTCACTTCTTCATCCCTCTTTGTTTTCTCTTTGGACATATAATTTCAAGGACTTTCAGATCACTCAAAAGAAAGAAACTATGGAAGAAATAAAGGAAGGAAGGAAGGAAGGAAGGAAGGAAGGAAGGAAGGAAGGAAGGAAGGAAGGAAGGAAGGAAGGAAAGAAGGAAGGAAGGAAGGAAGGAAGGAAGGGAGGGAGGGAGGAAACCTGCAGTCTGAGCTGTGGAATAACACTACATACTTTTCCTTTATTTTTGAAAGAACATTGGTGTCTGTCTTACAGTAAACATAAATATTTGGTCTTGGAATTCAAAACTCAAATATGCGGTGTGGTCCTCTTTACTAATTAAGCAGACCTAATGCTTCATGGACACCTCAAAATATACTCTGAGAAGATCTGATGACACTCCAGAAGGAGGATGATTGATTGCTTAAAGATCTGGAGAGAGAAATAATAAAAATTTATAAATAGAAATAAACATAGGATAAGAGGAGGTGGGGAAGGTGATGGTACTCTGACCGCTACTGCATCAAGTAGGGGTCAGACTTCACAACTAATTAGGGGGTTATGATCATGGCTCAGCGTAGGACTGATGAACCTGTGATGCTAAAACCTTGCTAGGGTCCTGCCCTGACACATCTGCTGCTGACCAGAGAGCTTTAGGAGGGAAGTTTTCTCAGCCACTATGGATGAAGCTTTCTTTAGAAATCTGTACTTATAGTGGAAATTCTCTGATGAGAAGAGATTAAATCTGTATATATGCCAGTGTGTGTACATGTTCACGTGTGTATTTATGTGTATTTTCTAGCGGGGGGTGCTGATGGTTAGAAAGGAAAAGAGAGAGAGAGAGAGAGAGACACCTGGATAAAGACTTATCCATGAGAGAGCATGCCAACTCTGGAAAGTTGTTGGTTTGGGTATAGCTTTTCTAATTCTACAGAAAATAAAAAACACAATTTACCTCTCTTTTCTATTTGGCTGATTTGGGTACCGTAATAAGGAAGTGACCAAATCTCCTCAAAGCCCCATGTAAAGTAAAAATGCCATATAACACATAAATGACAATACATCTTGTGTTTTTCCATCAGCAAAAATGTAGTTGCCATAAAATATGATCTCAGTAAATGTTGAATTTGCTTTCCTTCCAATAGGGACAGAACTCCATATGTGAGAAGAAATGACAAACATGAGTGTAGTGACAATGTTCATCCTCATGGGCCTTCCCCATGCACCAGCCCTGGACATCCCCTTCTTCACAATCTTCTTAGTGATTTATGTACTCACCGTGATGGGGAACCTCCTCATCCTGCTGGTGATCAGGGTGGATTCTCACCTCCACACCCCCATGTACTACTTCCTGACCAACCTGTCCTTCATTGACATGTGGTTCTCCACAGTCACTGTGCCCAAAATGCTGATGACCTTGGGGTCTCCAGGAGGCAGGATGATCTCCTTTCACAGCTGCATGGCCCAGCTCTACTGCTTCCACTTCCTGGGCAGCACCGAGTGTTTCCTCTACACAGTCATGTCCTATGACCGCTACCTGGCCATCAGTCACCCACTCAGGTACGCCAGCATGATGAGGGGGAGAACGTGTGCCCTCCTGGCCACCGGCACGTGGCTCAGTGGCTCTCTGCACTCTGCTGTCCAGACCACGCTGACATTCCGTTTGCCCTACTGTGGTCCCGGCCAGATCCAGCATTACTTCTGTGATGCCCCTCCCATCCTCAGGCTGGCCTGTGCAGACACCTCTGTGAACGAGATGGTGATCTTTGTCAACATTGGGGTGGTGGCCTCGGGCTGCTTCCTCCTCATAGTGTTGTCCTATGTGTCCATCGTCTGTTCCATCCTGAAATCCGCACCTCAGAGGAGAGGCATAGAGCCTCTCAGACCTGTGCCTCCCACTGCATTGTGGTCCTTTGTTTCTTTGGCCCTGGTCTTTTCATTTACCTGAGGCCAGGCTCCAGGGATGCTGTGGATGGGGTTGTGGTCTTCTACACGGTGCTGACACCCCTTCTAATCCCTGTGGTGTACACCCTGAGGAACAAGGAAGTGAAGAAAGCTGTGCTCAAGGTGGGCAGAAAGTCAGTGTTGGGTCAATGTGAATAAAGAAGAAAGGCCAGATATGACTAGCTTCTCTTTTATTTATTTAGAATTAAATTGAACCACCAACCTGAACATTATACTTGTAAGGAACATTTCAATTATCCAATCTTAATTTTTTAATTAAAATTTAATGCATGTTTAATTTTTACTTCTGCATTGCTTGCCAGAACTCCAGTAGAAGCAGCCATTTATGGTGATAGGTAAAGACTCTGAACAGTTCCAAGACTGTAAGGATGTCTGATGTGAGGATGTTTAGCTAATATATATATTGGCCACTCAATAAAGCTATCAAATATTAGTAGTTTAATTGATAGAGGGTTGGATAAAACAACTTTGGATTTGTTTTAACCAGACCACTAACATTTTTTATGTTCTTTTTTTCTCTCTCCTGCTGAAATCCACCTACTTATCCATTCAACATATAAATATGTGTTAAGTCCTACACACCACAGATACAAAGATTACAGAGACAAAGACATCCCTTCAAGGAGCTTATAGCCCCAATATAAAAGATGCATAGGGGCATAAGAAAAGGAGTCAGAAAAATTAGACAATAAGAAAAGGACTTTCATCTTGCACATTCTGGAAAGTTATTAAAATACACAAATGTGACAGCAATATGATGGCATTTCCATTTAGAGACATAATAGCAACAAGGAAGATAGTTTAGAGGAAGGCAAGCTCTAGGGGAGAAACATTGAGAGAGCCTTTCCAGCTGCATCTCAGAAAAGAAGAAACACACACTCATGATGATCCAGGTGAGGCAGTAGCAGCAGACATTGAGAGTGGTGCAGCAGGTGGCATGTGGTAGCCAAGTGTGTGAGGAGGTCGAGTTGGTGGGGAAGTTAGTATGCTCTGACAGCTGTGACATAACTCGAGAGTAGAGAAAGTAACAAAGGTGAGTTCTGGGGGTAGAATGAAAGTCTCATTTTGGAACTGTTTGGGCTAAGTACCTGAACGGGCTTCAGGTGAAATTATCTGGCTGACAGTGTAACTTAGGAGACAAGACAGGTAAAGCCCATGAGGTTAAGTAAGCAAGAGGACTGGTCACTACATTCTCTGGTCTGTTCTGGCCTTAAACATCTGTTTCCTCCTCCCATTCAATGAGTGGCATGAGGAGGGTCCGTATAAGGAAAGGGTAACCTCCAGCTTTCTTACTTTTCCAAGTAAGCCCAAGAAGCACAGTCTTTGGGAGATTTGCTCAAATCTGTTGCTGAACCTTACAGAACTGTTTGTCACAATAACACCCAAAGACTTTTATAGAGACTGTAAATTTAAAGAGCCCCAGAGATAGTGCTTCTAGGAGCATCTACGTCTTGATAACATGGCCCTGTGAGATACCAAGGGATGGAAGGCCCAAACTTCAACCCCAAAAGGTGTAAAGATATCCCACAAGTCAATAACCAAAAACAAATGACTCATGAGAAACAGGCATAAAACTTGGCCACACACTTCACAAAGAAAATATGTGAGTGGCCAACAGGAAGATGAATAAGTACTCAACGTTATTAATAAACAGTGAAATCTAAAGTAAACTGTAGTAAGATACTACCACACATAATCAAGGGGCTAAAATTTAAAAATTGACAACATCAAATATGCATAAAATGCAGAGCAGTTGGAACTCTTGTCTTGCTAGTGGAGATATAGAAGGTACAATCAATTTGCAGAACAATCAGATAGTTTCTTAAGGAATTAAACATGCACTTGTAACTTGACTTATCATTTCACTTAGCAGTTCCACCATCTGATATTTACTCAAGAGAATTGAAAACATATGTCCACACAAATTTTGCAAATGATTCTACATAACATCTTTATAAATAATATGCCCAGACTGGAAACAAGACAAATGTTAAGCAATGGGTGATAAATTGTGACATATTTACACCATAGACTACATTCAATGAGAAATGAATTATTGATAGGCACAAACACAGATGAGGGAGAAGAAGATGGATGAGTGAAAGAAGCTGGTCACAGAAGTGTAAGTACTCTCTGATTCTATTGTTGGAAACTCCAAAAACACAGGTATCATCTGCAGTGAGAGAAAGTAGATCAGTCTGCATCTCAGACTGGTGAAGAACAACAGAAAGGACACAGGGATTCCATTGGGATGATGGAAAGATTTTTATCTTGATTGTGGAAGTAACCAACATTTGTTAAAGCATCAAAGTGGGCACCTACAATGGGTACTTTCAGCATATGCAAATTATACCTTTGTAAGGTTGCTTTTTCAAAGCAGGCAAGCAAATAAGTCAATTTCTAAATTAAGGGACACCTGGGTGGCTCAATGGTTGGGAACCTGTTTCTGGCTCAGGTCATGATCTAGGGGTCCTGTGATGGAGTCCCACATCGGGCTCCCTGCAAGGAGCCTGCTTCAACCTCTGCCTCTCTCTCTGTTTCTCATGAATAAATAAATAAAATCTTTAAAAAAAATTCCAAATTAAAAACAAAAAGAAAGCCATTATTTTTATACAAGCGTAACAAAGTAGCTGTCAGATATAACCTACCTCTGAAAAAGAATGAACTGCATAATAAAATATATCCCTGAACTATAAAAATTACTAAAAGAAATTCCAAAATTGAATAAAATGATCCTAGATCAGGGTACAAGAAGGAATAAACAGGATCAGAAGGGAAATTATAGGTAAATATAAAAACATTATTGCACATTAATAATAAAAATGAATTAAATAATAAAGCACCAATAATAATGTCCTTTGAGGTTTATAAGATAATTAGAAATAAAATACAGGACAAAATATAAAAATATTTAAGATATTACATGGAGTTAAATGATTGTAAGTGTCTTGGATTATTTAGGATTTGATGAAAGTACTAATGTAAGTAAGTTATAATATTAAAAATTATATTGAATATCATAAAAAGATAATGGAATCATGAGAATAGTTAAATAACAACAAAATAAAATGATGAACTCTTGTTTAATATTAAATACTTTATTAATACACGGCAAACAGAAAAAGCACAGGAATAAAGAAAAGAGAATTTTTAATGTATTTTTTTATTGGAGTTCAATTTGCCAACATATAGCATAACACCCAGTGCTCATCCCATCAAGTGCCCCCCTCAATGACCCGTCACCCAGTCACCCCCACCCCCCGCCCACCCTCATTTCCACCACCCCTAGTTCATTTCCCAGAGTTAGGAGTCTCTCATGTTCTGTCTCCCTTTCTGATATTTCCCACTCATTTAAGAAAAAAGAATTTAAGGTAGAATGAAAACAAGTAGCAAAATATTCAATTTAAATCTAACTGTATCAGCAATTACAGATGCAGTAATCACCTCAAATAAAATAAAAGTATTACAGACAGACTTAAAAATTCCTAATTATCTATCGCTTCTCGGCCTTTTGGCTAAGATCAAGTGTAAAATTCTTAATTATCTACTTGAAAAGAAACTGTATTAGATACAAAGAATGGAAACTTGGAAACTTAAAAATGGAAACTAACAGTGGAAAACATATGTCACAAAAACACCAGGAGAAAACCCAAGTCTATATACATCAAATAAAGTGATTTTTAAGGTTGGAAGTAAGAAGCATAAAGTTATTTTTTTTATTTTTATTGAAGTCTAATTGACCTACAATATTATATTAGTTATAGTAATGTGACAATAGTCTGCATTAGGAAATGTAGGATAGGTGTAGTCACCATCTGTCACTACAGAAAATTATGTATTTGCTGTATTTTAATCCCCATGACTTATTATTTGAGAACAGGAAGTTTTTATCTCTTTATTTCTTTCACCTACTTTGCTCATCCTCTTTTGACACCATTAGTTAGTTCTCTATTTAAGCCAATTTGCTCTTTGTAGAGCCTGCTTCTCTTTTATTATTTGCTTGTTTGTTCTTTTGTTGTTTAGATTCCACATGTAAGTGAAATCATATAGTATTTGTCTTCCTCTGTCTGACTTAGCATAATGCCCTCTAGGTCCATCTATGTTGTTACAAATGCAAAATTTCATTTGTTTTGTGGCTGAGTATAAGGCGCATTTTATAAAGATAAAAGAGTCAACTTAAGAGGAAGATATTAAATTCCCAAACTCTACTGTATTAGCAGAACAGCTTCAAAATATATGACTTGTGAAAATTGCTATTAGTAAGTTATTCTTCAGTGAAATATTTTAACAGCTGACAGAGCCTCAGCAATGATACAAATTGACAAATATTGACATAAAGTGCAAAGAGTGTGAGAAGATAAATGTCAATCAAGAATGTTCTGCTAATAAATACAGAGAACAAACTGGAGTCTGCCAGAGGGGCAGGGCTGGGAAGGGGGTGAAGTGAGCAAAGGGGACCCGGAGGTTCAGGCTTCCAGGTATGGAATGAATGAGCCATGGGAGGAAAGGCACAGCATAGGAGGTACAGTCAGTGATATTGTAACAGGGTTGTAGGCGACAGAGGAAGCTACACTTGTGGTGAGCAGAACATAATGCATAGACTTGTGGAATAATATATGTTGTACATCTGAAATTATTATACATTGTGTGTCAACTATACTTCAATAAACATAAATACAATTCAGTGTTGAGCAACTATCAAATATGAGTGAAATAATGATATTTGGAGACGTTAAAAAATGGAAAGATTTTACCACTACTACAACCATATCTAGTAACTTAAATATATATAACATAATAATAAAATTAATCCTGAAAGGAGTATTTGAGCTATAGGAAGGATCAGAAAGTTTAAAAACTCAGACATATAAACAAATCTGCATAAATACTACATTGTTAAAAATGTTCAGTTGTTGAGCTTAAGAAGTTATGATTTGTGACTTCTAGTTTTATCTCTAGTATTAGAAAAGGCTTGGAAGCTGTCCCTTGCCTTCTTAAAACAAGACAAATTGGGACATATTGAACATCAAGGCTTTCCTTGGACCCAGCAGAGAGCTGAGGTCACAGGGCAAATTGGCCCATGTCAGTGATGGATTAATTAACGTGGCAGGCTGCCCATTGTACTAATTACTCTTCTGTGTTGATTTTACAGTTTGTTCACCTATGAATGGTTGGTCACATTTCATTAATGATTTTAAATACTTTCATATCACATCGACACATGTGTGAATATACAGCCTGCAGGCACCTTTTAGAGGACAACTAATTAGAAATTCTTGCATGTCTTACCTAATAATATCTCACTCCACAAGAGCCCTTGCCATCTACTTGTATCTAATGATCATTAGTGCTATCATTAGGGCATCTGACTCCCTGAGACTCGCTGCACAAATTTCCATATTTTCAAAATTCTACTATGGCTTTCCACAGCCCCTGCTCTGACTATGGGTGGACTGGAGGAATAGAGTGATACCGAATCTGTAAGGTTTCACCAATGTCTTTTCTGATCTAATATGTACATCCCCCAGTCACTTCGATAGTATGAGTATCCAAATATGAGAACAAGGTCTTTGAAAATACTTGATAGTGACAACTTTTGAATAAGGATATGACCCTCCCATTCCACCAAGGAGGATAAGATATGCATTTGTCTTAATTTTACCCACAGTGAGAAGAATAGGATCAGACTGCAAATATTTGAATTAGACCTTAGTCTTGCTTAGTGAAGCCCACCTAACACATCCTTGTCTCTACCACAGGGACATGGCAGGATTATACATTCTGGCCTTCCTGTGGTTGAGAGCGGGCAGGTCGTGGTCAATACATGAGCATGGTCTGGATGTAAAGATTGTCAGGCAATAAAAATAAATGTGAAATGCCTTGGGTTTAATCTCTTGGGTCCCAATTCTCTACTTGTTAGAACTAAAAGAGTCAACATGCATTATGACTTGGCCTGGAAAACAGAAGCTCTGTGAATGTGGAGCAGACTCCAAAACACATAGACTGAAATCATTTTTGTATTACTCATACTCTGTATGGACTAATTATTATGAGTTATGTGGTTGAAGTAAGCATTAGTTATCTGTAAATATTATTTTCTTTATTTTCAGGGAGTAATTCACTGTACTACCTCATCTCTGTTAGATGTCATGATGTTTTCTGTAGCACCCCATATATACTCTAGGACGCTAGTAGATTCTTTTGTCTATTTATGTGTCTCCAATTGGGATCTGGAGGTCTGGAGCACAGATAATATCCTGACGCCCTGTGTTCCTTGTATATTAAATAGGGGTCACCTAATTTAAATTGTTGAAAGGATTATTGCATTGATGATTATTTCGGATAGCATGAGTGAATGAACAAGTATCAGCATTGGGATCATTATAAATTTCCCTTGTCATTCTGGTTTTGAGCCTGATTTTTCCCATATTAGTCATCTACTTCTTATAATTCAGCCACTACCATTTTCAACCACTAGTGAACTCAGAAGATAAAGCTTCAAGAAATCAATCAGACACATCATGCTATTACCAAACAATATTTTAAAAGTTCAGGTTAAAGTGGAATAGCACCACTAATAACGAGCCTCAGGGGACAAGTTCAATACTCCAGGTCTGCTATTTTGAGGAGAAACCCAGGAGAATACATCAAAATGTGGCACAATGTGATGAGACATTTGCTCAGATTTCACCGTTCCTTACGTGGGATGCAAACATCAGTTCTCCACTATTTTATTTCTTTTTATTTTCCTCTTCTGAAAAACTTCTAATGGCTCTGGAAACATACCAACAACACAATGGAGTATTTACAAAATAAGCTTTTCCCAACCATTATTTGATAGTGTAAAACATTTATTATTGAAGAATTAAAATTATCCAACATTTTTCTTTATTTTCTGGAATTTCTTCATGCCATCTTGCCTCTGTCCTCTTTCCCTATTTCTTCTCTTAACCCTTTTTAATTGCACAAAGAAGAAATATGTGAGCTGAGACTATAGGAAGACCTTCGGAGTTTCAGAGTAAATTTTGTCAGGCCAATCATATCCCTAGAGAGACAAATGTGGAAGAAGAAGGAAAAAAAGTTTTGGTTTAGACGAAGTTTGATGTGATAGCTTTATCTTCAAATGGAAATATCAAAAGAACTCAAGTCATCAGGGACTTGAACAAAGAAGATAAGAGCAGCATGGAGAAAAAAAAAAGATGGCCTCTGTGTAGGAATGATATCTAATATTATTGAGTGTGGATTAGAAGTTGAGTCCCTCAAAAAGTAAATATTTGGAAATATAAAAGGTCTGTAGCAGGGAGAACATTCTAAATACATCAGACCAATATAAATGTAGTGGATTAGTACAGCCCTATGACAGTATTTTTCCCAGAGGAACCACAGTTTAATGTGGAACACATAAGTAAACAGATGGGATGATACTGTGTGATGACACATTTGCAATATCAGTTAGTGGAGGTAGAGAAGGCACTTTTCATAATCTATGGGGAGAATATGTAGTTTCTAAAAAAATCCTACATTTTGTTTATAAAATACACATAACTATTCAAAAACCTATGTTTTTGTTACTGCAATAGTTAGTGATATCCATTGATACTGCTCTGCTTCCTCCAAAATGAAACTTTCTTGAAATTAGTGATGATAATGTACAGTAGGTTTTAAAACCATGGGCTTTGGTGTCACATAGCCTGAAATTAAACCTTGATCATATTCCTTACTCTTGCATAAATTTTTCAAGTTATCTAACCTGCCTTCATTTTCTAATTTTTTTATAACAACAGAAACTATCTTATAGGGTTCTTGCAATGATTAAATTATAAATTGCCTAGCATATCCCAAGCTTAATAATGTAACTTTTTGTCTCATAATTAATCTATAATAATTTAATTCATAATAATTTTAATGTTCCAGGTATTTTCTTATAGTTAAATTCCTTGAAAGCTAGGAAATACAAGGGTAGCAAATATATTAAAATATTTAATGAATCAGGATGATTTCAATGTCCATAATAAACTAGAGTGATTTATTATCTATAATTTAAGGTGATTTTTTTTAAAAAAGCACACATTCATGCATCTTCAAAAATGCAGTTCAGTTGCTGGGAATCATTGACATAATGTGCGAAGGGAAGGATTCGGAGAATCAGGCTAATGACTGGTGGCCCCAGGATTGAACTTTAAAACTTAATTAAGAATTTATTATAGGGACACCGAGGTGGCTCAGTGGTTGAGTGCCTGTCTTGCGCTCAGAACATGATCTCGGGGTCTGGGGATCCAGTCCCACATCGGAATCCCTCCAGGGAGCCTGCTTCTCCCTCTACCTATGTATCTGCTTCTCCTTCTCTGTCTCTCATGAATAAATAAATAAAATATTTTTAAAAAAGAATTCATTGTGATTCAAACCACTTGTATACATCCTTTTGATCCTCATAACAGTATTTTGAGAGAGGGTAATTTTTTGAGATGGAAAATTGAGGTACTGAGTATAAAATTATTATCAAAGGATTTGAGCCAATATTTGTTTTGTTTGGATGCAAGTATAGCATTTCATCCATTACATGTGGGTGCCCACAAGTATGAGCAAGGTAGTCATTACATAGGTATTTTCAGGGTGTTTTGTCCTGGCTAGGGTTTTTTTCTGATTTGCAAAAGAAATATGTGGAAATCTCATGTTGACACATTACTTAAATATCTTTTCAATTTTTATCTTTCACGTAGGAAACATCATTGGTCCCAGCCTGCAATGTGGGGTGCTCTTGTCCCAGAGCAGGTTGTAGTTTGGGGCAGCTGAATTTCTAAGACCCTAAGATGGTGGGAGCAGGGGGACCTGGCCAGATGACCAGCTGCCACCAGCTGTGGCACAGCATCCAGCATGGAAAGGTTTGGTACCAACCGGGGACATCTGTCAGGTAGCACAGGAGACCCAGGTCAGAATATGTGATGGAGACTAGTGGTTTCTGCCCTTACCTTCCTGCTGCTCCGCCTCACCCAACCTGGGAACCTACAGGGCTCTGGCAAGATGGCGGATGTTGGCAGTTCCTGAGAGGAACGTGTCAGCACCACAGCCTGTCTTGGCTGACCCCCCAGAGCAATAAGGAGCTGCTCACAGCTTAGAACTCATTCAGTGTGGGAGCAATGAACATGATCACGATGTGCCATGAAGACGAGTGGTCACACGGGGACCCAAACACACACACACACACACATACACACACAAAGCCATACACTGCCATTGATAAACTGAGAAGGTAGTCACATAGTTACAATCATGAGTAAGTGACACTGATATTTGCTGTTGTCCTTGGACACTATGACTAGGAGTGTAAATTCCCAAGTTGTGTACATAAGCTTTAAGAAAAACTTAGCTATTAAAACTTAGCTATATGAAAAATACAACCCTTGTGTCAGAGATCCAACCAGAATACTTATTTTTAAGAAGGCAAAACAATGGTATATGTCAATTGTAGCTCCATAAGGTGGAAAAAATTAAAATAAAACTTTCACAAAGAAATAATTTATAGATCAAAATATAAGCAAGCTCAACATCAATAAAACTTTACTTCTGGTGTAAAAATTCCTAAGACCAATATGTGAAACAAATATTCATGAGTGGATGGTTGTGGACAACATTACCACGGAGAACTACACATGTAATATATTGCATGTTGATGACTGAATATATCACTTTTTTTAATGAGCACATCTACTTTCCAGTGTTTATTTGCTCTGAGACTGTGTTATTTTGTCTTTAAGCTTCAACAGAGCTTTCTTCACTTCCTTGTTCCTCAGGGTATACACCACAGGGTTTAGAAGGGGTGTCAGCACCGTGTAGAAGACTGCCACGACCCCATCCACAGCATCCCTGGAGCCTGGCCTCAGGTAGATGAAAACACAGGGAACAAAGAAACAAAGGACCACAATGCAGTGGGAGGCACAGGTCTGAAAGGCTCTGTGCCTCCCCTCTGAGGTGCGGATCTTCAGGATGGAACAGACAATGGACACATAGGACAACACTATGAGGAGGAAGCAGCCCGAGGCCACCACCCCAATGTTGACAAAGATCACTATCTCATTCACGGAGGTGTCTGCACAGGCCAGCCTGAGGATGGGAGGGGCATCACAGAAGTAATGCTGGATCTGGCTGGGCCCACAGTAGGGCAAACGGAACGTCAGCGTGGTCTGGACAGCAGAGTGCAGAGAGCCACTGAGCCACGTGCTGGTGGCCAGGAGGGCACACGTTCTCCCCCTCATCATGCTGGCGTACCTGAGTGGGTGACTGATGGCCAGGTAGCGGTCATAAGACATGACTGTGTAGAGGAAACACTCGGTGCTGCCCAGGAAGTGGAAGCAGTAGAGCTGGGCCATGCAGCTGTGAAAGGAGATCATTCTGCCTCCTGGAGACCCCAAGGTCATCAGCATTTTGGGCACAGTGACTGTGGAGAACCACATGTCAATGAAGGACAGGTTGGTCAGGAAGTAGTACATGGGGGTGTGGAGGTGAGAATCTACCATGATCACCAGCAGGATGAGGAGGTTCCCCATCACGGTGAGTACATAAATCACTAAGAAGATTGTGAAGAGGGGGATGTCCAGGGCTGGTGCATGGGGAAGGCCTATGAGGATGAATGTTGTTACGAGGCTCCTGTTTGTCATTTTCCACAGCTTTGGTGTCTCTCCCTATGGGAATAGAGAGGGTACTCAGCATTTAACTGAAAACTTAAAATCCATTTTCATGTGGCAAGTACATCATCCATGGTAGATAATTCTAGAATTTAACTCAATTGTCTTCATCATCATCCTCTCTCTCTCTTCCTCTCTCTCTTTTTCTCTCTTTGCACACAGAGAAACACAGGCACACACAAATATATGCACACACAGCTACATGTAGAAGAAAGTTTGAAATCCATTATATTAATCTCTGGTATATATCATGAATGAACACAAGCTTAGCAGCATAAAACAACACAAATTTCCATTCTTACAGTGTTGAGTCAGGTAAACTGGGTGTTCTGCTCAAGGTTCAAATCAAGATGTCAACTGTGTCTGGAATCCCATCTGAGGTCTGGAATCTTCTTCTAAGTCTCTGGATATCATTAGCAGAATTCAGTTCCTTGCAACTTAGGACAGAGGTGTCTGACTGTCTTGCTGGCTCGTAGCAGGGTTCATTAGTCAGCTTTAGAGCCCACCTTCAAGTCCTAACCATCTGGCCACCCGATTAAGTGGCAGTAAGCTCCTTCAAAACCAATAGGAGAACCTCTCTCCAGTTTGCTGTGACAAATTGTGATGTAAGAGAATACATCAAGAGTGTTATGCCAGGACAGTCTCAAGGGGAGACGATTCAGCCAGGAGTGTACACTAAGGGGCAGCAATGGGGTGGGGGTGGGGGGCTTTTGCAATCATCTTTTCTTTCCAGTTCATGGGGAAATTAAAAAAAAAATCAAGAATTTAATGGTTGATAGCACTGCACATTTCAAAAGTCTACAGTACTCCTGAATAATGTTCTCGGGTCCTCATATGCAATTCAGCAGTAGTAATGCCAGCTGAGATATAAGTTAAATAAGACAGTAGTTGTAAAATCCTTAATAAAGTCTGGTACTTGAGAGATACTCAAGAAATGATAATGAATCATACAAAATTGTTGCCTTGTGATACAGATCTACCTGCCTATCTATATCTACCAATCTGTCTATCTACCAATCTATCAGACTGGGAATGGATGGGAGAATAAATTTTCTTTGTGCTGTAGAGGCTTCTCAGTTTCAAAGCTAGATGTTTGAGGAGCCCTTCATCACTGTATTGGGACCGGTATCACACTACAATCACTAATTGGTTAAAAAGGAACTTCTATCAAAAGAGGTTGAGAAACTCAACTCCATGACATGATCCTTGTAATCTTCCATATGATCCAGAAAATTCCAAGCCTTGTACATTGCTGGCTCCGTGCTTCTCTTACACTAGGCTATCCTTTCTGAGGCTCCAGGAACATAAAATTCATATGTGTCCTCCCAAACACAATCCACTGGCAGTTTTCTACTTATATCCTTCCATCCTAAATATCTGGATATTTTCTAATTTGCCATATCTTGAGATAATATCCGTCTATCCACCGTCCACTCCTCATATTCATAAATTCAGGCAATGCCCTTCTAAAAGAAGACCTCTCCATCAAGTGTATGGCTCTTATTTATAACCTACTACCTGAGACAGGAAAAACAGAACCAACTCCAGAGGAAAGGATGCATGTCAGCTTGATGGCAAGAAATGTTGGGACTCTGTACAATGAAAGGTCAGACAATATTGATATTTTTATTTAATCCAAATTTGTCTTGAGTGCAGGATTCTTATTATTATTGCTGTTATTGTTATTATTTTTTGAAGGAAGACTATGTAACTGGCTCCACAATATGAGAGAAGCCATGACCTCTGTTTTCAGCAAAGCTTAGGCAAAATATCTCCTGTGTTTAGACAATGTGGCTTAAGCTACATCAAAGCTACAATTTTCGTGGGTGAAAAAGAGTGGGAGATTCAGGCTTCCAGGTGTGGAATGAAGAAGTCATGGGAATAAAAGGCACAGCATAGAAAGTACAGTTGATGGTATTGCAACAGCTTTGTATGGTAACCCATGATAGTTATGTTTGTGGTGAGCATAGCATAAAGTACAGAGAAGTTGAATCACTATCTTGTATACCTAAGAATAGTGTAATATGGTATCAATTATACACATGAAAACATTTTGAAACCAGATATTTCAAATCAGAGAATAACAGAGCCAGAATTATCATAATCACCCATATGGATATCAGAATTCAAAAAATGGTGCAAATGTATCTGAAATTTCTTCTTTACCAGTGGGATCCCCTACTCAGGATAACTTCACAATCAGATTAGATGAAATAGGAAACTTTTCATTGGGTAAATTGCAAAGTAGCCTAAAACTTAACACAGACTTTCAATCACATGTGTCAATGTGCGTGTGTGTGTGTGTGTGTGCGTGTGTATGAAGACAGAGAGGGAAACACACAGAGAAAGGGAAAGAGAAACTCAGTAACCCACTGTGGAAGGAGGTCTAACAATGCCCAAGCATCTTATCTCTCAGTGGAAGTTCAGAAGGGAAAGTAGGAAGACTAAGAGAAATCTACTATTTTAAGAACTCACCTTACAGTATATGATTCATTTCTGTATAAAACTCATCTGTGTTTTTTCTTTCTTTCTTTCAATTTTTCACTGTCAAGGCAGTAGGTCACAAGTTATTACTCAAAGAACCAGTACACCTATGATTCTTTGGTGAGAAAGAATGGCTCATATCTATTCAAGATTCAGCTAGTAGAAGTGCAAGGAATGGAAACTAAGATGGCTAGATAGGCGGGAACTTAACTTCATTTAGTGTCTAAGGGAATGGATTCCTCTTGGGTCTTCAGATTCCCTTGATGAGCAGAAAAACAACAAGAAGAGACTAATGAAAGGTTTCTGATAATCATGAATATTTTACCCACTGTGTTTGCTTTTTGAACCCTCCTGAGAAGAGTTCATTTCTTTCTGAAACTGATATTTATACCTAAGTAGAGGGAAGGAGGGCCTTTTCCCCCAACAGGGATACAGATAAACACATAAGTGGTGTCTCTCAACTTAATATTGTCCAGAATCCATAAAAGGTCATCATCTGTTCCCAAGCTCCATTTCAATGCAACTCTCTCTTCCACCATCTTTTTAAGGTGTGATAAAACATCTAAATTTCCAAACTTGTTTTTTGTTGTTTAGAGTTTTAGAGTGTGTTCACTGAAGGAAATACCTAAGGACACATAACTATTTCCCAGTTGTATAAGTAATAGAGTGCATTGATGTCTCAACTTTTATGTTCTTATAAGCATGTGTAAACACTTGATATATTAAAGTAGTTCTTAATTTGTAAGTAAGCTTTTTATGAACTTTATTGATTTCTTTGTTTTGAGGCAACAGTCTTTTTCTTATCGGTTTGTCAGAACTTTTACAAAAAATATAACTAATTTAAGTTACTAATATCAACGCTGTTGCTGGCTTGGATACAGTGAAAAGCTTCATCCTACTAATATTGGTACAAATCTATACAGTTACAGAGCCTTCTTTAGGAAAGCAATATGACAGTAGTTATTGATGTTTAGAGTTCATATGCTCTTAATTCCAATAATTCAACTTTAGGAATCTATTCATTGGTAAAAAAAAAACAAAACACTAATCAGAAGTGGCCTATTTCAAACAATTGTGTTGGATATCCTTGCTGGCTCAATCAGAAAAGCCTCGGACTCAACCTGGGGTCATGAGTTCAAGCCCCACTTTGGATGTAGAGATTACTTAAAAAAATAAAAAATTTAAAAGTGTGTGTTCATACATGATTTCTAGTGATGAAACAACTGAAAACCAAGTGAATATCCTTAAAGAGAAATTGCTGAATAAAGTGTGGTACTGCTACATCATAAATATTAAGCAGTACCTGAAAGATTATAACTACACCAGTTAACTCTGTGTGGCTTTCATGAGATATTTTCAATAATGCACAGTAGTGTTGTTAGCACTGTACCATCTTTTTAAGGAAAACAATGACAATTTGTATATCGTAGGAGATAGATAAAGGAGCAGAAGGATAAAAATGAGATTATTGATCTGCAGTTAAGAGGTGATGTTGAAAAAAAAAAGACAAAAGGATTTTAAAGATGGGAGCAATAATATATCATATATGATACAATCTAATTAATTTAAATTAGGTACATTGTTATGTGCCTAAAGACACCAGAAAATTAAAGATTTGGAAATTGATCAGTTGACTTGCAGTGATGGTCACAATATATATTTTAAGTGTAAAAAGTAAGCTAAACTAAAATTTATACTTCACTTGAAATACATTCTTTCCCTCTCCCCACGACCCACACACACTCATGTAACAAACCCCTAGAAAAGCCAAGTTTGATTAAACTTGGAAAAGGAACAGGAAACAGGAAAACCAGGAAGAATTATTTCAGAATTGTGCCTAATAAGTTTGTGGTGATGGTCCACTGACATTTCCATGGAGAGTTCCTGTCCACGGGGGCTTACCCCCACCACAAGCATGAACATGCTGCAGGATGTTGTCACCCTGCCTTTCAAATCTCTATGCTGCTAATCCTGTCATGGTCATCACCCAAATCATCCTCTCTTGCATGTGCCTTTAATTGCCCTTTCTTCTGACCCAAAATTTAGGTTAATATATCTTATTGGTCAGTCCAGATCCCATGACCATGTTCCATATTTAGTAGAGGGAATGGGAAAGTATCTGGTATTGCTGTTTCTGTAGCAAAATGCAGGCCCACTTACTGCAAGAGTGTTTAAATGATACATAGCCAAAGTGTATGAACAAATAAGTGTGCCAATAAAGATCCATGCCTGACCATGGCACTGACTGCACACCATCTGTATACATCCTCTCCTGCCTACTTACATGCACACAATGTCAACACCTGCTACAAAGCAGTTGTATTCCTCACATCATTCCCTTCACATAGGGAGCCATTCTGATACATCACCATTTATTCCATCCAGATCCAGATCTGAGTGATGTCAATTCCATCTCTAGTCTGAAACAACTCTAACTCAACACGGTGTGCCTTATGGACAAACTAGTAAAATTTCTGTGAACACATCTTAGATAAAATAATGGACTGCATAGAGAAGAGGAATGAAGCTCTGTAAACACATACATGCCAAAGTAATGTAGAAATATATGTAGAAGTACAAGACTTATTTTGCAACTGGTTATGAGGAAATAGCTAACATTAAGGACATCTGTCTTCTTCAACACATCCTCTTATAAGGAAACTCAGCATGTCAATGTTGCCGATGGGGTGAATCATGCCATTGTTTCTGCAAGACACAACCATGTTTTGATCTTGCCAATTTATGCTGCAGTCATTTATGATTAACTTTTACGTCTGGATGTAGTTATATGCAGGGGCTTCCCATGGAATTACCTAGCTTCACTGCCCGCGTCAGGAAGAAAGCAAAGTAGACAAATTACTGCCTTACATGTTTGCCCAAATATTTTTTCAGCCGGGGGATAAATGCCAGCAATTCTACATTTTATGTCAGATGACAGGGCAGATATTTTTCATCATGTAATGGGCCAAGAAAATGAAACCTTGGAGAGCCCCGCCATGTGGAAATAGGAATAGCAAGGGAAGTCGTGTCCTTCATCCTACGTCAGTACATCACATAGATCCTTGAAACTACGTATTTGGTATTTCAGGAGTAAAATGAAATAGAAGAAACTGGAGCATAGTACAAGCTGACATTGCTGAACATTATCAAACTGGACCGGATATTGTGGACTAGCCTAACTCATCCCAAGACAACTAGATGACCCCAACTGTCATTGAGGTGGCAGTTTGTTTCTGTAGGTTTTACTCCCTCAAAGCAGTACAGATATGAATTTGCAGGTCATCTTGGTTATCTTCTATTTCCTGCACACCAGCTCCTATTAGTGTTATGTCACCAGTATAGTTAACTGACATAATATTCTGTGTGTCCATAAGTGCATGAGTCACTACAGCTAAATCTTTACCCAACATAACCAAAACTGTACCTGCCATATATGTGATAAAATCCATTCTCCAGTCAACGGACGTTTGGGCCCTTTCCATAATTTGGCTATTGTTGATAGTTCTTCTATAAACATGGGGTACATGTGCCCCTTTGAACTAGTATTGTTGAATCCCTTGGGTAAATACCTAGTAGAGTGATTGCTGGAACGTAAGGTGGTGAGTATTCAGGTGTGCACTTTTGATGAGCCCCAGGTGTTGTATTTAATGCTGAATCACTAAATTGTACACTTGAAACTAATATTACACTGTATGTTAACTAACTGGAATTTAGATAACAACTTTTAAAAAGACACACAAAAAGTTAAGTAGGAATTCTTAATTTTGATAAGGATGAATTATCAAAAACATTCTAAAGATAGAGCAAGGGGTAAGTTACACCTTGAGAGAACATGCTTACTACACATAAACTAAAGAGAAAAGAAAAAGTATTAGTTGTAATATAGAAAAATATTTAAATCAAGAAGTAAAAGAAAAACAAATATAATAGGCAAAAGTCACATATAGACTTTACAGAGAAATAGGAAATAAGAAAGGTTGAAAAAGCAAAGAAATCATGCTCAACTTCCTTAGTAATCATATAAATGCATATTAAAACTACAATAATAGAGTCACCTCGGTGGCACAGTCAGTTAAGCATCCAACTCTTGGTTTTGACTCAGGTCATGATCTCAGGGTCATGAGATCAAGGCCCTCATCAAGCCCCATGCTCATTGTGGAGTCTGCTTGAGTTTCTATCCCTCCCTCTGCTCTGGTCCTCCTCTCTACCCTCTCTCTTTCTCAAATAAGTAAATAAATCTTTTTAAAAACCTACAACAATATGTAAATCTATGCTTTTAAGATTGGTGGAAAAAAATGTGTCATCTGCGAATATACCAAGTACTAGCAAGAATGTGGACCACAAGAGCTTATATATAGATATATACATATATCTATATATATGTATATATATGAATATTGCTCAGCAATTAAAAAAAGAATGAAATCTTGCTGTTTGCTATGATGTGAATGCAACTAGAGGATATTATGCTAAGTGAAATAAGTCAGTCAGAGAAAAATAAATACCATATGATTTCACTCTTATGTAGAATTTAAGAAACTAACAAAAGCAAAGGGGAAAAAGAGGGAGAGAGAGAGAGAAACCAAGAAACAGATGCTTAACTGTAGAGAACAAACTGATGGTTACTAGAGGAGAGGTCAGTAAGGGGATGAGTTAAATGGGTGATGGGAATGAAGGGGTGCACTTGTTGTGATGAGCATGGTGTGATGAATAGAATTGCTGAATCACTATATTGTACACCTGACACTAATATTCCAGTTAACTAACTGGAATTTAAATAAAAATCTTTAAAAAAATAGTCCCTCCTTACCCCAGCATCAGGAAGCCTATCTGGAGATTCTCTCAGTTGCTGAGAACACCAATTCCACCCTCACACTTGTGAACAAGGAAATAATTGCAGGGTAATTTCACATTCTGCTAAGGTGGACTTGATTCAGATCAATGTTTTTATATATTATAATGTCCCTCACATTACTTGTAGATATGTATCCTTGATATTTCAACCAATTCAGTTTAGATCTCTCTTCACATCTAGTGAAAATTGTTTTTTTTTTTAAAGAACAAGCAGTAACAGGTGTTATCAGATGTAGAGAAACTTAAATCTCTTTACATTGCTTCTAAAAAAGCAAAAACGTATAGCCACTTTGGAAAAAAATTTGGCACTGTCTCAAATAATTTCACTTGAATTTACCATATGATCTAGTATTTCCATTTTTACAAATCTTCACAAGAGAAATGAAAATTTATGTCCATAGAAACATGAATTCATAGCAGAATTATTCATAATAGCCAAAGCATGGAAACAATTAAGTCTGTTATTCATTGACTGGTAAATGGATTTAAAAAGAGAGCATATTCAAACCTTGAAATAGCATTCAGCAATAAAAAAAGAAAAAAAAAAAAACACTAATGCAGTTTATAAAATGGATGGAACTCAAAAACAGTGTGCTAAGTGAAAGAAGCAGACAGAAGCCAGACACAAAAAGTCACATATTGTATGCTTCCTTTATGATGACAATCTATAAAGAGAAAATGTAGATTACTGGGTGCCTGGGACCCAGCTAAGACAGGAAATGACTACAAATGGTCAAACAGTTCTTCCTGAAGTGATGGAAATGTTCTAAAATTCAACTGTGGTAATAGTTGCACAACTTTGTAAATTCACTAAGCATCATTGAATTGTATACTTAAACAAGCAAATTTTATGGTATGCAATATATACTTTAATAAGCTGCTGAAAAGAAAGAAATCTAAAGAAGGAAAGTCAACGGAGTGACAAAAAACAGCATTTAAGTAAATGGAAAGATAATGTTTGCTCAAGAATGAGTATAATAAAACATTTAAATTTCTCCTGAGTTTTACAAATTTTTATTTTGAAATGTTAAATTTACAAGAAAGTTTTAAAAATACATGTCATGAAAATAAAAGGCACAGCATAGGGAATATAGTCAGTGGTACTGTAATAGTGTTTATGGTGACAGATGGTAGGTATACTTGTGAGCATAGCATCACGGGTAAACTTGTAGAATCACTATGGTGTACACATGAAACTAATGTAACATATTATGTCCACTATATTCAAATAAAATTTTTCAAAAAGAGTAGAATCACATATAGTTGGAGCCACCTTCCTCTAATGTTAACAATTTATAAGCCAGAATAAAAGTACAAAAATCAGGAAATTGACAGTATCATATTATAAACTCAACTACACACCATGTTGAAACATTACGAGTTTTCCCCCAATATTCTTCTTCTACTCCAGAGTCAAGCACAGGATCTTAGTCATTTCCAATCTGTGACAGTCCTCATTCATCCATTGTAGTTAATGAGCTTTACCATTGTTTCTTTTGTTTTGTTTTGTTTTGTTTTGTTTTGTTTATAGCTTTACCATTTTGATGAGTACGGGTCAATTATTTTATACAACGTCTCTCATGTTGGGTATGCATGATGCTTTTTCCTGGGTAGATTGAGCCTATGCATTTGGGGCAATAATACCACAGAAATAATTTTATATCCCTTCTAGGGCATCATTTCAGGGCATACATGATGTCAATATGTCGTATTATTGGTTATGTGAAATGTCTTGGGGTGAGATACTTTGAGGCTATGCTTAAATTCCATGTCCTGCCAAACTATCACTCACTGATTTTAGAATTCATTCCTGTATTTTGCCTAAAAATATTATTACTTTGTTGATTTGTCTAGTGGTGACTTTAAAGAAATTTTCATTTGATCTTCTACATTATTAATTGGAATTTTTGTATGGAATAACTGGTTCTTGTTCCCCAGTTATTTATTCAATTATTTATATAGGTAAGGATTCATGCATATTTGATTCTGAGATTAAATAAAATCCAATATGATAATTATTTATGTTGTTATTCAATTGTACTCACTTTGGTTATTTGGAGATCCTCAGTTTGTCACCTCTATCTTCTTGACATGTTCCATTTTTTTCAAAGACTTCCTTATTTCCTAACACAACAAGATATTCCAGGATCCTCTTGTAATAAAAAATATATATATATATATTGGACATCTGGGTGGCTTAATTGGTTAAGCATCCAACTCTTGATTTTGGCTCAGATCATGATCTCGGGTCATGAGATCAAGCTCTACATTGGGCAATGTGCTGGCATGGAGCCTGCTTGAGATTCTCCCTCCCGCTGCCCCACTTCCTCCCCTGAATGCTGTCACTCCCTCATTCTCTTTTTTTTTAAAAAAAAAAAAACTACAAATATTGGAAAAAATGGTGGAGAAAATGGAGCTTTCATAGATTGTGGGTGTAACTGTAAAATGGTGCAGATACTTGGGAAAACAGTTTGGAATCTCTCCAACAAGTTACCATAAGGCCATTAAGGAGGGCACTTGAAGTAATGAGCACTGAGTGTTGTATGCAATTGATGAAATACTGAATTCCACCTCTGAAAGTAATATACAGTATATGTTAATTAAATTTAAATTTAAAAAAAATTAAATTACCATATGACATGGCAATTCCTCTCCTAGTTAGATACCAGTATTCTCATGAAACATGTTCCAGGGCAGCCCCGGTGGCGCAGCGGTTGAGTGCTGCCTGCAGCCCAGAGCGTGATCCTGGAGACTCTGGATCGAGTCCCACATCAGGCTCTCTGCATGGAGCCTGCTCCTCCCTCTGCCTGTTTCTCTGCCTCTCTCTCTCTGTCTCTATGAATAAATAAATAAAATCTTTAAAAAAGTTCCATTGAAACGTATCTATGATGGGACGCCTGGGTGGCTCAGTGGTTTAGCCTCTGCCTGTAGCTCAGGGCATGATCCGGAGATCCTAGGATTGAGTCCCACATCAGGCGCCCCGCAGGGAGTTAGCTGGACTTGGGTTTACAACCTATCATCATCATCACGGTAGCCTTTACTCTATGACATGTGACATAGCACAATACCCTCACTTTTTCTGAACTGGTTCCCCAACCCAACAATTTCTCCATGACCCTTTCCATATGAGATATTACTACTTCAGAGAAAAACCTATTACACAACTGGACAGTTCATATATATTAGAATATTCTTTACATGCAGTTTAAATCAAGATACCTCATTTCCATCATTTGGTTCTATCATGGCCCTTTGCATATCAAACTATGCAATAAATGCAAACAGAAACCAATTTTTTATAAAATTGTCCATAGTATATTTTATCACTTCTGGCATATGAAGAAATCTGGCTAGTAACTGTCAATCTCTCATATTTCTATGTGATTCCTCTTTTCCTATCTCTCGTCAAGGAACATTGCCTGCATATGCCAATTTTCATGAGCAATTAATAGAAGCCCTGGGAATAGAGGAATGATAGACCTTTCGAATATCAAAATAAAGAATAGCATAGAGATCGTGTTGCTTAACTTTATTTTACAGGTAATAAAAATGAGTTCTAGAGAGATTAAGTGAAAGAGGGGTAAAGTGAAATGTTCTCTAGGAACTTAGAAGTAAGGATAATCAATTTCTTGCTGAATATTAAAATTAAGAAATCATGGGGATCCCTGGGTGGCTCAGTGGTTTAGCTTCTGTCTTTGGCCCAGGTCATGATCCTGGAGTCCCGGGATCGAGTCCCACGTCAGGCTCCCTGCATGGAGCCTGCTTCTCCCTCTGCCTGCGTCTCTGCCTCTCTTTCTCTCTCTCTCTCTCTTTCTCTCTCTGTTTCTCATGAATAAATAAATCTTTTTAAAAAATTTAAAAATTACTACATAAGTGATAAACAGAAATATAGAAACATAACTTAGTTAAAATGACTATTAGGTCATGACAGCAAAACATATAAGTCAATGCATTTACAATAACATAATATACACTATAAAACACAAGATATAAATAACATATTTAATAATACAGAATATTTGTATATCCACTGAAATAAATCTGAGAAAATGCTGGAAGTATTCTAAGCATGAATAGAAAACAGTTCTACTAGATATTTAAAAGTATTTTTTAAATGCAGCTATTTAGGGATCCCTGGGTGGCGCAGCGGTTTGGCGCCTGCCTTAAGCCCAGGGTGCGATCCTGGAGACCCGGATCGAGTCCCGCGTCGGGCCCCTGGTGCATGGAGCCTGCTTCTCCCTCTGCCTGTGTCTCTGCCCCTCTCTCTCTCTCTCTCTCTCTGTGACTATCATAAATAAATAAAAATTTAAAAAATAAATAAATGCAGCTATTTAAAAGTTTGTGCTAACAGACATATATTAATGAAATTTGTATTTATTCGTACCTATATATAAAGGATATGCATATATAGTACATATTATATAAAGGATATCTGAAATAAGATTAGATACATGTATGAATTTAGTACGTTTGGAAGGTAGCATATTCAGCAAGCATACGTGTGTGTGACAAGTATTTAATAAGGGAATGTGACAATTAGTCATTTGGGATAAAAGTTAAATTCCCAATCTGCTTCGTTCTCTAATATAAAATTCTAATTGGATCAATTATTTAAATTTTAAAATATGAAGCCAGAGAGTTACTTGAATTTTAAAATATGAAGTCAAAGGTAGAAGGAAGCCAAAGCATAATGAATATTCAAACTCTAAGCAGTGGTATGTTCTGAGTTTCCATTTTTAACGCTGGAGAAACATTCAGGCTGGTACTTTCCCTCCACTTTATTTATTCCCACTCCCAAGCCTAGATAACCTCAAAACAAACTTGAAAACAAAACACCCTCCCAAGAGGTGAAGTTCCATAGGAAACATTACTCCCCGTGGTTCCTTCTAGTGAAGAGTTCAAACTCTAGACTCAGACTTAGGTTCACCCATCAGCTCTGCTGCGGCTGTAACTGTGGTTGGAGGCTACAGTAAAATTTGTTGTGTTATGTTTTTAGATGTCTTTTTTTAAATTGAAGAAACATATATTTCTCTGTTAAAAGTCAAACAACAAATGGAATTTTTGATGTAAGCCTTCAGTTTTGTGGATGATGTGTCATCAGCCTTAGTGGGAAGAGAAGTCCTTATGTTTGCTTTCATCCAACTTTTGGTGGTCTGTTCTGGCCCAGAGGCTTATTCAATTCAGCCTCCTCTTGGACTGTGGGATGTTGAGGTGCCCATGACACCCGAGTTTGTTTGTGTGCCAAGTAGAGTTTGTAACTGCTTTTTCCTAGCCCCAGGGCTTCTCCTCCTAAAATAGTTAACTAGACTTTTCTAGAACAATTCTCTTAGGATTATCCTTAGGGGATTTTTGTTTTTCCCTTCACACAAAAACTTCTATCTATTCTTTTCTTCTGAGTAGATCTTTCAAGACCTTCAAACCATAATGCCTGCTTTACAAAATCTAGACCCAATGCCCTTTCTTTGTCCCCTTTTCCTGAACTACTACGTACTTATTGTACATCTCTGCCCCCTTTTCCTGAACTGTACCAGTTGTTTCTTACTCATTATCTTGTCATAAATTTTATCTCTATGCTCAGATACAAATGCATTTCCTTCTCATAAGACTATAAACTCATTTGAAACAACAATGTCACACTTTGTAAGTTACACTGAATACATTTCTGTTGAGTTGAACTGGCTTGCCTCCTCACGCATAGTTAGGTGTGCAAGCTTGCATCCCTGCTCTTACAGCAGACAGCAAGAAAAGCCACTGACCATAGAAATTTCATCTCTGAGAGTTTCTGCTCCATAGTTCTTACTCATTATCATAGTTTTTTTTTTTAAACAATTGGAATTGGTTTTAGAGACTATAGTGATCCTTTCTGGATTGCACTCTCTCACCACATACATCCGAAACAATGAAACCATGTCTTGCAGCCTGTAACCCATAACATAGGAATGAAGGGCTTCCACTACATACTAGCAATATTGTCACAAGGAAAACCAACAGGACTGGCTTCAGATCATCATCTCGCAACCAGGTCTATGCCCCACGCCATCCTGCTCCTCATTCATGCTCAACAGTTGTGGGAAAATGCCGGAATGCGGTAGCACATACATTCTCACACCACCTCATATGATCTGTTTCACTGCTGTCCATGGAAACACCAGGGGATCTGGTCTATGTTTGTGGAGAGATAAGCTTATCCTTGACATACTTCCCTCAGTTTTACCAAAGTGGAGCCCTGTACAACCCACGAAGGCTAGAACTGGTGAGGTAGTGATGCAGTGCACACAAATGGCTCCCTCACAGTGTGGTGGAATTGCCTCCTCAAGTTTAAGTTCATCAACCACTTTTGTTAAGGTAACAGGTTGAGAACAGGAAATATGAAAAAACCACTCCATCCCCTGGCTTCAGTTTCCCGCAGCTACGCAGCTACGTTACAAAATAAGATACACTTCAATATGTCATGTGTTCATACATGCTTATAAGACCATAAGAGTTATGACAGCAATGCAATCTAATATTATACAACTAGGGATAATTATGTATCCTTAGATATTTCCTTCAGCAAAGATATTCTAAATCTCTAAACGACAAAAACAAGTTTGGAAATTTAGATATTTTAAACAAACTTTAAAAGATGGTGGAAGAGAGAGTTGCTTTAAAATGGAACTTGGGAACAGGTGGTGACCATTTATGGATTCTGGAAAATTTTAAGTTGAGAGTCACCAGTTGTATGTTTATCTGCATTAACATTGAAGAAAAAGGGTTACTGGGTCCTACTTTCTTTTTCTTACATATAAACATTAGTTTCAGAAAGACATGAGCTCTTCTCAGGAGGGTTCAAAAAGCAAACACGGTGGGTAATATATGCATGATTATCAAAAACCTGTCATTAGTCTCTTCTTGTTTTTCTGCTCATCAAGGGAATCTGAAGACCCAAGAGGAATTCCATCTCCTGAGACACTTTATCAAGTTAAACTCCTGTCTATCTAGCCATCTTAGTTTCCATTCCTTGCACTTCAACTAGCTGAGTCTTGAATAGAAAAGAGTCATTCTTTTTCACCAAAGAATCATAGGCGTACTGGTTTTTTGAGTAATAACTTGTGAACTACTTCCTTGACAGTGAAAAATTGAAAGAAAAAACTAAGCTGAGTTTTATGCAGAAATGAATCATATACTGTAAGGTGAGTTCTTAAAATAGTAGATTTCTCTTAGTCTTCCTACTTTCCCTTCTGAACTTCTACTGAGATAAAAGATGCTTGGGCATTGTTAGACCTCCTTCCACATTGAGTACCAAGTCTCACTTTGCCACTGTCTCTGTCTGTATCTCTCTGTTCTCTCTCTGTCTCCTCTCTTTGTCTTCTCTTTGGCTCTCTCTCTCTCTCTCTCTCTCTCTCTCTTTCTCCCCCCACACACTCAAAACTATTAAATAAAAACCTACAGATAGAGATTAAATTGCTGCATCATGGGCAAACAAGTCAAACGCTGATAGCTCTAATTGATACTCCTGCCTTAAATCTGAGGCTATTTGCCATTCACATGATGAAAGGTTCCTATGTGATCTAATCTGAATATGGTGTTATCTTGGGAATGGGATACTACAAGTCAAGTAGAAATGTCAGATACATTTATACAAGTTTTTGAATTCTGATATCCATTAGGTGATTATAATAATTTTGACTCTTATTTACTCTCTGATTTAAAAAATATGCGTTTAAAAACTTTTTTGTATATATACTTCACATAATGTCACACTAGATTTAGATGTACAACATAGTGATTCAACTTCTCTGTGCTTTATGCTATGCTCACCACAAACGTCGCTACCATGAGTCACCATACAACGCTATTGCAATACCATCAACTGTACTTCCTATGCTGTGCCTTTTATTCCCATGACTTCTTCATTCCACACCTGGAAGCCTGAATCTCCCACTCTTTTTCACCCATGAAAATTGTAGCTTTGATTAGCTTAAGCCACATTGTCTAAACACAGGATGCATTTTTTCTAAGCTTTGCTGAGAACAGAAATCATGGCTTCTCTCATATTGTGGAGCCAGTTACATAGTCTTCCCTCAAAAAAATAATAACAATGACAGCAATAATAATAAGAATCCTGCACTCAAGACAAGTTTGTATTAAATAAAAAATATCAGTATTGTCTGACCTTTCATTGTACAGAGTCCCAGCATTTCTTGACATCAAGCTGGCATACATCCATTCCTCTGGAATTGGTTCTGTTCCTCCTGTCTCAGGTAGTAGGTTATAAATAAAAGCCATACACTTGATGGAGAGGTCTTCTTTTACAAGGGCATTGCCTAGGGGGGATCCCTGGGTGGCTCAGGGGTTTAGCACCACCTTGGGCCTGGGGCGTGATCCTGGAGACACGGGATGGGGTCCCATGTCGGGCTCCCTGCGTGAAGCCTGCTTCTCCCTCTGCTTGTGTCTCTGCCTCTCTTTCTCTCTGTATCTCTCTCATGAATAAATAAATAATCTTTAAAAAGTAGAAGGGCATTGCCTGAATTTATGAATATGAGGAGTGGACGGTGGATAGAGGGATATTATCTCAAGAGATGGCAAATTAGAAAATATCCAGATATTTAGGATGGAAGGATATAAGTAGAAAACTGCCAGTGGATTGTGTTTGGGAGGACACATATGAATTTTATGTTCCTGGAGCCTCAGAAAGGATAGCCTAGTGTAAGAGAAGCACGGAGCCAGCAATGTACAAGGCTTGGAATTTTCTGGATCATATGGAAGATTACAAGGATCATGTCATGGAGTTGAGTTTCTCAACCTCTTCTGATAGAATTTCCTTTTTAACCAATTGGTGATTGTAGTGTGATACTAGTCCCAATACCAGTGATGAAGGGCTCCTCAAAGATCTAGCTTTGAAACTGAGAACTCCTTACATACAAAGAAAATTTATCCTCTCACGCATTTCCCCAATCTGATAGATGGTTAGATATAGATAGGCAGGCAGATCTGTATCACAAGGCTCAATTTTCTATGATTCATTATCATTTCTTGAGCAGTTCTCAAGTGCCAGACATTGTACTAAGGATTTTACAGCTACTATCCTATTTAACTTACCATTTCTCAGCTGGTATTACTACTGCTGAATTACATATGAGGACCCGAGATAAAATTCAGTACTGTAGACTTTTGAAGTGTGTAGTGCTATCAACATTAAATTCTTGGTTTTTTAAATTGAACACCAATAAAAAATAAATTTATTTAAAAAATAAATAAATAAATTCTTGGTTTTTCAAGTTATCACATGAACTTAGGAGAGAAAATAGAATTCTAATAGCCCCCCTGATAGTTACCCACTTATGTCTAATTCTTGTTGAATGTCTTAATCATGGGTAACATCTGAGACTGTGATGGGTTAACACTCTTGATGCATCTGCTACATCACACTTTTTCAGAACAAACTGGAGAGAGGTTCTACTGGCTTTGAAGGAGATAGTCAAGCGGTTAGGACTTGAGGGTGGGTTCTAAACCTGAGAATGATGATCCCTACTAACAGTCAGCAAGACAGACACCTCAGTCCTAAACTGCAAGGAACTAAATTCTGCCAATGATCTCCGCAGGCTTGGAAGAGGATCCCAGCTTCAGATGAAATTCCATTCTCAGCTGTCATCTGGTTTTCAGCCTTGAGCAGAGCATCCAGCTCACCTGACTCCAACACTGTAAGAATGGAAATTTGCATTGTTTTATGTTGCTACATTTGCGGTCACTTATAATGCATAACAGAAGACTAATACAGTGGATACCTAGCATTTTCTACTGCATAGATCTGTGTGTTCCTCAGATTGTGTGTGCATGCTGTTGTGTGTGTGTGCAAGACGGAGACAGTACATGCAGGAGAATGATGATGATAATTCTATCATCTTTACCAAAAACTTTTGTAAGAAACAAAGTTGAATTAACTCTAGAATTATCTACCAAGGATGATGTACTTGCCACATGAAAATGGATTTCAGGTTTTCAATTAATGCTGGGTGCCCTCTCTATTCCCATAGGAAGAGACACCAAAGCTGTGGAAAATGACAAACAGGAGCTTTGTAACTACATTCATCCTCATGGGCCTTCCCCATGCACCAGCCCTGGACATCCCCCTCTTCACAATCTTCTTAGTGATTTATGTACTCACCGTGATGGGGAACCTCCTCATCCTGCTGGTGATCAGGGTGGATTCTCACCTCCACACCCCCATGTACTACTTCCTGACCAACCTGTCCTTCATTGACATGTGGTTCTCCACAGTCACTGTGCCCAAAATGCTGATGACCTTGGGGTCTCCAGGAGGCAGGATGATCTCCTTTCACAGCTGCATGGCTCAGCTCTACTGCTTCCACTTCCTGGGCAGCACCGAGTGTTTCCTCTACACAGTCATGTCCTATGACCGCTACCTGGCCATCAGTCACCCACTCAGGTACACCAGCATGATGAGGGGGAGAACGTGTGCCCTCCTGGCCACCGGCACGTGGCTCAGTGGCTCTCTGCACTCTGCTGTCCAGACCACGCTGACATTCCGTTTGCCCTACTGTGGGCCCAGCCAGATCCAGCATTACTTCTGTGATGGACCTCCCATCCTCAGGCTGGCCTGTGCAGACACCTCCGTGAACGAGATGGTGATCTTTGTCAACATTGGGGTGGTGGCCTCGGGCTGCTTCCTCCTCATAGTGTTGTCCTATGTGTCCATCGTCTGTTCCATCCTGAAGATCCGCACCTCAGAGGGGAGGCATAGAGCCTTTCAGACCTGCACCTCCCACTGCATTGTGGTCCTTTGCTTCTTTGTTCCCTGTGTTTTCATCTACCTGAGGCCAGGCTCCAGGGATGCTGTGGATGGGGTCGTGGCAGTCTTCTACACGGTGCTGACACCCCTTCTAAACCCTGTGGTGTACACCCTGAGGAACAAGGAAGTGAAGAAAGCTCTGTTGAAGCTTAAAGACAAAATAACACAGTCCCAGAGCAAATAAACACTGGAAAGTAGATGTGCTCATAAAATAAAAAAGTGATATATTCAGTTATCAACATGCAATATTATTACATGTATAGTTCTACATGGTAATGTTGTTCAAAATCAGCCACTCACGAATATTTGTTGCACAAAGTGGTTTGAGGATTTTTTATATCAGAAGTAAAGCTTTTGGGGCAGCCTGGGGTGGCTCAGCAGTTTAGTGCCACCTTCAGCCCAGGGTCCAAACCTGGAGTCCCAGGATTAAGTCCCACGTCTGGCTCCCTGCATGGAGCCTGCTTCTCTCTCTGCCTGTGTCTCTGCCTCTCTCTCTCTCTCTCTCTCTCTCTCCCCCTCTGTCTCTCTGTGTGTCTCATAAATAAATAAATAAAATCTTAAAAAAAAGAAGTAAAGTTTTAGTGATGTTGAGCTTGCTTATATTCTGATTTATCTATTGCTCTATGAATGGTTTATTTTGTTTTCTTCCACCTTATTGAGCTACAATTGACATATACCATTGTTTTGCCTTCTTAAAAATAAGTATTCTGGTTGGAGCTCCGACACAAAGGGTTGTATTTTTCATATAGCTAAGTTTATAATATATCTTTTTTTTCTTAAAGCGTATCTACCCAACTTGGGAATTTACACTCCTAGTCACAGTGTCCAAGGACAACAGCAGATATCAGTGTCGCTTACTCATGATTGTAACTGTGTGACTACCTTCTCAGTTTATCAATGGCAGTGTATGGCTTTGTGTGTGTGTGTGTGTGTGTGTGTGTCCCCGTGTGACCACTCGTCTTCATGGCACATCCTGATCATGTTCATTGCTCCCACACTGAATGAGTTCTAAGCTGTGAGCAGCTCCTTATTGCTCTGGGGGGTCAGCCAAGACAGGCTGTGGTGCTGACACGTTCCTCTCAGGAACTGCCAACATCCACCATCTTGCCAGAGCCCTGCAGGTTCCCAGGTTGGGTGAGGCGGAGCAGCAGGAAGGTAAGGGCAGAAACCACTAGTCTCCATCACATATTCTGACCTGGGTCTCCTGTGCTACCTGACAGATGTCCCCGGTTGGTACCAAACCTTTCCATGCTGGATGCTGTGCCACAGCTGGTGGCGGCTGGTCATCTGGCCAGGTCCCCCTGCTCTCACCATCTTAGGGTCTTAGAAATTCAGTTGCCCCAAACTACAACCTGCTCTGGGACAAGAGCACCCCACATTGCAGGCTGGGACCAATGATGTTTCCTACGTGAAAGATAAAAATTGAAAAGATATTTAAGTAATGTGTCAACATGAGATTTCCACATATTTCTTTTGCAAATCAGAAAAAAACCCTAGCCAGGACAAAACACCCTGAAAATACCGCCACCGTGCAGTCTGCCTGCACAGTACCAACAGATGTGGATAAGTGGTTCCATCACCAGAAAAACTAAGGAATCTTCTCTGGAATACAAGCTGATATTCCTCCATCCTATTCATCTGGAGAATTAGATGCAAAAGTAGTAGCTTTTCAGAATTCATAGAACTAATCTAACTAAAGCAAATTCTGCTGTGACCAATATATTCAGGATGTTATATATCTAAAAGCATTTTTCATATCTCATCTAAGATAACTGTTGGTACACTCTTCAATATCAAAGCAGTTGTAATTTGGAAGTCATTTGTGAATAAATGTGCAAGATGAGTGCATATTGGATGTATATGTTTACCATGTGTTAGAAAATAAAATTATTTTGCTGAAATTGCAAAAAAAAAAAGCTATTTAGTAGCTACCTTGCCCCTACTTGCGGGCATCCACATGTAATAGATGAAATGCTATACTTGCATCCAAACAAAACAAATATTGGCTCAAATCCTTTGATAATAATTTTATACTCAGTACCTCAATTTTCCATCTCAAAAAATGACCCTCTCTCAAAAAACTGTTATGAGGATCAGATGGATGTATACAATTGTTTTGAGTGATACTGATTCATTATAAATTCTTAATTAAACTTCTAAAGTTCAAACCTGGGGCCATCTGTCAGGTAGCCTGATTCTCAGAATATTTGCCTTCAAACATTATGTCAATGATTCCCAGTAACCAAAAATAGCATTTTGAATGCATGATTGTTGCTTTTTTAAAAATCATCTTAAATTATAGATAATAAATTACTCTAGCTAATTATAGGCAATGTAATCATTCTGGTTCATTAATTATTTTGATAAATTTGCTACATCTATATTTACTGGTTTTCAAGGAATTTCACCTTAAAAAATACCTGAAGCATTAAAATTATAATGAATTAAATAATTGTAGAATAATTCAGAGGCAAAATAATAACATTATTGAGCTTGGAACATGCCAAACACTTCCTAAATTAATCATTATAAGAGCCCTATAAAATAGCTTTTGCTATTATAAAACATGAGAAAATGAAGGCATTCCACATAGGGAACGATGAAATCTGAGCAAATGTCTCATCACATAGTGCAAGATTTTGATGTATTCTCCTGGGTTTCTTCTCAAAATAGCAGCCCTGGTGTATTGAACTTGTCCCCTGAGGCTTGTTATTACTGGTGCCATTCCATTTTTAAGCTGAACTTTAAAATATTGTCTGGTAATACTATGATGCATCTGATCGGCTCCTTGAAGCTTTATCTTCTGAGTTCACTAGTAGTTAACAATGGTCTGTTTTATAAAAGTAGTAAGTGAATTATAAGGAGTAAATAACTAATTTAGGAAAAATCAGGCTCAAATCCAGAATGAAGAGGGGGACTTTATAATGATCCCAATGCTGATACTTGTTCATTGACTCCTGCTACCTCAAATAAATCATCAATGCAATAATACCTTCAACAACTGAAATTAGATGACCCCTCTATTTAAGATACAGGAAACACAGGGCATGAAGACAGTATATGTTCTCCAGACCTCCAGACTCCAATGGGAGACACATAAGTAGATAAAAAGAATCTTCTAGTGTCCTAGAGTATATATTGGGTGCTACAGAAAACATCATGACATCTAACATAGATGAGGTAGTACAGTGAATTACACCCAGAAATAAAGAAAATAGCATATACAGATAACTAACGCTTGCTTCAACCACATAACTCATAATAATTAGTCCATACAGAGTATGAGTAATACAAAGATGATTTCAGTCTATGTGTTTTGGAGTCTGCTCCACATTCACAGAGCTTCTGTTTTCCAGGCCAAGTCATAATGCATGTTGATTCTTTTAGTTCTAACAAGTAGAGAATTGGGACCCAAGAGATTAAACCCAAGGCATTTCACATTTATTTTTATTGCTTGACAATCTTTACATCCAGACCATGCACATGTATTGACCACAACCTGCCCACTCTCAACCACAGGAAGGCCAGAAGGTATATTCCTGCCATGTCCCTCTGGTAGAGATGAGGATGTGTTAGGTGGACTTCATTAAGCAAGACTAAGGTCTAACTCAAATATTTGCAGTCTGATCCTATTCTTCTCACTGTGGGTAAAATTAAGACAAATTCATATCTTTTCCTCCTTAGTGGAATGAGAGGGTCATATCCTTAATCAAAGTTGTCAGTATCAAGTATTTTCAGAGACCTTGTTCTCATATTTGGATATTCATACTATCGAAGTGACCAGGGAGGGGGTGTACATATTAGATCAGAAAAGACATTGGTGAAACCTTACAGATTCGGTATCACTCTATTCCTCCAGTCCACCCATAGTCAGAGCAGGGGCTGTGGAAAGCCATAGTAGAATTTTGAAAATATGGAAATTTGTGCAGCGAGTCTCAGGGAGTCAGATGCCCTAATGATAGCACTAATGATCATTAGATACAAGTAGATGGCAAGGGCTCTTGTGGAGTGAGATATTATTAGGTAAGACATGCAAGAATTTCTAGTTAGTTGTCCTCTAAAAGGTGCCTGCAGGCTGTATATTCACACATGTGTCGATGTGATATGAAAGTATTTAAAATCATTAATGAAATGTGACCAACCATTCATAGGTGAACAAACCATAAAATCAACACAGAAGAGTAATGTACAATGGGCAGCCTGCCACGTTAATTAATCCATCACTGACATGGGCCAATTTGCCCTGTGACCTCAGCTTTCTGCTGGGTCCAAGGAAAGCCTTGATTTTCAATATGTCCCAATTTGTCTTGTTTTAAGGAAGGCAAGGGACAGCTTCCAAGCCTTTTCTAATACTAGAGATAAAACCAGAAGTCACTAATCACAACTTCTTAAGCTCAACAACTGAACATTTTTAATGATATAATATTTATTCAGATTTGTTTATATGTCTGAGTTTTTAAACTTTCTGATCCTTCCTATAGCTCAAATACTCCTTTCAGGATTAATTTTATTATTATGTTATATATATTTAAGTTACTAGATATGGTTGTAGTAGTGGTAAAAACTTTCCATTTTTTTAACATCTCCAAATATCATTATTTCACACATAGTTTATAGTTGCTCAACCCTGAATTGTATCTATGTTTATTGAAGTATAGTTGACACATAATGTATAATAATTCAGATGTCCAATATATATTATTCCACAAGTCTATGCATTACGCTCTGCTCACCACAAGTGTAGCTTCCTCTGTCGCCTACAACCCTGTTACAATATCACTGACTGTACCTCCTATGCTGTGCCTTTCCTCCCATGACTCACTCAGTCCATACCTGGAAGCCTGAACCTCCAGGTCCCCTTCGCTCACTTCGCCCCCTTCCCAGCCCTGCCCCTCTGGCAGCCACCAGTTTGTTCTCTGTATTTATTAGCATAAAATTCTTGATTGGCATTTATCTTCTCACACTCTTTGCACTTTATGTCAATATTTGTCAATTTGTATCATTGCTAAGGCTCTGTCAGCTGTTAAAATATTTCACTGAAGAATAACTTACTAATAGCAATTTTCACAAGTCATATATTTTTAAACTGTTTTGCTACTACAAAAAATCTGGGATTTTAATATCTTCCTGTTAAATTGATTCTTTTTTTTTGAGAGAGAGAGAGAGAGAAAGGGTGTATGCTGGGGAAGGGGCAGTGGGAGAAAGGGACAATCCAAAGTAGGCTTCACTTTGTGCAGGGCCCTATGCAGAGCTAGACCTCATGCCCTGAAATCGTGACCTGATTAGAAATCATGAGTGGATACTTAACTGACTGAATCATCCTACCACAGCAAATTGATTCTGTTATCTTTATAAAATAAGCTTAATACTCACCGACAAAAACAAAGGTAATCTTGCATTCGTGACAACATGGTTGGACCTCGAAAGTGATAACAAGTGTAGTTAAGTGATATAAGTCACAGAAAGAAAAATAGCATATGATTTCACTTACACATAGAATCTAAACAACAAACAAACAAATAAGCAAACAATAAAACAGAAACAGGCTTAACAAATACAGAACCAAGGGCAGTGCCAAATTAGGTGCAAGAAATAAAGGTAAAATTTTCCAGTTATCAAATAATAAGTCACAGGAATTAGAAGTACAGAAAATACATAATTTTTTGTGATGAGAGATGGTGACTACACTTATCCTACATTTCCTCATGTAGATCATTGTCGAATCACCATGACTAATATAATACTGTAAATCAACTAGACTTCAATAGAAAAAAATTTAAATATGTCTACACTTCTTACCTCCTACCTTAAAGTTCACTTTTTTTTTATATGAATATAGACTTGGGTTTTTTCCTGGTGTTTTTGCATATATTTTCCACTCTGTTTCCATTTGTAAGTTTCCATTCTTTGTATTTAATGAAGCTCCTTATAAACTAGATAATTAAGAATTTTTATGTCTGTTTGCAACATTTTAATGTTATTTGAGATGGTTAATATATCTGATTTGCTGATATAGTTGGATTTAAATTGAACATTTTGCTATTTGTTTTCAATGCATACCTTAAACTTTTTTTCTTTATTCCTGTGCTTCTTCTGTCTGCCTTGTATTAATCAAAGTATTTAATGTATAAAACAAGAGTCCATCATTATATTTTTTGTTATTTAACTTATCTCATTATTCCATTATCTTTTTATGATATTCAATATAATTTTTAGTATTATAACTTACTTACATTAGTACTTTTACCAAATCCTAAAAATCCAAGACTCTTACAATCATTTAACTCCATGTAACAGCTAATATATTTTTATATTTTGTCCTATATTTTATTTCTATGTATGTTATAAACCTCAAAGGATATTATTATTGGTGCTTTAAATGGTCAACACTGCTAAAAAGTGAACAGTGTTTTATATTTACCTATAATTTCCCTTTCCAGTCCTATTTATTCCTTCTTGTACTTAGATCCTTCTCACCTGCTTTAGATATGCTTATGATGCTATTTACATGTAATCTCTATAGCAGAATAGTTCAATAGCATTAGCAAACTGGAAGAACAGCAATTTGGGACCTTCAATGCCTTGGTATCTCCCAGGACCATGCTATTAAGAAGTAGCTGCTCTTAGAAGCACTGTCTCTGGGGCTCTTTAAATTTACAATCTCTATAAAAGTCTTTGGGTGTTATTGTGACAAACAGTTCTGTAAGGTTCAGCAACAGATTTGAGCAAATCCCCCAAAGACTGTGCTTCTTGGGCTTACTTGGAAAAGTAAGAAAGCTGGAGGTTACCCTTTCCTTATACGGACCCTCCTTATGCCACTCATTGAATGGGAGGAGGAAACAGATGTTTAAGGCCAGAACAGACCAGAGAATGTAGTGACCAGTCCTCTTGCTTACTTAACCTCATGGGCTTTACTTGTCTTTTCTCCTAAGTTACACTGTCAGCCAGATAATTTCACCTGAAGCCCCTTCAGGTACTTAGCCCAAACAGTTCCAAAATGAGACTTTCATTCTACCCCCAGAACTCACCTTTGTTACTTTCTCTACTCTCGAGTTATGTCACAGCTGTCAGAGCATACTAACTTCCCCACCAACTCGACCTCCTCACACACTTGGCTACCACATGCCACCTGCTACACCACTCTCAGTGTCTGCTGTTATTGCCTCACCTGGATCATCATGAGTGTGTGTTTCTTCTTTTCTGAGATGCAGTTGAAAAGGCTCTCTCGATGTTTCTCCCCTAAAGCTTGCCTTCCTCTAAACTATCTTCCTTGTTGCTATTATGTCTCAAAATGGAAATGCCATCATATTGTTGTCACATTTGTGTATTTTAATAACTTTCCAGAATGTGCAAGATGAAAGTCCTTTTCTTATTGTCTAATTTTTCCTACTCCTCTTCTTATGCCTCTATGCATTTTTATATTGGGGCTATAAGCTCCTTGAAGGGATGTGTGTGACTCTGTAATCTTTATGCCTATGGTGTCTAGGATTTAATACATATTTGTATATTGAATGGATAAGTGGGTGGATTTAGGCAGGAAAGAGGAAAAAGAGAACAAAAAATGTTAGAGGGTGGTAAAACAACTTTTGATTTGTTTATCTAGCCCTTCAACAATTAAACGACTAATAATTGATAGCTTTGTTCAGAGGTAATATTTATGTTAGCTAAAAATCCTCACAGAAGACATCCTTACAGTCTTGCAACTGTTCAGAATCTTTACTGTGGTGATGGATACCCAAAACCACACAGGTATTAATACACACCTATGCACACATACAACACATGTACAAATAAAATTGGGCAAATTTGAATACAAATTGTGTATCAAATCAATACCAATATCTACTATAGTTTTACAAATTGTTGCCATTGGGGGAAACTCCATGTATTTATGCAGTGGATGTCTTCACTTTATTGGTTAAACTTTATATGATTCTACAATTATTTTAATAATATTTTCAACCAAAAAATGACACTGATATTTATCTTACATATCTTCATTAAACATTTAATTACTTTCAACATGGTTTGTTTAACATATATTATTACAGAATTTTTAATCGTTTACCATATTTCCACTTTAAAACTATTAATAGGTCTCTCCTTAGGCACTATACTTACCACAACGTACCCTGGATGATACTATACTTGTTTTTCTCCCTCTCCAGGTAACAACCTTCGTGAATACAGAATCCATCTATTCTTTTGGTATATCTATTGCTTATCACATGACTTAACATTCAGTAAATGTCCCATAATATTTTGTGCTAGTATGAATAAGTAAAATAGTAGGATGTTACAAGAAACTTGGAAGAATCTAAGTGACCCCAGTGGCTAAGTAATTTTGTTCTAACTTGTCCTCAATTTTCTCCTTTATAAATTGAATAAGGTTATAGACAAGGCCATATCAGTCTGGTTTATTGAAATGAACACCGTAACTGACCTCTTAAATGGATCACGGTATCATGGTTTATATTGATCATGCCTTTATAGATGGTGCAATTTTCTCCCTAGCTTAGTTTCATAACTTACTTAGAGCAAGATATACATCCTAGCACAGATGGGTTGTCTTGCTAATGGGTCCCTGGAAGGCAGATGCTGTAAGTCTGAGGAGTCTGACAAGTAATCTCCAGTTCTAACAGGAATCTGCCAGGTTTCTCTTCTTTCTTGGTACGCTAGGTGGCATTGGCATTTATTGCATTAACAGGATACAGGTGAGACTCAAACCATTTGTTTTCTGAAAAATTACTTTAAGCACTAACAGTATAGGTACATATTTGAATGACTTCTTTGAGGTTCATGGCCGAAACCTTATCTCCCAATTATGGGATCCAAGTCCATTTTACATTTTAAGTCAAACAAACATGACCCACAGACAACAATAAGTCCATGTAAGTAACACTTAGAATCTGCTTCTAAAATTGGTAGAGACTTTCAATATTTATTGGTAGCATATTTTTGTATCTAAGATTATTTTCTTATTTTTCATATATTTTCTATTCATCCCTTATTTACTCACAAAACTAATTTTGAGATTGCAGAAATTAGGAACTTTGCATTTAAGATAAAAGGAGCTCTTTAAATATTTAACAACAATCTAAATAGTCATTTCTGTGACCAATTCAGTACAAATATTGCATAAAGTACAAAGGTAGACAAATATGTACTTTAAAAAATCTTGGAAAAAAAATCTTGGAAGTCAAAGTGAAAAAATTAAAGAGTTCTACTTTGTAATTATCTCATAAATTTGAATAAAGCCATTCTTGACAATCAAGTATTTTTGGTGTGATATTGTATAATGTAAAATTTCATCTTTTAGGTACTATATTATAAAGTGAATTGCAATTATTACATGTGATGTTTTACAATATAAAGATTTAAAAATTGAAAGAGATTTTTAGATTGTTTAATTTAAATTGACAAAATAAAATATAGATATATTGTACTGAAGAGTAATTCTGGAAAATACTCATCAGAGTATAGGAGCAACCACTTTTCTGATGATTTACTTGGTAGAACATAAAAGGGAAGAAATAAGTCATCATCCTTTCTTAGATTGTCACCATAAATGACTGCTTATACTGGGGTTCTGGCAAGCAGTTAAGAGGGAAAATTAAATATGTATTAAATTTTAATTTAAAAATTAAGACTGGATAATTGAAATGTTCCTTACAAGTATAATGTTCAAGGTTGGTGGTTCAATTTAGTTCTAAATAAGTAAAAGAGAAGCTAGCCACATCTGGTCTTTCTTCTTTATTTACATTGGGTGAATATTGACTTACTGCCCACGTTGAGCAGAGCTTTCTTCACTTCCTTGTTCCTCAGGGTGTACACCACAGGGTTTAGAAGGGGTGTCAGCACCGTGTAGAAGACTGCCACGACCCCATCCACAGCATCCCTGGAGCCTGGCCTCAGGTAGATGAAAAGACCAGGGCCAAAGAAACAAAGGACCACAATGCAGTGGGAGGCACAGGTCTGAAAGGCTCTGTGCCTCCCCTCTGAGGTGCGGATCTTCAGGATGGAACAGACGATGGACACGTAGGACAACACTATGAGGAGGAAGCAGCCCGAGGCCACCACCCTGATGTTGACAAAGATCACCATCTCGTTCACGGAGGTGTCTGCACAGGCCAGCCTGAGGATGGGAGGGGCATCACAGAAGTAATGCTGGATCTGGCTGGGCCCACAGTAGGGCAAACGGAACGTCAGCGTGGTCTGGACAGCAGAGTGCAGAGAGCCACTGAGCCACGTGCTGGTGGCCAGGAGGGCACACGTTCTCCCCCTCATCATGCTGGCATACCTGAGTGGGTGACTGATGGCCAGGTAGCGGTCATAGGACATGACTGTGTAGAGGAAACACTCGGTGCTGCCCAGGAAGTGGAAGCAGTAGAGCTGGGCCATGCAGCTGTGAAAGGAGATCATCCTGCCTCCTGGAGACCCGAAGGTCATCAGCATTTTGGGCACAGTGACTGTGGAGAACCACATGTCAATGAAGGACAGGTTGGTCAGGAAGTAGTACATGGGGGTGTGGAGGTGAGAATCCACCCTGATCACCAGCAGGATGAGGAGGTTCCCCATCATGGTGAGTACATAAATCACTAAGAAGATTGTGAAGAGGGGGATGTCCAGGGCTGGTGCATGGGGAATGCCCATGAGGATGAATGTACTTACAAAGCTCATGTTTGTCATTTTCCAGGGCCTTGATGTCTCTCCCTATGGGAATTGAGAGGACACCCAGCATTAATTAAAAACTTGAAATCCATTTTCATGTGGCAAGTGCATCATCCTTGGTAGATAATTCTAGACTCAACTTTGCTTCTTACAAAAGTTTTTGGTAAAGATGATAGAATTATCATCATCATTCTCCCGCATGTACTGTCTCTGTCTTGCACATACACACAAAGGCATGCACACAGAAACTGAGGAACACTCAGATCTATGTGGTAGAAAATCCTAGGTATCCACTGTTTTAATCTCCTGTTATGCATTATAAGTGACCACAAATGTAGCAACATAAAACAATGCAAATTTCCATTCTTACAGTATTTGAGTCAGGTGAGCTCGGTGTTCTGCTCAAGGCTGAAACCAGATGTCAGCTGAGTCTGGAATCTCATGGGAGACTTGGGGTCTGCTTCCAAGCCTGTGGAGATCATTGGCAGAATTCAGTTCCTTGCAGTTTAGGACTGAGGTGTCTGTATGTCTTGCTGACTGTTAGCAGGGATCATCATTCTCAGCTTTAGAACCCACCCTCAAGTCCTAACCACTTGACCATCTGATAACACAGCAGCGTACTGCTTCAAAGCCAGTAGGAGAACCTCTCTTCAGTTTGCTGTACAAAGTGTGATGTAAAAGAATGCCTCCCGAGTGTTTTCCCATCATATTCTCAGGTCTCACCTGAATTCAAGGGGAGAAGATTTAACAGAGTGTACACTACAGGGTAGCGGCAGGGGTGGGGGGGGGTGGAGGGACTTTTGGAATTCTGTTGTCTCTCCAAAATTCATATGGTAACTTAAAGAATCAAGAATTTAATTGTGATACCACTGCACACTTTAAATGTACAGTACACCTGAATAATTTTGGGTGGTCGTCATATATAACTTGGCAGCAGTAATACAGGTTAAAAAAAACTATAAGTATTAAATAAGGCAAGAGATGGGTCCTTAATAAAGGGTCTGGCACTTGAGAACTGCTTGAGAAATTATAATGAATCATACAAAATTGTTGCCTTGTGATATAAAATTCCCTCTCTATATACTTACCTATCTAGTCTCCTATATACCAATCTATCTATAGAGAGGGAGGAATGAGAGGAGAATAAATTCTCTTTGTGCTGTAGAGATTTCTCAGTTTCAAAGCTAGATCTTTGAGGAGCCCTTCATCACTGGTATTGGGACTTGTGTCTCACTATAATCACCAGCTACTTATAAAGGGACCTCCTTTAGAGGAAGTTGAGAAACTCAACTCCATGACATGGTCCCTGTAATCTTCCATATGATCCAGAAAATTCCAAGACTTGTATACTGCTGGCTCCATGCTTATCCATGCTTATCCTTCCTAGGTTCTAAGAACGTAAAATTCATGTGTTCTCCCGAACACAATCCACTGGCAGTTTTCTACTTATATCTTTCCATCCTAAATATCTGGATATTTTCTAATTTGCCATATCTTGAGATAATATCCCTCCATCCACCGTCCACTCCTCATATTCATAAATTCAGGCAATGTCCTTCTAAAAGAAGACCTCCCCATCAAATGTATGGCTTTTATTTATGACCTACTACCTGAGACAGGAAGAACAGAACCAACTCCAGAGGAAAGAATGTGTGCCAGATTGATGTCAAGAAATGTTGGGACTCTGTATAATAAAAAGTGAGGCAGAATTGATATTTTTTATTTAACCCAAATTAGTCTTGAGTTAAGGATTGTTATTATTGTTATTGTTATTGTTATTATTATTTGAGGGAAGACTATGTAACTGGCTCCACAGTATGAGAGAACATGAGGATCTCTGTTCTCGGCAAAGCTTAGACAAAATGTATCCCGTGTCTAGACAATGTGGCTCAAGCTACACCAAGCTATAATTTTCATGGGTAAAGGGAGTGGGAGGCTCAGGCTTCCAGGTATGGAATGAATAAGTCATGGGAATAAAAGCACGACAGAGAGGGGCACCTGGGTGGCTCAGGAAATTGTGCATCTGCCTTTGGTTCAGGTCAAGATCCCAAGGTCTTAGGATCAAGCCCTGAGTCTAGCTCCCTGCTCAGCAGGAGTCTGTTTCTGTCTCTCTCTCTCTCTCTCTCTGTAAAATAAATAAACAAATAAAATCTTTAAAAAAAAAAGCACAGCATAGGAAGTACAGTTTGTATTGCAACAGCATTGTATGGTGACCCATGGTAGCTATGCTTGTGGTGAGCAGGGCATAAAGTACAGAGAAATTGAGTCACTATGTTGTACACCTAAACCTAGTGTAGCATTGTGTCAACTATACACCCAAAAAGATTTTGGAAGCATATTTTTCAAATCAGAGAATATATAACAGAGACAAAATTATTATAATCACCTATATTGATATCAGAATTCAAAAACTTGAATAAATGCATCTGACATTTCTACTTGACCAGGAGTATCCCATACCCAGGATAACTTCATATTCAGATTAGATCAAATAGGAACCTTTCATAATATGAATTGCAAATAGCTTGAGATTTAAGGCAGGACTATCAATTAGAGCTGTCAGTTGTCAGCTGTCAGTTCTTTGCCCATGATGCAGCAACTTAGTCTCTATTTGTAGGCCTTTAATTAATAATTTTGAGTGTATGTGTGTGGAGAGAGAGAGAAAAAAAAAGGGAGAAAGAGGAGACAGACAAAGAGAGGAGACAGAGAGAACAGAGAGAATAGACAGAGACAGTGGCAAAGTGAGACTTGGTATCCAAGGTGAAAGGAGGTCTGACAGTGCCCAAGCATCCTATCTCTCAGTGGAAGTTCAAGAGGGAGAGCAAGGACACTAAGAGAAATCTACCATTTTACGAACTCACCTTACAGTATGTGCTTCATTTTGGTATAAAACTCATCTGTGTTTTCTTTCTTCCAGTTTTTCACTATCATTATTGAGACTGTACTTTGCATTTACTATGATTCTTTGGTGATTCAAGACCCAACTCGTTGAACTGCAGGGAATGGAAACTAATGTAGGCTAGATGAATAGGAACTTAACTTGATTTAGTGTCTCAGGGGATGGGATTCCTCTTGGGTCTTCAGATTCCCTTGATAAGCAGAAAAACAGGAAGAAGAGACTGATCAAAGGTTTTTAATAATGCATATATTTCCCACTGTATTTGCTTTTTGAACCCTCTTGAGAAGAAGTCACATCTTTCTGAAAGTAGTATTTATACCTTGGAGGAAGGAGTGCTCGCTTCGAGCATTATACTATATACTATATAGTATACTATACCTAGTGTATACCATATACTATACCTAGGAGGAAGGAAAGAGGACCCAGTCACCATTTTCCCTCAACAGTAATGTATATAAACACATAACCAGGACTCTTAACTCAAAATTGTCCAGAATCCATAAATGGTCTCAACTGGTCCCACTCTCTATCTCATGCCACTCTCTTGCCTACTATCTTTTTAAGGTGTGTTTAAAACATAAGTCTTAAATTTTTTAGGTTGTTCAGAGTCTTAGAGCAGCTTTTCTGAAAGAAGTACCTAAGGATACTTAACTATTTCCCAGTTGTATATGTAGTAGATTGCATTGCTGTCATAATTTTTATGCTCTGTGTGTAAACACTTGACATATAGAAGTGGATCTTCATTTGTAAATAAGCTTTTCATGAATTGTATTGATTTCTTGATTTAAGGTAATAGTCTTTTGCTTATTAGCATTTTGAACTTTTACATATTAAGATAACTAATTCAAGTTACTAATATCAACATCTATTGCTGGCTTGGATGAAGGAAAAAGCTTCATCATCCCACAGAGTGTTGGTACAAATCTGTATAGTTACAGCACCTTCTTTAGAAAAGCAATATAACAGTAGTTATTGGGTTTAAATTATGTACACTTTATTTCCAGTAATTCCATTCCAGGAACATATTCACATTTATAAAAAGCACCAGGGTAAAGGGTCTTTATTCAAATATGTGTTGACACGTGGTTTTTAGTGGCAACACAATTGAAAACCAAGTGAATAACCCTAGAGAAAATAAATTATGCAGTTGGAACATCATGAAATCTTAAGCAGCTACTAAAAGATTGAATTATAACCACACCAGTTACCTCTGAGAGACTTTCATGGGATATTGTCAATGGGGAGACAGAAGTATGGTCAGCATTGTGCCATTTTTATAAAGCAAATAATCACAAACTCTATATTACAGGAATATAAGAAAGGAGTAGAAGGATATAGATGAGGTTATTAATCTGGAGTGGAAAAGTGGTGGTGAGAAAAACAGACAAAATATATTTTAAAAATGAGAATAATAATATAACATGATGTAATCTAATTACTTTAAAATTTTATTTGTTATTGTATGCCTAAAAAACCAGAAATAAAAGAATTGGATCTTGATCTTCTGACCTGTACAGGAACAGCAACATTATATATTTTAAGTAAAAAAGCAAGCTAAACAAAACTTTATATTTCAATTGAAACACATTCCCCCCACACACACACAAAAAAAGGAAACACATTTCCCCGCACACACACCAACATGAACTCTAGTAAAGAACACCTACAAAAAACAAAAGAATCAAACTTGGAAAAGAACAGGAAATAGGAAAAAGTAGAATTATTCAAAGATCATGCCTAATAAATAAGTGGTGAAGGTCCACTGACCATCAATGTGTGGTGAAATCCACTGGGGCTTACCATCACCACCACAGGGGCTACTAACACCACCATGTGTTAAGGGGCATGAACCCCTTAACACACTGCAGGATGCTATCACCCTACCTTTCTTTCTTTTTTTTTTTTTAATTTATTTATGATAGGCACAGAGAGAGAGAGAGAGAGAGAGAGAGAGAGAGAGAGAGTAAGCGGGCTCCATGCACCAGGAGCCCGACGTGGGATTCGATCCTGGGTCTCCAGGATCGCGCCCTGGGCCAAAGGCAGGCGCCAAACCGCTGTGCCACCCAGGGATCCCTCACCCTACCTTTCAAATCTCTATGCTGCTAATCCTGTCATGGTCATCACCCAAATCATCCTCTCTTGCATGTGCCTTTAATTGCCCTTACTTCTGACTCAAAATCTAGGTTGATATATCTTATTGGTCAGTCCAGATCCCATGACCATGTTCCATATTTACTAGAGGGAATGGGAAAGTATCTGGTATTGCTGTTTCTGTAGCAAAATGCAGGCCCACTTACTGCAAGAGGGTTTAAATGATACATAAGCAAAGTATATGAACAAATAAGAGTGCCAATAAAGATCCATGCCTGACCACGGCACTGACTGCACACCATCTGTATACATCCTCTCCTGCCTATTTACATGCACACAATGTCAGCACCTGCTACAGAGCAGCTGTATTCTTCATGTCACTTCCTTCACACAAAGAGCCATTCTGATACATCCCCATTTATTCCATCCAGATCCAAACCTGGAATCTCTGAGTAAAGTCAGTTCCATCTCTAGTCTGAGACAATTCTAACTCAACACCATGTGCCTTATGGACAAACTAGTAAAATTCCATGAACACAATTTCCATAAGAAAATCCAATAAATAAAGGGAGGAAAGTAAAAAAATGGCAGTACATACATGCCAAAGTAATGCAGATATATATTTAGAAAATACAAGACTTACTTTGCAACTGGTTATGAGGAAATAGCTAGCATTAAAGACTTCTGTCTTCTTCAACACATCCTCTTATCAGGAAACTCAGAATATCAATGTTACCGATGGGGTGAATCACACCATTTTTTCTGCAAGGCACAACTATGTTTTGATCTTGCCAAATTTTGATCTTGCAATATATGCTGCAGTCATTTATGATTAATTTTTATGTCTGGATGTAGTTATATGCAGGGGCTTCCCATAGAATCACCTAACTTCACTGCCTGCATCAGGAAGAAAGCAAAGTAGACAAATTACTGCCTTACATGTTTGCCCAAATACTTTTTTCAGCAGGGGGATAAATGCCAGCAATTCTACATTTTATGTCATATGACAGGGCAAATATTTTTCGTCACATAGTGGGCCAAGAAAATGAAACCTTGGAGAGCCCCTCCATGTGGAAATAGGAATAGCAAGGGAAGTCGTGTCCTTCATCCTATGTCAGTACATCACATAGATCCTTGGAACTACTTATTTGGTATTTCAGGAGTAAAATGAAATAGAAGAAACTAGAGCATAGTACAAGCTGACATTGCTGAACATTATCAAATTGGACTGGATTTTGTTGACTAGTCTAACGTATCCCAACAGAACTGTCACTGAAATGGTAGTTTGTTTCTGTAGGTTTTATTCCCACAATGCAGTACACATATGAATTTGCAGGGCATCTGAGTTATCTTCTCGAAATTTCCTGCACACCAGCTCCTATTAGTGTGATGTCACCAGTATAGTTAACTGACATAATATCCTGACTGTTGGTGAGCATACAAGTCACTATAGTTAAATCATTATACAAAAAGCATGATCTCAAACTATACCTGTCACATATGAAATAAAAATTACCTTTCAATAAAAAAATGAAAGGTGTAAAGAAGGCTTTCTCTTTAAAAGGCACAAAATCGGGCAGCCCGGGTGGCTCAGCAGTTTAGTGCCACCTTCAGCCCAGGGCCTGATCCTGGAGACCCGGGATCTAGTCTCACGTCAGGCTCCCTCCGTGGAGCCTGCTTCTCCCTCTGCCTGTGTCTGTCTCTCTCTCTCTCTCTGTCTCTCTCATGAATAAATAAAATCTTTAAAAAAAATAAAATAAAATAAAAATAAAAGGCACAAAATGAATTAAGTAGAAATTCTCAAATTTGGTATAGTTGAATTATCAAAAGACATTCTAAAGGTAGAGAAAAGGTTAAGTTATACATTGAGAAAAGGTATTTAATATACATAAAATAAATGGAAAGCAAAAAGTATTAGTAGTTTTAATATAGAAAAAATATTAAATCAGGAAGTAAAGAAAACAAACATAATAGGCAAAAGTCATACACAGACTTTTCAATGGAAAAACAAATGGAAATGGAAATGGAAAACAAGAAACGTTGAAAAACCAAAGAAAACATGCTCAAAATCCTTAGTAATCACAGAAATGCATATTTAAACTACAATAGTATATAAATTTATGTTTTCAAGTTCAGATTAAGAAAAATGCCATCTCTGATATACGAAGTACTAGCAAGACCGTAGACTGTAAGAGCCCTTAAGCTCCTAGTTAATGTGAATATCAGTGTGAACACGAGATCTCCAATACAGTTACAGATCTGCATACTGTGTGGTCCAGCAGAATCTTCTCCAGGGACCTAATAGATTTTGTACATCTGTTTTCCTACCATATATAAATATATCCTTAGCAGCTCTGCTTGCGGGCAGCAAAAAATGTTCATAGCTCAAATGTTGTTTGGAAAGAGAACATTGTGAAAAGAGAGAGAGAGATGAAAAATATGCTTTTTTCACAAAAATGATACCACAGAGGTTTTAAAAAAAAAAAGTGAATTAACCACAGCCATGAAGATCAGTGAGTCTCAAAACACACCTTTTAGGTAAGAATACTGCAGTATGATGCCCTTTATATAAAGTTCAAAATAGAAATGAACACATATTTGGTAAACTGACAAAAGAAAATCAAGGAAAGAAATAACAAATTTCAGGATATTCTCTTTCTTATCTGTCGTAGGAGGAGTGGAGGATGCCATGGAAGAAAAGCACAAAGACGATGCAGTGGTTCTTGTAACATTTTATTCTTAAATTCGATCATGGTTACACATATTGTTTTATAAGTATTTATTCATGTGTATTTTGTATGCATCATATGAATCTAGTTTGTAAAAGTTTCCGAATACATAGGTGTACATTAAAACTTTCAACATACAAAAATGTGGAACATATTTGGAAACAGTTACAAATCAGATGTATTTATCAGTTGGAGACACTGATGTGCTGATGGCTGTGCTGATATATCCTAACAAGACCACATCTAGATCTGGAGCTGTGATATTACTCAATACTTCGTTAAGCTTGAAATTTTGTTGGTTCAGAGAACTGTTTATCACCTAACGAGGCAAAGTTCAATAAATGTGTTGGTCTGATTATTTTTTCCTGCGTAGTTCCTGTACGGAATACAGGTCCATTTGGAGAAAGATAGCAAGAATATGCACAGTATATACTTATGTTGTAACTGCAGGGAAATTTGTGTCTTTCCTTCTCCAAAGTGGCATTAAATCAGTGAACTGGCTCAACCAGGAATTGGGTAAGAGCATTTATACCTGTGGTGGCTCAATTTTGGCCTCTCTTTATGTGGGTTTTGTTATGTTAATAAGAATAGACTTCTTGGGCTGGCTAAATACCACCACCCCACCACCCCCACCTCTCATCTGTGAGTTAAGACCCACTGCTTATGATCCTTAAAAATACTGTAAAAATTAAAAGCTCATTTCAATCACAATAATTCCAGCCAGTATCTGGCTCCTGATCATATCCTGTATCAATGTCATTCTTAGAGTCTTGTTAAAGGGAATATCTTCTTGGCCCTTTCAGGGGATATTGTTTACACATGAGTTGGCAAGTTGAAGGTATGATAAATCCACTTCCATATTGCCAGTTTCTCAAGTCATTAGATTCCTTTCCCTGTATTATTATTTAGCATAAGCCACTGTTGAGTCCAACTGTCAGCCAACCAATCAGTAAGAAGAAAGAGTAAGGCTACTGTCGTCTGATGAAACTGGCACGATGGCTGCAGAACTTCTGGAAGGCTCATCATGGTCATTTACCCAGATATTGCAGGGCAGTCTTTTCTCCTCAGTCAAATTCTTTTGGAATTCATGTTCACCTGACTAAAACTAATGCTGATGGTGGTGGACTGGGGAGGGAGAAAGGGCACTTGAGGTGTGTGACTGAGCAAAACTTCCCTCCTCCTAAAAGAGAGGCCTCGTGGATTTCCAAGCAAAGCAAGAACAGCCTCATCAGATGGAGCAGGAGGGCTTGATTCTTCTCAGTAGGGAGGTTCGGTGTGGGATTGGAGATTCAGGCATGACCTCCTCCAAATCCTACCACCAGTTCCCAGTTCATCTCTTAGACCTCTGTTCTTTCTAGTCATTCCCTAATTTTACATGACAGCACTAGCAAGCAAGGAAGTTCATCTGATATTCTAGCTAAAAATCCACCATCAACGTATGTGGGGTTTTGTTTTTGTTTTCCACTATTTCATCCCTGCTCCATGACAAAATAAAGTATTATTTATAATAGAAGGCTACTGGGCTTCAGTATGTTCTTTATTTGAACTGATGCAGATTGGAGATTCTCAGACCCTCCCTGTAAGTTGTCACTTACGTGAGAAATTCCTACCTCCCTCCCAGAGACCTTCCATGGCCCCATCCATAAAGAAACTCAAATGGGAGGCAAAGGGAGCTCTAGAATAGAAAAACAGCCACGTAGGCTCCCTAAACATGGATAAAAGGTCTTTCCTGACATTCCAAGGCCAAGAATCCACATCCGAATTAGAACCAAAGCCCCAGTTAGTAATCAAGTATTCTTTTGCCTGGTATTATTCTAGGTAAATATTTATTCCCATCAGGGATACCACAAAGTTTAAAATCCCTCTATGACAGAGGAATGAGGTGTCTGGAGTCTAGTTCCTTCCATCTTTCTTTCTACATGTAGAATTCTCTCAGCAGAACCCTAAATCTCACTTAAAATCTATATCATGAGGAAGTATAGAAAACTAGGGAATCGTGTCCTTATACTAAGGGAATGTACTAATCAACTGATGCTGATTTTCTTAAGTGGAGAATGGCTCAGTCAAAAAATAAAGCAATTGCAAAGTTGTGTCTCACAGCATGTTACATTAAAATTACGCACCAACAATGGTTCAAAGTAAATAATTAAAACATGCTAAGAAACAAAAACTTTTTCAACTAATTTTTATTGATCTATAGTTTGACCAGTACTATTCCAGAACTACACGTTCCTCTCTTCTCACAGATATAGTCCTTATTATATATCTACATAGACTTAGAGGAGATTGTATCTACTACATACACAGTACAATCTTTCACTTATGAACCTATTCTCTTTATTTTATTTTTTCTCTTTTTTTAAGATAGATTTATTTATTTATTTATTTATTTATTTATTTATTTATTTATGATAGACATAGAGAGAGAGAGAGAGAGAGAGAGAGAGAGGCAGAGACACAGGCAGAGGGAGAAGCAGGCTCCATGCCGGGAGCCCGACATGGGACTTGATCCCGGGACTCCAGGATTATGCTCTGGGTCAAAGGTAGGCACTAAACCTTTGAGCCACCCAGGGATCCCCTATTTAGAACTGTTTTTTTTTTTCAAGTGTAAAATAGGGGTGTGCTCTAGATCATTTCTCCAAAGGGCCTTCCAGCTCTAAGTGTGTTTCACTTTTAAGGGATTGCCAAAATTTCATACTCCATCTACCTTGGTCTCTTATTTGCATATTGGATGATCAAGACATTTCTGCTTGAAACAGTATTGTCTGTCTTAAGAATTTACCCTTTGAATTTGAGTGGAATTCAAAGGGCACTTTTAGGTGATTAGTGTATGGCACTCATGTAGCATCTTCCGCTTTAAAGTTCTTTCATATTCCCTCCCCCACTTTTATGGGATAAACAGATAAGGCAACATTAGCTCCAATTTAGATAGAGGAGTGATCCTCCCTGACTCCTGATCAAATGAATGGTCTTAGCAGGATCCTATGCTTCAGGAACTCTACTAAATAAACTTCCTGGATTTGCCCTAGCTCACATATTGCTGCTAATAAAGCCCACTGCAACTTGTTTTCATGCAAGTTAATTGCCCCTGAAGGATGAAGCAGAAGTGATGTCAGCCTCGGCCCCCACCCCATGGGGACCACAGGAAGGAAGAAGCTACTGGCCAGAAAGTGAGACTCCAGAGCTCAAAGCCCAGAGACATCACTGCCAACACTTTCAAAAAGGCCACAAAGAGGAGGGACATGCTCAGAGAAGTGTACAGAAGGAATACAGTGACAAAATCAAGCTCGGGCATGTCAGAGGAGCCCAAGGACCCTGTCCAACTCAGAAAGGGACTTCCACAAGAAACAGCAAAGAGCAAGGAGCTGAAGCAAGCAGCAGGCCATGGTCTCATGGCAGACTCACAGCCAGGTAGAGGCCCTCAGCAGAGAAGACTCCAGAAGGCAGGCAGGGGTGTAGCGATGGAAGTTCTTCTGACACACATATTTATTAGAAGTATGTGAGAGGTGCTGGGAACAGCCAGGACAGCCAAGATCTCCTAACAGCATATGCTTTACAAATACACAGGGGTGGGGGTGGGGGTGGAGGTAACTTTATGCTCTGCTCACCACCTCTCAGAATTTTCTGAGCTACATGAGTTTCGGGGCCTACCTCAAGCCTAGTTCAGCTCATTCAGGATTTGAAATGGCCAAAGAATGCTAGTATATGGGTACTGGTGTCCTTTATCCCAGGACTGATTGTGGAGACTGCTTCTTTTTCTCAACACAAAGATGAGTATATCATATGTTGATAAGATCGTGTGACCCAGATTAAACTGTATACACCATGCAACTGGAGCAGTTTTAGTTTCTAATGGGTAAAGGAGGGTATTTCTTGGTTCTCCTAGGGGAGAAATTATAATTTCTGTGTAGAGAGAACAAGATATTATAAAAATGAATGAAAATGGAGATGGCAGGGCAGCAGGGAGACAAGAGAAAAAGTACAATACAAAAGAGAATTGGGGCTAGCAGGAAAATTGATCATCTATATGTAGAAACTAAATTTAAAATTGTAATTTATATGGATGCAGGAGAGATTGTGATTTCTTTTTGGGAGGCAGGAGTCACCTCCTCTCTCTCTCTCTCTCTCTCTCTCTCTCCTTTTTAACAAAAGAGAAACTGAGATTAAAAATATTAAGTGATTTGTTCAAAATAATGTAACTAGGAAGTAGGGACACTCGACACTCTAATTCTTATGATCTCAGGATTAAGAACTACCCAATATTATCCTGGATTCAGTATTTAGACAACAGGGACAACCAGACAGAGGAGAATGAATTTATTCAATAGGATTTAAGAATCTCAGTGCAAGGGGTGCATGGGGACTTTAGTCAGTTAAGTGTCCAACTCTTGGTTTTGGCTCAGGTCATGATCTCAGGGTCATGACCAGCAAGGTAGGGCTCTACATTCTGTGTGGAGTCTGCTTGGGTTTCTCTCTCCCTCCCTCCCTTCTTTTCATTCTCTATAAAATAAATAAATAAATGTTAAAAAAAAAAAAAAAAAAGGAAGAAGAAGAAGAAGAAGAATCTTCCAGTGCAAGATATGCCACAAACATGGGATGAAAAGAAAATGAGACAAAGTCCCTTTGGAGCTCACAGTCTAATAGGGGAATTCAGGCACTCAGAAGGGTAAATTGCAGCATGCTTCGTGAGCCCATAGAAACGTGAAGGATTGTGGAGGCTACATAGATAGAGTGACCATCTGGGGAAAAGGGAAGAAAGGATTTCCTTAGTAGATCACACATGAATGAGACTTGGAAGATTACCAGAAAATGTGGGGGCATCTAGAACAAGGCCTTCTGGATTAAAGAGATTGATGTTTAAGGAAACAGGAAAGAATGTTTGGCTATAGCATAAATTAGCGGGATGGAGCAGAAAAGGGAGGCTAGGGAAGTAAATCAACACCATATCATGAAGCTCCTTGTTCTCTAGGCCATGCTAGTAATTTTGCACTTGCCCTTGGGTGCTTTGGTGCCAGTAAGGCTGGTAAGCAAAGAAATGTCTAAGAAATCTCTAAGAACTCCTTCTGAAATTCTTTCAGAATAGATTCTCTACCTCTATGGTAAGAGATTATTTAGTTTCTCTGTGATTTAGACCCTTCCTGAGGGTGACCACCTGTCTCAGTTTGTTCTGGACTCTTCTAGGTTTAACAAGGAAATTTTCATGACAGAAAATTTCTCAGCCCGCAAAAACCTGTTTGCACTGTAAGAGTAGTCTCTGTGACACTGAAGAAGATGAGGAGGGCTAAGATTCTGGATACATAATGATTCACATTATAGGAGAGAGGAAGTAGCCAGATGGCAGCCATAGTTACAGTGTTGGGTCTTCTACCCTTTTAGAGTCCAACTGGAAACCAAATTTCATTCCACACCCACTGAAGCCTTCTGAATGATTCTGGAAGGTACCACATCATTTTGAATGCTTGCCTCCACTTGGTAAACAGATTATTAAAGCAAAACTGCATAGAAAGAAGGTGATACTAGGAAGGATCCCCTCACATAAGCCCTCAGCATCTGAAAGAGCTCTGGTCATGTCCCTGATTTCTACCTTTCGCTGTGGCTGGTGCCAATCACCAGTAGTACTACGATAAAAGGTTCTTTGTCATGCTGCTTCAAATCTGGGGACTCAAATCTGCTATGGGACAACCCACAGGAAGCTACAGGTCCACTTCAGACCTCAAGCACAAATGCAATGACTGAATTTGCCTAATAATGAGGACCATGCCATATAGTGGATGGAAGATAATAGCTAATGTTGATGGAGAGCTGCTATAGATTATGTGATTTTATTTAATCCTTACAACAATCCCATGAAATGAGCACAATGAATGTTCCCACTTATAGAATTAAGCAAGGAAAGGGGAAGTGGCATTTCCAAATTTACCAATATATGAGTATAAGTGGAAGAGCTAGGATTTTTAATTCTGGTCTGACCTCTGAGGGCATGCTCTTCCGATATAATACATTCTTCCTTAGTGAATGGATGGATGGATGGATGGATGGATGGATGGATGGATGGATGGACTGGCAGACTGCATTTATCAAGAAGCAGAGAGAAAAGATGACAATAGGTGTCTTGTGAATGTGATTTTGTATTGCTTCACTATCTTGAAAGATTTAAAATGACATGTATGATTTTGAGATGCACTTCATGAAAATGGTAATTTCTACTTACAACTTCATTCAATGTGCAGCCCAAATAATGCATGTTTAAAAGTTTATGCTGATTTTTATTGGGCACACCTACATTAGGAAATATAATACCAACTCTCATGTTGTTAAAAAAAATGAATAAGTTGTTACTTATCTTTCTGCTATATTGATTAGCGATCAAAGTGAAGGAAAACAATGAAATGGCTATTTTTTCATGGATTGATTTAGGTTTTATATGACTGCTTCTTTCTGACGTGAAGACCTCTGTATATGGTCTTTCTTTCAGTGCCCTCAATTACATACACATAATCTGTTCCATAGGTTTTAATCTTGGACAAAACAATTTCTTCCTGGAATCAAGCAGAATCCCAAAATCAAGGGTTGGGCAGGTGGGTGGGGATGAGGGGAGGTTGGGTGTGAGGGTGGCGGAATGATTAAGGATGAGAGCTAGAGCATGATCTCTCTTTCTGAGACACTTCTGTCCATGTTTGAGGATGACACAGAATATATGTTCTATGCCTAGAGAGTTTAAAGGGCCTTGAGCTTTCCCTTCTGCTACTTCTTCTGGCAGATGTGAACAGCAAGGAAATGCACAGTGGAAACCAGACTTCTGTGTCCCATTTCATTTTGGTGGGCCTGCACCACCCGCCACAGCTGGGGGTGCCACTCTTCCTGGCTTTCCTTGTCATCTATGCCCTCACTGTCTCTGGCAATGGGCTCATCATCCTCACCGTCTTGGTGGACACCCGGCTCCACCGCCCCATGTACTGGTTCCTGTGTCACCTCTCTTTCTTGGACATGACCATTTCTTCTGCCATTGTCCCCAAGATGCTAGCTGGCTTTCTCCAGGATAGCAGGGTTATCTCCTTTGGAGGCTGTGTAATCCAACTTTTTTCTTTCCATTTCCTGGGCTGTACTGAATGCTTCCTTTACACACTTATGGCTTATGATCGTTTCCTGGCCATTTGTAAGCCTTTACATTATGCCACTATTATGACCCGTAACATCTGTAACTTCCTGGCTTTGGGTACCTGGCTGGGAGGCACCCTCCACTCACTTTTCCAAACCAGCTTCATATTCCGCCTGCCTTTCTGTGGCCCAAACCGAGTAGACTACTTCTTCTGTGACATTCCTGCCATGCTGCGTCTAGCCTGTGCTGACACCACCATCAATGAGCTGGTCACCTTTGTAGATATTGGATTTCTGGCCCTCACCTGCTTTATGCTTATCCTTACTTCCTATGGTTATATAGTGGCTGCCATTCTGCGAATCCAGTCAGTTGATGGGCGTCGCAATGCCTTCTCCACCTGTGCTGCCCACCTGACCGTTGTCATTGTTTACTATGTGCCCTGCACCTTCATTTACCTCCGTCCTGGCTCTCAGGAACCTCTGGATGGAGTGGTTGCTGTCTTCTACACTGTCATCACTCCCTTGCTTAACCCCATCATCTACACACTCCGCAACAAAGAGATGAAAGCAGCACTGTGGAGGCTGGGAGGCCGCAAGGATGTGCAGCCTCACTGACTCATGTATTGCAGACATGCAGAAGACACTAAAATTTAGGACACCAAATGGGACACGAATAACTGGGGAGATTTAAAACAGAAAGGAAAGAAGGATCCATGCAGACGCTAGAAGACTCCTAGGGGCAGAGATAGATATTCTGGATTATTTCCTGCTTTCAAAACAATTTTTTCCATATTTCTTCCTTGAAATCTAATGAGAATCAAGCAAAGCAGCTTAGCAAGGATGGAAGCTTGCAGAAAATATCCAAGAAAAGTAAACATACACATAAAAAGTCTGTTTCTCTCTGGCATCAATCTACATGTTATTATTGCTTCTAATCCTTGAGCTGATTGCCATGTTGCTTTTTACATGTTATAAATAACCTTCATGCAAAACATGAAGATTGACATTGACATCAATTATATGAGGTAGGTATTATTATTATCCCCATGTAGCTGTGGGAAACTGAAGCCAGGGGATGGAGTGGTTTTTTCATATTTCCTGTTCTCAGCCTTTTACTTTAACAAAAATGGTTGATGAACTTGAACTTGAGGAGGCAATTCCACCACACTGTGAGGGAGCCATTTGTGTGCACTGCATCACTACCTCACCAGTTCTAGCCTTCGTGGGTTGTACAGGGCTCCACTTTGGTAAAACTGAGGGAAGTATGTCAAGGATAAGCTTATCTCTCCACAAACATAGACCAGATCCCCTGGTGTTTCCATGGACAACAGTGAAACAGATCATATGAGGTGGTGTGAGAATGTATGTGCTACCGCATTCCGGCATTTTCCCACAACTGTTGAGCATGAATGAGGAGCAGGATGGCGTGGGGCATAGACCTGGTTGCGAGATGATGATCTGAAGCCAGTCCTGTTGGTTTTCCTTGTGACAATATTGCTAGTATGTAGTGGAAGCCCTTCATTCCTATGTTATGGGTTACAGGCTGCAAGACATGGTTTCATTGTTTCGGATGTATGTGAGAGAGTGCAACCCAGAAAGGATCACTATAGTCTCTAAAACCAATTCCAATTGTTAAAAAAAAAAAAAAAAAAAAACTATGATAATGAGTAAGAATTAAAGAGCAGAAACTCTCAGAGATGAAATTTCTATGGTCAGTGGCTTTTCTTGCTGTCTGCTGTAAGAGCAGGGATGCAAGCTTGCACACCTAACTATGCGTGAGGAGGCAAGCCAGTTCAACTCAACAGGAATGTATTCAGTGTAACTTACAAAATGTGACATTGTCGTCTGTTTCAAATGAGTTTATAGTCTTATGAATAAGAAATGCATTTGTATCTGAGCATAGAAATAAAATTTATGACAAGAAAATGAATAAGGAACAACTGGTACAGTTCAGGAAAAGGGGGCAGAGATGTACAATAAGTACGTAGTAGTTCAGGAAAAGGGGACAAAGAAAGGGCATTGGGTCTAGATTTTGTAAAGCAGGCATTATGGTTTGAAGGTCTTGAAAAATCTACTCAGTTAGAAGAAAAGAATAGATAGAAGTTTTTGTGTGAAGGGAAAAACAAAAATCCCCTAAGGATAATCCTAAGAGAATTGTTCTAGAAAAGTCTAGTTACCTATTTTAGGAGGAGAAGCCCTGGGGCTAGGAAAAGCAGTTACAAATTCTACTTGGCACACAAACAAACTCGGGTGTCATGGGCACCTCAACATCCCACAGTCCAAGAGGAGGCTGAATTGAATAAGCCTCTGGGCCAGAACAGACCACCTAGAAGTTGGATGAAAGCAAACATAAGGACTTCTCTTCCCGTTAAGGCGGATGACACATCATCCACAAAACTGAAGGCTTACATCAAAAATTCCATTTGTTGTTTGACTTTTAACAGAGAAATATATGTTTCTTCAATTTAAAAAAAGACGTCTAAAAACATAACACAACAAATTTTACTGTAGCCTCCAACCACAGTTACAGCCGCAGCAGAGCTGATGGGTGAACTTAAGTCTGAGTCTAGAGTTTGAACTCTTCACTAGAAGGAACCACGGGGAGTAATGTTTCCTATGGAACTTCACCTCTTGGGAGGGTGTTTTGTTTTCAAGTTTGTTTTGAGGTTATCTAGGCTTGGGAGTGGGAATAAATAAAGTGGAGGGAAAGTACCGGCCTGAATGTTTCTCCAGCGTTAAAAATGGAAACTCAGAACATACCACTGCTTAGAGTTTGAATATTCAGTATGCCTTGGCTTCCTTCTAAATTTGGCTCATATTTTAAAATTCAAGAAACTCTCTGGCTTCATATTTTAAAGTTTTAGTAATTTATCCACGTAGGGTTTTATATTAGAGAAAGATGCAAATTAGAAAATTGTGTTAGCTTTCATTCCCAAATGACTAGCTAATTGTCACATGACACTTATTAAATATTTGTCACACATACACATATCCTTAATATGCTACCTTTTAAATATACTAGATTCTTACAATTATTTGATCTTATTTCACAATATCCTTTATATATATGTATGCGTACACACACACAAAATGCAGATTCCATTAATATGTCTCTTAGCACAAACTTTTTGAATAGCTGCATTTTAAAAATATTTTGAAATACCCAGTAGGACTACTCTCCCATCTTTTCTATTCATGTTTGGATTATATCCAGCTTATAGTTATTTAGGTGGACTTATACATATTTTATAATTTATATTTTCTGTATTATGGTGTAGTATATATTATATTATTTAGAAATGTCTTGATTTATATGTTTTGCTGTAATGATCTAATAGTCACTCTAGGTTGTGTTTGTATATATCTGTTAAAATCACTTATGTAGCAATTTTTTAATTTAATATTCCACAAGAAATCTGATTGTGCTTACTTTTAAATTCCTAGAGAACATTTCAATTTACCCATTTCACTTCACCTTTCTAGAACTCATTTTCTTCATCATTTAGTTTTAAAATAAAGTTAAGCAACATACAATCTCTAAGCTACCTTCTGTTTTGATATTCAAAAGATCTCTAATTGTCCCATTACCACTGTTACCATGAAATATTTTTAAAGTTGGTGTATGTAGGAAATGTTCTTGAGAGAGAGATAGGAAAAGAAGAATCATAAAGTATCAAAGACTGACAGCCACTGGCCTGATTTTTTTTTCAGTCGTCATTTATATGCCAGAAGTAACAAAATATAGTATGGACAATTTTATCAAAACTTTGTTTCTGTTTTCACTTACTGCATAATTTGACTATTTCATTGCATTCAAAGGGTCAGGGTAGAGCTAACTGATGGAAATGAGGTATCTTAATTTAAACTGCATGTAAAGAATATTCTAATATATATGAACTGTCCAACAGTGTAATGGGCTTTTCTGTGAAGTAGTATATTATCATATGGAAAGGGTCATGGAGATATTGGTGGGTTGGTCCAGTAAAAGTGAGGATGTTGTGCTATGTCACATGTCCCACAGTTAATGGCTACTGTTAACAGAATACTCATTATGTATAAGTATTTTAGAGAAGTGGAGTTGACATACTGAGCGTGAGGTGAGAAACTGAGCCATCTGGCCAGTAAGTGATGTTGATAGATTGTAAACTCAAATCCATGTAACTCCAAAGTTCAGGCTCCTTGTGCTATACTCTCTCAAAGATGCTCACAGGAAGCACAAAAATCCATAGCACAGCACTTCTTCCTAGAGGGCTCTGATGCATGCACAGAGAAGGGTGAAGTAGTCCACTAAGCCAGTTTTAGAATAGGATCCCCAACACAATACACAGTCATTGCACCTGGAGTTCACAGAGGAGCCAGGACACTCTTAGACAGAGTAGGAAAATCTTCTGGAGGAGAAAATCTCGATCTTAAGCTCCAATAGTGGTATAGATTCTTGCTTCTCAAAGTGCAACCAACCCATGGACTAGCAGCATGGGCATCACAGGGGAGGATTAAGAAAGGCAGCATGGGCATCACAGGGGAGGATTAAGGTGTGGGCCCTACTCCACACCTGCTGAATTAGATTCTGTATATGAAGATTCTCAGGGGATTCACATGCACATGTGAAGGTCTAAGGAGCTTTGGAGATATTCTCAGATGAAAATGAGAGTCGATTTCTTCAAGGTGGACTAGAGCAGAGTGAGGAGAACAGGAGGAAATTGTGATTAGGAGACGTGAGGAAATCTACCTGAATAGAGAAGTCTACTGAATAGAGGAAGGGTGGAGGAAAAAAGAATAAAGAGACAATAGTCAGATTTTAGATAGTCTTGAATTGTGAAGTGAAAACATTATGGAGCACAGCAAGGAAGCATGTGGGGGTGTAGTGGTTCACATTTCAAGGGGGAGCAGTGAGATACCCCTGGCTGGGATTTGATCTGGCAGTGACATGCGGGGTGGAGTGACTCATTCAAGGGGAGAGGTGACGATTGAGGAAACCTTGTAGGCGACTATTCTCATCATCCAGTGAGGATGAAATAAAAGAATAACGGTAAATGTTGTAAAAATTAAGAGGCAGATACAGATGGAGAGACATTAGGCTAGTTAGACTGAAATGAAAATAAAAACTCAAAGAGAACTTTGTATTGGGCTTGATCATTGAAGAGACTGACAAGGGGTGTGCAGAAAGACAATTTCTGAAAACCTGAAGAGACAAAATCCATAGAAGAGCATACCATGAACCACGGGAATTGACTCTCTGATCATTCAGTGAATACACAATCCCAAGCTTTGGGAGAGTCTGTACAGCTTGAGCTACAAAGAGCTCACTCTGATTGTGTACAAATTGGGATCATTATGTTTCTCCCAACGTAATAAAATGCAGACTCCAAGCAATAGTTTATACAAGTTTAATAAACTTTTCCATGCCTCTGAGAAATAAGGCCTTAGCCCATCACATCTGCAGTCTAAAAACCTTTTAAAAAGCAAGAGAGGGGTGCCTAGGTGGCTCAGTTGGTTAAGCTTCGAACTCCTGGATTTCAGCTCAGGTCATTATCTCGGGGTCATGAGATCAAACTCTGCCCTGGGCTTGGAGCCTGCTTGAGATTCTTTTTCTCCCTCTGCCCCTTCACCCCCACTCCGCTCTCCTCACATGGACACATACACTCTCTCTAACAATAACAATAAAAAGGCAGGATAGTAAAAGTCTGGAAGAAATCAAGTTTTGCCCCACCTTCAGTAGAAGTTGGATTTTCCAGGCTTTCTTGGAGATAATGCATTTACTCAGATAGGACGTTAGTCCTTTCTCCACCTGGCTATACTCTGTGTGTGGAATGCAATGAGCAATTTCTCTACTGAGGGATTCATACAGACAGGAAGCAGCCAATAATAAAGTTCTCTGACTTTTAAGGACCTGCAGAGTTATATGTTTTTACATGTCCCATGAAGGAAATGGCACTTGGAGGTGACCTCTTTAAAAAAACAAATGTTAAAATGCAAAATTTGGACACAGGTGGGTAAAAAGAGGAGCAAGTAACCAGCTACCCCAAGTGAAAAGATGGTCATGGGGATGAATGGTACAACTACAAGCAGGTGAATCCTTCCTCTTGAGCAGCACATCCAGTGTCACTGTGATTGAGAAGCTCTCATGCTAATGACTGTGGGCTCATTATAAAGCTCACCTTATCCCCTGAATCTCTTCTTGTATCACTGCTGTAAGCATAGCATCTGTTAGGCGTTGCTAAACTATTTTTATCAAGTATCTAAAATATAAAAGACATATATTGCTAGGCCCCTCAGGAGATACACATAGATCCAGATGCAGCATAAAGCACTAACAAGAGGAATTGGCTATTCACACAGAAGGAAAATGCTAGGTTGACAGAGACAGACCTCGGCTGCCTTGAAAAGTGTCGATTGTGCTTCAGATGGTGCAATCTCCACTGTTTAAGTGGAGAATCAAGAATGGTCAGTGCAAAAGCATCATATGGAAATATTGAGAGGAGTGTGAGATACTAAGTGTGACCAATTAGTAGAAATGAAAATATATCAAGTGTGAGTATTTACATTATTAACCGAAGTGTTTTTAGAGAAAATAGAAAGGTACATAGTAGAGCTAATTCAAAGATGGGCATGAAGTCTTAGAATATTAGATGCAGAATTATAAATAGTGACCCATTAGTGAGCAAATTATTCAGCAGTTGCTATAGCACACCTAGAAACCTTGTATAACCTTACGGCTTAAGTATTTTTTTTATCAATTTACATTTGAGGAAACTAAGTTTCAAAAACTTCAAGGGACTTCACAACAAGCTACTCTGCTTGCATGGATTTGAACACAAGTCTATTTCTTTCCAGAACACACACTCATTCACTGCATCCGAGTGCCTTGGGGAGCATCAGCTATAATCCCTTTGTTACATGGGATGCCATCTCATTCAGAAGATTTCATGTCGTGTTCTTCTTTTTTAAAAAGAGATTATTGAGTGAAATTTACTCATTTTAGGCATATAATTCAATTTTTTTAAGTCTACACGAGTTGTGCATTCTAATTTTACAGCGTTTCTATTACTTTATTCCTATTTGCGATGAGTCCGTTCCCACCTGCAGCCTTGAGTTTCCACTAAATCTACTTTCTGCCTTGTTCATTTCACATACATGTCATAATAGAATATGTGATCTTTTGTGTCTGACTTCCTTTTAGTTAGCATGCTTTTGAGGTCCATTCACATTCACAGTCATACTCTTTTTTGGGCTCATTATTTTAACAATAGTTACTATCCACATATGAAGCATATCGGTACTTCATTCCTTTTTATACTGAATAGTATTACATACTGTACATATTTCATGTTTTGTTTATCCAGTCAATGGACTTTTTTTTAAGGCAGGGAATAGTTTATTTAAACCCATCAGAGAAATGGACAGCTTGGGTCTGTAACAAAGCGTTGTGTTTTAAAGCATAGGTCAGTAATTGTATATGAGAGTATACACTGCTACATACAAATTAACTGATCAGAGCACAACTTTTCAATGTTCAAAACAGAATAAGCTTCCCTGTAAAAACAGCACCTTTATGACATTTTTGACTTTAGTATTCCTCTTCTTCTTCTTCTTCACCCTCTCCTTCAACAGAATCCACACCAACCTCTTCATAATCCTTCTCCAGGGCAGCCATGTCCTCACAGGCCTCAGAAAACTCTCCTTCCTCCATGCTCTCACCCACATACCAGTGAACAAAGGCACGCTTGGCATATATCAGATCAAACTTGTGGTCCAGGCGAGCCCAGGCCTCAGCAATGGCTGTGGTGTTGCTCAACATGCACACAGCTCGCTGTACTTTGGCCAGGTCTCCATCGGGTACCACAGTGGGAGGCTGGTAATTAATGCCTACTTTGAAGCCAGTGGGGCTCCAGTCCACAAACTGGGTGGTACGCTTGATCTTAATGGTAGCAATGGCAGCATTGACATCTTTGGGAACCACGTCGCCACGGTACAACAGACAGCAAGCCACGTATTTACCATGGCGAGGGTCACATTTCACCATCTGGTTGGCTGGCTCAAAGCATGCATTGGTGATCTCTGCTACAGAAAGCTGTTCATGGTAGGCTTTCTCAGCAGAGATGACAGGGGCATATGTGGCCAGAGGGAAGTGAATGCGGGGATAGGGCACCAGTTGGTCTGGAACTCCGTCAGATCCACATTCAGGGCTCCATCAAATCTGAGGGAAGCAGTGATGGAAGACACAATTTGACCTATCAACCTGTTTAAATTAGTGTAGGTTGGGGGCTCAATATCGAGGTTTCTACGACAGATGTCATAGATGGCCTCGTTGTCTACCATGAAGGCACAATCAGAGTGCTCCAGGGTGGTGTGGGTGGTGAGGATGGAGTTGTAGGGCTCTACTACAGCTGTGGACACCTTGGGGGCAGGGTAGATGGAGAACTCTAGCTTGGACTTTTTGCCATAATCGACAGAGAGACGTTCCATCAGCAGGGAGGTGAAGCCAGAACCGGTTCCCCCTCCAAAGCTGTGGAAAAACCAAGAAGCCCTGAAGACCCGTGCACTGGTCAGCCAGTTTCCAAATTCGGTCCAAGACAAGGTCAATGATCTCCTTGCCAATGGTGTAGTGCCCTCGGACATAGTTATTGGCAGCATCTTCCTTGCCTGTGATGAGCTGCTCAGGGTGGAAGAGCTGGGGGTAGGTGCCAGTGCGAACTTCATCAATGACTGTGGGCTTCAGGTCTACAAACACTGCTCTGGGCGTATGCTTGCCAGCGCCGGTCTCACTGAAGAAGGTGTTGAAGGAGTCATCTCCTCCCCCAGTGGTCTTGTCACTTGGCATCTGGCCATCGGGCTGAATGCCGTGTTCCAGGCAATAGAACTCCAGCTGGCATTGCCGATCGGACACCTGCCTGGCCAACGTGGATCGAGATACACTCACGCATGGTTGCTGCTTGGCGGCTGCCGGGTGGGTGGCGGAGAAGAGGAGAGGTTGTTGCTTCTTACAGCGTGACTCTTAGGCAGTTGATGTAAGAGAACCTGCCCAGTCAATGGACTTTTGAATTGGGTCTATGTTTCAGCTATTATGAGAAGTGCTGCCAAGAATATTTGTATGTAAGTTTTCATGAGACCATGTTTCAGTTCTCTCAGGTATATAACTAGAAATGGAATCATTGTGTCATATGGTAACTCTCTATATTTTTTTCTCTATGTTTTCCTCTCAATTTTGAGGAAATTGCAAACTATTTTCCATAGTAGCTGCACCAATTTACATTCCCACCAACAATGCATGAGGATTCCAATTTTTCTACCATTCTTGCCAATGTTTGTGCTTCCTTTTTTCTTTTTCTTTTCCTTTCTTTCTTCTCTCTCTCTCTTTCTTTTTTGTGCAAAAGGATCCTGAAACATCTGTTGTGCCAGAAAATAAGGAAGTATATGAAAAAGATGGAGCATGTCAAAAAGACACAGGCGGCAAAGTAAAGAATCTCCAAATAACCAAAGCAACTACAATTTGAATACCAAAATAAGTAACTACTGTATTGGGTTATAGTTAATCTCATAACCAAATATATATCCATGAGTCCCTACCAATATAAATAATTAAATAAATAAATAAGTGGGGAAGAAGAAACAGTTTTTCTTTACAGAAATCCCAAATAATATTGTAAAAGATCAAAGGTGGGTTTTTTAATCACCATTAGACAAACCACAAATAATCATATTTTCAGGAAAAATACATGAATATATTCTAAAATCAGTGAGTAAAAAATTGACAAGAAATAGAATTTAAGCATAGTTTCAAATATCTCCCTCCACCCCAAGACATTTCACATTACCAATAATGAGACATTGATGTCACTTATACCCTGAAATAGTGCCCTGAAAATATACAACATCATTTCTGTGTCATTATTGCCAAAAATGCATAGGCTCAAACTACTCAGGAGAAAGCAATATACATACCCAAAGTGAGAGACATTGTATAAAATAATTGGCAAGTACTCATCAAAATGGTAAAGCTTATCAACTACAATGAAAGAATAAGGACTATATTGGAAAAGACTTGAGAAGATAAAAATCCTGTGCTGGGTCCTGGAGTAGAAAAAGGAAACTGGGGGAAAACTGATGACATTTCAGTATAACCTGAGGTTGAGTTTATAGTATAAGACTGGCAATTTCCTGATTTTTATAATTTTACTACAGCTCATAAATTGTTAACATTAGGGGACATTGGCTCAAAGTATAAGAGAGCTCTATTCTATTTTTTTTTTATTTGAGTATAGTTGATACAATATGTTACATTAGTTTCAGGTGTACAACATAGTGATTCAAGGAGTTGATCTGTTGATTCTATGCTCACAAGTATAGCTACCATCTGTCACCATAAACACTATAAACACTGACTATATTCCCTATGCTGTGCCTTTTATTACTATGTCATCCAGTTTTTTAAACTTTTCTGCAAATTTAACATTTCAAAATAAAGTTTTAAAAATTAGAAAGAATGTAAATATTTTTATGATACTCATCCTTGAGCAGTGTCTCTCCATTTATTTAAATCATGTTTTGACTCAACAAATTTTTCCTTTTTAAAAAATATTTCTTTTTTTCAACAGCTTACTAAAATATATGTTGCAACCATTAAATTAACCTAAGTACACAATTCAATGATGGCTAGTAAATTTACAAAGTTGCACAACTATTACCACAATTCAATTTTAGAACATTTCCATCACTTCAGGAAGAACTTTCTAACCATTTGTAGTCATTCTCTGTCTCAGCTGGGTCCCAGCCACCCACTAATCTATTTTTTTGCTTTATAGACTTGTCTTCACAGGATGTGTCATCAAAATGGAAGCATCTAATATGTGACCTTTTGTGTCTTGCTTCTCTCACTTAGAACACTGGTTTTTGTTTGTTTTGTTTTTTTAGTGAAAGGGAGAGAGGCAAGGGAGGAACAGAGAAAGGGAGAGAGAAGGAGAGAGAGAGAGAGAGAGAAAGAATCTCTGCCCAGCACAGAGCCTGATGCAGGGCTTGATCTCAGAGCCCTGAGGTTATGACCTGAGCCAAAATCAAGAGTCAGACACTCATCTGACTGAGCTGAACCACCCCTAGCACACTCTTTTTGAGGTCTAACCATTTTATGAACTACATTAGTATTTTGTTCCTTTTTATTGCTGAATTATATTTCATTGTTTGAATATACTCTCTTTTTTTCAATCTATTCATGAGTCATTGAACAACAAACATGATTGTTTCCAAGGCTTTGGCTATTACAAGTAATTCTTCTATAATCATTCACATTGATATGGACATAAGTTTTCATTTCCCCTGTGTAGATTCCTAAAAATGGAAATGCCAAATCTTTAGGTAAATTCATGTTTAACTTTTTCAGTAACTGCCAAACTGTTTTCCAAAGTGACTAGACCACTTTGCATTTTCTCCAGCAATGTATACAGATTTCAGTTTCTCTACATTCAATAATACTTGTTACCATTTGTCTTTTTTTCTTTATATCACATCCATTCAAGTGGGTGTGAAGAGAGAAATTCTAAACTAAATTCACTGAGCTATCAGGGATACACAGATATAAAGGACATTATGGTATATTGATTCACCCAGCATTGAAATGAACTTTCTTGTGAAGTAGGATTAATTACTCCATTACTGAATTTGTCCAAACAGATGCTATATCATTTTTTGTTAGAAGCATCATGGGAAATATTATTGCATTGAATAAATTAGTGCATGTGAAGAAATATAAGGCCATATGTTATGTGTCCTGCTGCATTCTAAGTAAAATAATAATTACCGCAGATGATGATAACCCCATTTTAAAAATATTTTATTTATTTATTCATGAAAGACACACAGAGAGAGACAGAGACATAGGCAAAGGGAGAAGCAAGCTCCCTGTGGGGAGCCCAATGAGGGATTCGGTCCCTGGACCCCGGGATCACTCCTTGAGCCAAAGGAAGACACTCAACCACTGAGCCACCCGGATGTTCCAATAGTCTCCTTTTTTATTTGACAAATGGAGGAACAGAGAAACAAAGCACCATGATCCCTCTCCTTCAGCTAATAAGTGCCTGACCAGGGATTTAAACTTAAGTTTATAAAAATCGAAATAAACTTGGCTCCTAAATATTTCTACTGTTTCCCAAAATGTTCTTGGGAAACTAGAGAAGGCACAAGATATTTTCCCTGTGTTCTTCTTGGGAAGACATGACATATGCACATGGAACGCTAAAGTAGTCAAGACCTACCTGCTTAGGTATTAGTTCATAATTATCATGAAGACCGTAGGTATTAGAAATGAATAAAGGACTTATGGAGGAATTAATGTTCAAACTTAACTATAGAGAGTAGATTTGTGAGAGATTAAATGAATTTCATTCATGTTCAATAATGGAATGCAGTGATGAGATCAGGGAGAGATTATGGCAAATTGCAGAGAAGATGAGGCAAAGCCATCCCTAGATAAGAGAGATTTCTTTAGGGGGTTGCAGGAGATAAAGATTTTGTGATAATAATTGAAACAATGTATAGATAATTCTGAATATCAGACAAGAATGCAATTTATGCCTTAGGCAGTGGAGAACCATAAAGTACAGAGATAAGTTAAACAATGTTGCTATAAGAAGATTGACAAAGAAGCTGAATACAGAACCATTTGATACATTCAGGAAGAGAGAGAGAGAGATGGAACATAAAACCATTGTGAAAAGGTAGGTATAAAATATGCAAGTGAAAAAAAATATGCAAGTGCAGGGTTAGGTCCATGGGAATTGAAGATACAATAGAAATCAGGAGGTGTTTGTTTGGTTTTAGTTTATTTATTTATTTATTTATTTGAGAGAGAGAGAGCACAGAGGGAGGGGCAGACTCCACACTGAGCAGGGAGCCGGAAGTGAGGCTTGATCCCAGGACCCCGGGACCATGACCTAAACTGAATGTGGATACTTAACCAACTGAGCCATCCAGAGGCCCCTAGAAATTAGGAGTTTAAGGAAAATTTTCATATAATGCAACATCTAATTAGATTTAGGAGGTAAAGGATGGAAAGAATCAAAGAAAATTCTTAGATTTCAATTCCACCTCAACAATCAAAGCACAGGAAAACATCTCCCAAAAGGTTGAAACAAAGATTTACAGGAAGAGCAAGAAATGTACTTAACAATTTGTCCTTGTAATTATTCAGTCAATTCTCTAAGGCTTCATTGTCATACACCAGGAGAGTTGGTTATGGGTAGTTGCTAATTCCAAAGAATTCCCTCTGGGTGAGGGAAGGATGGAACTGCTGGGTTCCCAGCTGACTAAACAGTACCCAAACTCTGGGCAAGCCTCCCCAGAAGATGGGATACAATTCCCTGGTGGCACATGGCAATAAAAGCCTGCTTATTCATATCTGCATTATGGCAGAGTAAATTAGGAGATTGAAGGCATCACAATTCTGGAATATTTGCAAAAAAGAGATGGTCCCTGAGAGTAAGACTCCCAATCCATAGTTCTATTGCTGTTATTTAGGGAATGCATTTCTCCAAACAATTGTTATAGGCCTTTATGTGCTTCTAGAAAGATTGTGGATCCCTCCTATTGAAAGATTTATTTTTGAAACAGTAGTAAGAAAACACTAGAACAGGTCAAAGAGTGAAATGAATCTGTATATCTTTCTCCCATTTATGGGGCAAGACCAAGCTGGCTGGCATAGCCCAGTGACCAATGACATTTCAGCAAAGAGGAATGACTGTTTATTATGTTTGTTGATGTCAGTTTTGCTGCAAAGGGGATAACTAACCGCTCTGGGTGTGAGCAGACGGCCATGGAGACGGAGGACCCCAACCAGACTGTGGTGAGCCACTTCTTCCTGGAGGGGCTGATGTACACAGCTGAACAACCTAGCCTCTTCTTCCTCCTCTTCCTCCTCACCTACAGCATCACCTTGACTGGGAATCTCCTCATCCTCCTGACTGTGGGCTCTGATCCTCACCTCTGCTCCCCTATGTACCACTTCCTGGGGCACCTCTCCTTCCTGGATGCCTGTTTGTCTACAGTGACGGTGCCCAAGGTCATGGCAGGCCTCCTGACCGTGGATGGGAAGGTGATCTCCTTGGAGGGCTGTGCTCTACAGCTTTACTGCTTCCATCTCCTGGCCAGCACTGAGTGCTTCCTATACACGGTCATGGCCTACGACCGCTACCTAGCTATCTGCCAACCCCTGCGCTACCCAGTGGCCATGAACAGCCGGATGTGTGTGGGGCTGGCTGGCACCACCTGGGCCGTAGGTGCTGTGCATTCGGCGATCCACACCTCCCTCACCTTCCACCTGCCCTACTGCGGTCCTCACCACATTGCCTACTTCTTCTGCGACATCCCCCCGGTGCTGAAGCTGGCCTGCGCCGACACCTCCGTTAATGAGCTTGTCATGCTTGCCAACATTGGCGTCGTGGCCGCAGGTTGCTTGATCCTCATCGTCGTATCCTATGTCTTCATCGTGGCGGCGGTGCTGCGGATCCGCACCGCCCGGGGCCGGCGGAGGGCCTTCTCCACCTGCACCTCTCACCTCACCGTGGTGCTGCTGTACTACGTGCCACCTGTCTGCATCTACCTGCAGCCTCGCTCCGGGGGGGCAGGAGCGGGGGTCCCTGCGGTCTTCTACACAATCGTCACTCCCATGCTCAACCCTTTCATCTACACTCTGCGCAACAAGGAGGTCAAGCGGGCTCTGCAAAGACTTTTGAGCCGAGGCCCGCGGGAGTCCCCGGCAGGCAGCCCGCCCCCCTGACCTGCGCTGGGACTCTTGATTTGCCTGCCAAGAAAGCAACCGGTCCCACAGCAAAATGGGGAGAGGGAAATCATTCCAGTGGGAGTCATTGCAACCGAGCTTCAGCTCAGCCAACAACTCTTCCCCTTCCCTTTGGCCAAGTGGCATTTCTCAAGGTCTCAGTCACAAACTCATCTATCAAATGGAAACACTGCTTTGGTGACTTCAAAGAGTAGCTTCAAGATCTAAGTTCTATGGCTCAGAGGTATGTGAAGTGCTGTTCATACCCTCGTTTGTTTTAGTAAATGATTTATTTTCATTTTATATGTAATAATCTGGTTAAGTATAAAGCACATGTTGAAGAATACCGATAAAAGAAATGTAATGAGCAAACAATAAATGAAACTTTACTTGTGTATCACCTAACTTAAGAGAGCAAATCACATTTTTAAGATGATAAAATACAACTACAAAGAGAAAAGTGACTTGCTCAGGGTCACTTAGAAAATGTCATTATCTTTATTCTTGCACTCAAGATGGAATATAATGAAGTAGTAGAAATAAGGTGGATTTTGAAGCCAGTTAGACCTATGTATATTCTAATCTTGACCCCACCAGTCAGTAGATGGAGACTCTTGTGCATATTTTATAATACTTGGGGTCTCAATGTCTTCTATTAATAATAAGGTTAAAAATAACTACTTTGTAGGATTTTATGAGGGCTAAATGATATAATAATGTTAAATGCCTAGTGCAAAATAAATGTTCCTGTTTCTTACCAAGCAGGCCAAGGATAGAGCTTATTATACAAGCTAAGATTCAAAGTATCTCTGAAGAATCGGCAGGGTTTTGACATCTTCGTTGAACACAGAGGAAGCAACCACAAAATATATCTATATTTCTGGACTCCAAGGTAACAGTAAGTCAAGGCTTTAGTTAGAGCACCTTTCCATATAAGTGGGTGGAGCCATGCCGTGTTCAAAAAAGTGTGTAAATGACCTGGAACTACTCTATGGACTGAAAAGGGCCTTGAATGTCAAACTAAAGAGTTTGGATTATACGCCAGTTCTTTATTTCTCCTGTTCTTCTATAGGAAGAAGAAGCAGTCACATTCTTAAATGCTAAAATGTGGGATAAGTGAGAAGAGAGAGGAAAAGAGACAAATGGTAGAATGACCTGTTAATAGCTCATTATAACATCCTAGACATGAGAGAAATGGTATTTAACTTGAGTGTTATCATTGGAGAAGAAGAGGCATTTTACAGAATGATGGTAGAGGTATTGTAAAGGGAACAAACTGAAAGGTGTTAGAATTGGAATGATAACCATAATCATTTCGAGCACATGTATGTACAAGGCACTGTGCCTGTTACTTTATATTATTCCTCCTTAGAATTATATTTTAAGACATTGTTATAGATCACATTATACAGATAAGGAAACTGAAACTGAAGGAGGTGACATAACTTTTCCAAGGTCACAGAACCAATAATAGTTGAAGCCAGGATTTCAACTCACATCTGTATGGCTTCTGAGACTGTACATTTCAATTATACCAAAATACCTTAGAGAAAATTAAATCTAGCCTTTGGTACTTATGAAATCCCAATTACATCAGAGGTCTCGACGTCATGTTAGACCTTTAACCAAGGGCAGTTCTCTTTGATGTAAGAATTTCCTTACCTTTAAATAGTGCCTGGTCTGCCATAAAGGCAAGGTCTGAAACTGGCATATCTGGAAGGGAAAAAATACACACATACACACACACACACACACACACACACACACAGGAAAGACAAAAGGAAGAGAGAGAGAAAGAAATGATGAGAGAAATGAGAGAAAGAAGATACAGCACTCAGTCAAAATTCAGAGTTAATTTCCTTTGTTACTAATATATCTGTGGGAAGGCCAAAAGGAGCTCAGATAAATTCATTATTCCCACAGAGTAAGTTTTAAGCATAAGTAGAATAGAGGGAGAGCCAAACATAGAATGGGAGGCAGTGCAAAAAAACAAGCCATGGTCCTGTTCTAAAGCATTCCTCTATCCCTTCAAATGGCTGCTTTGTTGAAGTAGGATAAATCACAGAAGAAGACTGTACCTATGCCATTCCAGTCCCTTCTCAACTTTGGCTCTAACCATGTTATTCCTGTCTACCCGATGAGCATCCTTTACTCTCTCAAACTCTACTCTTCCATCTTCATATCTGACCTGGTCAGCATGGATTCTTCATCACATTGATCTATTATAACTTTCATAATGGCACTAAAGCTATCCTGTCTTACATAGTTATTGAATGTGTCACATGTATAACTAGACTATAAGAACTTTAAGAACATATAAAGTTCTTATACCTCTTGTATGTCCCAAAAATCAACTATAAAATATTGGTTCAACTCAATATTCAAGATCTGAAAATCCAAGACACTCTCCGTTCTTCATAATAAATGTGTCAAGTCAGAACATTGGTTTTTTTTCATCCAGTGGGGAAAGGAGACAATTTGTTCCTCCTGATTGTTTTCTCCTTTTAGGTATTTTGATCTTTAGGTTTCATTTTTAGATTTAGGAGACTTGGTGTATTAATAATATCATTTATAATATTACAGGTTCACTTGAAATTTAAGGGAAACAGACTAGAGAATTACTGAGTATTAACGAAAGTGAAAACAATACTTCACAAAAGGAGGACGACTCCATAAGGTTATCATTCTCCCAGGCTCCCTGCAATGCAAATAGGGCACAGACTGATTTTTTTGTTTGTTTTTTAATGAATATGGCAAAGGGACAGGAAACAAAAGCATTATGTAGGCAGGATAATTGACAGAGAAAGACATGCTACAAGAGTGACTAAGAATTCTTATTATTGGTCATCTATGGCATGGAGCTTCTGAGGAAGAAGTTCACCAGTACTCCTGAAGGTAGAACGTGCAAAGGAAATTGTGAACCATGTGATCAGGTGACCTAAGGAGTCCCATAGAATGAAGGGCTTGCACAGCAGCAGTGACATTCAGGTAATGAAAATGCAAGTGATATATGATTTCAATAATGTTGTTTCAATAATGTGAAAATCTGGGGCGCATGGGTGGCTCAATTGGTTAAGGGTCTGCCTTTGGCTCTTGTGGTCCTGGGATCAAGCTTCACGTTGTCAGGAGTCTGCTTGTCCCTCTCCCTTTGCCGCTCCCCCTGCTTGTGTTCTCTCTCTCTTTCTCTCTTTCTCTCTCTGTCAAATAAATAAATAAAATCTTTTTTTAAAATAATGTGAAAATATGTAAAACATATAATTGTGTCCCCCTCACCGGCAGTAGTGGAATTGAATAAAATAACATTTCTTTCAAAATAGTTTGTTACTTATTTTATTTTATTTATTGCCAAGTTTAAATTCACTTCCCATTTTAATGATTGCTAAAAGTTCTACTATGTAATAGGGTAAATATCTGAAAATATTAAAACTAGGGGAGCACAGACTTAGAGAAGCTATGACAAGGTAATGTTTGCCCAGAATGTTGTAGAAATGTGTAAGCTTAGGAGTCAGATGTTCAAGAACTGGTTTTACCACTCTTTAATTAAGGGGAGTTCACTTTGAGATAAGGATTACCCAAAGTTTGAGTAGCATTCCTTAAACTTAGATCATTCTCTCTCATTCTTTCTCTCTCTCTCTCTCTCTCTCTCTCTCAGCTTCTCTCTCTTTTTCTCCCCCAAACCTTTCAACAAAGGTTTACTAAATTCTAACATATTGGGGCAGACTGTATTTTTCCAAAGATGACCACAACAGCATTATCCATTCCAAATATTCTTCCTGAAAAGAAATGATAACACTTTCCCATCAAGAGGTAGTACGTCCATTCATTCCCCTCCCCTCTGAATTTGGAAGATGCTAGATGACTTCACAGGCTGGATCACTGTAGGCAATGCAATCTCACCCTGGCTTTCGAAGGCATTTACTCTTGGAACTACTCATGGTCCTCTGAGGAAGGGCAGACAGCCATGGACCATGTGGGGAGAGGCCCACATGAAGAGGTGTTAAGCCCTGGGCCCTGGGCAGCTAAGTTCTCAGAGACAGCCATGAGTATGGGCTTACCAGCCGTATGACTGAGCCATCTAACTTCAGGCTGCCCCGGAGAATACCAGTGAAGAAGAGATGAGCCTTTCTCACCATATCTGGCACAAATTCCAGACTTGCAACCAAATCAATGATTGCTGTTTTAAGATACTAAATTTTGTAATGTTTTGTTGCATAGAAAAGAATTAACAGAACACAATCTATATACATGGTTGCTGCCACTAACATGGGTATAGTATCATCCCTAAGTATCCCTCAGGAAACATTACTTCCAAATAATTTACCTATTGTTCTTTATATTCTGTTCCCTCATACATCTAGTAATAATAGAGCAAATAATAGAACAAACGAATTCCAAAGTTAGCAGAAGTAGGGATATAATAAAAATTGGAGTAGAAATAAAAGAAATAGAAAACAGGGAAACAATAGGAAAAAATCTACAAAACTAACAGTTTTTTTGTTTTTTTTGTTTTTTTTTTTTTTAGATAAACAAAATTGACAAACCTCTAGCTAGACTAAGGGAAAAAAGAGAGAGAATACTCAAAGAAATAGAATCAGAAATAGAATAATAGACTTTAAAACTGATGGCCAGAAATAAGAAAGATCATGAGAAACTATTATGAACAAAATAGATTCGCAAATTTTGCAATGTAGAATAAATGGATAAATTCCAAGAAACATAAAACTTACCAAGACTTAATCATGAAGAAGTAGAAAATCTGAATACATCTATTAATAAATATGCAGATTAAATAAGTACTCAAAATCCTCCCAACAAAGAAAAGCCGGACCAGAAGTCTTTACAGATTAATTCTACCAAACATTTTAAGAAAAATTAATACCAATATTTCTTAAACTCTTGGGTAAATCAATAGCAGATGGTAGGAATCAGGTATCTTGCTATGAAAATTGGCAGCTTACAAACAAGCAAGGAGAGAAAGCAAGTGGTAATGGATTAGAATTGGAGTCATCAGTATGGATTCATGTTTGACTTAATATAGCTACAGATTATTACATATGGAGATATTTATAAATATGTGTATATACATTATTTCCTTGTTCTGTCAGCTTAAAGGGCCCAGAAACAATGATACCCTAGAAGCACCAAATATACTACATGCCCAGATGTTGGTTTCTCATTATGTTATCAATTGAAAGAAGCTAGGAAAAGAACTTGGGCAGGAAAGCTAAGCCTGAAGCATCTTGTGGTGCCAGAGGCAAAGAAGTGCTGAATTACACACACACACACACACACACACACACACACACACACAGGGTTATATCAAAAAGACACAAGGGCTGGGGCACCTGGGTGGCTCAGTGGGTTAAGTGTCTGACTCTTGATTTTGGCTCAGGTCATGATCTCAGGGTCATGGAATCGAGCCCTGTGTGGGGCTCCACACCCAGCTGGGAGTCTGCTTGAGATTCTCTCCCTCTGCTCCCTCCCTCTCTTTTCTCAAATAAATAAATATTTAAAAAAGAAAGAAAGAAGAAAAAGAAAGAAAGAAAGAAAGAAAGAAAGGAAGAAAGAAAGAAAGAAAGAAAGAAAGAAAGAAAGAAAGAAAGAAAAAGAAAGAAAGAAAGAAAGAAAGAAAGAAAGAAAGAAAGAAAGAAGAAAGAAAGAAAGAAAGAAAGAAAGAAAGAAAGAAAGAAAGAAACAGAAGAGCCAATTTGAAGGGTTCTCAATGCTGAAACTTGAATAATTTGAGTAACAAAAGAAATAAAGCAGTAATGGATTATAATTTAAAATACAGGGATCCCTGGGTGGCTCAGCGGTTTCACGCCTACCTTTGGCCCAGGGTGTGATCCTGAAGTCTCAGGATCGAGTCCCGCATCGGGCTCCTTGCATGGAGCCTGCTTCTCCCTCTGCCTGTGTCTCTGCCTCTCTCTCTCTCTATGTCTTTCATAAATAAACAAAAATAAATCATTAAAAAAATAAAATAAAATACAAAATAAAAAATATATAAAAATAATAAAAATAATAAAATACAAAATAAATGTCCATCGTCCATCATGATATAAATGAATGATGGAATGAATGAATAAAAAATAAATAAGGAGAATGGACAAATCCTTGTTGCAGAAGTCCAAAGAAAACAGAAAAAAAAAAAAAAAAAACCTGCCTCTCTCCTGTGTGTGTGTGTATGTGTGTGTGTCATGAATAAATAAATAAAATATTTAAAAAAGAGATGTCTGGGTAGCTCAGTGGTTGAGCATCTGCCTTCAGCTCAGGGCATGATCCAAGAGTACCAGGATCAAGTCCCACATTGGGCTCTCTGCATGGAGTCTGCTTCTCCCTCTGCCTATGTCTCTATCTCTGTCTCTGTGTCTCTCATGAATAAATAAATAAAATCTTAAAAAGAAAAAAAAGGGATGCCTGGGTGGCTCAGCAGTTGAGCATCTGCCTTTGGCTCAGGGCGTGATCCCAGGGATCATGAGTCTCACATCAGTCTCCTTTCAGGAAGCCTGCTTCTCCCTCTGCCTGTGTCTCTGCCTCTCTCTCTGTGTCTCTCATGAATAAATAAATAAAATCTTAAAAAAAAAAAACAGAAAAAAAGAAATAACAAAGATAAGAGCAAAAATATATAAACCATGGACAATATTTGTAATCCACACACCCAACAAAGGACTTCCTGGAATGCATCTAGAATGTATTTTTAAAAAGAGAAAGAGGGACATCTGAGTGGCTTAGTGGTTGAGCATCTGCCTTCGTTCAGTTTAGGGCACGATCCCGACCTGGGGACTGAGTCCCACATCAGACTCCCTGCGAGGAGCCTGCTTCTCCCTCTGTCTGGCTCTCTGCCTCTCTATGTGTCTGAAAGAAAGAAAGAAAGAAAAAGAAGAAAGAAAGAAAGAAAGAAAGAAAGAAAGAAAGAAAGAAAGAAAGAAAGAAAGAAAGAAGAAAGAAAGAAAGAAAGAAAGAAAGAAAGAAAGAAAGAAAGAAAGAAAGAAAGAAAGAAAACCCAACAGGAAGGAAGGAAGAAAAAGAGAAAGAAGGAAAGAAAAGAAAGAAGAAAGAAAAGAAAGAAAGAAAGAAAGAAAGAAAGAAAGAAAGAAAGAAAAGAAGAAAGAAAGAAAGAGAAGAAGAAAGAAAGAAAGAGAAGAAGAAAGAAAGAAAGAAAGAAAGAAAGAAAGAAAGAAGAAAGAAAGAAAGAAAAGAAAGAAAGAAAGAAAGAAAGAAAGAAAGAAAGAAAGAATTCTCAAAACTGTGGTCAAAACAGCAACAACAAAACAGTCCTTTTAGAAAATGGGCAAAAGATATGAAGAGGCGGGTCACTGGAGGTATTATGGTCACATGAAAATATGCTCAGTATCATCAGGAATGAAAGTAATAAAAATTAAAACCACAATGAGATATCATTTCACATCCATCAGAATGACCAAAATAATATATAGTGACGAAATGATGGCACAGGTGTGGGAAAACTGGATCATTCATATATTGCTGGAGGGAATGTAAAAATGGTAATTCATTTTCTTTTCTTTTTTTTTAATTGAGATATAGCTAACATATAACATTGTGAAAGTTTTTAAGTGTATAATGTGTTAATTTGGTACATTTATAATTGTGATATGATTACCACCATAGCATTAGCAAACACCTCTGTCATATCACATAATTCTTTTGGTGTGTGTGATGAGATTAATTAAAATCTAATGTCTTGGGCAGCCCGGGTGGCTCAGAGGTGTAGCGCCACCTTCAGCCCAGGGCCTGATCCTGGAGACCCGGGATCGAGTCCCACATCAGGCTCCCTGCATGGAGTCTGTTTCTCCCTCTGCCTGTGTCTTTCCCTCTCTCTCTCTCTCCTCTCTGTGTTTCCCATGAATAAATAAATAAAATTTAAAAAAAAAATCTAACCTCTTAGCAACTTTGGAGTTTATAATAGAATTGCTGACTATAATCACTATGCTGTGCATTAGCTCTCCAAGATTTATTTATTAGTTGGAAGTTTGTACCCTTAAACAATGTCTGCCCAATTCCTCCATCCCTTAGGCCCTGGTAACCACCATTTTACTCTGTTTTTATTAGCTTGGCTTTTTTAGATTCTACATAAAAGTCATGTCACGTGGTGTTTGTCTTTCTCTGATTTGTCTCACTTAGCATGATGCCCTCAAAGTCCATCTATGTCAAAATTGCAAAATTTTTTTTCTTTCTCAAAGTGCTTAAACATGCAACTAACACTCAACCCAGCAATTGCACTCCTGAGCATTTATCCTAGAAATGTCCATACAACAACTGGTGCACAAATGTTATAGCATCTTTTTCCATAACAGCCAAAAACTGGAAACAGCTGGGATTTCCTTTCCAGTGTGAATGGTCAAATTATTGTGTTTACATATTATGGAATACTATCCCGTAATAAAGAGGCAAACTATTAATACTTGCAACAATTTGGATGATATTCAGAAAACTACAAGGAGTGAAAAAAATAATGTTCAAAGGTTACCTACTATATGATTCCACTTATGTGACATTCTGGAAATGACAAAATTGTATAAATAACAACAAATTCATGATTGATAGGTGTCGAGAAAGAGGGGAGATTGAGAGAGAAGTGAGTATAACTATAGAAAGGTAATGTTAAGATCCTAGTTGTGATATGTAATGCTGTTTTGCAGGATGTTACCATGGGGAAGAAACTGGGGAGATGATACATCAGACCTCTCTTTATTACTTCTTACAGTTGCATATGGATTTATAATCATATCAAAATAAAAACTTTAATCAAAAAAGACTGAGGGGGGAAAAAAGGACTGTAATTTCAGTTATGTATCAATATCGTATTTAATATAGTTGATTAGGGCACCTGGGTGGCACAGTTGGTTGAGTGTGAGACTCTTGGTTTCAGTCATACTTTCAGGGTCGTGAGATGGAGGCCCGGTTAGCTCTGCACTCAGCACAGAGTCTGCTTAAGACTCTCTCTCCCTCTGCCCCTCCTTCCCCATGCCTTCTCTCTCTCTAAAATACATAAATAAACTTTTAAAAAATTAAAAAATAAAAGAGTTGATTAAATATGTTAACCTAGGGCAGCCCGGGTGGCTCAGTGGTATAGCACTGCCTTCAGCCTGGGGTGTGATCCTGGAGACCCGGGATCAAGTCCCACATCAGGCTCCCTGTATGGAACCTGCTTCTTCCTTCTGCCTGTATCTCTGTCTCTGTCTCTGTCTCTCTCTCTCTCTCTCTCTCGAATAAATAAATAAATAAAATCTTAAAAAATATATATCTTAACCTAATAAATGTCAGCTAGTGTCACTAATGTTTTGAACTTGATATATCTGAATTGCTTCTTTAAAAACAAATTATATTTTATTTTAAAAAGATGAGAAATTTTACTAAAATTAACAATAAATGAAATAAAAAACTCACAGAATGGACTTCAGAGTAGATTAAAGCAACAGAGGAAAGAAACAGTGGACTCAAATGTGAATCAAGAGAGATTATATGATGTGAATAACAGAAAAAAAATAGACTAGACAAAAGTAAGCAGAGCCTCAGGGACCTATGGAACAATAACAAATATTGTTGTCTTTGGAGTCACGGAACGAAAAGAAGTGGAGAGTAACACAGAAAACGATATTCAAAGACATAGTGGCTTACCCAAAGGGTACAAGAATATTAATTTGAAAGGGCACATGCACCTCAATGTTTACATATAGAATGGAATATTACTCAGCAATCAAAAAGAGTATCTTGCCATTTGCAATGACATGGTTGGAGCTAGAATGTATTATGCTAAGTGAAATAATTCAGAGAAAGACAAATAGCATGTGATTTCACTCATATGGGCAATTTAAGAATCAAAACAAATGAACATAGGGTGAAAAGAGAGAGGCAAACCGTAAAACATACTCTTAACTAGAGAGAACAAACTAGGGGTTGCTGGAGAAGAAGTAGGGGGCGATGGATTAATGGGTGATGGAGATTACGGAGGGCACTTGTTGTGATGGGCACTAGGTGTTATATGTAAGTGGTGAATCACTAAATTCTACTCCTGAAACCAATTTTACACTATATGTTAACTAACTAGAATTTAAATAAAAACTTGAAACAAATAAACAAAAATTAACAGACATAGTGGCTAAAATTTTCTCAAAATCAACAGAAGTTCAAGAGCTGTGCAAACCTTAGACAGAATAAATCCAAAGAAATCCATGTCATGGCTCATCATAGTCAAATTTTTAAAAACTGAAAACAAAACAAAATCTTCCATGAAGGTAGAGAGAAGTGACAAATAACCTACAGAGATATAATGATTAAGATGACAGCCAACCGAAATAATGAAGAAGAATGGGGTTTCAGCATAAAGGAACTACCAATTTTGAATTCTTTTTTTTTCAAGTTTCTATTTAAATTCCAGTTAGCATACAGTGTAATATTATTTTCGGGTGCAGAATTTAGTGATTCAACACTTACATACAACACTAAGTGCTCATTACAAGTGCCCTTCTTACTCCCCATCACCCATTTCACCTATTCCACCATTCATCTCCCCTCCAGAAACTCTCAGTTTATTCTCTATAGTTTAGAGTCTGTTTTCTGATTTGCCTCTCTTTTTTTTCCCCACTATGTTCATTGTTTTGTATCTACAATGAGTTCCACATATGAGTGAGATCATATGGCTTTTGTCTTTCTCTGATTTATTTTGTTTCACATAGTATACTCTAGCTTACCCACATCACTGCAAATGGCAAGAATTTATTCTTTTTATGGCTGAGTAATATTTCACTATATTTCACTATATATAGTGAATATATAGAGAGTAATATTTCACTATATATATATATTAATTACATATTCTTTATTCATTCATCAGTTGATGGGCATTTAAGCTCTTTCCATAATTTGGCTATTGTTGATAATGCTGCTATAAATATCAGGGTGTGTGTATATCCCTTTAAATCAGTGTTTTTGTATCTTTTAGGTAAATACCTATTAGTGCAATTGCTGTATTGTAGGGTAGTCTATTTTTATCTTTTTGAGGAACCTCCATACTCTTTTCCAGACTGTCTGTACCCATTTGCATTTCCAACCAACAGTGCAAGAGGGTTCCCCTTCCTCCACATCCTTGTCAACATCCGTTGTTTCCTGTGTTGTTAATTTTAGCTATTCTGACTGGCATGAGGTAATATTTCACTCTAGTTTTGACTTACATTTCCCAGATGATAAATGATGTTGAGCGTCTTTAATGTGTCTGTTAGTCATCTGTATGTCCTCTTTAGAGAAATGTTTATTCATGTCTTCTGCCCATTTTTAAACTGGATTGTTTTTTGGTGTTGAGTTTTTGTTTTTGTTTTGAGAGAGAGAGATAGCGTGTACGTTTGAGCAGAGGTAGGTGCAGAGGGAGAAAGAAAATCCCAAGCAGGCTCCACACCCAGCTCAGACCCCAAGGCCAGGCTAGATCTCAGGACCCTGAGATTCTGACCTGAGCCAAAATCAAGTGTTGGAAATGGTTAACTGATTGAGCCACCCAGGCACCCCAAGTGTTGAGCTTTATAAGTTTTATAAGTTGAGTTTTATAAAAGAATATTCAATGAAAAAAAGACAGTCTCTTCAACAAACAATGTTGGGAAAACTGCACAGCAATATGCAAAAGAATGAAATTGGACCACTTTCTTATACCACACACAAAAACAAATTCAAAATGGATGAAAGACCTAAATGTGAGGCAGGAAATTATCAAAATCCTAGAGGATAACACAGGCAGCAACTTCTTGATCTCAGCCAGAGCAACTTCTTACTAGATATATATCCTGAGGCAGGGAAAACAAGCAAAAATGAGCTATTGGGACTTCATCAAGATAAAAAGCTTCTGCACAGTGAAGGAAACAACCAACATAGCCTAAAGACAACTTTTGGAATGGGAGAAGATATTTGCAAATGACCTAATAAAAGGTTAGTATCCAAAATCTATAAAGAATTTCTCAAACTCAACATCAATATTGAATTCTATATCCACTAACAATATCCTTCAGGAATAAAGGGGAAATAAATACCTATGCAGATGAAGGAAATGTAACATAATTTGTCAAGATACTGACCCTTTCAGAATGGTTCAAAAGTATATGAAACAGAAAGGAATGATCTCAGGATGAAGCCTGAAACTCCAGGAAGGAAGAACTATTGACTATGGAAAAATAGAGATAAATAAGACTATCTTCATGATTTTTTAGAACAATTTTTTGACATTTGAAGCTAAAGTAATTACACCATCTGACGTGACACTCTATGTAGAAAAAAATACTAAAGACAATTTTTTTTAAAGATTGATTTATTTATTTATTTATTTATTTATTTATTTATTTATTTATTTATTCAGAGGGAGAGAAAGAGGCAGAGACACAGGCAGAGGGACTCGATCCGGGCTCCCAGGATCACACCCCAGGCTGCAGGGAGCGCTAAACCGCTGCACCACCAGGGCTGCCCTAAAGACAGTTTTTTTTTTTTTTTTTTTTAATGGAAAAGAGTAAAGGGAAGTAAATAGAAGCAAGTTTTCTACACTTTATTCCAGGTCATAAAATGTCAATACCACTAGACCATATAAGTTACATATATGTACTATATGTAACATAGTATACTGTGCTATCTAGAGTATATAGACAGAGATATTTCCTCCAATCACTAAGTATAAATCAAAGTTGAATTCTGAGAGAGGTCAAATAATTGATAGGAAGGCAAGAAAAGCGGAGAAACAAGAAACAGTGGAAACAAAGAGAAAATAACGCAATATTAGAGTCAGCCCTCAGACATCAAGAGATCAGTAATAGTCTAAACAAATTACATGGAGAGGCCAATTAAAAAGCAGAGATTTTCAAGGTTCATTTAAAAACTCAACTACATGCTACCTAAAAGAAACTTGCTTCAAATATAACAATGAAAGTAGGTTGAAAGTAAAAGAATGAAAAATAATAAACCATAGAACTAATAAGAGTTGTTTATATTTTCTTAACACAAGTCAATTATCAAATATATACATCCTTGGTTTATGATTTGACTTTTCATTTTCTTAACTGTGTCTTACAGTTTAATATTGAATAGAGAAATAACCTAATCAGAAAAACTCACAGACATGAAAAGAATAGCATAGGGGATATAGTCAATAATATTGTTAACAACATTGTATGGTTCCAGATGGTACCTATATTTACCATGATGATCATTTCATCATCATAGAATTATCAATTCATTACATTGTACACCTAAAATTAATATAAAACTCTATATCACCTACATTTCAATTAGAAAAAAGAAAATAGACACAATATTTAAACTGATATTTCAAAGAAGGTATACAATTGGCTAATAAGCATATGAAAAAATGCTCAGTGTTATTCATTAAGGATGTGCAAATTAAAACCAAAATGAGGGCAGCCCGGGTGGCTGAGCAGTTTAGCGCCGCCTTCAGCCCTGGGTGTGATCCCGAAGACTCAGGATCCAGTACTGCGACAGGTTGCCAGCATGGAGCCTTCTTCTCCCTCTGCCTGTGGCTCTGCCTCTCTCTCTCTCCCTCTCTCTCTCTCTCTCTCTCTCTGTCTCTCATGAATAAATAAATAATATTTTTTAAAAAATGAAATACTACTGCACCACCTGGACGGCTATGATTAAGAAGACAGACATTACCAAGTGTTGGCAAAAAATATGGAAAAAATTGTCAAATATTGCTAGTGGGAATATAATAATAGTAGAGTCTCTTTTGAAAACAATTGAGCAGTTTCATAAAAAGTTAAACATAGACTTTCCATTCGCCCAGTAATTCCCTTCCCAAACTTTTATTTAATGCACTCAGAAGCACAAAGGCATTCATCAGTACCTAGCAGCGCCAGAGCCACACATTTCCCCTTCTCCACTACTACCTCTGGATCCAAATATCTTTGTTGACTTGAGTCTGAACTATTTTTCAACTAAGGATGCTGGGATAATTAGATATCCATATGCAAAAACATTTACTCCGATCAACAGCCCACACCATATAGAAAAAGTAATTCAAAACAGATCATGGACTTAAATGCCATACTACTTAGAGAAGTAAACATAACAGAGAAATCCTTGGAACTCTAGGATAAGCAAAAGACCTGTTAAATATGACCCCAAACGTTCAAGCCATAATAAAAATTGAGACATTAGAATTCATCAAAATTAAGATTTTCTGCTTTTTGAAAGATAATATTAAGAGAATGAAAAGAGGAACACCTGGGTGACTCAGTGGTTGAGCACCTGCTTTCAGCTCAGGTCAAGATCCCGGGGTCCTGGAATCTAGTCTCACATCAGGTTCCCCACAGGGAGCCTGCTTCTCCCTCTGCCAATGTCTCTGCCCCTCTCTCATGTCTCTCATGAATAAATAAACAAAATCTTTTTAAAAAAAAAGAGAATGAAAAGACAAGATAAGTTAGGAGAAAATATTTAAACCACATGTCTGATATACTTTGCATTCAGAATATATCAAGAAATCTCAAAACTCAAGACTGAGAAAACAACTCTATCTGCCCTGTGAGAGCACAGACATTGCATGTCTTACTTACCACTATATCCACGATGTTTAACAACAGAGCTTGTCTAGGATAGGTGCTCAGAATCTATTTGTTGATGAAATTACTGTATTGTTTGTGCCATTAAACTTCTGAGACAAAAGGGACAGTGGAAATAATAAAGGGAAAATGCTGATTGCTAAAAGGATTTAAGATTTTTAGGACTATTTGCGAAAAGGACAAAAATTCTTCTACTAATACAGCCTCTCCCATTATCTATATTTCCTGCCCTGAAATCCCAAGAGGCAAAACCCAGTGTTCCTTTTATTCCTGATAGCTCTAAAAAGTTACCTTAATTTCTTGTCCTTAGGATCTAGGATCAGAAGGAAATCTCCCTTTACCACACTCCCTTGAGACCAGAGACCAGAGGGAAAAGGGAATCTTTCTATTTTTATCTTCTTTGGGGAAACAAAAGAATCTCCCTAAACAAAATGTCCTACAGCAGTCTAATAGACAACTCTCACTCCCCCACAGCCTTTTTTTTCACCCCCAATGAAGGTTTATTAAATGAATGAATAAAAACCAAATCTCAAGTCCACCAAAGTCTATATATCCATGACAAAGCTTCACAGGAATTCCAAGCATGCCTCAGCCAAAAATCTCAGAATTTACCATTTCTGGATTTACCAACGTACAACCCTTTATACTTAAAACTTAATGACTTCTGAAAATAAGCAGAAGAATGACAAGTGAACTCCTTTTTACCTTCTATGAAAAGATAAAGGACTGATCCCTCTTCTTTATATTGTTTGTGTGCAGTGATTTATAAATAATTAATTTACCCTATTATTTGAATCATTTGCATTTCTACTTTGACTTCTTACTGTTCCCTCCATAGCTTCATACACTGTATGCCCTTGCTAGGATTTGGAATCTGGAACTAAGACAGTTTCCATTTATGAGAACACCCTTTTCTTCAAAGTCTTACTCAGTGCAATTTTAACATCTTTGTTCCTTAGACTGTAAATAAAAGGATTCATCATTGGCCCCACGATGGTATAAAAAACTGTGGATACTTTATCTCGATCCAGAGACCCAGCAGGAGAGGGCTTAAGGTACATGAATGCCGATGCTCCAAAGAAGAGAGAAACAGTAACTATGTGAGAGCTACAGGTACTGAAGGCTTTGGACCTGCCCTCTGTAGAACGGATATGGAATATGTTGGAGAGGATCAAGGTGTAAGAAATGGAGATAGTGAGACTGGGCACTATTACATTGATGCCCACCACAATGAAAACCATAACCTCATTGATATACGTGCTTGTGCAAGAGAGCTGGAGAAGAGGAGGTATGTCACACATGTAATGATTGACGATGTTGCCATCACAGAAGCTGAGTCTCAGCATACAACCGGTGTGGGCAATGGCACCCACAAACCCCATCACATATGTTCCCACCATCAGCATGAGGCAGACCTGATGGGACATGGTGACCTTGTAGAGCAGGGGCTTACAGATGGCCACATACCGGTCATAGGCCATTGATGTCAAAACATAGCACTCATCGATAACAAAGAAAGAGAAGAAACAGAGCTGTGTCATGCACTCTGCATAAGAGATGATGTTCTCCTTTACAAAACTCATCAGCATTCTAGGGATTATGACAGACGAGTAGCAGAAATCAATGAAGGAAAGGTTGAAGAGAAAGTAGTACATGGGAGTGTGCAGGTGAGGGTTCAGACCAATCAGAAAAATCAAGCCCATGTTCCCCACCATGGTGACTACATAGAATCCTAAGAAAATGAAGAAGAGAGGCAGCTGGAGTTCTGGCTGTTGTGTTAAACCCAGCAGGATAAACTCGGTCACTGAAGAGTCATTTCCTATGGCCATTCTTCCCGAGGGCGTATCTGTGAGAACAGGACAAACGGTGACATTAAAATGAGTACCCGGCTGTCTCTCCCTAATTCCTCCATAATGAGACTGAGACCCAGAATGAAAGAATGAACTCAAACCCACCCTGCTGTGTGCCTTGGTCGTCTCCACTGTATAAAGGCTGAGCGACTGTTTAAAGATGTATATCAAAAACACTAACAGGCTAGTGCTGTAGGGGTAAGACTGAGTTATCCTGTGGCCAATCAAGACGACATTATTTCTGCTCCACTTCTGCTTTGACAGGTCTACCAGCCCCATTTGATGACCAATGGCTGTCTCAGCAGAGAGGAGATAATAATGCCACTCCAGATCTTCAGCTTCCTCAGGGTTGGGAGGAAGAAGAACAGGACAGATAAAATTCAATACTCACCCTTCTGCCCTGGGACTTCAATACTGGGCCTTGCTCATTTTTCTCCCTTCTCAAAGAGGCACAAGTGGCTGTGATGAATTTTAGAGGGGAGCAGCCAAGAACAGATATTCTTCATTACAGTTTTTGTTTTGAGTGAGTTTTGGACCAAGGGAACCAGAGCACAGACCTCTGAGGAGCCACGACTTGCAGAACATGATTTCTGATAGTGGCTTTGCCAAAAGTGTTTTTCTCCAGACTAGGGGGTAGGTAGTAAATATCATCTTCTGGTGCCAAAAGAGCCCCCATGCTAATATGATCCCAGGGGTTTTCATGAGTTAGGAAATACTAGGGACCTGATTAAAAACTGGAAGACCTGTTCTCCCAGTGTTTTCCCCAGAGATCAGGCTTTATAGCAAAAATAAATTACCTACTCTGCATTTATAGCCTAGTTCATTATAGTAACAGTGACATATTGGAAAATACCATTATAACACCTTTTGGTGTGTTGTCAAATAAGGCAACATCCCCAAACAGAAAAGCAGATGATCTTTCCTGCATCCATAGCACCCACTGCCATACGAAATACTATACATTGTTTGTTCACTGTGTCTTCCTACAACACATACACACACATTAATACACTCACGTACATTTGAATTTAAGTTCTAAAGGGACACGGATTATGTCTGTTTTCTTCAGCACTATTTCTGTAGCAGCTTCGTAATTTGACACATATACAGTCAGTACTGACTAGATATTTTTTTAATTAGATAAATGAATGAGAATCCTTTTTCCATCTTTCCTGGGAACTATACTAGTTACTAAATGCAACAGAGGTCTTGTTCTATAGGCAAAGCCTTGCGTAATGTCAATGTTTTTCTTCACACCCTGAGTGTGGAACAAAAAAAAATACCAGTGAAGTATGTGAAGGCCACTGCTGAACTCCTGGTGGTCATGGAGGAGCACTTCAGATCAAAGTTACTGAACTCAGAGAAAGAATATCATTTTCCTCCTCTTAGTGTCACATTGAGGACTTCCACAGGCACTCAGAGGGCCCAAAGTCTCCCTCCAGGGACTGCAGCACAGACTCAGATCAAAAGACAGATTTGGATCTAGTTTAGGAAGCACTAAAATGCCCAACTCCAGGTCAGCTCACCATGGGAGGCCAATGGGAACTGTTCAGGGTTTTTATTGCTTTTTTGGCACAGGATTGAAATAATCAAAATGCGGACTCAGGAATATTAACATGGTGCACACCAGCAAGATGGACTGGTATAAGATGGAGTGAAGGCAGGGTCAAGCTTTGGGAGGCAATCACAACATCCACTGACTGTGGATAATTTTTAAATGCCCTGAAATAATAGTGCTGCTGTGAGTAATTCCAAGAAACAAATATATTCAAGAGACATTGCAAAGGAAGAGTCAGCAGTTCTTCTAACAAAGAAGATAGAAAGAAATAGACAAAAAAAAAAAATCCAAAGGACACCAGCTTAGGTGTTTTGCTAACTTATGCTGTTACTACAAACAGAAGGAACTCAAAAAGATTGGAAATATTTATGAGAAGTATACATTCAGTGTTGAACATGGTGAGATTGTTGCAGGACATCCAAGCAGAAGTACGCATTAGGAAAATGTCCAATGAAGGCTAAATAAATATAAGGAGGAAGGTCAGTACATGCGAAAGAGATTTGGGCATCGTTTCCTTTGAGGCTAAAGCCATGAGATTAGGTAAACTCAGGGAGAGAAAAGAAAGAGAAAAAAAGAGCAGAAGGGCAAGAAAAGAATTTGAGAAATCTTCCAATTGTGGATTTTATATTTAAGAAAATTTTAAACCAAACCATTACTGAAATGAATCCCAATTATTTTTCTCAGACCCCTCAAAATTACTAGGCAGCTAAGAATGCCTCAGGCCAAATTTGAATAGTGTCCCAACTGGATAGACATTCCTTAGGCTACAACAGTGATGAGTACCTGGGAGGGTCCATAAAATGTGTTTTCTTTTTCTGATTTGTTTTTTTTGTTTGTTTTTTGTTTTTTTTTGGAGAGACAGAGCACAATGTGGGACTAGAGCTCATGACCCTGAGATCATGACCTGAGATGAAATCAAGAGTCAGGTGCTTAACTGACCAAGCCAACCACCCAGGCGACCCCAGAAAAGGTGTTCTCTATGAAAAGTTACAAACTCTTACTTAGCTGATACAATAACTAGAAATACTCCCTCTAAACATATCAAATCACATTGCAAGAAGGATCTTATGCTAAGGCTCTAAGCTACAGCTGAAAGTCATTCTTTCATCTTTAATATAAACCGCATAAATATGGGCAAATGTGGAATGAAGATAGGGAGGTTCTGGCTTATCCTTACATTGCAAAACCCTCATTCCCTCCCTTCCTTTCTCCCATTCTACATAATGGTCACCTTAGCCTAATTCAGTTATAACATTAAATGGTCTTGTTTTCTCTGACATACATCAGCACTTCTTGCTCATACCTGACTCCTTTTTATTTTTTTAAGATTTTATTTATATATTCATGAAGACACAGAGAGAGGCAGAAACAGGCAGAGGGAGAAGCAGGCTGTGGGACATGATCCCAGGACCCCGGGAATCAGGACATGAGCCAAATGCAGATGCTCAACCACTGAGCCCCCCCCAGGTACCCCACCTCACTCCTTTTTAAGTAACTCAAGTTCAGTATATTCTAACTTGTCAAAGTCAGTGGTAATTAAAGCTTTATGTGATGCTATATTTTCTAAAGATGCAAGAAATCATGTATTTTAACCCGGGGCCTGATGTTTTGATATATGCATACATTGTAAAATGATCATCACATTCAAGCTATTTAACATATTCATTACCTCACATAATTATGAATTCTCTGTGATGAGAACACTTACAATCAACTGTTACCAAATTTCAAGGATATATTAAAGTATTATTAATTATAGTTACAATGTTGTACATCAAATTTCCATAACTTATGCATCTTGCAGAACTGTAACATTTTTCCCTTTAGAGAGTATCTCCTTTTGCTCACTCCCCAGCCCTTGACAACTATCATTCTACTCTAGGCTTTCATGAGTTTGACATGTTTAGATTACATATATAAGTGAAATCATGCAGTATTGGTCTTTTTATGTCTGCCCTATTTCACTTAGCATACTGTCCTCCAAGTCCACCTAGGTTGTCCCAAATGCAGAATTTTCTTTTTTTAAAGGCTGACTAAAAATCTTAAGCAATTTTTTTAGAAGTTGTTAGTTCATCTTAAGATTAATTCTTCTTCTCTAAGTTCTAATCAGTAAAGAATATGCACAAAGGCCTCTGGTCAAATAAGATACAAACCAGCTGTAGCAATGGCAAGGGGGTCATTATCTGTAGAAAGCAGAACTCTCTAGTAAATATTAGATTGGAAAAATCTTTAATCTTAAAGCCAAATGAGGCTTCCTACTTATTCTCTCTGGCCCTAAATCAACAAAAGGAAAATTGTGGACATTCCTCACCAGCAGAAAAGCGATTCTATGTATCAGTCTATTTACTTTGCAGGAGTAAGGGTGACGAGATGATGCCAAAAAGAGTCATTTTTCTATTAATAAATGAACTGGTCCAAAGAAAAGGATGGAGTTGCCTTCTTGCTTTTGAAGCATGATAGCTCCACCTACTGGTAAAGGTATGGCCCAAAGAATTTTAGACTCCAGATGAAAGGCTCCTCTTCTGTTAGGAAATCAGGTAAAACGGGAAAAATCCAAGATTTCCAGAATGTGGAGAAGAAAGGAAGTCCTTTCCTCCATGGAAATGTGAGAGGAAAGAATAAATATTTCTGAAGTGGTAGGAAACAGGGTCTGGCACAAACTGGGTGCTCCATAAATATCAGTGATGGATGCTGCCATCAGATTATATTCGTCTGGTATTTGTGAAATAATCACACATGTGTAATAAAGTGGGTAGGAGCCTGGATCCTGGGGCAAATGACCATATTTAAATCTTCTGTCGTCTTGTTAGCTGGCTGACCTTAGGCAAGCAGATTTCTCTACAACTCAATTTCCTAATCTATAAAATAGAGACAAAGTAGTTCCTGCCTCATAGCAGTGTTGAGGATTAAAGAAGATTCTGCTGGCACAAGTAGTTGGTTTACAAAGAAAGGACTCCTCAAATGTCATTATTACTGTATTGAGCTGTTGGGAGATTGGAGTATGTTAATGAATATAAATAATTTAGTATACTTACTGAAACTTAGATAAATATGCACTGGCATAATAATGATGTTATTACTATTATATTAATAATAATAGGTTAACAATTAATATCAATATTCCTAATATTATTGTTATTAAATTATTATTCTATGTATTACCTTCCTGTTTTCCTCAAAATATAAAAGCACAATTCATCTCTAGATGACATATTCTCCCTGAATTCAAATTAAGTCTCTCTCAGTTTCTACTTGTAATTAAATTAAAATTTTATTAATAAGTTAAAATATTTATCATTTGAGTTGTTGGTTTTGAGGCACAACCCAGTCACCACACAGATATCCCCACAGTGTAGGATGTTCTTTCATTCATTTTTGAAGCTGCCTGAAACTTCACCAATCTGGTACTCTTTTAGGCTAATCTCTGAATTTTTTTTTATGCTAGTAACTCTGGAATTGAAATAGCGCAGTCAGTAATCCACTGCTCTTGTGTACATATATATATATATATATCTTTCTCGCATACGCTTTACTAAGATAACAAGTGAGGGTGAATTTGTATGGCAAAGGACAAAAAGTACCCCTACAAGAGTATTCAAATAGCCAATAAAAGATTTTGTTGAGGAGGAAGACGATCAGATTCCAGAAAAGGATTTGGAAAGTATCAAAGACAACCTTCACATACTTCACACATATTTTCAACTTGGGCAATTTCTCATATAATTTAATGTTATTATGGAGTAGTTTCTGAGCTAACTCAGCCAATAGACATTTCAATTTTCCCTAATCATTTGCATTGATTCACCAGAGTAAGCAGGTATAAGGGAAGAAAAAAAAGAAAAGAGAAGAGGACATGCCCATTTTTGGGGAAAAGATAGCAGTTATGTAATCTCCCCTCAGAATAATATTCCATCTTTATTCTAAGATGAAATATTATCATAAGGACCTTTTTTTCTCAGAATGAACATAGATATCACCAGGTGTGTTATTGAACAACCCACTTGGATTCATTTCTTGTTTCTTGGCCTGTTCTTATGACACTTGGCTTTGGGGTCAAGTAGGGCACAAAACACCCTTGGAGGAAGGTGATTATCTGCCAAGCTTTATAGAAGTCCCACTCTAACTAGAATTTCTAACAGTTAAGTTTCAGTGAAGGAAACAAACTATTCAAGGATTTTTAAGCAAAGAGGATTAAAGGGAATTAAGTGCTTACAAAATCATCAGCTGTGCTTAGGAAATGGATCCTAGACTGGGATTCCAGGATGGACTCCTAGTTCTCTGCAGGTCCAGATCCAACCCACTGAGGAGATTAGAATGAAGGTGGGAACAGCTCACCCACAGTAACCACCATAGCATTCAACACTCAAGCACACTTCCTCTGATTCTTGAAAATCAAAGCAAGTCTGGCTCCTCACTTTCCCATAGCAAAACTAGATGGCTTTATAGGGGCACCTGGTGCCTCCGTCAGTTAAGTGTCTGCTTTTGCCTCTGGTCATGATCTTGAGATCCTGGGATCCAGCCCTGCTTCAGGCTTCCTGGTCAGTGGGAAGTCTACTTCTCTCTCTCTCTGTCCCTCCCCCTGCTTGTGCTCTATCCCTCTTCTCTAGACAGACAACTATGATCAGTGCCAAATTATCTTTTATCCATTGTATATTTTAAACTATATTTTATTTAGCCTGTGAATCCCTAAGAGTATCATAGAATATCTTCCCATTTTCAAGAAGAGAGGAAAAAAAAAAAAACCACAATTAGCTACAAATAAAAATCCCGAGGGGATCCCTGGGTGGCTCAGCAGTTTAGCGCCTGCCTTCGGCCCAGGGCATGATCCTGGAGACCCGGGATAAAGTCCCACATCGGGCTCCCTGCATGGAGCCTGCTTCTCCCTCTGCCTGTGTCTCTGCCTCTTTCTCTGTGCATTTCTCATGAATAAATAAATAAAATCTTAAAAAAAAATCCCAATGCACAGTCTGACATGACTATATTTCCTAATTCCAACCAAGGTTGGACAACCATCATAGAATTTTTAAATATGTTCTTTTGATTTTATCATATCTCTGCTAAACCAATAGTATTCACAATTCACTTCGTGCTCCAGAGTATGCAAAATTTTTCAGTAGAACAACATCTAAAAAGAGGCAGGCTCTTGATGACAGTTCACAGTCATTTTAAGGGACTTGAAGTTCAACATTCATTCAGGGGATGGGGGTAGAGTAAGCAGAGAAAAATGGATACTCTGAGCTTATAGAAATTATATAAATGAGAAGAGAATTTTTATTCTGCTGGATAATGAGATAAAAATTCAAGTGATTTGGGCAGGCCCAGGGGCTCAGCAGTTTAGCGCCGCCTTCAACCCAGGGCATAATTCTGGAGACCTGGGATCGAGTCCCACGTCAGGCTCCCTGCTTGGAGCCTGCTTCTCCCTCTGCCTGGGTCTCTGCCTCTCTCTCTCTCTCTCTCTCTCTCTCTGTCTCTCGTAAATAAAATAACTGAAATCTTTAAAAAAAATTTAAGTGATTTTTCTAATCTTTATTGATTATCTTAGTGCAAATTATATACAACCCATTCCCTTGAAAGTCCTGTGCAACTCATTTTCCAGGTGAGGAAACGGACACTCAGAGAATTTAATAACATATTCAAGTTCATGCCACAAATTGTGTCACAACTAGTATGTGAGTCGATATCTAGTATTTATTAAAAATAGGTTTATTTTGTTATTAGTGCTGATAATATATAGATATTTAATTTTTATAATTTCATTACATTATTAAGATAGCCAAGACCTCACTGAGTCACTACCAAGTTCAAAAGTATTTCCTGAAGTTTGAATATAGTGGCAAATTTTCTTCTACCCTGTACTCAAGAAATAGCTTTATTTTTCTTTTTAAAGAAGTATGCTGCCACTCTATGACAAAACTCAAACAACTTACTTCCCGTAGCCTCAAAGGACTAATTACATTGTTTATTTTTAACAAGTTGGGTCAAAGTTGTTCCCTTTTGGGGTTTCAAAGCAAGTTTAAAGCAAGTTAAAGTAAATTTTAATTGATCAGTTATGGCAAGAATTAATCATGCGAAGTTAAAGGAACTTTTCTTTCAACACCACAGTGGAGTTTTGCTTAGTATCACTGGGAGCAAACAGGTGTCAATACAAGAAGCCTTCTGTGTGTTTCAATGACCATGAACAGGAGGAGCCCTATAGATCCTCTGACTTTACATTCTTCAAATTGGCCAGGAGAAGAAGCCTAAGAAGTGCAGTACTAGAACAGGTACAAGCCAATTTATATCAGCCTCTTCTCTCAGGCAACTTTGTATGCTCAGAATTTATTCTTACTCTGACTTAGAAAGGAGCTTGTTAGAATTAAGTCTTGTGTATACAGAAGTTAAGGCTTATAGTTTTAGAGTACTACAAATATGGCATATTTCATTGCACACAGTAAAACAATTTGTTTCTCTGAAGGAAGAGAGGAATGAGAACTCTCCATTGCTACTTTTGGCTGTTGAGTTCTACACACATAGCCAATAAAGTAAGGTACTATGGGAAGCTTTGATATTTGTGTTTTGAATAACGAGTTAATTAGACTAACAACTTTCTCTTTTATTAAGGCCTCAAACACCATACCTCCAGCTTTTGGAAAACTTTGTCCTTATTCTTACTGAAGTCTCATGTAAAGATCAAGTTTTGCATGTAGAGAAGTAATGGGTAACCTATCGTATGTAGGATAGCACAAGACAAAGTACCCTGCCCAACATAGCATAATTTCCGGGAAATTTTTCATTCAACAGTTACTGTGTTAGTCATTCTAACTTCAAACCTTTGAGAACTAAATTATTTCTATCAAGAAGTAACTGAGGACACCTGGATGGGTCAGTGGTTGAGCATCTGTCTTCAACTCAAGGCATGATCCTGGGGTCCTGGGATCAAGTTCCAAGATGGGCTCCCCACAGGGAGCCTGCTTCTCCCTCTGCCTATGTCTTTGCCTCTCTTCTGTGTGTCTCTCATGAATAAATAAATAAAATCTTTTTTTAAAAAAAGAAGTAACCCAAAATAGTCACATTTCTTTTTAAATTAACACATTAATGATTATTTGATAATTACCTAAAAGCAAGAATACTGTGTAATAAGTATATAAAGGCCTACTAGCAGAGATGGGAAGGATCCAATTAAATTTCATCTGTCTCAAGAGCCAGTTTATGTTCCTAGAGCCTTTAAGTCCATCAGGTTTGAGTCATTCTTCATCCAAGAAATAGTATGCCCTGGTCTTGCTATTTTTAAGAAGAAATATACTTACATAATAATTATAAGTGTATTTTAAACCGTAGTTTGATAATAAAAAAAATGAATAATCTTTATAATCTCATTTTCCTATTGAAAAACTCAAAAGTTGGTATTTTGGGTTACTTTAAACCTGGAAGACTCATATCCTTTCTGGATCTACAATTCCTCCTTAAGTGTTTGGTTAAATGTTATTAACCTTTTAAGTATTCCATGCTGCTCCATACACAAAATTTGTTCCTTTCTTTTCTCTGCCCCTACATGACTTTGATTTTACTTTTATCACAGCCTTAAATGAATTCTAATGCAATTTACAATTTGCAATCAATATATCTAACCCTTACTACACTATGGCTCCGTAGCAATTCAACTTTTATCTCCAGTACCTGATAAAATACCTGGCACAAAGTGTTCAAGGTTGTATCTAGTCTCATATGTATGGGGGTACTCGTATGGGGTACTTGGTTAGCCCAGGCCTGAAAGGAATAATCCCCTCATATTTGTGGGCACACTGGGGCATGGGTTAGCCATCTGAAGTGTTGTAAGAATTAATAGCCTGGATTTATGGCTTCTCTGGGTCATCTGTAAAGTTAGCTTTCCACCACATTGGTGATGATTTTAGTTTAGAAAACTATGCCTGTCATTTCTGGGCTCTTCTATTCCATACCTACTACTTAGTCTCCTCTTAATATCTCAGCCCTTTTTCCTAACCTTGCTCAAAAAGCCCAACTCTCTTCTTTCTCTCTAAATCCAGCATTTAGTCTCCTCTTAATATCTCAGCCCTTTTTCCTAACCTTGCTCAAAAAGCCCAACTCTCTTCTTTCTCTCTAAATCCAGCATTTCTCAAACTCTAAGGTAAATAAGAATAACCCAGATAAATTGTTAAAAATCTGTATTCCTCGGCCCTATCCCCAGAGGATGATTGCATTTTTACAGGTAGAGCCTAGAAATCAGTATTTTTAATCAACAAACTAGATGATTCTGGCGCAAGTTTTCCATGCTCAGAGGAAATAATTCAATAAACCTAGATTCTCCCTTGACTAATAAAGTATAAAATGTATTCAAACCTCAAGATACCAGGAGTATACCTAAAGAGGAAAAAAAGAGAAACTAGCTATGCAAATGTGTTGCCAGTGGAAATGAGAAGGATTTGGCTAAGGGAAACAGGAGAGGAGCTCTGAATGGATTGCCGGAGGACTAAACAGAGACGTGGACATACATCCTGGAAATGGGAAATTTGCAAGACCAAATGGTCCATGTGGGTGAAAGGATTGAGAAAGGATCTCAGGGACACCAGGGTGGTTCAAGCATTTAACTCTTGATTTCAGCTCACATCATGATCTCAGGCTCATAAGATACAGCCTCAATTTGGGCTCCACACTGAGTGTGGATCCTGCTTAAGATTCTCTCTGCCCCTCTCTCTCTGCCCCTACCCACCCCCTCCAGCTCACATGCTTTCTCTCTCTAAAGACAAAGAGAAAAAAAAAAAGAAAGAAAAGGTCTCATAGCCTAAGTTTATGGTAAATTCTGGCAGGAGGGTCCTATATTTCAGAAGGGAGATGGGAGAGTTTTGATGATTCCAACCAGATTTAGAATAATAAGCCATATAATAAATGTGTAATGCCATGAAGGAGTCCTTATTGGGAATGGGAAAGTAGCTAAGTACCTGTATGTGATTCTAGATCTATAAGCAACCCAAGCAGAATGCTCTGCTTTCTACATGATATAGATCCAGCATACCCTGTAATAGAACTTGAAAGACAAGGAGGACAAGTTTCTAGGATATACTCAGGTAAGGGAGTCCTTCTGGGGATGGAGAGTAGTGATTGGGGCCAGAACACCCAATCTCACTTCTCTGTAGAAGCTGAAAGCCTCCGAGATAAGGCTCAGTCTAGCACACATTCTGAGGGATAGTTTTATTTTTTTAGGACCAAAGCTTTAAACTACAATAACTAATTTCCATATGCACAATTCTTATCATTAACCCACAAATGAAGCAAGGTGACAATTGGAAGTTGACGTCAAATCAAATTTATAGTCACGAACTCTCTCCCGCCTAAGATATTATGGCTGAGCAGTTACAAGTGCAGTCTCTAAAGTCAAACTTCCTAAAATTCCAGTCCCTAACTTTTCTACTCGCTAGATACGGGTCCTTACTTTCTACATAATTCCTTTGCCTGTAGAATGGAAGTAATCCTTAGCTTGCCTGGTTGCTGAAACATTGAACAATGAAATGAATGAAAAATTCCTTTCCTAATATATTACAGCTACTCAGTAAATGCTGTTATTATTATGAGGCATTATTATATTACAGCACTTCAAATCAATGTCCTTTTTCCCTCTGGCAGGTTCAAATTTCAAGTAAAAATAGTTATATTTAGTAGTGCCATGGTCTGACATCAGGGTTGGATCATCTTAAATGTTCATCTTAGCTCTACCTCTGAAGTTTTTTTAACCTGATGTGCTCCAATTTGCTCAGTTATAAAGTGGACAACAACAGTAGCTACCTAATTGTGTAGATTAAGTTATAGTGCAGATAGAATTGAAAATGTGTGTACATGTGTGTCCTTCATAGCTCTAATTCCCTCCATTGGCTCTCACCTTGCCAAACACTATTTTTAGTGTGAAGTAGATGGGAACAAGAAATCATTTCCAATAATGTTAACAACTTCTAACTATGAGTTTATGCAAGACTTCTTAGACATTAGGCTAACTAACCAACAACATTATTTGGAGGTTCAAAATGAGAAAAAAAAATTTAAGATTTTATTTATTTATTTGAGACAGACAGAGAGCATGAGTGGTGGGGAGGGGGAGAGAGAGAGGGAGAAGCAGACTCCCAGCTAAGTGCAGAGCCTGAAATGGGGCTGGATACCAAGACCCTGGGAACACGACCTGAGCCAAAGTCAGACACAACTGACTGAGTCACCCAGCATCCCCCAAATGACAAAATTTTAAACACATATATATAGGGATTATATTTTTATTATGTGGAATAATAAGAACGACAGCCAGCCAACTGGAAATTACTCAGAAACTTGCAAGTAGCGAGTAGGTTAACTGCCAATGGAATGCTGTATAATAGACTTTAGTATATGTGTTTTATAATAGTAGATAAAAGCTAATATTAAAAATTTGCCAGCTAGGCTTTATAAGCTATTTTTAAACACAATATTTACCCAATACTTTGGGAAAAGCCATAGTTAACATATTTTCCTTATCTGAAATGATTATGTCATCCCTAAATACTCTAACATCCTTTTCTGAGTTTTATTGAGGTATTTAATTGACTTTGGAGGTATAAAGCTTTACTATTAGCTAGCTACTTAATCCCAGGATTTACTTCTTACTGACATAACCAGAACTTGCCCTGAAGGTCTTTCTTTCAGCCTTGGAACCAAGATTCTCTGCCTCTGCTGATAATTTTTCTTAAGACTTCTCCAGACAGACTTGAGAAAATATTTATGTTCCCCATCTTTAATGCTGGAAGTCTGGAGTAATAGATGTTCCTGGATTAAACTTTGCAAAAGCTCTCAACACTTCATTCTTCGTCAATTAAACAACTTGATGGTAATTTGCATTCTTTCTGTCTTAGAATGTTTTCCAACATTTTCAGACAATGAAATTGACAGGCAAAATCTATGAAATTCTGCATATTTGGTGCTGGATGTGACAAAAGGATCCTAGAACCAAGATGTCTAGTGAAACTGAACTGTGCAAAACTTATGGATAAATTTCATAAGTTCGAAAGTTCTAAAGACAAGATGAACATATCTCCAAATGAAGGTAATAGTTGAAGAGGCAAATTGCTACAACCTATCTCCTTGGGTAAGCTTCCTTCCCCCTCTTCACCTTATGCCACAAACACGTTGGGAGAGCTGAGGATGAGAGGAAGCTAGTCACCTGGAAGAGGGATTTCCCATAACCCAGAGAAGGAAGAGTTGGTAAAAACAACAAACCAGAAAGGACTTGGACTCTCCACAGTTTCATCACCTGTGACACTCTGGCTGATTAAGAAAAATAAAATCTCTAAAGACACTGAAAGCCGTGATTTTTATTGTTATCTTGTGTTAAGCCAGGACATAGAAGGACCACAAGCACTGAGAGTTCTTGATCCCAATATGATTTTGCTCATAGTTCATTTATTCTGTAAAGTCTTCTCTGACCCCTCCACTCTTCTGGACCCCACTCATGTGATACCCAGCCTAAGTGAAACAGAAAGAAGTATGTGCATGGGAGCCCCAGAAATCTGGTTTGAAATCCTGCCTCTACCACCTGCTCCCTATTTGATCATTGAAAAGTTCCTTGAACTTCTTCAGTCATCCTTTCTTTACCTAGAAGAGAGAATAGTTATATTTATCTTTAAGAGCCACTGTGAGAGGAGATACTGCATCCAAATTTCCTAATACATAATTAATGTTCAATATCATAATATCATCCATGTTATTGCTGATATACAGCTTGCTATCATATCTTATTTCTCTTTTTTTGTAAGTCACTCCTAAGCAGAAAGATGAATATAATCTCAGGATGTAAGGAAGCACCAGGTGCTTATTATTCTGTTGATCCATTAAATGATAATTTATGGCTATGGAACCAGTTACAAAATTCTGTTTCATTTCTCCTCCAGGTCACTGGAGATGAGTCTGGAAAACTGGACTCAGGTGACAGAGTTTGTCCTTTTGGGTTTCCCCAGAAGCCACATCCTACAGTCTCTGCTGTTCCTGGGGTTGATGGTGACCTACATTGTAACGGCCTCAGGCAACCTACTCATTATTGGGCTCAGCTGGGTGAGCAGACGCCTACACACACAGATGTACTTCTTCCTGAGGAACCTGTCCTTTCTGGAGCTGTTGCTTGTGTCTGTTGTGGTTCCGAAAATGCTTGTCATCATTCTCACAGGGGATCACTCCATCTCATTTGCCAGTTGCATCCTCCAATCCTACCTCTACTTCCTCCTTGGCACCACCGACTTCTTCCTCTTAGCTGTCATGTCTCTGGATCGTTACTTGGCAATCTGCTGCCCCCTCCACTATGAGACTCTGATGAGCGGTCGTGTCTGTTCCCAATTAGTTCTGGCCTCCTGGCTAGCTGGATTCCTCTGGGTGCTCTGTCCCACCATCCTCATGGCCAGCCTACCTTTCTGTGGCCCCCGTGGTATTGACCACTTTTTCTGTGACAGCTGGCCTTTGCTGAGGCTCTCTTGTGGAGACACCCGCCTACTGGAGCTGGTGGCATTTGTGCTCTCCACGGCAGTGTTACTGGGGTCACTGGCGGTGACCTTGGTTTCCTATGCCTGCATTCTTGCCACAGTTTTCAGGGCCCCCACAGCTGCCGAGCGGAAGAAGGCATTCTCCACTTGTGTCTCACATCTTACTGTGGTGGTCATCGTCTATGGCAGCTCCATTTTTCTCTACATCCGTGTGTCGGAGGCTCAGTCCTCACTGCTCAACAAAGGTGCCTCAGTCCTGAGCTGTATCATCACACCCCTCCTGAACCCATTCATCTTCAGTCTCCGCAATGATAAGGTGAAGCAGGCCCTGAGAGATGCCCTGAGGTGGCACTGAATCATGGCAATGAGAGACTATGAGGATCACAAGTAAAATATATATATATTAGATTAGGAGATTAAAAATTTATGCAAATATTTTTAAGATTTTGTGTATTTATTCATGAGAGACACACAGAGAGAGGAGCAGAGACACAGACAGAGGGAGAAGCAGGCTTCATGCAGGGAGCCCGATGTGGGACTCGATCTTGGGTCTCCAGGATCACACCCTGGGCTGAATGCAGGTGTTAAACCACTGAGCCACAAAGATGTCCCAATTCATGCAATTTTTAAGACTGGGTTTGAAGTTCAAATCACTCAAGCAACACCCTGCACTTTTGTCAGACAATTAAAAAATAGTCTTCATATGGAGCACCCCAGTGGCTCAGTCAGTTAGGCATCTGACTCTTGATTTCAGCTCAGGTCATGATCTTGGGATGGTGGGATTGAGCCCCAAGTCAGGCTGTGCAAGGAGTCTGCTCAGAATTCTCTCTCTTTCTTCTGCCCCTCCTGCATACATGCACGTGTGCTCTCTCTCTCTAAAACAAATAAAATCTAAAAAAAGTCTTCATAAATATACAATATAAAATAGGGAGCAAGCCTTCATTTTCCTTCCCCCTATCTTCCTGATGCCTCCCCTTCTCGATCCCTCCTAGAGAAGGCTGATCCAATTGGTCAAGTTTCAAAATTCTGGTTAGGACACATTTACTTTGGGGCAGGTAAGGATGTGGCCTTTATGCAGGGAGACCGCTACTCTTCTTCCTCACCTGTGTTCAGCACACTTATTACAGCTTCAGGATCCTATATCATGAAGCCAACCAGCAGATGCTAAACATGGAGATTCAGATAAGGAGCTTACAGGGGAAGGAGTAAGAAGCTTTCTGCAGCCTTCCACCTAGACTGAGTATTACAAACAAGATTAACCAGAACCTGTATACAGAAAATTAAATTTTGGCTGTGGTAATAAATGGTTCTTGGATTTTCAATTGCTATTGCTCTTTATGTGACTTGCAGCTCCAATAGGGATCGCATAAAGGAAGAATGCTGTGACCATCAAATTATTTGGATATCCCAAATTCCCAAGTCTAAATACAAGGACAATTATTCAATCATTCCTTTAAGAAATATTATTAAATACCTAGTATGTTTAAGGCACTGAGCCAGGCAGGGATGAGACTAGGGTAATGTCTTGGGCCAATGGAGATGTGTGGGGCACAAATTTTAAAGAGACGTACACCAAAAAAATAAAAAATAAAAATAAAATAAAAAAAAATAAAGAGACGTACACCCTCTTGGTTATGCTGTTGGTCATGCAAGAGCAGGGTAGGGCTATGCACAAACCTGGGAGTGAATGCCTCCTCAATTCTACACCCGAGGCTGCTTTTTTGTTGCTTGTGAATCTACTAGTCTAGTAGTAAACAAAGTAGACATAGCCCTCACTTTTACAATATCCTACTTATAGTATAGTTGGGATTGGTGCCCCAAAAAAACAAACCAACAAAAAAACAAACAAGAAAACCTAAATACACATCTTAGTATGTAGCTGCAATTTGTGATAAATGTTTTTGAGAAAAGAGTTGAGTTTTGTTAGAGGAGCTAATAAGGAAAAATAATTTAGATTAAAGACTCAGGAACATACCTCTGGAGAAATGAGCTTTAAATTGAGGCCTCGGACTGAGGAGCAGTTATCCAGGCAAAAAGTAGAGGAGGAGCATTCCAGAAAGAGCAAGTAGCATTTGCCAGGTCCCAGAGTAAGACAAGATGGACTGGGAGAAACAAATGTACAAGAGGCCTCGAAGTGGAGAGGTGGGCTGAGGTCGGTTCAGACAGGACCTTATCTATAAGCTTTATGTGGATCTTTCTTCCTTTGTAAAGGCAATGTAAAGATTTTGAAGGGTTTTAAGTGAGGAAATGATCTAATTGTATTTTTAAAAATCAATCAGCTGTTGTGGGGACAACTGGTTAGAAAGAAGAGTGAATTTTAAAGGATCAAGTAGGAAGCTACTGCATGGTCTAGGGGACAGATGTGCTAGTTATGACTTTACAACTGGCAGTGGAGGCTGAGAAAAATGGACAATATGTAGTTTGGAAACAAGCTTGATAAGACGAACCCTCTACCTACCTACATAGATCTTACAGCCTAGGAAAGAGTCAGGCTAGTAAAGGGTCAAGCTAGAAAGAGGGAAACAGCAGACTCCTAAGGGAGACTGTGGTATTTTCTGAAGGGAATGACGACCTACATAAGGGGACTATGTGCATTTTTCTGAATAGAAGTAAGTGTACTAGGGGTATCTGGGTGGCTTAGTGGTTGAGCATCTGCCTTTGACTCAGGACATGATCCCAGGGTCCTGGGATCGAGTCCCACATCAGGCTCCCTGCATGGAGCCTGCTTCTCCCTCTGCCTGTGTCTCTGCCTCTCTCTGTGTGTCTCTCATGAATAAATAAATAAAAATCTTAAAAAAAAAAAAAAAGTAAGTGTACTAGATCTGCCTAAACTTGAGCTCTTTTCTCTTCCTATCCAGCAATATGGCAATTAGAAGGAAAATCATTTTGGTTATTGAAAAATAAAGAAGCTGCATATTATTTGCACATATATGTCCTCTTCAGTGTATTTGCACTATGACTTGTATAAATAAACATGCTACCCTTCTACAAGTCCAAAGTATAGTGGCTAGAGAATTACACTCTTGCTACTAAACCAAACCACATGGAAAGAGAACCCTGACTTAATTCTTCTGATTCCAAAATTATCTTCCCACTAAAATATACTCTTTTCAAATAGCTTACATGTTTCCTCTATGCTGTCTTATCTGCTCTTCCAAAGCCTTCCAGCTCCCTTTTCCCTAAACCTAAGCCTTTCCTCTTTCCAGTTTGACCCACGCTCTAAGCCCTGTATACTACACATTCCCTCTCAACCGGCTACTATTATGGAAAGGAACTTCACTTATACTAACTTACTTACTAAGATATAAGTGATGAGTAATGACTTAATGCTAAGATTGCAAATACATTTGTTAAATATCATCCTCTTTCCATCCCACATCCATGGTAGGGATCACCGATTGATTAAATAACATTTAACATAAATAAACAAAACATTGCTTTGTTTTTATTTTAAAATAGATTCTTAGGTATGAGAGTGAAGATAAAAAAAGGTGCAGGTCCTATGATAAAAATAAGAAGCCAAATGGTTGACTTGGTGGTAGGAGACGCAAGAATGTGGATCAGAGAGTTAAACTGTGAGGGAGTATTAGAGAGATGATGTAAGAAAAGACCATGAGCATCTCTCCATTCCCTCTTAAATTGCAGTAGAGCTTCTAGGGGTACTGATGTTACCACTTCAGGTATTTGTGGCAGTTGTACCACTCCTTATTTAGGGGCCAGCAAGTAATCTATTTTTCCACATTAAACCCAATTCTGGGGGGATCCCTGTATGGCTCAGCGGTTTAATGCCTGCCTTCAGCCCAGGGTGTGCTCCTGGAGTCCTGGGATCGAGTCCTGGGATTGAGTCCTGAATCGGGCTCCCTGTCTCTGCCTCTCTCTCTCTCTCTCTCTCTCTCTAGATCTCTCATGAATAAATAAATAAAATCTTAAAAAAAAACAATTATGCCTTTTCCATTGGGTTCAGTTGTCAACAAATTATCTTTTTACTCCATCTCCCCACATTCCAAAATCCAGTCCATTTCACTCCCTCGTCTACACTAGACCAAGACCAAGTTAGAATGTATTATCTCTACCCATAATGCCAGTTTAACTTGCACAAACTCACAAAAACAGAGTGACCCTTAGTAGGAATTTGAGATATGACCAAGAATTTGCCTTCTAAAGTTAAACAGATCTGGGTTGGATTCCAGAAACAAGCTCTAAAGACTTAAATAATTTAATGTCTCTCAGTTGCCACTGATTCATCATTAAAATGAAGATGATACCTACCTTGTAAGAATGTTGAGAGAATTAAAATAAATAGTAAATGTAAATGACTTGGGACCATGCCTGGTACATGGTAAGCTCTTAACAAATTATTATTTAGATCATGATGATGGTGGGATGCCAGGGTGGCTCAGTGGTTGAGTGTCTGCCTTTGGCTCAGGACATGCCCCCTAGGTCCTAGGATCAAATTCTGCATCAGGCTCTCAACAGGGAGTCTGCTTCTCCCTCTGCCTCTGTCTCTGTCTCTCTCTCTGTGTCTCTCATGAATAAATAAATAAAATCTTAAAAAAAAAAAAAAAAGATCATGATGATGGTGAGTGCCTTAAGAAATTACAAGAAGGAAGTAATTTTCCCAAAACAAGTCCATTTCTCTTTGTTGACATTAAATTCAATCAGCCTTTCAAAATCAGAACTTAGTGTCCCACATTTAGATTAACCTCTAGATCACTCCTATCTCCAGGAAGTTTATAGTTATTTTGAGCTCGTCATATATATTTTGTGTCCAAGAAGAAATATCAGAAAAGAAACACCAGATGTACCATCTCCATGCATACTGCAGCTGGAACTTTCTTAGTAGAGCCAACATCATCACATAGGCAAGGACTACCTAAGCCAAAAACCATTTCTGCATAGCACCTAAGACCTTTTCTCTAAGAGACACTTGGGAGAAGTTCTAGGATACTCATTTCATTTTCTTTTTATTTTTTTTAATATTTTATTTATTCATTCATAAGAGAGACATGGAAAGAGGGAGAGGCAGAGACACAGGCAGAGGGAGAAGCAGGCTCCATGCAGGGAGCCAGATGTGGGACTCGATCCTGGGTCTCCAGGAGCATGCCCTGGGCTGAAGGCAGGTGCTAAACCACTGAGCCACCCAGGAATCCCCTGCTCATTTCATTTTCTGTGTTAAAAGTTCAGGTCACCAGAACTTGACTGAGGCTAAGAACAATAGAGAAGCAAGTAGTAGAGCAAGTATTAGAATAGACAAGTAGTTTGGGCTACTTTGTAGGTCTTCTCAATCAGGCTGCTACACTGAAGCAGCTCTCAGATTCTCAGGCTCTGCCCCTGCTAATCTGGGGGGGCAGGGAGGTCAGTGCTCCAGGGGACCCAGAAGGTCTTTTTGCCTTCTCCACAGCTTCTTCATGGCCATGATCACTTCCTTGTTTCTCAGGGTATAGATGGCAGGATTCAGCATGGGAGTGACCATCGTGTACAGCACAGAGACCACCTTGTCCATAGGGAAGGTGCGAAATGGCCTTGCATAGATGTAGACACAAGGTACAAAGATTAAGGTCACTACGGCAATATGAGAAGCACAAGTGGATAGGGCTTTGCTGCGGCCCTCCCTGGAGTGGCCTCGGAGCATGACCAGCAGTGCCGTGTAGGATCCCAGGAGCACCAGAAAACACATCAGGGTCACCAGGCCGTTGTTAGACACCATCAGAAGCTCTAAGACAAAGGTATCTGTGCAGGCCAATTTGATCAGCTGAGGCACATCACAGTAAAAGTTGTCCAGCCTTGTCAGGCCCACAGAATGGCAGCTGGATAGTCAGTCCAACCTGTACAATGGAGTGGATGAAGCCCCCCACCCAGGAGGCTACCACGAGGAGCCCACAGACTGTTCTATTCATAATAATCCTGTAGCGCAAGGGCTGGGAGATGGCAATATAGCGGTCAAACGCCATCACAGTCAGCAGGAAGATCTTGATGCCTCCAATGAAATGGAAGAAAAAGAGCTGAGTCAGGCAGCTACCAAAGGAAATGATGGGGTTGCCTGAGAGCAAGTCAACCAGCATCCTAGGTGCCGTGATGGTAGAGTAGCAAAAGTCTAGGAAAGAAAGATTGCCTAAGAGAAAATACATGGTTGTGTGGAGGCGTGGGTCAGAGGTCACTATGGCCACAATAAGGAGATTTCCCATTACAGTCATAAGATACACAGCTGAGAAGACAATGAAGAAGAAGAACCGGAGCTCCCATACCTGAGAGAGCCCCAGGAGGACAAAGCCTGTCACCTGGGTATGATTTGTTGGATTCATCTGCTTGATATGACCTGGTAAGTGAACCTGCTGAGGAAAGCGGACATATTCATCATGGGATCCATCAGCTTCTCTGCAATAATTTCCCCTACCCTGTCTGGGAAATTCTCCCCATCTCATTTAGTATAAGACAAATGTTTTAAGTAGTTCTATAGGAAACCAAGTACTTGGACATCATATACTGGTGCAATCAAAGTCCAAGAATATAAAACTCAGAGTAACACTGATACTATTTATAATTCATGAAAATCAAAAATAGTCCTCAAAAGTGGAGAACTGATATGCAGAGAAAAAAAAAACAAAACAAAACTTCTACCCTGGGAGTGACTCTCACTTCTCCCAGTAGCCAGCTAGCTGCACAAACAGGGACAATCTTTGAAAATTCTCTAAGACTCATACTCATTTCCCTCATCTAGGATGTACACTAGCCAAAATGCCTGCAAGGTCTCCTGTAGTCTAATATTTTATAACTATAGGTGACCTTTATTAAGAAAACACAAAAAAATCCCACTGGCCAAATATTTGGACATAATAAGGGTTGTGAACTACTGTTTCTCTAAAGCCAGATAAGAAAACATGTGGTACAAGGAGCTTCGTATCCAGTGGCTGCAAGAAACCCAAAGAAACTACAGTCCCCGGGGAAATACAGGGAATGGCAACTAAAATATTGAACCCCCCCCCCCTGAGAAGTTTGCATGTCACTGCTAATTTGGGGGATATCATCCAAAGACTAATTTCTTATTCATATGAGAAGCAGCAAGAGAAGGCCATAAATATTAACTGAAGGTAAAAAAAATCACTAGTTAAATGCAAAACCTGCCTCAACCTTTGAAAACCTTAAAAATAGAAAGGATGTTTTTATAGAGTTAAGTATTTTTCAAAGATACTGAGAAAGCTGGCTATTTGTAAGAATTCTATAATTAATCTCTTCATACTGTTTAAGAGAAATGTGAAGTATCATTCCACACTTAATTTTAAGTATGACTTTTCAATTATATTTTCCTTCCTTAGTTCTTTCTTCATTCAATATGCTTTTATTAAGCATCTTCTATTTACTAAGCACTACATTAAACACTAAGGATCTTAAAAAATAAGACACAAGTGATCTAATGTGTCATACTCTGCATAGGACCTTCACCCTGACACCTGCCCACCCTCCCCCCGTTTTGTCATTTTGTATGTAGCACCCCCACACACACACTATGATCTAGCATACCGAGCTACTTCAAGTTACTCAAACTTGCCAGGTTCACCCCATGCTTCCCTGATTTTCTTTATTAATCTCCATTTTATCTTATTTTAATGAGATCTTTTTATTTTATCTTAATTGTAATGATTTTATCTTATCTTATTTTTGTTGATTTTATCATCATTTTATCTCATCCTCATGTTAATCAAATGTCTCAAATACACAAAGTTGGGATTTCCGGTTGTACCTAAAACATATGAAGAACTTGGAAATCAATATTCTTACCCTTGAAGCAAGAAAAAGCCAAGCAAAATGAAAGGCGATGACTCTTCTCGGAGCCATTAGAGAACAGAAGGTCACAAGGCAAAACACTCCCTCAAAACCTGGAGACACAAGGGAAGCAAGGGAGAATCATAGCAAAGACTTGCCTACCTGACGCAGGACTGCTGGAGTCAAACACTGGCAAGAGCCCTTAAATAGCAATTTTGACAAATTGCTGGAATCTGAGTGTAGACTAGCATGGTAGCCCAAGACTCCTGGGAGCTGCATTCCTAGGGAAACCTCACACTTTCAAGGGCTCTATCTCCACAGTGAAGAGTGAAAAGAGATACTCTCCTGGCACTAGCAGTGTGGAACTGGCCTAGGTGATTTTCCATAAAATATTCTTATTCTTGGGGTGCCTAGGTGGCACAATTGCTCAAAGCGTCTGCCTTTGGCTCCAGTCATGATCCTAGGGTCCTGGGATGGAGCCCCAGGTCCAGCTCCCTGCTCAGCAGGGAGTCTGCTTCTCCCTCTCCCTCTGCTGCTCCCCCTGCTTGTGCTCTCTCTCTCTCTCTGTCAAATAAATAAATAAAATCTTTTTAAAAAATACCTATTCTCTAGGATAGTAGATATTACTAGAGCCATCTCCCACTTGGGAAAAGGACATTTCTCCCACTTTAGCACCCTATAGCCTTGCTGTGTTGAGTAAGTGACAGGCAGGGCTAGGTAGGGAGAGATAGATAGGGGCTATGTGGTCAGGCTCACAGAAATTCCCAAAATGAGCAGGTGAAGGAAACCAGAGATGAGGGAACACACCAGACCACCTTGGCCTAGGTGTGTGTGGGAGGAGGAAGGTGTCTTTTTTTATGACAGTGCCCTGTGACCAACAAAGGATAACCAGACTCCAAAAAGAAGTAGGCCATTAAAGATGTTATCACCTAGTCATTACTCAAACCAAGATTATCACAAGAATGATAAGGCCACAAGCTCCCTGGTCAGTTCTAAATAAAAGACTGCCAGTGGAGCTCCTGTAGGCAATGCTGTCGGGACCCTTCTCACTTCTGAGAGCTTTTCTTGTATCCTGGCTTAATAATCTTCCATCACTTTACTCTCATTTGTCTACAAGATTCATTCTTCAACTCCATGAAACAAGAACCTAGCTCTCTCGCTTCAGTGTCAACCTAAGGGTGTGAGTGTAGGACACAAGCCCACTAAAGACTAAAGTTTAATCACAAGATTATAGAATGCTTCCCTCCCTCCGGGACCTCACCTCCACTGTCAACCGGGCTCCAGTGTTGATGAGGGAGCAGAAGGCAAGCTGAAGACAAAGCACAGGCTGACACCTGCAACCTTTCACCCCCACCCCAATTCCTGGATGGGATAGTGAGGTGGCATTCCTCCAGGAAGCTCCCAACTGTCTTAATGTTAATGCCTTGCTAGAGGACAAAACAGCCTTAATTTGACAATGGCAAGGCTGGTCTCCTGTGAGTCTTCTTTAACATATGAAAATCCTTCTGAAACCTCTGTTTTCGTTACCTCCTCCAAATATATAATCAGTCACCCCCACAACACTAGCACAGCAACCCTTCTGCCCACAGGTCCTGTCTCTGTGCTTTAATAAAACCATCTCTTTGTGCCAAAGACATCTCAAGAAGTCTTTCTTGGTCATGGACCCCGGACCTTATCCCACCAAATCTCACCTGCGTTCCAAAATGACATCAGTGTGATAACAGTGGGTTACAGCTACCGCAGCCACAAGGTACAGACTCTCTAAGAACAAGTACTTAAGGATGCCTAAAGGCAATGTGGGAGACCACAGGGTAACTTGAAATCTTGACTCCTGCAACCACTAGCCAGATTCACATAAATTCTCATATTAAGATTTCTTTACCTCAGTTCCTATTATTATTATTATTATTATTCCTATATTCTATGCTTGGTTTTCAACAAAAAAGTCACAAGGATGTAAAATCAAGCAAAAGCACAGTCTGAAGAGACATAGTAAGCACTAGACTCCCCTGTCACACAGATAGTAGAATTAACTGAGTAAAGAAGTTGAAACAGCTATGATTAATATGTTACAGGCCCCAACAGAGAGAGTGAGCTACCTGCGAGAACATGTTGGTTATGTAAGGAGAGTGATGGAAATTTTATAAAATTATGAAAGTGAAATGCTGGAAGTCCAAAACACTGTAACAGAAATAAAGAAAGGCTGTGATGGGCTCATCAGTAGGAGGGACACAGCCAAGGAAAATACAAGCAAGCTTAAAGATAGGTCAGCTGAAATGCAAGCAGAAAGGCAAACGATTGAAATGGCAGAGATAAACAGAACAGAGCATCCAAAAACTTTGGGATATAGTTCTAAATGGTGCAATATACACACAATTAAAATACCACAAGGAGCAACAAAATGAAGTATAAGAAGTCCCCGAAATAAAAATAGGTGAGAATATTCTAAAAATCATGATATATACGAAGCCACAGATCCAGGGAGGTCACAGCACACCAAACAGAATACCAAAAATGCTTAAAACTATACCTACGTATGATGTAGGAAAGATATTAGGGTTTGAAGCCAATGGCCCAGAAAAAATTCTTGAAATGTCTCTGGTGCAAAAAGGTGGTTTTATTAAAGCACGGGGATGGACTGGAGGGCAGAAAGAGCTGCACCAGAGTCATGAGGAGTGGCCCATTATATACTTTCAAGTTGGGAGGGGGTTAGGGAGAGCATAAGTCTCTAAAAAATTTTGGAAGCAAGGTGTCCAGGACCATAAGGGGACTAGCTGTTGTTGGGAAGAGGTCATTTATTACTGTCTAATCAAATTTTAGTATGAAAACTTTCATATGCATGTCAGTGGGTCATATGCTTGGGGAATGATTGCCAACATGTATCTTGAGAGGGTAGAGATAAAGGAAGTTTCCAAAGGAATTTTTATATGTTAAAGTAGACAGACTCACAAGATCCTGGGGGTTGGGCTAAGATTGTCTTTTGCCCTTAGCAAAGTATGAACATCAAGCAGTTGAGTCCCTAGAGGAAGGTCACTCTGCCTGTTTCAAGGACTTATAATTGACTTATAATTGACTATAGGTTGTAAGGAAATTTAATTTTTCTTTTGCCTTTGTTTCCCACATCAGGTACATCATAGTCAACAACAGAAAACCAAAGACAAGGAGAAAAATCTTGAAAGCAGTCAGAAGGAAAAATTTCTCAACAAGACAGGAACAAAAATTAAGAATTAGAGTGCAAGCCTTGTCAGAAACCAAGAAAGCAGGAAATAAGTAGGCTGATTGATACATCTAAACAAGTATTGAAAGAGACAAAAAGAGCACCAGCCTAGAATTCTAAATCCAGCAAAATTATCCGTTAAGCATTAAAGAAATACAGACGTTCCTCCAGCAAATTCCAGCTGAAAGAATTCATCATTAGCAGACCTGCCTGACAAGGAATGTTAAAAAGAAGTTCTTTAGGGAGAATGAAAATGATGTTGATCGGAAACTTGCATAGACATAAAAAAAAAAAAAAAAAAAAAAAGGAAGAGTGTTAGAGAAAGAATAAATGAAGATAAAATAACTTTTTAAAATGTTTCTTATTCTTAAGGGAAAACTAATAATGCATTGGGTGATGGATAATTAAGTTAGGAGTCAGTAAAAGGAATGGTATCAATGTCATAAGAGATGGGATTGTGTTCACTCGCTAGGGCTGCCTTAACAAAGCACCCCAAATTAAGTGTCTTAAACAGCAAAAATGTATTGTCTCAGTTCTGGAGGATGAAGTTTCAAGATCAAGGTATTGGCAGGATTGGTTCATTCTGAAAGACGTGAGGAAGAATTTGTTTCTTGCTTCTCACCTCACTTCTGGTGGATTGCTGCCAATCTTTGGTGTACCTTAGCTTGTAGAACCATCACCTACATCCCTGCCTTCATCTTCACACTCCATTTTCTGCATGTGTGTGCTTCAGATTTTCCCTTTTGTAAAGACACCAGTCATTGCAATAAGGTCAATCCTAAAGATCTCATTTCAGGTTAATTTCCTCTGTAAAGGAGCTGTGTTAAAATACAGTCACATCTGAGACATTAAGGGTTAGAACTTTAACATAGGATGGGGAGAAGGGGTTAAAAATACAATCCAAACCAAGAGAGAGGAATTGGGAATACTCTTGATGAGAAGGACAAAGGCAAAAGAAATGTAGATAACATTGAATTTCCTCAAACCCTGCATCCCACTGATAAATTCCCGAGATATGCAGAGTGTGATATTCCTCCAGAAACTCATTGCTGCCTTAATGGTAATACCTTGCTAGAGGGACAAAGCAACCTTAGTTTGACAATAGCCAAATCTCCAGGATCCTGTAAATCCTTTTTTAGCATGTGAAAATCCCTTTAGAGGGCACCCAGGTGGCTCAGTGGTTGAGTGTGGGCCTTTGGCTCAGGTCACAATGGGGGTGGGGTGGGGGCCTGGGATCAAGTTCCGCATAAGGCTCCCTGCAGGGAGCCTGCTTCTCCCTCTGCCTATGTCTCTACCTCTCTCTGTGTCTCTCATGAATAAATAAATAAAAGCTTTTTTTAAAAAAAGAAAAGAAAATCCCTTTAAAAACTTTCTTATCTAAATAAATAAATAAATAAATAAATAAATAAATAAATAAATAAATAATAAAATAAAAACTTCCTTATCTCTACTACCACTACCACCACCCGCAACATAAAAATATATAATCAATCACTACTCACAATCACAGTGCAGCTGTTTCTGCCCCCTGGTCCTGTCCTTGTGCTTTAATAAAAACACCCTTTTGCATTGAAAAGGTCTCAGGAATTCTTTCTTGACCATTTCCACCGTGGCGCCACAGCACTCTGACCTATAGATGCAATACAATCTCAACCAACATCCTGGCAAGCTATTTTATAGATATCAACAAGCTGATCCTAAAATTTATGTGAAAAGCAAAAAGCTTAGAACAACCAACAGAATATTGAAGAAAAACAATGTTGCATGACTGACACTAACTGATCTCGATACTTACTATAAAGTTACCATAATCTGGGATCCCTGGGTGGCGCAGCCGTTTGGCGCCTGCCTTTGGCCCAGGGCGCGATCGATCCTGGAGACCCGGGATCGAATCCCACGTCGGGCTCCCGGTGCATGGAGCCTGCTTCTCCTTCTGCCTATGTCTCTGCCTCTCTCTCTCTCTGTGTGTGACTATCATAAATAAATAAAAATTAAAAAAAAAAGTTACCATAATCAAGGCAGCATGATATTAAATATAGAGAAAAATAGAAATATAGGTCAATAGATTATGATTGTCCAGAAAAAAATAGACAACTGATATTTGTCAAAGAAGCAAAGGAAACTCAGTGGGGAAAAGGTTGTCTTTGCAATAAATGATGCTGGAACAATTGTATATCCATATGCACAATGAAATTGTACACAGATTTCATACCTTTCATGAAAATTAACTCAAAATGAGACATAGGCCTAAATGTAAAATTCACGCTGTAATATTTCTACCCTTCAAAAAAAGGAAATTTACTTAATTTTGAGTTTGGTGATCAGTTTTTACATGCAACAGCAAAAATATAATCCATAAAAGAAAAAAGTTATAAATTAGACTTTCTTAAAATTAAAGACTTCTGCTCTACAAAAGACACTGTGAAGAAAATCAGAAGACAAGCTCTAGCTGGAATAAAATATTTGCAAAACATGTATATGGTAAAAGATTCGAACCCAAAATATACACAGAGCTCATATAGTCAACAATAGGAAAGTAAACAATCCAATGAAATGGGCAAAAGATCTGAACAGCTGTCTCACCAAAGAAGATATACAGGTTGCATAAAAGCATATTAAAAGATGCTAACCATGATTTGTCATTAGGAAATTAAAAATTAAAACAATAACCAAAAAATACACCTACACACATCTACTAAAATCACTAATATTTTTTAAGTTGATAATATCAAATGCTGTTTATGATGCAGAACAACAGGAAGCCCCATTTGTCGCTGGTAGGAATGCAAAAGGACACAGCTACTTAGGAAGGTAGTTTGGCATTTTCTTCCAAAGCTAAACATTGTCTTGCCATACAATTCAAGGGTTGAACTCTTTGGTATTTATCCAACTGATTAGAAAATTTATGTACACACATAAATATCTATAGCGGCTGTATTCAAAATCACCAAAATCTGGAAGCAAAGGAGCTCTCCTTCAAGGAATGAATAGATAAACAAACCAAGTTGCATCTGTATAATGAAATATTATTATTCATTGATAAGAGGAAAGGAGCTGTCAAACCACCCAAAAAAAAGAAAGGATGAATCCGAAGTGCATGTTACTAAGTGAAAAAATCTGGTCTGAAAAAGCCAGAGATTGTGATTCCAATTATATAATAATCTGGAAAAGGTAAAACTATAGATAGAGATGATAAAACGCTCAGTAGTTGCCATGCTTGTGGGGAGAGGATGTTGAATAGGTGAAGTACAGGGGGGCATTTAGGACAGTGAATCCACTGTTTGATATGTGTTAGTGGATACAGAATACTCTGCATTTGTTAAAACCCATAAACCTTTAGATTATAAAAAATGAACCTTAATGTATGCGAATATTTTTTTAAAAAATTTTAGGAGGTCATGGGATCCCAGGGTGAAAAGCACAATGTTACAAGACAATCTAATTGTATTGCAAATGTATGAAACAATCTCACTGAGGAGGGTGAGAGGAAAAAGTACTGATCTAAGTGATTTTGGAAATAGGTATAGTCAGTAGGGCTAAAGAGCATTGTACTCTAGGTGATAAGAGTAGTTTTCCATGGAGATAAGAATGACAATTCTGGTAGCACTATACATGTATATAGGAGCTGAACAACTAAGCAAATGAATGACAATGCAAAGAGCCAAGTTTCTCACTGTTGGAGTATAAACTTACAGATAGGCAAGAAAAAAAAAAGCCTAGAATGATCCATGTTATAATGGACTAGAGTTGGAGGCATCAGGCATCAGTGTAACTCATGCTTATCTAATAAAGATTAAGATGGTTACATATCAAAATATTTATACACACACACACACACACACACATATACACGGGTAAGTAAACACATATATATATATCCTTGGTCTGTCAGCATAAAATACCTGAAAGGGATGACATCCCATTACGAAAGCACGCATAGCACTCACATCTTGGTTTCTATTGCAGTCACTATTAAAATGAACCAGGACTTCTTAGAGAAATAGTGGATTCTGGGACTAGAGGAGGAAAATGCAAGAGGAGCCTGGAACACTAGTAAAAGAAAGTATGGAAGCACTCAAAAAAATCGATGAGATATGTGAAAAGGACACAGGAGTAAAATAAACAAGCTCTCAGTGGCCAAAGCTGAAACAATTCCTGCAACAAAATAAAGTAGCATTGGATTATAATCTAAGGCATAAGATAAATATCCATGCTATAAATATATGATTGAATAAATAAATGAGGAAGAATAAACACACCTGCCTGAGAGAAGAATTCTAAATAATTTAGGTAGATTCTTTATCCTCAAGGAGGTAAACTCCTTAAGTGTAAATTATACACAGTGAGTCACTATCAAGGTATGAAAGTGAGAAAGAAATAATTTCAAATGGAGAAAAGCTGAAAAACACTTTTATAGTGACATCAACAGTGAAGTTATGTTGATATGTTTTCTTAATATATGTGACATTTATATCACATACATGATAGGATGTCATAACAAAGTAGGGTCTATTTCAGAAAAGTAAGGATGGTTTAACATTTACAAAGCAGACACTGTAAATTATCATATTAATAGGATAAAAGAAAAAATGATATGATCATTTCAACTGATATGGAAAAAAGCATTTGGCAAACTTTGACATCTGTTCATAACTATTAGAAACAGACATATTTTCAACCTCATAAAAGATTCTTACAAACAATCTATGCTGAAATCTTGACTACTTTCATCTAGGTCAAGAACAAAGGAAAGTTGGCCCCACTTATCAGTATAAAACAAATGAAAGACATAAAGAGTGGAAGGGGGCAGCCCTGGTGACTCAGTGGTTTAGCGCCAACTTTGGCCCAGGGTATGATCCTGGGGTTCCAGGGTCAAGTCCCACGTCGGGCTCCCTGCATGGAGCCTGCTTCTCCCTCTGCCTGTGTCTCTGTCTCTGTCTCTGTCTCTCTCTCTCTCTCTGTGTCTCTTGTGAATAAAAAAGACTGGAAGGAAAGAAGTCAAATTGTCCCCGTTCACAAACAACATAATTGTTCTTGGAGAAAATCCTAAAAAAAATTACAAATTTTAAAAAACCATTATAAGAAAAATGCTTTAAAAATATACTTAAAAAAAAAACCAAAAAAAATAAATAAATAAACAAAAAAAATAAAATAAATAAAATAAAATAAAAAAAAACCACTTTGGGATTTATTCATCTAGCAATATAGTTTCAAAATATCAAAGAAAAACATGTTATAATTACAAAAAAAAAAAAGTAAATAGTAAGTCCAGATGTGAGAAACTGCCAAATTATGTAAGCAAAATATATATAATGCTACAGAGAATTTGAATGACACACCTAATCAGCTTAAACTAATAAATTTATAAAGCAGTGTACTCCCCAAGAGAGAAAGTGACATTCTTTTCAAATACCTATGTGTTTTCCCCCAAATTGTCTAAATATTACATCATAGAAAAAAATTCAAGAAATCAATAAATTCTTAATGACAGAATTTATGCTATATTATTAGAAATTAGTGGAAAGGGGATCCCTGGGTGGCTCAGCGGTTTGGCGCCTGCCTTTGGCCCAGGGCGCAATCCTGGAGTCTCGGGATCGAGTCCCGCATCGGGCTCCCGGCATGGAGCCTGCTTCTCCCTCTGCCTGTGTCTCTGCCTCTCTCTCTCTCTCTCCTCTGTGTCTATCATAAATAAATAAATAAATCTTTAAAAAAAAAAAAAAAAAAAGAAAGAAATTAGTGGAAAAGTAGGCAAAACAAATAATCCCCTAAGAAATTTTAAAATATCTTGTAAATTGGGATCCCTGGGTGGCGCAGTGGTTTAGCGCCTGCCTTTGGCCCAGGGCGCGATCCTGGAGACCCTGGATCGAATCCCATGTCGGGCTCCCGGTGCATGGAGCCTGCTTCTCCCTCTGCCTATGTCTCTGCCTCTGTGTGTGTGTGTGTGTGAGACTGTCATAAATAAATAAAAATAAAATAAGATATCTTGTAAATTATATGTATATGTATTTTTAATATTAATAATAATTAATATTTTATTTTTTTTAAGATTTTATTTATTTATTTGAGAGAGCAAGAAAAGATATCACAGAGGAAGACAGAGAGGGAGAAGCAGGCTTGCCACTGAGCAGGAAGCCCAATGATAGGCTGGATCCCAGGACCCTGAGATTATGACCTGAGCCAAAGGTAGATGCTTAACAGACTGAGCCATCCAGGGGCCCCTATACTATATCTTTTCATTAAATCTTTCATTTAAGAATTCAAATGTAAACTAAATATATTTAGAAAATAATAATGAGAGTACTATAAAAAATTTGTAGATGGTTGACAAAGTAGTAAGAAGAAAAATTATAACCATAATTTTCTATATTTGAATATTAAAAATAAGAAAACATATGAATTAAAAATCTAACAGAAGACTCTATAAAAAGGAAAAATATTGAGAATCAAAAAGGAAGGATATCCCTCCTACTCCAGCACCACCCTGAAAGAAAACTATAGGCATAATAATAAAATCAAAAGCTTTCTTTGAATAAAATAATAAGCTAGAGACAAAACTATGGAAAGTTTGAACAAGTCCAAAAAGAAAACACTACTTATACATACACAGCAGTAAGAACTGCCAAATTATGTCTATGTGAAATTATACAAATAAATTTTAAAATCTAGTGAAATGAATTAAAAAATATAAATAAACTAACCAATTTATTTAAAGGGGAAACATGACTGTGTAAATAATAATAAAATAAATTGTAAGGTTAGTCAAAGATTCTTCCTGAAAGGCAAAATCTTTTGTAGAGAGGATCTACCAAACCATCAAGATACAGATTATCCCACATGCTACTATATGTCCAGAACTTAAAACAATTTCAGGCACATGATAAACCAGAAGCTCAATCCATCATTGCTGAATGAATAAAAGTTCTATTAACTGTTAGTAACCACAAAAACGATGACCCTCCTTATTCTTTCGATAATGCTAATGTAATTCTATTCCCACACTCAGAAAAAACTCATATAGCCAACAAAGAGGTAACTATAAATTAACCTAAACACAACATAGGTTTAAATTCAGAGTATCAGGGCAGCCCAGGTGGCTCAGTGGTTCTGCGCCTGCCTTTGGCCCAGGCTGTGATCCTGGAGACCTGGGATCGAGTCCCACGTCGGGCTCCCTGCGTGGAGCCTGCTTCTCCCTCTTCCTGTGTCTCTGCCTCTCTCTCTGTGTCTCTCATGAATAAATAAATAAAATCTTTAAAAATAAAAAAAATAATAAATTCTGAATATCATAGTAGAAAGTTAAATTCTAAAGACAATGACATTTTTTGTCTTCCTGAAACAGTTCTGGAGAAAAAAAAGAAAAATAGATTATACTCTCATTTCCAATAAGCCCAAATGCTACAAAACTACCTAAATTAAGCTTTATGAGACATATGTATGACCCATATAAAAAAAATCTAAAATCTGACTGATTTATTTATTGACTAACCTTAAACGTATGCCATGTTTGAAGGATAAGAAGCTACAATATATTTTAAATTTTTAACATTTCCCCTTCAAATTTATAATATTAAGTAATTTTAGCAAAAATGTCACCAGAAATTTTTAAGGAATTTAACAGGATACTTTGAAATTCATCTATGAAAGGAATGTGCTGGAGATACTGGGTGGCTCAGTCAGTTGAGCTTCTGACCCTTTATTTCGGCTCTGGTCATGGACTCAGGGTTGTGAGATCGAGCCCCACCTAGTATAAAATATTTTATCTTTTGTTCTGCTTGCTTTGCTTCCTACCAGTCTCTGCATATGCCCAAATGAAATTCCTCTGTTCATGGCTTCAGCAGATATCTTACTCTAGGACCAATCTTCATTTCCGATCACCTCTGATTTACTGCCTTTTTTTTTTTTTTTTTTAATCTCAGGTGTCCAGTCTAACTTTCCCTCTCTCCCTAAGGAGCATATCATGGAAAGGTTTTGCCCAACATATCTGCCAAGTAAATTTCAGTTTCTTTTTTTTTTTTTTAAGATTTTAAAAATTTATTTATTTGACAGAGAGAGCACAAGCGGGCGGGGGGGGGGATGGTGGTAAGGGGACAGGCAAAGGTAGAGGGAGAAGCAGACTCCCAGCTGAGCAGGGAGTCTGATGCAGGGCTCGATCCCAGGACCCTAAGATCATGATCTGAGCCAAGGGCAGAGGCTTAACTGACTGAGCCACCCAGGCACCCCAAATTCTAGAGTCTTCATGCATGACTTTTTGACCCCAGGAAGCACAGCCTTTCTTGGCTAAATATTCAGCCCTATAAACTTAGCCTAAATGGAGTCAGATCAGAGTAAAGGTCAAGTACAGGCAGTGTATTTTATATGCACCATATCCCCTCTCCAATTGCCTACACAATTCATAACTGCAATGGCTACTAATTCAAACTGGTGCATGAACCATTACCACATAATATCTCTGTATAGCTTCATTCTGTATGAAATCATTATCCAAGCACCTGCCTCTCCTATGAGCCTATAAGACCATAAAGACAGAGACTGTGCCTTATGGATCTTCCTAACCTAGAATATTAATGGGGCTTGATACCTAATAGAAAATCAACGTATATTTGTTAAAGGAAGAAGAAAAGGAAGGAAGAAAGGGAGGGTGGGAGAGATTGAAGAAAGGAGGGAAGAAAAGAGGGGAAGGTAGAATGACTGGTGACTGGCCACCAGGAAGCATTTTGGGGGTATTCTCTTCAGGTGACCCCTGACATCACAGTACCTGTTTAGATAGTAGGGTTAAATAATAGAGAGCACCATCTTGTATAAAGTAGAAACTATTTGTTAGATGCAGCATTACCTTTAGATCCAGGCTAAAAATACTCTTGCCCAGGACCACTTACCTTCACAGGGGCAAGGCATTAGAGGGGCAAAGGTGAAGTGCCTGTGGGGTCGTTTGCCCCCACCCCCTCCCATAGCGAGAGTACAAATGGAGACCTGAGATCAATGTCCAGTTATTTAAAGTTACATCTAAAGCTAGTAAACTGTTAAATGAAATATATTCTTGCTCACTTGTTGAATATACCTTTGTAAGGTCCAGAAAGCCAGGTCTGAATTTGGAAGTCTTGGTCACATAGGAATTCTGCTCTGAAATGTGACAGGACGAGAAAAGACAACTCCAGCCTGCTTGCTTTGTCTTCAGAATGGCTCCATCCCACACGGGAGAGGCCCTCATCATGTGTGTGTGTGTGCACCTGCCCCACCACCAGTAATACAGTAGTCACCCCCAGACAATCTCTCAGGCATAGGGAGATGTTTACTCCTGTCACAGCCCATCCTTGGGAATGCCATCCTCAAAAAAACTGGAAGTGGGATTAGGACCATTTAAACAAAGTCCTAAGTATGGAAAGCATGGTAGGGAAGGGTAAACTGGACCCCTGGGCACTTCACCTTGATACCTCTGCTGCTTTGCCCCTCTGAGGGTAAGTGGTCCTGGGCAAGAGTCCTTGTGGCCTGAGTCTAAAGATAACTCCACATCCAACAACCTGAGTGCCTACTTTATACAAAACTGTGCTCTCTATTACATGTTTTTTTTTTTTTTTGTAAGTGTACTTCAATGATGCCTGAAAAAAAATTAAAAGAAATATTATAATAAAAGGATAAAACAAAACACCAGAAAAATGCAGGATAGACAGAAAACCTAGAAAAAAAATAGCTGGAAAGCCTTTTATTGTTTACTCGAATTCCCACCTTTCTGAAACACTTCAGCTCCAATGAGAATAATCTAAATTTGTGCTGCCCAATACAGTAGCCCTTGGCCACATGTGACAACTTAAAATTAAATTAATTAATTTTTTCTTTAAAGATTTTATTTATTTATTCATGAGAGACAGAGAGAGAGAGAAAGAGAGGCAGAGACACAGGCAGAGGGAGAAGCAGACTCCATGCAGGGAGCCTGACGTGGGACTCGATCCTGGGTCTCACACCCAGGATCTGGCCTGAAGGCGGCACTAAACTGCTAAGACACCCAGGCTGTCCAAATTAAATTAATTTAAATTGAAAGATCAGTTTTTAAATTTTACCAGCCACATTTCTAGCACTCTCAATAGCTCCATGTGGCTAGGGGCTAACATATTGAAGAATACAGATTAGAATATTTCTATCATCACAGAAAGTTCTGGTGAACAGTACTTACAAAGAAAGAAAGAAAGAAAAGCTCCATTTGACCTTTAAATAACTTTCATTAATGACATTAATGAAAATCAAGCAATAACCTTCAAGGTTAATTGTGTTACAATGATTTGGTGCCACTTTTGAATTCTCTATCAATATCTCCCACACAGTCAACAGCTATTTAGGAAATTGTGATATAAGTAATACCTTCAAAAAATCTCATTCCTGATATGAAATATTTTGTAAGACTAGCCACAAAACCTTAAAGAATTAGACAAGATGTTCTGTTTGGACCAATAGAGAATACACTAGTTTGAATCCAAGATCCTATGAACAACCTGACAAAAGCCTGTACTCTTATGGAAACCGTATCAGAGAGTCTAGATTCTAATTCTAGTTTTGCACTAATATATGTATGTGATCTTGGCAAAGTTAACGTCTCTCAACTTTAGTTTGTCAGTAAAATGAAAATGATAAAAATATGCCAAATTTGCCTCAGTGAGGCATTCTAAGTATGATATAAAAATATCATATTTAAATAAGGTATGATTAATATCCTAAAGAAGATATGATTTTTTTTCCAAACTAATTTTAAGCAGACGTACTGCTACAGATGAGCCAAGATGGGGAAGATTTTACTCCAGTTCATCATCACATATGAAACCTTCCTCATATTTTATGGGATCTTCACTGCAATAGATCTTATAACTAAAAATGTAAATGTAGATTTCAGATTTTTAACTGGCATAGTCGGTCTTCAACACACATTGTTAGGTATAATTCTGTACATACAAGTATGAGTTTTCTCTTCCATCCAATTCAGTGATGATTTACTCTCAGAATTTTTCATTTGAAGCAGAGTATCAGCAACTAAAACATAGTGCATTAGTTATTTATTAAAATGTTATTTATTATCATGTATATGTTGTGTATATTATTTCAGATGAAAAGACAAGGAAATAATCACTTTGTAAATTAAGAATAAATTTGGGGTGCTTGGCTGGCTCAGTGGGTAGAGTATGAGACTCTTGATCTCGAGGTTGTGAGTTCCAGTCCTATGTGTGGCATAGAGTTTACTTAAAAATAAATTAAAAATTTAGAATAAATTTAAAATGTGATAAATGTCCTAAAAGATTATATTGGGAGGAAATATTGGGAGGAAAATATTCCTTCTGTTTGGAAGACCGAGGAACGCTAAGGGCAGGAGTATGTTTCATCACTTGGTACATAGAGGAAGCATCTGACGATAGGCCATGGCTGTCACAGGGATTGTGTAAACTGGCAGGGTTTTTTTTTTCCTGCCAGGTGTTGTATGTATGGTGGTTTATGTTTCAATATATTGGAGACTTTTCATTTTATTCAAGGAATCTGTTCCATGTTTAAAAGCCTTGATTAAAAAAAGAATTTTTTTTATAATCTTAAAAAAAAAAAAAAAGGAGTATGTTTCATTCATTTGAGGATCTGTACTTGCAGGCACCAAACAGGTGCTCAGTAACTTTCACATTTGCTAACACTATACCAACAAACTTTGACAAAGGAGATGGCAGGTACCTAGCACCTCTGCATAGACCCTGGCTTTGGCACCCATTAACTGTGAGCACCCAGGCAACTCCTACTTGTTCTAAATCTATTCTGTATAATGTGGGCAACGATGCCTACCTTGCAGTTTTCTATGTTGTAAAATGAGCATAATGACACTTAACCTGTAGAGTTTTGGGTTAAGTATGAAATGAGATCATGTATAGAAACCTTTTAGCTCAACGGCCGGAAGGGTACTAGGTAGCCCTATCTTACATATAAATAAATGGTAGCTGTATCATGAAATTTGGAAAGGATTTTTAACTGTCAGAAATAGGGTGGAAGAGAAATGACACATTTCAGAGCTAAGAGACAGATGAAGAAAATATGTGGAGAAAAGACAGTGAAGGGAATGTCTGGGTAAAGTGAAAATGTCTAGCTTGAACTAGAAATAGTGGTAAGAGATAATATCGGAAAAGTAGATAGAAGGCTGACTGTGACGTCACCTTCAGGTAAATGTCAGGTTAAAGAGTTCCTTTTTTCAAGTTTATGAACAGGGGAGTGAGAAAATCAAATGTAGGCCCTATTACTGTCCAGCTGTGCCATTCCAGCATCCAATTTAAGGAATGATTTAAGGTTTGTGAATTCTCTCTGGCTAAGAGAATCACAGAGGCTATTTAAGTGAACATGTGTTGCTTTTTAAAAAGGAACCACTTGGGCAGCCCAGGTGGCTCAGCGGTTTTAGCGTCTGCCTTCAGCCCAGGGCCTGATCCTAGAGACCAGGAATCGAGTCCCACGTCAGGCTCCCTGCATGGAGCCTGCTTCTCCCTCTGCCTGTGTCTCTGCCTCTCTCTGTGTGTCACTCATGAATTAAAAAAAAAAAAAAGCAAAAAAGTTGTGTTTTAAAATAAATAAATAGGAACCACTTAGTCTAATTTTAAATCTTATTCCTCATTCTGAAAGTGGAGAGACCACAGCAGGAAAAATGGTCTTAGATTTTAACACCAATCATTCAAATTAGAGACCCCGAGAGGTGAAATAATTTGCTGAGTTCTCAATGTTAGCAAGTGGCAGAGTCATGAACTAATCTCGGTGCCATGTTTCTCCAATGGATAATTTCAGGATTAACCATTTCCAAATGATTGAAGAAAAACCTGAGAAATACATGAGCATAGCCATGATGCACTTACCTGGAGCTTTCCATTTAGGATATCCCTATAGTAATCATCGATATATAAATTCAGGTCAAAATATTTAAGACTACAAAAGATTCCTTCAGGCCTCTGACAGGGCTTTGGGGAATGGAAGTTGCTAGTTTTAGTGCAAAGGGATTATTGACAAGAGCAGGAGGTAAATACCAGGCGTGGGGTAGGCAAACCTGCCAGGTGCTCTCCCAAGCCAAATGTCACTGGGGACCACATAAAGGACCAGAGCTTGAGAAGGGCAATGACTCAAGTAAACCATCCCTGTAGGATAAATTAACTGCTGTCCCTCTAGTTTGGAGATGTTTCTATATCGTATCCCAGCCCCACAATTCAAAGATCAAATTTGTAAATATTCATCTCCAAAATTTCCTTTTCCCATCTTCATCTTGCATCCTGTTTTACAGCCATGCCGGTACTATATGGATCAAAGATTTAAATTATTTATTTTATTCATGAGAGATACAGACAGAGAGGTAGAGACATCGGCAGAGGGAGAAGCAGGCCCCCTGCAGGGAGCTCAATGCAGGACTTGATCCCAGGACCCTGGGATCACGCCGTGACCTAAGGCAGACACTCAACTGCTGAGTCAGATCTGATCTGATCAGATTTGATCTGATCCCCAGATCAAAGATTTAAATGCAAAAAAGTAAACTAATGAAAAGTTCACTGAGAAAGTAAGAGTTGGGAAAACCACCTTGGACCTGTACTTCAACCTGACTTTATTATCCTCTGCTAACTGCTTTTTGCACAATTATTCTTGTTGAAGATTTAAAAGATCACTTACAGCGGCCCCCTGGGTGGCTCACTCTGTTAAGTGTCTGCCTTCTGCTAAGCTCATGATCCCAGAGTCCTGGGATCCAGCCCCATATTGGGTTCCCTGCTCAGTGGAGAGTCTGCTTCTCTTTCTTCCTCTGCCCCCGCTCCTGTACACTCGTCACACTCTCTTGCTCTGTCTCTCAAATAAATACAATCTTTTTTAAAAAAAGATCATTTATATATTTGATAATACTTGTACATATATTCATGTGGGAAATTATATACTACACAAAATTCTCAATTTGTTGACACCTTAGAACATATCCCTCGGAGATACTTAGTTTACAGAATGCCTGTTGAATATTAATTTCCAGAAAATTTATTCCAATTCAGTTATGTGAGATCCAATCACACCACATTCTTGCCACCAATAGATATAATCCATTTTTACGTCATATTTGGTAGAATTTCCTGAAAATATAACTTATTATTGAAGATACATTTTTTTTAAGATTTTATTTATTTATTCATGAGAGACATAGAGAGAGAGGCAGAGACACAGGCAGAGGGAAAAGCAGGCTCCATGCAGGAGCCTGATGAGGGACTCGATCCGCGGTCTCCAGAATCATGTTTTGGGCTGAAGGCAGCGCTAAATTGCTGAGCCACCGAGCTGCCCGAAGATAAATATTTTTTTTGTCTTTTCAAAATTCTTCCAAGCTTTCAAGTTGATATTAGTATCTTTTCTGTTCTTTGCCCAGACTTCCCATGCATTATTTGTTTTTGTAGACTTTATCTTTTTTTTTTTTTTTTTTTTTATGCATAGAGACACACACAGAGAGAGAGGCAGAGACACAGGCAGAGGGAGAAGCAGGCCCCTTGCAGAGAGCCTGACGTGGGACTCGATCCCAGGTCTCCAGGATCACGTCCTGGGCTGCAGGCGGCGCTAAACCGCTGCGCCACCGGGGCTATCCCGACTTTATCTTATTTTTGCATTACTTCTTGAGAAGCTGTAGCTACATATAAATAAGCACTCATTTCCATATTCATATGCACGTTCACAAGCATGTACATTTATATGTAAGTAGGTAGCCTTGCATTTAAATGTTAATATTTAAATATTATTTGTGTATTTATTATTATATAAACTGTTTAAATATCTATTATTTATTGTGTAAAGACCGCTTCTTTTGTTTTTTAAATGTTGTTCCAAGATGGAAGTTCATATTGTAGTATATTTCCCAAAAAGAGTTTATGTAGAATTCCTTGAGCATGTCACATGCTTAAAACTGTTTTCAATAGCCTTGATTTTTGAAGGAATGCTTGGCTGGTTATAAAGTCATCATTTTAGCTCTTTTTTCACCCTTTTTTGAAATGTTGCTTCATGACTTGATCTACAAGTTGTGTTGGCAAAGTCTTATGTCATTTAATTCTCTTTAAGTTATTAGTCCCTTTGCCTTTTCTAAGCATGTGTCTATACCTGGAATTATCATGTTTGTTCTTTTAATTATTTCTGTTATTACCTGCCACTCCCTACCCACCAAAAGTAGAGACCTTGTATATCTACTTAGTCATAATATTCCAGCACTTAAAATAGTAGCTTACACACAGTATCCATGATCGTGTTCTTTGACTATAAAAGTTTTTAATTTTGATGAAGTCAGTTATTTTTTCTGTTGTTTCCTATACTTTTGGTGTCATAACTAAGAAATCATGACTGTCTCCAAAGTTATAAAGACTTTCTCCTGTGTTTTCTTCTGTGATGGTTATTTTGTGAAGTTTAAAATATATTTATAATAAAAATTTATGATAATGTGAAATATTGTATTCAAATGGCATCAGGGAGATTTTAGAGTGCTGTTAATATTGTTTCTTTATTTGAGTGCTCATTACACAGGCCTGTTCTCTTTGTGAACATTTAAAGAGCTATATACACACTTCTCATTTGTGATCTTTTGTGTATGCGTGTTATACTTCAAAAACGGTTATTCAAACTATCCTCCGAAATAAAACAAAGCAAAAGTAACAAGATAACACATAAAAATAAAACAAACTGGGCAAGGAGAGCACAAAAAGAGAAATTATAGCCAAATTTTCCTTATAAAGACAGATTCAACCAAAATAAATAAATAAATAAATAAAAAATAAAGACAGATTCAAGAATTCTTAATTAGAAAATTTATTTCAGCAGTTTATTAAAACAAATGTAACATGACTAAAAAGGGATTTCCCAGGCATGCAAAGCGTTTAGTAATGAGAAACAGGAGAAGAAAACTAGTTTGGGAAAATTTATACGGGAATATCAGAGGAGTCTGCAAATTTAATTTAAAACAATCCAAAAAAAAAAAAAAATTTAAAACAATCCAAAACAAATGGGGCATAACGTTAAGGTTTTATAAGTCCAGGCAATAAGACAAAGGTGGTTGTTACATTGTTTTCTACTTTGTTCTGTATGTTTGAAATATTTCACAATAAAATACATAAAACAAAATTTTCCAAAAATTATAATTTACATAAAAGTACATCCTATTTTTGGAATAAAAAAATTCAACTGATATTTCAATAGATGCATAAAATTTCAATAAATTTACTTTTGGTAAAGTCACTCTGCAAATTAGATATATAAGAAGTCCTTTAATTTGATGAGGCAAATATGCCAAATTCTCAGTGCATATAATAACAACTATTAGGATTAGAGAGGCATTTTGATTAAGATAAAGAATACAGAAAGGATGCTTATAATCTTCTTCCCATTCAACCTTATCTTGGAAGTCTGTGCCAAAGAATGAGACAACACAATAAAAAAGAAATAAGTGATATAAGTATTGGAAGGAAATAAACATCTTTTCCACAGCCACTGTGTTTTCCTCCAAGGATAACATGAAAGTGTATATAGATAAATTATAAGAATTAAAATAAGGATTTAGTTAGGTTTCTAGATACAAAATCAGCAACTTTACACCAATAAGAGGCAACTAGAAAATATTATAAAATATTTCAACTCACAAAGCACAAAACTGCTAGTTACCTATAAAAGATCTCTGTGGAAAAAAAAAAATCACGGAACATTGTTGAAGGACATGAAAGAAGCCCTACATAAATATTACCATATTTTTGGATTAGATGGATAAATATTATTAGCATTGTTAATTCTTCCCAAATTAGCTAATAAATTAATATAATTCTGAATCAAATCATAAGTAGGATTTTTGTGGAACTATACAAGCTAATCCTATTTATTTGGAGACCAAAAGGCCAAGAACAAATCGAGATAATTTTTTTTTTATTATTTTGAACAAGAACAAGGACTTGGACATATTAAATATCAACACTTTCTTTTCCAATTGTGATTAAGATTGTTGTACCATGCAGGGATATAAAAATAGACCAATGGAACATGCTGTAGAGATCAGAAACAGACTCCCTTCTGTATATATCTGATGTATGAATATACTGGTGTAACAAATCAGTAAGACAAGAAATTAAGCCATAAAAATGTTCCAAATAAATAGTTATCCATGTGGAAAGTAGATAAAACTGGATCTATGCCCTATATCATTCACAAATATTATTCCCAGCAAGAGTAAAGAGTAAAGAAGGATTTCTTAAATAAGATGCCATAAAGCACCCACTAAAAGGGAAAAGTTGATATATTTCATTTGAATGCCTCTGTAAAACAAAAAAGACATTGTAAACAAAATTAAAAGCCAAGGCACAATAAGTTAATATTAGTTTCCAATATATAAGAACTACAAATCAGTAAGAAATAGGCAATTCATTTAAAAAATGATCACTAATTCACTGAAGAGGAAATCCAAAAGCTCAATAATGAAATGAGAAGGTGAGAAAACTCCATGATAGTTCAAATAGAGACAAAAAAAAGACTAATTACATAAGTGTTGGGAAAGCATAAAGAGACTAGAACTCTCATCTCATACACTGCTGGCTGAAGTATAAATTTTAACAGCCATGTTTGACATCATCCTGTCAACATTTAGGTAAGTTGAAAATGAAGACACTTATTGATTCAGCTATTCTGGTCCTAGATAAATACCCTAGAGAAACTCCAGCTCATGGACAGGTGTGTATAAGAAGGCTCATAGCAGCACTATTGTAACAGAATAATAATAATAATAATAAAAACCTAGACTTTCTGCAACTGGAGAATGAGTATTTTACATTGTATCTCTACAATAGAAAGCTTAACGGTAGTTTTAATGAAGTAAAACAAAACTTAATGAATCACAAAACCTTTATATACAGTTGAGTGAAGACAAAGCAAGTTGCAAAAAATGATCTGTACGGTCTGACTTTTAATAATCTCTGCACGCTTGGAAAGCTAATCTATATAATTTTTAAAGATGTGTACAGTGGTAAAAATAACATGAGTATAAAATGATCAACAATGCATCATTAAAATCATTTTGTGAATAAGCGCAAGGGAGGGAAATGGGATTAGGGAACTTTTTCAGTTGAATATCACTTTTATCTATAAATTTAACTTGAAAACATCTAAAGCAAATAGGGCATAATGTTAAAATTTTGTAAAGTTGAGTGATGTATGTGCAGGTGTTTGTCATATTTTTTGTACTCTTTCTGAATGTTTGAAATGTTTCACAATAAAATAAAGTACAAAAGATATTTTACATTATTTAGATCTTTGTGATGTATAGAGTTAATAATACGGCAAGTATTAGTTATAGGATAATATTTATTATTATATGAATAACAAATGTTATTAAATCGTGTGAACAAATAGAAGAAACTGTTTTTTTTTTTTTTTAAAGCCACCTTCTGGATTTTCTTATAGACCCTGACCCAGGCATAGTCATTAAATAATGCCAAACAAAGACAATACAGTTGTAGAGAGACACACAGCACATAACACGCAAAGCTGTTTCCATTAAGATAAGCATATGCTGAAAGATCAATTGTCAAATCATAGAGCCCAGGTTACACGACGAGTTTGGAGTTGTGGTCTGTTTGGAGAACCTTCCCTTGTATGAACAATACTACGAGGCGCTGCTGCATTTTCTGGTAAGGAAACAATTTTTACAGAACTCTCAGATTCCTCTATGTCCTCACTTTCTCTTTCAGGTGTATGGATGAGGGTCGCGCAGGCACAAGCACTGGTGGACTTTTTACACTCTAGGAGAGAGAGAATTCCTGGGGAAAAAGAGAAGCCAGTGAGAGTGATGAAGAAACAATGGAAAGTTACAGAAACATTTCCCTCTGTGTCAGCGGAAAGACTCCAACCCAAAGCCCAGTGGGTCGCCTTTGAACTGCCCCAAGTCATGGGGCGGGGTGAGCGGGGTGGTTAGTAGAAGAGATGGGAAGTGTATGCAGAAGAGCTTAAATGCTGTACATGTCAACAGCACCGAGGACTCATGTTGAAAGGAGACATGCTTCTGAATTTGTATGTGTTTTCCAAATGACATTTTAAAGACTTTTGAAGAAAAGAAAGGTCTCCAGTGTTGGCACATGGCCATTTAACATCAAAAATTGCTTGTCTCTGACCTCAAAGTGCCTTGGCACCACACTGGACACCCAAGGTACCCTGTCCCTCTCCACATCAGTAAACATTCCATATCAGCCACTCTCCTTCATCCTGACTTTGATGATTATCTCTGCCCTGAAGGGAGAAAAGTGTGAAAGACAGTAGAAACAGCAGAAATTAGAGCTGCCCTAGGAGCAAACTTATTGAACATTCCACACAGCTCTAATCTCCACCTCTACCCTTGGAGGGACTGTCCCCAAAGAGTGAGTCCACTTGAACTTTAGCCCTTTAAAACACAAGGTTGGCACCTTTTCCCCATGCCCCTTGCCCATCCTTTTTGACTCTCCTCTCTATCAGGTATGGACTGGTTCTTATTACCCACCGGAGGCCCTGAATATACTCACCAGAGGCCATAAAGAAGGAAACACTTAAGTAGGCAGTGAAAATGATCCAGGTGATCTTGTAAGTAGAGTAGTACACGGATTGACCTTGCTTTAGCTTTAGCTGATACAGTATGAGTGCACAGAGCAAAAGGATACCTTTCATAAAAGGAGGGGAAAAAAAGTCCCTTCTGAGAAACTTTGGCTCTTCTATTCAAGTCTCAACCCCAAATATGCCTGACTTCCAAGCTTCCACCCTGTACACCTGCACCTTGTCCAAAAACCAATCCCATTCAGTGGTAGATCCAATTCAGAAGCTGCATATCTGAGTCAAAGAGCTAGGAAGACTACAGTCTGGACCCATAAACCAAGTCTGTCCCCAAGCCTGTGTTAGGGGAACCAGGAAGTTACCTGTGAAGAAACTGAGGAATACAGTGATGAAGAAGACATATTTAGTTTGAGGAATGAAATAGGTAAATTCCAAACCCAGGAACAAGTTATGGACAAAGGAAAGGCTGAGACACAAAATCATCATGATCCTGACCACTTCCAGGCCATCTGTTGGAAAGCAGAAGCTGTGTTGAGAGAAGGACAGACATTTCTTCTAGGCTCATTTCCACCTGAGGACCACAAATTTCTAGGTAAAAATTGGAATGGGGTAAAAAGATTTGATTAAATAAAAAAGAGGGACAAGGGGAAAGAATTAAAAGGCAGGGATCCTTAAACTGAATGAGAGAACCAGAGGAAACTGCTCTCTATCTTGCTGTCTCTATAAGCTTCTTTTCCTTCTATTCTTTTGTCAGAACAGATTTCTTGTTAAATATAATTCATCCTGTCCTCCTCTAGTGGCAATACAAGATAGTTTCCTTGTCGCCAGTTACCTTTATTTTATGCCTTCATGTCCTAGATGTGCTGACCCACCCTGCTGCTACTGCCAACACTTCTCAAATGTCCAGCAATTAAGTCTGTGAACTTCTAAACTTTTCCCAAAAATATGCGAAATGGTGAGATTTTGGAGTTGGTCTTAACTGTTGATTATGGAACTGGGCACAGTGCACCCTGAGGAATTTGCCCCAGAGAACAATGAGTAAGCTGATGTGACCAATGGAAGTCAAGGAAAGATGAACCCTCCCATTCCACCCATCTCTTTCTAGGATGGTTCTGACCTTCTGGCCAAAGAGTAGTGCAACATATCCAAGGACTGTGGCTTATTGTATTTTTCTTTGTTTCCAATGTCAGTTCAACCCATTCTTCTCTGAGGATTCCTAGCGTCAAGAAGATTAAGGCCCATGAGGAGAAGAACATGTTGGTGGCCTGGATACCTCTGAGTGATACTTTTGCCATTGCGAGTGGGGATTTCAAGCTGAGACCACCACCAATATCTCACATCTCTCTTCTCTTATTTGATTACTTCTTCACAAGGGAAGAACAAAGTCTAAACTCTTAGTAATTGCTGAGGCACTGGAAGTGGTGGAGCTGATGTAGCCTATAAAACAGAGAAGATAAATCCCACTCCCCACTACTCCTGTATCTGGGCCAGGCTGCTGTCAGGTAGCCAACTGCCATGGAATCATCTATTGGCTTGACCCTTGACCCTGGTGACTAGTACAGTGGAAAGACCAAGGGGACTACAGGTCCTGAGTGAGTTGTCCTTTATAGAGCAAGATATAATATCACATATTAGACAGAGCTGCCAGATATGGTGATAACTAGAGGCCTTGAAAGAAGTTAAACATGCCTGACTGAAGAGGCCCAATTTTAGAGCCAGGGATCAGTGAAGAGCAGAAGGAATTCAAGATCATTGAAGGAGTAATCAGCCAGCTAGCATCACAAAAGGGAATGACCACTCAAAACTTAGGATGTTTTGGAGAAACTTGTGTCCTCATTTGGAGAGCCTAAAGAAGTCTAGTTAGGTGGGCCTCTAGGGAAATAGACCAGTGCCTCAAAGCCACAAGAAGTGGCTTGGAACACTGAAGCATTGCAGTCTAATATCATTTATAAGGCACAGACTATTATTTCTTGACTATTTAATCTGTAACGTGACAGAGAAAACATTTACTGATTTCTTGTGTAGAAAACCATGGTATGCAGTAAGCTCAGAGTCAAAAGACTTATATTAAAATCCTCCCTAAAAAAAGCTTTTTACTGAACTAAGATATAAGTTATACCTAATGGCCTCTCTTTGCCTATTTGACCTTATTGCAGTCTACAAACTGGCTTTCTTTCATTGCCTCAAACATGCTATGCCATCTTTCTTCTAGACCTCTGTACATATCTTGGTATATTTTTAAATTTATTTAAATTTTCTTAAAAACAATGCTCAATATACTTAATTTTACAAGGGGCACTTTGTAGTTAAGAAAATGGACTCAAGGGTCACCTGAGTGGCTTAGTTGGATGAGCAGCAAACTCTTGATTTCAACTCACATCATGATCTCAGGGTTGTGAGATCAAGCTTCTTATCAGTCTCCATGTTCAGAGGTGAGTCTACTTGAAATTCTCTCTCTCCCTTTCCCTCTGCCCCTCCACTCACATTCTTTCTCTCAAAAAAAGAAAAGAAAATGGACTCACGATCCTAGCTCTAAATCCTAGCTCTACCACCAAACAGCTTTGTGATCTTACAGATAATAATTTGTCCTACTACATAAGAAGTTTGTAGATTATAGGAGTTCAGAGATGTAAAGCACTTAAGAAGAGTTCTTGGCATGACAAATGATATGTAAGCAATTACCATAGCATTAATTTAGTCTCCCTGGGACAGCAACTCTTAAGGCAGAGAATTGTGTGTAGACAGTTTATTGGGGAGTATACCTAGCAGTCACACCTGCCAGTGTTTGTGGGAAGTAGATTTGAGCAGAATTTGAACTGAGATGTAGTTGCAACAAAAGAAACATTAGCCAACCACCACAGGAGCTCTGGATCTGGAGCAGATTTCTGGAGTCATCAGTTTGCCATGCAATGCAGGCTGTCCCTGGGCTGGTATCTCCGTTCTGTGTCCAGGACAATTCCTTTCTCTCGAAACTGCAAGCCTCAGTTCCATCACTTCTGGTGAGCATGGGAATAAGCTCCTATCCCTGCCCACTCCTATATCAGGGCCAGCTTGCTTTTAGGGCTGCCAACTGCCATGGAATCAACTATGGGTTGACCTTTGACCTTTGGGGACCAGTGTAGCAGAAAGACCAAGAGGGTTACTGGCATCCATGATAATTTATATTATTGTATTCTTACATATTGATGCTTTTATATCAATGTAATAGATCCTTATGAGTCAGATTCTGGGCTGAAATGTTTATATCTCTTTTAAACTTTAATAGGTAATGACACAAAGATATAAAGATGTAGCCAGATTAGAGAAACTTGTGAGATGTGATGGATTTGTGAGATACAAATCAAAGAAGAAATCATGTGCCCAGCTAGGGACAACAGTAGTCAATGATGCCGTTAAGTAAGGTGTAAAATGTGTGTGGAAGCACAAGTCTGGTGAGGAAGAAGCTAGTAAGTAAAAACTGGTTTGGGTTCAGTTTAAGGAATCTATGGCACATAAAATAGATAGAATTTAGTTCTGGAACTTGAAGACAGATTAGGGGTTACCAGCCTGGGGATGACCATTGAAACATGGGTGTGCATATCCCTAGACAGGGATGTGACAAAAGAAGGGTTAACTGTTGGCTATGTTTCTCACATTTTCATATCACTTTTCCTCCATCAGACCTCTTCTCAGGATTGCCTACGCAGAAAGGAGCTTCTTCCCTTCCAATGGGGAGCTCTAACCACTGTCATTCATGTTCCTCCAAGAGGATTGACTACTGATGTAGAAATTCCAGTATCACAAGGCAATATGCCTTACCATTGCTATAATAAGTTACAATAAGCTGCAAAAAAAAATGTTATTAAAGGCAAGTATTACCAAACTTGAAGCACACATATAAAAGTGTATCCATTGAAAGACCCCAGGTCCATTGGACCCTATGTAACCTACTCTAGACCTCAAACCAGGCTTCTCAGAATTGGTGAGGAGATGACTGAAGGCAAAGATTTGCAAAATTGAATTTATAATCCCCACTTCGTGTGACAATCAGAGACCTGGACTCAGAATTTTGCCTCATTTGTGGTGGTCTTTCCTTTTTGACCTGTCTATACCTCTTTCAGTTTCTGCTCAGAGGGATCTAAGTACTCAAACTTGAGTGATATGGCTTTTTCTCACCACCCTTGTAATTTCACTTTTTGTTAGACTGCTATTTTGTTATTTCCTTCTGACAAGAAACCACAGCAGAATTCTGTTCCTGCATTTGTGGGCTATTATACTAAAGAAGTTCCCTTCATGACCTCCAGAAGCATTTATACTCTCATTCCACTAGAGAGCCTTAGTTATATTCATATCAAAGAGAAAGCCTATTGCTGGATAAAAGAAGACATTTGAAAATACACATCCCTGACATGGGACTAATATCCAGCGTACATAAGGAACTGCTATAAATAAATATGAGAAAGAAAAGTTTTCCAGTAGGAAAATGTGTTAAACATATGAAACAGACACGTCACAAAGAGACTATCCAAACGGTCACTAAATATATATATTTATATATATATATAAATGGTCAAACTTATTTGTCATCAAGAAATTGAAGAAAGTACAGAAATGTTGAGCAATGTAGTGTGTGAAACATTCTCAAAGTGAAGAATTATGGAACAAAGGTGATTTGTCACTACCTGTATTACTTAAGCAGTTTCTGAATGCTCAAGCAGTTATAGGGCCTTTGAGAATATAATAGCCTCTAAGATACATCTATGAATAATAATGAAAAATGTAAAACATTTCCATGCATATCTTCCCTTTGTTCTCTTCAGAGAGAAAACTTTAGAAATTCTACCAGGGGGACGCCTGGGGGGCTCAGTGGTTGAGCATCTGCCTTCACCTCAGGGCATGACCCCGGGGTCCTGGGATCGAGTCCTGAATCAGGCTCCCTGCATGGAGCCTGCTTCTCCCTCTGCCTGTGTCTTTGCCTCTCTCTGTCTGTCTCTTATGAATAAATAAATAAAATATATATTTTTTAAATTTTTATTTATTTATGATAGTCACACAGAGAGAGAGAGAGAGAGGCAGAGACACAGGCAGAGGGAGAAGGCAGGCTCCATGCACCGGGAGCCCGATGTGGGATTCGATCCCGGGTCTCCAGGATCGGGCCCTGGGCTAAAGGCAGGCGCTAAACTGCTGCGCCACCCAGGGATCCCTAAAATATTTTTTAAAAGAAATTCTACCAAGTTTTCTGTTACATCACTATGGAATTAGTTCTTTGTAATATGTAAATTATGGAGAAGAATGAAAGAGGAACCTCTTGAATAGTCTGTGTGAATCAAAGCACATCCTTATAGCAAAGGATGCTATAAAGCAGGAAAAAAAGACCTGCACTCTACTTCCCATTCTGCCCCTAATGGGCCATTTATTTATTTATTTATTTATTTATTTATTTATTTATTTGAAAGGTCACTGTATCCTGACCATTTTTTCTTTAATTTAATCTTTTATATTATTATTTTTTAAGATTTTATTTATTTATTCATGAGAGACACAGAAAAAAAGGCAGAGACACAGGCAGAGGGAGAAGCAGGCTCCTCGCAGGGAGCCCAAAGTGACACTCAATCCTAGGACCCTGGGACTAGGACCTGAGCCAAAGGCAGACACTCAACCACTGAGCCACCCAAGCGTCCCTATTTTATGTTAAATTCAATTAACTAAATATAATGTATTATTGGTTTCAGAGGTAGAGGTCAGTGATTCATCAGTCTTATATAACACCCAGTGGCCATTCCATCATGTGCCCTCTTTAATGTCTATCACCCAGTTACCCCATCCCCCCACCTCCATCTCTTCCAGCGACCCTCAGTAACTGGCCATTTTTTTTTAGTGGGAAATTAACTTTCTTCTTTTGAACTTTAAGTTTAAATGAGATGATTTTATTTGTTCTTGCTCCATGTCTCAAGCAGTAACCTTCATGTTTGGGATAGTAAATCTCTGTGTGGGATATGAAAACTGTAGAGAAAGGAAATGAGAAGATCTGTGTCTTCATTCAGTAATTAGGATTTGCATGGCTGAAATCTGACCAAAGAGTAGGTAAGTACCTTCTTTCTCACTAGACTGGACAATATCTTTGTGGTGTTGGTATTGGAAGGGAATCTTATCATTCATTCAATCATTCACATTCGGGTCTCATTTTTTTAATAGAAATAAGCCTTTGAATACATATTATACATAACAATTAATGTCTCCTTTCTATACTTCTGCTCCACCCTGTGAATACTTTTGGAATTATTTGTCACATAATGTTAAAATATTTTGTATATATGTGTATTTTTCCTAGACCATAAGTTCCTATAAGACATATTTTTTTTTGTCACTAATAGAATCCTCAGTGTTTGGAATAGTACCTGTCACACAGTATTCAAGATTTGTCAGGGAGATGAATTTCCACTGAAATTCATGATGCCCTGACATTGATTAGACATACCCTAGCTTCCACCTTTCTCCACCCTGAAGTGTCCTGGGAGGGGGACATGTGAGTAAGGAAGCAGTACCTCCAAGATCTGACCTATGGTGTTAGAAACGTATTGGAAAAGGAGGACTTAGCTGTTTATGTTCTTCATCTCTACCCCCAGATACATGATTTCTATTTATATAATCACCAGTGCATTTTTACGTTTTACCTATTAGATGTTTTCTCCCCTCAGTTGTTAATACAAATTCTGTCTTCCACAGTTCATCCACTGTCTTCTCTCCTCCATCTCAACCCCTCCACTGTGATTTTTTTGCCATCATTTGGTTCTCTTGAGGGATGAGAAACTGGTCTTTCTTTGGCAGACTGTTGCTGCAGATGAAATGTATCAGAGGACCCAATGGGGAAAGAATCCTCTCTAACCACGGATGTGTATGACAATCAAGTGCGATTCCCTTCTACTTCTCTAACTGCAAGAGCAAGTTAAAAACATAGATCTTGGTAAAGCAAAACTTTTTAGTCTCTGATAACTTAGAAACTTTAGAAAAGAAGTTTGTTTAAAAAAAAAATGCAAAGAGGGGCATCTAAGTGGCTCAGTCAGGTGAGAGGCCAACTCTTGATTTCTGCTCAGGTCACAATCTTAGGGTCCTTGAGATCCAGCCTGGTGTGAAGCTCTGCTCTCAATGGGCAATCTGCTTTAGGATCCTGTCTCTCTCTCTCTCCCTCGACCCCTCCCTCCTCTCTCAAATAAATAAATATTTTTTGAAAGGCAAAGACATCTAAATTGTGAGAAACAAAGTATTTTGAATTATTACTAAAAAGAAAGGAAAAATTGAAATCAAAAAAGAAAAGAGAGCAACATGTGAAAGAATATGTAGGGAAAAAAAATCCGTAAATGTTATTATCTTACTACAGCAACTAATTTCCTTATGCTTGTTACCTTCTAGTTTCTGGTTAAGTGACACATGTTCAACATGGTTCTAAATGGTTGCAAACAAAATGTACTATATGCAGCTAATAGCATGAGCACTTAGAAACTCTGTAAAATGATAATTTAAATGAATGCACAGTAGTCCATTGTGTTGATATACAAAAGTATGTGATAACATTCTCCTGTCATAGTTTGTTTTCATGGATTATACTGGCACCCATCTTGAAAAATGGGTGGAATCAGAGGAGTTAAGGGATCATGCACCTGATTGCCTTTGGCACAGTGGTGCCCTCCTTATTCCTTGCCCTCATTATTCCTCCCAAAATACTCAATAGATATATTAGTATAATCTCTTTATATTTTATAAAACAATTTTGTGTATATTATTCGACCTTCAAAAAAAGTTAAAATTCAGATAGAACATATTAGAATTATGTCTGTCTTATCAATAAGAACTCTTACTTAGATAACTTGCACAAAGGCCACATAGCAGCTAGTCAATAACAGGAATGGATCTTAAAATATCTTCAAAATGAGCCCACGTGAGTTTTCTCTTTCTCTGAATATCCACTCCATGCATATTAGCCATCAAATTAGAAGCGTCCACAAAAGAAACATATGGCACAAATCATGAATCATGTCACTCATAAGACAGATAATAATGTAACGTCCAGTTATAATTTAAAAAATTGGCATCCTTTGGGGACTGTGTACCTGTGCACAAATGTTCTCTCACATGAAGGTATCCTAGAAAGTAGAAAGTATAATATTGTAGCATTCATGATTACAGTATTCACTTGTAAATAATTGAACATAGTCCCATCTGGGGCAATTAAAACTTTTCCTAAACAAAATGAACTCCAGAGACTATAAGGGAAAATGGAATAACTATGTATCTAAATCAGTGTCTATGTCACTTATTAGCTTGATTAGGCATCTCCATGATCCAAACAAGAATTTCGAGAACAAGAGCATTGTGAGCCTCAGTCTCCCAGGACCAAGAATTAATGGGCAATTCTTTATACTGTTCTGGGACTCTCAGCTGGATAAAGAGTTTTCCTTCACTTTAAAGGGAAAGGTGGCTACTTCCCCGAACTCCACCAGAAATACTGCAGTTTGGAATTGAGAGACCATATGCTAACGGGCCTCATATCCTGAGGACCTGGCTTGTCTGATGCCTGTCCTAGGAACATGTATTCAAGGCAACACTGTATGCTATTCCCTGTGCTGAAACAGCAATTCCTGACATCTTCCTAAAGGGAAAGACATAGAGAATCCATATGAAACCCTGGAGCACATGTATAAAAGTGGGATTTCCCCTTCTACCTGTTGGCCCTGATGGTAGTGATTGTGGTGTTTATGAGCAGATATTATCTACACAGCACGTGTTTATGGTCTGTGTCTAAACTTCCACTCAGATGATTTTTTTCCTGTTGCTCAGCTGCCCTATTCTCTTCTTCACTGGGATGTCCTCCTGAGTTTGGGTTGGGCCTGGGCTTCCAGGACAGGATCCTCTGAAGTACAGAAGTGGGTGATGACGTTTTGACATTTTCAAATGGAGAAAAAGCCCAGGATCTCTTGATTCTGTGCCCCTCTGGAATGCTTATTGAAATCAAAGATTATTTTTTTCAACCCCAGATCTATGGAATCAGAAGTGTAGGGGTTGGGGAGCGGACCCATTTTGCCAAGTTCCAGAAAGATTCTTCAACAGACTAACATTTAAGAATTTCTTGTAGTCATAGCACTGACTGCCTGGGAATGTTGCGGTACCTGGTCTTCAGATGTGTTCCTTATCCTTCTGGCCCCTTTCCACAAAGATCAGTCTTTGAGATGGAGTACAAGAAACCTACCTGTCCAGGAATCCTAAAATGAGAGGGGCTTTACTTCTGGGGCTTCTTTTTCATGAATTGCCTGAATATTTATGCAGATAATGAGTCTGGTGTATTTTTTAAAGAGGTCATTGAGAAAAAAGATTAGCAGATATTTTTCTAGCCACGTGTGCCAGCTTTATTACTGAGGGAAATCTTTGCTCCACATCGGTTTGCTTTTCTTTCTTATTTTTTCCGGTTTGCTTTTCGAGTACAATGATGTGGCTAAATCCTCTAGGAGACACTAAAAGTTCTCTTTATCTAAATCCAAATATAAGCAGCCACCTTCTAGACATGGGCTCTGGGATAAGGCTTTGTGGATTTGCTTCTTTGTGGATCTGCCACTTACCAGCTGTGTGGCCTTGAGCAAATTTCACAATCATGCTGAGCTTTGTAGTCTCAAGGATAATATGGAGTTCATTGACTACTTACTGCTAGCAAATGGGATAATGTTTACCAAATGTCTGGATAGGTAATCAACAAATATCAAGTCCATTCACCTTTTCTTCACTTCGTGTGTGTGTGTGTGTGTGTGTACTTGCATCAAATGTCTGTGGGCAATGGGCAGTGCAGACACATCTGGACGCATAAGATGATATAATGGGGGCCATCTTCAAGTTTGTATTTATATCAAGACCAAGAATTCTTGAAGAATTCAAATGGAGAAAAAGCACAAACTTTATTTGATGAGTTTGACCCAGTAAAATAAGCTCTATCCACCCTCAGAGAGGTATAAAATCTGAAGTATGGAGCTGTCGGTGAAATTTGACTCTGGGCCATCTCCTTTTATGATATCGGAGGGAGCAAAACCCAAAAATCTAATTTTAGTACAGCTCTCTGTGAGACCTTGCTGCACCATTAGCATTTCTTGGATCAACACCTGGCAAAGTACAACGTGCAAAGTGTTAAAATACGTCTTCACCCCCTGACCTTAACTCTGTTAGAGCTGGAATAGCAATGCCTGGTGGAGGCTGCTCCCACTGTTGGGTAGTGGTGGGGCAGGAACTCTCCCAATTAGGGTATTTCTAGTGCTAATGATAATGATAGCAAGAGTGTATAAGGCTGTGAGTGGGTCCTGTGGTTCTGCCCGAACCTAAGTGCCCTAACTAAATGCCTCAGAAGGCTCTAGCTTTAAGGCACCTGAGTGGCTTAGTCAGTTAAGCTACCAACTCCTGATTTTGCCTCAGGTTATATCCTCAGGGTTGTGAGTTGAAGCCCCACATAGGGCTTTGACTGGGCATGGAGCCTGCTTGGGATTCTCTTTCTCATTCTCCCTCTGCTCCTCTCTCCCCCTCTGCTACCCACCTCATGCACTCTCCCTCTAAAAAAAATAAAATAAAATGCTTTTTAAAATCATTTTAAAAAGAACTCTAGCTTAGAAGGGTTTAAAAAGCAAAACAAAAAATCATACAACAACAAAACCAAAAAGTAACAAAACAACCTCTAGTGTCCTGGCTTTATTCTAGCTCATCTGACTTTATAATTTTCTCATTTCTCTGGGTTGTGACAACGCCCTGAATATTAGTGTTTAACCATAGGAGAGTGAGAAAAGGAATAATAGAAATGCATCCAAATCATTCTCTGTCTTTACACTTACATTTCTGTGTGGCTTCTTGATCTCCATGTTTTATTTCATTATAGAAACTTCCCCAGAGGAGGCAAGGGAGAGTAATTGGGTACACAGTCAGCTAAATCTACAATTTTATCTCCAAAGGAGCATCTAAATTGGTTATCACATTAGTTATTTTACTTGATCCCAATACCCCAAATCCTGTATCCTTTGCCTAAGAATTAAAGACAATGCTCTCCTAGGGTAACCTGTACCCAGTAGCATCATTCCAGTTGATTCCACATGCCAATGATGGAAAATAAATAATATAATTACGTGTATGGAAATGAGGATCAATGATTTGCTGGGCTCATCAGAGAAAGATGTTGATGAATCAGGAATGATTACTCTAAGTCAAATAACGGTTGGTTATATATAAGGCCTCAGCTCAGCTTTGATTCAACAGTGAAAAAGTAGAACACACAGTTAATCACCTAGATGATCACATTCCACATTGGAAGGGACTCCTGCTCTAACTATAAAGACACTGCTTTTCCTGAGTCAGCTTTGACTTATCCACATTACAAAGAAGAATAGCAGATAATCTGAACATTTCTCTTTGCCTTTGGGTTATGTTTATTCATGCGCATTTTGCAATCAGGCATCTCCACATATTTGTATAACAAGTTACAAATAGCTTTTTTTTTAAGATTTTATTTTTAAGTAATCTCTACACTCAACATGGGGCTCAAACTTACAACTCTAAGATCAAGAGTTGCATCAACCAGCCAGGTGCTCAACAAATAGTTTTTTTCCAAAAATAAACTACTTTCATGGTGAGGCAGTCTCTCTCTCTCTCTCTCTCTCTCTCTCTCTCTCTCTCTCTCTCTTTCTCTCTCTCTCTCCACACACAGCACATCATAATAGGATTATCTGAGATTTATTTTACTAAACATTCACAATATGCATGATTCATGGGCTGTTAACAGGTATCTTTACAACACTTGAAGTGTTATGCCTAAAATACAGTTCCAGGGGCACCTGAGTGGTTCAGCTGGTTAAGCATCCAACTCTTGGTTTTGACTTGGGTCGTGATCTCATGGGTCATGAAATAGAGCCACACATTGGGCTCGGCTTGAAAGAGTCTCTCTCTGCACCCCTTCCCCCACTTATAAGCACTCTCTCTCAGATAAATAAATCTTTTATATATGACACACACACACACATATATTTTATATATATATATATATAAACTAAAAGTCTACTTCTGTATATATTTCTATTAAAAGAATTTCTGTGAGGAAATAATAACCTTTTTAAAAAATCTATTCCATTTCTTTAGCATTATATTCTAAATAATTCCTAATGTTGGGCCATACTAATTGCATTACTCTAGACCACATCAAATGGCTAAGTTTACTTATGTGAAAAGAGGATGATAGGCCAGTGCAGAGACAGTTCTTACAAATAGACAAATATGCTAAACCTCAGGAGGTAAGAAACCCAAGAGGATTACTTTATCTTTCCAGACATATAATACTTGAACTGAGATTAGAAGTCACAAATTCATTTAAACTTGCTCTTTGTTTGCTGTGGCTGTTTACACACTTAAGGAGAAAAAGGTATAATTATCCCATCTCTATCCCTAATGTAAAAGGATAGGAAAAAGAAGAGGCACTCAGCACAAGGCTTCAGAGGAGGAAAGTGAGTTTCACAGTTATAATGTTCATATTGCATAGGTACTAAAACATGTTCTAACATTGACTGCTGATTATCTTCAGGAGCTCTAGAGGTTCTGATGTTTGCATGCCACTGAGCCCAGGAACAAAGGGCAGAAGACATGGGCATTCATCTTGTATTCAGCTGTGCATTGCCTCCTCACCTACCTCATCTAAGAAGACTTGTTTCTAATCTGTGAATTAATCTGTGAAATCACCAGCATCTAAAATATGAGTTTTATAAATATATACTCCTAACAGTGCACAGAATGTATTTACCCTTATGTCTTATTTAATTTGCACAATTTTAAAAGTATTACTTATTTTTTACAGATTAAAATATGAACCCGTAAGAGAATTTATGAGTCAAATATTACACCGTAAGTCTCAGGGCAGTGGTTGAACTAAATCTTATGACTCATAGCTCAGTGCTCTTTTTGCCAGCTCTGAGCTAATGATTTCCTTAGTTAAAAAGGGGTCACGGAAATTTGACAAGTCAGACTTAGAAAAAAAATTCTGGATCTGTGATGCCCAATACTGTAGCCTCTAGCCACATGTGGCTACTGAGCATTTCAAATGTGGCTAGTGTGATTTTAGAAGTGCTGTAAGTATAAAACACATTAAGAACTTCAAAGGTCTGTACCAAAAAATAAGATAAAATAGTTCATTAGAATTTTTATAACATAATACATAGATCCTTAAAGAAGGAATTTTTATATCATTACATGTTGAAATGAGAAAATTTTACATATATCAAGTTAAATAAACTGAAGTAGTAAAACTGACTTCCAACTCTTCGTTTTCACTTTTTTTTTAAAAAGGGGACTTCTGAAATTTCCAATTACCCATATGACTGCATGTATTCCTATTGGGCAATGCTGACCTGGCATTGCTGCCCAAGCTGTAAAATACTTTTGATTGTGATAGTTTTAATAGCACTGTGTGGGGCATTCAAATGTTTAAAAACACGTTGTAAGCTATTAAATTACTTTTGAGTTCCTGAAAGTATTTGAGATCTGAATCAGGTCTGAGTCAGTATAGTAGATCATTTTGGAAAGTGGCCATATACAACCTAAAAAGTTTTAACTCCTAAAAGCTGAAACTTACTATTTGGTAGACGATTAGATAAAGTAAATACATTATTTTTTTTTGGCAATGTTAGCATTGCGAGCTCACATTGTTAACAATGCTAACATGTACACTCTGTTAGCATTGTTCATGTCTACGTGGATTAAGGTATGACTTTATAACATTTCTTTCCTGCCAACACAAAGGCATAATACAATTTGTTGAAATAAGCTATCAGACCTGCAGCTTTCACTGTCTGAAGTCTCTGAGTCTACATAGATGGCAAAATACTGAAATGCAAAATACAGTTTTATCTTCCATCCAAGAAAGTTATTCTTGAGAAGCTGTTTCCAAAGATGGGCTTCCCATCTTTCCCAGAACACTTTCTGGTGCAGAGAAGAAGCAAACAAAGAGGTTCAGAGGAAGATAACAAGAATGAAGAATGATGATTTCAGCTCCAGGAGACAATAATCTAAAACAGTGCTTCTCACACTTTAATATACACACAGATCCTATGGGAATCTTGCCAAAATGTAGATCCTGACTTAATTGGTATGGGTTAGGTTTTGAGATGGTACATAAATTTGCAGATCTTACAAATTTCCAAATAATGCTGGTGCTGGGTCTGTGGACTGCACAATGAGTAGCAAGGACCTAAAGCACTGAAATGTGTGAAAAGCAGGAAATACAGGAGAGAAAATCATAACTAACTGCAGTAGAAGGCAGAAGGGTTCAGGGCCCTGGAACGGAATAAGGAATAGAGGCAGGACAGAAGACATGTGAATTTGATTCCAGTAGGAATTAGAGGAAATGTGGGACAATTAGAAACGTAGCCAGACTGCTCAGTGTGCTTGTGTTGTTCAGGACAGTCTGAAGATACACATGAGAAGAGATTTAAGGCCAAAACTGAGTATATGTATCTTCTTGAATATCCTTTGGTATCTGTCTCTCTCTGTGGTCTCTGTGACCAGACTATTCTTGTGTATGCTGATTGGTAAGGGATAAAGGGAAAGGAAGATCCTGGAATAATTCAGCATCAGACTAAGTGCAATTGGACAATCTCTCTTTTGCACGTGGTTCCCCTATGTCACCCCTCGGGATGGGAGAAGAAGAGCAAATGCAAAAGTCATGCGTTTCTAGAATTCTTCGGAGAACAGCCGTTCAGTGTTATGAAGCTTCTTTGTTTTCAACTGATTTGGGAAATTGGGAGGAGGCACCTGCATCCTTGAGAATGCAAGTGGCCAAAGGAAGTGTGCTTCGTCCTAATGTGACAGTAATAGATTGAAAGTAGGAGGACATGAACGGCTCCTTGAAGAGCCAGGCAGAAAGATAGGTCCTAGGCTGGGCAGGTTGAGAAAATGCTAAACCGGGTGTCTGAGCAGGGCTCTGTATAAACTCTGGGTGAACATGAGTCTAGACAGTGCCTCTATGACAGCCCAACACTGAAAGAAAAATTTAAAGTTTTTCAGAGATAAGGGCTGGGTTGGCCCCCAAGCAGGTAACTCCAGGTCGTGTGCCATCTTTGTCCCCTCGTGAGAGAAGTGTGAGTGAAAGATAGGACACAGTACATGGGAGCCTCCAGTGGAAGCACAAATATCCGGGTTGTTTGCATTGCCAAAAACAGCAGTGCTGACTATAGAGCATTCAATCATGCTCAGAGGCCTTGGTGAGAGGGGTAGGCTTAGCCCACAGGATCACCCAAGAGTTGGAAGGCAAAAGCTATTTTAGGAGGTTTGCTGTTCTACCGTTATTCAGCTTTACCGAAGTGTATGAAGAATAAACTTCCTACCTAGAAATCGCTTGTGATTAGATTAAAAATAGAATGAACATGCAAATGAAAACACAGTTTCTTAAAAGGTTCCAAGGCACACTAGTGCTAAAATATGTTTCGTTAAAAAGCAGGTGGGAGACTCTACAATCAAATGAATTTGGAAAATATTGTGTTACCTAGCTCTCTTGAAGATTCCTAAATATCTTGCAGTTAAGAAAATTAATTAATTAATGTTTTTTTAATTATTATTATTTTTTTTTTAGTTAAGAAACCTATTTAACTTTGGCTGATTTGCTTTAGAAAGCCTCTCCTGTGTCTTTAGGCTTCTTTCTGGCTCTAGAGTTAAGCATTTCATACTTGGCTAAAAGAATTTGACACGCCGGAGAGCCTGCTAAAGTTCATTTCTAGTTCCTAAAACCTACAGTTAAATAGATGCTTACTTACTATGTTATCAAAGTTCTGCCTTGGGGGGTGTGGGGTTCAAAATCCCTGCACATCAATGGAGGCACAAGCGTGGTGCCAAGGTGATAAGATAACCTTAGTTGCACATTTTCATGCCAGAAGTACCTGGGCTACAGGGAATCGGAGACAGGCTAGGATTCTGACTGCCTGATTTGGCTCTTTTCCTCTTATCTCTACAGATTTCTCAGAAGAGAATGGGCCTAAGAAATCAATCTGCAGTGACTGGGTTTCTTCTTTCAGGACTAACCGACCAACCTGAGCTTCAGCTGCCTCTTTTCTGCCTCTTCTCAGGGATTTATGCAGTTACAGTGGCGGGAAATCTCGGAATGATCTCAATAATTGGGTTGAGTTCTCAACTTCACACCCCCATGTACCATTTCCTCAGTAGTTTGTCTTTTTTAGATGTATGCTATTCTTCTGTTATTACCCCCAGAATGTTGGCAGACTTTTTATGCAACGATAAAGCCATCTCCTATTCTGGTTGCATGACTCAGCTTTTTTTTTTTTGCATTTTTGTCATTTCTGAGTGCTACATGTTAGCTGCCATGGCCTATGATCGCTATGTCGCCATCTGCAGCCCCCTGCTGTACCATGTCATCATGTCTCCTCGGGCTTGTTCTCTGCTGGTAGCTGCTGGCTTCTCAGTAGGCTTGATTGATGCTATGATCCATGGAGGTTGTATATTAAGGCTGACTTTCTGTGGCCCAAACATCATTAAACATTATTTCTGTGACATCATTCCACTTATTCAACTCTCTTGTTCAAGCACTTATATTGATGAGCTTTTGATTTTTGTCATTGGCGGATTTAACATGGTAGCCACCAGCCTGACGATCATCATTTCTTATGGTTTCATCCTCTCCAAAATCCTCCACATCCACTCTATGCAGGGCAGGTCCAAAGCCTTCAGCACCTGCAGCTCCCACTTGACAGCTGTTCTAATATTTTATGGGACTCTCATGTCCATGTATCTCAAACCTGCTTCCAGCAGGTCACTCATCCAGGAGAAAGTGTCCTCGGTATTTTATACCACTGTGATTCCCATGTTGAATCCCTTGATATACAGTCTGAGGAATAAGGAAGTAAAAAATGCACTCATGAAACTCTTAAAAAGAAAAGTATCTTTATAATGAATATGTTCTTTAGTAAGATTTATTTATGTTTTTATAATCATCATATGCATGTATACATGTTTATACCCTGACTCTTTAAAAGTCATTTGAGGGGATCCCTGGGTGGCGCAGCGGTTTGGCGCCTGCCTTTGGCCCAGGGCGGGATCCTGGAGACCCGAGATCGAGTCCCACGTCAGGCTCCCGGTGCATGGAGCCTGCTTCTCCCTCTGCCTGTGTCTCTGCCTCTCTCTCTCTCTCTCTGTATGACTATCATAAATAAATAATAAAAAATTTAAAAAAAAAAATAAAAAATAAAAATAAAAGTCATTTGAGGTAGGATAAAATTATATACATAATTTTATATATTAGTATATACATAGCATAAATTTGTAATATCTAAAATGTAATTAATATATATTTATTAACATTTGTACTCTCCAGAGAATCCCTCTTTGTTTCCATCCACGATGTATAAAATAGATTTAGGGGCACTTGAATGGCTCAGTTGGTTAAGTGTCTGCCTTCAGCTCAGGTCATGATCCCAGGGTCCTGGGATCCAGCCCTGTGTCAGGCTCCCTGCTCAGCAGGAAGTCTGCTTCTCCCTTTCCCTCTGCACCCACCTCCAGCTCCTGAACTCACAATCTCGCTCTCTTTCAAATAAATAAATATAATCTTTAAAAAAGATATAATTTTAAGGACGAAAAGTCAATAAATTCAAGTAGCAGACAAGTCGTTAACCACAACGCAATAAAGCTGAAATCTCAGTTTTATTTTATTGCATTGTGGTTAACTTAATAGCATTGTATGGTGACAGATGGTAGCTACACTTGCAGTAAGTATAGCACAACATATAGATTTGTTGAATCACTATGTTGTATACCTGAAACTAATGTAACCTTGTGTGTAAACTATATTTCAGTAAAAAAAAAATTTTGAAAAAAAGAAAAGTGCATAAGAATTGGGAATGATAATGTAATCAACCAAAGTTGGTTAATATTTGCCATATATATCTTTTTTCTATCCTTTTATTTTTTTCAGCTATTTCTGCTTCTGATTTAGATTTGTCTCCAGTATCCAGATATAGTTTGATTTTTTTTAACCTAATCCAACAGTTTCTGACTTTTAATAGAAATGTCAAAGTTTCAAGGCTTTGATTGGATGAACCAATGGGTCCCAGAAACTAAGTGATATTGTGATATAGAATGAAACACAATAGACAAAAGCCACAATGCAAAGAACACACATGAAAGGACACTGTCAGAGAGTAATGCCAGTTGGACACTTCTCCATTACATATCTTCTCTTTTGGAAGGGTCTCAACCCCGTATCTTTTGGAGATTACATTCAGTCAATTTAGAAAATGTCTGTATTCACTTATTGGCACTTAATCATCACTCCAATTCACCAACCTAAGGATTTTTAGGCCAATAGGAGGACCAAGTATAGTCTAATATAATAAATGAAGAGAAATTCACCTTTTGTAGGTTTTGGCAAAAATAGGAGAATTTTTCTTCATTTTAACAGAGGGGAAAAAAAGGAAAGTTTATCATTTTCAGAGCAGTGACAGGATTATTATTGCCAGCATCCCTGGGAAAGGAAAACTGACATCATTTTGTCAATTATTGGGGAACATCAAAAGTTTCCTAGGTTTCAATTTCCCTAAAGTTCTAAAGGCAGGCCACCAAGCTTTTATTAACTGAATAAAACAAAACACCTGTGATAATTCCCCTGGAGTCCTGAATGTGTCTATTTGGCATCTCTAACTAAACTTTGTGATTGTTTTTTCAGGGCTAAAATTCTTTGATTACAAAATAGTAATTAACCTCTCTCACCTCATATTCCCAAGAGCTATTCTCAATTAAAACCTTGAGAGCGAGCAAGAGCTTCAAATATTACTGTTTATTCATGGCCTATTTTCATAGAGGAAAGGACACATCACATCCCACATACAGGAAAAAAAAAAGGTAGAGATTCAAAGTTCCATTTATCTATAAAGGATTCAGAGTTTTCAGAATAAATACAGAAAACAAGTGGTAATCAGCTTGATGGATATTGTGACAAAGCTGTACAGATACAACAGGCCATCTATAATAAGTCTCTCAGGGTAGAGAAATATTGGGAAGGTTACTGATTTTTAGACCTCGATAGAACTACATGATCCTAAATATCCCTTCCAATCCTGAGATTATTCTGAATCTAAAATGCTCTGGCTATTCAATTACTCAAATTAGCAAAACCAGCATTTCCAGACTTGGAAAACAAGGTGACAGTAACATTTCTGTTCTGGCTAAACTAGAAAACTGAGTCGATTTAGCTTTGTGTATCTTGTCACTCATTTGGACCATAACTGGAGCTTCTATGACCTTGTCTCTCTTCTCTACAAAAGTGGAGATAGGAATCTATATAATGCTTATCTCTAAAGAATGTAGTCTTTGGAGTCAAACAGAAATGTACTTGAATCTGGCTCTGCCACACACTATCTATGGGACTTTGGGTAAGTGATTCAACCTCTACAAATTTCAGGGGGTTTTTGTGTGTGCAAAATGTAGATCACAACAATACCTACTTCCTACTTCAGAAGGTCATTGAATTTATTCATAGGAATAGCAGAGCCTCGAATAAATTAAAACAACTGACAGGAGAATATGACAAACTCAGAATCAATCATAAGGATGATTTAATATTTGCCTATCAGAAACAGCTCAAAACAAAAAGGTTGTATGGAAACAAAGCTGCAAATCTAAAAATTGGCAAGAAAATATTGCATATAAGATATGGATGATACACATTCTCTTCTGATGCCATCTAAATTTATTTTATTTTTTTTTATTTTTTAGCCATCTAAATTTTTAATATGTTAACAGAATGTCTGGCACATAATACCAAAAACTCAAAGTATGCTAGCTCATATCACAACTATGACTTGAAGCCTAAATGTAGACATCAAGACCTTTTGAGAAGATGAGAATTGTGACTTGAAAAAGCTTCAGGCCAGTACTGGGACAATTGGTAGAAATAACTACTAGGGGAAAAAAAGGTAATACCTTGAGCAAATAAGGAACTTTCAAAGGGTCAGAAATAACCAAATATGGAATAAGATAAAAGAATTAGTAGTGAATTTCCCACAACTGAAAGATTCTAAACATAGATGGTTTGACTTCTGCTGAAGAAGAAGCAGTAAGGGATCCCTGGGTGGCGCAGCGGTTTGGCGCTTGCCTTTGGCCCAGGGCGCGATCCTGGAGACCCGGGATCGAATCCCACGTCGGGCTCCTGGTGCATGGAGCCTGCTTCTCCCTCTGCCTATGTCTCTGCCTCTCTCTCTCTCTGTGTGTGACTATCATAAATAAATTTTTTAAAAAATTGCTGTTAAAGATCACTTTAAAAAAAAAAAAAAAGAAGAAGCAGTAAGTTTGTACAATGACTCCTGGACAACCAGTAATGAGTCTTCCAAGAAATCCAAATCAGAAGGGGAAAAAAATACACCATTTCATCATTCAAGGAATCAAACAAATACAATTGTGAAAAATTATATTTCTTTTTATATTTAAATACAAAAATACATGCTTATAGTATCAGTTTTGAGTTGTCTGCAGGGTATAAGAATAGCTTCCCTTTTTTTTTTATTTTTATTTTTTTTAGATTTTATCTATTTATTCTATTTATTCATGAGAGACACAGAGAGGCAGAAACACAGGCAGAGGGAGAAGCAGGCTCCCTCTGGGAGCCTGATGTGGGACTCGATCCCAGGACTCCAGGATCACGCCCTGGGTCAAAGGCAGACACTCAACCACTGAGCCACCCAGGCGTCCCAATAGCTTCCATTTTATTGCTATGAGAACAGCATATGCTAAACCACGCACATGCAGAAAGCAGTGTGGTTTACAAGGTCAAATCGTTTTAGGATCCTCACACAGATTTTGTTGTGGATGGAAGTCCAGGTTCCATAGAGATCTGTGTTACCACATCTCCACTGAATATTAATATTTTTACATTTTTATTATTCATGGAGATGGAATTGACAGTATTTTTTTCTTGTTTTATCCTTATAGGTGCCTCCTTCCCTTCCATCCACTGCTCCTACTCCTGTTTATGTTGTTTGCTTTCTTAGCCAACAGGTACTGTGTCAGGTACTGTTAGTTGTTTGCTGATAAGAATCTTGTGTCATTCCAATCCTTACTATCATCATAAGCAGAAGATATTTATGGTATTTCCAGTGAGAAAATTAAAGTCACATCTAGGAATCACAGCAGTGGAACTCCTACTACAGCTTTCCAACTGCAAACATACTTACCACTATACTATATGGCTCCACTTACTCATAAAACTTGAAGTGAGAAATTATTTGGTTTTTTTAAAGACTCATCCACAATTTCAGAGTTAGGGCTTATGAAAGGATTCCAGAGTAATTTGTATTTATAGGAGTTGACCGATGGAAATGAAGGGAGATATAAATCTTAGTAAGGAGACTAAGACCTGGATTTTAAAAGAGATTGGTAAGAGAGAAAATATTTAATTATTTGCAGATTTTACGCAGCTTAAGTTCGGTTACCTCTTTCATCTGTGGTCCACTTAGCAGGGAACAAGTTTATTTGGCGACAAGGAATATGGACACATGCACAGAAACCTTGGATAAACTTTGTAAGAGCTGTGCCTTAGTAACTAGCAAGAGAAATCATATCAAATTATTTGCATATTTAATGAATTGTTCATACAAACAGTGACTTGTTGATCTTGTTCCATACACACAAATATTTTAGGATTTAAAATATTAATCAGTGTATTTGTTGAAATCTTCCCCTACAATGATACTTTGTTCTATGATTCTATGATTTTTCTTTTCCTTATAGGTGTTGAAGTTCTTTATTAGGTAAAGATATATTTAGAACTGTAATAAGTTCATGATGAATTGAAACTTTTAAAATCAAAGAGGGGCCCTGTCAATCCCTAATTTTGCCTTACTGCCTATTTTGCCAGTTATTGTTTTTTTTTAAGATTTTATTTATTTATTTATTCATGAGAGACAGAGAGAGAGAAAGAGAGAGAGAGAGAGAGAGAGAGACAGGTAGAGAAAGAAGCAGGCTCCATGCAGGGAGCCTGATGGGGACCCAATCCTGGGTCTCCAGAATCATGCCCTGGGCCAAAGGCTGAGCTAAACCACGGGGCCACCCAGGCTGCCCTATTTTGCCAGTTATTAATATAAGTTCCCCACTATCTAAAAGTATAGCATTGCTATGAAAACTTTGGTAAACCAAGATGGGATAAAGTGAAAAAAAAATTACCATTAATATATATGGAAAATTCTTTAAGCATTCCTAGATGCCAAAAATAACTTCTCTTCTCCATACCTTTAGGACATCTCTTGCTAATAGATGCACAAAATAAATGGAGGTAAAGAACAGATACTGGCAGACAGTTCAAAGCAGAGTTCAATGCTGAGATGCTGAGTGTAGCTCCCTGGGAAAAAGCTTGGTGACGCCACTTTCTGCTCCGCATGGGTGCTGCCTCTTCAATGGCTCTACAAGTACAAAACACACACAAAGATTCTCATGGGGTTTCTGGATTTCTATAAGATAGCAAAAACAGATACCAATAGTATGTTGGCCTTGAAAATGAAGTGGCAAAATGGGAACTTTCGAAAAGGAAGGGACACTTGCATGGACACATTAACTTTCTTTGGGATTAGTGTATGTTTGACAAATCTTTTTTTTTAGGATTTATTTATTTATTTTACAGGGTAGGGAGGGACCAAGGGAAAGAATCTCAAGCAGACGCCTTGCTGAGCACAAAGTTGCTTTGGGGCTTGATCCCAGGACCTTGAGATCACCACCTGAACCTAAACCAAGAGTCAGGCGCTCAACTGACTGAGCCACTCAGGTGACCCTAACAAATCTTTTCTAAAAATCCTTTCATTTTCAATTTTTCTATTTATCTTTTATGTATGTCTCTTATAAATAGAATACAACATGAATTGTTTTTTTTAATATAATATTACAATGTCTGTCTTTAAAGAATTTAGTTCAGTTTTCCTTTATTGTGATAATTAATAAATTGGAACTGGTTTCTACAACTTACTTTATCTTTTCCTTTGTCCCAATTTTTTAATTAACGGATTGCTTTAACCATTGGTATTTATCTGCATCTTTGTTGTAGTGGAGTTTTGACTTCCTTATGCCATTTTTTCCTTTCTATGGATTTGGAAATTATCTACTGTATTTTCATTCTTTCAGTGAGTACTCTAGAAAATTTAAGAGGCTTATTTAACTTAAAACCTAAAAGAAAACAATGATTCATCCCCTCTCAAATGAAGGCCTTAGCTCCAATTGTCCTCTCCACACTTTTATCCTGTTATCATCCTTATACCAATTCTAGCTTAACTCCACAAATTCAACACTATTATTACTTTTCATGGAGAATTTCTATTTAGACTTCTATATGTGTTTACCATTTTATTTATTTCTCATTCCTCTTTATACCTTAAATCATCTCCATTATTTTCCTTATGCTTGAATTATATTTAGAAGTTACTTTGTAATTCATCCCTTGGTAGCAGATTTCTGAAGTTTTTACCTGAAATATACTTATTTTACAACAGAAGATAGCCTTACTGGATTTCTCATTGTGAGTTGGCAGTTTATTTTCTGCCACACTTTAAGATATTATTTAACTAATTTTTAGTTTCACAGTTGCTGTAGAGAAGCCGACAGTCACTCTGTTTTCCCACGTAAGTGACCTGCCCTTTCTTGTTCTCCACATCCTCTCTTTGGTGCTCTGACTCTGTTTCTCTGTAAATGCTGTCCACCTTCGCTTTCTGTGCTCCCTCCTGCAGGACACGACAGACTATACACATAAATGTTCCCATTCCACCATTTTGTTTTGTTTTATATTTTAAGCAAAATTCCATTCCTTCGAACACTCATATTTTGCAAGTATACCTCTCTTTCTTTCATTAAAGAGAAATTCCTTTGATACATCTTCCTATTTGCTAATCTAGTTGGGTTTTTGGGGTTTTGTTTTTCTGGATCAGATGAGATAAATTACCAGGAGGGTATTTTTGTTTTGTTTTTGAGTGTAGTTGGCACACAATATTACTTTAGTACCATATGGTACACCTGAAAAAAAAATCTTTTTTAAAAGATTTATTTATTTATTTATTTATTTGAGAGACAGAGAGAAAGTGTGGGGTGGGAGGGGCAGAGGGAGAGGGGAGAGAGAATCCCAGGCAGATTCTATGCTGAGCATGGAGTCCAACACAGGGTTCAATCCTAGAACCCTGAGGTCATGACCTGAACCAAGAATTGGACGTTTCACTGACTACACCACCCAGGCACTCCCAACATGGTATTTTAAATTATATCTAATCCATTATTCATCCCATCTCACCTTACTTGAAACAATTGAGTTATTACTTCAACCATACTCTTTTTCTTTTTTTAAAATTCTGTACATTCCATTGGGTCTTTTTATTTATTTATTTTTTTAAAGATTTTATTTATTTATTCATGAGAGACACACACACAGAGAGGCAGAGACACAGGCAGAAGGAGAAGCAGGCTCCATGCAGAGAGCCCGATGCGGGACTCGATCCTGGGTCTCCAGGATCACGGCCTGGGCTCAAGGCGGCTCTAAACCACTGAGCCACCCCGGCTGCCCCCATTGGGTCTTTTTAGAAGTAAACTTGGTAGTTTTAAAAAGCACTGATATTTTTTGTGGCATTCTCACTTTTAAAATTACAACCTTTATTTCTTGAAATATTCCATATATAAATGTACTATATAATATATCTGATGGTTCCAAACTCTGTTGTCCTTGTGCAAAATATCTTATTCTTTATTTCTTTTTTCTACTCTCAATTTATGGTAGTGCAATTGTCAGCCTGTTTGGAAATCTTTGTCCAAAAGTTCTTTGCTTCTTCTTAATGTCTGGGAGTTCTCGGGGGCCTAATTTGGGGAATTTTTCTTCTGGAAGGGATTTGCTTCTCTTCCCATTGCTTGGCATTCCTCACCGAGGGACACTTCTCTCCAAGATGTGGTTGAGAGATGGTCTCAGAATTTGCTTTCTAGCTTCACTGATGTTCCAGCACTGGAAGTTTCATAGCAAGGTCTCCATAACAGTATGATCACAGGGTCACCCTGCTTCTCACTGATGCTTGTTGGTACAAGTCAGATCTTCTGCTTTGGTTCCCTGCTCCTTTGGTTCTCTCTGTTTCCCTCACTTATTCTCTGTCATGGCTGGTGTAGGTCCTAGCCACCCTAATCTTGGCTACCAGGTCTTTATGCTCCTACACCAGCCCCTGAAGCTTTGACACCTGACTGCCTGGCTTCAGTCCCCTCTACTCTAAGTTCAGCTCCTGTTTGTTCTTTGTTATTTAGAAAATGGATCCAGACACCTCTCAGGGACTGTGTCCTATCCAATTCTTATTGCAGTTTAAGAGAATCCTTCAGATCCTAATAGTCTGGTCAGCCTCAATACAGGAGGAAAAATTGAATTTTTGTCTGATGACTTGTCTTTCCTCGTCAAAGTCTGATATGAGGTTATCAGCTAACCTGGATTTGGATTTGGATTAAAGGAAGGAAATAAAGAGAAGAAATATATTCATGTAATAGAAATCAAAAAGTTGAAGTTTAAAGGAACCACAGAAATATTTTTCCAACCCATCAACTATAAGGATGGGAACAGAGGCCAAGCAAGATAATTTGATTTGCCTGAAGCTATATAATACAGTCAGAGACAGGACTAGATCCTCGCCCTCTTGAATGTTCTCTCTAGCAAAATTTGAAAGACATCTTATACTATTCTATTTTTCTTCACCCCTCCAGTAGACATGGCTATGAGAAACCAGAGTACTTTGACTGAATTTACGTTGGTCTCCTTTCCTGTCATTCAAGAGCTTCAAATCTTGCTGTTTGTCATTCTCCTGATGGTTTATATACTTACCATAACAGGAAACATTGTCATCATTTCCTTAATATGGACTGATAATCGTCTCCAAACACCAATGTATTTCTTCCTTAGTAATCTGTCATTTTTGGACATTTTGTTCACAACCACTATTGCCCCAAAGTTGCTAGCTTGTCTCTTAGAAAAGAAGAAAACGATATCCTTTGCTGGGTGCATCACTCAAATTTATTTCTACTTCTTTCTGGGGACAGTGGAGTTTATCCTCCTGGCAGTGATGTCCTTTGACCGCTACGTGGCCATCTGTAACCCTCTGCGCTACACCATCATTATAAACAGCAGGGTTTGTCTCCTGCTGGTTCTGGGCTGCTGGGTGGGATCCTTCCTCTCAGTGCTGTGCCCAACTATTGTGGTCTCCAGACTGCCTTACTGCACTAAAGAAATTAGTCATTTCTTCTGTGACATTGCCCCTTTACTGCAGGTGGCCTGCATAGACACTCATTTCATTGAGATGATAAACTTCCTCTTGTCTTCCTTTGTCCTCCTGACCTCACTGGTATTTACCATCGTGTCCTACACCTACATCATCTCTACCATCCTGCGCATCCCCTCAGCTCAAGGACGTCAGAAGGCCTTTTCCACCTGTGCTTCTCACATCACGGTTGTGTCCATTGCCTATGGGAGCAACATTTTCATGTACATGAGGCCCAGCCAGAGTCATTCACTGGAGTTTGACAAGGTGACAGCTGTCCTTACCACAATGGTAACCCCTCTTCTGAACCCCTTCATTTACAGCTTAAGGAATGAAAAAGTAAAGGAAATCTTGAGAGAGTCAATTAGCAGGATAGTTCTACCATATTCCAAGGGCACTTGACAGTAAGCAATTTCAGGGAATCTGAGCTATGCCTTCTCTACATGATACCTGGAGCTGTATGAAGAGTGACACCATAGTGGACTGAGCTCTCAGAATCCATTGGCGAGATGAAGCATGGAAAACCAAACACATCATCAATAGTGAAGCATGAAAAACCAGAAAAGAATAAAAGAATCCCATGTCCCCTCAGTCCTGGAAATATTTTGCACATAGTAACATAGGATTGAGTCATGAGAGCTAATATCCAGTATTTGTTTAGGCACAAATTTCAATGGCCCTTGTGGCTATAAAAGAGGTCATTTTATAAAAGTAATATTGTCATCACACATAAAGAATGCATAAGTACAAAGTGAGATGTTTTTACCAGCCCTGAGATGCTCCTCCTTTGATGATTTTGACTAGATTAAGAGGCAAGAGTTTTAATTCTACCAGTCAATATGGTGGTGGTGCGGGGGGAGTTTAACATACTAACAAATTAAAAGATCAATCAAATTCTACTTCTAGGAAGAAGGTCTATCCTGCACACAAGTCAGGTATGTGCCTGTTGTGGAATTGGCAGCCTCAGGTTATCTTTATCTTTTCCTGAGTCCATTACATATTTTATTTGGGTTACTAATTTTCCTTGTTCTGACTCTAGATTCACCAAGCACCTTTATATCTATTTTTTCTTTCCCATATAGCTTGCTTTTTGGAAAAAATACTCTGGTCAAAGCAAAAGTTGTCTAGCCATAAAGTAGTGTCTCTGTAAATTAATTACTGTTCTATTTTTGATTAATGTGAATCTGACCTCAGATTCATTGTGTTGATAAGTAGAAATGTGCTGAATTTATCAGCATAATATGGTCTTCTTACAAGGAATATGTCTAAAAGATAGAATTCTCTTTTAATGTTATCATCATTTTTCATAGCAATGTGCATAGCGCTGTTCTTCAAACTTTAATATTCTGATGAGTCTTTCAGGTGAGAATGGGCAACTGGGCAGTATGCTCAGTGTAGCCAGGAAGGGATAGGGGAGAAAGGGCTGTTAGGAAGCAAGACTACAGAGGAAAGTAATCATGGAAATTCAGATCTTGCTGCCTTAAAGGATAAGAAAGCCTGACTTACCTCAAAGGGGAATGAGGTGTTCAACAACTAACTACGATCCGAAGAAATGAAGTAGGATTCAGTCCAAAGAAGGGAGTCCCTGACATCCAGAACTGATCTTATGTTCACAGATATTTCTTGGTATTATTACAAACTGATGTGATGCTTGTACATAAGTCATGTTTTCCTCCCACTGGACATAAACAGTTTCACACAGCATTCCTTTCATACAAGGTCGCCATTCAACACAAAACACCAAACATTCCCCTACTTTGCCAAATTGAATGGCTGTTACCTCTTTACTAATTTCAGCTTTATCTGACACTGTCCCCACCCTTCTGAGAGCACTCAATCCAGTATAACCCCCTACTGCCATAGACCCTCCCCAAAAGTTCCCAAAGAAAGACTAAATCCTATACTAGGTACTGTCTTAGTGAAACAATCCACTCTCTCCATAGTGTGGGTTCTTGGTCTTGTTCTCTCAGTTATCAATAATACCTATGTTACTAAATCCCTGGGTTAAAGAACTCCATTCAGATATTGTTCATGCAAAACATCTAAATGTAAGTGAGCACAACTAATATTTGTCTATGAGTTTAGTGCCAGAGGCCTATGAGGGCATCAGTTATGGGAACACTTGTAACCCAGCCAGGATGCATAAGGAATGACCCCATAAAGAATTGCAGGTAGATCTGTTCATGTAACACTTCGCAATCAGAAGAGCCTTCCTTTGATTATATCTTCCTCAAATCCTATTTTGAATTTGATTTTTTTCCTTTGGAACTGCCCACTTTTAAAATCCTACTGTCTTTTGCTCACAGTTTCAGACCCTACATCCAAAGAAATCTGCTTGGATTAATTTATGAATCCAATTTACTAAAATTGCTCTCTTTTACTAGATTTTCTCATACAATTTTGTGATAGTTGAAAATATTGTTACAAGAGGAGTTAAGATGGCAGAGTAAGAAGCGGATCTTGCTTCATCCCTCGAACACAGCTAGAACAATATCAAATCATTCTGAACACTCAAGAAATTGATCTGAGGATACAGAGAACAAACTGTACAACTAGAGGGAGAGAAGAGACAGCATGGTAGAAGGTAGGAGGGACAGAGATGTACTTTGGGGGGAGTGCTACAGAGGGGAGAAGTCCTCACCATGGCCAGTGTGGAGCCTGGCAGGTGTAGCAGTGCTCCTGTGGAGAAGGAGGGCAGTGTTGTCTTAGGATTCCCTGGGTCCCACTGGAAGAGACAATTCCTCTTCTTGCAGTTCATTTGGGAGAGGTGACATTATCTCTCAGGGGGACAAAAGAGCCAGAGGGTGCTATTGAACTGCCCTGTTAATTACATAGAAGCAGAGACACCTGCTGAGGGCAGCTAACCTGGACACCAGCTTTTTGCTGCACTTTACTCTAAAATCCAAGCTTCTACACATTGATGTAACTGCCTTTATGGGACAAATCTGCAAGACCCTTTCTAAGAGGACCAGCATCGGTCTGTGCCATGCCGGGTCCCTAAAATTTGGACTTTTGAAGCTTAGCCTGGATGCCTAAGGTAAAATACAGGTGCACTGAGCTGCCAGATGGGCAGATAGCCTAGACACAGACAGGGCGAATGTGACAATCTGTGGGGCATTTGGGATATAAGAGGGAAGATTGTTCTCTCTTCTGTGAGAGCTTCCAGGACAGCATAGGTGTGGATGTCCCTCTCTGGGGAGGACAGAGAGGCTGACATCATTTTTCTCCCTCCACCTATCATCATGGACTACCTTCAGTGAGCAACATAGTGTCCACAATAGAGACTTGAGCCACTTATGCCAAGCCCCCACTGACTGTATTGTGCAGGTGTTCTGTACTAGCGCAAGTGTGCTTGAGAGTCAGAGTGGCAGTGGGTCCCTACACCAGAGGACCAGCACAACATCCTCCCACCCCACCTATGCACACACCAAACCTACTCACCATAGACTGTTGAAAAGCTTCAGCTCTAGTGAAAATAGGATCAGACCTCACACGGAAGACAGAGACCTAGACAAAATGCCAAGATGGAGGAATTCATCCCAAAAGAAAGAGAGGGTCATGGCCAGAGATCTAATCAAAACTGATATAAGTAATATGTTTTAAATTCTGACACTGTCAGAATTCTGGATCAGAATTTAAAACAACAATCATAAGGATACTAATTGGGCTTGAGGAAAGCATGGAAGACACCAGGGTGTCCCTTACTACAGAGATAAAAGCCCTAAAATCTAGTCAGGCCAAAATGAAAAAATGCTATAACTGAGATGCAAAACTAACCTGGAGGTAATGACCACAGGATGGAAGAAGTAGAGGAATGAATCAGTGAGATAGAAGATAAAATTTTGGAAAATAGTTAAGCTAAAAAGAAGGAGAGAAAAATATTGGACCAAGAATGTAGACTTAGGGAACTCAGCCACCCCATAAACTGTAATAACATTTGTATCGTAGGAGTCCAAGAAGAAAAAGAGAGGGGAAAAGAGGCAGAAGGTTGATTTGAGGAATTATAGCTGAAAACTTCCCTAAACCGGCAAAGGAAATAGACATCCAAATCCAGGAGACACAGAAAGCTCCCATCAAAATCAACAAAAGCAAGCCAACACCAAGGTATATTATAGTAAAATTTGCAAAATACAGAGCTAAGGAAACAATCCTAAAAGCAGCAAGGGAAAAGAAATCCCTAACTTATAAGGAAAGACAAATAGAGTAAGCAGCAGATCTATCCACTCTACTTGCCAGGCCAGAAAGGACTGGAATGATATATTCAATGTGTTGAGTGGGAAAAATATGCAGCCAAGAATATGTTATCCAGTAACACTACCATTCAGAAGAGATGGAGAGATAAAGTTTCCCAGACAAACAAAAACTAAAGGAGTTTGTGACCACTCAACCAGCCCTGCAAGAAATATTAAAAGAGACTCTTAAGTGGGAAAGAAAGATCAAAAGCAACAAAGACTAGAAGGGATCAGAGAAAATCTCCAGAAATAACAACTTTACAGGTAAGACAATGGCACTAAATTCACATCTATCAGTCATCACTCTGAATGTAAATGGACTAAATGCTCCAGTTGAAAGACAAATGGTATCAGAATGCATAAAAAACAAGACCCATCTATATGTCACCTCAAGAGACCTAAAGACACCTGAGGTTGAAAGTGAGGGGATGGAAAATCATCTATCATGCTAATGGATGTCAAAAGAAAGCCAGAGTAGCCATACTTATCTCAGAAATACTAGATCTTAAACCAAAGACTGTAACAAGAGATGAAGAAGGGCACTATATCATAATAAAGTGTCTATCCAACAAGAAGATCTAATTATTATAAACATTTATGCCTCCAACTTGGGAGTCACCAAATATATAATAACAAACATAAAGGAATTCATTGATAATAATACAATAACAGTAGCAGATTTTTAATACCCCACTTACATCAATGGACAGATCATCTAAGCAGAAAATCAACAAGGAGACAATGGCTTTGAATGACACACTAGACTTAACTGATATATTCAGTACATTTCATACTAAAGCAGCAGAATATACATTCTTCTCGATTGCACATGGGACATTCTCCAGAGTAGATCACATACTGGGTCACGAATCAGGCCTTAACAAATATAAAAAGATTGAGATTATATCATGTATATTTTCCAACCACAATGCTAAGAAACTTGAGGTCAACCACAAGAAAAAATTTGGAAAGACCACAGATACATGGAGGTTAAAACACAGTCCACTAAAGAATGAATAGGTTAACCAGGAAATTAAAGAAGAAATTTAAAGATACATGGAACCAAATGAAAATGAAAACAAGACAGTCGAAAACCTTTGGTATGTGGGAAAAGTAGCTATAAGAGGGAAGTATATAGCAATACAGGCCCACTTTAAAAGCAAGAAAAATCTCAAATATGCAACCTAACCTTACACCTAAATGAGCTAGAAAAGCACAGCAAATAAAACTTGAAGCCATCAGAAGGGAAATAAAGATTAGAGCAGAAACAAATGTTATAGAAACAAACAAACAGAAGACAGTAGAAACAGATCAATGAAACTAGGAACTTGTTCTTTGAAAGGATTAATAAAATTGAAAAACCCCTAGCCAGACTTAACAAAAAGAAAAGAGAAAGGACCCAAATAAATAAAATCATGAATAAAAGAGGAGAGATTACAACCAACACTACAGAAATATAATTATAAGAGAATATTATGAAAAATTATATGCCAACAAATTGGACAATCTGGAAAAAATAGATAAATTCCTAGAAACATGTAAACTACCAAAACTGAAACAGGAAGAAATAGAAAATCTGAACAAACACCAAAGAAATTGAATCAGTAAATCAAAAATCCCCCAACAAACAAAAGCCCAGGGCGAGATGGCTTCCCAGAGGAATTCTACCAACATTTAAAGAAGAGTTGATACTTATTCTTCTTAAACTGTTCCAAAAAAATAGAAATGTAAGGAAAACTTCAAACTCATTCTACAAAGCCAGCATTACCTTGACTCCAAAACCAGACAAAGACCCCACTAAAAAAAGAATTACAGGCGAATATCCTTGATGAACATGGATGCAAAAATTCTCAACAGGATACTAGCCAATTGAATCCAACAGTACATTAAAAGAGTCATTCGCCACCATCAAGTGGGACTCATTCCTTGGTTGTAGGAGTAGTTCAATATTTGCAAATTAATCAGTGTGATCCATACACCATATTAACAAAAGAAAGGATAAGAACCATATGGTCCTCTCTATAGACGCAGAAAAAAGAAACATTTGACAAAGTATAGTATCCATTCTTGATAAAAAAAAAAAAAACCCTCAACAAAGTAGGAATAAAGGGAGTATACCTCAACATCATAAAGGTCATATATGAAAGGCCCCCAGCAAATATCATCCTCAATGGGGAAAAACTGAGACCTTTTCCTCTATAGTCAGGAACAAAGCAGGGATGTCCACTCACCCCACTGTTATTTAACATAGTACTGGAAGTCCTAGCCTCAGCAATCAGACAACAAAAAGAATAAAAGACATCCAAATTAATAAGGAAGAAGTCAGACCTTCACTACTTGCAGACAACATGCTACTCGATGTATAAAACCCAAAAGACCCTGACCAAAAAATTGCTAGAACTGGTACACAAATTCAATGAAGCTGCAGGATACAAAATCAATGTACAGAAATCGGTTGAGTGATCAAAAATAACAACACAGGAAACAAGAGATGTTGGTGAGGATGCCAAGAAAGGGGAACCCTTGTAACACTGCTGGTGGGAATGCAAACTGGTACAGCTGCTCTGGAAAACAGCATAGCAGTTCCTTAAAAAGTTAAAAATAAAACTACACTATGACCCAGCAATTGCACAACTAGGGGTTTACCCAAAAGATACAAAAATACAGATTTGAAAGGGCACATGAACCCTGATGTTTATAGTAGCAATGTCCACAATAGCCAAACTATGGAAAGAGCCCAGGTGCCCATCAACAGATGACTGGATAAAGAAGAGGAGGTATAGATGAAATTGAATAGTATTCAGCTATAAAAAAGAATGAAATCTTGTCATTTGCAAAGACATGGATGGAGTTAGTGTATTATGCTGAGCGAAATTAAGTCAGTCAGAGAAAAACGTGATATCACTCATATGTGGAATTTCAGAAACAAAACAGATGAACATAGGGAAAAGGAAAAAAAGAGAGAAGGAGGCAAACCATAAGACAGACTCTTAACTATAGAGAACAAACAGGGTCTCAGGAGGGAAGGTGGGCATGGTGGGGGGAATTAAATGGGTGATGAGGATTAAGAAGGGCACTTGTGATGAGCACGGGGTGCTGTATATAAGTGATGAATCATTACATTCCACTCCTGAAACTAATATTACACTGTATGTTAACTAGGATTTAAATAAAAATTTGAAACATAGATCTTGGAAACTAGCCCTTTATCTGATATGTCATTTGCAAATATCTTCTCCTATTCTGTAGGTTGTCTTTTAGTTTTGTTGACTGCATCCTTTGCTGTGCAAAAGCTTCTTATCTTGATCAAGTCCCAATAGTTCATTTTTGCTTTTGTTTCTTTTGCCTTCGTCGATGTATCTTGCAAGAAATTACTGTGGCCGAGTTCAAAAAGGGTGTTGCCTGTGTTCTCCTCTAGGATTATGATGGAATCTTGTCTCACACTTAGATCTTTCATCCATTTTGAATTTATCTTTGTGTATGGTGAAAGAGAGTGGTCTAGTTTCATTCTTCTGCATGTGGATGTCCAATTTTCCCAGCACCATTTATTGAAGAGACTGTCTTTCTTCCAGTGGATAGTCTTTCCTCCTTTATTGAATATTAGTTGACCATAAAGTTCAGGGTCCACTTCTGGGTTCTCTATTCTGTTCCACTGATCTATGTGTCTGTTTTTGTGCCAGTACCACACTGTCTTGATGACCACAGCTTTGTAGTACAACCTGAAATCTGGCATTGTGATGCCCCCAGATATGGTTTTCTTTTTTAAAATTCCCCTGGCTATTCGGGGTCTTTTCTGATTCCACACAAATCTTAAAATAATTTGTTCTAACTCTCTGAAGAAAGTCCATGGTATTTTGATAGGGATTGCATTAAACGTGTATAATTGCCCTGGGTAACATTGACATTTTCACAATAAAGAACTTATTAAACTCAACACCAAAGAAACAAACAATCCAATCATTAAATGGGCAAAAGACATGAACAGAAATCTCACAGAGGAAGACATAGACATGGCGAACACGCACATGAGAAAATGCTCTGCATCACTTGCCATCAGGGAAATACAAATCAAAACCACAATGAGATACCACCTCACACCAGTAAGAATGGGGAAAATTAACAAGGCAGGAAACCACAAATGTTGGAGAGGATGTGGAGAAAAGGGAACCCTCTTACACTGTTGGTGGGAATGTGAACTGGTGCAGCCACTCTGGAATACTGTGTGGAGGTTCCTCAAAGAGTTAAAAAAAGACCTGCCCTATGACCCAGCAATTGCACTGTTGGGGATTTACCCCAAAGATACAGATGCAATGAAATGCCGGGACACCTGTACCCCGATGTTTCTAGCAGCAATGTCCACAATAGCCAAACTGTGGAAGGAGCCTCGGTGTCCATCGAAAGATGAATGAATAAAGATGTGGTTTATGTATACAATGGAATATTCCTCAGCCATTAGAAATGACAAATACCCACCATTTGCTTCAACGTGGTTGGAACTGGAGGGTATTATGCTCAGTGAAATAAGTCAATCGGAGAAAGACAAACATTATATGTTCTCATTCATTTGGGGAATATAAATAATAGTGAAAGGGAATAGAAGGGAAGGGAGAAGAAATGGGTAGGAAATATCAGAAAGGGAGACAGAATATAAAGACGCCTAACTCTGGGAAACAGAACTAGGGGTGGTGGAAGGGGAGGAGGGGGGGTTGGGGGTGAATGGGTGACGGGCACTGAGGGGAGCACTTGACGGGATGAGCACTGGGTGTTATTCTGTATGTTGGCAAAATTGAATACCAATAAAAAATAAATTTATTATTAAATTAATTAATCAATTAATTAATTAATTAATTTAAAAAATAAAAATAAATTTGAAACATTAAAAAAAAAGGAAAGACAAAATTTTACCTAAATTGCCAATTATAAGATCAATTACCACTTTTGGAATGTCTTTTTCTTTTTATGATTTCTTTCCACTTTCCATCACTATCATTAGTTTATGAGAGAGCAGGCTGTCAGACAACCACCCCCAAATCTCTTGGAGAAGTTCTTTAAATAAGAGCTTAAATCCTATACACTAAACAGCTAAGTTGAAATTATTTATATGTTAATAGGTTTTTGCTATTTATGCACATGAGTGTGACATCCTCGTAAAGATTGGATTCAAGTAGCAGTAACTTGATTTGAGTCAAGTATTTAAATGTCCGGGATGGTTGTATTTGCTTTAAGAAAACTTACATTCTATTCAGCTTACACAATGGAAGTCGAGAGGAGGGGAAATGATGTTCACATAAGAGGTGAAACGCTTACAAGGAAAGCCTGTAAGGGTAAATATGTAAATAGCTAGAAAAGGGATTTTCAAAAATTCTTAATTTATTCATAGTTATTTAACAGTTTAGAATCTCTTAAAGGCTAAAAGGAAATGTTCCAAATGGTCAATGCTGGTTAATCTGATATTTTAGGTGACTTTTGTTTTAATTGAAGTACAGTTGACACACAATGTTACATTAGTTTCAGGTGTACAACATAGTGATTTAAGAAATCTATAGGTTATGCTCTGTTCACCACAAGTGTAGCTACCATCTGTCACCATACAACACTATTACTTTACCAGTGACCATATTCCCTATGCTCCACCTTTCATTCTCTTACCTCATTTATTCTCTAACTGGAAGCCTGCACCTCCCACTCCTCTCCACCCATTTTTGCCATTAGGAAATACACACTCTACTTTTCTACATTTCCTAGATTTTCTGTGCTCAGGATGCAAAAATGTTAATTTAATAACATTTGGATGGGCACTTTTATGAAGAGGTTAAATTTATTTCCATACTGATGCACAGGTATCTAAGAAGTGATCCCCCTTCTTGGTGTATAAATATGAAATTACTTTATTCAATCCATTTTAAACTCTCATAATTCATATTCTTAAATTAGATATCCATTTTAGGCATAGGAATAAATACCTAAAATTTGTCCTTTTTAAAAATCCAGTTGTTTCTTTTGTTTTATTAGTATAGTTAAATGTCCTATGGAATTTATTTTTCCTTTAGTGAAAGTTTGAAGATTAATCTAGATGGAAATGTATTGAGCCAAAGTGAGTTGATTGCAACATTTACTATTTTCAAACTTCTTCCACCGGTAGCAAGTTAGTGGTAACATTCCTAAATGATCATAGTGACTAAAGAATACAGTAATTAATCTGGGACTCTAGGTCCCATGCCCAATGTAAATAAATCATAGCTTTAGGGTGGAAGAAGTGAAATTCATTTTAAAAACTCATAATCTAACTCCTCTTGAAAGATCATGATTCAGAGTACCACCTCTCCTCAAATGACAGTAGTGATTGACATAAACTTTTGAAAGAATTTGTTATTTGTGATTATTTATAAAGCCCAATCTGATGTATTTTGGTTCTGTGTGAAAAGAAGCACATCAAGAGAGAATTTGAAGCTATATGACATATTGTGTGTTTAACCAAGAATTTCTGAATAATTTTAAAAGCCACCAAAAGCTATCTGGCCATCCATGTCAGAAAGTGGAATAAATTAGAGACTCCTTCCTCAGTGCCCATAAGGACTGGTCAGCCCTTTATTCTGCTTCCTAGCCTTCATATCTATTTCTCCTCTTCATCATTCTTACATTTCAAAAATCAAGGCCTTATTATGCATCAGGGGATTATTGGGAAGGCAGGTTAACCAATGTCCCTATCTCTAGCCTTATCTCCATCAGATTAACCCTCCATATGTTTGCCAGAGTAACATTCTAAGATACAAAGATGATCAAATAGCATTCTCTCAATGATTCTGAATGACCTCTCACAATATGTCCATATGTAGGGTGCGTGGGTGGTTCAGTGGGTTAAACCACTACCTTTAGCTCAGGTCATGAGCCCAGGGTCCTAAGATCAAGCCCTGCCTCAGGATCCCTGCTCAGCAGGGAGCCTGCTTCTCCCTCTCCATCTCCCTCTGCTGCTCTCCCTACTTGTGTGCATTCTCTCTCTCTGTCTCTCTCTCTCTCTCTCATAAAAAAATAAAATCTTTTAAAAAACCAATATGTCATATGAGACCATCATATCTGTCCCTCACCTGTGTCAGCCTCACCAATTGCTCCTCCTCCCAAGTGCCTAACTTACCAAATAACTTGAAGTCCCCAGATGCTCCATGCCCTTCAGTCCTTTATAAAAATTTTTATAAAAGAATTTTATAAAATTCTATTTATTTGGACATAAATATTTCCCTCCAGCACTACTACCACTAGTCTGTCTAAAAATATATTCCTTGTCCTTCAAGAGTTGTTACCTCCTCTGCATTGCCATTCTTGTCCAACAATCCCATAAAACTTTCCTCCCTCTATCAATCCCACAATAGTCCTTGAGTCTTCTCATCATCCACCTGTGAACTACATGAAGGTGGATATTTCCTTGAATGTGTTGCAGTATCATTAGTTCTGAACATCAATTAGCTACATTTAATGAACATGTATTCAATCATCCTATCAATAAACATTCATTTAGCATTAAATGTGCCAGGCACGCTCCCAGGCACTGGGGGTTCAGCAGGGAACACAAGAAACAGTCCATTCTCAATAAGCTTGCATTCTAGTAATTAGATGACTTACACAAATAAATTAGAAAATATCAAGTGGTGATTAATGCTACACAGAGAATTGAACCAGAGTGAACAGATTGAAAGTGACTGATGCTTCAGATTGAACGGTTAGAGAAAACACCTCTGAGATACTAACATTTAACTTTAATGACAAGTTAGCCATGGAAAAATCTGGAAAAAAGAATTCAGGACCTCCAAAATGAGGTAACACCTAAAGCCAAAGATCTTAGAAGGGAATGAGTTTGACATGTTCAGGAGGAAAACGGAAGCAATGTTACTAAAATATGGTGGCCAGTTAATCACTGGAACTTGAGTATAAAAGTTAAAGAAAAAAAATATTAAAACTAACTTTAGTGAGGCACCCAGGTGGCTCAGTTGGTCAAGCCTCTGACTCGTGGTTTTAGCTCAGGTTGTGATTTTTGCATCTTGCAATCTAGCCTCACTCCACATTGGTGCAGTGTCTGCTTGAGATTCCCTCCCTCTGCCTCTACCCTCACTTGTGCAGTCACTCTCTCTTTCTCTCTCTCTCTCAAATAAATAAATAAAATCTTTTTTAAGGGGATCTCTGGGTGGCTCAGTGTTTAAGCGCCTGTGTTCGGCCCAGAGCGTGATTCTGGAGTCCCAGGATGGAGTCCCAAATCAGGCTCCCTACATGGAGCCTGCCTCTCCCTCTGCCTGTCTCTGCCTCTCTCTCTCTCTCTCTCTCTCTCTCTGTGTGTCTATCATGAATAAATAAAATCTTCAAAAAAAACTTTTTTAAAAAACCTATAGCTACAATAACTTATTAATGGATATACAATAAAAAGGAGTATAAAGTTAACCCTCAAACAACCCAAGTTTGAACTACACAGGTCCATTTACACACAGTTTTCCATAAATACAGTACTGTAAACATATTTTCTCTCCCTTATGATTTTCTTAATAACATTTGGTTTCCTCTAGTTTATTGTGACATTACAGTATATAATACATAAGAAAATATGTGGTAATTAACTCTCTATTGGGAAGACTTCTGTTTTGAGAGAGTCAAAAGTTTTGCATGAACTTTTAACTGTGCAAGAGGCCAGTGCCCCTAACTCCCATGTTGTTCAAGGGTCAATTGTACATTACAACATCAAAACCATAAAATGTAGGTGGGGAGAATGAGCAGGGAATAGAAGGATAGTTTTTGTATGTGATAAAAGTTAAGTTGTTATCAGCATGAAATGGACTGATCTAACTACAAAAGATTTTATGGGCAATTCATTCATGGTAACTGCAAAGCAAAAACCAACAGTAGATATCCAAAAGACAAAGACAAGGGAATCAAAGCATACTGCTGTGGAAAATCATCAATTCACAAATTAAGACAACAAGGGAGGAAGAAAGATGTAAGGGAACCATAAAAAAATCAAAAAACAATAAGATGAAAAAAAATGAAAATAAATTTGGAAAATACCATGACTGTTTCTTATACAGTTAAACGTATACTTACCATAAAACATAGTAATTCTACTCCTAGGAATGTATCCAAGAGAAAAGAAAACAAATATTCACATAAAAACATGAACTCAACTGTTCATAGGAACTGTATTCATAAGAGCCAAATACTGAAAACAACTCAAGTGTCTATCATCTGATGAATAAACAAACTGTGATCTGCACAATCTGCATAATAGATAATCCTCAGTGATACAAAGGAAAAAATAACTGATACCTGAAACACTTGGATTAATTTCAAAGCATCTGAGTAAGTGAAAAAAAAAAAACACAAAATACTACATGCAGTAAGACAGCATTTATATAAAATTCTACAAAATTCAAATTGCCCTGATGGAAAACACCTCAGTGGTTATCAGAGACTGAGATAAGGAGAGGAGAGCATTTGCTTCAAAAGGGCACAGGACAGTTTCTAAGATGATGGAAATATTATAAACCATCACAGTGATGCTGGGGGCTTCGTGAACAGATCCATGTGTCGAAACTCAACCGACTGTACAATTAAATTGTATATTATCCATACATCGTACATCAAAGAGATGGATTTAAAATAGGTACATAGACATATAAATCTATGTAAATAATCTCTGGAAATCACCTTAAAGCTTACTTTAATACATAATGATTATTTCAGAAAAAAACATGTTTTAAGTTTTCCAAGTTTCTAGTTCCCTGAGGCTTCAAAGCAGCTCTCTAAGTTTCTCTTTAAATAAATAAAATAAACAACCAAGAGAATGTCCCAGGAGACCCTAACTTTTATAATGTGATTAGTTACTTCCAATCTAATGTTCTGTGATTGCAATAATAATAATTAACCTTTTCTTATGCCATAGTCCCAGGTGCCATTGTAAACCAAATCTCTGAAGAAGAACACAAAATCTCATTAAATTTCAGTTTATCCCATTGTAATCATTTTAATATAGGCAGGGTAATGTTATTATCTGAAGAGAGTAAATAAAGGCGGTTATATGTAAAATCAAGTCACAGTATACCTGATAAATGAACAGGGGTGACCCAGGTAAATAAAATTCTCACCAAGGGTGAGAGTTTAGACAGATGTTTCAAGGAATGCAAAAATGAAATCTTCTGACAATCAGGATGGATCCACAGAAGAAATGGAAATTTACTGAATAGATAAGAAGTCACATTCCCACAACTAAAAAAAAGAAAAAAACCCAGCTGAGATTTGGGAAGTCCGGGCCACTTTTGGCAGAGATCCAAAATAGAAGTCAGAGGACCTGCTCTAGCTAGATACAGGTGTGTGACTGCTGCATTCACCACCAACCCCCCCCCCCCCCCATTCTGTCCCTCTTAACAAGAATGTGCTCCAGAATCCATAGGACTTGAAACTCTGAGGAATATTCTCAGGTTGACATACACGGTCACATGAAAGATGACAAGGTAATATAACACTAGGACTCATTCCTAGTGTAAATAGAGACTTCGCTTTTCCTGTGGAAATACAAAAAGAATGGAGAAAAATCCACAGAGGTAATGAAGAAGGACAATTTCTCATTCAGAGGAAGAAGGATGGAGCACTGAAGCCAAAACTGAATAACCATTTGGTGTGGTTTTGATTAGCTACTTCATGGGGAACCGTCTCAGATGAGGACTGAGATTTACACACAATTCAAGGCTGAAGCATCACAGAATTGAAAGAATAACAGAGGGAATGCAGCAGGAAAAACAGCCAGCATTCCAGTTTCCTTGCATACTCGAATAGAGAAAATACCAACTGTGCCACAATCAGTATGATGTGAGTATACTTTATTATGCAATTATCCATATTTATATGTTAAATAGTTCGAGTCTCCCTAAATTTGTTTACATGTATAGTTTATGAATTAAAGTGTAATTATGGCTGTCCCTGAAATGACAGTGATGGCAGCTGTCAAGTATGATAGCTTTACTGTAAGTATGTAAATGAAAGTCCTTAATGTACTTTGGTTGCAATTAAATTTTGTCACGTTTTACTGACAGCGGCAAAGATCCCAAATTATCTCTTATCCCCACCCCCACCACATCTTAGTCCTTTTCTGTTCCTCCTTCCCCATCCCAATGCTCTTAACAAACATGTACCAAACACTAAGTATACATACATCACGGTATATAGAGGCCCTAGCTGAGGACCTCAATCTGCCACTGTCGTTATCTGCATTTTACAAAGCAGATGGTTAGGACAGGATGTTTAGGAGTCTCATTAATGCCACTTTTCAAGGATCCACAAATGGTAACGAAGAATAATCTTCCCGCAAAATGAAAGCCTTAACTTGGCAAGGTTACAGTTAAATCCTTAGACACAGATTGTCATAATCCAGAACCTTTCCCCCTGGACAGGATGGGCTCTAGAGAGGTCATCTGGAGAAGACCAACACAAAGCCAGCTTGCTCTCCAGGATCATGAAGTTAAGAGACTCTCCAAAGACAACAATGTTGCATCTCTAGTTCTTCTCAGAGTTTATTTGACCCAAATACAGCAGAATAGAAAGCTCTCGATGCCATTTTTCCCATTCATATGTGACCCAATGACAACCATGGCAAACGGTAACTGTATTTGTCTTCAACTATCTTGGAATCTTGCTGAAAAATGGCACAGTGCTTCTGCAGATCCCATCTTGTCTAACTTTTACAACACCGGGAAGGAATCAAGCTCCTATCAGGACAATCAGAAACTGAATACCCAAGAAGAAAAATGGAGGACTTTAGGGAAGTTGGGAAACAATTGGCTAGACAAATGGAAGCAACACTGGAATAGATGGCAGGCAGCTGCATGAGAATCCACATTCGTCCTCTTTAACACCTGCTATTCTCTAGTATGGTCAGTAAGGAAGGTGGGAGAGGGGAAAATGAAAGGGAATTTCAAAGCATTTCCACTTGCCCACATATCATGCTCTATTCTATTTTTATGTTAGATCTCAGTAACATTAACACGTATCCACCCAGACATGGTCATGCCTTTTTATGCTATAGTAATTAGTCTTGAGGTTTATTACCTGGGTATAGGATAGTGGGAGGAGGGGTGAATATCATCATATTTATGATGGAAGCATACCTACTGGTACCAAGGCCCTATTTTAATAGATCACCCTTTTGAGGTCCTTCGATAACTTAAAAGCAGTTTATCTTTGGAATTAATGAATCATGAATAAAAAAAAAAAATGAGCAACTACGGGAACCGTAAAAGTCACAGCAAACTTTTCAAATGGAAATCCATTCAGAGAAGTTTTTTTTTAAAGTCTTTAGGGCAAAAAAGGCTGCTATGAATTACTTTTCTCAGAGAGTATTAGGTAAATGACCTACTTTCAAGAGGAACCTCGCGGGCTCCAAGCCTGTAGGGATCCTAGCTCTTGTTCATAAATTAGTCATTTTAACATAAAACTAAAAGATTAGTCACAAAATAAAATACCAAAGGACAGAACTTCAATTGAATTAATCAGGCATGTAGTAGACATTCACCAAAGTTGAGCAGTATTCCATGAGAAGCATTTCAAACACCATCCATCTGCATCCACTTTCTTGGACTACCATTTACAATAAATGTCCAAATTGCTGAAAGAATATAAGGCAAAGTGCCCTATTTAAGAGAATCTGTAGGAATTCCCAATCAGGGAATGGGAGGGAAAAGTTTTGTTATTCTTCTGGATGTTGCCATACACACAACATTGCAAGGAACAAAGATTATTTTCCAAAAAGATGTTTTTCAAATGTATGAAATAGGTTATGTAAATTATGATCCATACATCATACACCTACTTGCTCCATAACAGAGTAGACATCAAAAACTTTTTACCAGTATAAGCAATAAGAACAACCTATCCAGCCTCATGAGAGACTGATTATTAGTACATCCGAACAATGTGGGTACAGCCATATATCACATTGAGACTCACACAATCCCAATAATAAAAGTGAGGGGAGACAAATGCAGGTCAGATTCCCTTTCTTTGGACTTTCTTGGTTTCTATTCTTTTATGTGGACAATACCTGAAGGGTCAAAATAACTTGGGGGGAAAGGAACTCAACTTTTGTTAACATTCCCTTGCACCATTTTGCAAACCAACTGGCTGGATTCTCAGTTAAGTATTCTCTCTTCTCAGGCACAGAACTTAGCTGGGAAAATAGTAGATTGAGAAGAAAGAAAGAAGAGAAGAAGCACTGGCTCAAAGACAAAAACCATTGCAAAGAGCAGAGTTTAGTGGGACCGTGGAGGTAATTTCATTCAATCAAAAATTTTAAAAATGAGAATACTGAGGTTAGAGGAAGTCACGTAATCTATCCAAGGTCCTATGTATAGGAGAGAGAGTAGCAGCATGAAGTCACTCTTGACTCTTCATCCAAAGGTTTTACTACCTCATCTTCAGCACTGACATCGGAGAGTTGAAAACTTACTGAACCTCATTTTCATCTCTATAATTTTTTTTTCAGAGACGTGCTGCCCAGTAGCTATTGCGTGTGATGGATGTGCAAAATCAGACCAGAGTGACTGAATTTACACTGACTGCCTTCCCTGTTATCCGGAAGCTTCAGATCTCCCTCTTTGTGGTCCTCCTGTTTACTTACATGCTAACTCTAACAGGAAATACTGTCATCATTTCCTTAATATGGGCTGATAATCGCCTCCAAACCCCAATGTACTTCTTTCTCAGTAATTTGTCATTTTTGGACATTCTATACACTACCTCAGTTACCCCAAAGCTGTTAGCTTGTCTCCTAGAGGACAAGAAGACCATATCTTTTGCTGGCTGCATGACCCAAGTATACTTCTTTTTTTTCCTGGGGACAGTGGAGTTTATCCTCCTGGCAGTGATGTCCTTTTGACCGCTACGTGGCCATCTGTAACCCTCTGCGCTACACCGTTATCATGAACAGCAGGGTCTGTCTCCTGCTGGTTCTGGGCTGCTGGATAGGGGCTTTCTTTTCTGTGCTGTGCCCAATTATCGTGGTCTCCAGACTGCCTTACTGTTATAGGGAAATTGGTCATTTCTTCTGTGACATTGCCCCTTTACTGCAGGTAGCCTGCATAGACACTCATTTCATTGAGATGATAAACTTCCTCTTGTCCTCCTTTGTCCTCCTGACCTCACTGGTATTCACCATTGTGTCCTACACCTACATCATCTCTACCATCCTGCGCATCCCCTCAGCCCAAGGACGTCAGAAGGCCTTTTCCACCTGTGCTTCTCACATCACGGTTGTGTCCATTGCCTATGGGAGCAACATCTTCATGTATGTGAGGCCCAGCCAGAGCCATTCACTGGAGTTTGACAAAGTGACAGCTGTCATGACCATAATGGTGACCCCTCTTCTGAATCCCTTCATTTATAGTCTAAGGAATGAAAAGGTAAAGGAAGTTTTGAGAGAAGCAATCTTCAAAATTATGTCCTTATGGCACAAGAGAACTTGAAAGTTTTTTTCCTAAAAAGGCTATTTTTAACCCTGGACTCCATGTGAATAACAGCATGCTTGAAGACCATAAAATTTGTGGGAAGAAGAAAAAAAAAAAAATTTGTGGGAAGATATAAAAAGGCTTCATGCCGCATCAGATATAAAGTATTTTAGTCAAGATCCAGAGGAAGCAATTCAAGCATAGAGAAAATAATACATTTTAAATCTATGAATGGACCATATCACACACAGAATATCATGAATTAATTTAAAATACTTAAGTAAAGACACAGAACATGCATTTTATGCCTGGATATACTAGTTTTTTATCATATGACATTTACACTATCTGAACTTTTGTTTTCTCATTGGCAAAGTAGGAAATATTTTACACTTTTCCTTTCTCTTTTTCTTATTATAGGCTTAATCTAAATGGTCTAAGAAATCCAGCCACAGATAATTATAAGTTAATGCTTCTTCTAGGTATTATGATGATGCAACATGATTGGCTTCATTCTAGAAAACTAAATACCACAAAAAATACTCTATTATTACTACTACTACTACTACTACTACTAATAATAATAATAATAACAAAACAAGGAAGAGCAGTAACATATCCAATGTTTGTTTTTATTTAGGTCATTGTTAGATAAAGATTAATATAGTTGCCCCTTTGTGTTGTTTTATTGCTTTTCATGACTTCCCATGTTACTCAAAAGCTCCAATCTGCTATCACTACTACAGAAACGAAAATCCTGAGCCAGTAAGAGAATTTAAACATAATTTTGGTATCCAACTATATCTGGCCCCAGGTTGGGCCAGACTTGACACTGAAAATGTATAATAACTTCATAAACTCTGAAAAATAACATAAATATACCTTTTTACTTTTATGTTGATTATTATTCTTATGATCAACACTGTTATAATATATAATGTATAATAATACATTATTATAATATATTCTATTATAATATAATAATGTTTCTACATTGATTCTTATTAGATACTTGTCCCAAATGTGGTGATAGCTGGGAAATCTCTTACTTTTGCCATACTCAACTATAACTGGGTGTTTTAAATACTCTTTTTCAATATGGGAAGAAGAAAGGAATAGACCAAAATAACCTATAGAAATTTTAAAGCACATCCACTTGCTAGATGAACTATATCCCTCCAACTATGGACAAAGGGCATGACAACCAGAGAGCCACTGTTTTATGTAATGAATTCATTGATCCTTCCTCTTGCCAGCCAATTCTCACATATTCCTTCCTCCTGACTCAGTTGTAAGAAAATGTTCAGTAGCAACAACTGAACAGACATCTCAATTACATCACAAATTCTCAAAAGCTGCAGTGAAGTATACCAAAGGATTTATTATCGGTGGTCAAAAGTTTAGCTAAGCTACTCCATGGTAGCCATTTGGCCAAGCAGCCTGGTGACTATAAACTGACACTAGCCCCTCCCACAAGCACATGCCCTAGATAGTGTCCTGCAGAGTCACAAACAAATGTAACTTTCTGACATGACCTCCCCAACAGCTTTTGTGCTCAACCATCTTCCTCATCCACGAGAATCTTCCCCTTCTGGGTCCCTTAAATAAGGTCCCAGTGCAAGTTACCAAAACTTGCTCTTCTAAAGATTGTATTTTTTTAAGATTTTATTTATTTATTCATGAGAGACACAGAGAGAGAGACAGACACACAGACAGAAGGAGAAGCAGGTTCCCTGTGGGGAGCCCAATGTAAGACTGGATCCTGAGCTGAAGGCAGACACTCAACCACTGAGCCACCCAAGAGCCCCACATGGTACCTTTTTATCTTACCATAAATCTGACTTTCACTTGAGGGTACTAATAGCCCTGGGGTTCCTGTAAGCAAGTGGCCTCCCTTCCATATACCAGGGGGCTAGTGGTACAGGGCTGTAAGAACAGGCTCAGTATTATTGTTGCTATTGTTGACAGTGTTCTTTTGCTCCCAATTTCCACTTTCAAATCACCATTCCTCTGGTTTTTGATAAAACTTCTCCAAGGCTTATATTACACAATCTTGTAAGATTTATTTGTTTCTGTCTTTTATTACCTGAGTTTCAAGGAAGTTTCAAGAAAGAACTGTCATGGAGCATTCAGATAAGACAATGAGGAAGGAATTTTTTTTTAATTGAATTTCAAAACATGAAAACCACTGGTGACATATTGAGTAAAGACATTTTTAGAGGTTTGTGGTCTTCCACTTCATCCTACAGATTACTATCATTGTAGGAAACCTTAATATCCAGGAGGTGCCTGGGCGGCTCAAGGGTTGAGCATCTGCCTTTGGCTCAGGGAGTAATCCTGGGGTCCTGGGATCAAGTCCTACATCGGGCTCCCCACAGGGAGCCTGCTTCTCCTTCTACCTATGTCTCTGCCTCTCTCTCTGTGTCTCTCATGAATAAATAAAATCTTTAAGACAAAAAAAGAAACCTTAATATCCATGTGAACAGCTCATAAAATATACTAAAATTTGAATTTCTTAATCTTACTTCCAGTGAGTATCTCTTGCATTCCTGTTCAATCATCAGCTCCATTATAACCTTGATGTTGCCGTTATATAGAATTACTCAAACTCTGAAACCCCAAACCAAGGTATCAATGGTGGACCACAATTTCCCAATCCTATAGTTTTATTTCTTCAACATGTACTCCATGGCCTCACCTGGATCTCCAGCCTATGGATGACACATTTTTTCTTATCAGCCTTTCTGCCTGATATATGGATATTTGTAAAAATGTGTATGTATAGATATTACATGTTTTTAAATATATATTCATAATATATATCTTCTACAAATATACATATTTCTACAAAGAGAAGAGAGAAAGGGAAGGAGAAAGAGAAGAGAAAGTGAAAGGGAATGTATAGTTCCTTGCAGTGGAATGAACACCTCCAAAATGGAAGCTGGCATAAAAACAAGAGCCTGTGGGCAATATATTTCAGGGAAGATATATTAAAATGCCTACTATTTTATGTGTAGTCTTGATATCTTCAAGCCTCAAGGGCCTCAAAGGCCTAACTAAGTTCTTCTACTTTTGCCAGATATACTCCCCCACATCAGGAAAGGCCCCATTTACTTGGTTCCCGTCTCAGCCAGACCAGCTGCATTATACACAGTCCTCAATTGACTGATGAGTGGGTAAAGAAGACTGATGAATGTGTTTACACACACACACACACACACACACTGAAATATTACTCAGCCATAAAAGAGAATGAAATCTTGCCATTTGTAAAAACATGGATGGACTTAGAGAGTATTACGCTAAGTGAAATCAGTCAGTCAGAGAGAGATAAACTCCATATTGTATTGGAATTGAAGAAACAAAACAAATGAGCAAAGGGGAAAAAAAAGAGAGTGAAAGGCAAACCAAGAAATAGATTCTTAACTAAAGAGAACAAACTGAGGGTTGGGCGGGGATGTGGGGAAGAGGGGTGACATAGGTAATGGGGATCAAGGAGTGCAGTTGTCATGATGAGCACCGGGTGTTATATGGAAGTGTCAATCACTATATTGTTCACCTGACACTAATAGTACATGTATGTTAACTAACTGGAATTTATTTATTTATTTTTAAGATTTTATTTATTCATGAGAGACACGCACAGAGAGAGGCAGAGACATAGGCAGAGAGACAGAGGCAAGTTCCATGCAGGGAGCCTGATGTGGGACTCAATCTCAGGACCCTGGGATCATGCCCTGGGCTGAAGGCAGGCGCTAAACCACTAAACTGCTAAACCCAGGAGCCACCCAGGGATCCCCAACCAACTGGAATTTAAATAAAAATTTAAAAACAATAACAAAACAAAACCAAAACGAAACCAACCAAACAAAAACCCCGAAAGGGTTTTGGCTGGCTGCCAACTAAGCAGTTGTTCATTCTGCCTCTGAGTGTATCCTCCATGTGGTCCCGCATGGCATGTGGCATCCTCCTTCCTTGGCTGTAGGCATATGTGACTAACACACTAAATGACAGTCCTATCTGTCCCATATCAGGAATCTTGTGTTCAGCCATCCTCACATCCCTAAGGCAGAACTCCATCCCTCACCAATGGGGTGAAGACTGTGAAGTTCCACATTTCTTTTCCAGCATGTGTGTGTTGTGTTGTGTTTGTGGTGTGGTGGTCTGTTGTGTTGTGTTGTGTTGTGTTGTTGTGTTGTGTTGTGTTTGGGATGCCCAGAAATGCTGTAAGTTGGGGAGCAGGTTAGAAGGAGTTCTGGTGAGAAAATATATAAGAAATAATAAATGGAAACAGTGGTAAATTAGATAGGACGGCATCTCATGATTGCCTTTAAATAGTTGCCATGTAAACATCTATTCTCTGTGTTCACCACTTTCAACACCCCAGCCACCAAAATCTAAAACAAATCCCTTATTCTTAACCCTTTAGAAAAATAAGATAATTTGCTTTTAAGGAGCCCCATATAAAAGGGATAAAATGTGGGAGGGGTGGTCTGTGGTATAGAGCAAACCTCTTCATTTACTGGCAAGCCAAAAGTGAGATTTTATAACAGATACATTTGACTTGAACACAAATTTTCTTTGGTGTTTTCCTGAATTTTCCTTCTCCTAACTCTACTCGATTATAGGAGATTTATTATCTATCTATATCTATATTATATTTCTAGAACTCTCTTCATTAGTGTTTAGTAAATGTGAACTGAATAGGAAGCTCAATGCCATAAAGAAATAATATTAAATTGGCAAACATAAGACAGGTTCTGGTTCTGTTCTCTTACCACCTCGATCTTGAAAATCCTACTCTCATTTTTCTCATTTGTAAAATGAAATATTTGAGAAAGATGCTCTCACAAGTCCTCTTATTGGTTTTCTTTGATTTTAGATCTGTATCTGTGGGAGGTACTCACCACAAATACTTTTATTGCAGTTTTTACCACAGAAGGGAACAGGATGGTGTAGGAAGTAGGAGCATGGCTTTTGAAGTTAGGCCCATGGTTTGACTCCACTCACTAGCTGAGTGACTTTGGGGCAGTTATTTAATCTTCAGCTCCTCAGTTAGCTCATCTGTAAAGTGGAGATGATAGTATCACTATAGGGTTATCCAATAGTGAAATAGGATAAAGCATGGACAACTTTAGCAAGTTGCCTTACACATGCACATGGTAAGCACTAAGCATTTTTATTAGCTGTGGCTGAGATTAAAGCTCATCAAGTCCCTGAGGATCAGTGCTTGAAGGAAGAAGTAGCAACGCTTTGTATGTTCCCTAAAATGTGGTAGCTTTGCTCCCGAAACACTTGTCTATGATAGACTGCTGTTGGACTAATAACTGAACTTGTGATAGGCCTTTATCTCCAAAGATAAATGGAGAAATATACTTCTGTCTAGAATTAAGCTACTTAACCCTGACTTTATAGACAGCTCATAAATATTTAAGGGAGTCTGAGAACTTGTACTTTCATGAAAAAATATAAATTTGTATTTGTGCATTTTCTTCCAGCAATAAGATTTTCCCAATAGGATTTATTTGATTTTATTTCTGATGCTCTCATTTTAATTACCTTGCTTGAATCTCATATTCTAACTCTGAAACTACAGGAACCCAAACACTACATTGTGAATTCTTGAACTCCTCAGCCTCTTCCAGTCTAATCTTTGTGGACTCAGGCAAGCCAGAGAACAGCAAATGTGGGAATAATTACCAAGGGAAGAAGACAGAGAACAAAAATGAGACAGAATCCAGAGGAGTAAAGTCTAATGAAGTAATTGTACATAGTTCTGCTCTAACACATTCAGAACCATCAGGAAATATGACCTGTGAGGAATTTTGCAACTTCAGGCATGCTGTTTTGTCTGTGAATATGCTGCCCACCTTAAATATTATTGGTTACTTACAATTTCTAGGGTAATAATCTTAAGATAGTTTATTTTCTTATATATACATATACTAATTTATTTTTAACTCATTCATTATGTACTGGATCCCTCTTTTGTGTCAGACATTCTGTTACACTTTTTCTATGATACCTTCCTGCTATGAACACTTGATTTTCTATGACTCTAGCTTAAATACATCATTATCCTTGAATAGAATTTTCCTTCTTTTTTTCATGAAATAGGCAGATAGATTCAATATATTGAAATTGTTTGGGAAGGACTCATTGAGCTACTAGTTGAACAATATTTTCATAAAGTATAACATTTCAGGAACAGCCCTCAACTGTTTCTCAAGTTATAAGCAAAAACCAAGTTCAACTGAGGTTGCATCTCGCCCTAAGGCCAGATGGACTATGACTCATTTGAAACAACAGTGACCCCTTTGAAACTTTTGAACACTTTACATAGTACATGCTCAAAAACATGTGAAGATAAGTCTGAAACTACGAAGGGAAAAGTACAATCAATTAAAATTCTCTTACAGAGATAATCATCGTTATCATACTGATGTAATTTCTCTTTTTCTCTCCTCTGTGCTCTACCCTTCAGGAGAATTGGCACTCAACCAGAGGTCTTTTCAGGTGGGTCACTGTGGACTGGTGTTCTTCTTGTCCACATGTACATGATATGGATATTGCTACAAAAGTAATTTCCACGGTTGAGGAACATGCTGGGTAAGTCCCTAGCTCCTGTCTGGCAACAAGGATTCCTGTTCTCCCTCAGATCATTAGGTACTTGAAAGCTACTGCTTTAACTCTTCACATCAGTCTTCACATTCACTGTCTTTGCCAAAAGTCAGATGTCCCTGCTGCTTACCGCAAGTGTGATAAGGGCCAACAACTCAGACACTTGAATGGCTTTTCCATTCTACCCTGAGATGAACTGTTCTTGGTTCTCTGAGTACCTGGTGCTGCCTCACTGGGAGCTGAGAATTTCTGAGCACATTGGCATCTTTACTTCCATGCTTTCCTGGTTGGGAGTTAAGCTGTTCTTTCCAATAGTCTCATTTTCCTTCCATCATTTTAACATGGATTTTCTTTTTCTTTTTTTCTTTTAAGATTTATGTATTTATTTGAGAGAGAGCACACGCACAAGTGGGAGAGGCAAAGGGACAGAGAAAAGGAGAGAGAGAATCCCAAGCAGACTGCATGCTGGGTGTGGAGCCTCACCCAGGGCTGATCTCACCATGCTGAAATTTTGACCTGAGCTGATCAAGAGTTGGCTTACCGGACTGAGCCACCCAGGTGCCCTGATTTTCATTTTTTAAACTAAACAGATTATATAATTAAAAGTGAATGAATTTTAAAAGTTTTTTTTTAATTTATTTTTTATTGGTGTTCAATTTACTAACATACAGAATAACCCCCAGTGCCCGTCACCCATTCACTCCCACCCCCCGCCCTCCTCCCCTTCCACCACCCCTAGTTCGTTTCCCAGAGTTAGCAGTCTTTACGTTCTGTCTCCCTTTCTGATATTTCCCACACATTTCTTCCCCCTTCCCTTATATTCCCTTTCACTATTATTTATATTCCCCAAATGAATGAGAACATATAATGTTTGTCCTTCTCCGACTGGCTTACTTCACTCAGCATAATACCCTCCAGTTCCATCCACGTTGAAGCAAATGGTGGGTATTTGTCATTTCTAATAGCTGAGTAATATTCCATTGTATACATAAACCACATCTTCTTTATCCATTCATCTTTCGTTGGACACCGAGGCTCCTTCCACAGTTTGGCTATCGTGGCCATTGCTGCTATAAACATCGGGGTGCAGGTGTCCCCGCGTTTCATTGCATTTGTATCTTTGGGGTAAATCCCCAACAGTGCAATTGCTGGGTCGTAGGGCAGGTCTATTTCTAACTGTTTGAGGAACCTCCACACAGTTTTCCAGAGTGGCTGCACCAGTTCACATTCCCACCAACAGTGTATGAGGGTTCCCTTCTTATATAGAAAAAGAGAAGTCACTCCTTCCTTCCCTTCTCTACTTCCTCACTCTTTTTCTTATAAGGAATTACTTTAAACACTGTTTTGTCTTCTAATATTACCTTCATATTTTAAATAAATGCTTATATTCTTTCTTAGTTTACCAAATTTACACATTGTCTATTAAATTCCTGTTATGAAATGAAAGTTGAGTGTTAAGTTCTTTGATCATTTTTCTTCCTCCTATATCTCCTGTACAGAGATATCATAATTTGGATTGAACAACCTGACTTTTTACACTATTGTGCTATATTAATACTGTTCACTGTTAATACAAGAAGGATATTTTAAGCACTTCTTTTTCTTTGGAAGATACTTTTTCTCAGAGACAAACCATAAGAAACTCTTTATCATAGGAAACAAACATAGGGATCGTTGGAGGGGAGGCAGGTGGGGGGGATGAGGTAACTGGGTGATGGACATTAAGAAGGGCATATGATGTAATAATGAGCACTGGGTATTATATAAGCCTGATGAATCACTGACTTCGACCTCTGAAACCAATAATACCTTATATATTAATTCATTGAATTTAAATAATTTTTTTTAAAAAGAAAGATACTTTTTTCTTAATATTAGTTCCATTATTTATTTCAAGGATTTTATTTTCTTAGAGCAATGCTGAGAGGAAGATACAAAGATTTCCCATATGCCCATTGCCCCTCTACGTGCACGGCCTCCTCCATGACCAACATCCCTCACCAAACTGGTACATTCGTTATCACTGACGAAGCCACGCTGTCACATGACACAAAGCCCACAGTTTACTTTAGGGCTCACTCTTGGTGTTGTACATTCGGTGGTGTGGACAAATGTACAATAACATGTATCCATCATCACAGTATTATACAGAGCATTTCACTGCCCTAAAAATGGTTGGTGCCTCGCCTATTCATTCCCCTCTAGTCACATCACCACTGATCTATTTACAGACAGACTCCATAGAATTTCATAGGGTTGGAATCACAGAGAAGTAGTTTTTTCAAATTAATTCTTTTGTTTGATACTATGCATTTAAATTTTCCTCCATGATTTTTTATGGGATGATAGCTCATTTCTTTTTAGCTTTAACTAATATTTCATCGTCTGGATGTACCACTGTTGATTAACCATTCAGCTGTCTTCTGCTTCTATTAAGATGAAAAAATAGTTTGTGTTAATGTGGTAAATTACCATTCTTGATATTTTAATGTCAAACCATTTTTGCCTTCCTGGGAAACACCCACCTCTTTTATATATTTTGTTTGCCAGGATTTTTGTAAGGATTTTTCTCATCTAGCTTCACCAGCGAGATTAGGCTGTGCTTTTCCTTTCTTATAAAATCTGGTATTGGAATCTAAATTAAAGTAGCCTTTAAAATTAATAACACGGAATTGTACATTTAAAAAATTCTCTTGGTGAGTTATAAGATTGAAATGATCTAGTCTCTGATATTTGGTAAATTTGCTTGTAAATTTGTCTGAGCTTGCGTTTTCCTTATGTGGGTGATATAAGAAAATTATTTACTGAGGCTTAATTTATATAAAAAGGACCATAATTTTAAAGTTAATTTAAAAGTTTTGATGATAGTATAGGACCGTAAACTACCATTTCAAACAAGATATAGAATGTTTTAATTATTCCAGAAAGATCCCCCATGTCCTTCCTCCTGTTTCTTGCAGTGATTTTATTTTTTTAATCTTTTTTCTTTTTTTTTGAGATTTTATTTATTTATTCATGAGAGACAGAGAAAGAGAGGGGCAGACACAGGCAGAGAGAGAAGCAGGCTTCCCACAGGAACCCGATGCAGGACTCAATCCCAGGACCCCAGATAACGCCCTGAGCAGAAGGCTAGCACTCAACCACTGAGCCACCCAGGCATCCCGAGATTTTCTGATTTCTAGATTTGCCTGTTTGTGGACTTCACAAAATGTAATCACATAGTTCTTTTGCATTGGAGTTATTTCTTAACATTTTTCAAAATTCATCCAGGTTATTGTATCAGTGATTCCTTCCATTTTAATGTTGAATAATATCCCATTGTAAAAACATATTATATCTGCTTATCCAGCATCCTGTGAACAGACTTTTGGGTCATTTTAAGTTTTTGGATATTATGAATGAAATGGTTTTGTAAATATAAGTACCGGTTTATGCTTTTGTTTCGTTTTTAAGTGAAAGAGAGAGATAGAGAGAGACATGAGCATGGGGAGGTGCAGAAAGAGTGAGAGAGAGAGAGAGACTCTCAGGTACACCTCCTGCTGAGCATGGAGATCCATGCAGGGCTCCATCTCAGGACCCTGAAATTATGATCTGAGCCAAAATCAAGAATCAGACGTTCAATAGACTGAGATACCCAGGCACCCCAAGTACTGTTTTTTTTTTTTTTCATTATCACTCTTGTGTCTGCTGCCTAAACAGAAGGAGACATGTTTGCCTAAATCAGTAAAATGACACACTGCATTTTTTGCATCCTCTCCTAAAGGATAACTCTGAATTCAGTTCTACATCAGGAGGATATATACATGTATTTCTGCACACTGGAAGAGACTATTTAAGTACTAAAGTATTATAATAACTTGATACTTAATTTACTGATTGTATATACTTCTCTATTTGACATGTTATTTCAAGTTCTTCTCTTTTACATTGACTGTGCAGTTATATGATGGTCAATTCTTTTCAAGATCTCTACTCAGAACACTAAAAACCTGGGATGCCTAGGTGGCTCTGTCACCTAAGCATCTGCCTTCTGCTCAAGTTATAATGCCAAGGTCCTAGGATCAAGCCCCAGGTGCGGGTCCCTGCTCAGCCAGAAGCCTGCTTCTCCCTCTCCCTCAGATCCTCCCTCTCTCTCCTCTCTTCCCCCTCTCCCTGCTCGTGCTCTCTCTAACGATTTCTCTCTCTAAATCTTTATTTTAAAAAAAATTAAAATAGGTTAAGAGTGAAAATATATTACTAAAAATTTTATAGCTAGAAAGAATTTATACATTATCATTTTCAACATTATCACCTTTTTTAAGGGGGAGGTTGCCTTACTTTCTGAAAAATGCTGAAGGTAAGAAAGCATATTAATGAATGAATCCTTAGCTTTAAACAATATACTTGGGGTGGGCCAGTAGTCCTAGATAATGAAAAAAAAATTGTTTTAATAAGATTTTAAAGTTCACAGAAGAACTACATGCCTCTGAAATGGACCACACATACAGACACAACTACTTTTTAGTACATTTCAAAAATGAAGTAAGTAGTCATATGTAGTTGTACCACCTTGTTATTAATTTATCAAGTTAACATTTCTTAAGTGGAGCAGAGGGTGCCAGATAGTGAGCTGTTGTTCAGCAGACCACAAGAGGAATTACAACAGAGTTTATTATTCACAGGTCCTGGCATGCCTTGGGGTGGGGAGCACCCTTGGAGAGACAGAGAGAAGCAGGTCCTGGGGCACATATTTTCATTAAAATCCATGGGTGGGGATCCCTGGGTGGCGCAGCGGTTTGGCGCCTGCCTTTGGCCCAGGGCACGATCCTGGAGACCCAGGCTCGAATCCCACGTCAGGCTCCCAGTGCATGGAGCCTGCTTCTCCCTCTGCCTGTGTCTCTGCCTCTCTCTCTCTCTCTCACTGTGTGCCTATCATAAAAAAAAATATATATATATATATATATATATATATATATATACATATATATATATATATATAAGAATCCATGGGTGGAGTGCGTTGGGGTTCCTAGGCCAAGACCAGATTGGTTAATTGCAACCAAAAGAGAAAATTTTGGTAAATCACACTGGAACCTTATTTAAGGGACCCAGAAGGGGAAGATGCTCGTGGATGGGGAAGATGGTTGAGCACAAAAGCTGGGGAGGTCATGTCAGAAAGGTAATATTTGTTTGTGACTCGGCAGGACACTATCTAGGGCATGTGCTTGTGGGAGGAACTAGTGTCAGTTTACAGTCACAGCAGGCTGCTTGGCCAAATGGGTGCCATGGAGTAGCTTAGCTAAACTCTTGACCACTGATAATAAATCCTTTGGTATATTTCACTGCAGCTTTTGAGAATTTGTGATGTAATTGAGACATCTGTTCATAGTTGTTGCTATTGAACACTTTCTTACAACTGAGTCAGGAGGAAGGAATATGTGAGAATTGGCTGCCAAGAGGAAGGATCAACTAATTCATTACATAAAACAGTGGCTCTCTGGTTGTCATGCTCTTTGTCCATAGTTGGAGGGATATAGTTCATCTAGCAAGTGGATGTGCTTTGAAATTTCTATAGGCTACTTTGGTCTGTTCCTCCTCTTCTTCCCATATTCCCATACTGAAAAAGAATAGTTAAAACACTCTTCTTCCCATATTGAAAGAGAGTAGTTAAAACACCCAGTTATAGTTGAAAAGTAAGAGATTTCCCAGCTATCACCACATTTGGGACAAGTAACTCAACTAATTAGAATCAATGTAGAAACTGATATTATTACTCTGTATTATAACAATGTTGGTCATAAGAATAATAATCAACATCAAAGTAAACCAGTATATTTATGTTGTTTTTCAGAGTTTATGAAGTCTTTTTAAATTTTCAGTGTCAAGTCTGGCCCAACCTGGGGCCAGGTATAGTTGGATACCAAAATTATGTCTAAATTATCTTATTCAGGGTACCTGGGTTGCTCAGTGGTTGAGCTCAGGTCATGATCCTGGGATCCTGGAATGGAGTCCCACATCAGGCTCCCTGCATGGAGCCTGCTTCTCCCTCTGCCTATGTCTCTGCCTCCTTCTCTCTGTGTCTCTCATGAATAAATAAATAAAATCTTTGAAAAAAATTTCTCTTATTCATTTAGGATTTTCTTTTCTGTAGTAATCATACAAGATTGGAGCTTTGGAGTAACAGAGAAACTCATGAAAAAACAGTAAAAGAGCACAAAGGGACAATTATATTCATCTTTACCTAACAATAACATAAATAAAAACAATCATAGCTGATATAAAATATGTATTTCCCAGATATTTCACTGCTTTTCACTAACCTCTTCATATTCTGAGATTTATAAATTCTTCTGATTCTAAGTGATGACAGCTAGAAAGAGTTTAGGATTGAGTATTGGCTTTAATAAATCATACCATGTTCAGTTCTTTATTTTGTCTTTTGTGGATCCTTACCACTGGCAACATAATGCTAAGAAGCAGAGCAGGGCAGCTGAGGTGGCTCAGCGGTTTAGCGCTGCCTTCAGTCCAGGGTGTGATCCTGGAGACCCGGGACCCTGCATGGAGCCTGCTTCTCCCTCTGCCTATGTCTCTGCCTCTCTCTCTCTCTCTCTCTCTCTCTCATGAGTAAATAAATGAAATCTTTAAAAAAGAGAGAGAGAGAGAGAGAGAGAGAAGCAGAGCAATCCATGCCCTAATCCCCAGAATCTGTGAATATGTTACGTTATTTGGCAGAAGGGACATTGCAAACGTAATTCAGGAAAAGGACCTTGAGTGGATTATACAATCCTGGGTATTAGGGTTGCCCCAATCCAATCAAATGAGTCCTTAAAAGTGGAGAACTTTGTCAGCCAAGTCAGAGAGGAGATGGAAGGAGGAGAAATTTGAAACTTGTGAGATACTTGCCCCCCTATTGTCGGCTTTGATAATGGAAGAAGGGGAGCATGAGCCAAGAACTAAAGCACCTTCTAAAAACTGGAAATGGCCCGTGGTTGATAGCCAGCAAGAAAACAGGACCTTCAGGGAAGGGGATTCTGTTAACAACTCAAATGAGTAGGAAGTGGATTTTCCCCTAGAGCACCTAGAAAGGAACGCAGCATGCTGAATTTGGCCTGGCGAGACTTGTGACCTACATAATGGTCAGATGATACATTTGTGTTGTTTTAAGCTGCCAAATTTACTATGACAGCATTAGGAAACCAATATAGTTACTTCCCAAATCTTATTTAGTGTCTTATAATGAGTAGAGAGCAGATCATTAGATGACTGCTTCATTGCTGGTGATATTGTCCTACTTTCTTTCAATCTTTAAACATTTGATCACTACAATATCTTCTGATGGACTATTTTCTTTTATGCTATTCTGAATCCATTCTTAAGGGCAGCACTTTCTCTACCTGCTGTCCTAAGATAGAGCCCATACCAATTGTTACGGTCTCTGCTTCATCCACAAATAGAAGGTTAATGACCACCTTGGTAGGACTTTTTTTTTTATCTTCTCTTTCTTCTCTCAGTACTGTGCTTTCTCCACAGCACCTGCCCAGTGGCTGAATAGAGGGCAATTTAACTCCTTGCCAACCTTACCTCCTACCAATGAGTGAATTAGGAGAAGACATCTCATTCTAATTGGATCAATCGGATTCTTCTTCCAGGAATTTGGATTTTGAATTCAGATCATTTTAAATATATAATCTAAATAAATTCTCTCTCTCTCTCTCCATATATATATATATATTTACTTATATTAGATATATATCTAAATAAATTCTCTATAAATACACACACATACATGCTAGTATATATGAATATATATCTATGACTATATGCATGTATTTACAAATGATTGAAACATCATTATCTCCTGGGTGCACAAAGAAGTGGAATAAAATAGTTGGCAGAGAGGGAAACAGAAATAAGATATGTATGGTTTGCTGCAGCTGCTGTAATAAATTACCATAAATTTGGGGTCTTAAAATGACACTAAGATACTCTATCACAGTCTGGAAACCAGAAATCCAAAATAGTTCCACGGTGCCTAAACAGGTGTCAGTGGGCTGTGCCACAGGCTCTACATAAGAAAGGACCCATTTCCTTGCTCTTTCCAGCTTCTAGAAGTGCATTCCTTGGCTCATGGCCCCATTCCCTATCTTCAGATCGTCAGCATAGCAATTTCAAATCTCTCTCTGCTTCCATTATCACATTACTGTCTCTTGTGTGGTCAAATCTCCCTCTGTTGTCTCTCACATGACACATGTGATTATAATTAGGACCCATCTAGATAATCCAGGGTAATCTCTCTTTCTCAAGATCTTTAATTTAATCACATCTGCAAAGTCCCTTTGCCATATGTACCTTATTTTTTATTTACATTCACAGGTTTTAAGGATTAGGACCTCGATATTTGAGGAGGGGCCATTATTTAGCTTACTGCAAGATATATGGAGAAAAATAGTAACACAGACATCATATGACCCCAGAGAGAGCAAGGGAAGAGGGAACTTGTCTTGGTTCCTCAAGATTTTCCAATTTCTGATTCTCATCCCTTAGCTGGTCTTCCTGTTCCTTATCTTCTGGGATTCTGTGTGGTGCTCTTGATTATTATTGTCATAAACACCCATTTTACTTAAGCTAGCTTGATTGATTTTTCTCCTAACCAAAGGAATTCTAGAATGCTTATTTTTTCTGCCTACGATTGTCCCATTGGCTGGCTGCCACAGTTGATTAGTCTAGACGCTTGGTCAGTTATGGCCTCAAGATAATTGATTTTCCTTTCAAACGAATTGCCTCTCAAGTCTATTGTGACTATAACCTGGTCTGCCCTGATCTGCAGTTCTGCCAAAGTGTTAGGACAGGCAGGAAATGCTCTAGCTTTCAGAAAAAGTGCATAACTTCAGGGGTTAACTCTTCCTCTCTCAAGTTTATTCCCATTTCATGTTTCCTGGTACAGTGAGGTGCTAAAGGAGACTGGAGTCTGCATTCTCTAAACTTGTGCCACCTTCTAGAGTGTAGTTTGGGGCAAGATGGTTAACCTCTGGGAACCTCAGCTTTTCTCATCTGTAAAATGGAGATAATAATATCAGCTTCTCAAGGTTGCTAAGATGATGAAGTGAGATATACACATGTACATATCTAAGTATACTGTACAAATTTGGGATATTCTTCTTCCTGGTTCCTCTAATTATCTGCAGTATTTAGCTATTGGGAATGAAGGCAATCATCTCAAACATCTGAGATGAACTGGTTAGAAAACCACACTTTTAGTTATCTGTGTTTGTATTTCTTAGACCATCTTGGCTAAGTTTATAAAGGAAAAGTGCCAACTGCATTTCCCACTTTATCAATGAGAAAACTAATATTCAGGTAGGCCACGTGTCATGTGATAAAAAAAACAATAGGCCCAGGCTTAAATTTCAGGTTTTCTGACTTCAGTTAAGTAATTTTCATTAATTTATGATATTCCGTGTGTGAGATAATCCAAAAATAGGGTTTAAAATGTATTATTATCTCTATAATTGAATTGCCTCCTCTGAGCCTTGACTACAATACTTTGTATCTAATGTGGCATGAAGCCTTTTTATATCTTCCCACAAATTTTTGACTTTATGGTCATCAAGCGTGCTGGTCTCCACATGGAGTCTGAGGGTTAAAAATAGTCATTATTAGCAAACAAACTTTCAAGTTCTCCTGTGCAATAAGGTTCAAGTTCTCTTGTGCCATAAGGACATAATTTTAAGGATTGCTTCTCTCAAAACTTCCTTTACCTTTTTATTCCTTAGACTATAAATGAAAGGGTTCAGAAGAGGGGTCACCATTGTCGTGAGGACAGCTGTCACCTTGTCAAACTCCAGTGAATGGCTCTGGCTGGGCCTCACATACATGAAGATGTTGCTCCCATAGGCAATGGACACAACCGTGATGTGAGAAGCACAAGTGGAAAAGGCCTTCTGACGTCCTTGGGCTGAGGGGATGTGCAGGATGGTAGAGATGATGTAGGTGTAGGACACGATGGTGAATACCAGTGAGGTCAGGAGGACAAAGGAGGACAAGAGGAAGTTTATCATCTCAATGAAATGAGTGTCTATGCAGGCCACCTGCAGTAAAGGGGCAATGTCACAGAAGAAATGACCAATTTCCCTATAACAGTAAGGCAGTCTGGAGACCACGATAGTTGGGCACAGCACTGAGAGGAAGGCTCCCACCCAGCAGCCCAGAACCAGCAGGAGACAGACCCTGCTGTTCATGATAACGGTGTAGCGCAGAGGGTTACAGATGGCCACGTAGCGGTCAAAGGACATCACTGCCAGGAGGATAAACTCCACTGTCCCCAGGAAAAAAAAGAAGTATGTTTGGGTGATGCAGCCAGCAAAAGATATGGTTTTCTTGTCCTCTAGGAGACAAGCTAACAGCTTTGGGGTAACTGAGGTAGTGTATAGAATGTCCAAAAATGACAAATTACTGAGAAAGAAGTACATTGGGGTTTGGAGGCGATTATCAGCCCATATTAAGGAAATGATGACAGTATTTCCTGTTAGAGTTAGCATGTAGGTAAACAGGAGGACCACAAAGAGGGAGATCTGAAGCTTCCGGATAACAGGGAAGGCAGTCAGCGTAAATTCAGTCACTCTGGACTGATTTTGCACATCCATCACACGCAATAGCTACTGGGCAGCACGTCTCTGAAAAAAAAATTATAGAGATGAAAATGAGGTTCAGTAAGTTTTCAACTCTCCGATGTCAGTGCTAAAGATGAGGTAGTAAAAGCTTTGGATGAAGAGTCAAGAGTGACTTCATGCTGCTACTCTCTCTCCTATACATAGGACCTTGGATAGATTACATGACTTCTTCTAACCTCAATATTCTCATTTTTAAAATTTTTGATTGAATGAAATTACCTCCACGGTCCCACTGAACTCTGCTCTTTGCAATGGTTTTTGTCTTTGAGCCAGTGCTTCTTCTCTTCTTTCTTTCTTCTCAATCTACTATTTTCCCAGCTAAGTTCTGTGCCTGAGAAAAGAGAATACTTAACTGAGAATCCAGCCAGTTGGTTTGCAAAATGGTGCAAGGGAATGTTAACAAAAGTTGAGTTCCTTTTCCCCGAGTTATTTCAACCCTTCAGGTATCATCCACATAAAAGAGCAGAAACCTTGGGTGCTAAATGAAAAATATATATGTACAGCCAAGAATACTTTATCCAATAGATGTCATTCAAATTAGGAGGGATAAAAAGCTTCCAGAACAAGCAGAAACTAAAACAATTTGTGATTACTAATCCAGGCCTACAAGAAATATTAAAAGGGAGCCTTTAAGTGACGAGAAAGCCCAAAAGTAACATAGACCAGAAAGGAGCAGAGAAAATATACAGAAACAGTGACTTTACAGGTTATATAATAGCATTAAATTCACATCTTTCAATAGTTACTCCAAGGGGTGCCTGGGTGACTCAGTCAGGTAAACATGTGATCTTTGACTCAGATCATCTATGTCTTTGACTCAGATCATGATCCTAGGGTTCTGGTATTGAGCCCTGCATTGGGCCCCCTGCTCAGTGGGGAGCCTGCTTCTTCCCCTCCTCCCTGATTGTGTTTTCTCTCACTATCTCTGTCTCTGTCTTTCAAATAAATAAATAAATAAATAAATAAATAAATAAATAAATATCTTAAAATAGTTACTCTGAATATAAGTGTACTAAATGCAGAAATCAAAAGACACAGGATATCAGAATTGGCGTAAAAAAGCAAGACTCATCAATATGCTGTCTGCAAGAGACTCATTTTAGACCCAAAGACACCTCCAGATTTAAACTGAGGGGGTGGAAAACCATTTATCATGCTAATAGACATCAAAAGAAAGCAGACACGGCAATCCTTCTATCAGACAGATTAGGTTTTAAACCAAAGACTGTAATAAGAGATGAGGAAGGACACTGTATCATAATTAAAGGGTTTATCTAATAAGAAGACCTAAAAATTGTAAATATTTATGTCTCTAACATGGGAGCAGTCAATTATATAAACCAACTAATAAGAAAATTAAAGAAGCACATCAATAATAATACAATAATAGTGGGGGACTTTAATACCTCACTCACTACAATGGACAGATAATCTAAGTAGAAGATCGACAAGGAAACAAGGGCTTTGAGTGACACACTGGACCACATGGACTTCACAGATATATTCAGAACATTCCATCCTAAAGCAACAGAATACACATTCTTCTCAAGGGCATGTGGAATATTCTCCAGAATAGATCACATACTGGGTCACAAATCAGGTCTTAACTAGTACCAAATGATTGGGATCATTGCCTGCATATTTTTAGACCATAATGCTTTGCTGAAACTCAATCAAAAAAGAGGAAATTTGGAAAGAACTCAAATGCATAGAAGCTAAAGAGCAACCTATGAAAGAATGAATGGGTCAACTGGGAAGCTAAAAAAGAATTTGAAAAATTCATGGGCACAAATGAAAATGAAAACACAATCATTCAAAACCTTTGGGATGCAGCAAAAGGTGGTCCTAAGAGAGAAATATATAGCAATGTAAGCCTTTCTCAAAAAACAAGAAAGGTCTCAAATACATAACCTCACACACCTAAAAGATCTGGAGACAGAACAGCAAATAAACCCTAAACATAGCAGGAGAAGAGAAATAATCAAGATTAGAGCAGAAATCAATGAAATAAAAACCGAAAGAATAGTAGAACATATCAACAAAACTAGAAGATGGTTCTTTGAAAGAATAATATTGATAAGCCCCTGGCCAGACATATTACCAAGAAAAGAGAAAGGAGCCAAATAAATTAAATCATGAATGAAAGGGGAAAGGTCACAACACCAAAGGAATACAAACAATTATAAGAACATATTATGAGCAACTATATGTTACAAATAGGCAATCTGGAAGAAATGGATGCATTTTTAGAGACATGTAAACTACCAAAACTGAAACAGGGAGAAATAGAAAACCTGCAAGGAAATTGAAGCAGTAAACAAAAAATCTCCCAACAAATAAAAGCCCAGGGCTAGATGGCTTCCCAGGGGAATTCTACCAAACATTTAAAGAACTAATACCTATTCTTCTGAAGCTATTTCAAAAAAAATAGAAATGGAAGGAAAACTTACAAACTCTTTTTATGGGGTCAACATTACCTTGATCCCAAACAAGACCTCGACCCCAACAAAAGGGAGAATTACAGACCAATATCCCTGATGAACATGGATGTAAAAAATTCTCACCAAAATACTAAGCAAGAGGATCCAACGGTCCATTAAAAAAATGATTCACCATGACCAAGTGGAATTAATTCCTGGGCTGCAAGGGTGGTTCAACATCCGCAAAACAATCAATGTGAAACACTTCATTAATAAAAGGAAGGACAAGAACCATATGATCCTCTCAATAGACACAGAGAAAGCATTTGACAATATACAGCATCCTTTCTTGATTAAAACACTTTACAGTGTAAAACCAGGGTGCCTGGGTAGCTCAGTGGTTGAGCATCTGCCTTTGGCTCAGGTTGTGATCCTAGGGTCCTGAGATTGAGTCTTGCATCAGGCTCCCCACAGGGAGCCTGCTTCTCCCTCTGCCTATGTCTCTGCCTCTCTCTGTGTCTCTTATGAATAAATAAATACAATCTTTACAAAACATTTCATAAAAACCATATATGGAAAGCCCACAGTCAATATCATTCTTAATGGGGAAAAACTGAGAGCTTTTCCCTTAAGGTCAGGAATATTACAGGGATGCCCACTCTCACCACTGCTGTTCAACATAGTACTAGAAGTCCTAGCCTCAGCAATCAGACAACAAAAAAAATAAAAGACATCTGAATCAGAAAAGAAGTCAAATTCTTACTCTTTGCAAATGATATGATACTTTATGTGGAAAACCCAAAAGACTCCACCCCAAAATTGCTAGAACTCATTTAGGAATTCAGCAAAGTGGCAGGATACAAAATCAATGCACAAATATCAATCGCATTTCTATACACTAACAATGAGACAAGAGAAAGAGAAATTAAGGAATTGATTCCATTTACAAATGGGATCAAATGGGTTTACAAAACCCTTAAGATACCTAGGAATAAACCTAACCAAAAGGGTAAAGGATCTGTACTCAGAAAACTATAGAACACTCATGAAAGAAGTTGAAGAAGACACAAAGAAATGGGAAAACATTCCACATTCATGGATTGGAAGAACAAATCTTGTTAATATGTGCATGCTACCCAGAGCAATTCATACGTTCAATACAATTATATCAAAATGCTGTCAACTTTTTCACAAAGCTGAAACAAATAATCCTAAAACTTATATGGAACCAGAAAAGACCCCAAATAGCCAAAGGAATGTTGAAAAAGAAAACCAAAGCTGGTGGCATGACAATTCCAGATTTCAAGCTCTATTACAAAGTTGTAATCATCAAGACAATGTGGTACTGCCACAGAAACAGACACATAGACCAATGGAACAGAATAGAGAACCCAAGAATAGACCCTCAACTCTATGGTCAACTATTGTTTGACAAAGCAGGAAAGAACATCAATGGAAAAAAGACAGTCTCTTCAATAGATGATGTTAGGGAAATTGGACAGCCACATGCAGAAGAATGAAACTGGACCATTTCCTTACACCATATACAAAAATAGACTAAAAAAATCAGTGAGAGACCTAAATGTGAGACAGAAATCCATCAAAATCCTAGAGGAGAACACAGGCAGCAATATCTGTGACCTTGGCCATTCAATATCATGATAGACACGTCTTCAAAGGCAAGGGAAACAAAGGCAAAAATGAACTACTGGGATTTCATTAAGATAAAAAGCTTTTGCACAACAAAGGGAACAATCCACAGAACCAAAAGACAACCAACATAATGGGAGGAGATATTTGCAAATGTCTTATTAGATAAAGGGCTAATATCCAAAATATATAAAGAACTTATCAAATTCAACACCCAAAGAACAAACAATCCAGTGAACAGAAGACATGAACAGACATTTCTCCAAATGGCCAACAGACAAGTGAAAAAATGCTCAACACCACTCGGCATCAGGGCAATACAAATCAGAACTACAATGAGATACCACCTCACACCAGTCAGAATAGTTGAAATTAACAAATCAGGAAACAACAGATGTTGGCAAGGATACGAAGAAAGGGGAACCCTCTTGGTGGGAATGTAAACAGTATGGAGATTCCTCAAAAAGTTGAAAATAGAGTACTCTATGACCCAACAATTGCATAATGGGTATTTGCCTCAAAGATACAAATGTAGTGATCTAAAGGGGCACCTGCACCTCAATTTTTATACCAGCAATGTCCATGATAGCCAAATATGGAAAGAGCCCAGATGTCCATTGACAGATTAATGGATAAGAACACGTGGTATAAGGGATCCCTGGGTGGCTCAGCAGTTTAGCACCTGTCTTCGGCCCAGGGCGTGATCCTGGAGTCCCAGGATAGAGTCCCACATCGGGCTCCCTGAATGGAGCTTACTTCTCCCTCTGCCTATGTCTCTGCCTCTCTCTCTCTGGTATCTCTCATGAATAGATAAATAAAATCTTTAAAAAAAACACAAGGTATGTATGTATATATGTACATATATGTATATGTATATGTATATATATATATACACAATGGAATACTACTCATCATCAAAAAATATTAAATCTTGCCATTTACAATAACATGGATGGAACTAGAGGGTATCATGCTAAGTGAAGTAGGTCAGTCAGGTAAAGACAAATAGCATATGGTCTCACCATATGTGGAATTTAAGAAACAAAATAGAAGATCATAGGGGAAGAGAGGAAAAATAAAACAAGACAAAATCAGAGAGGAAGACAAACCACATGAGATTTTTAAATATATAAAACAAACTGAGGGTTGCTGGATGGGAGCAGGTTGGGAGATGGAGTAACTGGGTGATGGGCATTAAGGAGCATTCTTGCTGAAATAGCACGGGATATTATATAAGACTGATGAATCACTGACTTCTACTCTGAAACTAATAATACATTATATGTTAATTAATTAAATTTAAATAAAAAATGAATAAACTTAAAAAAAAAAAAGAGCAGAAACCTGAGACTGGCCAAGAGGGTCCAATGAAAGGGAACCTGACCTGCATTTGACCTGCATTTGTTATTGGGATTGTGTTGAGTCTCAATGTGATATCTGGTTGTACCCACATTGTTTGGATGTAATAATAATTGATCTCTCATGAGGCTGCATAGGTTTTTCTTATTGCTTATACTGGTAAAGAGTTTTTGATGTTTACTCTGTCACAGAGCAAGTAGGTGCATGATGTATGGTTCATAATTTTCATAATCTATTTCATATATTTGAAAACGTCTTTTGAGAAAATGATCATTGTCCTTTGCAATGTTGTGTGTATGTCAGCGTCCAAAGGAATAACAAATCTTTCCCCTCCCATTCCCCAACTGGGAATTCCTACATGTTCTCTTAAATAGGTCTCTTATGTCTTATGTTCTTTTCAGCAATTTGAACATCAGGTTCTTAATAGTAGTTGAAATGCTGCTCTTGGAATACTACTCAACTTTGGTGAACATCTGTATGTCTGTAAAATTCAGTTGAAGCTCTTTCTTTTGGTGTTTTATTTTGTGACTAATCCTTTAATTTAAGTTCAAATGACCAATTTGTGAACCTGAGCTAGGATCCCTGTAGGTTTGGAGCCCACCAAGTTCATTTTGTAAAGAGATCACTTTCCTCACGATCTCTGTAGGGAAAAGTAACTCCCAGAAGCCATTTTTTACCTTAAAGACATTTTTTTTTTCTGAATGGACCTCCATTTGAAAAGTTTCCTGTGACTTTTTCTGATCCTTATAGTTGCTCTTTTTTTATTCATCTTTATTTATTTCAAAAATAAATTGCTTTTAAGTTACCAAAGGACCTCGGGGCCCCTGGGTGGCTCAGTTGGTTAAGCAGCTGCCTTTACCTCAGGTCATAATCCCAGGCTCCTGGGATTGAGCCCGGCATTGGGCTTCCTGCTCCACAGGGAGCCTGCTTCTCTCTCTCCCTCTGCCTGCTGCTCCATCTGCTTATGCTCTCTCTCTCTCTCTCTCTCTCTCTGTCAAACAAATAAAATAACTTTTTAAAAGTTATCAAAGGACCTCTAACATAAAAATAGAATAGAGCATGATATGTGGACAAGTGGAAATGCTTTGAAATTCCCTTTCATTTTCCCCTCTCCCACCTTCCTTACTGACCATACTAGAGACTAGCAGGTGTTAAGGCAGACGAATGTGGATTCTCATGCAGCTGCCTGCCATCTATTCCAGTGTTGCTTCCATTTGTCTAGCCAATTGTTTCCCAACTTCCCTAAAGTCCTCCATTTTTCTTCTTGGGTATTCAGTTTCTGATTGTCCTGATAGGAGCTTGATTCCTTCCCGGTGTTGTAAAAGTTAGACAAGATGGGATCTGCAGAAGCACTGTGCCATTTTTCAGCAAGATTCCAAGATAGTTGAAGACAAATACAGTTACCGTTTGCCATGGTTGTCATTGGGTCACATATGAATGGGAAAAAATGGCATCGAGAGCTTTCTATTCTGCTGTATTTGGGTCAAATAAACTCTGAGAAGAACTAGAGATGCAACATTGTTGTCTTTGGAGAATCTCTTAACTTCATGATCCTGGAGAGCAAGCTGGCTTTGTGTTGGTCTTCTCCAGATGACCTCTCTAGAGCCCACCCTGTCCAGGGGGAAAGGTTCTGGATTATGACAATCTGTGTCTAAGGATTTAACTGTAACCTTGCCAAGTTAAGGCTTTCATTTTGCGGGAAGATTATTCTTCGTTACCATTTGTGGATCCTTGAAAAGTAGCAATAAATGGCACATTTCAAGATTCCAGATTTAGTCAGAAAAATGTGGACTAATGGAAAAATCATAGCAGATTTGGAATCAGAGAACCTATGTTTTTTTTCTCCTTTGGCCACTTATAGCTTTGGATCTTTAATGAGACTCCTAAGCATCCTGTCTTAACCATCTGCTTTGTAAAATGCAGATAACGACAGTGGCAGATTGAGGTCGTCAGCTCGGGCCTCTATATACCATGATGTATGTATACTTAGTGTTCAGTACATGTTTGTTAAGAGCATTGAGATGGGGAAGGAGGAACAAAAAAGGACTAAGATGTGGTGGGGGTGGGGATAAGAGATAATTTGGGATCTTTGCCGCTGTCAGTAAAACGTGACAAAATTTAATTGCAACCAAAGTACATTAAGGACTTTCATTTACATACTTACAGTAAAGCTATCATACTTGACAGCTGCCATCACTGTCATTTCAGGGACAGCCATAATTACACTTTAATTCATAAACTATACATGTAAACAAATTTAGGGAGACTCGGACTGTTTAACATATAAATATGGATAATTGCATAATAAAGTATACTCACATTATACTGATTGTGGCACAGTTGGTATTTTCTCTATTCGAGTATGCGAGGAAACTGGAATGCTGGCTGTTTTTCCTGCTGCATTCCCTCTGTTATTCTTTCAATTCTGTGATGCTTCAGCCTTGAATTGTGTGAAAATCTCAGTTTTCACCTGAGACCGTTCCCCATGAGTAGCTAATCAAAACCACACCAAATGGTTGTTCAGTTTTGGCTTCAGTGCTCTATCCTTCTTCCTCTGAATGAGAAATTGTCCTTCTTCATTACCTCTGTGGATTTTTCTCCATTCTTTTTGTATTTCCACAGGAAAAGCTAAGTCTCTATTTACACTAGGAATGAGTCTTAGTGTTATATTATCTTGTCATCTTTCATGTGACACGTCCAGTGTATGTCAACCTGAGGATATTCCTCAGAGTTTCAAGTCCTATGGATTCTGAAGCACATTCTTGTCAAGAGGGATAGAATGGGGGGGGGGGGGGGGTTGGTGGTGAATGCATCAGTCACATACCTGAATCTAGAGCAGGTCCTCTGACTTCTATTTTGGATCTCTGCCAAAAGTGGCCTGGACTTCCCAAATCTCAGCTGGGTTTTTTTCTTTTTTTAGTTGTGGGAATGTGACTTCCTATCTATTCAGTGAATTTCCATTTCTTCTGTGGATCCATCCTGATTGTAAGAAGAATTCATTTTTGCATTCCCTGAAACATCTCTCTAAACTCTCACCCTTGGTGAGAATTTTATTTACCCAGGTCACCCCTGTTCATTTATCAGGTATACTGTGACTTGATTTTACATATAACCGCCTTTATTTACTCTCTTCAGATAATAACACTACCCTGCCTATATTAAGGTGATTACAATGGGATGAACTCTGAAATTTAATGAGATTTTTGTGTTCCCCTTCAGAGATTTGGTTTACAATGGCACCTGGGACTATGGCATAAGAAAAGGTTAATTATTATTATTGCAATCACAGAATATTAGATTGAAAGTAACTAATAGTAGTTATAAAGTTAGGGTCTCCTGGGACATTCTCTTCGTTGTTTATTTTATTTATTTAAAGAGAAATTTAGAGGGACACCTGGGTGGCTCAGTGGTTGAGTGTTTGCTTTGGGTTCAAGGCATGATCCCTGAGTCCTGGAATCAAGTCCCACATCAGTTTCTCCGCAGGGAGCCTATTTCTCCCTCTTGCCTATGTCTCTGCCTCTCTCTCTCTCCCTCTCTGTCTCTCATGAATAAATAAATAAAATCTATTTTAAAAATAAACAAAGAGAAACTTATCTGCTTTGAAGCCTCAGAGAACTAGAAACTCAGAAAACTTAAAACTTGTTTTTTTCTGAAATGATCATAATGTATTAAAATAAGCTTTAAGCTGTTTTCCAAACAGATTATTTACATAGATTTATATGTCTCTGTACCCATTTTAAATCCATTTCATTAGTGTACAATGTACACATAATACACAATTTAAGTATACAGTCGGTTGAGGTTCGACACATGAATCCATTCAGGTAGCCCCCAGCACCACTGTGATGGTTTATAATATTTCCATCATCTTAGGAACTGTGCCCTGTTGCAGAAAATGCTCTCCTCTCCCCAACTCAGCCCCTGATAACTACTGAGGTGTTTGTCAGGATAATTTGAATTTTCTAAAATTTTATATAAATGCAGTCTTACTGCATGTAGTCTTTTGTGTTTGTTTTCTTTCACTTAAACAGATACCTTGAGATTAATCCCAGGTGTTTCAGGTATCAGTTATTTCTTCCTTTGTTTATGAAGGATTATCTATAACATAGATTGTGAAGATGTATCACAGTTGGTTTATTCATCAGATGATGGATACTTGAGTTGTTTTCAGTATTGGCCATTATGAATAAAGCCTCTAAGAACAGTTCATGCTTTTAATTTTTTTTAAGATTTTATTTATTTTTCATGAGAGACCCAGAGAGAGAGGGGCAAAGACATAGGCAGAGGGAGAAGCAGGCTCCCTGCAAGGAGCCCAGTATAGGTCTGGATCCCAGGACTCCAGGATCACGAACTGAGCCAAAGGCAGACACTCAACCACCGAGCCACCCAGGCACCCTGAGTTCATGTTTTTACATGAATATTTGTTTTCACTTCTCTTAGATACATTCTGAGAAGTGGGATTACTATGTTTAAATGATAAGAATATGTCTAATTATAAGAAACTATCAAGATGCTCTCCAGAGTCATTGTATCATTTTCATTTGTATTGGCAATATATCAGACTCTCACAGTCCCACATCCTTAATAATGCTTGGCATTGTCAGTCTTTTTAATTTTAGCCAGTCTAGTGCATGTTGATGGAATAACCTAATGTATTATATTTTTTTATTTTTTAAGCTTATTTGATGTATAACTGTGACAAATGAAATTGCACATATTTAAAACATACATCATGAAGATTTGACATAAATATATATGTTGGGAAATGATTACCACAATCAATTAATTGACACATCCTTCACCTCATATAGTTACCATTTTTTTCGTTTTTGTTTTTGTTTTTGTTTTGGTGAGCATGTTTAAACTGTCTACTGGTTAGCAAATTTCAAGCACACAATTCAGCACTATTAACTGTAGTCACTGTGCTGGACATAAGATACCCAGAGCTTATTCATCTTATAACTAACTTGGTGCCTTTGCCTAGTATCTCCCCATTATCCTCTATTCCATATATGAGTGAAAACTTAATATATTTGTCAGATATGTTCATTGACTATCTACAATAGTCAAAATATGACACAGTTCAAGTGTCAATTGATGAATAAAGATGTAGCATATATATGCATATATACAGACACACACATACATTTATATACAATGGAATATTATTCAGCCATAAAAAATAATTAAATCTTGCCATTTACAACAACATGGATGGAGCTAGAGCATATAATGCTAAGCAAAATCAGTCAGAGAAACACAAGTACCATATGATTTCATTCATATGTGGAATTTAAGAAACAAAACAACTGAGCAAAGTGAAAAAAAAGAGAGAAATGCAAACCAAGAAACAGACTCAACTCTAGAGAACAAACTGATGGTTCCCAGAGGGGAGGTGTGTGAGGGATCGGTAAAATAAGTGATGGGAATTCAGGAGCACATTTGTTGTGATGAGCAACAGGTGTTGTGTGGAAGTGTTAAATCACTATATTGTAACACCTGAAACTATTATCATATTTTATGTTAACTAACCGGAATCTAAATAAAAGTTTTTTTTTAAAGGTAATATATTTTTTAAAAAACATGCTATGCTGATGGAGACAGAGGTAGTTGATGGCATCTGAAACTTGAGAATATTTATTGTCGGAGAGCATTTTCTATTGGATCAATGACTTAAAAAAAGGATGAAAAGTTTTTTAAGTATTATTTTTTCCTTTAAATAAGGCAAAATACCAAGCAAATCCCCCAGGAACCCCTAGCAGATTTGTTTGGCACCTTCTAAAACTTCATAATTGTGATTAGGTAGTTCAAAACCAACATTCTAAAAAAAAAAAAAAAAAAGGAAACAAATCAACATTCTTTTGTAACAATATTATTAATTAACTTTCTTTGACCTGTATCCCCAGGAGCTATTTTCTTCTAAGTCTCTAAGGCAAATAAGCCCAGGAAAAAACATAGTTCATCCACTTACAAAAGAAGAGAAAATTTACATAAGAAAGGAAGCTTTATAGAGAAAAAGAACAGGATAACTTTTAAAAAAATATTCAAGTCACTTTTAATCTGCTGATTTAGAGTATTCGAGGCCATTTAGTAAGCGGAAAATTTAATACTCTAGGAACCGTGAAGTTGGAACAAGACATCAAAAACTATATTAAGTCCCCGTCACTGGGCTGTCACTTGGCAAGAATGATGTAAGAAGGATTCTGCATCAGCCAATTCTGAGTTACTGTATGAGGTTCTATACCCAAAACAACCTGGCTTCTAAATAATTCTAACGATTGAGAATTAACCAAAGACTCAAAACTAGCCTTCTTGAAAGGGGAAAAATACCTGTGAATAGAGAATCAATGATTTTCTGGGATAATTCTTTCAAATAGAGTCAGGGATGATCTACTCTAATCCAGCTGATTAATGCCTGCAAGTTTTTCAAGCCTCTTAATATTTTGCCACCACATTCTCTGCCTGCAAAACCAGACTCTAGATTCATTTCTGTGTGGCACTCACTGGGAAGTTAGGGAGCAAAGGGGATTTCTAGATCATGGAGGTATTTAAGGGCTGCCATTTTGAAAAAAGGTCAGTATTTGGTTCGAAAAGTCAGAGCATGAGCATTTATTTGGAATTTACAAAGAAAGATTTTTCTATTCAACATAAGAGCTTTTTATTCAGCCAGTGCTAAAGCAAGATAGAGATTTCCCCCTCACTGAATTATCCAAGCCATGGCTGAATGTAAATGGTGGGGAGGATGCTAATCACAAGGACACATATTGGGGTTGGGTGGTTCAGTGACCCAGTAAATTTTATTTTATCTTTAAGAGATATTTCTATGAACTAGACATAAAAATAGAAGTGGCAAAAGAAAAATTTCAAAGTACAATATTTAGAGTAAATTCATGCACACATAATATCACAATTGGAGCCTCTTACTATGTCTACATGTACAAAACATGCTTGGAGAATCTTACATCATCTATACAATTGGTGAAATGTAAGTAAACTTTTTCATCTATGTTTTATTTACTAATACATTACTCTTGTTAAATGTATCTTCTCATGTATAGTCTCGCTAAAATCTGTCATATTCTTAGTGGGATCAGATGCAAATCTGGGGGATTCATGTTAAGAGTGCACTAAAAATATTCCTCAGTTCCAAATTAAACTTTCCATAATTTATTGCTATTTATTCAAGAAACAGTTTGCCCTAATTATTCACCTCCTTTAAATTTATCTCAATCCTTTCCAAACGAATTTTTTAACAAGAATCTCTTAATATTGTCACGTGTTTGATTTAATTTAAACCTCACAGTAGCTTATCTTGAATGTTGTATTTATCTAACACTTTAATCTGAAAGTGTGAACTATCATTTGTCTGTTGAACAACTTCATGGAAATAACAAGATGACACACACAAAAAAACAGACACGCAGTACCTCAGAGAGAAAGTTCATATGAGATTTCACACACTATTATACTGGTATAGATATTCATGATTAGCCACTTATGTGCAGTAATTTATAGGATCATTTGAGAGCTTGTTTACTAGAGCATAGATTAGAATCTTCATAGTGGGAAAGGGAATTGAAAACTAACTGGCAGCAGGACTTTAAGACATTGAATGGATCTTGTGAATGTGTAGTCCAACATTCTGATTTTTCAGATAAGAATACTGAAGTCCAGGCTGTCCCTGGCTGGCATAATTTGACGAGTTTGAACACACACACCTTCATAATATCATCACCAAAATTAAGGCAACACATACACTCAACACCTCCTAGAGTTTCCTTTACACAATCATGCTACCGTGAGATATTTAGCCAGTTGATTAGCATTGGTAATTTAGATGATCGACATTTCCTTCCTGTATAGATAATGACTGAGTAAATGTTCTTGCACGTAAATCACATAAAATTCATCAAATTATGAGTATTAAATATGGACTGTTCTTTGTTGTATTTTTTTAAGATTTTATTTATTCATGAGAGACACAGAGAGAGAGAGAGAGGGAGAAGTAGGCTCCTCACAGGGAGTCTGATGTGGGACTCGATTCCAGGACCCCAGGATCACACCCTGAGCCAAAGGCAGACACTGAACTGCTGAGCCACCCAGATGTCCCTCTTTATTGTTTTTAAGATTTTATTTTTAAATGACATCTACACACAACATGGGACTTGAACTCATGACCCCAAGATCGAGTCCCACTCTTCCCCAACAGAGCCAACCAGGTCCCTCATGTGCAGTTCTCTTTATATCAATTGTACTGCAAAAAAAAAAAAAAAAAAAAAAAGCCGATTTAAAAAAATGAGTGTGCAGAGTTCTAGTAATTGACATGGATTATTATATACAAAAAAAGAAACATTGGAAAAGTCAGTTACAAAATAGTATGTCAGCATCGTTTATTTTAGATACACATATGTATGTAATTTAATTTTGAAACAGGCTGGAAATACATTCGTCAAAATGTTGTCCCTGTATCTCTAACAGATTTGCTTACAGATTAAAATTTTCTTTTTTATATTTGCATATTCTAATTTTTTGCACTGAAAAATGTGAAGTTTTTTTTTTTTTTGTAGTGGGAAACAAAAAATGAAATAGGAAGGCAAAATTTTTATGTTGGAAAAGGGGTAGAGAGGGAGATGGGAAATGGAAATTGAGAGGTATAAACTCTATTTGTTAAGAATGAGCTAAGTAAAATCTAGACCAAAAAAGAGCATTGAGGTTAAAGCCTGGATGCTTTTAACCTGAAATGGGGATATCTGTGCCAAAGAACATTTCTCAGATACCAGGATAAAGAATAACTAGATGATCTTGATGCATAGTTTTATGATTTCAACTAATCAAGTAAATGGAGTGAGCTAAATAAATTACCTCTATTTTCCCCTCTTGTGTATAATCTGTACCTCTCTGATTTTATCACAATTATATCATGTCCCCTTAAATAATCAGCCAGACATAAGGGAGACAAAGAAAAATACCATATGATTTCACTTACATGTGGAATCTAAAAAACAAAACAAATGAATAACAGACTTGTAAATACAGAGAACAAGCTGGTGATTGTCAGAGAGGAGGTGATGGAGGAATGTGATTAAGAGGGTCAAATTTCCAGTTATAAAATAAATATGTTACAGGGATGAAAAGTATAGCATATGGAATATAATCAATAATATTGCAATAACGTATGGTGGTGACACATGGTAACTACACTTATCATGCTCAAACGAAGTAATGCATAGGATTATTGAATGAATATGTTGTATACTTGAAACACTGTGGATTAATCATCCTTCAATAAAAAATAATAATCAACCAGATATATGATGTATAGCCTACATACTTCACAGAATTTGTAGAAGATAGGTTTTGGACACAGGGCATAATCTAAAGATAAGATAAGCAGCACCATGCCCTTTTGATGTGTCACCTAAAGTGATGAGCAGGAACCATGAATCATTGTTCCTTTCAGATATTTCTGGTCTGTTTCCATAGATCTATATATGCAAGGAAAAGACTCAAAATGGACTCTGGAGATCACCAAATATCAGAAAAAAGAAATCAACCTTTATCTCTTACTCGTGGCAGGTCACCAATGTCAAGTGCCCAAGGGAAGAAAATTTGTTCTAGAAAGGGCTGGAAAGTATTTAAAAAGATTTCTCTCTCAGTAACTGTAAACTTCAGAAAAATAGTTCTAGTTAAAGTGTGGGTCGAGGGCGCTTGGGTGGCTTAGTGGTTGGGCATCTGCCTTTAGCTCAGGTCGTGATCCCAGGGTCCTGGGATCAAGTCCTGCATCCGGCTCCCCGCAGGGAGCCTTCTTCTCCCTCTGCCTATGTCTTCGCCTCTCTCTGTCTCTCATGAATAAATAAATGAAATATTTAAAAAATAAAGTGTGAGTCAGGTCTTCATACCACATTTTATTTATTTATTTATTTATTTATTTATTTATTTATTTATTTATTTATCTATCTATCTATTTTATTTATTTATTTATTTTCATACCACATTTTTAACCAGGAAAATGAAGCTGGCTGCAATGAAGAGAAGAGAAATTTCATTTAATGAGAATGAATAGAACTGTATTACTGAAAGAAAGCTTCAAAAAATTTTTAATTCACTCTTCTCCCTTGTTTTATGGGAAAAGTTGTGTCGAAATGGTATTTTGATTTTCCCAAGGATGCCCAATAATGACTTTCCAATAGAGGGTTGACCCGTCTCCCAGTGGAAGACACTCTCCATAACACATTTCCAACAGATATTTGTAAAATTTCGTCCTGAGCTGATTTTCCTTTTCTTGCTTCTTAAGGGAGACCCTGCCCACCTCGTAGCCATAGCCATGGGGAATTGGAGCATAGTGACCGAATTTACCCTAATTGCCTTCCCTGTTCTCTTAGAGCTTCGAATCTTCCTCTTTGTGGTTCTTTTGCTGACTTACACACTAACAGCAACAGGAAACATTATCATCATCTTCCTAATATGGACTGATAATCGCCTGCAAACTCCAATGTACATTTTCCTCAGTAATTTGTCCTGTCTAGATATTTTATATACCACGGTCATTACCCCAAAGTTGCTAGCCTGCCTCCTTGGAGAGAAGAAAACCATATCCTTTGCTGGCTGCATCACTCAAACATATTTCTACTTCTTTCTGGGGACAGTGGAGTTTATCCTCTTGGCGGTGATGTCCTTTGACCGCTACGTGGCCATCTGTAACCCCCTGCGCTACACCACCATCATGAACAGCAGGGCCTGCCTACTGCTGGTTCTGGGCTGCTGGGTCGGAGCCTTCCTCTCCGTGTTGGTACCAACCATTGTAGTGACAAGGCTGCCTTATTGTAGGAAAGAAATTAATCATTTTTTCTGTGACATTGCCCCTCTTCTGCAAGTGGCCTGTGTAGACACTTACCTCATTGAGCAGATAAACTTCCTTCTATCTGCCCTCGTCATCCTGAGCTCCCTAGCATTCACAGCTGGGTCCTACACCTACATCATCTCTACCATCCTGCGCATTCCCTCAGCCCAAGGCCGCCAGAAAGCTTTTTCTACCTGTGCTTCTCACATTACGGTTGTGTCCATTGCTTATGGGAGCAACATCTTTGTGTATGTGAGACCCAGTCAGAACTATTCCCTGGATTTTGACAAGGTAGCTGCTGTCCTCATTACAGTGGTGACCCCTCTTCTGAACCCTTTTATTTATAGCTTAAGAAATGAAAAGGTGAAAGAAGTGTTGAGAGAGACAATGAACAGAATCATGTCCTTGATACTAAGGAAAACTTGACATTCGTGTTTAGTATATCACACAACGTTTCTTATCTTCAATACATTCATTCTGCATCAATATAGTACCATGTTGACATTCCAGAAACCTGAGACTGTGTCAACAGGATGAGCAATGACTGTACCAAACTGAAGGAAATTCTGCTTACATCTAGAAAAAAAAAAATCTAAGCCATAAAAAAAAAAAAAAAATCTAAGCCATCAACTTGTATATTCAAGGCTTTAAACCATGAAACATTACCTAAATAGGATCTAGAGTTTCCCAGATCTAATCTCAGCTAAATCAGTGTGTTTTCTAGATGACTTTGACCATGTCACAACTTATCTAAGCCTTAATGTCTCCATCTCTAAATGAAATAATAGATAATAAAACATCACTACTTGTAGGAAGACAGTAAAGTTAGAACATTTAAGCTTCTTGGATTAGGCATTCTTGAAAATTTCAAGAGTTTCAGTTTTCACCTACACATACCACTAAAATTAGAACAATGCAAAGATTAGCATGGCCCTGCAGAAGGATAACATGCAAATTCATGAAACATTCCATATCATTTGGTGGCAGATGGTAATTAGACTTGTCATTTCATAATGTATAAAAATATAGAGTCACTATGATGTGTACCTGAAACTAACTTGTGTGTCAATTACATTTCAATTTTTTTTAAAAAAAAGGTACTTAAAAAAAAAAAAAAGCAAACCTGAGTGAAAGGTGGAGATATTTGCTGAGAAAAGGAACATAAGAAAGGCAGGTCACAAATGACTTTGGTAAAATATTTAATAGAATTTGGGGGGTAAAAGCCAAAATGAAGTAGGTACAATAATCTGAATATATAAAGAAACAATATAAATACAATCAATATTTTCAAGCAGGTTAGCTGAGATTATAAGCAGTATGATAATATAAAGGAAATGTGTGTTAGAAAATATTTTCTAAGAGGAGATGTGTTTGCTTTTTTCCAATACTAATTGGAGGAGGATAGTCGTGGCCTTAGGCTGAGGCAACAGGAGAGCATGAATGACTACTTTGATGGGTTACCCAAATGACCAAAGGTGAGGACATCAAGAACATGAAGGAAAGGATAGTTATTGGCAGAAGTTTGTATTACATACTAATAAATATGAATGGATGAATTCAGAAGTGGAACCTATAGCAACCAGGTGAAAATTGTCACAGTCCTTTGTGACGGATGGCCCAAAATGAACCTTAAGAAGAGGCTTAGCACCTAACTTTGGGTAGAAAAATGGCCAAAGAAAAAGTATAATTTATGTGTGAAGAATAGAGCAAATGACCTAGATCCCCATCCATCACATTCCTATTTATTTGTATGTAATACAAACTTCCACCAATAACTATCCTTTCCTTCATGTTCTTGATGTCCTCACCTTTGGTCATTTGGGTAACCCATCATAGTAGTCATTCATGCTCTCCTGTTGCCTCAGCCTAAGGCCACGACTATCCTCAGACATTGAATAACAAGCAGTGGAGGATCACGATTGCTGCAAGAGGGAATTGAAGTGAGCCTACAACTGCCCTGGGGTGCAGCCTAAATGCAGTTTCTAGACGGCAGCATGGGGCTGGAGCATTCAACCAGAGGCTGGCAGGGTCTCTGAATTGAGCAGAGATCAGAGTTTGGGAAGGTGGGTGACTTGTCTTTGTAGAGAAGAGGAGCAGGGATGAGAGACATACACAGAAAGAAAACTCTGGAGATAGGCAGAAGGATATCCTCAAGACTTCAGCTAAGTATAGAGCTAAGCATCCATTTAAAAAAAAATAAAACAAAAACAAAAACAAAAAAACAACCTGAAGGTGCAAAAGGATCCATGAGAAATAAATAAATAAATATTTTTTTTGTGATCACAAAGGGATGGACAGAGTTTTTTTTTCCTAGCAACCACAGTGAAAATTGAAACTACATGAGGCATAAGATAAAGTAATGGGGATAAATTACGCCAAAAGCAAAAGAAAACCCAGGTTTTTCTTGAAAGAGTTTCAAAATGAGATTTGAAAGGATTAACTTGATCCACAAGTAACTGAAGTGCCAAGGAGAACAACGTCTAACATGCCTTAAAAGAATTCAACCGATTCCAACACTTAACAAAGTAAAATACACGGCATCCAAACAAAAATGTGTAGGCAAAACAAAGAAGTAGGATATTGTAACACATAACCAGAAGGGAGGTCATCGACAAAAACAGACCCAGAAATGATGGGAATTACCAAGCAAAGAATATTTAAGTAGCTACTATAAATACATTCCATATGCCTGAGAATGTAGAATGTAAAATGATTTAATGGTGAAATCATTAAATGCATAAAATTAAAAATGACTAAAAGCATTTATGATATAACTACTCTCAAACAGTGGTCATAACCCTGCTCTATCATAACCTCCCCCTTCATCCTGCACTTTTAAAATCTTTATTTGTATTATTCAATGTTTTGTTAACAACCATTATTCTCAGACAGAATTGGCCATGATGATACCATATTCTCAAAGTATTAGACAAAGAGCTTTGTAGGAAATGTTTTTGCCTGAAATGCAATATACATAAACTATAGACAAAATGCCCAAGGTTTCCACTAGTTCTTCTACCCTTGATCTTGCATGCAAGATTACGTGTAATAGTTGGGACGCAATTTCCTCGTGACCTCACCAGTCTGTGAACATGAAGCAGGTCACAATAAAATTCCAAATGTCACTGGTGCTCGCCCTTCTCACCCAGACCATGTACCATAGGTTCTCACTCTCCTATGCGATTCCAAGTATTTCTTGGAATCCCCAAGAGATGTTTCATGTATAGTTATGAACTGTCACTTAATATTATCTGGCTCTGTCTGTCCTTTGCTGATTTATACCATCTTTGAAGTGGCTTGAAAATACAACTTTCTCATTGTCACTGCAGACTACTTCCTCAGTAAGAAAGTGGAAATAAGTGACAAAGAAGCTTTCAATGTCTTTGAGTGATCCTAAAATACCAGACCACTGAGATGCCAGAAATGCTGCTCTGAGCTCTGATATACCTGCTGTAGTTAGGGACACTAAGCCGTATCCCAAGCAGAAGTCAGGAGAACCCCCATTATCCACCTGGGCACAGATGTAAGAAGGCTTATGCCCTGTATCCCAAAGAGCCCCTCACTTTCTTCAAACAGCCCCTTTGTTTATAAGATTTAAAAATGATGGAGCACCTGGGTGGCTCAGCTGCTTGAGGGTCTGCCTTCAGCTCAGGTCATGATCTCAAGGTCCTGGGATAGAGCCCTGCATCAGGATCTCCACTCAGTGGGGAGCCTGCTTCTCCCTCTCTCTCCTCCTGTTGCTCCCCCTGTTTGTTCTCTCTCTCTCTCTCTCTCTCAAATAAATAAAATCCTTTTAAAAAAAAAGATTTAAAAATGAACCCACAGGGCTTGGGTAGACAACCAATATCTGAGACAGATGTCACGTTATCTTCCCCACCCTGGTGTTACCCACACATGTCCACCACCCCCAGCTGAAATTCTCATATAAGTTTATGGACTCAGAATTTCTTTACCTGCCAATGTGTCACATAGTCTCCACTTGACACCCCTAAGTCAAACAGAATTCAAATGTAGTATATTTGAATATCTGAGATGACTTTGTAAGAACTCTCATATCCCTTTCAATTCATGCCCCTGTCCTTTGGATAAACTGAAGAAACAACTAAAGCAAAGCTGTGCATGCTTGGTATTACCCTACATGAAACAGACACAAAGAAGAGTAAGATATTAAATTTCTTGGAATTGGAGTGCTCATGAATGCCTTAGAAGTTTGAAAGTGATTAGCATCTATTAGAAAAATTCTCTAGAGATTTTTATATTTATGAATTTAACCCCTAGTTTTTAATATAATCAAACGGAAAAGAAAGATTCAATGATAAATCCATCTTAGCGGCAAACTGATAATCCATGAAAATCCATTCTCTTAACTAAATTGAATTTAAATAAAACCAAAAAAGAAGAAGAAGAAGAAGAAGAAGAAGAAGAAGAAGAAGAAGAAGAAGAAGAAGAAGAAGAAGAAGAAGAAGAAGAAGAAGAAGAAGAAAAGAAAGAAAAGGAAAGGAAAGGAAAGGAAATCCATTCTCTCAATTAGTAATTTGCCAGGTATAGATCTTACTGATAGAAATTTGATGCTCTGCCCTTTAAATACCTAATCACAAGGCACCTGGATGGCTCAGTGGTTGAGCATCTTGATTTGGCACAAGTTGTGATCCCTGGGTCCTGGGATCCAGTTCCACATCGCCCCCCCACACACACACCCCCGCAGGAAACCTGCTTCTCCCTCTGCCTATGTCTCTACCTCTGTGTGTGTCTCTCATGAATGAATGAGAGAAAAGAAGAGAGAAGAGAAAGAAGAGAAGAGAAGAGAGGAGAGGAGAGGAGAGGAAAGGAGAGGAGAGGAGAAGAAGAGAAGAGGAGAGGAGAGGAGAGGAGAGGACCGGAGGGGAGGGGAGGAGAGGGGAGGGAGGGAGGGGAGGGGAGGGGAGGGGAGGGAGGGGAGGAGAGGAGAGGAGAGGAGGAGAGGAGAAGAGAAGAGAGAGAAGAGAAGAGAAGAGAAGAGAAGAGAAGAGAAGAGAAGAGAAGAGAAGAGAAGAGAAGAGAAGAAGAGGAGAAGAGAGAGAAAGAAGAGAAGAGGCCTAATCATTTTTTTGTTTGTTTTCATAATCATCATAAGAAGTTCTTGATCTTCGCAGGGTTAAATTTGAAAAATAAGTTTCATTCGCAACACACTCCAACCACAAGGGGGAGAACAAGACACACACAGCACCTGTCACACAGACACACGCAAAACCCCCAAGCACTTTACCTCCTCCTGTCAGAGGGGTTGTAATTACCCAGTTAACTGAATTGTGGTATTCCAGGGGATCACGGCTCACATTGTACTCTATGACATATTTCAAATTCAGGATCTATAAAGCCTATGTGTTCGGGGGCTTTAGATGTGATAAGCGCATCAGTTAAAATGGTTAAGAATCCTTGGAATCCATTTTTTCAGAGAAGTATATATACTGCACATATATATGGTTCAGTAAGAGAGACCTTCCTCCTACTGAGGAAGACAGGTTGCCCTTCCCCTATGATAATTCCCACATTAAACTATTATTGGTACAGGGCAGAGAGACATGACGTCTTTATTGAAGGCATGTGGCTCTAGGTCTTACAGACAAATTCTTTTTTTTCTCCCCCTAGTGTGCTTTCCCTTGGATTCTTTCCATACTTTTTCTTTTCTTTCTTTAATCTTTGAATATTTTGAAATATTTATTTTTTATAAACAAAATATTTCTCTCTGAAAGCTCATACCCAAAAAGTAATTTTATAAAAATGTAAAATGACTTATGCCCTTGTCCATTAAAGTAACCTCAATGATCTAAATATTGAAAATTAATAAAAAAAGAAAATTAATATCAATAGAATGAATATTTTTATATGTACTTTAATCAGTTTTTCTAAGAATGCATCTTTTTCCATTCAGTATTACTTTTTAAACATGTCAACAACTGGGGCACCTGGGCGGCTCAGTTGGTGAAGCTCCGACTCTTGATTTCAGCTCAGGTCATGATTTCAGGATCTGAGATCAGGCCCCACAGCCAGCTTGGCACTCAGCAGGGAGACTGAGATTTTCCCTCTCCTTCTGCCTTTCCTCCCATTGTGCATGCACTCTCTCTCACTCTCAAAACAAATAAATAAATAAACATTTCAACAACAAAAAATCTACAATTTTTTTCAAGTCTGCCTTTTTCTTAATTAAAAAAACTATACATACACAGAGTGACTGAAATACAGCTGTTTTCATCATGGGCTAATGGTGGATGTAATGAAATTTAGGGGAATTATTATCTTCGTTTCTGTAGCCACTTTAATTTTATACTGTTTGAAAGGCATTTAGATTTTGGTTGCATTTTGTTCAGAGTAAACCAACAATGTTCAACCAAACTTTTAACAAATGGAATGCCCAATAGCTTCACATTTTGAGGTGTTAGGAAATAGCAATTATTGAAAATGGAGTTTGCAAACATTAAGACATTGAAATTTATACATACTAAAGCAAGGGAAGAGTTGAGCAAGCTATAAAATTAAAACTCCAATGGCATACAATACTTAATTTTGAAATCCTTTTAATTTTTTAGGGTAATTTTGTGTATACATCCAGTTTGTTTTAAGGAAACAGATTTCTAGAATTAAAACTATTTAGTCTTGAAAAATATGAATGTTTTTAAAATTTAAATTGCCTTCCACAAAGTTTATATTAGTTTTAACTGCCAAATACTGTTTATAGAAACTACCTCTGACTTAAAACATACTCCTGAAAGAGTATAGTAGGCTCATCAAGATATAATCTCAGAAAACAAAGGTAGACTGATAGATAATAATATTAGTTAGTGAATAATTAATACTAAGTATGTCGTGATAGATTGCATTACTTTAAGAGTAATTTTTTTATTATAGTAGCAAGACTACTTCACATGAGATCTACCTTCTTAGAATTTTAAGTGTACAATATAGGATTGTAATCTATAAGCACAACTTTGCACAGCAGATCTCTAGAACTTGTTTAACTTACATAACTCAAACTTTAGATCTTTGAACAGCAATTACGCCCAGCCCCTGGCAACCACCATTCTATTCTCTGTTTCTTTTAATTTGGCCATTTTAGATTTTTCAAATAACTAGAATCATGCAGTATTTGTCCTTCTGCAAACTGCCTTACTTCATAATGGACTTCAAGTCCATCCATGTTGCAGGATGGTAGGATTTCCTTCATTTTTGAGGCTGACATTCAGCTATATACATTCCATTTAAGGTATACAGCACCCTTTTCTTTATCCATTAGCCATCAGTGGACACTTGGGTTGTTCCCATATCTTGACTATTGTCAATAATGCTACAATGAACAGGAGAGTTTAGAGGAGGAAAATGTTTTCTTCTCCTATTCCAAGTTCTTTGTCTGGACTAATAATTGGTATCAGACTGGGGCACCTGGGTGGCTCAGAGGTTGAGCATCTGCCTTTGGTTCAGGTCAAGATCCCAAGATCCTGGGATCAAGTCCCACATCAGACTCCCCACAGGGAGCCTGCTTCTCCCTCTGCCTATGTCTCTGCCTCTCTCTCTGTGTCTCTCATGAATAAATAAAATCTTTTTTTTAATGATATAAGACAGATTAACAGAAGAAAACCGAATTTAATTCCATATTACTGAAGTCACACAAAGAGGGCTCTGAGAAAATCAGGCAAATGAGGTTTGTATGCCATCCTGAGTTAGAGAAGGGGAAATGGGAAAAGCAAATGTTTGCCAGGTGGAGAAGTCATTAAGTTAAAAAAAAATAGAATCTTTGGTGGTAGCTCTCTTTCTGGCACAGGCTCCCTATCTAAATTCTTTTAGGCAATTAAAGAGGAGGTAAAAAGCTCTCCTTGAGTCTATTGGACCTTGATCGTCTTCAGCTAAAAATAATCTGCATGCTAAAGTGGCACAGTCTTGGGCGCTTGCTCTAAACCCATCGGGGTGCAGCAATCCTGATTCAAGATTGTGATTTCAAATAGTTTGGATATATACCCAGATTTCTGGATTATGTAGTAGTTCTATTTTTAATTTTTTGAGGGACCTGCATACAGTTTTCCATAGTGGCTGCACCATCTTATATCACATCAATGGTGTCCCTGGGTTCTAGTTTCTTCAATTCTTGCCAACACTTGCTGTCTTTTGTTTTTGTAAAATACCCATTTTAACAGGTGTGAGTTTATATCTCATTTTGGTTTTGATTTGCATTTCCCTGATGATTAGTAATGGTGAGCATCTTTTTCATATACCTATTGGCCATTTTTATGTCTTCTTTGGAGAAATGTTTATTCTTTTGCCCACTTTAATCAGCTACTTGGGGGATTTTTTGCTACTGAAATATAGGAAATCCTTATGTATTTTGGATATAATCTTTTATTAGATACATGGTTTGCAAATTTTTCTCCCATTCTGTTTCTGTCTTTTCAAGCTGTTGATTTTTTCTTTTATCATGCAGAAGCTTCTTCGTTTGAGGTAGTTCCACTTGTTTATTTTTGGTTTTGTTGTCTATGCTTTTGGTGTCAAATCATTGCCAGTCCCACATCATGAAGTTTATCCCGTTTTCCACTGTAAGCAGCCTTACAGTTTGAGATCTTATGTTTAAATCTTTCAATCCATTTTGAGCTGATTTTTATAGATGATGTGAATCCAGTTTCATTCTTTTGCATGTGGATAGCTAATTTTCTCAACATAATTTACTAAAGAGACTGTCCTTTCCCCTGTCCTTTCCCCATTGTGCATTCTTGGCTCCTTTATCAAATATCAGTTGAGTTTATATGCAGGGATTACATATGGACTATTTTGTTTATTAAAAAGAAAAACCACAGGCCCAAAATGGAGTCACTTAGGCCGAGTCAATGGCCTATTAAGTCTGGGGCTTAATATCTAACCTAACTGTAATTTCAACCTCCCCCAGTAATGTAGTCTTAACTGATCAGTCAGGAATTTTCTGGTCAGGACCAAAGAGGTAATCAGTGACATGGACCTCTCCATCCCCCAGAGGAAGATGAGGTAATCTGCATGATAAGATCCACTACTCCTTCCCTTAAGGGAACATGATCTTGCCTGAAACAATCCCTTCTTTTCCCTTTGCTAATTATCCCACTCTCTCTCTGTTTATAAAAATCCTTCCATTTTGTAGAGCTCCTTGGAGCTTTTTGCTGATTGCTAGGTGTGATGCTGCCTGATTCATAATCACTTGATAAAGCCAATTAAATGTTCAAATTCAGCAGAAGTTTGTTTTTTAACATGTTTCATTAACATGTTTTAAAGCCAATTAAATGCTCAAATTCAGAGTAGAAGCTTGTTTTTCAACATGTTTCATTGGTCTATATGTCTGTTTTTATGCCAGTGCCATACTGTTTTGATTACTGTGGCTTTATGATATACTTTAAAAATCAAGAAATGTGAAGCTTCCAGCTTTATTCTTTTTCAAGATTGCTTTAACTATCCTGGAGTCTTTTGTGGTTCCATATGAATTTAGGATTTTTTTTTCTATTTCCTTAAAAAAAATTACCATTAAGACTTTGATAGGGATTACATTGAATCTGTAGATCACTTTGGGTAGGATAGACACTTAACAATATTAAGTCTTCCAATCCATGAACATAGATGCCTTTCCATTATTTATTAATGTCTTCTTTAATTTCTTTCATCAGCAATTTATAGTTTTCAGTGTGCAAATCTTTCACCTCCTTGGTTAAGTTTATTCCTAAGTGTTTTATTTTTTGTATACTATTATAAGTGGGATTATTTATTTTTTGGATATTGTTAATGAATAAAAATGCAACTGATTTTTCTATGTCAATCCCCTTCTTTTTCTTTATGCCATCAAAATAGGAAGATATCAAGGACCAATATTAGAGTGTAATCCTGAGGTGTCAACTGAAGCTACTTTTAATGGTGGATCTACCTTCTTTTATAGGCAGGAGAAGTCTTGGCATCAAAGTCTCACATCAAAGAAATACATTAAGATTGCACTCCAAGACTAGTGACAAAGAGCATTTCTTTCCTGGCCTTATCGTCTAGGCACTCGTGGGAGAAGCTGCAGCTGCTATAGACAGCTGGTTGCAAAATTGAGAATTTGGTATCATGGGTCCCAGCCATCTCTCTTTCTATTGATTTCCACCTTAGACAAAAATTTTAAATTTTTGAGAGAAATGTATTGAGCATACATGAGAATTTGAGTTTTTATTATTTACAGATTATATTTTGGATAACAGAAATGAAGACTTTAGAGATACAGGTCATAATAGTTGGCTTTTGAAAAATTCAATAACTTACATAGCAATTTACTTCCAACTTCCAACCTAGAAGGGTCCTGGTGTTGAAGTAGAATCAGGTTCACAGAATGGAGAACTCAAATTTCATTTAATAAAGAATATTTTTTAAGACTTTATTTATGTAACACCGAGAGAGAGAGCATGGGGGTAGGGGCAGAGGGAGAGAGAGAACCAGGCTCCCCTCTGAGCAGGGAGCCCAATATGGTGCTAGATCCCAGGGTCCCAGGTTCATGACTCAAGCCAAAGGCAGATACTTAACCATCTGAGGCACCCCAACAAGTAACAATTTTTAAGAAAGTGAGAAACAGAAGTCTCCTATATCAAGTGTGACAAGGAGGTCCTAAATGGGCCAATTCTATAAACTTATAAAATATAATCATTTCTACAAATATTAGTAAGGCATCAGTGATATAAACTGGCAATTTGGGCCTAGGTCACATGGCATATTGATAGAAAGTCCAAGTGCACTCTCTGTTCTTCATGCATGAGAACATTCTGCAAGTCCACAATGCCAGGAGGCCACTGGCAGGAGGAACACACAGCTGTCTTCTATCCATGGATCATCATTGAACTGAGAAGTTAAGAGCAGCTGACAGGAACAGCTGAGGCTTACAACAAGCTGGCACAGATGAGAAGAGTGAAAACCTGACCAGGAATGAACTCTATGAAACCTGGAAGTGGCAGACTAGATGGTGGTTTAGAAATAACCCTTGAATGGGAATCAGATACTCTGGGTTCCAGTCATGGTCCAGCCACAAACTAGATCAGTAGCTTCACATAAGTCACTAAATTTCTGAGTTGCTTCCATGATAAAAGATGTGATTGTGTTTTATATATCAGGCCTTCATCCAATTCTATAACAGTGCTTCTCAAACTCAAATACACATACCAATTACCTGAAGAACTTCTGAAAAATGTAGATTCTAATCTACTAGATCTGATGTGGAGCTCAATCTTTTGCATTTCCAATTAGCTCCAATGAGATGCAATGCTATTTCTTTGCAGGTTGTGCTCTTGTAGAAAGGCACCCGAATTTGCTGGTTCAATACTCCTAGGCAGGATCAATCAATAAGGGAACATTAAGTGTCTGATTGGCCCTTTCAAATAAAGGGCTGAAGAAGGAAAGTAAGTAGAAGAGAGATTAGGCCAGGAAATTTGACAAAGGTCAAAGCACAACCCCAAAATATAAGGAACTGAAGTCAGGGCTTACCATGCAAGTAGATGTTCAATGGTTGTGTCAAATATCAAAATATATGAGCATTGCTAAGAACTTTTGAGTCAGTAAGGAACAGCAGCCCTAGGGGAATTTCATTTGTCAAGTGGGTTATGCTGCTAATGGTTAAAAATACTTGTAAAAAATAGTCTCCTAATTGGTCATTTGTGTATTAAACTTGCCCAAAGAGTACTTTGTTGAAAAGAAGTCTTAGTTTTGAGATAACTCAAATTTATCAATTCTTTGAGTTATAATTTATAGCTTTGAACTTTAGTTTAATCAAAACAAAAGCACTCACCCCAGATTACAAAGCCATTCTCCTACATTTTCTTCTGTACAATTTTGTTTTGTTTTGTTTCAGAGGACTCAGGCAAGAGCAGGGTGGTAGGGGAGGGGCTGATGGAAAGGGAGAGAAAGAATCTTAAGTAGGCTCCATGCCATGCAAGGAGTCTGACTCGGGGCTCCATCTCATCATCTCATGACCTGAGCCAAGATGAGAGTCAGATGCCCAACTGACTGAGCCACCCAGGTACCCCTCTTCTTTACAATTTGTTTTACTTTTTCCACATTGAGGACTTTAATCTGTAAGAATCTTCCTTTTCATGAGATGTTTCATACACAGTTTCAATTTTCTCTTCTGTTTGTCGCTCTATAAGCCTTCTCAATTAGAGATTTATTTTTTCCTAATTTTGGGAAATGTCTCTATTATTTCCTCAAATATGACCTCTCTATTTTTTTCTTTCCTACTGAAACTCCTCTGTATCTCTTAGCTTTAAATATATATATATATTTTTTTTTTCTATCTTGTCCTTCTTTCCTGCTGCCTTCTAGACAGTCTTCAGTGTGATCTTCCAACTCATTAGTTGTTCTTCAGTTATATCCATGCTACAATTTAGTTGTTTTCTTTTAATTATTAAATTTCACAGACTAACTTTTCTTGTTTGGTTCTTGTGTCTGACTTCCTATTCTTTTTATTTCTCTAGTATCTTCCCTTATTTCCTTGAATATTCTTACTTTGCATATTTAAATTGCCTTCTATTAGTATGCTACTTCAGTTGGTAGCTGGTGATCTTTTGTCTTTTTTTTTTTTTTTTTTTAGGATTTTATTTATTAACTTGAGAGAGAGAGCACAAGAGAGAGGACAGTGTAGGGGACAGAGGGAAGGGAAAAGCAGACTCCCCACTAAGCAGGGAGTCTGACTCTGGGCTTGATCCCAGGACCCTGAGATTATGACCTGAGCTGAAGGCAGATGCTTAACATCAAAGACTGAGCCACCCAGGTGCCCTCCTGTTTTGTCTTTTTTTTTTAAAAATAGACATTTTATTCTTTTTTGTCTATTGTTTACCTGTGAACTCATGTACCTTGGGAAACGCCAACTACTCTTTTTGGTAATTCATGTTGATAAGGAGCCAAAGGCCATGTACTAGTCTTTGATCTGATAAATGTAAGGCAGTAGTCTGCAAACTATGGCCCATGGGCCAAATTGGCCCCATTTTCCATTTTATAAAAATTATAAAATTTATAAATACAGTTTATTGGAGCATAGAAACTGCCATTTGTTTATATATTGCCTATGGCTGTGTTAGCACTCTAGGGACAAAGTTGAGTAGTTGCAGAGAGATCATATTATCCACAAGGCCTAAAATATTCACTATCTGGCAGTTTACAGAAAAAGTTAGTCAACCCCTGATTTAAGAAGTGGAGAGAGGGGACACCTGGGTAGCTCAGCGGTTGAGTGTCTGCCTTTGGCTCAGTGTGAACCCGGGGTCCTGGGATCAAGTCCTACATCGGGCTCCTTGCAGGGAGCCTGCTTCTCCTTCTGCCTCTCTCTGTGTGTCTCTCATGAATAAATAAATAAATAAGTAAAAGCTTAAAAAAAAAGAAGTGGAGAATTGAGACCCAAGGTAGGACAACTATCATAAACCCCTGTCGTAGTGTCCAACTACTGCTCCTCCATCAGGCAATACCTCTGATCTGGATCACACCTGGCAGTGTCTCCCTGAGACTGTAACACCCAGGCCTTGATGGTTTACAGGGGAGCCATGAGGGCACAAAGACTTGTGTGTGGTTGGTCCGTTTACACCTATTTCCATCACTTCCTCACTCAGTCCAGAGTTTGAACTGCCCTGATATTTCATGCTTAAACTGTTGCTACTTATTTTTGTCATGATAGGGCAAGCAAGGATTGTCTAAAGGCATTGCAGATGAAAAACAATCTAGTCTCCCAATGCTTCCTCTTCCTGCCAAGGACTAAGTGGCCACTGTCCACCCAGGAAAAAAAAGATGACCTTCTGTCTCCTTGGAGTTTCTTATGCTTTGTTATTGTCGTTTCATAGTAATTATCATTAGATTCTGGAAAGCCTGCTTCCCTCTTGTTCCTTTGGTTTCTCCCAGATTATTTTTTGTCAGGGAGCCAACAACACATGTTGCTTCACCCTTTGACAGAAACCAGAAGTCTCTGATGTTTATATAGATTAAGCTCATCTCCATAGTAACATCTTTTCCAAGCCCTTCTTCACTCATTCCTAATCCCTCCCAACACAAAACCAATACAGACATGCCTCCTTGCTTTATTTTATTGCACCTTGCAGATACTGCATTTTTTATAAATTGAAGGTTCGTGGCAACCCCGAATCAAACAAGTCTATTAGTGCCATCTTCCCACAGCATTTGCTTCCTCTATGTCTGGGTCACATTTCAGTAATTCAAAAACCATTTCAAACTTTTTCATTGTTATTTATATTTGTTATGGTGATCTGTGAATCAGTGATAATGACTTGCTGGTTAGCATTTTTTAGCAACAAAGTATTTTTTTCAAAGTATTTTTAATTAAGTTATGCCCATTTTTTTATACATAATGCTATTGCACACTTAACAGACTACAGTATAATGTAAACAACGTTTATATGCACTGGGAAACCAAAAAAAAATTTATTTGACTCATTGTATTGCAATATTCACTTTACTGCAGTGGTCTGGAACTGAACCTACAATATCTCCAAGGTACAACTGAAACTCAGAGGGAACTGGGGAGCCAAGAGCTAAGGAAGAGTAAGACTTATGGTGATTTTTCTCTAGGATTCTTATTTAGTGGTCCTTCCTTCTCATGGGCTCCACACAGCTTATAATATATATCACCTGCTGTTATGAACCCAAAATTCATAAGTCAAAGCACTAATCCTCAGCTGATAATATTTAGAGATAAGATCTTTAAGGAGGTAAATGAGGTTAAATGAGGTCATTAGGAAGACACCTAACCCAATATGACTGGTGTCATTAGAAAAAGAGACACCAGGAGTATACATAGAGAAAAGTCCGTGTGGGAAAGTTATAGCAAGAAGGTGACTCTCTATAAGCAAGAATGAAAGGGCCTCACCAAACACCAAGCACCTTGACCTTCATCTTCCAGCCTCCAGAACTATGAGAAAGTACATTTTTGTTATTTAAGACACATATTCTGTGGTATTCCACTATAGTAGCCTGAGTAGACCAACTAGCACTAAAAAGTGCCCAGAGGATTCTGGACATTTTAAACATCCAGATAGCAAGGTTGCTGCTTATAAAACATGCCTTCTCCAATATATCCAACACACACACACACACACACGTATATATGTATATATGTGTGTGTATATATATATATATATACACACACACAAGATTTTAAGAATTTATACATATGTGTATGTGTAAGAATTTAAGAATGTATATATATGTGTATGTGTGTGTATATATATATATATACACAAATATATACACAACACAAATTTGGTGTGAGATATATATCTCACACCAAATTTCATACATCCTATATCACAAATTCTGAGAAACAAAAGAACCCCAGTTGTAACTATCCAACTATATTCCAAATGCATACCATAAAAATATCCTATATGAAGAAAAGTCCTTCTCTGGTAGAGAAAGCAGATGTTGAATGTCTATTCCCACATACCATAACCCCACCTTGCCAGATAAAGAATGTCTTAAATCTGGATGAGGAAAGTGTGTTAATAGAAAAAGAATGATCCATCATCCAAGCACAGTCTAGAGTATCATAGAACTTTCGAGGCATTTGGAAGATAGTTCCTATGCTAATCACAGATAAAGAAAGGCAAGAATTTAAAAGCCTGGAAAGAACATATACTACCCAGAGCAATCTAGAGATTCAATGCACTCCCTATCAAAATATGAACAGCATTTTTCACAGAACAAACAATCCTAAAATTTGTCTAGAACCAGAGTAGACCGAGAACAGCCAAAGCAATCTTCAAAAAGAAAAACAAACCTGGAGGTATCAAAATTCCAGACATCAAGCTGTAGTAATCAAAACAGTATGGTACTGGTACAAAATAGACACATAGGTTAATGGAACAGAAAAGAAAGCCCAGAAACAAACCCCACAATTATATGGTTAATTAATCTTCCATCAAGGAGGCAAGAAAATGTGATGTGAAAAAGACAGTGTCTTCAACAAATGGTGTTGGGAAAACTGGACAGCTACATACAAAAGAATGAAACTGGACCAATTTTTTACACTATACACAAAAATAAACTCAATATGAGTTAAGGGTTTCAGTGTGAGATCAGAAACCATAAAAATCCTAGAAAAGAACAAAGGCAATAATTTCTCTGCATCAACCATAGCAACATTTTTCTAGATATGTCTCTTGAGGTAAGAGAAATAATAGCAAAAATAAATTATTGGGGCTATATCAAATATGCACAGCAGAGGAAACTCAACAAAACTGAAAGACAACCTACTGAATGAGAGAAGATATTTGCAAATGATGTATCCAATAAAGGCTTAGTATCTAAAACATATAAAGAACTTATACAACTCAACACCAAATAACCCCCCCAAATAATGCAATTTAAAAATGGGTAGAAAACATGGATAGCTCCAAAGACATACAACTAGTCAACAGACACATGAAAAGATGTTCAACATCACTCATCATTAGGGAAATAGATATTGAAACTACAATGAGATATCACCTCACACCTGTCAGAATGACTAAAATCAGAAACAAAAGAAACAGTAAGTTTGTGAAGAAAAAGGAACCCTTGTGCCCTATTGATAGTAATGTAAACTGGTGCAGCCACTGTGGAAAACAGCATAGAGGTTACTCAAAAAAATAAAAGATAGAATTACCATATGATCAAGTAAATGCACTACTGGGTATTTACCCAAAGAATATGAAAACACTAGTTCAAAGGGATACATGCACCCTTATGTATATTGCAACATTATTTACAATAGCCAAATTATGGAGGTAGCCCAACTGTCCAACAATAGATGAATAAAGAAAATGTGATATACATGATGGAACACAAGGGAATATTACTGAGCCATAAAAAGAATGAGATCTTGATGTTTGCAACAACATGTATGGATCTAGAGAACATAATACTAGGCAAAGCAAGTCAAATAAAGATACCATATGATTTCATTCATTTGTGGAATTTAAGAAAACTAACCAATGAACCAATGAAAAGAGAGAGAGAGAGAGAGAGAGAGAGATAAACCAAAAAACAGACTCTTAGCTATAAAGAAAAACCAGATAGTTCCCAGAAGGAGGTAAGTGGGAGGAATAGGTAAAATAGGTGGAGGGGATTAAGAGTACGCTTAACATTGATGAGCACTGAGTAATATATAGAATTGTTGAGTCACTATATGGTACATTTGAAACTAATACAACACTATATGTTAACTATATTAACTAACTAAAATTTTTGAAGAATGATAAGATTAAAAAAACTTAAATACATAAATAAAAGCCTGGAAAGAACAAAAAGATAAAGAATATAGTGAAGAGAGGTTTACATATTCCATTTACACCTGGCTATCCCCTTTCCAGCCCTCTCAACATATTGCATACAAGGGGATTGTGGGGTTCTCCAATCAGATAGGGGGCCACCAAATGTGGGGCATCCCACATTATGTGGGGGCTTACAGCCCAAGTGGTGAAAGAATTCACCCAAGGCAGAACAAAAGAGTTAAAAGAGTATTGAATACACTGCAAAGGAGCAGCAGACAGGACAACAAAGAAAAGAGTGTCTGCAATGACCTGGTGGTGAGGAACCACAGTTATAAAGCTGAGTGAAGAGGTACGGGAACATACAGAATTTTACCTTTTTGGTAATAGTGCCTGATTGTAAGTAGTCCATTGGTTAGTTAGGGCCTGTGGCTATGTCAAGGTGCATTGCTTAATGAGCCTGTTTGCATTGACCCCCCACCCCCGGGGGGGTGGGGGGGGCACTGTGAGCCCTTTTGCCTTGATCACAATTCCATGACTCAAGCCTGTTGCCTAAAAGTGGCCTCTACAGGGATCTTCTCCATGAATCATCATGAATTTTCTAAGATCCTTTAAATGGAGAGGATATTAGTTAATGTGGGTCCCCCTAAATATGTAAGACTTAATTGCAACATAAAGAAAAAAATTTTTTTAAATGTTTAAGCCAGACAAAATTTCCTTACATGGAAAATAAAAGTCAGCACACAAATTACCAATATTACACCCATTCCCCTTTCTGATTATGTACTTGTTGAAATCAGAAATCCTCCTCTGGGGACGCCTTGGTGGCTCAGTGGTTGAGTGTCTGCCTTTGACTCAGGGTGTGATCCCGGAATCCCGGAATCCCGGGATCGAGTCCCACATTGGGCTACCTACATGGAGCCTGCTTCTCCCTCTGCCCATGTCTCTGCCTCTCTCTCTCTCTCTCTCTCTCTCTGTGTCTGTCATGAATAAATAAATAAAATCTTTAAAAAAATATCCTCCTCTGTTAAGGAAATGGGATGCTATGATCCTGTATATAGAGAACCCAAAAGACTCCACCCCAAAATTGCTTAGAACTCATACAGTAATTCAGCAGTGTGGCAGGATACAAAATCAATGCACAGTAATCAGTTGCACTTCTATACACTAACAATGAGGCTGAAGAAAGAGAAATTAAGAAATTGATCCCATTTATAATGACACACAAAAAATGAGATGCCTAGGAATAAACCTAACCAAAGAGGTAAAGGATCTATACTCTAATAAAAAACTACAGAATACTTATGAAAGAAATTGAGGAAAACACAAAGAGATGGGAAAACATTCCATGCCCATAGATTGGAAGAATAAGTATTGTGAAAATGTCTATGCTACCCACGGCAATTACACATTCAATGCAATCCCTATCAAACCACCACGGACTTTCTTCACAGAGTTGGAACAAATAATCCTAAGATTGGCATGGACCCTGAATAGCCAGAGGAATGTTGATAAAGAAAACCAAAGCTGGTGGCATCACAATGCCTGACTTCAAGCTGTATTACAAAGCTGTGATCATCAAGACAGTATAGCACTGGCACAAAAACAGACACATAGATCAATGGAACAGAATAGAGAATCCAGAAATGGATGCTCAACTCTATGGTCAACTATTCTTTGACAAAGCAGGAAAAAATATCCACTGGAAAAAAAAGACAGTCTCTTCAATAAATGGTGTTGGGAAAATTGGACAGCCACATGCAGAAGAATGAAACTAGACCATTCTCTTACACCATACACAAAGATAAACTCAAAATGGTTGAAAGACCCAAATGTGAGACAAGAATCCATCAAAATCCTAGGGGAGAACACAGGCAGCAAACTTTTTTAACTTGGCCACAGCAATTTCTTGCAGGACACATCTGTAAAGACAAAGGAAACAAAAGCAATAATGAACTATTGGTACTTCATCAAGATAAAAAGCTTCTGCACAGCAAAGGAAACAGTCAACAAAACTAAAAGACAGGGATGCCTGGGTGGCTCAGCGGTTGAGCAGAGGTCTGCCGTTGGCTCAGGACGTGATCCTGGTTGTGGGATTGAGTCCCTCATTGGGCTCCCTGCATGGAGCCTGCTTCTCCCTCTGCCTGTGTCTCTGCCTCTCTCTGTGTGTCTCTCATGAATAAATAAATAAAATCTAAAAAAAAAATAATAACTGGCCAAACCCAACACCCAAAAAACAAATAATTCAGGCACGAACAGACATTTCTCCAAAGAAGACATACACATGGCCAACAGACACATGAAAAAATGTTCGACATCACTTGCCATCAGGGAAATACAAATCAAAACCACAATGAGATACCACTTTACATGGGTGAGAATGGCTAAAATTAACAAGACAGGAAACACATTGGTGATGGATGAGGAGAAAGGGGAACACTCTTGAACTGTTGGTGGAATGCAAGCTGGCGCAGCCACTCTGGAAAACAAGGTGGAGATTCCTCAAGATGTTAAAAATATTACCCTGCAATTGTACTACTGGGTATTTACCCCAAAGATACAGATGTAGTGAAATGATGGGACACCTACACCCCAATGTTCATAGCAGCAATGTCTGTACTAGCCAAATTGTGGAAGGAGCCACGATATCCCCCAACAGATGAATGATAAAGAATATGTGGCCTATATATAAAATGAAATATTACTCAGCCCTCAGAAAGGATGAATACTTACCATTTACATCAACGTGGATGGAACTGGAGGGTATCGTGTCAATCAAAGAAAGACAATTATCATATAGTTTCACTCATATGGAATATAAGAAATAGTGAAAGGTACCATAAGTGAAGGAGGGGAAAGTGATCAGGGAAAAATTACAGAGAAGACAAACCATGAGAGACTCCTAACTCTGGGAAGCAAAGGGTTGCAGAAGGGGAGGGGAGTAAGGGAATGGGGTAACTGAGTGATGGGCACTAATGAGGGTACTTGATGGGATGAACACTGGGTGTTATGCTATATGTTGGCAAATTGAATTTAAATTTTTAAATTTTTAAAAATTAAAAAAAAAAAAGGAAATGGGATGCTAAATGGTGAGCATGTGCTATGTGCTCACCTTGCAGGTTAAGGCTAAACAACAGTTCAAAGCAAATGCCATGGAAGAGAGTGTCCCTTGCCTAAATGTGCTCCCCACTACATCTAAAACAATTCCCTGCACATAACTTGTACATCATAAACACTCGATAAATGAAAAAAAGTAAAGAAGACGTAAGAAGGCACAAGACACAGTAAACTGATGCAAATGGAAATGTCACCATTATTGCTGATGGAATGGATAGGGGAACATGTGTTTGGCTCACCTCTACTCCATCCAAGAATCAGAGGTCACATGCTCTGGTCACGAGCAGTGCTATAAACAAACATCAGAGGAAGGTCTGCTCAGATAAGCCTACCCATGGTGACACAACAGACTGAAATACGGCGCACCCTCTCCGGAGGTGGCCACGTCTGAAAAACAAGAGCTCCAAAAAACTAAGTCAAACATGTTTAACTCTTTCTCCCAAACTTACTAACGAGATAAATATGTTGTCCTCCTTCAGATGAGTGGGTGGAGGTGTTCAAGTATCTCCACAAGATAACATGCCTCCAGGCATTCTTTGTTCTTTATTTTCCCACAACTTCTAAAGTTGGATGCTTGCCATGATCATTTTCAGTCCTTCTCCTTTCCTTAGATGCTTTTCTAAGCATTTAAAGCTATAAAATGCCTTTTATATACCACTTTAGCTATATTGCATATACTTTGATATTTAGTATTTTCATTATCATGCAGTTGCAAGCATTTTCTAATATACATTATGATTTCTCTCTTCAGCCAGGTGTTTCTTAGAAGTGTGATTTTAAAATTGCGAAGATAGGATATGTCTTTAGTTACCTGTTTAAAAAAAATTATTACTTTCATCTAATTTAATTTCATCATAGTCTGAGAAGGTGTGATCAATTATGATCCTGATTTTTAAAGTATTTTTTAGGACTCGATTTATGATCTATGTAAATATCCTGTGAATGTCTGAAAAGAATATGTATTCTCTAGTATGGGGCTAAAAGTCTTCACTCCCATATTAGAGAATACACATTCTTTTATCTATGTTCATTAGGTCAAGCACATTGTTATATGATTCCAGTGGTCCATAATCTTATCATTTTTGTCTTCTTGATCTATAAATTATTGAGAGAGATGTGTTAACATGTCCCACCAAAATAATCAATTTATCAACATCTCTCTGAACTGTCTCAAGTTTTGTTTATGTAGTTTGGAGATATTTATTGGGTGCATGAAGGTTTAGATTCCCATTGTGTCTATCTTCTGATGAGTTATATGTCATATCACTAGTAGTGTTATTCTTTATTTATAATAACACTTTTAAAAAATATTTTATTTATTTATTCATGAGAGACACACAGAGAGAGGCAGAGACATACAGAGAAGCAGGCTCCCTCTAGGGAGCCCGATGCTGGTACTCGATCCCAGGATCCCTGGGATCATGACCTAACCAAAGGCAGATGCTCAACCACTGAAGCACCCAGGTGCCCCTATAATAATAAATTTTTATCTTAAATTTCATTTGATATCATATAAATAGAGCTATACCTGATTTCCTTTGTTTTGTATTTCCCTGGTGTATAATTTTTGATGCTTTTACCTTTGACCTTTTTTTGTTCTTATATTTTAGGTATGTTTCTTGGAAATAGCATACAGTATGCTTCTTTTTTCAAATCTAATCTGATATTCTGTCTCTTACCTGAAGAGTTTAATTCATTTACATTTATTTTTATTATTGCTATATTTGAATTTATTTTTACTTATATTATTTTTTCATTTGTCCATATCAGTGCCTTTTTTTTTCTCTTCTGTTGTTGTTGTTGTTGTTGTTATTGTTAAGTAAACCACTACATTCAACATGGGCTCAAAATCATGACCTCAGGATCAAGAGTCACATGCTCTACTGACTGAGCCAAAAAGGTGCCTCTCTTACTTTGTTCTAAATTAAAATTTTGGTTGGTTTGGTTTACTGATTTGAGAGTTATTATATTTGTTTTCTTCTGGGAAATAAGTGGGAATTCTTGAGTTTTTTTAAGTGCACGTTTAAAGTGTATAAATTAATACCCTTCCCCTCCTTAACAATAAAAGACCTTTATATCTCCACTTTCTCCTGACTCAAGTACTATTGGCATCCACAAAGCTTTGCCTTTTTTAGGCTCTCAAATTAGATGTCTTAATAGAATTTTTTTCATTGAGACCCTTTTGGTAGCAAATGGTCTCAATCTTTGTTATTCTGAAAATGTCTTTTTGTTTGTTTTTTTAAGTTTGCTGGGTGTGAAATTCTAGGACGGCAGTAATTTTTTCTCATATTTGGCTACCATTGTATTGTGCCATAGTCAGTAGTCTATTTCATGTTCCTTCATGGATAATGTGTTTCTTGACTCATTTTATGGTCTGTTCTCTTTGGTGTTCTGCAGTTTCACTTTGATATGTCTGTGCGTTGAGTTCCTTTTATTTAATCCACTTGGGATTAAATTGGTGACTTTATGTTTCAGTGATTAAGTGATTCATTTTTTTAAATCTTGCCTTTCCCCAGTATCTTGATGCTCTCGTTTTTCTATCTGTAATTAATTAGTCATTAGAACACTAGTCCAAGGGTTAGCAAACATTTGTGTCCACTGGAAGCCATCTGGTTTTATAAAATTACAACTGGATCACAGCCACACCAATTTATGAATTGTCTGTGGATGCTTCCAGGCTACAACAGCAGACCTAAGTAGTTGTGACAGACATGAGAAGGGTCCCTGGGTGGCTCAGTGGTTTAGCGCCTGCCTTCCGCTCAGGGTGTGATCCTGGAGTCCTGGGATCAAGTCCACATTGGGCTCCCTGCATGGAGCCTGTGTCTCTGCCTCTCTCTGTGTGTGTGTGTCTATCATGAATAAATAAATAAAATCTTTTAAAAAATGGTTTTTTTTTAAAGAAACGAGAGGCTCACAATGCCTAAAATATTTAGGCATCTGACCCTATAAGAGAAAATTACCTGATTTCTGCTTCTAGCCTTTGTGACTTCTTTTTTTTTTTTTTACTTTTTCATTTTTTAAATTTGCTAAATTAAATTGCTTTTCTAAAAGCCTCATCATCTATTTCTTTTTCACATCTTACTTGGTTGTTTTTTCATTGTCTTTAGGTCTTAACTCATTTTTTATTCCTCTCATCTTTTTAAACACATTAAACATACCTTTTTTCTGGATTAAATAATTGTGATATTTTAATATCAAAGTTGTTACAAGCCTACTTCTGATGCTTATTGTTTCTGCCCATTCTTGTTAACAGTGCCTCATATCCTCATGAGTTTTGTACTTCTTTTTTTACCATGAGGTTGTATTTCTTATATCTCTATGGGGATTGTTTCAGGCCTGCTTTAGGAATGCTTTCCTCTGCAGAAGATTGCATTTGTTCCTGCCTATTGACTGGAGAGCACTACACTATCCGCCCAGCTCTACTTTAAATTACATTTACTGCTTATAGTTTTCAAAGAATAATGATGTAAGGGTCATTAAATCACAAAATGACTATTTTCCCTCAATTCATAGCCAAGGTCAAAATACAAAAATAGGATGGAAATCTTTTCTAATTCTCTCTTTTTCTGAGAGTATAGCTCTTCCTTGGTCTGTTTTATGTGAGGGGTTTAATCCTGCCTCCATACCCTTCTCGGTTGCAAGGCTTTGCCTCCCATACCTGAGGGTATTTCCATCAAAACCAAAGCTCAAGGCTACCTGGTGTCAGGAGGTGCCATGTACAGCTGGCTTGGTATCCCCACTCTCCTGGCTTGAGAGGCTGCCACTACTCTGTCAGGTTCACTTATGCAATTGAAAGACTGGGGTTTTATTTAATATTTTCAAAGGTTGTATAACATGAGACTTTTAAAATATGTGGTCTGTAATATTGCCAGGAGTAGGTCAAGGTTAATTATATTTAATTATTTTAAAACTAAAACTTCTGCACAATAGAAAACTCCCATTAATTGTGAGGTGATGAGAGATGCTTAGACAGAGAGATAATAATTGCAACACAAGAAATAATTTGTATACAGATTATACAAAGAATTAATTTTTTAAAATGGTTGAATTATCTCAGGAAAATAAGCAAAATAAAGGCAAAAAATACATGAAAGATGTTAAATTCAAGAGTAATAAGGAAAAAGTGAGTGTCTATGTCTTTGTCCGTTTGGACCACTGTATCAGAATGTCACAGACTTAAAAAAAATATTTCTTTATCACAGTTCTGAAGGATATAAAGTCTAAGATCAAGGCGCCAGCAGATTCACTGTCTGAGGAGAGCCCACTTCCTGGTTCATAAACAGCAGTCTTCTTGCTGTATCTTCCCATGGCACAAGGGGTAAGGAAACACTCTGGAGTCTCCTTTACAAGGGCACTAATCTCATTCATGAGGGCTCCACCCTTGTGACTTACTCACCTTCCAAAGGTCTCATATCCTAATACCATCATATTGGGGATTAAGGATTTCAACATATGGATGGGGAATGGGGGAACAAACATTCCGTCTATAGCTACTTAAGATCAGGCAAATTCACTAGAGAGATATATTATCTAAATATTACACTCTGCAGAAGATATGGGCAAGAAAATGGATACAATAATTTTCATTAGGGGATCCCTGGGTAGCACAGCGGTTTAGCGCCTGCCTTTGGCCCAGGGCACGATCCTGGAGAACAGGGATCGAGTCCCACATCAGGCTCCCTGCATGGAGCCTGCTTCTCCTTCTGCCTGTGTCTCTGCCTCTCTCTCTCTCTCTCTCTCTCTGTCTATCATGAATAAATAAATAAAATCTTTAAAAATAATAATAATAATTTTCATTATAACAAGTTATAATTCTGAAAAATTGGAAACAGTATCTGTTCAGCAGGAATCAAGTGAATCAACTCTAGTTTATACCTACACAAAATATTACACAATAGTTAGCAAAAATGAGTTCAAACTTGTATGTGTCAACTTGGACAAATCTAAAAAAACAAATTATTAAATAAAAAAAGACACAGTATAAGATAACAATTGTACTACAATAGCATTTATATACATTTTAAACACACAAAACAACACTGTATATTATTTATGGATACTTAAATATCTACAAAAATGTAAAAACATGTATGGGGTCAATACTTGAACTTTGGGGAAATATTTCCTCTAGCAAGAGAAGCAGAAAGAGAAAAGAATGGTGTTTTAGCACTACTTGCAATTTTCTTTTTAATAGAGACATATCTAATGCTATTACAGTAAAATATTAACATCTCAAATATTAATATGTTGGGACTCCTGGGTGGCTCAGCAGTTGAGCATCTGCCTTCAGCTCAGGAAGTGAACCCAGGGTCTAGGGATCGAGTCCCGAATCAGGCTCCTTGTGAGGAGCCTGCTTCTTCCTCTGCTGTGTCTCTGCCTCTCTCTGTGTCTCTCATGAATAAATAAATAAAATCCTTAAAAATATATATTAACATCTCAAATTTGGTGCTAATTATTTTCTGTGCACTTCTGAATGCCTAAACCACTTTATAATTATTTTTTTAAGATGAAAACAAAATTAGAGTGGAAAATTGCCAAATGTTTTTTTTTCCAAATTTTTTTGGACAAGAACACTTATGAACAGAGATTTGAATATATAAATATATGTACTACCATAAGAAAATAAAAAATTAATCGGGGTTTCAGAATATAGTCCAGAAACCAGCCCAAGTGTTGACCAGATTGTAAATTCCATAAGAAAAAGAATGTTAACTGTTTCCTTTTCCCTGAATTACCAGCACCCAAATAGAGACTAGCACATATTAGCATCTTAAAAATCTTAAATTTCTGCATGATAAAAGAAAGTATAATCAAAGTCAAAATGCAAATGATGGAGTACGGAAAATATTTGCAACATACATAATGGGAAAAGCTTAATATTACTAACATTTTGAAGACATCTACAAATTAATTACATATGAAGGGCAACCTAATAGGAAAAAAATGTCCCAGATACATGAACCAGCAAGTCATTAAAGAAATTGCAAATTGTCAACAGACACATGAAAAGATAGGCACTTTAATTATTAATTAGGGAGATATCAATTGAAACAATAACTTCTCTGCATATCTAATTGGCAAAAATTTCAAAAGACAAATAACATCCAGAATTGGCACTGGTACAGGGAAACTGACACATTTACAAACAGTGTATAAAACTATGACTGCAAAAGACAGCAAAGCCCCAAATATGCATATAAATAAATCCCTCAAATCATTGTCTGCCTCCTAAGATGCTCAAGAAACCCAGAGAAAAGCAACATCTGGAAGGCTGAGAAACCAATACTTCAGTTCCTGCTTGGGACAAAGGAAAGAAAGTTTGGAGCTTGAATTCTATCAATTTGGAAGGGTTAGTAAACAACTTGGAGTTTCCACCGAAATTGCTGAGGTCTAACAGCTGTGGCTCAACACTGGGTATTATACAAGACCGATGAATCACTGACCTCTACCTCTAAAACCAATAGTACATTATATGTTAGTTAATTGGATTTAAATAAATAAAAAATAAATAAAAGCTGTAGCTCAAAACTAAGGAGTTGTTCAAAGAATAAAAGCAAAACCAAAACAGACCAGCCTCTAAAAAGTATAAAAACAAACCTCCACTGGTTCAAAGTGATTGGCCAATTACTTGTTCCTGTATAGAAATGCTCTTTGGAGAAAGATTATAGAACACTGAGTCTCTATAAATTATCATTCTCTAGTACCCAGTATATATGACAACAACACAAGCAAATCTCATTAAATCTGTGAAACACGTGACCTGTAATCAAAAGAAAAAATAGTTAATAGAAACCAACTCATAGATGACCCAAACACTAGAGTCAGGAACAGCTTTAAAACAGATATTAAAAATATTTTTTAACTTAAAGAAAAATATGGTCAAAATCAATGAACAGATGGGGAAATCTCTGGAGAGGAATGGGAATATTCGAAGAAAAAAAATGGAAACTCAAGATTGAAAAGCAAAATATCTGGAATGCAAAAGCCATTGGATGGGTTTCATGGTAGAATAATGGTAAAATGAAGGATCAGTGACCTCAAAGACAGACCAGTAAAAATTATTCTATTTAATGAAATAGAATTTTTTCAATAAAAAACAGTATAGAATTTTCAGTGACCTCTGAAATAGTATCAAGGAAATGTGTAAGAATTAAGCCATTTCTATTTGAATTCCAATAGAGATGGGCATTCATTATAAGTATGCCAAACTCTTTTGAGTTGTTTAATTTTGTTCAAATAACTGCATTGCTAAATATGAAATTTTTATTCTATAAGATCTGAGGGATCAGAGATATTTTCTTTTTTTAATAAATTAATTTTTTATTGGTGTTCAATTTACCAACATACAGAATAACACCCAGTGCTCATCCCGTCGATCAGAGATATTTTCAAAGAGAATCTCAGTCATTCTGTAAATAATGAGAAAATAAAAAGAAGTATGTTAAAGAAAAGACGCCTGCTTGCAAGCACCACTTCTCTTTCTTAGCCCCTCCTTTCTCTTAAGTTTTTGGCCATTAAATCATTGCATGACTTGCTTTCTGATTATAAAAAAATTAACGTGAGATTTGTCTAGTTCAGAATGATAAAGTGTTTTGGGTAGGGGGAGTTAGAGAACAGAGGAGTTTAAGGTAATTGCTACCTAAAAACTAATGAGCATCTTTGATGGTGCCCTGCTTTGATGTCCTTTCCTTCTATTTCTTCAGTCCTTCCCTCCAATTCTTTTCCTTCCCCCACATATTTCTTTGAACTCAACTACAGCCTAAAATTAGTGCAAACACACATAATTGAATATAAATGTAAGGGACCTTTGATAAGACTATGTGGTCATTAAAATATTTATTCTGCCCAGGGCCTCAAATTTTATCTTCTATAAACTTCTTGGGTCCATCACCTTTCTCACAAGAGCCCTAGTGTCCTCTCATTCTTTCCTCATAACTGCCTAGTGTATACATTGGAAGAAATGTTTGTGTTTTAAGTAAAAAATGCTCTTACAAAGCTATTGCTTGGTCAACTATATTTCCTGGGAAATCCAACTCTGTCACATTTGTATGATCTCTTGAAACAAGAGCTGAAGATATAGATTTGAAGAAATCAGGCCTCCAGAACCCCATCACCCACAGAGTTTGCAACTGCAGGACAAGCTGAACAAGCTTGGCTAAGGCGAACCTGCCTGCAGCTGTTGGAGAATTATTCCCAGGAGTTTCTAGAGTTGAGGCTTCTTCCTGCCAAGTTCTCAGGATGTGACTCCTCTCCTGCCAGAATGCAATGTCATCTAAAATCTCTTCTCCCACCAGTTCTCACTCCTTTCTACTTTCCCCAAACCAGCTACTCTTCCCCTCCACACAATTTTATGATTCCTTTCTCTTGATGGTTTTGAAAATTTTCAAAATAAGACTGACTTTTTCTCCCTTTGTCAACTTTTTTCTAAATGCAAATTAATGCATGGTCATCATAAAAATAATTGTAAAACTGAAAAGACATATAGAAGGAGTTCACTTCACCCAAAGACAATTGATTTTAATTTTTTACTGACTGATTCTTTTTGGGTTGAAATCCATTGGAAAAGATAACCTCAAGAAGTGTGTGTGTGAATTAGATAGCCAACAACAATTATGTATCCAGCTGTAGAGCCCTATAGGGAGGCACTGCAATGAAATGTATGAAGGATAATATGGAGAGAGTTCTGGAAAGTTCCAGAAAACCAGTGTCCTATCCAGGTTCATCCACTAAATCACTGTGCAACAGTGATGAAAATCACTTTATCTCCCTGAGGTCAGTTTCTTTATCTGTATAATAAAGGAACTAGACTTGAAAACTTTAGGTTTACTTCCACCTGATATTATTAATTTTTTTTGACCCACCCAATTTGCACTTGACTTTCTTGTGCATTTGGGTTTTGTAATTATTTGTTTGTATCTGTGCTCCTCTGTTAAGTTAGTAAATTAGTCTTGACAGGGACAAGGTTGCCCCAAAATATGCCACTTTTGGCATATTATTTTGAGTTAAAATTATATGAGAAAGAGCCCATGCAAAAAGGACACTCTTACTCTCTTTTGTCTTCCTGAAAGCAGGAAATAAATCTGCCTTGTGAAAGGAACCCTCCCTGTACCAGGAGGAAGAGAGACATTCTTATCACCAGAGACAGAATTTAGGACCAGGAAGGTTGTTTAAATAAACCTTGTTACTTTACTAACTTACCATACCAAGCCCAAACTTCTTTGCCTTGTAGATTCCTCACAAATGTATTGTTTCTTTGGCTAAAAGATATAAAAGCTTTGGTCATTTATTTATTATTTGGTCTCATATTTCTATGTACTTCCATACATGTGAATTAAATGTGGTTTTCTCCTGGGATGTCCAGGTGGCTCCATGGATTAAGCATCTGACTCTTGATTTTGGATCAGATCATAATCATGCCCAATCCAGGTCCTGAGATTGAGCCCTGCATTGGGCATGGAACCCATTCAAGGTTCCCTCTCTCCCTCTGCCCCTCCCCACCCACTGGCTCTCTCTCTCTCAAAAAAAAAAATGTTTTTCTCCTGTTAATCTGTTTTATGTCAACTTAATTATTAGACCAGCCAAAGAACCTAAAAAGGAAGAAAGAAAAAATTTTCCCACCCCTACAGCCCTCTTATCCTATGCATCTGCCCAAATAGTGTTGGAGGAAAAAAAAAAAAAATGAAGACATTTGCCCTCCCATGATAGCAAACCAAGACTGAATTACAGTTTTAGCATACCCCAGAAATGTGACCTTTTAAAAGTCCATCTGAAATTTCCTGATCAGCTGCTAGTGAAGTAATGTGCAGATAAAAAACCCTGTTGTTTCCTTCCCCTGCAAAAGAACATGTCCCAGCCTGAAATAATTGTTTCTTTTCTTTTTCTAATAACCTCTTGTTCCACCCTCCATCCTATAAAAACCCTTCATTTTGTACAACTCCTTAGATCATCTCTCTACTTGCTAGATTGGGTGCTTTCTGAATCATAAGTTGCTTAATAAAGCCAAAGAGATCTTCAAATTTGCTTGGTCAGATTTTGATTATTAGCAATAGTTATAGCATCTAATAGGTGCTCAATAAAGGTAGGAAGGATGGAAGTGAAGGGATTCTTAAGAATATGGAAGATAGTTTTTACCCTTTCAAAGACTCAGATAACAGCTTGTAGAAAGTAAAACAGATTTACTTACAGATTTTACTAGAGTCTAGGCTTTTGAAGAATTGGCTCACCAAATAAAAGGAAGAAACAAAATCACCAAAGTTACCAAGTTTACAATTAATCTGTTCATAGTGGGAAATAAGAATATTCTAAAAGAACTGGTATAGTACCTCTGGATGGCTCAGTTGGGTAAGCCTCCTACTCTTGGTTTTGGCTCAGGTCATGATCTCACGGTTGTGGGATCAGCCCTGCCTTGGGCTCTGCACTTGGTGGGGAGTCCGTTTGTCCCTCTTCCTCCCTCTCTGTCTTGCAATCCATCTCTCTCTCAAACGAATGAATAAATCTTTAATATGTATATGTGTGTGTATACATAAAATACATATGTATACATAAAGTATATATATACAAAATATATACACACATTTATAGTAATATCCACAGAATGTCATTATATGTATCTTTACATAACAGCATTGTGAAGGCTAGGAGCAAAGTTGTTTTTGTTAGAGTCAGTAATCTATAGGAGTTGCTCAAGATTTCATTTATTTTATTTTAGGGACTCAAACCACGGAGAATGACCTTGTTTGTTTTCTTGGGGGGCTGGGGATTGTTTATCTCAGCACCAGGTGGCCATGGTGGTGTCCTTGTTCCTGTAGCATCTGGTGTCATTGACACTGCTCTTAACTATGGAGGCGCTGTGTACAATCACCCCCAGTTTGTTTGTTTGTTTATTTGTTTCAAATATTTTATTTATTCATGAGAGACACAGAAAGAGAGGCAGAGACATAGGCAGAGGGAGAAGCAGGCTTTCCCGCAGTGAGCCCAACTTGGGACTGGATCCCAGGACACAGAGCCAAAGGCAGAAGCTCAATCACTGAGCCACACAGGCATCCCAATCACCCCCAGTTTAAACGGGAAGGTAGCAGTTTCATTCCCCTAGCCGTTGAAAAGAATAAAATAGAAAAGGATTAAATGAGCCAGAACAAGAGTAAGAAGCAGATTTTTCCTATAAATATACAACAACGAAGACTTGCAGTAAAGATAGATTTCCCAGGTCATTCTAACTCTTTTTCCCTTGTTTGAAAATAAACTGAAATAAGAGGCTGAAAGGGAATTCTTTTGTCATGTAAATAATTTTGCTCCCAAATTCATTTGTTTGCAAATTACAGATTAAAGGTCAAGATTATAATGTGAAATATTCTGTGGAGTAATGTAAAGGGTTGTCCCATTGGGAAGGACCTGAGGAGAACTGGGGGTGCAGAGGAATTGTTCCCACTGTGGGAAGAATTTTTCCTCACGTTCACGTACACTTCCACCTCCATGCATCCTCCTCATCCCGCCTGCCAGTCTGGCCTTTCTTTTCATCTTATCTCATTCTTTACTTATTTTCTTGGGACAACTTTGAAGGCTCAGCTTGAGTTAATTTGGTGTGCCCTCCAGAAATGAAGCATGTTCTGTTATGTCTTGAGGCCTGGAAGGGATGGTGGGGTCAGGGATTTATTTGCCTGAAAATATTTGGAAGAAATGTGAGAGGGGCTTAAGATGTCATGGAGCAGATGTTTGTTGAACCAAAAAAATGGTTGTTTTTAGTCACCATTTCCATTGCCCTCTGTCTGTCCAGGATTGCAACCACCCAAGACACTTGGCTTAGAAGATCTCTATGCCTATTAATAAGTCATGAGAATTCATGTGCAAATAGTCTACTTGGGAAATTTTTGTGAAGAAGGTGAATATTGAGTAGAGCCTTCAAGTATGTAGACTTCATGTCAGGGTGAGATATGGCTTTATAAAGAGAAAAGTGGACATCTCAAGCAGAGAGTATACTGTGTACCAAAGCTAAATGATGAGGTAAAAAGAAATTTTATATATATATATATATATATATATATATATATATATATATATAGTAAAATTGATATCGATTGTGGATAAACATTGGCTTTGAAGCTAATAAAAGTAAAGAAATTTACCTGCTGGGTATTGGTTCTCTAGGAAGTTAGGACTGAAGCCCAACATACTTACTTATCTACCAGCAATATCACATCAAAAATAGTGTAGCCAGGAGTGGTTCCTCAAAAATTTCCCCCTAGATTTTAAAAAGAATATTTGATGTTCATGTTTCCATCACTTTTTGGTTCCTTCTCTCTGCTCCCAGATCACCCTGCACTGTCGTCAGCTCCACTTGCCTATTTTCCTTAGCACACTGAACATCCTCATTGGTATATTTGCAAAGAGTAATTTTAAGTGGTACCCTACCCATTTGGATGTTTGAATTTAAAGAGGGACTAAAGACTCAGAATAACCTAAGATCAAAAATAATTACTCTCCCATGGTGATTTTCAGGTAGATAACAGGGTAGATGATTTTGGACAGGTGACTTCCTTGCTACTGCTAAACTTCTATCACATAGTCTGATTTTCCATAAAGTAATCCCCAGGTAAATCTACAATGGAAAACAGTGGTATCCTCAACCATTATAGGTTTGTAGATTCTAATTCCTGCCGTTTGCACTGAGTTTAACCAAGACTACCTGTGCACAAACTTATACAAAAGCAAATTTAAACCACAGGAAATGATGATTCAGTACTAAAATGCAAAGAGATCATTTGTGACTAATGTTTATGTATCATAGAATCACACTAGATTTCTCTTATAGAAGTATTCACTTACGGCCTATTTACCTCTCAAAGTTGCTATGAGATTAACTAGAGTTATATAACTTAAAAAATGGGATATTAAAAGCACTTATAGGGGCACCTGGAGGCTCAGTCGGTGGAGCATGTGATTCTTGAATTTGGAGTTGTGAGTTCAAGCCCCACATTGGATGTAAAGATTGCTTAAAAATAAAGTCTTTAAAAAAAAAAAAAGCAGTATAAATGTTACAAATGTTTTATCTGATTTATATAGATTATTGTGATTCTAAGCTGTTTTACTACATAGCTGCCAGTTCATATTTATTTTTTCTGCCAGACCCCAGGGAATAATAGTGATTTGTGGTTATTTACAGCAGAAAGGACAGTCTGGGAAGAATATGAAGTTGGCAATTAACATATCTCTTGAAAGAATCACAGCTGGAACAAAATGAAATTTCAGAGGGCCCCAAAAGATGAAAATAGACCATAACAGAACATCTGAGGCAGGTAATACTCAGGAGCCAACCAGTCGGCATATAGCATCCATGTAGATAACCAACCAGTAGGAAAGGTTCCAGTTACCAGGATGATGCTGGGGCAAGATTCCAACTCTGGGAGGAGGTCTAGGGAAAGCCTAGTTATTACAGATTTAACTTTGGGTTGGTAGAAGTTTGGAGAATGAAGAAAAAGTCTGGACCTCAGGATCCAGGCAAAAGCTCAGTCTTGAGACTTTACTGAGACTGGAAACTGAACCCTTGATCTTAGGGGCTTACCTTCTGCTGTAGGTCAGTTTCAGTCATAGGAATGAAATGAAGAATGGCATCTGAAGAGGATTATCTAGCTACGACAAAGAGGCATGCAAAAGCTAGGAATATATTTGGACCCAACACTTCCTTCTACGTCATAGCAACACTTTGTGCTTCCTTTTGTACTTCTATAAATGCTTCCTCTTCTTCCAGGGATGCTATTTTCTCAAACTCAGTCTCTGAGACCATGTTTCCTGTGTTGAAATATGTCATTTACTACCTATATGGCTTGGTCAATTTACTTGACCATTCTGTGCCCTGGTTTCATCATCCATAAAATAGAAATAATAATAATAGTAACATACTGCACAGAGTTGTAAAAATGACAAAAACTCAATACTCATAAAAGCCCTTAGAATAAATAGTGTCTGGAGCTCAGTGAGCACTATGCAAATGTTTGCCTTGATTATTATTATCTTCATTTTATTTTATTTATTTTTTTATAATTTAAAAATATTCATCTTTTTTTTTTTTTTAGAGAGAGAGAGAGAGCATGAACGTGTGTGCTTGGGTGGGGAGGGGCAGAGGGAGAGGGAGAGAGAGAATCTTAAGCAGGCTTTACACCCAGCAGGGAGTCTGATGCAAGACATCTCCTGACTCTAAGATCGTGACCTGAGCCAAAATCAGGAGTCAGGCACTGAACCAACTGAGCCACTCAGGCACCCCCTTCATCTTTTTTACTTTGAGAAATTCATACTACCTTCTGACTTGAGACAACCACAAATTTTGTACTTGAATTTGTAATCTCAGCTGAAGCATTCAAAAATAGAAAACTGACACATCAGAATAATGTTCTGAATCTGTAAATGTGGTGATAACCTGATATGACTTTTAAAATTTCCTAACACTCTTCTGAATCTATGTACTATTTCTCATTTTTGTACCTAGTAATTTTTTTCAAAGCCCAGAGATTTCAACAGCCATTCTGAGGCACCTGAGTTTTGAAACAAAAGGTGGCATTTCATGTCTTGAGAGGAAGAAGAACCATGATTTTGTGTGTGTGTGTGTGTGTGTGTGTGTGTGTGTGTGTGATGTCTCCCTGTTCAGAAAAGACCCTAACACAAGTCCTTTTCCTGGTAGCTGATAGTTTAATCTTTTTAATATTTGTGATAATGGATCCAGACTTACGGTAGCTAAAGCATATACAATCAAGTAGGCCATCCTTAAGAGGAGGAACCCTAAACTGAAAATATAGACTAAGTACAAAAGTTGATATGTATTTTAAATGAGAGGGGAAAATAACAACAAATGGCAATCATAAAAAGCAAGAAAATATAAATATCACACAATCCAGAAAAATAACACAATATTTTATCAGCTGACACTTCTCTTATTAGTGGAAGTTCCTGGTTTTTTAAAATGAATATTAAACTATTTTTAGCATATCTTTGATCATAAAATAATGATTTTGTAATATTTTCTGTAGAGAAAATGGAAAATTAATTTAGGTTTTCTCTAACATGGTTAACTGAAAGTATTTTTAATTTGTATATGTTAGAGAAGTCACTTTTATCTTCTCAATAATTATTTGTAGTAGATAATATATATAGTTTTGTCAAATTTATGATAAAGCTCTATAGTGGATTTGTTTATATGCATTACAGAGTATACACCTGAGAGTAGAGAATTTCTGCTTGAGTAGGTATTAATGAAACTGTCTGCTTATAGTTTCACATGATTAATAACAGGAAGAACCTTTCACAGACTCACTTCTGTACAATTCTGGTTCTGAACATTTTATTTATTTATTTTTTAAGATTTTATTTATTTAAGAGAGCATGAGTGGGGAGAGGGGCAGAGAGAGAAGCAGGCTTTCTACTGAGCAGAGAGCCCAATGCAGGGCTTGATCCCAGAACCCTGGGATCATGATCTGAGCTGAAGGCAGATGCTTAACTGACTAAGCCACCCAGGCATCCCTGGTTTTGAACATTTTAAATCTATTTTCTCCTCCATTACCACTGTTGGGAAATATAATTAAAAACAGAATCTTCCAACCCAGAAAACAAAGGTAGCAGAGAAAGAAAATACCTGTATTATTAAATAAGCATTAAAACAGAATGTGTGCAGCCTTGTGATCCCGGGGAGTTCACTGAGATCTTGCAAAGACAGAAAGAAATCTCACCCTTTTATATAACCAAGCAAACACAATCCATTACAGACATGCTCTCAGGATAAACAGTAACTAGTCCTCAAGTAAAAGGATTTGACAGCACAATTTGTAACACATAGTTTATCTTCGACTCATCTAGTAATTGGAATGAACATTTGTGTTAGCTAATTGGCTTTATCCAGAGGAAGAAAAATTTTCTTATATCTTTTTGACAGGAGATAGTTTTGTAACTCAAAGTAAGATACCCAAGGAAGTTAGGCTCCTATCCTCTCACAAACTATGAGATAGAGTATTATTACCCTTGCTTCAAAGAGATGGTTCTCAGGTCCTTGAGAAAGACATTTCTGAGTCATAAAGCTGACAAGAGGCTTATTTAGATTCTAAAAATAATAATAATAATAATAATCATACACATTTCAAAGAGACAAACAAGGAAATTATAATTTAATGTTTTCTAAACTAAATGCTCCATAAAAAAAAAGAAGTCCCTTCCCTTATTTTCAACAGGGAAAATTAAGCCTCTTATTTTTTATTTTTATTTATTCCTACACCATATATTCAAGTGCTTGCTAGAAAAAATCTCTAGTCCCATTCTTTTGGGTCATGACATCCAAGTGAGTCAGCCTGGTGGGTATTCCCAGAAACAATTCCTGTGGCCATTTGTTTCCCTTGTAACAAAATTCTTCATTTGGCACTGTTCTTCTTATTCCTAGAGCAAACAAGCACTAGGGGACAGGGGAAAGATCACTGGACCAGAAGAGTGCATAAGCATGGCTTGTCCTGCATTTGGGAACATCACTGTCTCTTCTACAATTGTTCCCCTGAGAAGCCAACCCTACCTACCAGATTTCTCACATATGCTGATTTTTTTTTCCCTCAGAATTTACAAAGTGCTTCTCTGTAATTCACTTCATTCAGGGAGCATGTCAACTTTCAAATATACTTATAAATACTCCACTTTTGAATGGGCTTTGAACTGTTTCCTACTTTAGCTTCCAGACCTGAATCACATCAAGATGTAAGATCTAACAATCTGATTTAAATATCCAAATATTATAAGACAGATGAGAAGTTTGCTAATATTATAAAACAAAAGGTTGGTATAGTCAAAACATATAGATGAGTTCAGTAGGGTGTTACTATATTATTCCACACACGGACCTATAGAATTTTCATTTAAACAAGGTATCTAACTGAATGTATTACAGTCATTACTGGGACTGACCAGCTTTACACCAAAGAAAGAATACAGAAAACTGAGATCTTCCCCTCAGGAATAAAAGACAAGGAGAAGGAGGAAGAAGGAGATAGAGAAGACTAGAATGTGGGGTCATAAGAGGCAGGAGAGAAGAGTTCCAAAAAGGAGGTAGTCAGTGGTATTGACTACTACAGATTGAGTTAGAAAAAAAAATGTACTAAGAAAATCCTTTCAGATTTGAAAGATAATTTAAAAATTTAGAATGATCTTAGGCTTATAAATTTAGTAAATTATGAAGTGTAAATTAAACCTCAGGAAACTGAGGACAGATGGACAAAGAAATAGAGGTGAAATTACATATTATAAGACATTTTGCAATTAAATAAGTCCAAGACAGCAAGGCAGTCAAAATTTTGTTGTTTTTTTTTTAAATAGAGAGTTGTACCTTCTTCAGGAAGAATAAAAGAGTCAATTTGGTGAGGGGGCAGTAGCCAAAGAAAGTAGAATATTGGATGAAGGATGATCTAAGAGACAACAAGGAAAGTATATCAATAATACTAACAAGAAAACCAACACTAATAACTACACCCGTAAATAGGATACATGATTCTTCTTTTAGCTTCTGCTAAAGAAAATCTTCCTTCTCTAAGAAGGAATGAACCATCTGTTCCCCTCATGTTGCCTTCCTTGCTTTTGAACTCTTGTGTCTCTTCAATTATAAATAAATCTCTGTTGGGGACCACTGCCATTTCAAATTCCCATTCCATTATTTTGGAAGAGTCCAATAAGCAACCATAACAAAGCAATCCTACTAGACCAACTTTCCAACACAAACACATAAGAAAAACTAGACAAAATATATGAAACTACTATTTTCAGGCAGTGGACTAGGAGTCAAGAATGGAGATCTATGAAAGAAGGGACACAAATTAGTTGAGCCCTAAAATAGCCAGGACTCTCCACCTGGAGGTGTCTGTTATACAACACTGGAGGGCAAACCCAAGCAACAGGTGGAAGGACAGAGTTCAAGGATAACGAAGCAACTAAGAGGCAGAACACAAAAAAAGAAAAATCTCCAAAAATCTGCAAAGAAGTGTTTTCTAGTTTATAACTGAATATAATAAGCTATACATGCACATGCAGGTTGAGGCTCCAGAAGCCCAGGAAAAGAACAATTAAGAGAGAAAGAATAACTACTGGGGAGGTGAATGCTGGATTGCAGAGCTTGCAGATGGTGAGATGTTTGAGATCTAGCAACCAAAATGGAAATACCTCATTGAACACTCAGTGCCTTAGAAACCATATGTCTTAGCAGTAGAGAGAAATTAGCTCTAAAATGATGTCCACTCAAAATAAACAAACAAATAAATAAATAAATAAAATGATGTCTACTCTATTGTGACCCAACAAAGTTTCAAAAGAGAATATTACAATAATCAAGTAAATTTACAAATAAATTGACAGCTTGTCAGTACCAACTACAATATTCTTTAAAGAAAGAAAACAAGATACAGACTTCAACATTATATGTCCAGCATCCAACATCCAATCTATAATGTCCAACATCCAACCAAAATTAACTAGACAAAGATTAAAAGGAAATGTGATTCAAAACGAAGAGAAGTATCAGTCAATAGCAACACATCCAGAAATAACATAGATGACAGGATTTATCAGACAGAGAATTTGAAATAGCTATGGCGAATATGTTGTAAGGGTTTTTTTTTTATGTGAAAAATTGGAAGATTTAAAAATAGATGAATGTAACTGAAGAGCATATAGAGCTGAAGTGAAAATTTCACTAGATGTGTTCAATAGCTAATTAGACACTTTAAAATAAAAGAATTTGAAGACTGGGACACCTGGATGGCTCAGCAGTTGAGTGTCTGCCTTTGGTTCAGGTTGTGATTCTGGGGTCCTGGGATTGAGTGCTGCATTGGCTACCCCAAGGGAGCCTGCTTCTCCTCTGCCTCTGTCTCTGCCTCTCTCTCTGTGTCTCTCATGAAAAAACAAAATCTTTACAAAAAAAAAGAAAGATTTTGAAGACTAAATATAAAAACTATCCAGGCTACAGGTCATAGGGGGAATAAAAATGAAAAACAAAATGATTAGAGCCTCAGTGGCTCTTGGGACACCACCCAACAATCTAATGTATGTATAATTGGAGGACAACAAAAGAGGTGAAGGCAGAAAAAATATTTGAAGAAAAAATTCAAAGACAATGAAAAATAATTTTCAAAATTAGGTAGAAAATATAAATTCACATGTTCACAAAGCTTGATAAATACCAAGCAAGACAAAAAAACCAAAACTACACCTACATATATCATAATTAAATTTTTAAAAATCAATGATAAAAAAATCAATGATAAAAAATTGTTAGGACAATCAGAAATTAAAATACCACCACACTCACCTACACGTTGCAACACATGTTATATAAATCTGGAAATATACATAATACAATGCTTTTATGTCTCATGAGAACCATGCAAGCCAGAGGACAATAGAACAATATCTTTAAACTGCTTGGAGGTGGAGGTGGAGTGGAAAATCCTTTATGCAGTAAATCTATCCTTCAAAATAGAGGGCATATATATAACTTACACACAAAACAGAAACATTTTGTGCCATGTAACCTTCACTGCAAGTAATGTTAAAAATTAACTCAAAATGAATCATACACTTCAACATCTAAAGAAAACATAGAGGGCCACTTGGATGGCTCAGCCAATTAAGTGTTTGCCTTCAGCTCATGTCATGATCCTGGGGTCCTGGGATTGAGCCCCATGTCGGGGTCCCCTGCTCAGCAAAGAGCCTGGTTCTCCCTCATCCTCTGACCTTTCTCCCTGCTGTGCTCTCTCTTTCTCTCTCTTACTCTCTCTCTCTCTCACTAAATGAATAAAATCTTTATTCAAAAAAACATAAATAAATAAATAATAGAAAGCCTTTGCAGTCTTGAGGTTTACAAAGATTTCTTAGGATGCAAAAAAATGAAACATAAGAAGAAAAAATAAATTAGATTTCAAAAATTTAAAACTTTTTTTATATCAAAATACATTATTAAAGAATTGTTGGTGTGCCTTGGAGGCTCAGTTGGTTAAATGTCTAACTCTTGATCTCAGTTCAGATCTTAATCTCAGGCTCATGAGTTTGAGCCCCATGATGGGCTCCACACTAGGCATGGAGCCTTCTTTAAGAAAAAAAAAAAAAAAAAAAAAAAAAAAACTTCTTGGTAAGCCACAAACTGGGAAAAAAATATTAATTTTTTTAACTGACAAAGATCTCATATCTAGAATAGAGAACTTTTGTGACAGTAATAAAAGGAAAATCAATCTTTTTTAGTGGACAAAGTATTTAAATTAATCCTTCACAAGAAATAAATATATGAAGTCAATAAACATATGAAAATTTGCTCAATATCACTATTCATCATAGCAATGCAAATTAAACTAACAATGAGGAAGCCCTATCCCTAACATACTGTCTTTTTTTACATTGAAAATAACAAATATTGTTAAAAAGTGGAGCAACTATAACTCTTATTTGTCAGTTGATGGGACAGCAAAATGGTGAAATCTCATTGGATAATAATTTGCCTCTTTCTTAAAAAATTAGACATACACTTACCTCTTACTCAGAAATTCATCTAACATTTATTCATCTAAAATAAATAAAACATATGATCACAAAAAGATATGAATAAACTGTTCACCATAGCTTTATTAATAACCAAAACTGAAACAACTCAAAAGCACATCAACCACTAACTGAATAAATAAGGTATGGTATGTTCATGGAATATAGAACATGAAGGGAAGGAAAACTTTTCATCCCTTTCTTTCAGTTTCTTTGGCTTGTCTAATAATTAAATTGACATAAGACAGATTAAGAGAAGAAAAAAAGCAAATTTTAATTTGGTATGTACAGGATCTCCTTGAAATATGACTCAAAGAAATGACCAAACCAGGCAGCTTTTGTTTGTTTTAGACAAAAAAACAATAAATTTGTGAGGGAGGAATTGACAAGACAGAGAAATTTGGGCTTTGGGAAATAAATTGGAAGGATAACAAGGTTCATTTATATAGCTTTCTTGACCTTAAATTCTCCATCTCTGGTAATAAAAATGTCGCTCTTCCTCTCGGTTGAAGAAGGGTATATATATTTCATATGGGAGATTTATTTGCTTTTAGGGAGACAAAGGAATTCAATGTTCTTCTTGCACTGGCCACTTCTAAAGTAACTTTAATTTTAAATAATCAATATGCCAAAGTGTTATATTTTGGGGCAGCCTACCCTGAACCTTACCAAATACTACCCAGTAATCAGAAGGAATGAACTTTACATTTGACAATATGTGTGAATCTCAAAAACCATTTGCTAAGTGAAAGCATCCAGATACAAAAGTATACAGATTGTATGATTTCACTCATATAAAATCATAAAAAACTCAAGACTACTGTAGAAATTGGATCAATGGTTGTTGGGGTGGGAGCAAAGGTGTTGAGATAGACTAACTGAAGTGGGCATAAAAGAATATTTTGCAGGGCTGAGAACATTCTAAATATAGTTTTTTAAGATTTTATTTATTTGTTCATGAGAGACAGAGAGAGAGAGAGAGAGAGAGAGAGGCAGAGACATAGAGGGAGAAGCAGGCTCCACACAGGGAGCCCGATGCAGGACTGGATCCTGGGATCATGACCTGAGCCAAAGGCAGACACTCAACCGCTGAGCCACCCAGGCGGCCCACATTCTAAATCTTAATGAAGTGGTGTTTCCATGGTATACACATCTGTCAAAACCCACTGAACTGACTACTTAAAATGATTGCATTTTATTCTGTGTAAATTATACCTCATTAAAGTTTTTAAATTCCAATTCCAATTCCATTTTCTCATTTTGCAGAGTGTCCCCCAGCAATTAGTTATGCTTACTATATCCCTCAACTCTCTGTTGACCCTCAAGAGTTCAAAACCCCATCTTTTCACTCATTACCATATGATAGTTTACAGAAAAGTTGTATAATTCTATGCCGTTCACTCTTGCATATCTGCATACCTGGCCACTCATCACATTATTAATCATATTTCCTACCCTTGATTCAACTTAGTTCAGTAGAGGATACCACTTAATTATTAAAAGACCACTGATTTTTACTTCTTTCAGTAACTGAGAAATTCAAAATCTAAAACCCATAAAGTCATGAATTCTCATATTTTGATTATCTTAGGAGTGGAGGGATGATTGATACCAATTAGAATTTAGAGAACTGTCAGTGCCCTACCTTGACTTATGAATTAACTTTTAGTGAGACTTTGTTTTCTCCTGGGAGTCTCTGGAGCACATCCATGGAGACAATGTCCCAGAGGAAGCTAGGAGAGTGCCCCACTAACAACTAACAACTCGTTATTTTGAGAGAAGAAATCTTGACTTAGTGTGAACTGATCTATTAATCACTTTGAACACAATTCTCTTAAACACTGAAGCCATCTCTCCATTTCTTGAAAGCTTTACAAATAGAATTCAGCAATGCATATCAGCACTTACCTTAAATTTTAGAGAGATTCATTTTCCTGGTACAAAAAAAAAGAAGGGAAAAAAAAAGGAGAAGGAAATTTTGTTTCAATGCTGTGCCTTTATAAAAATCTCTCATTCTTTTTCAGTCGGCTGGAGGATAAGGACCCGCCTGAGGACCAGAACTGTTTCCCTGAGAATCATTAGTGCTGTGAGTATTGCTTTGCTACAGAAAAGCAAAGAGTACTATTCTGGGTAAAGTGTTACTCTTCTGTAGAACGAATAGATATGGCTAGCGTTGATGCCTTGAAACTTTGAAATAAATTCCAGTAAATGCATCTCAGTATCATATAGAAAAGTCATAACCGTGACTGGGCTTGCACCAGCAAGCAGTCTTAATACACTGCATTTTACCCACATCCATCAATCCTTGGGATGAATTTCAAACTGGCTGTCTTTATTTGCATTCCTGTTTTTCACAGTCTTCAAAGTAGTGCTTCTTGATGCACTTCCTTTTGCGGAGTTTATAGAGTATAATCTAGGTGCCTCTGCTTTAAGGTCATACGGTATTGGGCATCTTCAAATTCAGCACATGATAAAATTGAAATTGCCCCCAGCAACAGTTTTTTTAAAAAGCCAAATGAAGAAGCAAACAAACAAAAGGTGAGGTTTGGGACATATTGCCCAGATTCAGAAAGAATATTTGTTAATACTTTTCTATTTATTTTTCTTCTTTTGAGACCATGACATGTTTAAGAAAAATGAAGGATACTTGATTGCAACAACATAGCTCAGAGAAAATGATTCCACTCTACCATTGAGCATTAAGCGCCAAGTGGGTTAAGAAAACTCTCTGTACTCTGGGCAATCTGGAAATCTGGGAGAATAACCAGAACACAGTAAGAAACACAAACTCTGATTAGGGAAAGATGGAGCAGAAAGATTTGCATGCAGCAACATTTACATAAAAGCTGGAAGCAGCAGCAGCGGACTTGGAAACAAATTATTTAGCAAACAGTCCCTGCTATGTCCCCAGCATTTGAAATACAACAGTAGCATTTTATACACATATACATGTATGTCTACATAAACTCATAGGTAAGTGGGGACACAAACTATCCATTTATATAATCCTTTAGAAAATCTCTCTTGAGGGTTTATTTTATGCCAAGCCAATGCATAGGCCCCACAGATATTTTTGCTGCCCTTAGGGCCTTAGAGTTTGTGGAGGAAGCCCCCCAAAAATGTAAATACAATTTTGTAAATGTTCAGAGATGGAAATGCCCAGGGGGTTACAGGGAGTGAGAGTAGCACCAGAGCTAGACTGTGGACATGGGGAGTCAGCGAAGGCTTCCCATGACATAGCTCCTCGGCTGGGGTCTAGAAGTGAGATAGGACTTAGCCAAATGCTGGAGACACTTGCGGAGGACGCAGGCCAAGGTAATAGCATGTGTAGTGATTAGGTGACCCAGAAGGAGGATGGCGCCTTCAGAGAACTAGAGCAGGGGTCAGCAAATTGTGGCTGTTAAAGGGCACCAGCTCAGGAATATTTTAGGCCTCGAGGGCTCTGTAGCCTCCGCTGCAACTCCTCAACTCTGCCAACTGTAACACCAAAGCAGCCACAGGCAATATGTAAATGAATTAGCCTGGTTCCAGGGAAACCTTATTTACAAATAGTGAGCCAGACTCTACACTTGGGTAACTCAATAAGCATGGTGCATAGAATGGGGAAGGTAAATGGCAGATCAGGCTGGAAGACCAGGTAGGGTAAGAGGAGATCATCAATGCCTTGAATGCATTGATGGTCCTGAGGAGCACCGTGGTCAGAATTGTGTTTGAGAATGACCATCTTGCTATAATTTGAAACATGGGTAGGAAAGAGTATGACAGGTCAGGGGAGAGGGAGTTAGGAGGCTGTACTGATGCTAATGGAAGATAATGGCATGAACAGAAATAGCCTGGAAGAGAAAGGAGAAACAGATTGAAGAGTAAGGAGCGAACAGGAACAGAACAATTACCGATTGCCATGGTGAAATGAGGAGCAACACCATATGACTATGTTGTAACTTCTCCAAAGGAAAAGAAAAAGAGTCTAGACTCTACTTAAATCTGGTAAGCATGTCGACTGCAATATTTAATCCAGTATTTTAACCTTATCACCTTAGCTTCCTAAGGTTATTTTCCTTTCTTTGAATATCGCTATAACCTGCTAACTCACGCTATCTGACCTTCCTCCAAATCTCACAAAACTTCACACATGCTCACCACCCAGTCTAATCAGTTGTCCAAACAGCTACCACCAGGTTCCTGCCACTTCTTTTTTGCTCTGCATCCCTTCTGTGGGGCACCCCTGCCATTGCTGCTCGGGCCACTGTTCTCACCAGGCATGGCCACTTCTGCTGCTACCATTTCAGCTGACACCATTGCTGCTACTCCTGGGTCCTCGTGGTGCCAAAGCCAAGTCATGGCCCTTACAAAAGGGCATAAGGTCTGCATTGCCTCTGCCTTGCTTTGTCACCTAGATACATAGCAGTGCTGTCTGTGACCAGGGAGCGCATTCGATTACCACCTGCAGCCCCTTCCTCATGAAACACAGATAAATGTGTACACAGGTTGGCAAAGAAGGTGACACTGTATTTTCTGTACATATGCATATGCAAAAGTTTGCCCCAGGTTCGCAAACTCCCTGGCTCAAGATTCACTCCTCCAAGAGTCTCATGAACCCATCATGTAAACTGATTCATAGGAGGCCTACCCCATCTGTTAGCTTATCAGAAGTGCTGGGACAGGCCCACCTCCCAGCTCCAGTTCCAGCTGAATTTTCTGCTTTGGCCATCTTTCACAAGCTTCAGGCCTTGTTTGGAATGCATTTGCCCTCCCTACCCCACTCTCTTTTCCTATTGAACTCCTTAGGCCTCTCCTTCTCTAGAAAACCTCTAACCCCCACCCAGGCTGGGTAAGGGGTCTTTCTGGGTGTTCCCAAAACACTCTGTGCCCAACTCTACACTATCACTCCCTACACTATCACCCTCCCTATTTAAATGATAAACTCCTTAGTCCCTGAGCAGGACTTGGAACATAGGAAGCTCTCAACAAATGCCTATGGAATATATAGGTTTAATTCTCTTCTCCAAATTATGGAATGTTTAGCCCTTAGTAATTTTGTATTAACCAGGAGAGACTGCCACTCCTTCTGAGCGGGGAACGAAGATAAATCTGTATCTGCCCTATTTTGAGGGACAAGGCCAGTTATATTGACCATTAGTACAAATTCAAATACTTCTGTGTCTCTGATAGTCTCATGGGAAATAACTAAAGCTTTTGACTTAATAGGCAAAAAAATAATCCTTCCTGGTCTAGAAAAGAGTGGGAGGAAATGGAAGTATTTTTGTCCTCTAGGCTCTCAGAGAGTTCTTGTTCTCTCATATGGGGATAGAATTAAGTCATATATCAATAAACTATGAACTGCCTCTTTCATGCAAAGTTTCCCATACTTTGAAAATGGGGCAATTCATTTCACAGCAATTACCTTATCCATTGCAAAGAAGAGCCATGTGGAAGAAAAAGATATCCTCCTCAATAAGATAGGAAGTAGTGTTACTGTTTTCCAGTGAATTTTAAGAGAACAAGAAGAAAGTTCTCAACCTATGAATTTGCAGATACAAATAGAGATGCTTTGCTTGGTATGAAAAGATACTTAGTCATACAGGAAGGTTTTGTTAGGGATGTATTTTCCAGGATCCACTTTGTTATCCCAAGCATTTGCTAGCCTTTTCGCTTTTTTAGTTTCGAGTCTATGGATCTTTATCTAGTATACATTGATTAGGTACTTCTGCATATTAGGCCCTAATTCAGCTGGTCTTGGCATTTTGAATTAAAGTTTAGTACATTTTCCTACTTGCTTAGCAATTTTATTCATTTCATTTGAATGTTTTTTAGTCTCCTTTGTTAAGAGTCTGAATTAGGATTTGGAAGTGGATTCTTGAGAAAAACATCTGTTCTATTATCTAAGTTGTATTTCACTGCTAATATACAACAGCTATGGTTTTTAGTTGTAGAAATACACACACACACACACACACACACACACACAGACTGGGGGTGGGGAGTCGTAAAATCAGCTTTTTAAAATGTATTTATAATATAAACCAAGAATTTCTTTTAGAATATAATAGAAGAGTGTGGATTAATTTCTTATGGACCACAGTTCAGTTTATGCAGACATACCATTATATACACTTCTAATAATCATACGGATTATTGACAGTTATAACACATTGCAGTGATTACCCTTATAGCTGTATATGGATGGAAAACTACTTCTCCAGTTATCAATTGTACTTAGTACTTTCAAAGTCTATCAAAAGCTGTTTAGAGACTGCTGGATGGCTCAGCGGTAGCACATCTGCCTTTGGCTTAAGGCATGGTCCCGGGCTCCTGGGGTCGAGTTCTACATTGCTTCTCCCTCTGCCTATGTCTCTGCCTCTCTTTCTGTGTGTCTGTCATGAATAAATAAATAAAATCTTTAAAAAAAAGAAAAGAAGCTGGTTTAGCTGGCAAAGATCAAGCCCAATCATGAGTAAGGAAGGCGTGCTTAGGGTGTATATGTGTTTGTGGGAGGAGGGAGACATCCTGAAGGACTTTAAGTAGAATCAGAATACTCCTTTTTTGTTTTTTTGGTTTTTTGTCCATAACCTGTATTTGAGCATGGTTCTAAGGACCTACTTTCTTGCTCGTCTTTCTAGACTATCGAGGGACATGAGAAATGGCACAACAATCACAGAGTTCATCCTGGTAGGCTTTCCTGATATCCAAGGACTACAAATCCCTCTCTTTATAGTGATCTTTTTCATCTACATATTAACCCTTGTGGGCAATGGGCTCATAATTGTCATTGTGTGGGCAGAGCCCAGGCTACAAATACCAATGTACTTCTTCCTTTGCAACTTGTCCTTCCTAGAGACGTGGTACACCACCACAGTCATCCCCAAACTGTTGGAGACTTTTGTGGTGGCAAGAGCAACCATTTCCATCCCCTGCTGTCTACTGCAGTCCTTCTTCCACTTTTTCCTGGGTACCACTGAGTTCTTTATCCTCACCATCATGTCTTTTGACCGTTACCTGGCCATCTGCAAGCCCCTTCGCTACCCCACCATTATGACCAGCAACCTCTGCCTGCAACTTGCACTCAGCTCCTGGATGGTCGGCTTTACCATTGTCTTTTGTCAGATGCTTCTGCTCATCCAGTTGCCATTCTGTGGCAACAATGTCATCAATCATTTCTACTGTGATGTTGGTCCCATTTTGAAAGCAGCCTGCGTAGACACAAGCATTCTGGAGCTCCTGGGTCTTTTGGCGACCATCCTGGTGATCCCAGGGTCACTCCTCTTCACAGTAATTTCTTATATCTATATCCTGTCCACCATCCTACAGATCCCTTCAGCCACTGGCAGACAAAAGACTTTCTCTACCTGTGCCTCTCACCTGACGGTAGTCTCCCTGCTGTATGGTGCTGTCTTGTTCATGTACCTGAGACCCACAACACACTCTTCCTTTAAGATTAATAAGGTGGTGTCAGTGCTAAATACTATCCTCACACCCCTTCTGAATCCCTTCATTTACACAATTAGAAACAAGGAGGTTAAAGCAGCCCTAAGGAAGACAATGACTTGTCCAAAGACTCATCATCCAGAGTAAAACATGCAACATGCGACAGATACAAAAATTAAATGTGAAAGAAGACTGTGGAGAAGATAAAAATGTGAAAGTAAACTATGACGGTTAAGGTCTCCTATAAAGAGTTTGTTACCTATAAATGAACCAAGAGTCCTCCTTCAAAAGAAGTGAACTCATTCTCCAACAAGGAAATCCCAGAATACCTTCAGATGCATGAAGTAGGACTAAGGACTTTTTCAATTATAAGCAGAATGTAGAAACCACAAAGGTCAAGGACAACTGTCATTAACTTTAAAAAAATGTAAGGAATCCTGTCTCCCTGTTTGTTTATAATAACTCTTCTTGCCTCATTTCCTTGTCAAAGGCATAAAACATCCCACGCATTTTCTCAGTACTTAGTTTCTTCACAGTATACGTCAGGCTCCTAATCAACTCTAATGGGTCTTTCAAAAATGTTTTAAATAAGCCAGGTTTTTGTTTGATAAGGGGACTTTAATTTTAATAGAATACAAATGTTTCCATACCTGTAAAGGTGTTTATTTCCAGATAACAACAAAACTTGAGGACATGATGTGAAAATGTCCAACTGAATTAGGCCAGTTCCTATGCTTCAATCTAGGTAAGCCAGGTGCCTAGGAAACCAAAAGAAGTCAGAGAGCCAACTATGAAGGCTTTCTTCCTGGAAAACTCAGCCCCAAGTTTACATTAAAGACAGGGCTTACATGTAAGGTTATCATATAAGGTCCCTCAAGGCAAATGACAAACCCATTCATTTAACCATGTTCTCAGGCAAGACATTTGGCAGAAAAGGTTTACTACAAAATGATGATGGAGGTGAGCCATAGTTTGTAAGAATGAGTATTATATATACATACCCCTCTTCCCACAGCAAAGAAAGTGTATCATTAAAAGCCCATTAAACTGTGATTTTTTTAAAGAAAGGATTGATGCACATTCCTTTTAATATTGAATTGAAAATTGCAAAAGCAAAACAAAGTGTAATGAGATGAAAATGTTATTATCTCAACTGTCCAATCTGATTTATCTTAGAATTTGAAGGCAGAGAGACCCTAAGGATGAATATTTTCAAGAGCCCTATCATCAAAAGCATGGTTTAAATTGCCCTGAATGAGAAAATCTGGGTAATATCTAAGTGCTCCTCAGAGAGGAAAAGTAAAGAGAGGAGAAATGAGCCAAAAAGAGGAATTTAGCCAGAAGTCTCCAAGTTGGGGAGCCTACAGAACATTTTAAGGATGGAGATGCCTATCCTCAATTTGAGACCACATTTCTATGCTGTCCAACTGCTTTCTCCTGGAACCTTCAGTAAAGTCTCCTACATTACCAAATATACATATGAGCAGGATGTGTATGTCACACTCATTCACATACGTGTATGTGAATACATATGTGTGTAATACAAGGAAGAACTGAGTTTCTTGTCTGGAATGATGTGGTTTGGATTAGAGACAGCAATGGCTACAGAATATGCAGAAATTTTAGGAAGAACGTCAGACTTTCATTAACTTGGGCATGGCTCCAGGTAATCTATATCTAGGGGAACTGAGACACCTGGGTTATATTATATTATATTAAAAAAATTTTTTAATCTGCTTTCAAGTTTCACAAATATTAGTTTTCCTAGATTTAGCTTATCTAAGAGTTACCTATTTGATGGCAGACAGAGGGTAACATAAAACACCTTGACAGATCTTATAAAAGGAGAGAACAAATGTGAGAGTACGACTCCACGTTCACGAAAATCAAAATAGTGCCATTTACTCATGCATTTTTCATATTTTATTTATATGTTGGTATCATGTACCAAGCAATGTGCTGGGTACTGATTCTGTTGGGGAAAAAAATACATTTTTTTAATATTCTCCCAGAAAATCGGTGCTTGGAGTTGGAAATACCAGAGTTGGAAAAGTCTATCCAACAAAGAAGCTCCAACACCTGAATATCAAGAATGAAATGAGTTACAAGACTTCTAGGCAGCCCTGTCTTAGATCTTCACCAATATGGTCTCACCAAAGTCCCCAAGAGGTATGTTGTCTACTTCCAGTGCCTGCAGGAGCCAGAGTGCTATTTTGGGGAAAAGGAGCCCTGGCCACAGAGACAACATACCGTAGCTTGATTTCACATTGCTCCTTGTTTCTTAGGGCTCTAGAGCCCAAATACCTTCCCCAACTGTACACACCCCAACTTTCTCCAAGAGAATAAGAAATTACAGAAGAAGTCATCCAAGAAAATAAGAAATTACACAAGAAGTCATCCATTGGATAAGTCATCCAATATCATAAACAACCCCTTACTCAGATCCCTGGATATTAATTATTTTTCTACTACTCGTAGCTCTAATGATAGGGTTGAGTTTGTGCATACATCTGAGCCAAATCCTTGACAAGGAGCTCTTGAGTTAATTTGTTCCTGAAAAATGTACACACTTTAAGCAAAGCCATTGTTTTTGTGATATGTTCCAATTACATATTAGTTAATAAGAGCAGGGTTCAAGTACTCAAATTGGAGGAGATACAGAGTTAGACAAGGTTAAGTAAGTTTCTTCACCACTCAATTTCTCAGAACATTTAATGCTATGTTGAAAAAAAAATTCTAACTCCCAGGCTTACACATATAAAACTGCCTATTATATCATCTTATTTTTACTGAGAACTGTGTCCACTATTACTGATGTAAACCAGAGCAGTGGCCATTTCAAAAGCAGCCTTTACAATCCTTTCCTCAACCAATCAAATGGTAACCTCATGTTCCTGTCTTATTTGGGCAAAACTTCCTTTCCCTTATTTACAAAGTAGTCCTTCCCTTGTAACTCACAGAGCCCAAAGTCACTTTTGAGAGATACAGCTCTCCCTTACTTGTCAAGTAATAAATTCAGCTTTACCTGTTCAGTTCTAGTCACCTTCACGCACATTAGAAATCCCCAAGAGAAAGATAGAGAATATGCCTTTCTTTCCCAAGCTTCCCCAGCTACTTCCCCACTTTTTTCAGTTACCTCAGACTAAAGATTTCCTGCTGTCTTCCTTAAAGTCCATCTAAAGTCATCTCTGTTTTTATCAGACTCTTATAATTCCATTATATTCATAAATGACCAATCAACTTAGAGATAAAAATTTAAAACTCCAATACAAGAAAGGTTGAGGTGCAATACACAAAGAATTGGATGTGATTACATATTCACCTAAGCATCTAGTGCCTGAACAATTGGCTCACCACCCCCCTTTGAATGACATATTCTCCTTGCAAGTTTAAAGGACTCCAATTATAAAAATGCCATTTACACATAACTCTTCCAGAACCATCTGCTTCTGTACCTGGTATTCGCTAGTCTTGGACTAAACAACTAAAAGAGTAGAGCTATACACACTTTCAGAGGACCCCCCTCCACTGATTACCCCCAGCACTTTTGGAAAATAATCTCTCCAAGATTATTCTTCCAAGTGCAGAAGCAACCATTTTCCTCATAATTAGTTCTTTGCTCTTCAAATATTATTAAAGAAAAAAATAACAACCTAATGCCCCCCATCTCCACACTGTGGCTTTAGTCCAAGCACTGGATCTACAATAATAACTTTGTAAATCCCCTTTCTATAGCCCCTCTTGAACTTTTCATTCTCCTCAGGAGCCAGAAAGATCTTATTAAAATGTATATATAATCATGTCACTTAATTAAAATCCTTCGATGGCTTCCCATTAACTGTAGCAGATAATGCTTAAGATCTTTGATCTATCAGATCTGATCCTTGTTCACAATACCAGGTCCATCTCATATATTTTTCTATTGTTCTCTGACCCTAGACCCTATCCTCTCAGTTTCTCCAACACCTGAAGCTCCTTTCCACCTCAGGACCCTTGCATATACACTATTTTCAATTACTTCTAATATTCTTTCTTACTCACTCTACTTCTCACTCCCACCCCCAATCTCAGTCTGCCCACTTATCCTTCAGAACTCTGCTCAGAGGTTACTAATCAAGAAAGCTTGCCCTAAGCACCTCTCTACCAGCACTACCACCAGGATTAGGACCTCCAGTCATAAGCTCGCATAATATGCTGTACTCCTACTTTGTAGAACCGTCCATAATCATAAGTAATTTATTTAAATATGTTCCTTTCCTCCAAAACACACACAGCAATGAAAGTTAGCTCCATGAAGACAGATATTATATCTTTTTTCTTCTCCACTGCATTCCATATACTACCACAGTGTCCAGCACTAGTAGTTACTCAATAAATAAATCCCACCGATGAATGAAGGACCAGATAACTGGACTGACAGAAAATCAGTCACATCACACATGGACTACAATCTCTGTAGTTCTGTTATGTAAATATCCCACACTCTGTGTTTTAAAAATATAAATGAATTACCATAGACAATATTAGATTAGAACCACCAGTTTATACCAATCACAAAAATAAATTCAAAATCTAACCATAAAAAGGAGAGCAAAAAAGTAGTAAAAGAAAATATAGGAGGAAGCCCTGATGATTTTGGTGTGGAAAAATGTTCTGAAATAAGATGTGAAATTCAAAGCCACTGAGAAAAAGAGTGCATCAAATTTGAAACTTGAAGACCACAAACACAGTTAGAATGTAAACTATAAAGTCAAAGAAAGTATTTGCAAAAAAAAAAAAAAAAAATCTCTCTCGCTCTCTCTGAATGAATAAATAAATAAATCTTTTAAAAAAAAAGAATATATAACATTGAACAATGAATTAGAAAAAAATCCAATTGAGAAATGGGCAAACTCGTAGGAAAACTGTAAGTTATGGAGAATGTTCATTTTCATTCTTAATCCTGGGAAGGAAAGGTAAAACAATGAGACATCACTTTTTACTCATTTTACAAATTTTTTTTTAGAATGAGAGAGCAGGTGGGGGGGAGGGCAGAGGGAGAAAGAGAGAGAGAGAGAGAGAGAGAGAGAGAGAATCTTAAATAATTTTTTTTAATTTTTATTTATTTATGATAGTCACACACAGAGAGAGAGAGAGAGAGAGAGGCAGAGACATAGGCAGAGGGAGAAGCAGGCTCCACGCACCGGGAGCCCGATGTGGGATTCGATCCCGGGTCTCCTCCAGGATCGCGCCCTGGGCCAAAGGCAGGCACCAAACCGCTGCGCCACCCAGGGATCCCAAGAGAGAGAATCTTAAGTAGGTTCCCCACTCAGTGCAAATCAGTCAGGGCTCAATCTCAGGGCCCTAAGATCATGACCTGAGCCAAAACCAAGAGTCTGATGCTTAACTAATTGAGTCACCCAGGCACCTCTCACTTTATAAGGTTAGCAACATGAATATAGGGGGGAAATATTCTCATATATAGCTGTTAAGTTTATGTACTGGTGCAGTTTCTGGGGAGATAATTTGGTAGCATCAATTCAATGTATACAACCTATGACCCAGCAATACTTCTTCTCCATCACAGAGTAACATTTGCACGTATGAATGAAGATGTTTATTATAGCATTGTTTGTGATAAACAAATACAAACAACATGTATTCTCCATAGGCAAATGGCTAGCCACACTATGGAATGTTATGCAAAAAGTAGAAAGAATAATGTGTATGCACTATGAACAGGTCTTCAAGGCCCAATACTAGGAGAAAATAGCAAATTGAGGAATCCAGGGCAGCCCCGGTGGCTTAGCAGTTTAGCGCAGCCTTCAGCCCAGGGCATGATTCTGGAGACCCAGGATCGAGTCCCATGTGGGGTCCCCTGCATGGAGCCTGCTTCTCCCTCTGACTGTGTGTGTGTGTGTGTGTGTGTCTCTCTCTGTGTCTCTAATAAATAAATCTTAAAAAAAAAATTGAGGAATCCAACATGAACCCACACATATATGCATATGCACACAAATAATATATGGGATCTATGAATGCATATGTATATTGTATGTGCAAGTATAGAAAAGGGCCTGGAAGGTAAATACATCAGAATAAACGTTTGGTGAGAGATGAGGAAGCCAGGAGTAGTAAAAGGTCATTAACTTTATCTGCAGTGTTTGAAATGTTTACAAAAAAACATTTATGCATCATTTATGAACTTAGCATTTAAAAATATTAAATAAAATCTATAATGAGAACATCTGGCACATAGTAGGTCTTCACCAACCATGTATTCCTGTCCCTCCACCAAAAGTAATGAATACTTCAAACACAATAGACTGGTCCCAGCAACGTGTCCCACAAAAATGAAAGGTGTAAGACATAGCTGGGGGGAGAGAAGGCCCTCCCATGGCACACGGACAGCAGTGAGTTCGGGGGCTTGAGGGACAGAGGTGGGGGGCGGGGGGGAGGGGGGGAGCAAAAAGAGAAATAGCTGATACAGGTAGAAATGTCACTGACCAAGACACAACTGAACAAATGAGATGAGAGAAGTCAGTCTTGCGGAAACACAAAGACACACTCCAAGGAAAACAGAAGAGAACAGGATACTCTAAGGGCTCTCTTACTGAGCTTCTACAACATTGCAAGAGTTCACATGCAATATACCCCTTAGCTCTCAGAGCAAGGGAATCATGACACCCGTTTTATTTATTAAAGTATTTATTTATTCATTTATTCATTCATTCATGAGAGACACGGAGCCAGGCAGAGACACAGGCAGAGGGAGAAGCAGGCTCCATGCAGGGAGCCCGATGTGGGACTCGATCCCAGGACCCCGGGATCACGCCCTGCGCCAAAGGCAGATGCTCAACTGACTGAGCCACCCAGGCGCCCTCCAACACCCATTTTAGCCGCTGGACACTGAACTTGGGAGGGGTGGAGGGGAGGAGGGGTGGAGGGGAGGAGGGGTGGAGGGGTTCGCCCGCGGCCGCACAGCCAAAGCCCAACTGCTCTCCTTGCTACCGCGCTTCACGGACAACCAAGAAAAACAAGCAGAGGTACAGATGTCAACAATCAAAGCAAAGATCCGACGCGGAGGAGCGGGCATGTAAATGCAGACACAGGAGGCCCCGAGCCGCAGGAGGGGCGGGCGGAAGCGGCCGGGCCCCAGGCTCCCCGCCCGGGTCCCCGCGGAGCTCGCAGTCCTCCACCCGCGCCGGGCGCACCGAGAGACCAAACCTCCCGGCGCCTAGAAGGGCCCCAGCGCCGCGAGGAGGCGGGGCGAAGCGCAGCTTCCGGTTCCGGGCGCAAAGGCCCCACGTGTTCCGACCCGCCAGGCCCCGCGCGGCTCGGATCCGGCGGCGCTGCTTCGGCCGGGAGTGGGTGGGGGAGAAGCCGGGGCAGGGGAGGAGCCGCCGGAGCTGTCGGAGCCGTGAGTGCTGAGGGGCTGGGCCGGGCCGGGCCGGGCCGGATCGCGCAGAGCCGGGCAGGGCGGGGAAGGGGGGGTGGAGGGGGGGAGGCTGAGACCCCGCCCCCCGGAGCCTCGGGACATCGCGCTGCCGCGGAGCAGGGGCGGCTGCGGGGTGGTGAGGGGCCCGGGGCGTGGCGGTCCCCGGGGCTGCAGCGGCCGGGGCTCGGGCCTCGGGCCTCGGGGACGCGGGGGGCGCTCGGGGCTCTCCTCGGTGCGGCCACCGCCCTCCGCCCCCTCCCGAGGCCTGCGGAGACGCCGCCGGTTCGTCCCTCCCGCGGCTGCCGCGCCTGCCGAACCCCGGCACCGAGAGGGGTGCTCTGGGCCCCTTCACCCCCCCAGCCCTTCCTCACCCCGCCTTCCAGACTGTCGAGGAGCACCCCTCTGCGCCCCGCCCCCCGGCCCCCCCGGCCCCGGCAAGCCCCATCACTTACCATCACCCCCCGCCCCCCAACACACTCCGCCGCGGTCTTACCGCCTCGGACACCGCCTGCCTGGCCTGCGGCTTCTCAGCTGCCCCCGTGACCGACCCCTCGCTTCCCCTGAGGCTACCAGCTTCTGTCTCCACTTGCAGCTCCCTCCCCCGCCCATCCCCTCAACACCCAGTTTTGGCACTTCCCCGACACCACCCGTACCCACCGCGGGAGTGCACGGGCCTCGGCGGCTCGTCTGCTTGGGACCAAAAGTTTGTTAGTTCGTATGCCACGGGTGTGCTTTCTGCCTTCTCTCGGGTGTCAGCCCGATTTTTATTTTCCTGGCCGTCGGAGAGTCTCGTGTCCCAGGCGCCGTGACCTCCGCGCTGCCTCTGCCCGGGTGCCCAGGGCTGACCACCCCGAAGGGCAGGCCCCCAGGCCTAGCCGGGGTTTGGCCGCCTGGGTCCTGGACAGCGTTGCCGCCGCATCCAGGCTCCGGCTTGGGGTGGGGGTGTGGGGGGGGGTGTTGAGGGTTAGAACTGTTGCTTGCTCTCTCCGTGCACACACGGCAGGGGACACCCAGGGACACCCAGGGCAGCCTTCCTCCTCCTCCGGAGCCACGGAAAGCTAGTAGTGGAGCTCCCCCCGCCCCCCCACTCCCCACTCCCCTTCCCTCCTCCCAGCTTCTCTTCCAAGTTGCCCCGCGGGCTTGGTCCAGAAAGCCCCTAAAGAAGGGTGGTGAGAAAGCCATCGGGAGGCATGTCGGTGGGAAGTAGGTGACCACCAAGCAGTTAGGGTTTGTGGCCCTGTGTCTTGGGTAACTTTCTGCTGATACCTTGTAGTCTAAGCGGGTGGGCAGGGTGGGAGGCAGGGAGGGAGGGGATTTTTCCTCTTAGGACCAAATACCTGGGATTCATAATCTTTCCCCCTTTCTCCTCCAGCTGTACCCCTTTTTGCACTCTTTTAAGTACTATATTGCAGTAGACAGTCATTTCAAGGGCACAGCAAGGTTTACTACACGATGTGAGGGACTCTTGGGCATTACAAACTATACAGATGAGGTAAGTTACAGGTTTACATTGTTTTCCAGTTAATTTGGCACAGGCATGAAACAACAGTCCTAGACTCTTTTGACTCTTGCAAACCCTCCTGTAAATTTGGCCAGCCCTGGAAAAGTTGGATGCTTTCTGCTTGAACCTCAGGTTTACTTCCTTTGCCTTAGGTACTGGCTCTCAAACTCGCCCGTGCATCTCGAGCACCTGAAGGGAGAGCTTGTCGAGCAGATTGCTGGGGCCATCCCCAGATTTTCTGATAATAGGCCTGGGCCCGGGCTTGAAAATTTGCACATTTCTGACAAGTCTTTAGGTGCTCGTGCTGCTGGTTTAGGTTTCTCACACAGAGAACCACTGCCTTTGGCCAATCTCCTTCACATAAACAGTGCAGTGGTTTGGGGGATCAAAAGACCTGTGTGTGCACTTCTGTGTTAGAAACTAGTAATATGATCTCGTGTGGATAATTTAACCACGTAGGTCTGAGTTCTTTCGTTTTTAAAGTTAAGAAAGTGTACTTTAAAAAGAAAAAAAAGAACCCTCCAAATGCTAGTGATCTTATGCCAAATGGAAGATGAAATATTGATGAGTTTTTCCCTGGATTTTCTTAATTCTCTCAGTAGGAGCTTCCATTTTGACCATATAGCTTATATCTGTATCTAGTTTTTTACTGCAAATTGATAGTATGCTAAAGTCCCTGCTGTTTCTTAACTGCTTTTTACATTCTTTAAGGTCTGAGCCAGGGCTTTTCTCCTTGTCTTCTCTGCCCAGCACCCTGAATTGTGTGGGATACACAATCAATACTCAGTAGATATTTGTAGAATGAGTAACCCTGTTCTCTTTTCCCTTTGAAGAAGTTCTGTGCCACATTGTCAAGCAGTGTATGGCTATGCCAACTTAATTCCCCCAGTGGATTGGGATAAATGCCAATGCCAAATTCCTAAAACTGACCCTGTGAGTGGTTTATTACCAAAGCCCTGGCACCCACTGATTTTGAATTTTAGTGCATCTGTATCCAAGTTGGAGTAAGAGAAATAGGTAAAATTCAACCCCTATTTACTGAGCACCTTTTCTATCAAGCATCTGACAAAGTTTTAGGCACTCGGAATATAACAATGTATAAAGAGATCCTTGCCATCCTGGGATGACTTCTACTATTTGGACCATGGTTTAATCTGCAGTGGAAACCTGCTACTCTTCTGATTGCTGTGGCCCAGCAGGCATGGGTCCCATCTTTTATCATCTTATCATAAGTGAGGGAGCCTCAGGCAATGCCAGAGGGAAGTCATCTAGATATACAGCAAAGAGTATTTTGACAATAGCAGTTTTATTTTTTTTTTAATTTTTAAAAAAATATTTATTTATTCATGAGAGACAGAGAGAAAGAGAGGCAGAGACACAGGCAGAGGGAGAAGCAGACTCCATGCAGGGAGCCCGACGCTGGACTCCATCCCTAGTCTCCGGGATCACGCCCTGAACCGAAGGCAGCGCTAAACCGCTGAGCCACCCGGGCTGCCCGACAATAGCAGTTTTAAAACTAAAACCATAATATAAGACTCTTGAATTGACTGTTCTGAATTACCCATATTTACTCCTCGGGCCAGGCTCTAGTTACAAGATATATTTTCCTGTTATTTGTCATTAAATAATGGTTCCTCTAACCGTCCATGTGATTGGCATTGACCGTATTTATTGTAGTAATGAATTAGGTACAGCTAGTTTAACTCTGGCTGCAACATGGAAGCTGACACCCTCATCAGGATGGGTATCAGTTTTGATGAGTGCCCTTTTCCCATGTCAGATTAATTTGTGATGTTCTGTTTTAAACCTGTAGATTGACCTGCTTTATTTAAGGCATTAACCACCTCTAGGTAACTGTTAAGGTTAGAAAGCCTAGCTTCGTGTTGGAGGTTAACCAGTATCATCTGGATGGCCAGATACTCAATTCTGGACTCTTAGAATCTGTCTTTGGCTACTAGCCCATCTAAACTCTTGAATAAATCCTTTTCACCATTATAGGCTAATACATTATGGCCCAGGTATTCAATAAAGAAGCCATACATCCTTGTTCCTGTCCAAGTCCCTCTTATCACCATTACAAAGCAAGATGGTTTCTCAAAAGATGGTCCAGCTCTCTGCCTTTAAGTGGAGAATCATTCCCATATCCAAGGTGGTACATCTTGAGGTAGAGCACAGATTGCGTGCCTCCAAAGGCAGGAACTGCCAGCAGTCCAACATGGCCTTCTGGGCCTGTGGTCCACACGTATAGAAAAGATTTTCATTAAAAATAAAGTGAATTGCTACTGTTTTTATAGCTTTATTTCACAGTATTTGTATTTATATTTACTCAGTCACGTTTTTATACCCACCTTATACCTTGGTCCTAACCACAAAGACTACAGAATTTCAGGGCAAAAGATACTCATGTCTTAGCTCCCACTGATTTCTTGTACCACCCACTGCCACTATTTATTTGGCCTCTGTTTCTTCCTATCTTCCCCTTCACTCCAACTTACTCTGTTTCTTTGAAACCCATTGTAATAAGCTTTGAGCCACTCCTCCCCTTGTCACCCAGATATTTTATGCTGAAGCTAATGAAGGAACCATGTAAATGGCAAAAATACTTTAGAGAAACAGTTTTTAAATATGGTTTGAAGCATGCTGATCATGATGTGTTAGAAGACCAAAAGTCAGTGAATGCATTCTCTTTCATTTCTCTGGCCTTCTGGGTTAAGTTTTCAAGGGATTTAGTAGCTGTACTAACTGGGCTTGCCCCAGATTGCCTCTTCCCAGGTAGAGAGAGGAGACAGCACTGTGACATTGGTAAGTAGAAGCACTGTTGGTATGGCCTTGGACAAGAGAACCTAGCTCTAAGGTTCCATCCTATCTGTATTCCAAGAGTCTTGTTTAATTTTAGCTGATAAGTCCTTCAAAGCAAGGACTCTTCTTTCACTTTAATACTTTGCTTTTGATATAACAGGAAACAGACCAAGATTTTTCCTGTGCATTTAAATTTTTTTGGAATTACAATGAAATAAAGGACTGTTTGCTTGTTTATTGTTTAAATCTTTCCTTCTTCCCAAAAGGATTTAAAGCAATTTGAAGGAAGAGAACAAAATATATTGAGCATCTACTTACTCTACCAGTCTCTAAGCTGCAGTAATTTTATACATTACTTCATTCACTCCTTAAAACAACCATGGGAGATTCGGAGTATAGCCACATTTTGAAAACGAGACCAAGACTTAGAAAGTGTCACGTAGCCAATAAATCAGGAAATGGATCCAAACCCAAGGTTCCAAAGCCCCAGACCATTATGTGGAAAGCATGGGTAAACATTTGTATACAGGATAATTAACCATAAAAGATCATTTTTCTGGTAGAAGGAATATACTAGATAATCTTTATTTTTTTAAAAGATTTTATTTATTTATTCATTAGAGACACACAGAGAGACAGAGACACAGGCAGAGGGAGAAGCAGGATCCCTGCAGGGAGCCCAGTGGAGTACTCAATCCCAGAACCCCAGGATCACAACCTGAGCCAAAGGCAGAGGCTCAACCACTGAGCTACCCAGGCGTCCCCAGATCATCTTTCGTTTTAAAGAAGAATACAGCAGGGTGCCTAGGTGGCTCAGTCAGTTAAGTGTTCGACTGTCAATTTCATCTCAGGTCATGATCTCAGGATTATGAGATGGAACACCACATTGGGCTCCATGCTGAGTGTAAAGCCTGCTTAAGAGTCTCTCTGTTCCTCCCCCGTTAGCCCTCACCATTCACTCTCTCTCCCTCTCTAAGAAAAAAATATAACATTAGAACAGGGCAGTTAACAGTTTTTATTAGGTGATTTCTATTCTAGAATAGAAGACTATTTGGAAGGTCTGATTGGCTCCAGAGTACAGACATATCCAGATTTCCAGGTTATGGGCCGGCATTAGGGTAAAAAATAGAATGGGAAACAGGAAGGGAAATAGGTATTTGCTAAATGTTATCATTTGAACCTCTCTGGTTACTACTGAAGATTATTTGCCAGTAAATAGATCACTGTCTCTCTATTGTGTAGACACTATATGACCACAAAACTTGTCGTCATTCAGGGTTCAGAAAGCTCTCTGCAAGTAATAAGACTTTAAGGTAGGGAACCAGATATCCTTTCATTGCCTGCAGTTTTCTGTTCTGTCAATGGAATGGAGTTACCGCTTTCACTGGCATGTGACACATTCAGATAAGGAGCAGAGGTAACTGGACCAAAGACTAGAGAAGGCCCTTGTCTTTTCCACATCTCCCCAGTCCTGCTTCATACATCCTAGAAACACACTCAAGAGACTAGGTCATGGAGCTCACCCAGCCCTAGGTTCATGAAGCCTATCTGTAGACCTTGTTTCAGAGCTTTCTGGAACCAAGTCCTATGCCCTTCCTGGCCTGGCTTCAGTCTCTATATAGTCCTCTTCAGTTTTTATCCGTCATTATGGAACCCTTCCAAGACAGACATTGAGGGAAGGTATTAGAATAGCTAGGGCAACAGATTGCAAGGTGAATTTACAGTGTACCATATCCCACAAACTGTAGAATAAAACGATGTCTGTTTTCTCTTTCTAATACACTTGACATTCACGCGGCACATTTTAGTTCATAAGCTCACAGAGTTCATCTAATCCTGTGAGTTAGGAGAGGGCTTTCCCCTTTACAAGGGCTCTTGTGTGTGTTATGGAAGCCTTAGAGCTGCTCCAGTTACTTAAGGATGTGGGGCTGGGACCCACATCTTTGGATACCTAATCCAGTGTTCTGTCCATGGGCACCACCTGCCTCCCATTCCTTCCCATCTCTAGCCCCACTGGGGACTCCTCTTCTGCCCTCCATCTCACTATTGCTGATCTATTTGCCATCATCTCTTCCTAAGCTGCCAAAGTAAGTCCATAACAAGCAATGGAAACCTCAATTCATGATTTCTGAAGATGATTTAGAAATGGCAGGTTCATTTTTCTTTAGAGAGCAAAGCCCCATGAGAGCAGAAATGCTTTCATGAGAGCAGAAATGCTTCTGTCAATGCAGAACTTTTATAGACTCCATAGTAGATAATCTCTGGTAGCCAGTGCTATGTGTAAACAAGGAGAGCTTCTAGTCTGCTTCCCTGGGCATGGGTTCTCAGACTTTGAAGATAATTGAGATCCCTTCATTAAGCCAAAAGACTTACTGATTCCATCTTCTCTCAGGACTCCCCCCCCCCCACCACCACCAAAAAAAAAGTCTCACTGAAGGTGGACATAAAATGTTAAAAACTACAAACCGTGTAGAAAACAGACCATCATGAGGTAGAGACAGCAGATTCAATAGGTAGGGAAATTACCAAATAAAGATCTAGAAAATTAGAGAACTCTTTAAAGCAGACTATGAAAGAATGTAGTGGATATTTGAGGGTCCTGGAAGGAAGAGAAATAAGAGCATAAATGAATGAAGAGCCATTTGAGATAGAGATGATAAGATCAATAATAGGGTCATTGAAATTACAGTCAGTTTGATGGGCAGCATCACATTAGACCCAGCTCTTAAGGGTGGATTGTTAACCTTGAATGTGCATCTTAGACTTGTAATGAAGCCCAAAAAGACAGAAAAACGAAGAATCCCTCAGGTTGAATGTAGAGAGTGCTCTAGAGAAGGCAGGACCCGGAAGAGCAGGGGTGAAACTTGAACCAAGTCATTCATTCAACATGCAAGTGCCTGTTAAAGGCTGGTGTGGTATAGGGGATGGTCCTGTTCTCAAAGGGTCCTGTTACTACCTTTCAGTGGTTCATAATGACTCAACAAGGGGAATAGCAGTAGAGATGGATGAATTTGAAAGACACTTGGAGGAATTAACAAGACCCGTGAATTTAAAAAGAAGTAGAAACAGTGGAGGGAAAGGTGGGCTCTTCCCTGATAAAAAGCAGGAAGAAAATTTTAAAGTGGAGGTTTATTATTTTAAATTCACTTAGTAGGCACTTTATTATATGTGGTGGAGATTGATCGAAAACCTAACTTGAAGCCCCTAACTTTAAGGAGTTTCTCAGGAATGAGAAACTGTGGATCTGTGGTATCACAGTATCAATACCGCAGATATTGTGAGAGAGGCGTGCCCAGGTTGCTGTAGAAGTGATTCTACGTTGATTTCTAACCATTTTATGGGTAGGGGGAATGGAATCAAAACATCTGAGAGACCTGAAGTCAGAGCTGCCTTATAAGTAAAGTTTCACCTAATGAAGGGTAAAGAATCAGAAAGAACAACATGCTGTAAAGCAAAAGGGCATAGGGCTTGTATGTTCTTCCCATGCACACACACTGTGTGTCTGTGTGTGTGTTTGTTTGAAAGGGTTGAAGAGAAGGTGAAAGGAGTAACAAGATGAAAGTCGGCCTAATATACAATACGTAAGAGTTTGCTTTTCACTTCTAAGACAAGGAGGAACGGTTGAAGATCTTAAATAGGCGAGGGACATGATTCCATTTGCCCAGAGTGCTGGTCACTCTTGTGATACTGTCATTGGTAACTTGCAGGGAACAAACCTGGAGGCAGGTAGCTCACGATTGGAGGCGGTTGGAGTAATCCCGACAAGAACTGATAAGGACCTACAGTGTAAATCATGGGAGTGAAGAAGAGGGGACATGTTAAGAAATGGAACACACCATGCGGCATTGGAGGTTGGGGGGTGTGAATGTTGCATTTAAAAGGAACAGCCTTCCTACAGGCATGGTGACGTGAAAAGACACCCCCTTTTGGTTGGAAGGTCAGCAACGTACCCCTTCTAGCTCGTTGATAACACAGCAAAGGGTGGGATATGGGGCTTGAAAAATCATCTGAGGGGCGATTGTGAAGCGGTTCATGTACCATGCCAAGGATTTTATAGCTGATCTTATTACTAACAGAGTATTTTTAAATGTTGAATGGTGCAGTTGTGACTGTAATTTAGATAATATTTAACATTGGGTTGCCATTGCTCTTCTAAGCACAGTACTGATAGTGACATGTTTAATCCTCATAGTCATGCTATTACATGGATACTGTTCTTACCTCCAAGCCATAAATGGGCAAACAGGCAAGGGGGCATAGAAATTTAACTATGGCTTCACATCTATGAAATAGCACAGCCCAAAATTAAACCCTGGCAGTCTGACACCAGGACACTCACTCCTGCCTTACACAGCCTGGCTGCTTCTCATCACACACATCAGAAACACACCTAGCATTTCTAAAGACACAGTTGCCTCCGTTGACCAAATCCCAAGGATCCAGAAAAGTGTTGAATGATAGTTATTTTGCAAAAACCCCACCATAATTATGCTGCCTTTCACTCATGGTTGAGTCCTGCAGGGACCCCAGTTAGGAAGTTATGGCAGTAGCCCAGGCAAGAGCTGAGGGCCCAAACTAAAGCAGTCTGTGGCAAAGGAGGAGGAAACAGATTTAGAGGCTTAAGAGGTAGAATTGGTTTAATGAGCTGTAAGCAATGGGGAAGAATCAGTCCAAAGATTACAGAGTTGAGTGTTTACTTAGCAAATGATCTCAGCCAAGACAGGATCCCAGGAAGAGGGGTGGATTTGTGAGTCAGCATCCTGAATTCAATTTTGAACACTTGGGTTTGAAGATCTGGAGGTCTTCCCTTTAAGATGTCTTAATGAGCAGGAGATTGCTTTTGGGGGCGCCTGTGTACCAGCAACTGTGTAAGGGGCTTTCCTCACTCTTACCTCGTACAAGCTCCCCCTCAAATCTCTGAGAGTTCCCATTTTACAGAAGAGTTAAATTGAGTGTGGTTCAATTTGAAATGAACTTTCATAAAGGCTTCCCCATCTGTTTCAGCCTGACTGATGTGTGTCTTCTCAGAACACACATCCTGCTGTGTATGTAAACACGTGTGTGACACAGATGGTGGTCAGTACCACGTGTTCCAGCAGGCGATGAGTGGTGTCCTTTGTCCTCGCCATTTTCCTTGCAGATTGACAGTGTTCATAAAGTAGAGATGCAGTTTATTTCTGTTTCTCTAGGGGGTATGAACCCAGCCTAGGAAACCTCATCCAGGATGAGGCCTAGATCATCATATTTCAACCAAATTTATTTATAGCTGATGGTTGCGGAGATCAGGAGCAGGGGATTTAATAATGTGAGGAAGTGTTACGTGTATGGGGTTAGGAGGACTCAGAACTGTCATCCCTGTGCATAACCTCCTGCTTATACTGTTGTTTGTCTCTACTTCTCTGCCCCAGGTCCCTTGGGAGAAACTCCTTGAGGTGCCCAGGCTGAGACTGGGGGGTAATGACAGTGTGAGTTCTAGATGGTGTGAGACCCCTCCCCCCGCCCAGAGCCAAACAATGGCTACAGCCTTGGAACCAGAGGACCAGGATCTTTGGGAAGAAGAGGGAATTCTGATGGTGAAATTGGAAGATGATTTCACCTGTAGGCCAGAGTCTGTCTTACAGAGAGATGACCCTGTGCTTGAGACCTCACACCAGAACTTCCGGCGTTTTCGCTACCAGGAAGCATCAAGCCCCCGAGAAGCTCTCATTCGACTGCGAGAACTTTGTCATCAGTGGCTGAGGCCAGAAAGACGGACAAAGGAGCAGATCCTAGAGCTGCTTGTGCTGGAACAATTCCTTACTGTCTTGCCTGGAGAACTGCAGAGCTGGGTGCGGGGCCAACGGCCAGAGAGTGGCGAGGAGGCAGTGACGCTGGTGGAGGGTTTGCAGAAACAACCCAGGAGACCAAGGCGGTGGGTGAGGAGGGGGAGTCCTGATCTGTGTGACGTGGAGGGGGACTATTTGCTGGAAGGATGGATTTGGGGGTAGAGCATACAGAGTCCCCATCATTTACCCTTTAAAACTAAGTGGCTCTGCTCTTGGGTTGCCCCTAGATCCATTAGGGGCAGGGATGTGTGTGTGTGTGTGTCTGTGTGTGTGAGTGAGTGAGTGTGACTTTCTGGTTTTTTAAACACCTGCCAAGGACCATCTTAGGGCCCTTAGCACTCTAGGGTCATATGGCTTTGGTTTTCCTTTCTTTGGCTATCGAACCTCCAGTTCCTGGGGAGGCCAATTTTGTGACTTCCTCAAAGGTTCTAGACTCTTGGGCACAAATCCCCCTCCCAGGACAATATGACAGGGAAGCAAACCACAAGGAGAGCTACAGGTGGGAGAGGTGGACATGGGAGGGACCGGTATCTCAGAGCCATGGGTGATAGGAGTAGGCTGAGGGGAGTGAGGAAGCCGTGAAGCATCTAAACGTCCCTGCCTTGTCCTAATGAGGATAACCATCAACAATTCTTGCATGCCTCCATGGAACCAGAGACTCCCATCCTCTCCTGGGATCCTCTGAGAGTGTTTCTGTTGGTAGCTTTCCCTAAAATAAGCCCTGTTGTCAACTGAGACTTTCCTCTTGACTCCATGCTGACTGGAAATTGGAATTATTCCCAGGTGACTGTCCATGTTCATGGCCAGGAGGTCCTGTCGGAGGAGACCATACATCCAGGAGCAGACCCCGAGTCACCTTGCGAGCTGCAGAACCCTGTGCATACCTTGCCTCCTGAGGCGTCCCGTGAGGAGACCATCCAGAGCCCAGATCTGAGGCCACCAGAAGAGCAGAGCCTATGCCATGAATTGGAGTTCCAGCCCCTGCGGGAGAGCGGTGGGAAGCCTCAACAGAAAGGGGGCAAAGTGGCAGGCAGAGTGTGGGAATGGGGATGTTTCCCGCCTATGAAGGAGGCTAGGTGGAGCAGAGTGGGAATAAATCATAGAATTCAGGGTGTTGAGACAATAGTAGCTAGAGTTCCCCCAGAAACTGGGCCAAGGTCAAGGAGCCAACCAATCCTTGGGTGTCCTCTTGGCATTTCAGTAGAGTTCCAGATGGTGACATTGGGATGACTTGAGCTGCCCTTAGACCAGTTTCTTGATTCCTACCAAAGAGGATGGGAGCTGTTTGCCAGTTACAGGGGTGCGCTGCACATCACTCATCTCTGCCGCCTTTTCTTCGTAGAGGTTCCAGTGTCCCAGGACCCAGACCTTCCTGAAGAGAGGAATGCCGGAAACCCAGAGATGGTTGCCCTTCTTACAGCTCTTTCACAGGTGTGCTCTAGTTTCTGTCCATGTCTGTGCCACAGAGAATTCGAAGAACCACCAGGCATTAGCTGTACACTGAACAGGTCGGATAGGACACATATTTCTACTCTGCTTTTGCCAACTTAGGTTCTCAGTTCTAGACGTGTCTGCATCCAATGGGAGGAATTACAACAGTCTCAGTTGGATCTGCAGGCTCCGGAGCCTCTATTTGCACCAGAGAAGGAAAATGAACAAAATGGGATTCTTTTATTTATATGTTTATTTTTATTTATTCATGAGAGAGACAGAGGCAGAGACATAAGCAGAAGGAGAAGCAGGCTCCCTGCGGGGAGCCCGATGTGGCACTCGATTTCAGGGACCAGGGATCACGACCTGAGCCAAAGGCAGACGCTCAACTGCTGAGCCACGCAGTTGCCCAAAGGGGTTCTTCTACGGGGTTCTTCTACGACACTGCACTACAACCCAGAAGTTGCCGAATGAGGGCTTGTTTTTGTTTTATGGTAGTGAACTTGATAGTCATTTGTAAGAATGGCTGTCTGCTGCAGAAATGACTTCTGGAACTGTGTGGTGTCCACTGGCAGGGACTGCACTCAGGCCTTGCCACGTAGGAAGCTCTCACCATGGTCAGGGCCCCAACACTAAACTGAGACTGGAGAGGAAAGGAATAGAACACATCTGTGGTTTTGGGTTATAGTCTCGCTATGGCAGAAGGGCCTGTGTGTGCTGTGCCGACCGTGTAGGTGACGGGGGTGGCTGGAGGTCAGTTAGGGAGAGCTCTCCAGAAAAGGTGAATTTTTGCACAAATGTAGGTGGCATCAAAGCATCAAATAGGGAGTTAATGAGGACTTTTAAGACTTTTCTTATATATTTTAACCAATATGCTCAAGAAGAAGAGCAGAGGCTGGCCCTGAGAGAAAGCAGTGGAACTGAGAGGTCCAGAGGAGGAAGTTGGAAATGGAAAAGTAGGAAGTCGGGGAGCAGTAGCCAAGGGTGCAGCAGGTTTCCCAAAAGGCCCCCAGGGTCCTGTGTGTGCTCCTTTTGTCTTCTGGAGTAACCTTCATTCCATGAATGAACTAGGAGCTTCAGGAAGCATCCTGTTACAACTGAAGTCTGTGTCGTTTCAGGGATTGGTAACTTTCAAGGACGTGGCTGTGTGCTTCTCCCAGGACCAGTGGAGCGATCTGGATCCAGCACAGAAAGAGTTCTATGGAGAATATGTCTTGGAAGAAGACTGTGGAATTGTGGTCTCTTTGTGTAAGGAATTTCAAGTGTTTCTAGAGTGTTCTGAGCCCAGAGGTCTTTCTCCTATTGGAAATTGTGGGAGTCTTAGACCTTAGACTGTATGCACCACGCTTCTCTTATGCCTGCCCCACCAGTGAGATTGAAGGATTAGCTAAGGAAGACAATATCTTTCCAAGTTAAAGGGAAGAGATGCCTAGAAAGTGGTTGGAAACTTCTAATAAAGTGAAGTTATGTTACAGCTTTAGTGTATTTGAGGTAGCATGTGAGTTTTGAAACAAGCAATAGAGGTTGAGAGGTTGAGGATGATCTGCTTGCTTGAATATGGGAAAAGAGGGAGTATTAGCAGTCCTTGATTATTGAGTTGCAGACGAAGGGCAAGAAATATGCAGGATTTGGTGAGAGGTGCTCAAGCTAAAAAGACCAGATTTGATCCACTGACCAGGCTGTCCATTTGTTCTATACAGTCTACCCGACAGCAAAGATCTGCTCTTAACTCAGGGAATTGCTGAACCAATCATAATGTCCCGCTTTCCCTCTCTTGAGCAGCATTTCCAATCCCCAGACTAGATGAGATCTCCCACGTTAGAGAGGAAGAGCCTTTGGTCCCAGATATCCCAGAGCCTCAAGAGCCTCAAGAGCCCGAAATCCTGAGTTTTACCTACACAGGTGAGGAATACAAAAGGCATCTTCCCCCGCAGAGCTGGCACTTCCCCTCTCCCTCTGGGGTGCCCCTCTTCATCGGTTCTTCTAACCTGTTGGCCATTACCCCTGTCTCCCTCTGAATGCCAGATTCTTCTGTCCTCATCCTCCTCTTTACCCTCCCATCGTTCTTGTGAGGGACATGTCATGCAAAATGGTGAGAGAAGATAAACGGGAACTTGGGAACGCAGCTGTAGTCATCTACTAAGCAGGTCACCTAAACTCTTGGTCCTCAGTGTCCACATTTGTGAAATGAGGATAACAGTCCTTGTCCACCCTGAGGCTTGTCAACAGCATGAGATAACATATAAGAAAGTGCCTGGCACATAATAGAATTCAGTTGACTGGTTATTTCCTTCTTTCCCAGCCTCTACAGTTATGAAACATGGGCTTCTCTCTATGTGGTCTTGCCTTTCCAAGACTGTTTAAAAATCCCACCGTTGTGTGGAAGGCATCATCATCTCTATAATTTCTCCTGTTCTCTCATCCTCTCTATAGGAGATAGGAGTGAAGATGAAGAAGAATATCTTGAGCAGGAGGATCTAAGTTTGGAGGATCTACACAGATCAATTTTGGGAGATCCAGAAATTCACCAGACTCCAGACTGGGAAATAGTCTTTGAGGATGATCCAAATAGACTTAACGAAAGAAGATTTGGTACCAATATTTCTCAAGTTAATAGTTTATCTAATCTTCAAGAAACCATGCCTATCCACCCCCTGTTAGGGAGACACCATGACTGTCCTGTATGTGGGAAAAGTTTCACTTGTAACTCACACCTTGTTAGACACCTGAGAACTCACACAGGAGAGAAACCCTATAAATGTATGGAGTGTGGAAAAAGTTACACGCGGAGCTCACATCTTGCCAGGCACCAGAAGGTTCACAAAATGAGCACTCCTTATAAATTTCCCCTAAACCGGAAGAATTTGGACAAGACCTCCCCTCTGGCTCAGGCTGAGAGAACTCCACCGGTTGAGAAACCCTATAGATGTGACGATTGTGGAAAAAACTTCCGCTGGACCTCAGACCTTGTCCGGCATCAGAGGACACACACAGGAGAAAAACCCTTCTTCTGTACTATTTGTGGCAAAAGCTTCAGCCAGAAATCTGTGCTGACAACACACCAAAGAATCCACCTTGGAGGCAAACCCTACCTGTGTGGAGAGTGTGGAGAGGACTTCAGTGACCACAGGCGTTACCTGGCACACCGGAAGACACACGCGGCTGAGGAGCTATATCTCTGTAGTGAGTGCGGGCGTTGCTTCAACCACAGTGCCGCGTTTGCCAAGCACCTAAGAGGACACGCCTCAGTGAGGCCCTGCCGGTGCAATGAATGTGGGAAAAGTTTCAGTCGGAGGGACCACCTTGTCAGGCATCAAAGAACCCACACTGGCGAGAAACCATTCACATGCCCTACCTGTGGAAAAAGTTTCAGCAGGGGCTATCACTTAATCAGGCATCAGAGGACCCATTCAGAAAAGACCTCCTAGCTAGGTCCCCATGTTCTGCATTCAGCCCTCACAGGGAAGGCGAGGAGTAGCCCTCTTGTCAGCTCGGGAAGACCTTTTCCGGGGAGTCTCCCTGACTTGCCCAGATCTACATCACCTCTTCCCACAGCTAAATAAAATCCCCCAGGCAGAACCTCTCAGCCTACTACACCTCAAGGAGATTTTTTTTTTTTTCCCCTAAAGTACAACCTGGGTGGAGGCTCTTCCTTGACTGGAGTGCTCCTGCCTCTAACTCATGGGTATGAAGTAGGAGATTTAAAAGACTTCCGAGGTTGTGGTTATTATATTTTCCCCAAAGTAGGCTGTTGCATATCCTAAAGACTGCTCCACAGCCTCAAGTATAAAGTCGCCCAGGGACAGCCCTTTAGGTTTGGTAAGGGACCGGCTTCTAGGATCCTGTCCTTACTGGGCTCAAATCTTAAAGCACACAGCCCTGAACTCCAGGCAGGAGATTTGTACCTGATGGCTCTGCCACACACTCAACGGGATAACTCTACAAATCTCTCTCACTGGTCCACTTCTTCACCATGCACTTTCCTTCAGTCCTGGGGAGAGATGGGAGAAGTGTCTGATGGGGGGAAAACCTCGAGGCTGTTTCATATGGACCTTGTCAGGCTGCTCCCTTCCCCATTGCCAAAATACCAGGTGCCAGGCCCTGCTAGGAAGGAGGACCTAGTCAGAAGCTCCTCTTCATGCAGGGTGTTTTCCTATTAGAATATCATGCCCACCCTTCCTACTGTTCTACCGCCTCTTGGTTTTGCCCCCAGCACTTCTACTACAAGTGAGGTGTAACAGCTGGGTGCTGGGGGATTCAGTAAAGCATAATGAAATCATAAAATATCTACATTCCCACATGTGTACAAGCCTGCCCGTCCTGCCCTCTTCGCGTGGGTTTGTGAAGGGATTTGGAACAGTGTCAGCTCATGTAGGTACTAAAATAATTACAGAATCATGAATGACCGGGTCACTTCATTTACATGAAGAAACCAAGAAGACCTGAGACCAAATTATGGAAAAAAAATTTTTTTAAGCTATTGCTGCTGGCTAAGGCCATCAAGACTATACTGACACCCAGCCCCGATCATCCCTGCCTTGGTCCTCTGATATCAGGGAAAATTATGAACCCCAGCACTGGGACCCTGAAGAATTTACCAGGAGTAAATGGCTTTCATGTATTTGCGTTGTTTGCTTTTTCTTATGTGATTTCATTTTTATGTAATTAAGAACTAAATAGTAGTATCTCATGGCCTGATAGTAGGATCTCTGTTGCCTGATAAAGGTTCCTTGGAGATGAGGCTGAATAATTAAGAACCTCACCTGCTCTGCTTGTGGGAGTGGCAAGGACTGGATGAGCATCCTCCATAAATGGAGCACAGGGTATGGGATTAAAGCATGAGAAGGGAGATTGTCTTCTGTGCCTGGTTTCTTCAGCTGTTTCTCAATCCATTATGTGCCAGTGTGTACAGAGAAAATGGGTAGGATAACAAGACCCCAACCCTAACAGCTCCACGAGGCAATTCTCCACGATACTCCAGTTGGCCAGATTAGCTTTAATACTAGTCAGCCATTGTCCTGGAAATAGACACAGAATAAATGAAAATAACACCAGCAGCCACATTCCCTGGTTTCTAGAACTTTTACATCTTATCTGTTCACTTTCCAAGGTTTCAGGTTCCGGATGGTTCTAAACATCATACATACAAAGAGACCAGGGAGTACAGAGTAGTTTTCCATGAGGATGGGGGAGGCATGGCATGGCCAGCAGAGCCAAAGGTGGAATCATGGCATGACGAGGTAAGATCTGTGCCTGTGGTTTGCAGAAGACCCTCCTAATGTGCAGACATTTCTGAAGTCTAGATCCAAGATCCAAGGTCTGAGCACAATTCATGCTGGGTGTGAAAGATAGCCTCAAGAGATCATTTTTCTTGTACCAGTTATAGGAGCTGATAACATTCTGGAGGTAAAAGAACAGTGACTATTCTAAGATTTTATTTATTTATGAGACACACAGGCAGAGGAAGAAGCAGGCTCTCTGCAGGGAGCCTGATGCAGAACTCAATCCCAGGACCTAGCATCAGCCTGAGCCAAAGGTAGACTCAACCACTGAGCCACCCAGGTGCCCCAAACAGTGACTTTATTCACTGATTTACCTGTGTTACTGCAATAAGTGAGAGACTGTAAAGAGCATTCTATGTGAGGGAAAGTTTGAGAGACTGGTCCAATTTGTTGGAAAGTCACAGTTGTTATATTGCTAGTTCCTCTACAAAGTGTCATATGCTGACACTAAATCCCTGCTTCCTTGTAAAATGCCATATTTTCTGAGGCTCATGGAGGGGCATGCTGTCTCCTAAACCTGAGCATGAGCCAAACCGCAGATTGCAGCAGAAGGGCCCATGCAAGAACCTGCAGGGAGCAAGAGGGTTGAAGAGCTGAAGAGGCACAAGTGCTGGTCCACCCATTACCCTTAAGGGATCCCCACTAGAATTTTGTAACCGTTGAATACTCATGTTCTCGAGTACCATACTAAAAGTTTCTGGAGAATAAAGAGGCAGGATTTTAAAGATAATATTTGGAGGAAGCAATAAAGTAATCAACAACTCAAGAAAATTGATGAGTGCTGGAAATGATGAAATCACATGCTAATAAAGTTATGAAATCAAAATGGTAATATTTGAGCTTTTGGCCATTAGTTTAGGAATAACCAAGGAATATTCAGCCTCTTCTCCATCCCACATAACCCAAGAGAAAGAAATAAGTGGAAAAAAGTCAAGGCAAAATATATTTTTATTATCTGGAATTTAGGCCTCAAAGTCTAGAGCAGAATTTAGTGAACTCCAATCAACGCCCATGAAGAGTTTTATTTAGTGGATTAACATCAAAGTGCTAGAACCAAAGCAAGCTAAAAAATGCCTCTTTCTCCAGAGCCACCTCAACCGAAGGATCTAATAAAACATGCCTTCTTTACAGTGAGCAGCAAAATGGTGAACAAGAAAATGCCGCCACTGAGTTCTGCAAAGTTGGCAGAAACCATTTGCTCCAATCTTCTCATCTCAGACCATCAACCTCCAGATGGCCTATTTGCATGAGGAAAATAAGCTAATGTGCACACCTTCCTAAGCCATTTTGATTTCACCAAGCTCCCAGGAAGGACAGCAACCCAGATGAGAGTTAATCTGACCCTATGATGGTTTTATAGAATAAAGGCTGTACTGAGAAATAGTGAATTATTATGTGCTGTGCACATTAATAATGTAGTTTTCCATAGTGGTATTTTTTAGTTAGTTTTACCTTTAACATCTCCCTTGGCTGACCAAAGTATTTTGTCCAGCCACAATAACTTCTCCTGACAGAAATACACATATAATTTTTTTTCTGTCTCCTTAAATTTCTAGTGATGTTAGCCACCTGAGCTGTTAATATGATTTGTGGGAGAGGAACAGACTAAAAGCTGAAAAATGGGTGCCCTACCTATGTACTCATTAATCTTTGTTTTGGCAGAATTAAATATTCCCAAACTTGAGCATGTCTCCTTGTAGGTGGAATAATGGGATTCCTTCTTGAGGAAGCCATGAGAAGCAGGCAAGGAGTTTTGATCTCTCTTTAGATATCAATTGTTGTAAATTATCCTAATAACAAGAAGAAACAGAATTCTTGTCAGGGCAGCAAAAGTAAGGATATCCTATAATGAACAGTTCCTGTTCTAACTATATGTGTATGCTCATGAAAGTTTCTGATAAAAAGGAAGAAGAAGGGATGCAATATGATTTTTTTTAAAGAGCATAGACTTGGGGATCCTTGGGTGGCTCAGCGGTTTAGCGCCTGCCTTTGGCCCAGGGCGTGATCCTGGGGTCCCGGGATCGAGTCCCACGTCAGGCTCCCAGCATGGAGCCTACTTCTTCCTCCTCCTGTGTCTCTGCCTCTCTCTCTCTCTCTCTGTCTATCATAAATAAATAAATAAATAAATAAATAAATAAATAAATAAATAATCTTTAAAAAAATGCATAGACTAGACTATTTGGTAATCTGTAAGGATTGGGGCTCTAAAGTGAAAACTGGGTGCTAAAAAACAGAACTTATATAAAGACTTCCAGAAGCAGAAGTAATAGGTAGCCAGAGCAAGAAGACCCAATCCTCTGTAAAGGTGTATGAAAAAAAAAAAAAAAACAATCTTTAAATACAGTATAAATCTCAGTAATGATCCGTGCAGAATATGACAAGGCTTCAAAAGACCATTTGTACAGGAAGATAACTGAAACTATAAATTTCCAGGATTTCCTGTAAGACTACTGCTCTGTGCTCTTTTATCTGTGGTTCCTCCATTAGTGGTACATCTTATGATCCCTTGGAAGAGTCCAAGAGACTATCAAGGGATGATCTCAGGAAGAGGACTACAGCAACTGTTTGGTGCTTTGGTTCATCTGCTGAATCTCTGCAAAAGGTCTACTGAGAAGAAATTTAAGGCTGAAGAGCTGGGGAGCAGTTGGAAATAAGAACCCAAACAGTGATGAGTTAACTGTGAGCCAGGAAACATCAATACAACAGTGGGAAACTGGATCCAGAAACAAAGGGAAAAAAATCTGTGCTTCTTCACCTCTGAGGAGGTATTCTGAAAGGCCCTCTTCTATGATGAAACTATATTTTGTATAAACTACTAAAGTAGAGAACAGAAATAACATGTAAATTGGGGTAGGGTTGCCAGAATTTTAGTGTGTTAGCATTCGTGAATTGTTCAGAACAAAAGCTTTAAGATATTGATTAACTTTGGATATTAAATATGCACTATTATTACATTAAATTATTAAATTAAGTATGCACTGTGCAGTATCAAGGATACTTATTACAAGAAATGGAGTAATATTCTAAATAGTGGAGGGAAAATTGGAAATAATTTAAAGACAAAAGCAGGAAAGTGACTCATATTGTCCAAAGAAAGGCAAAAAATAAACATCTAACACTAAGAAATATTGAACTAACAGTTGCAGAAAGCCCAAATATGTGAAGAAAACAGACAAAATATTGATTAAATAAAAGAGATTATTAAGGTGGGCTCAAAAGTCAATTAGAGCAATAGGCTATATATCAGAGATACACAAAAATATAAGAATAATGAACAGTTGGGGCACCTGCATGGCTCACTTGGTTAGGCATCTGCCTTTGGCTCAGGTCATGATCCCAGAGTCCCAAGATCAAGGCCTGTGTCAGCCCACTCTACTGAGTGGGCTCAGTAGAGTCTGCTTCTCCCTCTGGCGCTTCCCCTGCTTGTGCTCTCTCTCTCACTCTCCAGGAAGGAAGGAAGGAAGGAAGGAAGGAAGGAAGGGAGGGAGGGAGGGAGGGATAGGGAGGGAGTGTGGGAAGGGAATATCCTTGCTTCATTCCTACTTCCTTCTTCATGATAGGGCGTTTCTTTTCAAGAAAGAAAAGAAAGAAAGAAAGAAAGAAAGAAAGAAAGAAAGAAAGAAAGAAAGAAAAGAAAGAAAAGAAAGTTTAAAAGTAGAGCAATGGAAAGAATATACCAGGCAAATACTAATCTAAAGAAGCTAAGGGTATTATTTTAATAGTGACAAAAGATTTTTTATTCAAAAAGTATAATGAGAAGTAAGGCATCTACATAGTTAAAAGTTTAATCCACCAGGAAAGTGTAACAGATCTAAATTTCTATGTGCTTAATGAAGTAGCCTCAGATTATATGCCAAAAATTGGTAGAAGTACATAGGAAAATTGGCAAATCCATCCCCTTAGTCATGCTCTTAAATATACCTCCCCCAGTTATTGATAGATCAAGCAAATGGAAAAACCAGTAAGATACATATTTGTATAACACAATTTAATGTTTATGGGGAGTAAAAATGCATGCCTTACAATTATAGAATATATGTTCTCAAACATATATAACACACTTAAAATAATTGCTACTATAGAGTGCAGTAAAGTAAGTCTCAACAAATAACAAGTGTATATTATATAGATCATGTTCTTTGACCACAGTATATTTTATTCAAAAACCTACACCAACAAAAATTGTAAATTACTATGTTTGGGGACTTTAAAATAGCCACATCAAAAACTCTTACATTAAATAACTCTAGTATGAAGGAAGAGATCACATAGAAGCTTACTAATACTTAGAACTAAAATGAAATGTAAATATTGTTTATCAAAACATGTGGAATTCAGGGGAAATGGTATTTAGATGATTACAAGAGAGGAAAAGCTGAAAAAATAGTGAACTAAATTACCAACTTAAGAATTTTTAAAATTCTTTTTTTTTTTTTTTAATTTATTTTTTTATTGGTGTTAAATTTACTATCATACAGAATAACACCCAGTGCCCGTCACCCATTCACTCCCACCCCCCACCCTCCTCCCCTTCTACCACCCCTAGTTCGTTTCCCAGAGTTAGCAGTCTTTACGTTCTGTCTCCCTTTCTGATATTTCCCACACATTTCTTCTCCCTTCCCTTATTTTCCCTTTCACTATTATTTATATTCCCCAAATGAATGAGAACATATAATGTTTGTCCTTCTCCGACTGACTTACTTCACTCAGCATAATACCCTCCAGTTCCATCCACGTTGAAGCAAATGGTGGGTATTTGTCATTTCTAATAGCTGAGTAATATTCCATTGTATACATAAACCACATCTTCTTTATCCATTCATCTTTCGTTGGACACCGAGGCTCCTTCCACAGTTTGGCTATCGTGGCCGTTGCTGCTAGAAACATCGGGGTGCAGGTGTCCCGGCGTTTCATTGCATTTGTATCTTTGGGGTAAATCCCCAACAGTGCAATTGCTGGGTCGTAGGGCAGGTATATTTTTAACTGTTTGAGGAACCTCCACACAGTTTTCCAGAGTGGCTGCACCAGTTCACATTCCCACCAACAGTGTAAGAGGGTTCCCTTTTCTCCGCATCCCCTCCAACATTTGTTGTTTCCTGCCTTGTTAATTTTCCCCATTCTCACTGGTGTGAGGTGGTATCTCATTGTAGTTTTGATTTGTATTTCCCTGATGGCAAGTGATGCAGAGCATTTTCTCATATGCATGTTGGCCATGTCTATGTCTTCCTCTGTGAGATTTCTGTTCATGTCTTTTGCCCATTTCATGATTGGATTGTTTGTTTCTTTGGTGTTGAGTTTAATAAGTTCTTTATAGATCTTGGAAACTAGCCCTTTATCTGATATGTCATTTGCAAATATATTCTCCCATTCTGTAGGTTGTCTTTGAGTTTTGTTGACTGTATCCTTTGCTGTGCAAAAGCTTCTTATCTTGATGAAGTCCCAATAGTTCATTTTTGCTTTTGTTTCTTTTGCCTTCGTGGATGTATCTTGCAAGAAGTTACTATGGCCGAGTTCAAAAAGGGTGTTGCCTGTGTTCTTCTCTAGGATTTTGATGGAATCTTGTCTCACATTTAGATCTTTCATCCATTTTGAGTTTATCTTTGTGTATGGTGAAAGAGAGTGGTCTAGTTTCATTCTTCTGCATGTGGAGAATTTTTAAAATTCTTAAAAATTAATTTATTTAAAGTAGACTCCACATCCAGCATGGGACTTGAACTCATGACCCTGAGATTAAGGGGCACACACTCCACTGCTGAGCTGGCCAGGTGCCCCTCAACTTAAGAATTTTTTTAATATAAGAACATAGAAAGGAGATAACCACAGAAAGTGATAACAAAAAATTAACAAATTAAAAAACTAGTTTTATTATAAGGATGACTAAAAACCCCTGGCAATATTGACTAAGAGATGGAAATATAGAAATATAGTGAATACTAAGCTACAGAAAGGTAAACATGTAGATAAATATATATCAATACTGATGATATGAAAATAATGTCTTATGAATATTGAAATACTTGTCAGTAATACATAAAATGGAGAGAGCGGATGTTAAATGTTCTAAGGCTCTAGAATTATGAGGAAAGTGGTGAAGTACTATATTTTTTTAGACAGTAATAAAGGATATATGATGTGATCTCTGAGATAACGACCAAAAAAATATTAAAGGAGGGGAGCCTGGGTGGCTCAGTTGGTTAAGCTTCTGGCTTCCCTTGAGGTCATGATCTCAGAGTCCTGGGATTGAGCCCCATGAAAGGTTCCCAGCTCAATCAGGAGTCTGCTTCTCCATCTCCCTCTGCTCCCCACTCCCACCAGCTCATGTTGTCTTTCTCTCAAATAAATAAATATTTTTAAAAATTGTAAAGAAACGTGTAACTGACAAGTTAATAGAGGGAAAACAATGAACTTGTAAAAGATTAAGGCAAATGAAGGCAACAAGAGAAAATTTTAAAAAGTAGATCAAGTAAATAGCGAGTAGCTAAAAAGCCAAATATATAAATACTACATTAAATATAAATGGATTAAATGCCCCCAATGAAAGTCCAGGCTGACATTTATACACACAGACACAGAGACATACACCTTAAAGACGACAGGAAAGGTGAACAGAAAATGTACTCTTTACAATGACTTGTCCTTAGCAATTGGATAGAGCAGAGAAGGGAATGAGAAGACCATCTACATCACAGTATTGGAGACAGAGACAACTCACTCTGGGAAACCCATTCTGAGCCTAAGAAGAAGAGTGGGTTTGTGGGAAGAGGAATGGGATAGGAGGGGCAATGGGTTAGGAATAGCAGGAACAGAGTCACCTATTCTCTTTCAGTTTATAATCCCTTTCAATCAGTTTCCGCTCATTTGTTGAGTATAATCTGATCCTTGCTTAACATAACTTATTCATGAAAACGTGTTACAGGTATTTTTATTATTATTTTACAGATTTAAAAAACCACATCCAAAAGGAACGAAGTCATTTATTCAATTTCTAATCATTAGGGGAGTGGGTTCAAAAGCAGGACTGTGACTCCAAAGCCGGTAATTTTTTTACACGAGCAGTGGAGAAGGAATGCATGATGTCAAAAGAAAGAAGAAAGTAAGTAAAAGAAGATGTTGGTATTTGTTATCAGTCAAATACTGCCCCATAATAACACAAAACTTTGGTGGCTTTCAACAATTAGCACGTATTGGGCTTGTGCATCTGCAGGTAAGTCTAGAGTTCCAGAAGCTGATCTTGTCTGGGTTTGGGTGTGTGGCTTTGCTTCTCCCTGGTGATCTGTGGGGCAGCAGGGACTCCACATGTCTTTCATTCTCCTCCTGAGCCCAGTGGTGCGAGCCTTGGTATATGACTCCTATAGTGATTGCAAAGGTACCAGAAGGGAAATCTAACCACCAAGTGCATGCCACGCCTAATGTCTCAAGTTGGCTAACATTTGTCAGTGAAAGCGAATCATATGACAAAGCCCAAGGTCAAAGGGTGGAGTCTTTCACTGCTGAGTTATATGGCAAAGGTTTGGATATAAGGGGAGAAAAAGAGAATCAGTAATGTACTCTACCATTTTCCTAGCAAGAATCACAATTTACTTTTTTAAGGAGTTGACATTCATACCGATTTGGAAAATGCCTATTTTTATATAAGTCTTCTAAAGACTAGCCCTCTGATCTATATAAAAAACATAAAGCATTTTTGCTTATCACTTTCCTTATAAGCTGATAATGGAGAATGGGATCAGACACTCTTTATCAATCACCAACAGGGTGATCAAAATGCTCTGTGTAACCTTTATAGAGAAATCAAGAGCAAACTTGGAAATGAGGGATGATGTAGATAGAGGATGCAAAGATGAATAAACATGCATGGATGGGCTGTGGGGATCTAGGTGACAGGTGACATTATTATTCACATTAGAAACACAGAAAAAGGAAAATGCACCAGAGGAAGATACTCAGCTCAGTTTTGTTGTTGTTGTTGTTGTTGTTGTTGTTGTTGTATTGAGTGTGAGGCAACTCTAGATTATCCAGAAAGTAGAAACAGATCTGTTGTGAGAGGAAGAGTCTGGAAAGGAGATACAAATTGGAGAGTAATCTGCAAATAGGTATAAATTCAGGGCATGCACCTGGATGAGAAAGAAAGAAGGTGTATGCATAAGAAAAGAAAAATTTGCTAAGGACAGAAATCTGGGCTTTCCATTCCTTAAGGAACAACTGGTAGAGGCAGAAAACTACCTACCAAAGAAAAGTGGGGAAGAACAGTTGAAGAGGAGACTCAGAAGACAGAAGTGTTGAAAAAAAAAATCCAAAAGAGAAGAAAATTTGAAACGGAGGACACATTCTGTGTTGTCAAATGCCATAGAGGAGGCAAGGTGGGTGAAGACTAAAGCCGAGCATTTGATTTCATGATTGCATTAATGAGAAATGTGGGGTGAAAATTAGATAAATGAGTAGGAGTGGAGAAAGGGACCAACTGCAGAACAGATGATGGAAAAGGCTGGAGATGGAAACAAACAGTGTGGCAGTTTGGGAAGATTCAGTGTCAAGAAAAGATGTCAGGGAGACTCCAAGCAGCAGAAGAGGCAAAGTCACATGTATGGACCACCTGCTGTTTGCCAGACTGGGAGCTAGGTGTGCTGATACCTATTTGTACAGTTAAATAAGCTGAGGGAAGGAACAAGGGCAGCCAGAAACATTAGAAATACAAAAGGTGGGAGAATAGAGGAAGCAAATCTTTAAGAGGATAGGATCAAAAGTACAGGTGGACAGATTGATGTTACAAAATAGCTCATTCTGTGACAAAAAGCACGGAAATGTTCAGGTGAATACAAAACATGAGCAGCTCCTGTACAGGGAGAAAGGAAAGTCAAGGGACTAAGCAAGGGTTACTTTCTTCTCCTGCAGCCAGTGCCATGTTCATCATCTGAGAATGGGGGATGGATAAGCAGAGAAATGGACTCAGAGGAGTCTTATGGAGAAGACTGTTACATGGACAGAGGAAGTACTTGCATGTAAGTGCTAATTGTAGGAAGTTTTGTTACTAAACTGACCAAAAAAAGTCACTCTGTGTAAATAAATTTTGCTCTATAGAAACAATTGTTTTGATGAATTTTCTTAGTGAAAATCGGCCTAGAGTTGAGTCAGGGGCATATCAATTAGAAGGTCACACAGTCATGGGATCATAGAGCTCGAAATGGGTATAGAGCTCACCCGATCCAATAGCTCAGAACATACACTTCCTGAACTACGTGATGAATTTCTTCACCTTTTCTTTCGTATACTCAACATTTATTATATACTTATCAGGGAGGTACCTGGGTGGCTTAGTCACCTAAGTGTCCAACTCTTGATTTCGGCTAAGGTTATGATCTCAGGGTCATGAGTGGAGCCCTTTGTCGGGCTGTAAGCTGAGTGTGGAGCCTGCTTAAGATTCTCTTTCCCTCTCCCTCTACTCCTCCCCCCTTTACCTTCCCCCTCCAGTCGTGCTCTCTTGTTCTTTCTCTTTCAAAAAGATACTTATCATGTAAACAGATTCTGTTCTAGATATTCAGGAAATGGCAGTAAACAAGAGACAAAGATCCCTATCTTCGTAGAGCTTAAATTGTAGTGAGGAGAGACAAACAGTGAACAAAATAAATTGCTGTTGCAGTTATATAGCATACTAGAAGGTGACAAAGGCCAAGAAGAATGAATCAGGGAAAGTATAAGGCACACTCTAGGGTTAGGGCAGGAAGCAAGCAAGGAAAGATCACAGTAAAGGAGATATTTGAACGAAGACTTCAAAGAGCACAAAGGAGTGAGTCATGAATATTACAGGGAAGAGGCATTCTAAAGTGAATAGCAAGTGCAAAGTCCCTGAGACAAGGTTGTGCTTGGCATATTTGAGAAGCAGCAAGGAGACCTGTGAGCCTGGAGCAGAGAGAGCAAGGGAGAGGGTTGTAGGAGGTACGATTAGGGGGATAAGAGGAGGCAAATCATGGAGATCCTTATAAGCCATTGGAACAACTTGAGCTTTTATTCTGAACATTGGGGATCCACTAGAGTCTATCATTCAAAAAACTGTTACGCGATCTCACTACATACATAGAAACATGCTGATAGTGAGAATGGGTTGTAGGGGAACAAAGATGGAAGAAGGGAAACCACTGGCAGGCTGATACAGTTATCCACATGAAAGATGAACTGAGTCTGGACAAGAACAGTAGCAGCAAAAGTGATGAGATGTGGTAGGGTTCAAATTATATGCTTAAAGTAGAATTTACAGGATTTACTGATGGATGTGGGATTTGAGAAAAAGACAAGTCAAAGAATACTCTAAGGTTTTGGGCTGAGTAAATGGAAGAAAGTAGACACCAATGACTAGGATGGGAAGACTGTTAGGTAAAGCACATCTCGCCAGGAATATGAGGAGTATGGTTTGGACATGGTAAGTTTGAGATGTCTACTAGAAAGACTAGTGGAGATGTTGCATAAGTCACTCGATGTAAGCATCTGGAGAATAAATAATAATATCCACCCATTTGTTAGACATTTATTGGGCTTCTGCTTGGTGCCAAGCTTTGTGTTAGGTACAGTGATTACTAAGAGCTTTGCTTCCAGAGAATTCATGAACTGGTGGGAAAGACTGGCCTCCAACCTGATATATGAGGTGGGCTAAGTAGATAGCATAGAAGGTGGGGGGGAGGGGCGGGTGGTCAACTTTGCTGGAATAGATGACTCAATTAAGACAGAGGCAGAACAGGGCATTGGTTAAGAGCACAGACTCTGGATAAATGGACCTAGATATGGACCTAGATTTGAGTCCCACCTCCATCATTTATTAGTTCTGTGATCTGAGCATGTAAGTTGCTTAACATCTCTAAGGTTTCTCCTATGTCAACTAGGGATATTAATAGAACCCTTAGGAGCCAATATTTCTGTTAGTTGTCATATTAACCCAAATTACTTACTGACTGGACCTGTGGCCAACCAGGCTGCTACTGCCCCTGCATGAGATGTCTGTGTATCAGAAAAGCCCTGACCATGTTTTCACGATGGCTTCATTCTGATTCTTTCTACTGCTTATAGGATCAATGAAAAAACCACTTTGGCTCCTCAAGACTATTATGAATATCTCTGTTTTTACAGTTCCAGAAGCCACTGAGGGTGAGGATGTTACTTCAAATACGTTTTCCCTATGGCGTAAAATACACTGAGGAAAAAAAATATATAGCTCTTGACTCAGATCCATTCAGTATATCCACCCAAACTTGCCAGAGTTATGTAATGAGAACCAAATGATAGCCCTATGATAACCAGTATTGTCGCCATAAAGTATCTTGAAATTTGAAACTATCCTATAAAATTTAATAATATGAACTCTTTCCATTTTTTTTAACATTTTTTAAAATTTTTATTTATTTATGATAGTCACACAGAGAGAGAGAGAGGCAGACATAGGCAGAAGGAGAAGCAGGCTCCATGCACCGGGAGCCCGATGTGGGATTCAATCCCGGGTCTCCAGGATCGCGCCCTGGGCCAAAGGCAGGTGCTAAACCGCTGCGCCACCCAGGGATCCCGAACTCTTTCCATTTTCAAGTAAATCTTCTTTTGCCACAGGTAAATTAAGTCCCTCCAGATGATCTTAATTTTGTCTTTTTCCATAAGGAAAATCAAATATCCCAACTATGTGTTGCATCTTTCCATTCTAGTCCCTGCGTGGTGCCCAGTTATCTTCTCCAACCATGGGTCAGAAGCTGCTGCTTCTGGGTTTAGGACCCAAAGTGGCTCTGAACAATGTCACTCATTCATCCTACTCTTCTAGGAATCCATAGTTAAAGGACACATGGGATTGTCCTGGCACCAGCCCCACACCTACAAAGTTTAGAAAACTCAAGGATGTCTCGGAACCAGTGTGACATCTGCAGTACTGCCAACTTCATTAGATAATCATATCTCCCAACAAAAACTTACGTTCTTAGATCCATACTGTCTTCTAAATCCACATTGCTATTTCCAGCAATTTTCCAGCTATTTCTACTACTATGTCCATAGACAAATAATGGTACCTTTAAGCAACTAAAGGGAAGGAGGGAAAGGAGTGATAAGAAAAAGGCTATGGTTTTGGTTTCTGTGGAGTACCAATCAATCCAAGTCCACCACTTACACTGAGAGAGAAATCTGCCCTTAAGAAGCTTCCTATGCCGTAGGGGAAAATCCATCTTTCCTGCAAACCATCTCCTCTCTCGAAGAATGGCTTTTGAAATCCTTCTCTTCTTGCATGATTTGGAAGTTTCTGGCCAGTTTGTGGCTTTTCTCTGAGTAATCCCTTCCTTTAGCCTCCACACTATGTTTTTCCAGTCTCTTTTAATTTCCTTTCCCAATTCCCATTTAATTCCTGCCTATCTGGCTTCCCATTGCTGAATTCTTCGGAGTGAGAGATAGTGAGGACCTCTACCTTGATTGTCAGCTTCCTCTTCCCTGTATTCCAGAGTCAGACAAACCAAGTTCATAGGCTTATACCCTTGCTCTACCCAAATCCCAATCTCCAACTCTTATCCCTGTATTTTTCCAATGTCAGCAAAATCCTAAATCTTTCCTAGCCCTGTGATGCTGCTGGTGGTTCTCTCCAATCTTGTACCTCAGGGACCGAAAGAAAAACAATAGGTTGGAAACTTGCTTATCTGCTGTGATTGGGATCAGTAATTTTTTGGGGGGTGGGGTGTTCAGTAACTTGTCACACAATCTACAAAGCTGGCAAAGCATTTTTAAAAGATACATTCGTGGTATACATTTTAATTTCAAACATGTAAATCTGCGTTTATTTCCCATTTTGTAAAGCCTGTATTGCATGGTGATTAGTCTGAGTTTAAATCTAGATCCATTGTTGACCACTTTTGTGACTTTGTGGATTGATGAGAGCACACAGCACTTACCCTGTGCCAATTTCCTAAGTGCTTTATTATGTTCACTAATTTACTCTTTACAAGCACCCTATTATATTAGTCTTCTGGGGATGACTAACAATTACTATAAACTGAGTGGCTTCAAACAACAGAAATGTATTCTCCCAAAGTTCTAGGAGCTAGAAGTCCAAATTTAAGGTGTCAGCAGAGCTGGGCTCCCTCCAAAGGGAAGAATTCTTTCTTGCCTCTTCCTACATTTTGATCACATCTGCAGAAGCCCCATAAGGTCACATTCACAGGTACCAGGAAATTGGACTTCAGCAAATCCTTTGGGGAATCATACACCTAAGAAGAAAGAATTCGTGACTAATTTCACAAATAAGGAAACTGAAGCACAAAGAAATGAAATAACTTGCTTAAGGTTACACAGCTAGCGATTAGTAAAACCGACATTTAAATCCAGGCTCCAGTTTGGCTCACAATTCTTTCTCTTCACCACTAGTTAAGACTCCCTCTAGGCAGAAGAAGGAACCCCAAGGGTATAGCGTGCTGCTCCTGGCACTACCGAACCAAAGCCTGAACTCTGAGCTGCCTGAGGCTACCAAAGGGGATCCAAACCCAAATATCTGAAAGGTCAGGTTCTGCTCACTTGCAGACTTGCAGTTGCACTTGCAGTTTAAGGAATTACCACTGGAGGCCGACACCCAATGCCAGAGGCTAGGTTCCTCCACAGAGACTCCAGGTCTGCAAAACTGTTGGATGGAATGAACTAGGACCATGTCTGGGACCTCGAATTTTTGAAAGCTCCCTACTGCTGCCTCAAATTTTAAAGAGATATCAGTACAAAAACTGGGCTTCCTGGAACCACCTAGATCTTTGGACCTCAAGCCTTCATACACGGTCGAGCTAAGTAAGAGGCAGTATATTCACCTTCTGGCACTCTGACCTGAGCAATCTAAACAGGGAAGTAAAAATTTTTGTACCAGGGTACAAAAATAATCACGATACCCATGGGCCTTTTTCCTTATTACAACCAAAAATGGTTAGTGAGTAAAGTCAGGACCCCCAAATCTGTTATTCTCCTCGAAAGTGACCGGCTACCATCTACCTAAAGCAAAAACCTGTGATTTGACCCTGACTCTCTCCTCTCCCTCTCTGTATCCCATAAGTGATGCTAATTCTAAATGATCTTTACCGACTATATCTGTGCCTTCCTTTTATTTCCCCTCTTCCCGCTCCCCCTTCCCCCCCCGCCGCCGCTGCAATGGTCCAGGCCTCATGGTGTGAGTTATCACAATGGCCTTCTAACATATACCCAGTGTTGCCCCTCCATAACTCATCCTCTGCATGATGGCCAGCAAATTTTCTGAATATCAAATTGCGTCCTATTACTTCTATTCTGTCCTATTGCTCAGTGACATATTCAAGGTGGAACACAAACTCCTTAGCTCTGCAGGCAGGCCATTTACTGACGCAGCTTGTCCTGTGCACACCCACTCCATCCATGGAGCACCTACTCTTTCCTGCTCATTCCTTTTTATTTTGAACTCAACTCGTGGTTTACATCCTGCAAGAGGCGTGCTCTGATTTTCCCTTCATATGCTTCTTACATGGCCCTTTGAACATTGCCTTGTGATCATCTGTTAACTTTTCTCTTGGTTTTGTCTGCTCAACGCTGAGCACAATTCCTGATACAGGGTAGCAGAACCATGATTTTCAACACCTCCCTTCCACCTTAGTTGGCTTCATGGAAAACATTTTTTTACCTATGGCCATCTTGTTCTATGTGTAATCTTAATAAAGACTGGAGTTTCACACGGCCTATTGTCTGTAGGGATTTATCGGAAGGACAAACATGCAAATCCAGAATTCTCGAAAAATAATATGTGCTTTTACAACAAGTTTTCTTAGAGCAGTCAGGTTTTGGACAACACACCTTTAGACGGTTTGTACCTAAACAGTGCCTGGTGCCTGGTAAGTGCTCAGTAAATATCTGTTGACGAATGAATGAATGAATGAATGAACAAATACCTATTTCAGGCATTTATTTTGGTATTTTACTTTGATTTCTTATGTTTCTCCCTTACTTACCTCTAAGCACCTCAGGTCTCTTGAATATACTTCAGAGTATGTGCTGGCACTTACCACAGGGCTAGAATATAGTAAGCACTGATTGTTGTATCTACAAATACCACACTTAGCTCTTGAAGATGTAATCACCCCAAGAAAAAAGTTCCCCAGGCCCAAAATCTAAATAGATTTGAAAAAAACGAAAGTGCAAATGGCAAATAAAAAGGAGCAAGTATGCAGAGGCAATGCAAAAAATAATTTTTTAAAAGATCATATAGAAGGGAAAGCTCAAATAGAAAGCCTAACAAACTATATAAATGGAGCTTTACATTGCTCCATTTCTCGTTCACTCCTATTGACACCAGATGGCGATATTTTATCATGATTGACTAAGTCTTGGCCATTTGCTAATTTATTTAGCGAATATAGAGTGAGAACCTTATGCTAGGCACCAAAAGCTTGTAAATGAAGGACATATAGACCTTGATATCAATAAGTGTAATATATTGGGAGAGCAGATAGCTATACTGGTCATTAAAAAGTACAGTGGTGGGGCTCCTGGGTGGCTCAGCTGGTTAAGCATCGGACTGGATTTCAGCTCAGATCATGATCTTGATGTCTTGGGATCAAGCCCTGCACTGGACTCTGTGCTCAGCACAGAGTTTGCTTGAAATTCTCTCTCTCCCTCTCCCTCTCCCTCTGTGTCTCCCCTCTGCTTGTGCTAAATAAATAAATAAAATATATGTTGTTAATGTACACTAGTGATGATACAAAATAATAGCTAACATTTTTTAAAGGGACAAAAGACCTAAAAAGACACTTTATAAGCAACAATTTCCAAATGGACAAAAAGCGCACAAAAGTGGTCGACATTGTAAGTCAACAGGAAGATGCCGATTACAAGCTCTGTGAGATACTACTATGTCCCCCTTATGATGACTAAAATGAAAAGGACTCAGAAAACCAAGTGATGATGAGGCTGTGGGACACCTGGAAGTCCTACACACGGCTGTGGGGAACAGAAACTGGCACAAATTTTGGAGAAAAGTTGCTTGGTGTATATCTACCAGGGCTAACCTTGAGACCTAGCAATTCCACTTCTGGGTATATACCAACAGAAATGAGTGCTTATGTGCACCAGAGACATGCACAAGTGTATTCATAGCAGATTATTTATAATAGCAAGAAACGAAAACAACTCAGTGTTGATCAATAGTATAACATAGAAGTAAAGTATGGTGTATGTGTAATATATTCAACAAATGGAATATCATACAGCAAGGAAGAACAAAATTCTGTTACTTATGCAACATGGATGAATATCACCAAATGTAATGTTTACTGAAAGAAGCTAGTTCCTAAAGAACTACATAATTATATTTATGTGAGATTCAAGAAGAGGAAAAACTTTTTCTTCTTTTTTTTTTAAGTAGATCCATGCCCAGCATGGAGCCCAACATGGGGCTTAAACTCACGACCCTGAGATCAAGACCTGAGCTGAGATTAAGAGTCAATCACTCAACTGACTGAGCCACCCAGGCGCTCCAAGAACAGGAAAAACTCATCTGTGCTATTAAAGGTTAGAATATTGGTTAATTGGGGGAGCAGATGGATCATGATGGGAAGGGGACAAAAGTGAGCCTCTTATTGTGCTAGAAGAATTCCATATCTTGATGTAGGGGTGGCTGCATAGGGATATACAGATGTAAAAATTTCAGAGAAAACAAAATTTACAGAGCTATATAAGATTTGTGCACTCATGATTAAGTTATTTCTTAATAAACTAGTAAATAAAAATGAAGCAACAACAGCTAACATCATTGAATATTTATTAGCTGCAAAACATTTTGTTGATACATGTACAATCTCATTTAGCCATCACAATAATTTGTTTCCTCCCAGCTCTGTTGAAATATAATCAACATACAACATTATGTGACTTAAGATGTACAAGGTCATGATTTGACACATGTATATGTTGCAAAATGATGACCACAATATATTAGTTAATTCATCCATCATCTCACATAGTTACCGTGTGTGTGTGTGTGTGTGTGTGTGTGTGTGTGAGATGAGAACATTTAAGATCTACTCTCTTGGCAACTTTCTTTTTTTTTTTTTTTAAGATTTTATTCATCTGAGAGAGAGAGAGAGAGCATGAGTGGGGAGGGAGGAGCAGAGGGAGAGGGAGAAGCAGACTCCTCACTGAGCAGGGAGCCTGACATGGGGCTCAATCCTGGGGCCCCGAGATCATAACCTGACCCAAAGGCAGACATTTAACTGACTGAGCCACCCAGGTGCCCCATCTTTGTTTAAAAAATTTTATTTATTATTTTAGAGAGAGAGTGTGAGGGGAGAGGCAGAGGGAGAAAGAGAAAGAGAATCTCAAGCAAACTCCCCACTGAGCACAGCCTGATGCAGGGCTCAATCTCACGACCCTGAGACAACAACCTGAGCTGAAATCAGGACTCAGATGATTAACCGACCGAGCCATCCAAGCTCCCCAGCAACTTTCAAGTATACAATAAAGCATTGTTAACTATAGTCACCATACTGTACATTAGATCCTCAGAACTTCTTCATCCTATACACTTTTAAAAATATTTATTTATTTATTTATTTATTTATTTATTTATTTATTTATTTATTTAGAGAGCCTATGAGCAGGGGGCATCAGAGGGAGAGAGAGAATCTTAAGCAGACTCTCCACTAAGCAAGAAGCCTGACTCAGGGCTCCATCTCACGACCCTGAGATCATGACCTGAGCTGAAATGAAGAGTCAGATGATTAACTGACTGAGCCCCCCAGGCGTCCCTGGAAGTTTCTACGCTCTAACCACCTTCACCCATCTTCCCCATCTCCCTACTTCTCCCTGCCCTGGGCAACCACCAACCTATTCTCTGTTTCTAGGAGTTCAATTTCTTTTACATTGCACTTATAAGTGAAATCACACAGCGTGTATCTTTCTCTGTTTGACTTATTTTACTTAGTATAATGCCCTCAAGGTTTATCCACGTTGTTGCTAATGGTAGGATTTCCTTCTCTTTTATGGCCGAATTGTGTATATATATCACATTTTCTTTAGTCCTTCATCCATTCACAGACATCTAGATTGTTCCCTTGTCTTGGCTGTTGTGAATAAAGATACGTGGGAGCGAGAATGTGAGTTGATAGAACCACTATGGGAAATAGTATGGAGGTTCCTCAAAAAGTTAAGTATTGGACTCCCATATGACCTAGCAGTTGCACTTCTAGGGTGTCTATCCACTTCTATTGTGGGATACAAATGAAATCTTGAAGAGATATCTTCACTCCCATGTTCAGTGCACGGGGGTTCCCTTTTCTCCACATCCTCACCAAAACTTGTTATTTCTTGCCTTTTTTGAGATTAGCCATTGTGACAGGTGTGAGGCGCTGTCTCATTGTGGTTTTGATTTGCATTTCCCTTTTGCATGTGGCAAAAGATTCTAGATCAGTCTGGTTATAAAGCCCAAGCTCTTACTTATTTCCCCATTTCACAAAACCCAGTAGGACCGATGAATTCTGTCTTATGGTGAAGTTGGTTATCAAGGGCTTCAAAGAAAAGAATGACACGAGACGCCTGGGTGGCTCAGTGGTTGAGCATCTGCCTTTGGTTCAGGTCATGATCCCGAGTCCTGGAATTAAGTCCCACATCAGGCTCTCCGCAGGGAACCTGCTTCTCCCTCTGCCTATGTCTCTGCCTCTCTCTGTGTCTTATGAATGAATGGATAAAATCCTTTAAAAAAGGAGGGGGGCGGAATCCCTGGGTGGCTCAGCAGTTTAGTGCCTGCCTTCGGCTCGGGGCACGATCCAGGGATCCTGGAGTCCCTGAATCGAGTCCCACATCAGGCTCCCTGCGGGGAGCCTGCTTCTCTCTCTCTGCCTGTGTCTCTGCCTCTCTCTGTGTGTCTCTCATAAATAAATAAATAAAATCTTAAAAAAAAAAAGAAGAAGAAAGAAAGAAAAAAGAAAAAAAAAAGGATGACACACTTTGAACCAAACAAGTGAACCAAAATGTTATCAGTCTTCTTGCTTTCTAGTAGAACTAGAGAATTCTGGATTTGAAGGAAGTGCAGAGATCACATAGTCTAATCCAATCCTCTATTTTATTTGCGAAGGAAATAAGGCTCAGAGTGGCAACAACATTCATTTGAGGCTAGCAAAGAACAGAGCTAAAGTCAATGAGAGAACAGCTGATGTTAACCAGGGCGGTGACGTCATTGCCCATGGCCACCCAGAGGTAAGTGATGGAGCCAATTTCTGAATCCAGCCCGTGAGACTACAGAGCCTGTTCTCTTAATCACTGTGCCATACACGGTCCTTACTCCGAGCCCTGTGCTCCATGCACTGGCCCAGCCTGCCTCCCTCGGCTACACTGAAATGTCAGGAGGACAATAGGAGAGACTGGAGTGGTTGCAGTCAGAGGAAGGTGGAGAGGCAGACAGGGAGACTGGCATGTTCGCCATTTCAAATTGGGCCACACTCAAATGCAGACAAATTGGGCAGGTCATTAGGAATTGCTGGCCAAAGTCAACTTCAAGCAGAAAGAAAGCAAAATTGGGAAACCACCTCATCTAAACCAGGGGATCGTTTTAAGACTTGAATTTAGACCAGAAGAGGGGAAAAAAAAAAAAAAAAAAAAAAGCTCACTTTCAGCAAAGTTCAATTAAGGCATAAAAAAATCCAATTTGGATCGAATTGGTGGGTCTGTTTCAGCCCAGGATACGATGCTTATCTGGCCAAGCCACCTCAGCCCAGAGTCAACAGCTTCTCCCTGCCTCCTCTCTCTCTGTTCTGTCTGCGGCCCCCTCTTCCCCAGCTGGATTTCCTCCTAGTTATTTCCTAGGACTTCCTCCATCCTTGCCCACTTCTCAATGTTCCATTCCATGCATCGGTGGTCAACTAGCTGGGGGTCTTTGTCTTGGTACAGTAGGCTTCATTGAGCCTTCTCTGCATTAAGCCAGCTGACTATGGTGGCTATAACAAATACCACAGACTTGGTGGCTTAAGACACCAGCAATTTATTCTGCCTCAGTGCTGTAGACCCAAAGTCCAAAACCAGTATCATTGGGCCAAAATCATCGTGTTAGCCCAGCAGCACACCTGCTGGGGACACTAGGGGAGAAGAATCCTCTCTGGCCTCTTCCATCTGTAGGCGGCCACCTGCCTGTGTGGTGACCCCTGGCTTGTGGATACTTTGCTCCAACGTCTGCCTCCATTTCACGAGGCCTGCCCTGTGTATGTCACCTGCCTTGGCCTCTCTCTTACAAAGACCCACCTGGATAATCTCCTCATTACAAGACTCCTAATTGAATTACATCTATGACCATATAAAATAGTATTCACTCTTTTTCCAAATAAGATAAAATATTTACAAGTTCCAGCGGGTTAGGACTTAATCTCTTTGGGGTGGCCCTTATCCAGCCTACTAATTTTCAAGCTATAGAAGTACAGAAAAATAGATTTTTAAAAATAAAGAAAACCTCTCTAATGACCCACTAAAAATATTGCCATCGAGGAGAAATCCAATCTTAAACCCTCTTCAATCTGGCTTTTTTTCTTTGCCATCCTCTGGAAACACCTTTGAAACACTGCCAAATCCGGTGATCATTTCTCAGCATCTTACAGTGTTCTAGCAGCATTTGACACAGGTGAGGACTTCCTCCTAAAAATTGCCCTCCTGCACCACCTCTCTCCTCTACCAGCTACTTCTTTTCAATCTTCTCCCCTGGATCATCACCCTTGTACTTGTACAGAGGTCTGAGCGTCAATATGCCCATGACTTGGACTTCTTTCTGTCCTCATACTCTGAGCCATATAACCCAGCCCCACCCCTAGCTGAAGTCACCAATACGCTGATGATCCCCAAATATGCATTCCCATCCCAGTCTCTCCTGTACACATCCAACTTTTTTTAAGTTTACTTATTTATTTTTAGTACTCTCTACACCCAACGTGGGACTCGAACTCGAATGCTCTTCCAACTGAGCCAACCAGGTGTCCCTTAACATTCAACTTTAATAAAGAACAGTTGACTTGACAACGTCTCTGTTGGAATGTCTAACAGGGATCTCAATCCTGACATATCCCAAACCAAACTCCTTATTCCACTCCCGTCCCCAAACCTGCTCTTTCCCCAATATTCCCCATCTCAGCAGAAGACTCTATTTGCCCCATCACTCAGCCCCTAAATCCTGGGGTCATCTTTGGCCTCTCTTTCTCACCTATCCTTCTACCAGCCACTTAGCAGCAAATGTTAGTTCCATCTTGTAAAAATTTCCAAATTCTACTCCTGCTGTCCACCTTGACCACTATCACTTAGTCTAAGCCACCATCACTTCATGCCCAGCCTCCAAACTGGTCTCCCTGCTTTCCCTTCTGCCTCCTTACAATCTGTAGAACCATGGAGGTTATTCCAAACCCATGTATTGGGGCATCTGAGTGGCTCAGTGGTCAAGCGTCTGCCTTTGGCTCAGGTCATGATCTCGGGGTCCTGGAATCAAGTTCCACACTGGGCTCCCCACAGGGAGTCTGCTTCTCCCTCTGCCTATGTCTCTGTCTCTCTCTGTGACTGTCATGAATAAATAAATAAAATCTTAAAAAAAAATAAACTCACGTATTGCCCTTCTCAAAATGTTCCAGTAGCTTCCCATTATATTTAAAATAAAATTCAAAGTCCTTACCATGGTCCTTGATGATTCTCCAACTTCATTCCTTATTGTTTCTGACCTTGCCCTTTGTACGCCAGGCTCATTGGCTCCCTACTCTTCTTCAAACTTACCATCCTCACTCCTGCCTCAGGACCTCTCTGTTCCCTCTTCCAGACCACTTTTCCCAGATAATTGCCCAGCTTGCTCCTTGACTGCATCCAGATCTCTCTTCAGTTGTCATTCCCTCAGGGAGACCTTTCCTGGCACCCCACCTAATAGCATTGCTGTTTCCCTCTAGCCCCATATCATAATTCATCCTCTTTCAGACATTTGTCACTATTTACCATTATAATATGAATTTACTTATCTGACTGATTAATTTCTATCTCCCCTACTAAAATAATCGGTTTTTGGAGAACAGGAATAGTGCCTATTTTTGCTCATTGCAAGATCTCTAATGCCTAGAAAAATGCCTGACACAGAATAGGAACATGTTAGATATTTTTTGAATGAATGAATGAAAGTTTAAAGATTTCAGAGGGTAGCCAACTGGGTTATAAAAGGTAGGCTCTTAGAAGGGACCTCCCTCCACTGCCCCCTAGCACCACCACAGACTCTGATCCTCATAGTTAACGCCTCCCCTGCCAGCTTCAATGGCCTGCCCGGCCTGCCCGCTCCAGCTGAATGTCAGCTCTGAGAGGCAGCGTGGGCCTCCACCCCCACCTCGGCTTTCTGACCAGCCTCCCAGAGGAAGTGGGCAGGAAGGCCACGAGTCAGAGAAACCTGCCTAGGAGAGCACAGCTAATAACAGGACTTCTTGTGTTACAGCAACTGCTATGACATGCAAATGCTATGCTTAAAAAAAAAAAAAAAAAGAGTAACCTGGTGGGATTCTTTGTAAATTCTCGGCAGCAAAAGCTGCATTCGATGTGCCACTTGGAGCAACAGTGAAAAAAAAAAAAAGAGTGTCCACATGCGAGTGCTATGGGCATCCTTTTGGGGAGAGGGGGTCTCAGTGGGTCACAGGCCCAAACATAAAGCCTGCCTTCCGTGTCAGACACTGCTCCCACCTCCACACCACCCCCAGGGAAAATCAGTATTGGCCCAGTGGCCAAGAGAAACCCACACAAAGTACAGAAGCAGTGTAACACAATGAACAACGGAAACTGTAGAAGCAAGCCTCAGCCTGAATTCCTACTATGCACTGCTAGCTCCGTATTCTTGGGGAAGTGACCTACTGGGCATCAGTCTGCTCATCCATAAAATCAAAATCACACCTCTCTCTTGGGGCCCTAGTGAGGGTGGACTGGTCGGGCCCAGCACTGGGTCTCCGTGACTGGGAGTCGGCGGGTAGGAAGGCATGGAGGGTAAGGGGGAGGGTGGGAACGGCTAGGACACCAACGTCCCATGACATCACTGGCACCGGGGTGTGGCCAGCCTGCTCTGTGGAAGCCAGAGAATCACAGAATGATGCGGTTACGGGAGATTTCGCAGTTATTAAAACAGACAAGTGAACAAAACCTTGCATTTTACAAAAAGAGAAATGGGCCTACAGAGATGAATTGATTTGCCCGAAGTCACACCGTCCGTTCATAACAAAGCCAGAACTGGCACCTGGATCTCCGCCATCAGTCTCACGCTCTTACCAGAGCTTGTGGGTGTTTTCCATAGCCTGGGTGATTCGTGAGGAGCCCTCGCTCCTGATTCCCAGGCCTCTAACCACACAGCAGGCCCGGCCACTCTAGCCCATGAGCCCTGACTCAGTCACAGCCTCTCTAGCCCATCAGGCCTGCAGGCCTCTTGGCTACCTTGTCCCCAGCTCTGTTAATCTTCCTTCCTTCTGACCCCAAACTTCCTGCTCCCACTCCCTCCCAGCCAGAAGGCCCACTGGTCTGTTGCAGAGGAGGACATTTCCTGGAGGTGAGGGTAGGGGAGCCTCAAGGTCAATCCGAGGATCCCTTTCCTTGTGTGGCAGCTAAAGCCCTCCAGGTGACATGCTTCCCAGGCTGGGCCTAGATAGAGCCTCTCATTCCTTTCCTATCCCCACAGCTCTTCTGTAAGCTTGTTGGTGATGCTATGTTGCCAGAGTTTCCATGAGTTAAAAATGAAGGCAAACCCCCCAGATCTCTTGGGTCAAAGACCACATGCCTGTCTACCCCCTTCATCTCTCTGTTCCTTCTCCTTCAAACATCTATGGAAATGTCTGTTCTTCTCCTGAGATCTGCAAATGGAGGAATCATTCTGAGCCGGGGCTCAAGGCCTTAGCTGTTCCTCACTGGTTTCCTCATGACTCTGTGACTCAGTTTCCTCATCTGTAAACCAAGGCTAGTTAGTAATAGCTCTCTCCTAGGGTTATTGTGAGATTGTGAATAAATACATGCAAATCACTTATAGAAATGCCAGTAACAAAGAAATCCTCAATAAACATTGTCTGCGATTATCATTATCATCATCATTTTTACTATTATGGAAATTAAACTCTCCCATTTCAAGCAGGAATTTACCTGGGATCCCAACAGCTCCATTACATGTATTTCTCTCTCTTTCTGTCCATAACTAAGCATATGTTAGTGCCTTATCTGATGTAATCCTCTTCACTGTCGGTTGTCCTGTCTAGTGGCCAGTGTCTGATGTAGGGGGAAGCTCCCAGTGGGGCCGGGATCAAACCTGGTTAACCCTCCTCTTCTGTCAAATGGATCTAATCCCATGTGCCTTGTACTGATAGTAACCAAAATAGCATTACAGAGTAAACGGTAGATAATACCATCATCCTTATTCCTGATCATCTACCTGTGTAACCTGACTTGCATTATGTTTATGATAAGAAATCATCCATTTTTATAAATCAGATACAGTCTAATATCAGCAGCTTCCTGTGGTTCAACCTTATAATAGTAACAATAATTGTAATAAAAGCCAATAGCAACCAATGTTTATTTGATGCAACTCTCTGCCGAGTACTGTCCTCTTCCTTTCACATGGATTATGCCATTTAGTGTCCACGGCTCTGTGCGGTGTGTGCCATTATCATCCCCATATGTCAGAAGAGGAGACTGAGGCTCCGAGACTAGTAAATGTCCACAGGTAACATAGCTAGTAACGGGATGCCAACCAAGGGTTCACACACCTGAAAATACTCTACTGCTAAGCTTTCTAAGTCCAGGACTCTGCCTTGTTCTTATGAATTCATCCTTCGAGCCTCAAAGATTGGAACTCTATCTTGACACCCAGCTGGTATTTAGGCACCTGCCACCTAATCAGAAAATCCTCTGCTTCTGCCTTTCATCTGCTTGAGTCCCCGAATATGGCTTTCTCCTAGTCTCCCTATCCCCATGTCCTGTCTGTCCATCCAAGAAACACTCACCCATTATTCATGTTGGACCTTCCTGGTGAAAAGTGCTTTACTGAGTGGCTCCCATAGTGTACGCTGTCAGGTGCCATGTTCCACATCTCAGTCTGTATTCGCTCCACCTCCAGCTGAGTCTTCCACCTCGGTCCCTTCCCCCTTCCTAGGGGGCTTCTACTGTCACTTCCGTGCCCACCCCCTCTGCCATTCCTGTGGTCTCCGGCATTCATACCCAGCCGGACTCAGGCATATGACACTCTGGGGGGGAGAATCCCGGGGGTGCAGAGTGCATGAGACTTGTCCCTGCGTGCAAAAGGCTTGCAATCTCATTGGCAGACAGAATATAGAAAAAGAAACGCAATGTAGTGCATACCGAGTGATGATTAAGTGGCACGAACATTTATTATGCACTAAAGGCCTAGCATTAAGAAGAGAGTGAAGAATCGTGATCAGGATACAGTCCAAACGGTGCCTGCCTAACATCTGCACCAAGCCCAGTTTTCCAGCATTAAAGGGGACCCCAGAGGGTCAGGGAGGGAGCTCACCTAAAAGGCCAGGGTGGCAAAGCAGCTCTGTGGAGTGTCCCTTCACCTCCAACCCTCTCTGTGTAATGGCAGCACATGAATCTCATTTCTGTGTCTCCCTAGACTTATCCTGAGCCTTTCATCCACAAATCAGAAGTCCAGTAACCATAATTTAAATTCTCCCCAGTGACTTGGCTGGCAGGGCCCCAGTAAATTGCAGCCTAAAAGCTACATTTGTTTTTTGTTGTTGTTGGGACCCATACAAGCCATGCATTTTCTGGCTTTTTTTTTTTTTTTTTCAGCCTCCCTCCTGCTAGCTGAACAAGCCTCTTTTATCTGCTGCCATTAAGTCTGTCCACAGGCAGGTATCAGGCATGACCAAGAAATCAATATGAGCCAGTGAAACAAGATATTTCCTCCCTGTTTTGCTCATCTAAATGAGGAAAGCTTCCAGTGGTGATCAGGGAACAGCAGTTGCTCAGTCCCTCTTTCCCTGTGTGGCAGACACAGGAATCATTTTCTCCTATGAATATGGGCCAATGCAAAATTCAAGGAGTTTAATAGTAGGATGAAGCCAGTCTAAAATATTCTTCACATCTTGGAAGCTATCACAGAATCTGTTCTGGCAAGGGGTAGGAAAGAGGGATCAGAGAGTGAGCTGGTGGAGATGTATGAGGGATCAGGTTCTCTATTTCCAGACAGCACCACTCACATTCACCTCTAAAATTCTCAGAAACCTTTATTTCCAAACCCCATCCTCAAGGCTTGTATCTGTATACATTAGGACTTGTTTACTACATTGAGCTTTTATTCATCTAAGATAATTTATTATTGATGACAGCCTTTTTCCTTAAGCCTCTGTTGTTCAATAAGACTTTGTAACTCAGCAGCTTTGTGACTGAAGAGTAGGCCCCATTCACCATCAACTGGTAGAGGTAGACACTGGGTAAGTTTGAGGAGGAAAGCCACAGGTAAGGTACTCATCTTGGTCTGCCCCAGTAGCCAGAGCAAAATACCATACACTGGGTGGCTTAAACCACCGACATTTATTTTCTCACAGTGCTGGAGCCTAAAAGGCCAAGATTGAGATGCCAACATGGTTGATTTCTGATGAGAGCTCTTAACTTGGGTTACAGTGGCCACCTTCTCGCTGTGTGCTCACTTGGCCTCTTCATTACAATGGAGAGAGAGCATATAATCAAGGAAGCTCTGGCGTCTCTTTCAGGACAATAATCTCATCATGAGAGCCCCACCTTTATGACTTCATCTAAGCCTGTCCCCCCTCCCAAGTTTGCATCTTTAAAACCCCCACCACGTTAGGGATTAGGGCTTCAACACATTAGGGCTTCAAAGCAGAATGGGGGGAAAGAGGGAGGGATACAATTCAGTCCGCAGCAGCATTGAAGCATAAATGTTCTCTGAAACCATGTAAAGTACCTTGATCAGGGAATGAGGGGTTCGTGAAACCCACGACTACATATTTCTGTGATGTCTTCTCCTATGTTTTCTTAGGCAGCTGTGGTTGGTGTGATGTGATGTAGTTTCTGTGTTGTGGTAGGAGCTGTACTGGACTTGCAGTTAAAAGACAAAGTTTCAAACACCTCACTCCCATTGGGATGGTTACTATAAAAAAATATAGAATATAGGGGCACCAGGGTGCCTCAGTTGGTTAGGCATCAAACTCTTGTTTTTGACGTAGGTCATGATCTCAGCGTTGTAAGATTGAATCCCAAGCTGGGTTCCCCGCTCAGTGTGGAGTCGGCTTGAAATTCTCTCTTCCACCCCCTCTGCCACTCTCTCTGTCTCTCTCAAATAAATAAATAAATAAATAAATAAATAAATAAATAAATAAATAAATAAATCTTTAAAAGATACAGGAAAGGGGATCCCTGGGTGGCTCAGCGGTTTAGCACCTGCTTTTGGTCCAGGGCACGATCCTGGAGTCCCGGGATCGAGTCCTGCGTCAGGCTCCCGGCATGGAGCCTGCTTCTCCCTCCTCCTGTGTCTCTGCCTCTCTCTTTCTCTCTCTATGTTTGTCATAAATAAATGAATAAATAAATAATTCTTAAAAAAATAAATAAAAGATACAGAAAATATTAAGTGTTGGTGAGGATGCACAGAAATGGAAACATTCATGCAGCGGTACCTGGGTGACTCAGTTGTTGAGCATCTGCCTTCGACTCAGGGCATGATCCTGGGGTCCTAGGATCAAGTCCCACATCAGGCTCCTCACAGGGAGCCTGCTTCTCCTTTCTCTGTCTATGTCTCTGCCTCTGTGTGTGTGTCTCTCATGAATAAATAAATAAAATCTTTTAAAAAATGAAACACTTATGCACTATCAGTGGGATTGTTGAATGGTGCAACTACTATAAAAAAAAAGTATGGCAGTTACTTAAAAAATTAAAAATAGAACTACCAGCAACTCCACTTCTATGTACAATACATACAAAAGGATTGAAAGGAGGATCTTGAAGAGACATTTCAACACCTATTATTCACAATAGCCAAGAGGTAGAAGCAATCCAAATGTCCACCAATGGATGAATGCTGGATAAACAAAATGTTTGTTTGTTTCTACGCGTACAATGGGATATTATTCATCCTTAGAAGGAAATCTTGTCACATGCTATAATATGGATGAACCTGGAGGACATTCAGCTAAGTGAAATGAGCCAGTCACAAAAAGCAAATACTGTATGATTCCACTAATATGAGATATCTGAAGGAGTCAAAGTCATAGAAACAGAAAGTAGAGTGGTGGTTGTCAGGGGATGCGGGGAGGAGAAAATGAGGTTTTGTTTAGTGGGTACAGAGTTTCTGTTTTGCAAGATAAAAAGTTTTGGAGGTGGTTGTACAAGAATGTGAATATACTTAACACTATTGAACCGAACACTTATAAATTGTTAAGATGGTGAATTTTATGTTATGTGCTTTTTACCACAATTACACACACACACACACACACACACACACACACACACACATTTTTAGTCCAAACAAACAGGTACTAGCTATGAGAGAGTCATTTGAACTTTCTAAGCTTTGGTTCCTTCATCTGTGAAATGAGGGTAAAGTGTCCATCTCTGAGCTACAATGAAATCAGAGATTAGGGCAAACACATTAGGATAAAGGTATATGGGAAGTTGTGGACAATCAAGTGCAAAACTGAAGTAGTGAGCTAGTATTGATGTTGCTGGAGATTGCTCTGCCACAATTTTAACTGTATTAAATGCATTAGTTACCTAGAGGTGTTTTAATTCTGGCCTCTATAAGGAACTTTATGCAATGTAGGCATGGGAACTGCCCTCCATATCAATTCTCAGTTTTGGAGAATCATGCGGGTTTTAGTAGAAAACAGAATAAATTACTTATGTCTAAAAGCATTCAACTAGGATTTGTAAATGGTAACTTGGACTCATTAATGATTTCTATTTGTTGGAGAATGGTCAAGAGGACTGGTTTTGTGTGATTCGTGTTACTGCTGCTACTTCAGGAAGGGGTAAACCAGTAAAATCCATTTGTGGGTTGTGAAACACTTACTGCTCATTTGTACTGATGTCTTATATCAAGCAAAAAAGTTCATTTATAAAGAGGACAGCAGGAATTTGGAAGCAATGCATCGTCATGCTAACCTGCCTGTCCATCTTCAAGAAGCTCTGCTCCCAGGTTCCTGGGTTTTGGGTAAAAGATGGAGACCAAACATAAGTTCCCTGCTCCCCACTCTGACTAGACCGCCAATGTCCTTTTTCCATGGTTTGCCAACTAGCAAAACTCAGTTCTCCTTTGGACATTTTCAAGAGAGGCTAGAAAAATACTTTAAGAGAGACTTTTAGTAGTCCTTCATTCACAGACTATTCCCAGAGAATCGTCACAAAACCAGCAGATGGCTGTTCAGACTGTCCTGCTGTTCACAGTAGGTCTTTGAGGAGGATCCACATTGGGGTGGGTTCTAGAGGATTAGCGATAGGGGATGACACATCTACCGTGCAGTTAACTCTCATGATCTTGACAACATAAGGGAGCAATGAGCAGTGACAGGGCTAACCCCAACTAGTACGTAATATATTTTTTAAGTTGACTATGACTTTTGAGTTGCTATTTCTTTTACAAAGTTGATTGGGTGGATGCAATTTAAGAGAGCTTTTCTCTCTCTTTGTTTAGGACCATTGTCTCGGTGTCTGAGAGGCCCGATCAAAAGCATTTTTGCTGTTCCCCCAAGAAAGCCTTGAATTTTCATACCAGTTCATATCCTAGTAGTTTGCCCATTATGTCAAGAATCCTGAAACTGACAGACAAATGAGGAATTCTGCCAAAATATTGTTACAAACAGGGCAGCCTGGGAGGCTCAGCGGTTTAGTGCCGCCTTTAGCCCAGGGCCAGGCCTGGGATCAAGTCCCATGTCAGGCTCCCTGCATGGAGCCTGCTTCTCCCTCTGCCTGTGTCTCTGCCTCTCTCTCTATCTCTCTGTGTCTCTCATAAATAAATAAAATCTTTAAAAAAATATATTGTTACAAACACATACAAACCACACACTCAGACCTCACGAGAATGTAAGCTCAGTGAGGAAAGACATTTTTGTGTGTTTGCTTTGTGGCTTTATTCCCATCACTTGGAAGCATTCTGAGCACAGAGTGGTGCTCGATAACTCTTTATCAAATGAACAGATGAGTCCTTGCTGCATATGCACTCACACACAAACTCACAGAATGGGTGAGAGCAAAGCAACCAGCATCTCATGCAAGGCAAACACAGGCACAACATCTATGACTGAAGATGGCCAATTTTCCCACATGATGGTGAGGTCTAACACATCTACAATTGGAAAGAAAATATGTAATGACATTGAGCTTAAATCCAAACACCGTATCCAGAACACTAAGAATGTATTTAGTTCAGGGAAAAACAATTGATGTGATCTTTTGAGCAGCCAAAGGATGTAAAAAAATTAAAAAATAGTCGTATCACAATTATGGACATCAGGTCTCAAGGTCTAGTTACTGCTTTACTATTTTCTCTCTCTTCTTAAAGATTTTATTTATTTATTCATGAGAGACACAGAGAGAGAGAGGCAAAGACACAGGCAGAGGGAGAAGCAAGCTTCCATGGAGGGAGCCTGACGTGGGACTCGATCTGACGTGGGACTTGATCCCGGGTCTCCAGGATCACGCCCTAGGCCGAAGGCAGCACTAAACCACTGAGCCACCTGGGCTGCCCTATTATTTTCTTTCTTAGACTTAATTTACAAAGATTTTATTTGACTTGACATTAATCTGGACCTTAACATGAGTCTTTGTAAAATGAGGGATTTTCAAAAAAGTTTCTAGCTCATTACACTTTTTGAAGAATCTTTACACTCATTATCTAATTTCAAATATCTATACAAAGACCGAGGAAGACCAGATTTCTGCCATCCAGAAAGCCTGAGAGATCATCCAGTTTATATTTTTCCTTTTCCTCTGCAGTTTGCCTTTAGATACTAATCTTGACTCTCTGTGGCTTTCTCTTTAGTAGAGACTAAAGTAAATGGAGGAGAGATGGAACTGAAATTCCTTAAGTAATTGAAATTAGAATTCTGGATATGTGTGCCCCCTAGTGCCTGTGAAGTCTGTCATGGTTCAGAATAAACAGGGAAGTGAAAACCAAGGTAGGTAGCAACAGCTCCAAATACTTCATCCTTCAAAGCTAGGCATAGACAACTGTGCATAGAAGGCCAATGAGACAGTGTGTGTGCGAGTGTGTGTGCGTGCACGCACATGGCATGTGCATATGTGTATTTTCCAGAAGGCATCAGACTTTGGAGTCAAATTTTCAGAGTTCAGATGCTACCATCCCAGCACCAACATCTCCCCCCATAGGCTGCCACATTGCTGATTCTCAACCCTTGGCTACACATCAGAAAAATTTTTACTGCATGTGCCCACTTCAAAGATTCTCATTAATTTAATCTGGGCAAGGTCTAGGCATCAGCACTTTTCAGAGCTACCCAGTTGTTTATACAGCTGCAGTTGAGAACTACTGGGTCATGCATTGCAGCAGGTTAGATTGAAGTTGGCATTTACCATTAATGAAGTTGTTTGATCTTGAAACTATGAAGTTTATAAATATCATCTTGTGGGCTTTAGAGAAGAAAAGAAAAAGGCTTTGAGTTGTATATAGTGAATTAAACATGAGTTTATCTACATTCCCTCCTGAGTTTCCACTGAAATGAAAGTACATATTATAACTCCACAGAACAGATAGAACAGAGGAGAACACCACAGACAAGAGATATCAGCAAAGTTTGGGGAAATTGAATGCAAATAGGAGAACAGAAGCTGACTTCACAGATCTAGAAAAAGCTAAAGCCTAAGTGTTTGTGTGTGTGGTGGAGAGGTTGACAAGAGTTAAGCTGATGGGCACTTGGGTGGCTTGGTCGCTGAAGCATCTGTCTTCAGCTGTGGTCATGATCTCAGGGTCCTGGGATGGAGTCACACATCGGGCTTCCCGGTCAGTGGGGGGTCTGCTTCTCCTTCTCCCTCTGCCCCTCTTTCTGTTCATGCTCACTTGCTATTTCTCTCTCTCAAATAAATAAATAAAATCTTTTTTTTTTTTTAAAGAATCCTTGAAAGGCTAAGAAATTGGAGGCCCCATCTACAAAGATGGTAAGAGAAGGTAGCACTGAAAATAGGAGGGTCAGGGTCCTTGAAAGTCTGTTTAATGGACAGTAAGATCCCCAAGTCTTCTCCCCAACATGAGATGCCAGGTGATTCCTGTAGAAGAAGCTAGGTTATCCCCTGGAAAAACCAAATCAAGAGTCTTCAGACAGGAGAGGGAGGAAGCACTGTACTGGAAAGAGATTCAGGGAAGCTCCATAATCACCTTTGGGCATCTAGCTCCTCCCTGCCACTTGGCCTCAACAATGCTGACTGCCAAACAAATTCTCCCTAGGCGAAGAACTGATAAATCCTTATTTAGAGGGATGCCTGGGTGGGTGGCTCAGTGGTTGAGTGTCTGCCTTCGGCTCAGGGCATGGTCTTGGAGTCCCTGGATGAGTCCCACATCGGGCTCCCTGCATGGAGCCTGCTTCTCCCTCTGCCTGTGTCTCTGCCTCTCTCTCTCTCTATGTCTCTCATGAATAAATAAACAAAATCTTTTTTTTAAAAAAATCCTTCTTTGGAGAAAGTGAAAATCCCTGAGGGGAAAAAACAAATAAACAAAACCTCTGAAAAAATGACATTTAGAATATCCACAGTAAGAGTGATTGCTTCCCTGCCACATCTCTACAGAGTGAAGGCAATGATTTGACAAGCGACACCAATCATTCCTGCAATTCCAATCAGCTTTTTAGAGCCTCGCTCTGAATGGATAATGAAGGATTTCTAGGTCCTTGAAGAAAGCTTCCATCCAGGGGACAAAAAATAAAAATAAAAAAGAGAAGAAATAGAAGTCAATGCAAAAAGAGACAAAAAAGATATTAAATTTATAACTGATATTCTCAGAGAGAAGAGAGGGTACTGCAGCCAGGAAGCAAGAACAGAAGGCTGTAAAAAGAAAAATAAACCCTCCAAGAAGAAAGGGTTCTCAGGAAACAAAAATCTGGTAGCTTTGGTAGCTAGTCTTCGAAGATGGACCCCAAGGAACCATCCTTCCCAGTATCCACAGCCTTGCATAATCCCCTCCCACGTGGAACCCATTTGGCTTTGTGACTCACTCTAACTAATAAAATGGGACAAGAGTGATGCTATGCCTACTTTTGGCCTAATCTTAGGAATCTAGGAGCTTCTGCTTTGGTGCTTTTGGAAGCCCTGTGCTGTCATGTAAAAAGTTTGCGAACCCACTGGAAAGACCAAAGGGACAGCTCATGAGGAGAGAGAAAGGTCCTGAGACTACATAAAGAGTGAGACTCTCTGCTTTCCCAGGGTCCTAGCTGAGCGTCTTCCTGCCATCTGGCCTAAGCAGGTGCATGAATGAAGCTGTGTTAGATATTCCAGCCCCATCTGCCACATGAGAGGGAGAGCACATGAGAGAGCCCAAGTAAAACAGATGAGCCCCAGTCAACCCACAGACTCATGAAAAATAATAAAATGGGTGTTGTTTTAAGTTACAGATGGTGTGTTATGCAACCAATGATATCTAAAATAATTGCCAAAATAAAACGATGAATCTGAATGACATCAGACTTCTTAACAACAACCCTGAAAGCTAGAAGACAGTGGAGCCATAGCTTGAAAATCCAGGGTGGCGTGGGGTGGGGGGTATGCATTATTTCTACACTCAGTTCTACACTCAGTAAAATTAGCAATCAAACATAAGTTTGGATTAAAGAAGATTTCTTGAAAGGCCTCAAAAAATTTACCACTTATGCAACCCTTCTCAGGAAGCTGTTGTCAGATGTGAGTCAGTAGAATGAAGGATTAAGCCAGAAGTCCCAACTGGGGGCAATTTGGCCCCCCAGGGACATTTAGCAATGGCGGGAGACATTTGGGTTGTGGACGGAGGTGGTGTTACTGGCATCTAGTGGGCGAGGCTAGGGATGTTGCTAAATAGTCCATAATAGCAGGACAGCCCTCCACAACAAGGAATTACCTGGTCCCAAATGTCAATAGTTTACAGGCTGAGAAACCCTAGACTAAACCAAGAGAGGAGACATGATATCAGGGAATAAGATCTCCAACACAATAGATCTGCAAAGGGAAGTCTCAAGACTGTGGCTGTCTTACAGCTTAGAGAAGAGCCAGTCCAAATTGGAAAGGGATCATAAAGAATTCCAGCAGGAATATAGAGATGTACCCAGGAGAAAAAAAGAGAAGGGTGGAACTGGAATAATCCCTGATTATTTAACTATATGGGAAGAGTATTGGGTGCAGAATTTATAGTTCTTTGGAGGAGTGGGAAGATTTAGTGATGCGGTATGCAGTCATGAAAAAATAAAAAAAAATTAAAAATGCGGCAACTACTAACCTCAAAAGAAATGAAAAATTTTAAAAGAAAGGAAATATAATTATATTCTCTTGGCTCAGCAAGTTGGTCTTATAAGGTAGTAATAAGGTAATCATAAATTAATGATAATAGCAGACATGCAGATAGCTTATTATAGTACTGTTCTAACTGCTTGACCTATACTTACTCATTGAACCCTCACAAAAATTTTGCAAGGCAGCTACTATTATTATCCCCAGCAAAGGCACAGAATAATTAAGCAATTTGCCTAAGATTGTACAGCTGTAAGTGGTAGAAGCAGGATTTGAACCTAGGAAGAAGTCTGGGTCCAGAATTTTAACATTTTTCTACTACCTGAGACTGTTTAATCATTTAAACAGATTAAAAATGTGATATTCACCTTATATGCATGGGTGTGACAGATTAAAAATGTGATATTCACCTTATATGCACGGGTGTGACTGGGTGACTAGCAACTGTTCTGTTCTCTAGCAGTTACTGGATGTCTGGAATATCACTCAGGACAGGGAGAGGGAATCAGAGTGTGAATGTGCTAAACCCTCATCCACTGTAATAGGATTATTGAGATATATACACGTCTAAAATTCAGAAGTAAAGATACAGCAGCATGAGCATGCTGTTTTGATATATGGAAGAAAATACCAGAAGAACAGCTAAGAGATTAAAGTGGTTGCCCAAGGGGATGGGACTTAACAAGTGGAGATGGAAAAGGACGGGAGAGCTTTTATTATTACAAGCCTTGTAGTATTATTTGGCTTTAAAATTATGTATATTTATTACTTTGATAAAAAACAAAATGCATTTAAGAATTAAACTGTCATTGGCTGAAGATTTGTTGAGACTTGTCGTGCCTGGAAACAGAGACATAATCCAGTGATTCTTAAAATGGCTTTCTAGGCTAAGCACCATGGAAATAGGAATATTTCGTCTTGGGGAATGGCCTAAATTGCTTTTTCATATGTAGGACGGGAAGATCATTCAGAGTAGAGGCACTTGTCTTGAGCCACTTAAGACTCTCAATGTTCCATGGGTGGCACTTCTGTGACAGAGCCTGTGTGATATCCAGAAAAGCCCCTTTCTGGAGAGAAACATGGGGTATCTCAGGTTGGAAGGCATCCATGCCGAGGGAATAGGAAGATTGATAACCTCCTGGAATGGAATACAAAGGATGAAGGTAAATTGCACCAAAAGAAGATTGTGTGAAAAAGTCCACTTAACATTTCAGATGAAGACTAAGAGCAAACCTTAGGAGACTTTGAGATTTCTTGAAACTTACCCAGCTATGACTTATTTTTAAACCCCTTTCTCTAACTTTGCAATGGCCCCAGACTCCTATTCTGTGCTACTTAATATCATCTCAGCCTCACCATCTTGGAGGCCTTGGACTACTTGTTCCAGTCCTACTCATTGTAACAACCAGTTGGACTAAACTGAACAACTTTGTTCAGTTCAGGAACATTTTGACAACATTTTGCCTCATGCCTGAGCCAGTACCACTTTGCTCTTGTCCATGAGATTCCTGTAGATAGTGAGGTAAGAAACAGCCAGCCCATTTGGGTACTTGCACATAAGCTGCTCACAAGCACAGGAGAAATTTATCCTGTGTAGCAAACTGATCCATGGAAGACGGGCACTGGTGGATAACTCTCTTTTCCTCCCCCATAGAAACGGTCCTGAAAAATAATCATGTGGAACTCAGAAGATCCTGTGAAATCAAGCATCTCTTCCCGCTTCATGTCGAGTGGTGAGGAACTTTTGTGCTGTTTCACCCCTCGCCTCTCTTTCCCTCACTCCCACTTCCTGGGATTGCACACACCCTTAACAAGTAACAGCCCATACGCCTGTCTCGAGTTCTGCTTTCTGAGAAGCCCAGATGTCAGACTTCAAAAAAATTTAAAGGCCTCACCTAATATAAAATAGATCATCTGAACAGTCCTATAACTATTGAAGAGATTGAATCTGTAATTGGAAAACTTCCAAAATAGAATTCTTCAGGCCCAGATGGCTTGCTGAAGAATTCTACCAAACATTTATTTTTTTTTAATTTTTATGTATTTATTCATGAGAGACACACACAGAGAAAGAGAGAGAGAGAGGCAGAGACAAAGGCAGAGGGAGAAGCTGGCTCCATGCAAGGAGCCTGATGTGGGACTTGATCCCGGGTCTCCAGGTTCAGGCCCTGGGCTGAAGGCGGCACTAAACCGCTGAACCACCCGGGCTGCCCAAATTCTACCAAACATTTAAAAAAAGAATTAGCATAAATTCTATGCAATCTCTTTCAGAAACTAGAAGAGAGAAAAGTACTTCCACCTCACTTTATGAGGCTATTACTTTAATATCAAAACCAGACAAATAAAGTAAAAAACAAAAACATACAACTTCATGCTTATATTTTTCATTAACTTAGATGCAAAAACACTTTTAAAAAATGTTAGCATATTCAACCCAGCAAGATATAAAAAGGGTTATATACCACAACCAGGAGGGGTAAGGGCTGGCATTATGAGCTAGGCTGATTCAATATTTGAAAATCAATCAACGGATGCAAAAAAGGAATTTGACAAAACTCAACATGCATTTGTGATGAAAAATCTCAGAATTAGGAATAGAACGTAACTTACTTGACTTAATAAAAAGCACCTATAAAAATTAGCAGTTAACTTCATCCTTAATAATGATAACCTGAATACTCTCCTTCTGAGATTAGGGATAAAGCAATGATGTCCACTCGCACTATGCCCATTACACATGGTGGTAGAAGTTCCAGTAAGAGCAATAAGCCAAAAAAAGGAAATAAAAGGCATACCAATTAGAAAGGAAGAAATAAAACTGTCCAAATTTGCAGGTGATATGATGAGAAACTCCCAAGGAATCAACAAGAAAGTTCTCAAAACTAATGAGTGAGTTCAGCAAGTTTGATACATGATCAATGGCAAAAACCGTTGCATTCCTATGTTTTAGCAACAAACGTGGAAAACAAGAACAAAAAACCCAACGCCATTTATAATTATCCTTCAATTATCCCTCAAAATGAAATTCCTAGGTGTAAATCTAATAAAACACGTATAGATCTTTATGCTAAAAAACACGAAATGCTGGGGCACCTTGTTGGTTCAGTTGGAAGAACATGCCACTCATGGTATCAGGGTTATACTCATAACTCAAGCCCCACATTGAGGGTAAAGACTAGCAAAAACAATTTTTTAAAAACACAAAATACTAATGAAAAAAATCAAAGGAGATCTAAGTAAATGGAGAGACATACCATGTCCAAGGATTGGAGGACTCAATATAGTGAAGATGTCAATTATTCCCAAATTGTCCTATAGATTTAATATAATTCCTATCAAGATCCAAGGAGGAATTTTTATAGATAAAGATAGATCCATTATAAAATTTGTGTCAAAGGCAAAGGAATAAAATAGTTCAAATAACTTTGGAAAAAGAGAAAAAAATAGGGGAAATCACTGTACCTGATGCTAAGACATTCTGTAGTGACAGTAATCAAGATAGTGTGGTACTGGTGGGGGAATAGACATGTAGATCAATAAAACAGGATAAAGAACCCAGAAATCGACTAACACAAATATACCCAACTGATTGCTACGAGATGCAAAAGCAATTCAATGGAGGAAGGATAGTCTTTTCAACAAATGGTGATGGAACAATGACAGACACCTGTGGGCAAAAATAATGAATCTTGACAGAATCTTCACACCATATACAAGAATTAATTTAAATGCATCACAGATTGGAATGTAGTGTGAATCTATAAAACTTTTAGGAGAAAACACTGGAGAAAATCTTTGAGATAGGCAGAGACTTACTAGGCATGAGACCAAAAGCACAATACATAAAAAGAAAATGTGATAACTTGGAACTTATCAGAATTTAAAACTTTGCTCCATGGAAAAACTTCATTAAAAGGACTAAAATAGGGCACCTGTGTGGCCCAGTTGTTTAAGCGTCTGCTTTCAGCTCAGGTCATGATCCCAGGAGCCCCACATCAGCTTCCCTGCTCAGCAGGGAGTCTGCTTCTCCCTCTCCTTCTGCTGCTCCTCATGCTTATGGTCCCTCTTTCTCTCTCTCTCTCTCTCTCTCTCTAATAAATAAAATCTTATTTAAAAAAAAAAACTAAAATAAAATTTACCACCAGGAGAAAAACTTGTAAACCATATATCTGACAAAGGCTCATATCTAGACAATAGAAAGAGCTCTTAAAAATCAACATTAAAAAAATAACAAAACAATTATAAAACACGCAGAAGACATAAGAAGGCATTTCACCTAAAAGGGGATAAAGATGGCAAATAAGCTGCGAAAAGCTGTTCAGCATTCTAGCCATTAGTGAACAAAATCACAATGAGTTATCAGTACGCATCTCCTAGAACAGCTAAAATTAAAAATAGCGGCAACACTAAAGCTGGCAAGGATGTAGAGAAACTGGATCACTCATAGCTTGCTGGTGGGAGTGAAAATGTTACAACCACTCCAGAAAACAGTTTGGCAGTTTCTTATAAAACCGAACATGCAATTACCATATGACCCAGCAATTTCAGTCTTGGGCATTTATCCCAGAAAAATGAAAACGTAGCTTCACACAAAAACCTATACATGAATGTTCATAGCAGCTTTTTTTTTTCATAATAGAAGAATACTGGTAACAACCTAAAAGTCTTCTTTGAGCGAATAGTTGAAGAAACTGTGGTATATCCATACGATTGTATTCCACTTGTCAATATACAGAAATGAACTATTAATACATGCAACAATCTGGACAGACTTTGAGGGGATGATGCTTACCGAAAAAAGTCAATCTCAAAAATCGTATGTATGAATGATGCCATTAGTAGAATAGAAAATTCTAGAAATGGCAAAAGAAAATAGAGCTCGCAAACAGATTAGTAGTTTCTAGGGGTCAGAAATAATGAGAGTAGAGTGGGGTGGGGGTAGGTGTTTGTACAAAGATGTAGCCCAAAAATGGTCTTTTGTGGTGACAAAATAGTTCTGGATCTTAACTGTAGGGTGGTTATATGAATCTATACATGGAATTAACTTGCTTGGAACAACACACACACATACACGCACGCACACACAAATGAATGCAAGTTTTTTAAGTGGGGAAAACCTAATAAGATTTATGGTCTAACAAACACTAATGCACCAATGTCAACTTCCGGCTTTGATATTGTACTATAGTTGCATAAGATGTCATCCTTGGAAGCTGCCCAAAGAGTGCATAGCACTATTTGTCCTGTGTTTGCAACTCTTGGAGGGGTCTATACTTATTTCAAAGCAAAGTGTTAAAAAAAGAGAAACTTAAAAAAATGAAAAGTAAAAATATGGTTTAAAGAGTGACCTACCTCCTTAACATTTTAAAGGTCTTCTTGGTCTACTAAATCAGACTAAAATATCTGTAAGAGAGCCTTTTCCTTCTGCCAAAGACAGATGTGGTCATGGAAAGAAAGTCCAACAAGGAAGCAATAAATAAAGCGAACAGAGGTAAATAGGCCAAATCCCTGGAACCTACAGGAGAAAAATAATACGCCTCGAGCAAAGAAGTGAGCTACAGAGTTTAAATTAGAAGGATGCTGTGTGTTCACTGACACCCAAGCACGAAGGAAATAACAGTGACAGACGGGCTGGAGCAAATCTGGGTTTGAGGCGTTGGAGGAGGAGGAGAGCATCTCTGGGAGGTGGGATGGATGATAACACGGAGTCTATGCTTTGGGTGCAGCAGGGATGAATGTCCAGCCTTGTGAGCACTGATTGTCTGGAACTGAATCGATCCCTTGTTGATGGAGCCCTGCGTCCTCTGCTCCCTCCACCGCGGCAGCTCTGCTTGCCTCCTCCATTCCTCCCTCCACCTAAACCCAAGGCAGATTAAGAACAGTCATCATCACAACCTACATTTGCATAGAACCTTTTCATTTTTGCAAAAACGTTCCAGATCTTTGACCTTATTTTGAGCCTCACTGTTCATTTGTTAAGGTGAAGTAGTTAAGAAATACAGAGGTTTCACTGACTTGTGTCCACATGGTGCTACATTTTGGGTTTCCGGGCTGTGACAGTCAACTCTGAATTGTGACCGCTATTTTCCTACTGGACCATGTCAAATCCCAGGACACAGACTCTTTCCTGGTATGCTGTGCAGGGAGTGAGAAATTCAGAGAGAAAAGCTATCAGCAGAATTCAGCCTCATAGAGAGACCTCTGCTTTTCCAAGAGCCAGAATAAAAGAAAAAAAAAAAACAGTTCATTAGTTCCCAGGGTTTATTTTTCTTAGGAAAGGAAAATATGCAAATTTCACCCTGACTGGTTTTATGTTTTCAGGTAATTCCTGAGTCTTACTCATACATGGGTCTTGGATTAATCAGAATTTATTTTTATCTTCCAACCTTCCGGCTGAAGCTTAGAGTGCTGTTCTTTGCTTGCTGGGTGAGGTTGCCATAGAAACTCTTTCAGGGGAGCCAGAGTCTCTCTTCACAATGTTGTGACTGCAAGCAGGGACTAAAGCCGACCAGCCCCTCTCAGACGAATGAGAGTACTCTGGGGCTCTGAAAGTGCTCCATCCCTTCTACTCCAAGATCCCTGTGCCCTGAGATGTGAAGAGTTTCCCAATCAGGGTTCAAGTACACACACACACACACACACACACACACACACACACACACATCTTCTGCCCCTGAAGCCTCATCTTCATATGCCCCCTCCTTGGAGAATGAATGGGTGCAGAGCCCTCATGTGAATTAGGATTCCCAGGGGAAGCATGGCCATGCTGGAGCTGGCGTGCACCGGTTCACAAACTGATCTGTGCATTTCTCCCCAGTTTCATGTCCCGGGATGTCCCATCGGTAGCCTGAAAATTCACCATGGTAGGAATATTTATGCCATGGAAATTGGTCAAGCCTAAAGATTAGGGCTTTTTACTTTTTCACCAGCTCACTACTGAGAACTTATCTTTCTCAGAAACTCTAAGAAGCTTTCATATCTGGTACTGAATACTTTGTCTTCCAAATGTTCTTGGTTGTAGGTATCTCTGAGTCCAAAGGAGAGAAAAGTAACTCAGATTTCCCGAGGACACTAGAAGTCAGAGCTCTTCAGCATGTCCCGCCCTTGCATGTGCCTCTCTGTTATCACACTGTGCAGTTTTATTTCAAACGCCATCAGCTTCATTCGTCATTCATCACTATCTATATATAGATAGTGAAGCTGATGGCATTTGAAATATATATCTATCTCCTGGAGAGCAAAGATTCTTTCTTATACGTCTTTCTGTCTCGAGGGCTCAATATAGTGCTTGATGAACAGCAAGTGTTCAACAGATATTTGATGCATGAGTTACCGAATGAGTAAATGTGTGTTAGAGCTGGAAGGGACAAGAACTAATCTAACATGGTCACTATACTGATAGTGCCCCAGGAAAGTAGTAGTGGATTGCCCAAAGACATAATCATGTTAATGGTAGAGGTGAGAGAGGAACTTGGCTGATACCTTCGAAAACTGTGTCACGTCGGCCCCTGGGTTCCAAAAGTCCAGTACTTGTGACAAATACCACATTTGATTTGTAACCTCAACCTTTTCCTCTGAACATTACTTCTTATAATCTTGTTACACGAGGAGCACCCCCTGCGCTGGAATTTCTCTGTCCTTGTCTGGATGTTTCCACCATCCCTAAGTAAAGTATGACTGTTTGGCTCCAGTAAGGGGTGACAATAAGGGAAGGAGCTCTAGGATATTTCCATCAGACCATAGCGCCCTACTCTCTTCCTCCCTTCCCTACCCTTTCCTCTCCCTCTCTCTCCTTTCCTCCCCACCCCTATCCTGGATAGGCTTCTTTACTTGAAGATTCATACGATTCATAAATCATATCTTGAGTTCTTTCCTTCAAATCCTTAATGTAAAATTCCAAATATCATCAATGTTCTGCATAGATAGGAAGACATCACATATGAGGAATGGCGAGAAAGAAAATCCTTTGTTTGATTTGTTTTATTTTGTTTTAATGTCCTCTTTGCAAATGTCAATATTCCTAATATGGTGTCTCAAGAAGTGTTTCTTTTCTCCCTTGCTTCCCTTCCTATGACCTTGACCTAAAGCTCTTCTTTCTCTCTACTTCCTCTTTCTTGTTCTCCTCTTCTACCTCCTTCATCTTCTTCAGAAAACAAAATGTAAGTGTTAAATTATGAAATAATGCGCTGAGTGCCCAATGGAATATTAGTTTATCAAAATGCTAATATGTATGGGGTAGTTTTTAATGAAAGAAAAGGGGGGGGGTAGCTTTTGCTAGATCCATAGCTGGATCCAGGTTCTTGATGATATGTTGATTTGCTCAAGCAAAACAGCAGCTGCTGCTGGGGTCACCACCTGATGGAATGTCCAGTAATCCACCATCATTCTTCAAGATTCAGCTGTCTTGTGTGTCAGTGAAAAAGTCAGCCATCAAAGCAAACTGTTAGAGCTACTCCCAGTCATTCAAGCTACAACATTGAATACAGAATCTCTGGTCAGTGCACCCGTATCAATCAATTCACCCTGATCCAACCATTCTCAGACATATCCCTCAGATTGTTTTTCAATGGAAATTGTTAAAATCTTGCAATTTGAATATGTATAGTATTCTCTCATCAGTCATGCTTGTATCTGATCCTCAGGGTCTGCAAGGACTTGTGTTTAGATCTCTTAATAGAGATGTAGAAGCAATGACAGGTGGGAAAGAGGAGTCTTGAGGAGGATCAGTGCTCCCCTACAAGACAGTGACCTGGAGTGGTCATTAAGGCTTCCTCAGGCGAGGTAAGCTAACTTCCTCATACAGGGGAGGGGGGCTATTTCCACAAGGAAAACAGAGTCAGCAGATTTTTTGGTTTTTAAGGATCTCAGTTTTATCAGAATCTGCCCATTTGTTCCCAGGCCAATTTGGGGGGTCTGTGGTCTTCTAGAAGAAACTCTGTGAGGCTGTGATTGTAATTTGTGTTGTAACTCAGCCTTTGAAGAACTCAACTTTGTATTTGGCTTTCAGAAATCTCAATCTCCAGGCTCAGGAGATAAAGGTTTATTTCAGGCAAGTTACAGAAACTCTCTGGTTCTTTATCTGGACCTTGAGCTGGGATTTTAAACCCTGATATCACTATTTTCCTTCTGCAAGTCCACCAGCGGACTTGAAAGAAACCATGAAACACCACAGTGCTTTACTTACACTTGTTTGTTCTATGGCAACATCTTCTTGATCATTCAGAGCCTTTCCTTCTATTAAACGCTTCACTGCAGGTAACAACAGGTGACAACCAACTAATTACTTTATCATCATATGTCCTTGACTACTAGTTACCAGTGATAACACAGTCATTGATGGCTTTAAATTTAGCTGGATCAGAGAAGCAATTCAAATTCTCATCCTTCAAGTTCTTCTCTAGAACTACCTTTGGTTCCAATAAAGTATCCATCAGAGAAAGAGAACTACAGCAAGGATTATGGACCCAAGAGATTTATTGTAAGAATAAGATTTCTTTTAGACCATAAACTTTATTATAGAAATTAGACACAAAAGTGAAGGTGCCAAAAAAGTGAAGTTCTGGACAGGGGAGCTGGAGAACAAAAAAAGAGTCACTCAGCCGTCTTCCTGAAATGCTGACACAAGTGTACAAGTTGGGGCTTGCAGGGAAGTCTGAGAAGCAGTCATATGGAGCTGCTAAATTGGGGCACAAAGGGAAGATTTCTGGAGAGGCCTATGGGAAGCTGTTGCCCTTAGCCCCTGTGTCAGTGGGTACACAGCCAAGTCAAGGGCTGCTGTCTGGAAGACAAGCTAGATACAGAGCAGAGGAGAGAAAGAAGGCACCTCTGTGTCCATCTATGACATACTTCCGAGAGTAATGGCTGTTGCTTCACTTTGGCCTTCCAAATCTCATGCAAGTTCTGTTTTTGGCCAACTCTAAACTAGAACCATACATGGTAGAGAATTCTGAGAAATATAGTTCCCTGTGTGCCCACATTGTTATAGCACAACTTAACACAATCTTCTAGGAGTGTGCAGGTGGAAGCAAGTGACATTAAGTGCAAACCCAGAGCAGAATGTACGAATACACAAAGAACCATATAACCTGCTGAGAGATGAACAATCATGTAATGGCAATTGCACTGTGGTCAACTTGTATCCGTCAGGCTGATGCTGAGAGGTGTTAAAAGCTGGGAATTGAAAAGAAGAGAATTATCACTTTGCTCTCTTTTTTTACTCTGACAGACAATTAAGTTAAATGTTTCCTTCCTCTATATTTTAAATATTTATTAATCAAAAAGCTGGGACAATGGAAAGTTACAACTCAGCCAGTCCTCCAAAGAATCTACTCTTGGGGGGATATATTCACTAAACTTATCATTCTAATCTTGTTGTCTATTAAAATCCATGGCTCTTTTTACTGGAAAAAAAAACCATTTAGTATTAAGAAATTTTCGTCATTTAATTTATTAAAGCATTGCCCAGGAGCTTTCTTTTTGGGTCAATTTCAGTAAATCTTCACATAATCATGGAGATAGGTGAATAAGCTAAATTATTTATCATTATCCCTTCTACTCCTTATTGTATAATTTTATTAATGACATGAAACTCTTTCATTGCTATTTCTTAATAGGAGGATGCAGGGTGATTTTAAGCAATATCTGGAAAAAAAGCAGAGCACAGCCCTAACAATTTGTGTCAGTGAGGAATTTTGAAATTTGCAAGGCACTTTAAAATGTTTTCACATTTGAGCCTCAAAACAATTCAAAGAAGTGACCTAGGCAGATGTCATATCGCCATGTTTATAGACATGGAAACTTGGTCTCTGTGCTTCTAAACAACTTGCTATTGCCAGAGCTCTTTCAGTTTATCATGCATGAGCTAACAGAACTTACACAATTGATTACGGTTACTGGGTCAGAGGCTTTTCTTTTTCCCCAGGAGTGATGATGGATTGCTCAGCTTCATCCATACTTTATCACCTGGTAGCTTGTATGATCAATGCATACATTTTGAGGTAGCACCGAAAGGAGAATGTGCTTTGGTAAGAGGAAAACTTGAATTTGAAAAATGGTTCCATCCCTTTCTAGTTTTGTGGCTGTGAACAAGCTACTTAATCTCTCTGAGCGTCAATTTTTCCATTTTAAAAATGGAAATAATTTTTACAGGGTTATGAAGATGACATTATATAATGCATATTGTTAGGATGCCTGATATCATGCCAAGCACATAGCAGGGGCTCGGCAAATGCCATTTTTCATCTATAAATCTTATTCCTCAAGGCTGAGGGCAGTTCCTTACAAAGCCCTCCCTATTTAACCTCTCTCTCATTTTCCCAATTTCATTGTACCCAAACCATTCAGAGCCCTACTTAATGGTTCCCAAATTGCTTCATAGCAATCTGCTCTTTTTCATTCATTCAACAGATATGTAGCAAGTGCCAACTATTTTCAGACACTGTACTAAACTCTGGATATAAAATAGTGAAGAAAACAGACATGTTCCTGCACTGCAAGGTGCTCACAATCAAGCAGGAAGCCGGGCTCATACCGGTCGACGTGTAGTAACAAAGGGTAAATGTAAATGTGAAGACGAAGCTGCAGTGTGCAAGACTGAGTCCAGCTTGGATGGTGAAAGATGTTCTCCTTGCAGTGACATTTAAGCAGAGACATGAGGGATTAGGGAAAAACCAATCATGTAAAGATGAAAGATCAGCATCTCCGAGACAGAGAACAGATATAGACACCTTGAATGGAGGAGGAAAGCACTAGAAAATCAGCGTGGTTGGAGCACAGCAGAGGGAAGGGGTGTGGCTCAAAAGCCGGTCAGGAGGCAGGCAGGGGTCAGACTGCCTTTGACCTCAGCCTCTCCCAGAAGATTTTGGGCACCCACAGTTTATTTAGGAGGTTGGGAGGTGGGGAAATTAGATAGGGAAACAATGGAAGCAGTAAAGGTGAATGATTGAACAGATCACCACTGGGGGAGCCTGGATCTCCACCCCCTGAGAAACTCCAAGATATATAGATATATGGATCACCTACCCAGGACACCAGGAAGTTGGGCTCTTTATGAACCAGAATCCTATGCTCCTTGTGGCATTAATTCTCTGGCACTCCCAGCTTGCCCTGTGCAGGCGTACCACACTCATGGCCAGGAAAAGTAGCCCAGGAGCAGAAAGTTAATAGATGCATACTGAAAACAGCCTTCAGTGTGTACCGATGAATGCTGAGTAGTTGGGGTGGGAGATGAAGGAAGCCATACTGGACACATCATTTTCATCATAATGGGGAACTATGGAAGGATTTTCATAGTTTACTATGATAGAGTTTAGGTCATCAGTTTTGTTTGTCTGGGTACATTATAGGATCCTTGAGAACAAAGAACATTCTTCACATTCCTTTAGCACTAGACACAGAGATGATCCAATGCTGTTTACATAGCAGGTACTAAATAAATATGTTTGATTGACTGTCCAGGGATAAAAGTATTGATGGATCCAAGGTAATTGGATCACAAAAGATCAAATGGAAAAATTTTTTCATCAGTATGTCTGGCCTTCATTTTTTATAAAGTCTTTTATTTTTTATTTATTTTTATATTTTTTTAAATTTTTTTTATATAAAGTCTTTTAAAGTGGCCAAATGGCACATGGACCACCGTGGTATCCAGGGAGTCAACTATAATTTGGGCTTTCATAGGAAATATTTCAGAGAGAATTCAACCCCGCTTTTAACCCTGGGAAAGGTAGAGAAGCATAGTGGGTGAAAGGACTGATTTTAGGAGTTCCACCCAAATCACGCAGGTCCTGGGCCATAACCTTTAGCAGCTATGGGCCGTTGAACAAGTTAACCTCTTTAGTCCTCAGCCTCTTCATCTGTAAAATGGGCATAATGTGAATTGCATTACCTCACAAGGTTAGTACAAAGGCAAGATAAAATAATATTCGATGCCTAGTATGTAATTAACATTCAATAAATGTTATCATTCCTAATACTTTGACTTTCCTTAGGGTTATACTGATAGGTTTTCTGGAACACAGATAAAAATAAACTCTGAAGTTTACGTAAGACACAGAGTCAGGAGGGGCCTCTGGTCTACCTGCACTTCAAGCCTATACCTTCAGGGGAAAAAATCCCCAAAGTCTTATTTCCAGTGGATACTTCTTCCCAGAGATAGCCTTTCCCTCCAGGAATGGAAGGACATATTTGTAGAATGAACAGAAGCACAGGAAGGCAGAGTGTGGACTCACCCTCTCCTCGGCCCTCTCCTCATCTGCCTGTGTCCTCTGTGCTGGTCTCTTCTTCCCCTTTCTGGAGAACTCAGAGGGAGAAGCTCGGGACTCTGAAGTATCTTTATGTGAAAGGCCCCAGTGGCTGGGACTGCACTGGTCCGCACCTTTGTATTCGTTTCCCATTTGCATTTTTTTTTTTCTGATTTCAAAGAGATAGATTCTCCTCATAGAAATTCTGGAAAATGTATAAAACCATAAAGCAGTAGAGAAAAAAATAAAGCTCTTTAAACCTTCTGTAGGATGTGATTGTATTCATCCAAGACGTGTTTGCTGAATTTTTTCTTCATAAGCTTAGAGTCACGGGTTTATTTTATTTTAAAGATTTTATTTATTTATTCATGAGAGACACAGAGAGAGAGAGAGAGAGAGGCAGAGACACAGGCAGAGGGAGAAGCAGGCTCCACGCAGGGAACCCAACACCGGACTTGATCCCGGGTCCCCAGGATCACGCTCTGGGCTGAAGGCGGTGCTAAACCGCTGAGCCACCTGGGCTGCCCAAGTCACGGGGTTTAATTGTGTCTGACCTGAAAGTCTTTTATAGCTATCTTCCCTTTCTTCTTGCTCTGGTTTCTGTGAAAGCAAACATTTCTGAGTCACTGTTCTCTGCCTCCAAGTGTAGGTGTTTGTCTACTTTTGTGTCTCCACCTCCTGGAAGAGCATGGGCCGTCAAGAGTAGCCATACCCAGATCCAGGTCAAAATGACATTATTGCCAGGGGCAGGATGGAGGGGACAAACCCAGAGCAGGTCAACGACCACTAGCCTGGGGTGCTGAGCTCAGGTGGGACGTCCTCACCCCGCACGATCTGCTACTGTGGTCTTCCCACTGCAATTACCAACCAGCCCAGGAAGGCGGCTCCAGCTCTGGTCTCATCTAGCTGGAACAGATACTCATCCAAACGCAGAGCAGGAGGTGACTTTTTAAGGGAATCTAAAATAAGGCTCTCAAACTCGGCAACTGTTCTGAACACTCGTCTTACCACACTAGATAAGAATGACTTTTCTGCTGCCAGCCCTGGAACTTCTAGGAAAGCTGCAAATCTGGTGCTGCTCTTTCCACTGGGGGTGTCGAGCCAGCAGGGGCCGACGGGTGAGGAGTGAATGTTGAAGCTTCCCAAGTCCGTGCCATGAAACCAAATAGGTTACATCAGCTCGAAGCTCTTACTCTGTCTCTGCCCTGTCAGTCAAGAAAAAGAAAGAAAAAAAAAAAAAAAAAAGAAAAGAAAAAGAAATAGAGAAAGAAGATAAAAGAATGGGGAGGGGGGTAAGAAAGAAAATACCTAAATGACCCCAGGAATACGTCTCTCTCCTTGATTCCACTCTGAAGCCCTCAGGAAGTTCTTCCTTGGCTCAAACCCAGGTTTCTCTTATTGCCAGTTAACCCCATGTTGTGTTTACTTCCTCTGAAAGATGAAGCTCCTGGATACAAGGAAAGGTGGTCAGATGATCGTGAATCTGAGCTCCACGATCTCCACCTGTTAGTTGTGTGACTTTGCAGACTTTCCCTTGCCATCCTGCACTTCAGTCTCCTTATACGTAAAATGGGCAGAATAATAACACATGCCTATTCAGGTTGTTGTCAGGATTAAATGAGATAATATATGCAATGCTCCACAATTACAAACTCAAAAACATTAGTTATAAGTAGGATATAAACAGCAGCCCTTCCATGGTATTGGCAATGTCTTTGGTACCATGATCCAACTTTTAAGCTGAGTATGAATTAGATCCTGTAGTTCTCCTTTTTCCTTCCTTTAAAAAAACAAACAAACAAACAAAAACAAAAAAACCCACATCTTTTGTATATCGCTTAGATTGTTTTTAACCACTTTCTGAAAATTCAAAGTAGAATTTAAAGGATCTAAAGTCTTTTGTTGATTTGCTTTAAAACTGAAAGCACCATCCTCTGCTTGGTAAGTCTCAGGAAAGTGCTGGAATCCTCTTCTCTCTATGCACTGTGGTCCTGAAGGTGAAGACCGAAGAAGTAGACCATTAGTGAGGAGACTTAAAAGAGAAGCAGGTTCTTTTCTCTTAGTTTCTGCCTCAGTTACTCATGGGAAGGGGCCAAGGGCATGTATCTTTCCTTCTGCCTAAAAACAAGAAGCATCTTCTCCTCCCTCTGAGATTTGACTCCACCCTCAGGGCCTTCTAGGGCCCCAGGGACTGCCAGCAATGCACAGTTGCTTATTTATTGGGGTTATATTTACACATTACACATGCCAGTTGCAGAGGAACTATGGTGTTATTAAGAACTCAACCTCGTCCTTTTATGAACAAATATTTCCCCAAATTTGACTTTTATGTCCTTCACGTCTATTAACTGAATCTTTTCTTACTCCCTCCCCCAGCCCTCAAAAGTCCTATATCTCTTATAATCCTTTCAAAGGAGGCCGTATGCCCCATGTACCTCTACTCCCCTGGAAGACGCTTGTTCCTTATCCCTGCTCCCCATTGCCGTATTCAGACAGTAGCGCTGCCCAGGTGATCCAACTCTTCCTTTTCAGAGTTCATAGAAGTCACTCTGTCCCTCTTGTACCTTTCTTGAAGGTCTCCACCAATTTCTGATACTTTGCCCATCTTACTCAGGGGCTTCTTGATCTAAGCAATGGTTGTTCTCTCTTTTCCTCCTTGCCATCACCTTCAGGAATGCCAACAGTCTATGCAGATAATGCTCCGCATATTCTGGCCTCACGTGCTCTTTTCCTTTCTTTTTAATTCCAGAGATGGGCAAACATCCACCAACTTTTAATACAGTCCAGCTGAACAGTTAATGAGTTCAGTAAAGAATTATTGACTTAATCGGCCTGGATCTAAGCCTGAAATTTCTCTCCCTGGTTTATTCCTTTGGATGCTAGAAGTTTGTTTTAATTTTACTGTTTAAAAAAAAACATTCTGGGAGCAGTATGTGCTTGCTGGAAAAATAATTCCAGTTTTTGCAGAAGTATATAAATTGAAAAATTACATATTCCTGATCTCCTCAACTCCAATGTCTTCCTTCTGCAACGTACTCAGTCACTAGTGGGACCTCCACAATACAGACTTGCTTTTCCCTCGATGTGGCTCCACGTTGAGATGTCAATCCTCCAGATGTCCCCTCTAATCTCCTGCTCTTCCTTCTTTCTCAACTACTTGCAGTTCCTAAAATTGCTTTTTAGTCTTCCTCTCACCATGAGTTACTCCCTGATTTTTATTTATTTATATATTTTGAGAGAGAGAAATAGAGAGAGAGAGAGAGAGGACACAAACATGCACGTGCAGGATGGAGGGGCAGAAGGAGAGGGAGAGAGAGAATCTTAAGCATGGAGCCTGATGCTGGGCTCCATCTCATGACCCTAAGATCATGACCTGAGCTGAAATCAAGAGTCAGGTGCTTAAACAACTGAGCCACCCAGGTGCCCCACCCCCTGATTGTTTATTCTTCTTTTCTATCACATCTATTGGCATTTAATTAACCATTTCACAGACACTCCAGGATGTCTCAGCAACTTGGACTTCTCCTGTTCCACTTTGCCACTCTCCAGCCTTCAGGAATGGTTGGCAATGTTTACTGGAGAAAGCCTTGAAGCCATTTGGAAAGGATCCACCACAATCCATTCTTTGTTGGGTCTACTGATACTCACATCTGCTTTTGTTCATTTTACATTAATTAATCATCCCACTTCCTAGAGACTCTTCGATCTCTCATTCTCCTCAAGGTCCCAGTTGTGTCCAGCTTCCCACTTACAGAAAATAACTTTATTGCCTGTTTTACTGACATACAATCTCTCTCATGTGAGTAACTTCAAAGTCTTTTCTTGCTACCTCCACATCCCTGTGTCTTCTTCCACTTTCTCCTCTTCCCCTGCCCCTAAAGCTGAGGTTAACTCCAGCCAGTGCTCTTGATCCAAACCCTTCCTCCTTGTTACCAAGCTCACGATTGCCCTTTTCCTCCAAATTTGGTCTTAACTTCTGAGCTTTTGCCTCTATGACCTTCCCAGAAAAATCCTTACTTATCCTGTAGTTTCCTATCAACATTTTCCTATCCCTATCAACACTTTCACTCCCACTATCAAATGTTTCGAAAATATAATCAAACCAATTGCATCCATTAGTTTTGCACCAACACTTCTTGTTCAGCTTCTTCCATAGTATGGCCTCCTCTTGACTCTCAGCTGAAACTCCTCATAAGGTCATCAGTGGTTTCCTGATTACTAAGTCTCCAAGCCAATTTTTATCTTACTGAAGTCTCTGCTACAGCACTCATTGTCAGTATGGAACATTCCCCCATTTTCGTCCCTGACACAGCACTATTTTGATCTCCTATAACTTTGATCAGTTTCCATCTCTGTTACTGGCTTGACTGCTTCCTCTACTCTCCTAAATTTAGGTATCCTTAGATCTCCTATCACTGTATAGACTCTCTTTCAAATATCAGCCACTTCCATTACTTCAATTATCACTCTATAAGAATGACTCTCCTATCTTGATCACTAAATCCATGATCTCTTCTGAGGACCAGATTTAAATTTACAGGCAATCAATAAGGATCTGCAACAGAAAATATACCAAACAGCGGAACTACTATCTTTCAGTAATTCACCAAAATGACAAGCACAAAGGGAAAGAGGAGAGGTACCCGCTATATGTTCTCTAGGCCTTTTAGAAAATATGGAGTTGTTCCTTTGGCCACATACATGCGAATCTATAAGAAAGGTGATATTATGGATATCAAGGGAATGGGCACTGTTCAAAAAGGAATGTCCCACAAATATTACCATGGCAAAACTGGAAGAGTCTACAATGTTACTCAGCATGCTGTTGGCATTGTTGTAAACAAACAAGTTAAGGGCAAGATTTTTGCCAAGAGAATTAATGTCTGCATCGAGCATATTAAACACTCAAAGAGCCAAGATAGCTTCCTGAAGCGTGTGAAGGAAAATGATCAGGAAAAGAAGGAAGCCAAAGAGAAAGGTACTTGGGTCCAACTGAAGAGCCAGCCTGCCCCACCCAGAGAAGCGCACTTTGTGAGAACCAATGGAAAGGAGCCTGAACTGCTAGAACCCATTCCCTATGAATTCATGGCCTGATAAATGTGAAGAAAATAAAAGACCTCAGGATCGCTTAAAAAAAGAGAGAGAAAGAAAGAAAAGAAAGAAAGAAAGAAAGAAAGAAAGAAAGAAAGAAAGAAAGAAAGAAAGAAATATATACCAAACAAAACCCAAGGTCCATCAGTTTTCTCCCCCAAATCACCACTGCTGCTATATTTTCTATAATTTTGAATGGCCTCAAAATTATCCCCTCTTCCATGACTAGCGTGAGCTTTTCTCCTTTGCCGCACCCTTGGTTATTCGCCAAATCCAGTGTTTTAAACCTTCATATTTTCTTCTGAATCAGATATATCCCACTCACACTGCCCTACACCAGCTCTTTTTCCTTCTTACTACAGTTACAACCATTTCTCCTATTTTCCCCATTCCATGTCTCCTTCTGTCAGATTAATTTTCCTAAAACCCATTTGATATCACCTCAACCTCCAGTGACTCCCAATTATCCCTCAGACTAAGTCTAGACTCCTTAATAGACATTCACAACTATTTATTTAACATTTCCAGAATTATTTCTCTAGGTGTGCCCAGGGTTGAGATAAACTAAGTCATTCATTTTCTTGATGTCAGGTCTGAAACTTTTCTGCTTCTATGCTTTTGTTCATGTTGGTTCACCTGTCAAGGATGTCATGCTTTTCAATCACTTCCTGTAGAAAGCTTATCTTTGCTTCAGGAAGGTTATTAATGCACCTTTTTTGTCTAACTTTTACCATTTGAGATGTAGCCAACCTTTTATCTCACCCTCTATATCTCACTCTTATTCTGTTTTATAACATAACCACCTGTAAATGTGCCACCTTGTCACCTCTGATGTCTGATCCTCAGTATAAATTGTGTCTTTAATACTATTTTCCAAGAACTTTCTTAATTTCTGCAGATTCAAAGGTGAATTAAAATTTTCACAACTTCCCTGGGAAATTCAAATTTTACTTATCCCAAGGAAGCCTGTATTTATGTTTTTCATCCCCACCTCCCAACATAGGTTTTTCATTCATCTGAAAGGTGAGTGAGTTCCTATGGCCACTCCTTTAAGGCTGAAGAACATAGAGAGGTGGGGCCATCTTTACCACCATGGCAAGGGAGAGTGTGTCCTTCAATCCCCAAATTAAAACTCAGAATGCAAATCTTTGTCCTAGAGGGGAGAACACAGCCTAGTGATGGAAATGGACTCCAGCACACCCAGTTACAAGTTATTTGATAAAGGCTGTGGTACAAGTGCATGCTGTGGGAGCCATCTCCATCATGGGGTGGAAGAATGGAAGAAGAAATCCAAGGGCAGGATGAAAGACCTTGGCAGCTACTCAGCTCAGCTCAGTCAGTTTTCTCAGTGTGACTTCATTAATCATTCTGAAACACGAAGTCCAGCACTGTGCCTTTCCCAAACACTTGGCATAGACACACTCTCTTATAAGTACTTACAGAAATGCAAACTTTTAAAAAAGTTATGTTATTGTTTCATATGGTCTGGATATGGAGGCTTTCTCTTTCCTCCTCCAAGTCCTAGAGTTGTTGTGTTGACCTCTTCCTGGCAACACACAGCTGCTAGTGGAAATCTGAGCCCCACCACTAGTGGGAGTGGTGTATGAGGGACATCAAAGAATAGAAAACAGAGAATTCATGGTTCAGCCACATACAAGTTGAGTGGCTAAGTCACTGAACTTCTCTTGAATATAGTTTCCTTTAAAAAAATGTAGAAAGCAATAATGCCTACTCCTTATTTATGAAGAAGGGGGGAAATAGTATTTATTAAGTTTACGCTATGAGGCACCTGGCTGGCTTAGTTGGTAGTGCATGTGACTCTTGATCTCAGGATGGTGAATTCATGCCCCACATTGGGCATATTAAACAAACAAACAAACAAACTTATGCTAAGGGCCAGGTGTTGTTCTAGGTGATTTATATGTTTAGTTCATTTAATATTCATAAGTAGCTACCAGGTAGGTAGTAATATTATTGTTCTCATTTTATGACAGAAGAAACTAAGGTTCAGAAGAATTAAATAACTTGCTCAAGGTTACAGAAGGAACAAGCAGAGCATCCAGAGTGAACCTGTCTGATTCCAAAGACATCATTCTTTCCCATTGCTCCATTCAGCCACTCCAAATCATGGCCTTACTTGAAAATGGCAGTGTTATTCAGTGACACATGCCCCAGATTAAGAATCAGGAGAGTGCAACCTGCATCTACAAGATGAGGCTCTCAGAACACCCTTTAACCCCCAATGCACAATTTCCTTTTTTTTTTTTTAAGATTTTATTTATTTATTTATTCATAGAGACACACACACACAGAGAGAGAGAGAGAGAGTCAGAGACACAAGCAGAGGGAGAAGCAGGCTTCATGCAGGGAGCCCAACACGATACTCGATCCCGGGTCTCCAGGATCAGGCCCTGGACCAAAGGTGGCGCTAAACCGCTGAGCCACCCGGGCTGCCCCACCATTTCCTTTCTTTGGGAAATTTTACTCATCTACTCAAATATTGCCTCACTTTCCCAGCTATCTCCCTGCCCCCCAGGTTCAAAGTATAATCCATGGCTCCGTCTTCCAGGCTACCTGTATCATAACCACACAATTTGTTATTGTTTTAATGCCAGAGACTAATGCAATACCTGGCATTGAACAAGCACTTGGTAAACAAGTAAAGTTTAACAGTACACAAGTAATTTAATCTCTCTAATTCTCTTTAATTCTCATATCATGAGAATTCAACAAAATACCTTGTGTTCCTAAAAATAAAACTGTAAGATGAGGCCAAGCAGTTGTTCCTTTTTCAAAAAGAACCCCCCCCACACACACAAAACAGACAAACAAGGAGTTTTTCATTCATTTTAATCCATGTGAGTTCTCTAAATAATGTGATTATAAACCCTCCCTGCTCTAGAAAAAAGAAAGGAAAAAAAGGGTGAAAGAAAGGAAGGGAGGAAAAGAAAGAAGGTGAAAGAAAGAAAGAAGGAAACAAACAAACAAACAAAGGAGCCTGGCCAGCTTAGTCAGTGGAGCATGCAACTCTTGATCTTGGGGTTGTGGGTTTGAGCCCCACATGGGTGTAGAGATTACTTAAAAAAATAAAATTGGAAGGAAGGAAGACATGCTGGGTTCATTTGTGTTTTTCTTGTGTACTTACTTAGATTCCAGAATTTTCCATAATACTTAAAGTTTTGTGAGTAGAGAGGTTATACCTACTTTCTCTCACATATAAATACACACACACACACACAGAGTACTCATCTTAGAACTTCACACTACATAAGGAGTCATCAACTTTCTGATTGATTTGCACATGGAAGTATCTTTTGATGGTAAGATCTTTTTTTAAATTATTATTTTTTTATTGGAGTTCAATTTGCCAACATAGAGCATATCACCCAGTGCTCATCCCGTCAAGTGCCCGTCACCCAGTCACCCCAACCCCCACCTCCCTTTCCACTACCCCTTGTTCGTTTCCCAGAGTTAGGAGTCTCTCATGTGCTGTCACCCTCACTGATATTTCCCACTCATTTTCTCTCCTTTCCCCTTTATTCTCTTTCACTATTTTTTATATTCCCCAGATGAATGAGACCATATAATGTTTGTCCTTCTCTGATTGACTTACTTCACTCAGCATAATACCCTTCAGTTTCATCCACGTTGAAGCAAATGGTGGGTATTTGTCATTTCTAATGGCTGAGAAAAACCTTATAGGAAGTTAAGTCCTTAAGACTTTGAAGATGAAGAGCCTTGGGTGTGTGTCATAATTCTGCTGTATACAAGTTGAATGAGCGAATCTTTTAACTTTTGTATTTATTTCCTAGGGGGGGGGGAAGAGAATAGTATCTACTCCTTAAAATCATTGTGAGGATTCAATGAGTTAATCCATACAAAGTGCATATCATTGTGGGACCAAAGCATGCTCTCAAATACTAAGATGATGATGAACATAATGATGTTGGTGATGGAAATTATAAGAAAGGTGTTGACAAATCACAAAAAGTTGGTTATTTTTTATCCTGTTGAAGTTAATAGCTGGGCACATCTCTGTAAGTATTAAAGAAATAATCTAAACAGGAGCCTAATACTTCTTGGTTTTATAAGATTTTACAAAATCCAAAACACATCCATGCATTAGTTCATTTGTGTTTACAGTAACTCTGGAGGACAGACAATTAGAGAGAGAAAATTGGTTCAGAGTGGTCAAGTGAAAGTACCAGTCCTATCTCAGAGTCGAAAGAGGCCTGAGACAGGCCTCCCATCCCCCACCTGGGGGTCATTTTGTGGTTTCTTTTTCTTCTTCTTCGATATTGTTTCTGATGAGCATTAAGTCAGCCAGGGCTCAGGTGTTGCTCCTGCATCAAACATCAGAATATCCGGAGTATTTAGGTCAGCAGCAAAGGCAATAATGACACTTATTTCTCCAAAAGTTTTTTTTTTTTTCCCCTTCTCTCTAGGCCTAAGATGCCCCACCAGAAACGCATTGAGAAATTACACTGGCTAACAGCAATTCTTGAAATATAACTTTTCTTTTGAGAAGTTTGAAGTAACTTATCACCAATTTTATTTTCTTTTTTCCCATTCAAATGTTCAGATTATTATAACTTCCTATTAATAGCTTTCTCATGGATACATACCATGGGCCTCCCAAAGATTGGTTATGATCGGTGTGACACTGGCTTCTCTCGCATATAGGGTGTGTAATGAGTGTTTGTGGGGCACTCCCGGATGTCAAGAATGTTCTGGCTTTCCTGATCATTCAGATGAAATTCAATTCAATTCGACAAACATTTTTGGCCTCATTTTACCTATCAGGTTCTCTGCCATGTGCAGATGCAGGAAGGGATTGTATCGTCTGGTCCTCATGTCAGCATTTCCTGTCCTAATCCCATGCTTCCCTTGGCTGGTGACAGTAACCACACAGCTGGCAGTCAGGATGATGGAACGATTTGGGGGAGCCTGATATCTCCCAGTCCCACACGTGCTCTTTGGCCACAGTTTAAAATAAACATGTTTTTTTACTCTCCTTGTCCCACGGGTTGTGCACTATTTTTCAAAATCCATTAAGAATAGCAAAAGCAGGTCACTCGACTTGCTTACACTGGGCTCTGATTTCTGCATCTTGACTCTTGGTTCAGGTATGTGTTGATCTTGAAAAGCATCAATGGGCCCAAAGCGACTGTCCCATCTGTAGCTCCCCTGGTCCTCCCCACCCCCTACTTTTCAGTAGATAATTTTGCCTCCTTTACAAAGATCCGTATGTCTATCTTAAGGTCTCTACTCTATCTTTCCTCAGTGTCACTGCCCCCACTGCTGTCTCTAATGTCCCCCATGATCTTAGTGAAATAGGTTTCTTTCCTCAGGAAAAGTAATGTCTCCGTGCATATCTCAGATGCCTTTCCTCTTTCCATGTCTGTCATTCTTCCCCCTTCCACCTCAAAATCTCTACATATGTCAGGCCCCACTCCTTTCCTCTTTCTCAATCTCTGAGTACAATTGGCTGGAGTCCTCTTTCAGAAGGAGTATCTCTCAAGTCTCAATAATTTCTTTCCTTGTCTACTGTGGCATTGTGTCATCCTGGTCTTCTCCCATTTCTCTGATTTTTTTTTTTTTCTGTTCCCTATATTGATTATGGCCTGGGCTCTTCACCCTTTCCACACTATTCTCATTCATCTGTTCATTTACTCATTCATTCAGGATTCGTAAAGGATCTAATAATCTGCCTTGTACCAACCTGGGCATAGGAGTACAGCAGCAAGCAGAACAAAAAAGGCTGCTTTCATGAAGCTTGCATCCTGATAGGAAGAAACAGAAAATAAACAAGTGCATTACATTTCAAACAAAGTGGGGCACCTGGGTGGCTCAGTCGGTTAAGTGTCTGCCTTCAGCTCAGGTCATGATCCCAGGGTCCTGGGATTGAGCCCCACATGGGGCCCCCTGCTCAGCAGAGTGTATGCTTCTCTCTCTCCCTCAGCCTCTCTCCCCTGCTCATACCCCCCCCCCCTCTCTCTAATAAATAAATAAAATCTTAAAAAAATAAATTTCAGATAAAGTAATTTTGGATAATAAGAGAAGATATAAAGAACAAGAAGCAGGATAATGACATAGAGAGTAGCTTCAGGTGGGGAAGTGAGCAGGAAACTAGTTTAGAAAGTGTGACCAGGAGTGCCACTCACTCTAAGGAGAAGTCATTTGAGGCAAGACCTTAATGATAAGAAACTAGCCACAGGATAAAGAGCATTCTGGGAAGAGGGGACATCTGGCACAAAGGCTCTATGATGGGAAAAGCTTAATAAGTTTGAGGTACATTTTTTAAAATGTGAACATTGTGAACAAGATAAGTGAACAGCCAGTGCCCAGAGCAGGCCTTATTAGGCCATGGTGAGGAGTCTAGATTTTATTAAGGTGCAACGAAATACACTGAAGGGCTTAAAGCAAGGAAGGTACATGATCTTATAAAATACAAAAGATGCTCTAGCTACTGTTTGTAGACTAGAATGGATGGTTTCGTCCAACCACTGTAAGGGAAAGATAACCATCAAATTGGAAAGGGTTAAAAACAAAGCAGTAAAAAAGTAGCAAAGCCGAAATGGCAGAAAGGAGGAAGGCGTAACTGGAACAATTAAAATGAGTTAAAAACTCTTGAAACAAGGCAGAAGGTACTTGAGGGAACTCAAGGTACTTGCGAAAGTGACGGAGAGCCACTGCCAAAAATCAAAGAAAATGTCAGAAAACTGGAAAGACCAAATGCTCCTATTTTCAATAGAGGAGAGACAGGGGAAGGGTATATGCAGACCAGAAGCAAATACATGGTTCCTAAAATCTCAAGTAAAATCCTCAAAGTGACTAAAATGGGAATGGTAAACGCTTAGAAAAGAACATTGTGATTATTTCCTAATAGCACAAATGGATGTAAGAAAAATTATGTAAAATGAAGCCAATTCCGACTGTGGTAGTAGTGGTGGTTGTGGGGGTGGTGGTTGACAGATTTATCAGACGGAGAATACCTCAGTCGCTCTATGTATTTGGACCCATCCAAATTCATTTACTTTCAATAAAATCATAGAACCCCAAAGGTTGTTGGAACCTTATCTGTAATCTATTCCAAATTTCTAACCTATATGAGATTTTTTTCCCCTGCAACATCCCAGTAATTCTTTGGATAACGACTGCTTGAATGTAACAAAAGGTAATTTATTCCACTTTGGAAGCATTTGAAATATATTGCTGAACATCTATTTCCAAGTAAATGTAAACCATTAATCTTACCTCTTTTCTCTGGACCACTATCAATGTAATTTTTTTTCACATAGACCCTATGATTTAAATATTCAGGATGTGTCATGTTATAAATATGGAACATAGATACATTTCAGTATTTATTTATGATTGAGCAACCATACCAAAAAGTCTAATTAGTAGCGCATTATCAAGCTAGAGCGAGGCCTCTAAAATTGTATCAATGGACTCTTTGGGTTTTTTTCCCCCTATCTATTAAAAAACAAACAGACCTATGTTTAGATCAGGTGATTGTCAAGACTAGAAGTAAAACAAAGCTAAGGAATAGAGATATGTTGGATGATTCAACCCGGATTCAATAAGAGTATTAACAAGATGTGACAATTAGTTGAAACTGGTAAACGTTAACAGCAATAAATGTAGTTCCGTAATCATTTTCCCAAAATTCCGTGTATAACTAAAAGTGACTCTGCAACAGTTCAAGTGAAAAATACTTAGGAATTTTAATTGACCACAAGCTCATTAGGAGTGAGGCGGGGCAGTAAATGTATTTGAATAGACATACCCTCTCCCTCTAAAGCAAGTGTGGCTGTCATTCCCCTGGATTTACGCTGCTCGGACCACACAGGGAACATTATCCCCTGTTCTGGATGTCACTTTGAGAATCATGTTGACAAACTAAAAATCTTCCTGAGAGAGAGATGATAACAGTTGAAGGACCATTTAACGGAGTGTGGGGAGGGAAGAGGAGTACAGAGAATTCGATTGAATGTAAAAAAGAACTTTGAACAACAGAAGGAACTAACTTGGGAAGTAGTAAGCTCTTACCACTGAAAAAGGTGGAGCCTATTCATCAGGAAGGCTCTTGGGGGATTCATGAACTGGAAAGGCTGAATTATAAGAGCCAACTTTAACTTCTCTTCCAGGCTTAATTCACTGTGCTTCAAGGGCTTGGCCTTCAAAACAACGTAGAGTTTATGGCCTGGTGGCTCCCTGCCCAGGAAGATCCTATCTTGGAGAACCTTCTGCTGTCCTGTCATATGTTAGGAAAGAGAATTTCCTGCCTATGGTTCGTTTACAGCCAGCTGTTACTCTCCCGTTCTGTTTTGGGATATCAGGGTCAAGCTTCCCCTTTTGGAAAAGGAGCAGGAGGGACTAAGAAGGGCCTGGAGGGGGAAACTTTTGTATTAGTCTTTCATTTCAGCTCCAGGCATTCCTAATGTATTATGTCAATTTGAGTTTATAACAAATCTGAGTTCGAATTTAAAGTTTCAGGTTTCCCTTCCAGAGATGCGGCGGCGGGGGGGGGGACTGAAACAGCTGCTAGGACTAGGGAGTGGCCAACCGTTGGAAGAAGCCAAACCACAATCTATCTGCTTTTTAAACTAAAAAAAAAAAGGGGGGGGGGGACAAGAAAAAAGAAAAAGCGATTAGAACAAGAGGGAGCTGCCCCCACGCCCAGCACCACTCGCGCGCTAAGGCTTGAGCACCTCGCTGGCGGAGGAGGTGAACACGGAACAGGTGCGCCTCACCCCTACCCCCCTTCTCCGCAACAGGGATTATCTTGCTGCGTTCGGTGTGCCCGGACCCCATTACTCAAGGCTGGACAAAGGCTAGAAGAGGAGCACAGAGGGGGACGGGCTGGGGGCGGAGTGGGGGGGGGGGGGAGCCCGGAGCTTCTCGTGTACAGTGTACATTACGGATGACATCATTGCCCGAAAGGGACCTGGCCCTCCCGTTCCTGGAGCTGGAGGCCGGCGAGCCTGTGCCCGCGCCGCGGCGGGGTCGCCGGGGGGTGTGCAGCGACGCGAGGAGGCGTGCCCGGGGCTGGGGAGAGCCGCGGGGACCCGGAGGCAGCCGGCCGGCCCAGACACCGCGAGGTCTGGAGGGGTTTGCGCCGCCCCAGGCTCCACCCCGCGCTCGGCCCTGGGAGGGGCACGCCTGTTTGGGGGTGGGGAGCGTGTGCACGAGGGGTGGGTCCGCGGGGGCGGGCGGGGGTGCGGGGGCAGGACAGCCGCCTGCGCATGTCCAGGCTGACAGCAGACGCGGTCAAGGGGGACCCGGAGAAGGGCAGTTGGCCACCCGCCACCCAGGGTCGGGGCCCCGCACTACCTGGGGGCGAGCCCGGGGGAAGGGGCCCGCCCTCCCCGCCTCCTCCCTGCCTCGTCCCACCGCCACCCTCTCCCGAGATCGGCGGCCCGACCCAGGGAGCCTCCGCCTCCTTCCCCGCCCCTCCGGACCTTCCCGGGGAGCGGCGGGCGGGCGTGGACGGGGCCGAGGGGGAACGAACCTAGGAGCTCGGCCGGGGTGGCCGGGCGGCCTCGGGGGAGCGGGGCGCGCCCAGCTCGGGGAAGCCGGGGCACGCGGATGAAGCCGAAGCTGCGGGGCCTCGGCGGATCCTGGTCGGCGCGGCGCTGTTCCCAGGGGAGGTGAGAGGCGGCTCCGCATGGGCCCCGTGGACAGCCCGGCCGCCTAGAGCCAGCGCCGTTCTCCTCCAGCCGAGCGGGCGCGGGGCGCGGGGCGCGGGGCCGGGGGCGCGGGGCGCGGGGGGCGGGGGCGCGGGGAGGGCGCTGTCCGCGGTGCTGAACCGGATCCCGGCAACGGGCCCCGGGGACCGCGCGCTCCCCGGCTCGGGGCGGCGCGCCCGCTCAGCTCGGAGCCGAACCCCCCGCCCGGCTCGGTCGCGGGCCCTTATTTCGGTCCGAAAGTCGCCCCCTTGGGGCAGTTCGCCCCAAAGGGTTTCCTCGAAAGTATCAGAGAGGGCGAATTGTTGACCGCGGGAATCTCCCTGTGTAGCCCCGGAAGCCACCCGCCAGAAAAAAGATGCCTGCCTTCAACAGATTGTTTCCCCTGGCTTCCCTCGTGCTCATCTTCTGGGGTAAGTACCAGCCAGCCCCCTGCCGTGCGAGATGCAGAGAACAGTAATAATGCCACCGATAATAACACTTGATTCGTGTCGTTTGTGACAAAAAGGAGCCCCGGTTGGCTTCCCTCTAGGCTTGCCTGCCAGGCACGGAAATCCATAGGGGTTCCATGAGAGCTGGGATTTTTGAGATTGGAAAAACACCTGCTTACTCTCCTGCTGCTTTATTCCTGAGCCACCCTTGCTGGTTTTCCCACCACTCCTCCTGTTTCCTGTTGATTCCAAAGTATTTTTCCCCCCTTTTCCTTTGCTGAAAGGGAATGCAGTCATGTTCATTATGAAAAATCTCGGTTGCATTTACATTTCATTTTTTTCAGTGAGAAATCGGTGGGTCTTCAGATTAATTCCCGTGCCTTTTTTAAAAAAGCCGGGTGCACGCATTTTGAGAGTGAAAACACTTTCTCTGTTGATCCATTTGTTTGATTCTAATAAGGGAAATAGGCTTCAGCCATTTGCAGCTATGGCTTTGATTAATAGGCACCTGGGCATTGCATCTTTATTCTTTTTCATGAATGTGCGAAGCTAAGGTGCTTTGGTATTTGGGAAGCTATGCGGTTTTTTTGCTTTCAGAAATGAATAGGTTCTTGTTTGCTGTGAGGAAATAAGGTGACCTTCTCCCTCCAAATAAGGAAGACCTTCACTTCCAACAGTAAGGCTGAGCAGAGTAGTGTCGGAGTGAGGTGCCTGCAAGTGTGTAGAGCGAGTTAACGAGTCTACGTGATAACATCTGAGTATGTGATTGAGAGTATGCTTTACTGTGTGGATGTGTATTCCTCGGTGTTTGAATGTGTGTGTTAGTGTATGTCTGAGCATGTTAGAATGGGCATCTGAATGGACTGGTGAGGATGTATGTATGTGTGTGTATGTGATGGTTGTGTAGTTGTGGGCATCTCTGTTTTGGTGCCTCTGATTAGACCCTCGGGTCAAATATAAGTGCTCTTCAGTTGATATATTGCTTCACATGATCTTCTACATTCCTACTTTTTCCATGCTTTTACCTTCCTCTATGCTAAAAATCAATAACCAGGATAATTAGAAGTGATCGTGCCCACCTGCTTTATTGAAACCGGGCATGTGGGATTATTCTCCCATGGTTGGCATGAAACTCATCCTGCCTGTGCAGTGGCAAATATGCTGATGGGAATTGCCTCTTTGCCTTAGTATCACTTTATTAAGCCTCCAGGAGTTACTGGCTGCCAGCATTATCTGGATTGTGCATGTGACCAAAAGCAAAGCCAAGCTTCCTGTTGAACAAAATGCCTGATGAGACAGTCCTGGAAGGACAAAGAGGGAGAGTAATGCCAATCCCAAGAGTAGACTCACCGCCATCCATTCCCAGTAGAGTAGACTACACCTGAAGATGGAGCAGACATAATAGGTTGCCAATGATCTCACCTGCCTTGAAGATTTAAGGCTGGGATTTCCTCGGCGGGGGGGGGGGGGGGGGGGGGGGGGGGGTGGGAGGCTAAGACTAGGGACATGAGGCTTAGGAGAGGTTTGTCTGGCTGGATAAGAAAGTGTGGGTAAAGCAACGGGAAATGAAGTTGCAGACAAGGGCCCGGGTAAGATTCTACAGAGCCTTTCTTCCCAAACCTTAATTTAAATGTTTAGCATCCCTGCCTGAATTCCAGGGGTGGGGGTGGGCATGCCATTTTATTCCAGGCCTCTCTTAAGACTTACAGAGCTTGGCTTGGAGTCTTAGCTCTGGAGTCTTAGCTCTGCCGTTAGCTTGCTATGTAACGACCTTAGAGTATCTGGTTCCTCATAGGTAAAGTTTGGAAGTTGGAGCAGATAATGTCTAAGACTGAAGAGTAAGGAAATAGTTACAGAATATTGCTAAACTTGGCAGTGTCCACCCCTCTCTTCACTCCCACTCCCCACCGCACCCCAAAATAAAACCTTTGGAAGAGATGGGCACATCACACGCATGCTTGCTGATTCTCAGCTTCTTTATAACCAGAACACTGGTTCACAAAACTTAAAAGCTGCAGAAGCAAAGAGGGATGGTTTGGGAAACTTGATCATCAGATGTAAGAGAAAGAGCCTCAATTCACAAATGCAATTTCATTTTATTTTATTGAATGTAATTCTAGTATTTGAAGACCACTTCGACTAGATAAGTTCTCCCTTCCCAAGTTGATTTTTCACATGATGCAATATGAATGGAAAGACTCTTTTCCATGATATTACTTTCTGCACGTATTGAAGAGTTCCCTTATTTCCTTTAACAAAGTATATAATACGTAATTAAAAAAAAAAAACTCAACACTTGCCTGGTGCGTTATAGTTTGCAAAGCATTTTTCAATTCATTACTTCTTTTTGGTTACCCTATCAATCCCTGGGGGTGTTCAGGGGGAAAGTAGTATTATATCTAATTTAGAGGTGAGGAAATGAGCTCAGGGAGAGGGAAGAACTTGCTAGAGAACTCTTGTTTCCTGATTTCAACCTTCTAGTACTTATTCTAGTACCTCTTATGGACACATGTGCTGCTATGCTGGATTGCCAGATGGTTATCTGTCCTTTCATCCTTTTTCTGAGCCCCCACTCTTCCTCCCCTCCGTCACGCCATTGCCTTACCTAAAGGCCTGCTTAGCCTGTAGGTCCAGGTCTACTCTTCCAGGTGTCTGCTGTATTGGGGCATGTTTTCCTCTCTTCCTCCTAGCAGCCCACCTTGCTGCACCCCATTCTTTCAAGGATCTGCTAAGTGACTGGCTAATCTGATAGACAAATCACTTCAGGGTGTTAATATCTACAGATAACTTCATTTATTATCCTCTTTTTTAAAGTATTTACATTCTAATCAGAGTCTTTATTTATTATCTTACCACAAAGAAAAACATTCTAGAGCAAAATGGGCTTGGGGTGGGGCGAGGTGCAATGTAGTAATGCCCAAAGAAGAAAAAGAAGAAAAAGATTTGGGGGCATGAGAGGAGTGAGTTCAGTACATTACTCTCCACCTCATAATAGATCGATACCATTCCTTAGTTAAATATAATCATTAGTAATAACATCACATTCTACCTTCTCAGAAGTTTCTTCACTATTACCATGGAAATTGAAGAAGAGACCAAAGGTCCAATGATTTGGCCAAGATTATTCCAGGAGTTTATTACTTACAGTCAGCCATGTGGCTTGATTACCTGCCATATGTACAATGTTTCTTGGATATCTAGAGAGTTTCGTAGACAGAGCGGCAGTCTCCATGGGGTGGAAAAACAGATTTCACCTCTTTTTTTTTTTTAAGATTTTATTTATTCATGAGAGACAGAGAGAGAGAGAGAGAGAGAGAGAGACAGACAGACAGACAGAGGGAGAAGCAGGCTCCATGCAGGGAGCCCCACACGGGACTCGACCCCGGGTCTCCAGGATCACACCTTGGGCTGAAGGCGGCGCTAAACCACTGGGCCACCTGGGCTGCCCTAGATTTCACCTCTTGATGGAAGGAGCCACAAGTTATGTTAGCAAAGGTCAAGCAAAGAGGGATGAGAGAATTTTGTGGCCATTTTGTGTACTATCTAGACCCCCATGAGCAGAATTCTTATGCCTTGAAATTGAGCTTTGGCCATGAGAAGGGAATCAGTCAGTAGCACTTGCTCTCTGATGATACCTTAGATTATTGTCATCTCAGGCAGCCCGGGTGGCTCAGTGGTTTAGCACTGCCTTCAGCCCAGGACCTGATCCTGGAGACCCTGGATCGAGTCCTGCATCGGGTTCCCTACATGGAGCCTGCTTCTCCCTCTGCCTGTGTCTCTGCCTCTCTCTCTCTCTCTCTTTGTGTCTCTCATTAATAAAAAATAAATAAAATCTTAAAAAAAATTATTGTCATCTCGGGAGCAACTCAGGAAAAAGGGAGACTGCCATGCTATCCATAGTCATATCCTGACTGCATAGATTCTGTTTGTCCTTCTTTAACCGTAAACGATCTGACTGTGCTTCTATTTAAGACCAATTCATCTACTTGTTCACTAAAGTACATCGCCTGTCACCTATTCAAGGGTGTTGGTCCAGTAAATTATTCCTTTTCAAACCCCAGCAGCTCTACTACCACCTTCATCCAAGCAAAACCATTGAGTTGTCTCTCGGTCTGATCAGCATACCAGCCTCTTAACTATTCTCTTTGCTTCCATACTTGTCCTTCCTCACCTCTTCCACTTATTCTCAACATAGCAGTCAGATCATGTAATTTTGTATAAATCATATCATTCTTCCACTCAGAAGACTCCAGGGTTCCCCATGTCACTCCGAGCAAAAGTCAAAATTCTAATTGTGTAGACCAGCTGTGATCTAGCCCCGGCTTATGTGTCCTTCTTTCTCACTTTGTTCCCTGTGCTTTATCATGCTCTTTGCTTTCAATAGACACTCCAACCCTAGGATCCTTGGAATGTTCTTTCCTCTACTTGGCACACTTGCTCACAGATATTCATATATTTCTTCTTTCCCTCATTTTTTTCCTTCAGTGCCTGCTCATTGTCACCATCTCCATGAGGCTGTCCCCAATGTGCCTATGTCCCTCTTTTTACTCATAGTACTTATTGTAATGTATCTTATTTTTCTCACCCTCCCCTGGGATGTGTAGACTCCATGAGAACAGGGATGGTTTCTGTTTTGTTCCCAGCTGTATTGTCACTGCCTAGAAAAGTGCCTGGCACGTGATAAGCACACAATATATTTGTTGAATAGCTAACAAGCAGATGAAGGGTAAAATACCTTAACAAGTCATATGCGTACAAAGCACATTCCTATAAATCACTCCATAAAATACTGTATTAGATAGATGTTATTTTCAGCATGCTGTTGATGAATATACTGAGTCTCAGAGGTTAAAGAGTAGATAAACTGAGGCCTTCAGCTGCTAAGTACATCTTCATCCTGCCTCTGTATTTGTTCCTGTGCGTTCCTTGGTACATTTTCCTATCCTGCTTTGAAGCCATCATCGCTGAACTAACTTAATCTATACCAGGTCTCATTAAATATGAATATGCCCTAAGGCTGCCTGCGACACAGAGTTCTCAATACACATCCTCTATTCATTCCCAAACTTTTGCACAGACCACACCTTCTTTTCTCTTTTTTTTCAACCAGGTCAACAATCAAGACTTCAAACACATCACACTCTGAAAGTGTTTCTGATCAGTTCTTTCTAGATACAGAGCCTCTCTCCTTGGAAGTGATGGTCCATATGCAGAAGCAGGAGATCTTCTTGCAGACTACCATATAAGACCAGCCTCAGCTTGCTTGAGAGTTTTAAAACCAATTAATTTGATTTTACTTTGATGTTCTAAGTTCCATCATAGTGCCACTTGTTTGTTTTTATAGAAAGGTGACTGCCATCTGCAGTGCCTCATTCGGATACGTCCGGAGTGTTGAAAGCGTGACTACCCCATGTTCTCTGACAAATGGATCTTGAGAGCTTGTTTGTAGGTTCTAGCAGGGGAGCACAGCTTCTCATATGCCCTTGACAAAGAATGGTCCTCCTTTATAAGATTGTCCTCTTCAAGTGCACAGCTTTGGGAGGGATGCACATGGGGCAGTGAGGTAGGAAGGGGACACCTGCCTAGCCAGCCAGTTCAGCCAAATCCACCCTGGCAATCAGTGAGGTGAGAAATTCCAGTGCCACTTGTTTTTTAAACTCTGTGTTTAATAATGACAATTTTTGCCTTCAAAGTCAGTCAAATGTAATTTATTTTTTGACTCAATTAGTTAGTCAATCTCATTTTAAGCTCTAAACCTCTGTTTTTAGAATGAATTGTTTGCCAATACAGAAACAGACTAACCATTTACAGTGTAGTAGCTTTTTTTAAACTTTATTTCTTTTTTTGTATATTTTTATAGTGGAGTTCAGTTTGCCAACATATAGCATTACACCCAGTGCTCATCCGTCAAGTGCCCCCCTCAGTGCCCGTCACCCAGTCACCCCATCCTCCCACCCACCTCCCCTTCCACTACCCCTTGTTCGTTTCCAAGAGTTAGGAGTCTCTCATGTTCTGTCTCCCTCTCTGATTTCTCTCTCATTTTCTCTCCTTTCCCTTTAATCCCTTTCACTATTTTTTATATTCCCCATATGAGTGAAACCATATAATGTCTGTCCTTCTCCGATTGACTTACTTCACTCAGCATATTACCCGCCAGTTCCATTCACATTGAAGCAAATGGTGGGTATGTACTAGCTTTTAAATATCAATGTGTATGGCTTCATTTTTTTTTTAGGGCTTCTGTTTTTATTATTCATGAGAAGGTAGCATCAGAAGGGGCCCTAGAAGTCCTGATATAGGAATCTTTCATGGTCATCCCACTTTTTAATCTTCCATACAATGAAGTGTAAACTCTTTACCAAATATTTTTTTGCATTAAGTGAACAGCTTTAGCACCAGAAAACTCTTTCTCTCTCTCTTTTTTTTTAATGAGCTCAACTTACTTTCTTATAATTTCTGGAATTGGACAGAATTTATTTTCTTTTCCACAGGCCTCCCTTCAAATATTTGAAGACAGATAAGTTCTGTGTCCAAGTCAGGCACCCCCTCGTCCTCCCATCTGTTTTTCCCCAGATTTTTTCCCCAGACCCTTCTCCATCTTGCTCCCCTCTGGGCATGCACTCATTGAACAACTTTCTTTTGCAAAACGTGACACCCTGAACTGATTATAATGATCCAGATTTGTTCTGAACAGTGCAGAGGCACTGTTTCTCATTCTGTACATTGTACATCTGTTAATGCAGCCCACATTTGCACTTGCCTTGTTGGCAGCCACATCCCACTTTTGACTCATTCTGAAAGTACAGTCTGATGTACTTGCCTTTTTTTTATGGGTTACAAGTTTCTAGAGGGCGGGGACTGTAAGTCCAGACCTCCATATGGCATGTAAGGTGTTCCCCCCAATCTGACCTCTCTCCAGATTTTAACTTTGGTTCTCTCTACTCCTCTGCAAAGACGACTCTCCACTCCAGACGAGTGGTCAGTTCACTGTCTTCCTCAAGGCTGCTCCATCTCCCACCAGGCATCAGAATTACCTACATTTTTTCCATAGACTTCAGATTTAGTTACATCTCTCTGAGGCTTGCAAACATCTGACCCCTCATAGAAAGGTCTTCACAGTGTGGTTCTAGCTCCCTTTCTAGACCCCAGCCTCATCTTCCTTCTCTTTCTCTCTCCCCAGTCCCACCAGGAATAATTGTCCCTCCTCTGGGAACAGAACACATCACCAGCATGGCATTCATCATAGCCCCATTTAATGATACGTAGGAGTATGTGTTCCCTGCTAGACTATAAATGCCTTTCGGGTGTGGTTAGTGTTTCGTTCATCTTTGTGACTTAGCCTAGCATTAGGCCTGGCATAGAGTAGAGTTCAGTGAATGGTGGCTGAATGAAGGGTTGCATGGATGGTCAGTGAATGGGTGTGTGTGCGCCCCCTGTTTCCCACCAAGACTCTAAGCCTTTGAGGGTAGGGCTCTAGGCTGTACCACATCCCAGCTGCATCCTAGGAGGCTTTCGGTAAATTCTGAGTCATGCATGGCTCCTCTAGCTCACTCCCTGCCTGCTCTGAGTGAGCATCCTTGGGGAGCACAGGTGAAGATGTACATACATGTCCATGCGACTTTCAAGTTTGTCTCATGATTCTTGCTTCTTTGTCTCTTCTCCCTCCCTCTTATTCTCCAATGTTGCTCTCCTGGTACTTGCCTCCCCAATACCTCCTGTTCCTTCCCTGTCACCCGGCCTCTCTCCAGTCAATGTCTGCTTCCCTGTGTGTGTGGAAGTGCCCTCGGAGACGGAGGCCGTTCAGGGCAACCCCATGAAGCTGCGCTGCATCTCCTGCATGAAGAGGGAGGAGGTGGAGGCCACCACCGTGGTGGAATGGTTCTACAGGCCCGAGGGCGGTAAAGATTTCCTTGTATGTCTGGCTGCTGACTCTGGCCTTTCTTCTTTCTTTTCGTTTCTTTCTTTCTTTTTTTTTTTTCTGGCCTTTCTTTTACTTGCCTCTGCTGTTATGTGCCTGGCTCCTGAGAGTCTGGGGAATGAAGATCTGACAAATACTGGCTCTTTCTTTTCAAAGCACTGACAGCTCCCCAGCAGATAACTGACAGCCCAGCCTCTGTGAAAGGAAGGGCACTTGGCCAGCTGTGAGCAGTCCTGGTCATGAGCAGGGGAAGGGGGAGGAGAGAGAAACAGCGCTTAGAGCCTACTGTGTGCTCGGCACCCAATAAGGCACTTCGCAGGTGTTTAATTTTCTGCACCATTGGAGTGGATGGATTAAATTGGTAGAAAAATTGAAATGACACTCAGCGTCATTAAATGGAATAGCGTAGGTTAGCTTGCTGAAATCTCACAATCTCAGGGCAGTAAGAGTGACAGGAATGACCAAACTGCTCTTCAACTGGCGTGCCCAGCACAGCATCCATGATGAGTGAAATATTTAAATAGTTCTATACTGGATATTTGCTGTGCCAAGCCTCCCTAGTGGTCTCACCGCCATCGGTCCCACCAGGAACCTGCGGATCTCCTTATGTTCTAGAAACTAAGGAATCACCCTAACAGAGCAGGGAGCCTCCAAGACTCTGCCCTGTGCCGTGGCTAATGTCAATTCTGATTGGTTGGTGCCACGGCCAATGTGGTTGGTACACGCTTTGAATACCATCTTGGGGATGGCTGGACTCTGGAACCTCAATGCCTGGGTTTGAGTCTTGATTCCACCACCTATGAGCTCTGTGCCCTGGGACAGTCTGCTTCAGCCCTGTGCCTCAGTGTCCTCATCTCTAACATGGAGATGCAAACCATAGCAGCCTCAGAGAACTGTTACCTTCAAAGTTGTTAGCTTTAATTTTTAATGCATTTAGAAGAGCCCTGGAATATAGGAGGCATGATATAAGTGTTTTCTGGAGAAAAGGTATAAGTACATAAGTGAAGCTACTGAGGTCCAAAGAAGTCAAGTTGATTAGAGAGCTTAGATTCGAACTAGGGACACAAAGCTCTTTTTACTGCACTATGCCACCGTCCCAGAGGCAAGTTTCTTTCCTACAAAGACTTCTTGGAGACAACAGCAGGGTGAAGTTGAGTGTATGCTCCAATCGGGTGCCAGAACTGGAACCAGTAGACTCCCCTGAAATCTTGGGATTCGCTCAGAGTTGACTGTGACCAAGGCTAGTCCCCAGGTCACAGGCACCTGGATGTCTGGGCCAGAGGCAAAGGCCCCCAGTGGCCTCAGCCTGGTTGTGTGCTAGCCACCGACTTTGTTTCCAGGTCTGCCCAAAGTGAGTAGAAGTTGACTCAGACAGAAGAAAGGAAACTTCAGAAGGTAGTAGTGGCCGTACAAAGCAATGCTGTCTCCTAGGAATTTTTGTGAAAGTGGAAATGTTCCATATTCATGGTGTCCAGTACAGTAGCCACGAGCCACATGTGGCCACTGAGCCCTTGAAATGTGTCTTGTGAGTTTTACATTTTATTTAATTTCTAGTCATTTAATTTTTCATGTAAATAGCCACACGTGCCAAGTGGAGACCAGAATGGACAGCACAGCCGTAGAGAATAAGACGGTGGAGGTGTCTGAGAAAAGAAGTTTTGAGACCGCATTTCAGTTATTATTCAGCCCAAAGTGAAAGACATGAGGTGTGCATATCACTTTGCAGCTCTCTGCTCGTCTGTGACACTTTGGCATCCTGGGTCCCAGTCTGTCGCCCACCCAGACTGGCCACATCCCCTCAGTGAGAACCAGATCAGAGAGTCAAGTTCTGAGGCCGAGGCTTTCAAATGTCTTTGTGACTCAGGAAGCTGGCCTTCCTGGTCTCTATGCCCTGTTCTCTCACTGGTGCCCCGGTGACCCATCTTACTCTCTTTTGCTCTCTCTCTCTCTCTCCTTCCAATTTTTTCTTTCTCTCAGTTTCCCCCTCCTGGTCTCCTGTATGCTTCATTTACCTTTTTTAAAAATAATTTTTAAAAGATTGTATTTATTTATTTGAGAGAGAGAGAGAGCACGAGCAAGAGGAAAGGCAGAGGGAGAGGGAGAAGCAGATGACTCACTGCTGAGCAGGGATCCTGATTCGAGGCTTGATCCCAGGACTCTGAGATCGTGACCCGAGCTGAAGGCAGATGCTTAACCGACTGAGCCACCCAGGCGCCCCTTCACTCACCTTCTTTTGTTTTCTTTCTTTGCACCTCTTTTTTCCTGCCAGCCTCCTTCCTGCCTCCCCCTTTCTGCATCTTCCTTTGCTGTGTCTGAATATCCCGATACATGTTTACCTTTGCTCACGTTTCCCTGCCTTTCTCTCTTGCCTGCCCTCCTCCAAGCCTCCTTCATCCTACACCCACGCTTGGGATCTCCTTGTAACACTGTCCCCTTTCTCCTCTGTCCATGCACAATTCTGCTCTTTTGCTCTGACCTGTCCCCATCCTGGCTCTCCCGCCCTATTTTCTCTCCTGGCCCTACTCTCTTTTGCTTCTCTACCTGCAGATCTATGAGTATCGAAACGGCCAGCAGGAGGTAGAGAGCCCCTTCCAGGGACGCCTGCAGTGGAACGGGAGCAAGGACTTGCAGGATGTCTCCATCACTGTGCTCAACGTCACCCTGAATGACTCTGGCCTCTACACCTGCAACGTGTCCCGGGAGTTTGCTTTTGAAGCACATCGCCCCTTTGTGAAGACCACACGGCTGATCCCCCTCCGAGTCACTGAGGAGGGTGAGGCTGGGGCCACAAGTTCTCTGGGGTGCCTTGCTCTTGGGGAGGGAGGACGGTGGGTTTCCACACAAATGACACCCTTGCAGAGTGCAAAACCCACTTATCCGGAGCAGTGATATCTGAACATGTCACCGTTGTCTTCCTTTAGTGGCCAGCTGAACTGCAAACTGCCTGACAGCTTGCCTCTCTGCACCTTTCCTCAAAGCAGAAAGGCTCAGAGATGACAGTAGAATGACCTTTTCCTTGATCCTCTGATTCTCATCCTTGGAGAAAGAGGATGGCCTCCATGAGGCCTAAAGCTGCCAAACCAGCTACACCTGCTTCTCTGGCTTGTGTTGAATCCCTGACTCGATGGGCACAGGGAATCTCATGAGGATATCTGGAGGCCGTCTAACCCTCTTGTGTGTAAGCCACACGTAGCCCTGAACCATCCATGTTCAGACTCCAGCAAGCCTCCAAGTCCCCCGCGGGACTTTTTAAAATGCAGACTTTCTGATTCGGTAGATAGATAGAGCCTGGGAATTTGCACACCTAACGAATTGCCAGGAGATGCCCATGCTGCTGGGGACCACACTTTGAGAACCACTGCTCTAAACCAGAGTTTGACCATCTTTTGTCTTCTGTCTCCCTCCACAGTAATCACACAAGCAACCCTCCTTCCCCATCCCCGGCATCTCTCATCACATAACCTCATTCTTGACTGGGAGAAAAAAAAATACCACCTTTCTGGTCTTTAGTTTAAAATCTTCAGATTTCCCACAGCTAGTTTCTTGTTAGCAAAGTGGGCAGAGGGGACTTTTCCTTCTACTTCTTTTCCTTCTACTGCCAACGCAACTCAAATGTCTCTGTTTTAATCTGGTCCGGAATCTTGAGAGTTGAAGTTTGAGTGTTCTCAAACACCATTCTCATTCTGCCTTCAAGGGACTCCGGGAGTTGCGGCTCCTAGCCCCTTGCTAACACTCCCTCATGTGTCAGAAGAGTGATATATGCACCTCCTTTTGTGTTTTCTCATCCAGGTTAAATGATGGTTCCCTTTTTTCTAGCCTGTTCTCAGGCGATCTATTTCTGGCATTATCACTGCCCCAAGATACAGGATGGTGAGCGGGCAAGAGGTGTGGGGCATGAAAGAAGAGGTCAAGATCAAGATAGGGCTCTTCCTAGGATTCCCAAGAACCCTGACTTCCAAGTCACGAGTCTGATTTTTTTTCTCATGTTATTGTGATAGAATTCATGAAGCACACTTGAGAGCAGATGGCAGGGCAAGAGATGTCATGATTTGGTCCTGATGAGGACAACAGGACTAAAACGAGTAGGTCAATTCTGAACGAGCAGAAGCACCCTTGGACCACTGGCATTTAGGCCTGATGAGCTGTCTTCCCCCTCTGAGCACATCTCCTCTTGTGTACCTGGAATGGGTTGGACTGGAAGCTCTCTAAGGTATTTTTCTGTTCAGAAGTTCCATTATCCTCTCTGTTTACACACCTCTTCTCCCCGGGGAAGAGAAGCCGGCGCCCTCTACTGCTCACCACCGGGAACTTGGCTGTGCCCGCCGGACCCTGGGAAGGTGCCTGTCTCACCCGCTGCTCTCTCAGGCTTTTGCCTCCAGTGGAAAGGGTGGCGAAGCTGAACCAGGCCGCCTGCTGGGCACCAGAGCAAGGCTTGGGCCAGAATAGGAGGAAAACAAGTCTGTCATCAGAACCACAGAGCCTCTCGGGATGGTAGGGCTGGAGGGAAGCTTGGCTCTCATTTCATCCAGGTGTTCTGAACAAAGAGCAGGAGTCAGAATCGCCCAGGGGGCTTTCCTTCAGTGTAGACATCTCTGCACTCCTGTGGGTATGTGTGATTTTGGCAGTTGGAGTGAGGTCTGGCTTATGTCATAGAAATGACTCCCCAGGTGATTGCTTGGAGGGTGCGGCTCTGGTGCCTCTCATTTTGTGGTGGGGAGATCAGTGAGGGGCTTGCCTAGGGACATGAAGCAAATTAGCACCAGGTGCAGGACTACAAGCCAGATTTTTCGCCCACCAGGCTACCTCTCTGTCCATTGACTCTTTTTCCTTCTACTACCATCCCACTCCTTGCTACTCTTTTTTTCTTCTCCTTCGTTTCATGACTTTTTTCCTTCCTTCCTTCCTTCCTTCCTTCCTTCCTTCCTTCCTTCCTTCCTTCCTTTTCCTTTTCCTTTTCCTTTTCCTTTTCCTTTTCCTTTGTGACCCCATGGCAGCCTGAGAACACCGCCACCCACATTCACTGCTCTCATGAGGCTCAGAGCCACACGCTCCACCTTGACACACCCCACTACATTTCCTCCATTCCTATGTTCTCCCAGAATCTCTCTGGTTCTCTTTGTTCAAGATGAACTTATCCTGCCCTAAGCTCTGACCTCCTGGCTCTAAGACAAAAATCTGAGATCTCTTCACCTAGAAGTGACTAAAAATACTGAGCATGGATGGCTTCTTCCTGTGTTACTACTTCCAGGCTATTGCATTTAAAAAGCATGTTCCTTGAGATGAATGCATCACAAATCAGGTAATGTCGAGCCCACAAAAAGGCATTTGATGTGCATGGTGTTCTTCTGTGCCTCAAGCTCCATCTATGACCTCTAGCCTCAGGAGGTCCAGCATCCAGGAAACGTGGGTGATCCTGGAGTCTTTGGACTGCTTCTCAGAGCTGAGGGTCATGGTAGGAGCTATTCTGTGCTTTTAATGAGCGAGGCCTTATGGATGACCGGGGCCTATGAATAACCGAGGAGCATGAATCTAATTCACTGGTAGGAGTTAGCAACAGAATATGTGGCTGCAATCTTCTTTCCCATGAGAAAGGAAGATGTATCAGGACAATTTGCCATATATCATATTTTAATTGTCATTTGGGTTGGCCGTGAAACAAAGATCGATATTTATTTATATTCATTCATTCAACAAATACTTATTGAGTACTTCAGACACGCCGGGATGAAACGACAGGTGGATAATTCAGAAATATGTAAAATGTGTTCTTAATAAGCAAACACTCACTAGAGAAGAGAGAGAAACACATCACAATAACAACGGACGGATGAGAAAAAGTGCTCAGAGGAGAGGCTGAGGCAGGTTTCACAGAGCGGGGGACTTTGGTGGCACTGGGAAGAATGGTCAGGGGATGGAAAAGCAGGAGAGGATATGGGGACAGAGGTAGCAGAGGGAGTCCAGTCACAGAAGGGGAAATGAGGAAGGGGAAAGAGGGTGAAGAAAAGTCCACAGATCCCCAAAGACCACAGTGTATATGAGAAGTGACGTTTTGCTGGTGCATCAAGCAGAAATGAGGAGAAAAGAGCCGGACTGTGAATGGTCCCACATGCCCTGTTAACAGAGTTTGGTCTTTCTCCTGAGGGCAGCATGGAACATGGAGGGTTTTAAGCATGAAAATGGCAGGATCAGGTTTGTATTTCAGAAAGTCTGCTTAATACATGGAATGCTCCAGTTCTCATTTCTGTTTGGTTTTGGGATGACCTAGCAGAAAAGTGGGCTGGGAAGGACCCTGTTTCCCATCCAGACGTGGAGAGAGCACGCCCAGACCACGGGCAGGCTGACCGTACTGGCCCCACACATGTGTCCCACCCTCTCTCCCTCTGCCACCCTAAGCTCAGAGGACACAGGTGGTTGGACGGGATACGCTCCCCACATCTGTGTGGACCTTCACATCTCACAAGATATTCTTGAACACGCCAGGTAATGCAATGGTGTGAACGGTTTTACCCTTGCCTTACATTTTAGGCAAATGGTCTCAAATAAGGGCAATGATGATTCACACAAAATAGGGACGCAGCTCTTATATCTCAGGCCGTTCCAAGATTGCTTCCACTGCTCTATTATTTCTTCCACTCCTCATTCCTCCTCAACCCCCACCCCAGAAGAAAGTTGGTGAGAAAGCTGACAGACAGGAGCATCAGAGGATATTAAATCACTCTGAAGCCTTCTTGAGTTCCTTAGAACCAGTACTTACTTAAGCCATTAAGCCATTCTTAAAAATAGGTCTCATATATCTCTGACCCAGTGACAGCTCTGGGTTTGTTGGACATGCACATTCTAAGCCTCATTGTCCCCCTTGCAGCTGGAGAGGACTTCACCTCTGTGGTCTCAGAGATCATGATGTACATCCTGCTGGTCTTCCTCACCTTGTGGCTGCTCATTGAGATGATATATTGCTACAGGAAGGTCTCAAAGGCTGAAGAGGCGGCCCAAGAAAATGCGTAAGTTCTAAGATGCCAACATAATGCTAGCTGGCCCCTTCGAGTGCTTGCTGTCACGGGTGAGGTGCTAAGCAATTGACACAGTCCTCCACTCTCCTCACCATGATCTTCAAGGGAGGCTGAATTAATATACCCACAGATGAGAAAACTGAGCTCGGGAGAGTTTGCCCAAGGCCATTGTAAGAGGCAAAGCAAGGTTTTGATTTGTGTCTGCTAACTCCTAACCGGTACTGTTAACCTCTGATGTAAAAGCCCATAAGCTAAAAACAAAACAAAACAAAACAAAAAGCCATAAGCTGCCATCACAATCCTATGAAGTTAGCATTATTATGACCATCTTATAGATGCTAACACAGGCCTATGGAGGTTAAGTGGCTTGCTGAGGCCACAGATACTGAGAGGAGAGGCTGGGATTTAGGCCCATCTATTCCAAACATTCATGTTTTTGTGTCACTCTCAGCCATTTGTTGTACACTGTGGAACTCACCAGGCCACCTGGGTACTGCCTTTTATTAGCTACGGAGCTCCGAGCCCACATGTTCTTCATCCTGGACCTTGGCAGCAATCGAATACCCATGTAGGGGCTCTCATTCCCCAATGTCCAGAGTGTGCCTTTGCCATTTTCGCCAAAGCCGTGGTCACTCAGGAGTGAGCACATCTAAGCAATGGTGGGGTGTGAGGGTCGAAGAGGCCGCTCTGGCCTGTTGTTCAGGGAGAAGAAAAACAGAACTCCTAGATTAAAAGGCTAGCAACATCGCTGAAGCGGTATCCTAAAAACCGTAGGCTTTTATCACTTAAAAATGTTTGATAAAGAAAGTGTTTTGCATGATATCTATGATCTCAGAAAAGTACAAATTACAACTGATATGAGGATAGAAAATAATGTGCTGGAGAGGCTGTCATTCCTGATGAAACCTGGGTGCTTGGATTTTAGTGCTTGGACAGAAAGTGCCTACAACTCGGCCAGCACAAAAGACAGAGCTGGAACCGAGGCCCCCAGCAGAGCCAGGATCCCCCAAGGGCTACAACATATGCAAAGGACAGACCAGAAAATCCGTCCACCAACCTGGGGGAAAACCCAAGGAGACTTACCTATCTTGGCCTGACTCCCAGATAGAAACATAAAAGATTCTTGAGAATGAGTAACCACAAGCCTGCACTCACAATGTTCGGGATTTAAATTTATACTACCTACAGGATCCAGAAGTCTCTAAGCTGAAAAATTCAATTAAAAAATTAGTCCCCAGACAGTGATAACCATGTAGAAGCAAATGAAAACCCATTCTGAAGGGACCGTCTCTGAGCTGAGGCTTACCAGGATTCCCCACACTCAGCGCTGCTGAGTCTGATTTCAGTCTGATCCAAAGCTACAAGCTGCAGCAGGACATGAGCCAGCACAAGCAAGAGAAGAAACAAATGGCAGGATTCAATCCCAGGAACTTCAGACACTTGGTAGAATTTAGAAAACGAGTCGGTCTAAAAGAGTTAAAGCAATACAAGGATGAACCAGGAGCATAAGAATATAATAAGTTGCTAAGGAAAACCAACAGGCAGATTTTTAAATAGGAATTTAAGAAATCTGGACGTGAAACAGGTAGTCAATAAATTTTAAAACCCTGTGGAAGGGTTCAGCAGATCAGATGCAGACGAGCAGGACGTCAACGTAAGGAAGTCAAACAGAATGAAGCGCAGAGATCTAAACAGATGGACTAGTGCAATGAAACACGAAGAAGGAAATGGAGAGTGTCCATCAGAATAGGACAGACGAAATGGAGGAGAAACAATATCCAGAGATACAGTGGCTGAGAAAAAGCACTTCTCCTCCGATCCAGGAAGCACGACGTGTCCTGAGCAGGATACATACTAAATCAAAACACCAGTCATCTCTGAACTGCTGAAGGGCAGCTACTCAGGTAACCTCCAGCAAACACCGGCTGGGTTGGAACGGCCAATAATTTAGAAACATGTCTCGCTTCTATTCAATATTAAATTGCAGAACCTAGGTAATGTACTCAGTAAATACAAAGTTAAAAAAAAAAAAAGAGTAAAAACTATAAGGGAAGACACCCAAGTATCCTGATTCACACCCAGTATATTTATCTGTCGTTGGTTATCTATCTCCTCTGAAGTTTCCCAGGTGTGATGGGAGGACAAAGATAGACCAAAGGAAGAGGCCGGCCACTCCGGATTGGTAGGTGGAGGGTTGAATAAGTCAGGGAAGTTACTTACAAAACTCTTTTTTTTTTTTTTTTTTTTAAGATTTTGTTTATTGATTCATGAGATACACAGAGAGAGGCAGAGACCCAGGCAGAGAGAGAAGCAGGCTCCCTACAGGGAGCCCGATATGGGACTTGATCCCAGGATTCTGGGATCATGTACTGGGCCAAAGGCAAACACTCAACCACTGAGCCACCCAGGCGACCCTTACCAGGCTTTTCTTGAGCAGCCACAAGACAAGCCTGCTAGAATCTTAAAGGTTTGTATAGAGGCCTTAACTAGGTTCAGACAGGATATTGTCCAGATAAGTCTCAACCTCACATCACTGTCTTAAGGCTGGGTCTCTGGGGCAGCTTTTGGGAGGGAAGGCAAGCAGAGGCACACTCCAAGGAAAGCAGGGTGGGGAGCCCCTGGCTGCGGGGGTCCAGCTCACAGGTCACCCAGCAACCACGTCCTCTCCATGACCTCCTCCACTGACATGGGAAATCCAAGGCCATCTATGGACAAACCCTTAGAGCTAATGAGAACATTCCACAAGATTGTAGATGCAAATCAAAACGTAAACCTATAAAAACCACCTCTAGCCCAGCCACAATCATTTAGAGAAACAACGAGATACCTAAAACATTTGAAAAAATTTCCATTACAGTAGCAACAAATACTCTCCAGTACCTGGGAATAATACATTTGATAAAAATGTGCAAGACCTTTAAGGAGACAATTACGACACTTTACTGAAAGACTTAAGACCTAAATAAATGGGAGAATAAAACCTACTGATGCAAAACAGGACAGTTCTCTCTGAAATTAATCTGTAAATTCAATGACATTTCAATCAAAATACCTATTGGATTGTTCAAGGAGCTCAATTAGTGGATCTTAAAAGTCAAGTGGAAGACCAAAGGGCCAAAACCAATCCAAACCAAGTGATGGCCAGACAGTGAATATTTTCTACACAGGGTCTCTTTGGTTTTGCTTCTTGGTTTGCAGTCCTTCCAACCTTTCTTAGCTCATGAGCCATAGTTTGCCCATACCAAAGAAAGAACAATATTAGGGAAGATGGCTGGTAGAGCTTTTCCTATCAGATATGAAGATTTCTTACAGAGCTATTAAAGAACTTGTTGATATTGACATAAGCATACAGCATGGACAACGAGAACAAAACCGAGAGCCTCCCAAATAATTCAATACATATATTCAATTTTCTATAACTAGTATATGACAGAAGTGGCCCCACAATTACAGAAGGAAAAATGAACTTTCTAATAAGTGGTATAAAGACAATGCCTTATCCATACGGTAAAGAAAATAAGAGTCCCTATCTCTCACACTAAACAAAGATAAGTTCTAAGTGGATTTAAAGACGAGGTAAAATGTGCAACTTGAAAATTCGATGAAGGGAAAATATAAGACACTATCGTCATTACCTGAGGATAGAGCGGATTTCTTCAAATACCAGAGGCACAGAGTGGGAAGAAGGATAATTTTCACAACACTATGTGTGAAGACCAATTGTTCATGACATGAATCCATAAGCAGAGTTTAGAGACAAACAAGAGACTGGGAGGAGATATTTTCAAGACGTGAAACCATCCAAGAAAAATCCTGGGTGGCTCAGTCAGATCAGCAGCCAGCTCTTGATTTTGGCTTAGGTCATGATCTCAGGGTCCTGGGATCGAGCCCTGTGTTGATCGAGCTCCATGCTCAGCAGGGAGATTGCTTCAGGATTCTCTCTCTTCCTCCGCCTCTCCCTCTCTAAAATAAATGAATAAATCTTTAAAAAAGAAAAAAAAAAGAAGGAAAGAAAGTAGAAAGAAAGATCCCTGAGAAAAAGACATATGTCAACAAGCAAAGAACAAATTACAGAAGCAGAAACCCACGCCACCTAAAAACTTATGAAAACACGTACACCATCAGCAATAATCAGGAAAATGGATATGAAAGCAACTCTAAAATATCATTTCACACCCATTGGTGTGGCTCGACATTTTCACTGAACAACAGGGGGTCCTTAGATCCGTGTAGATAAATAGGAAGATTCATGCATTGCTAGTGGAAGGAAAAAAGAGAAACAACGCCTAGTCTTCTAGTCCCCGCTGCAAGGGCCACTCTGGTTTTCTCTTGGGAGCCAGAGGCAGAAGGAAACGCAGAGCTCTTCTGCAGACATCCTGGTTTCTGCGCTCCTTCCCTTTCCTTGGGTTCCCACCCCTGGGGACAAAAGTACTGATGTCCTTCCCTGTCTGTCCTCCTCCAGGTCTGACTATCTTGCCATCCCGTCAGAGAACAAAGAGAGCTCCGCGGTCCCCGTGGAGGAGTAAGAAGGGCGGGCCTGAGGTGATGTACCGGGAAGGGCAGGGAAGTGGCATCAGGATGGCTGCTTGTCCAAGTGGCTCTGTCCACCCACATCCAAGTGACTTTCAATCTGACCCCTTAGACTTCTACCCTACCCAGAGTCCCCACCCTCAGGGTATTTCTTTACTTCAGTGATGCCCAGGTCAAGCCCTTCAGCTCTACGTCAAGCCCTTCAGAAGGTGAATTGCTTTGGCCTGAGGGTTGGAGCAACTTGGACTTCTTACCACGGCGACAAAAAGTCATCCCCCCACTCCCTCCTTGTAAGGACTGTGGATTTGGTGAGAGTCTTTGGCTGGGCTGGACGGGGCCAGGCCGGAAATTCTGAGTGAGTTGTTTTATCATTGGTAGGTGGTCTGAACACTGAAGGACTGAATATCCCAGGTTCAGTGCTGTCAACAGCACCAGGAGGGTGCCCCACGGGCCACATCGCTTCCCTTCTTGCCTCCCTCCTTCTATTCACTCATCATGCATCCGCTCACCTCTGAGCTTTCACCTCTGACTTCCTGACTCCATCAGACCTCTACACACCAGAAGACTTTGCCAGAACTGAGGAGCTAACATTTCTACACCGACTCAAGCTCGCCCTGTCCCAGCTTTCAAGCGAGGAGCTCCCATGCCAACTGGCCTTCTTCCCTGCGATCTGAATGACTTTGTGTAAATGCTGGAGATGGCACATCCCTTTGTCCCTGACTGGCTGGAACTGGCTCATTCTTCACTGCTGCAAGTGAATGGATGTCTTAATGGAAGGAAGCAGGAATGAATAATTCGGGTTAAATAAGAGTGTTGTGGTGTGGGATTCCTTGAAGTCAGTTTTTTCACGTTCCTGGCCCACTTACTAGAGCATCAGAGCAAAGCATGCCTTTCTAGATTCGGTGATAGAAAGTTTACTAAGCATGGACCACAATGTTCTCGGAACTTGGTACTCTAGGACTAGATCCCAATAGGTCTCTCGAAGGCCTACATTGGGCTCAGTCCTTCAAGAAGCCAAAGACAGAAGTGGCTCTTAAAAGTCATACAATGTGTTCCTAACCCTCTTAGGGTAATGTGCATTGGAACAGAAATTCCTACATTCTTCCTCTCAGAATTCCGTAGATCAGTATTATTCCTCATTAGGAGACAACTGGGCCTCAGACTGAGCTCAACTAAAGAGACTTCAGAGGATAAACTGAAGCATAGTAAGCCTGAGGTTGCTGCCCAGTTGAGACTTTCGGAGATGGGATCCTTTCGTTTTTAAAAAAGATCCTGAAACTGGGCCTGGCCACGGCCATGCCTCTCTCACAAGCACAGGGGTGGAGTGCCCGGCTGAGGTTAACTGATGGATCCAGGTAACCGGAAGCTGGCCAAAAGGCACGGAGCAGGACATGGGGTACACTGGAAGAATTTCCTTAGGGAAAAGATTTGTGAACATGAAAAATCCTCCAGCAGGAGGTTGCATCTGGGAATATTTAAACTAAGAAATGTGCTTTTTAGTCTCAGATGGATGATGTGTGAATGAGTGAAGTGACAGGAAGGACAGATTCGGTGGCTTCCAAACATTTCACCCGTGAATCCATGATGTCTAGTTGTTGGGGTATTTTTTGTGTGTGTGTGGATTTGGGGAGAGCAGAGGCACTCTGAAAAAATTTTACCATCTCGTGTCATTTTAATTGAGTGGCTGGTCCAAGGGTGATGTCCTTGAGCACCTAGGGAGGAGGAAGGGGGAGCCTGCTTTAGGGGATATGAGAGCTTGTAAGTGGTGGGGCTCAGCAAGTGAGAGGCCCCTCAGATCTGGGGGGACTTATGGGGAAAGATCACAGTCCGCTGGTGCTGGGCCTCACCCGACACTTTTTTTTTTTTTTTCCCAACTCTTCCATCCTTAGGGGGAGTAATTGAAACAAGTCCTTGTTCACATCTACAAAGTCCAATTTTATTGAAGAAAATACTTGCAGTAAACTCAAGGCCTTTCTCAGCGGTGATTTTCCACACACTTCCTCTGACATAGGGGACAGAATATGGATCATTTTTCATGCTTTGCAGTTAGGAAGATGGGCGCAGATTGGTGTGAGGTCTCCCAGCCCCATGGCTGCGGGTGGCCGAGCTTACGGCACAGCTACTTACTACCAGCCTACCGTCCTCTTGCTTCTAGTAGATGATGCATCTCACTCCGAATCAAGCCGTATGCATGATGGCAGCCTTTTTTTCTTTTTAAAAAAGCCCAACCCAGGTATTTCCTAAGTGGTTTTTAATGAGCTCAATGGCACCTCTCATTCCCCCCACCCCCCGCCATTTATCTTTTACAAGGTATCTTCCCTCTTCTTTTCTTTTTCTTAACTTCTCCACCCTTCCCATCCTCAACTCTGTCATTAGAGCGATTTGGCTTACACAGTGCTTTCGTCTTTGCTACCTTAGTTCTCCTCAGCGGGCCCTGTGACGTGGGTATTAACTGATACCCAAGTAACAGATGAGCACACTGAGGCTGCCTGAGGCCGAGCAGCTTTACATCGTACGTTCGTACAGCTGGTTAAGTGGAGAGCTGTCTCACCTTCGCCTGTCTTGCATGTCCCGAGGTGTTGGACGTCTCTCACCCCAACCCCACTCAGCGGCTCCTCTGCCACTTTGCTTCTAGCAGCTGCTTGCAAGTGTGCTTTGAGGGTCTGTCTAGTTTTGGTTTTCTCCTTCTGGTTGGTTTGCACATCGCTCTTTCTCCTGAATTGCAACTCAACAACTTCCTGGGAGACTTGATCAGGACTACAAAACTAAGGGTACTGTGATCCCCAACCTGCTTCAGATCCTCCCCACTCTCCATTTCTCCCCATATTCCTCAAGGACCCAGACCAAATGTGCATTGCTCTGGAAAATTCATCTGGCATGTTGTTCTTATTAAAGGGCTTAGAAATGTTCTCAAGGGCTACTATTAATTTAGGAACCCCATCTGTTGTCTTGGTGCTGGATATTTCCCATGACTGATCCCTAAATAACACTAAAGGCCAAGCAAGGCTGGGTCTGAATTTTCTTTTCCTACTGCTTAACAGCCAAGAACTTGATTGCTCAACTCAATTGGCGCTGTAGACACCCTGCCCTCCTGACCTTTACTGCCAGCTGAAGTCTTAGAGCACAAGCCCGACTCCTGCATGTTAATACCATTGACAGAGCCTGTCCCTACCCCAACCTTTATTTTCTATCTGTTTAAAGGCATTATCCTTTATCTTCTCTGTCCCCCAACACCCCCACACCCAGATTTCTGATTCTCTGAGTTTCTGCTTTCTCTGTCTATGCCCAACTAGACAGGTTAGTAGGAAAGGACTTTTTCAAAGCAGGAATATGCTGAAGATACATGTACAGCAGTGAATGGTTAAGATAGTAGCTCCCTCCTCTCCCCACAAAACTACTAGATCAAAAAAGGAAAGCACACCCAACTCAGAATCTGTGAACCTACCTGACATCAGAGGGGAGAGGCTGTATAATTGGCATCTTTGCAGGAAGACGCAAGAGCCAGACACATTTCGGAACAGATCTTGGTTCCCTTTCCCCCAGTTAACACAGGAAGTGGAAAAATACACCAAAAAAAAAAAAGCTTTCCTCTTCCCTCCTTTTGTAAATGAAATTCCCCAACCCAGTGAATTCACCTAGTCTCCGTGAGTGTATCTGAGTAGTACTGGTGTGTTCATCCTCCGATGTTCATCCATTCTGCATTTCAACATGCACTCTGTCTCGAGTACCAATCTGGAGCCTCAGTGTACCCCATGGCCTTAGGTCTGCGAAATACCACCATCCAAGCTCTTCCTAATCTCTGAAACTCCACTGTGGTAGGTAACTGGTGTTGAGCTATCTTGAGTTTGTAGTAGGACCCAGTAGATAAGCACATGAAGCAAGTCTGAGTTGTGGTAGGTCAGACTTAAGCCCTACCATAGACCAGCTAAGCCTCAAAGCTGGTAATAACCCCCTTTTCCCCTGAATCACCATCCGGCAAGAGCTGCATCTGATGGCAGTGTGTGTGATGGGGGGTGGCGGTGGGGCTGCGGAAGCACGAGTGCTTGCAGATTTGAGAAACACCATCAAACACAATTAGCAAACTCTTGCACCTGATGGATCTCTTTGCCCCATTGTCACCTTCTTACTGCTTGTTCTCGGTTTCCCCCAGCCAACCTTTTCCTGAACTCTAGAAATGTTCCCGATCACCCAAGCTCTCCACAACCTAATGCCAGTATGTAGTGTTTTCCAGGAAATACCCTGTTTGTGTCAATAAAGTGTCTCTAAATGCAGCTTGCTCTGGTTTGGCTCTGCTGTGTGTACCTGCTATGCATACTATGGCTCCTACCTCCCTCCCCAGTCTGCATCAATTCCTGAACTCACCATCGATGGATATTTTCCCAGAGAACGAAAAATGCAGTTAATAGTCTAGAATTAAAAAATATGATGTGTGATGTAGGCTTCCTTCTCTTCCTTCCCTCCCCAAATACAAAGGAACACAAGAGTCACCTTTCTTTCCTCCTGCCTGACACTAAGTAAGTTTCCCACCAGGTGGTGAGGAGATAACTCCAAGGAAGACCTAATGAGGGGAGAGGCCAGACCCCCCGACCAGTCTAGGCTAACAAGGAAGGCAACGCTGTTTCTCAATGTCCACATTCCTGGAAGCGCCAAGGCACAAAAGGGAAAAGTTAAGAAACTATCCTTGGGATTCACAGCATATGATAATATACTCCTATAATAATAGTACAGGTTGGGGTGCCTGGGTGGTGCAGTCGGTTAAGCATCCGACTCTTGGTTTTGGCTCAGGTTGTGATCTCAGGGTCAGGAGATCGAGCCCGAAGTCGGGCTCCACGCTCAGCATGGAATCTGCTTGAGATTCTCCCTCTGCCCCTCCTGCTCTACATACATAAATATTTTTTTAATAATAAATTTTTTATTGGTGTTCAATTTGCCAACATATAGAATAACACCCAGTGCTCATCCCGTCAAGTGCCCCCCTCAGTGCCCGCCACCCATTCACCCCCACCCCCCGCCCTCCTCCCCTTCCACCACCCCTAGTTCGTTTCCCAGAGTTAGGAGTCTCTCATGTTCTGTCTCCCTTTCTGATATTTCCTACCCATTTCTTCTCCCTTCCCTTCTATTCCCTTTCACTATTATTTATATTCCCCAAATGAATGAGACCATATAATGTTTGTCCTTCTCCGATTGACTTATTTCACTCAGCATAATACCCTCCAGTTCATAAATCTTTAAAAACACACACATCTGATTTTATCAGGCTGCCTTCCTTCCCAGGAAAAGGCGCCCTATATGTTGGGCAGATGGCTGTGCATATGTGTATGAACATGCCCACACACACACACCTCTTGGGCCTTGCCCTCACCATATCCGGGAGGACCAAAAACATTTGGGACGATGAGCACTAATGAATCGAGCAATAAACACACACACACCATTTATTATTTGTAGTTCAATACTTTTTTCTTTTAATTCATACTGTACTTCCATGGCTCTAGCTACTTTACATTAAGATTTGGCTGGGAAGCCGTTTATGGTTCTAGGTAATAGCAGTTAAGTTTTCAGACCTTGCGCACAGCGCCAGGCAAAGTACAGTTATAGATCCAAATACACGTGGCCAGACAACTCCACTGCAATCAACCTGTGTTCTTTCCCATATATGGCCCAGTGCAGGTGTTGGGGGCTGCTCCCTCTGCCTCGCCCCACTCCACCCCTTGTTAGGATTACCCAGGGGCCACTAGGGCCTCTGACCCATCTCTCCCCACCTTGGAGTCTAGGTTGAGTGGGGGGGAAAAAAAGCACCATGGGTTTGGGAAGATGATCTGGTCCATGCAGAGAGTGGTCTGGCCCTAGAGTGCAGGATAGGGAAATGTGGGGAGCCACACTACTGTTGGCAAAAAATGGTTGCTTTTATTACGCCATCTCAGCACATGGCACCCAAGCCCAGGGCCAACTCCCCAGACAGAGCCAGCTGTCTTGCCTGGAGCAGAGGCCACCATTTTGCTTCTGCAGCGTCTCACTGTGTTGAGAGAAGCAAGGGGACCAAGGGGCAGAGATGACAGTATGCTTTCCGCTTTCACATGTCGGGTAGATCGTCTGGCATCAGCTCCTCTTGGCAGGCAAGATGCTTCTTGCCAGCAGCCAAGGCTCCAATCCGGGCTCCCAGGCCTGCTGAGGACCTCAGGTCACAACAGAAAACAATGCCCAAGACCCCTGAGCTGTCGCACAGACCACCAAGACAGGGAGCTGGCTGGGCCCGTCACAGCCATGGCTGGAGCAGGAGTGAGGTAACAAGGCTGGGCAGAGAGGTGGGAAGGGGCGCTCTCTACACCTTGTGCAAATTCCTGTTCCACATTAGGGAAGCAGGGGCGTTAAGAGATGGCCTTCCAGAAAAACGCTCCACTCGGACCCAAAACGCATCTTCTGGAAGAAAACATAGAGGTGGAGGGAGTGGGGCCAGCCTGCTGGAGGTTGGGGGGTGAGGATAAGGATGTCAAGTGGTGGATGGGATGATTGTCCCACAGCCTAGAGACAAGGGATGGGGGAGGAGAGTCAGGAAGACAGGTTCTCAAGTTTGCTACTGGAGTGGGCAGGTGGGGTCCGGGGGTGTGGGGAGGGAGATCACAGCCCTGCCACCCGGGGGCCCTAGGGAGGAAGGACTGGCTTTGGCTGCCCTGCAGAGCTAAAGCAGCAGCATAGTATGGCTACAGAAAGCATCCTTCTGAGACCACAAACAGTCCAGAAAGATTCTTCCCTTAGTCCTTTCTCCAAAATTACACCCTAGAAATGCTGCCCGAAAACGATTTAGACATGGTCCAAGCTTGGACAGGAACACGGAGAGAAGCCACTTCTAGCCAAGCAAGCATCCCTCCTGAGGTTTCTTGAACCCTCTCTCCCCACTCCCATTATCTCAGGTTCTTAGGGTCAGTGCTCTAAGGCAACCCAAGGATTTTAGCCAAAGCTTCACAATTAATCCAAACCCCAATAGGGTTTGGACTGAGCCAGAAAAGAAATGCTATGGCCAGGAATGACTTCTCTCCAGTGTTTCTTCTAGTGAGGAGCAAGGATGGACAGATGAAAGGCTTCACTGCCTAGAGACAAAAGATGAACTTCATCCAAGATGGTGCCCTTCTTGCCATCATCTTCCTCCTAGTTTAGAGAATGTCCCTTCCCAAACTAAGACTAGGCCAACAAAGGAAGAAACACCTTCCTACTTTAATACTGGGGAATACAACAAAGCTGATCTCCCTCTCTCTACCTCACTAGGCCTCCCTAGTCCTGCTGGCCCATAAAGAAGAAAATTTAACTACCCTGGATTTCCTGGGAACCCTGCTGCTGCCCTGCTACTCATCTAAATGCTTAGAGTACCCTCCAAGTTTGAGAACGCTCTATCCTGCCAGTCTCTGACCCAGCCTCCGAGACAACGCCCGCGCTAGAACGTATCTTAGAGACAGTCTAGCCTGACCCCCTTCCTGTTACAAATGAGGATACTGCAGTTCAGGGAGGGCAAATGGCCTGTCCATGAGCAGAGCCAGGACTCATGCCCAGGTCTCCTAACCCAGCCCTGTGCTCTAATGGAGAGCTTTAAGTCGCTGATCTTGCTGCTCTTGTCCCAGGGAGGTGAGTGGGGGAGAGAGGAGTTGGAGACATGAGTGGGTGCTCCAAGGCCAATCCTGTTAATTCCTTCAAGTACGGTGGAGTGAAGTAGAGACCCCACAGCTCTTCTCCGCCTGGTTAGAGACTCTGCAAAATCTCTTGAGTGCAAGCTCTCAAATGGGACCACAGGAATCCTCAAAGAATGATTCCCATGTGACCAGTTCTCACATGAACAAAAATAAAGCACTGACTGGAAGAAAGAGCATAAAGGGTGGTAGTTTTAATGCTCCCAGGCACAAGTCAAGTTGCGGGGCTTGAGCTGCAATATTATTTATCAGTTTCACTCCCAGACTTCTCTGCAAGGGTGAGTTTCCTTGCAAAAGTCATTGAGTCAGGGGGGAAAGCTTTGTTTGGGAGTGAGCAGAGGTGTTGGGTTTTTTCCTGGTTTGAAACTTTATAGCATTATTAGAACAGAGAGAACCCACAAGAGATCCACGATTCTTAGGAATGAGGCCAACCAAGGGGCCTTCCCCATGTATACACACTGCCTCCCAGGTTCAAACCCCCCAGAAATCATGAGTTTCTTGGACACACTAAGTACCTTCCCTCCCTGTCACCTACTCCTCCCTGGAATGGCCAAAGAGGTAAAGCAAGAGCACAACAATTCTGTGCAGCCAGGTCCAGGTCCAGCACTTTACTCCCAGCAGAGAACCCTTTGTAAGTCACCCAGAAGGTCCCACCATGGGACCGTCAGCAACTGAACGATTTCAATAAATATTTAATTGCATATGGGATAAATTAGAGAACTTATCACTTCGGCTTTCAAAAGTTTGAGTGTAATTTTGGCTTCTGGCTACTGCAACACGAAAATCTCTAGCAGCCTTCACTGTTCGTCCCTCTTTGGCCCCAGGGCCCACAAGCCCTGACTCTCACCAGGGTGTCTCTTAGTCAAAGTCCTGGACAGAATGAGTAGTGACCCACTGACCTGTGGGCCCATGCACCCTTCACGAGGATTACATTCAACTCCATCCCTCACGTCTCCTTTCCCAGAGGAGGGATATCCATCCTAGCTGATTCCATGGAGCCTTCTCAGCCTATTTCCCTAGGGCGTGTATCTCTGTCTCTCATCCTGCCCTTGGGGTAATAACAGTTCTCAGGTAGACTGAAAAGTCAACAACTTGTCTCTAATGTCATAGTGGGATGTTCAGGCTATACCAAGAGAAGAACAGGACTTGCTCTTCTTTTGGGCTAAAGCGGCGATAAAGTCTTCCTTTCCTTCAGCCCCTCACTGCAAGAGGTCCCCTAGTAGAACGAGCAATCTGGAAGAGTTTTCCTGGCCAAACTGGTACGATCCTTACCCCACTAAGGATCTGTGAGCTCTGTCTGGGGCTGGCAGGACTCCTCTGGTCATTATGTGGAGGGGTAGCAATTAGTGAGGGAAAAATGGTAACCGTGCCCAGAAGGGCCCCAGGAGGTCAGACAAACGCAGCGGCTCTAGCGAGCCAACTCCAAAATGGCCCTAGGATGACTCAGTTTCCTAACCTAAGGTCTTCTTTCTCCTCTTTCGGGATCTCATACGTCTCTGAGGCCTGAGACCAGAGAAGGCTTTGCACCCCCTTTGCCAGAACTCCCGCTCTCAAGTCTGAGTAACAGGATTTGGAATGGCCTCCGTGGGGCAGAGACTCTCTCGGCCTTTTCGCACCTTTGCCAAATGCATTCCTTCCAAAAGCTAGGCCTAGGTCTTCTAACATGTGCGGACTGTGTCTTGGTTGTCTCGCTTCACCAAAGCTGGATCCTCCCTGAGCGTACATGATGCTGGCAGCCAAGTGAGCGCCTGGATATTGGTGCTCACCACTTACACTGCGCTCCGCTCCGTGTGAACCCAGGATCCCGCACGATGTTAGGGCGGCACTCACTCTCTCAAACCCCGGACGTCCCTAGGATACCCTGATTCATCCTGGAAATCAAACTGACAGCTCAAAATTTAGGAATTAGAGCCACAGGCCCGACCTACTCACAACCACTTAAAAAGGGGGGTTTAACAGGATCAAAAATGGTCCATCCTGGCTAATAAACAATGTGCTCTTAGGCACAGAGAAAAAATAGGGCTTTAGGCACTAAAAAGTGACACTTCACCCAGATCCAGCCTGGGAGAAGACCAGAGAGAAGGGGAGGGGTGGGAAAGGAAGAAATTCCCAGCCCTTATGGGGTCCATACCCTTACAGGGGGTGAGGGGAAGGTGCAGGGGTGATTGTGGGGGGGGGAGGGGGAAGAGGAAGGACACCATTCCACACACTCGTCCTCGGGAGCCTGCAGCTACAAGGCCCAATCTCGCAGGGGCAGCCTTCCCAGCCTTCCAGCCCTCTGCCTGACTGGGGGCGCATGGTCCAGAGAAAGGGGGGTCGGAGGGGCTGGGGGGCTCAGGAGGCAGAGTTTAGATTGGGCGCCTGCCTTTGATGCTTCCTGTTCACAAGAGAATACCTGGGGAAGCGTGGGGAAGGGAAGAAAAGATTCTCTTTTATTTTGGAAACAAATCAAGAGGGGTTTTGGGAACGAAGCACCTTAAGCCCCTGGAGACTTGGGAGACCCCGGGGTCTTCACAGGTGTAACTTTGGCTCGACAACGTTTCCCTTCTCAGAGCCAGGAACGGCCAGCGAGGGGAAGGGTGGGGGGGCAAGGGGGAGGGTTGGGGATGGGGGAGGAGGATCAGGGGAGGTCGGTGCTGAGAGGTGGTCCCTGCCCTCCTCGGCCCCTCCGCCGGCCAGCACAGGAGGCGGTCCCGCTCCTTCTCCCTGGTACATAGGCATTATCTCTTTTTAAAATCTGTATATAATATATATATATTTATATTCTGTATATATATATATTTATATATATATTTATATGATCTATGTACACGTATTGCACGGGCCTCTTGCAGCTGCCCCTCTTCCTGCCTGGTCAGTGATAACGGTTCCTCTTCTCTTCACTTTCGGATGTGTAGTCGCGGGACCTGATGCCGTTCTGAAGGTTGATGAGAGAGTCCTTCATCTGTAAGACAGGGAAGCCCGCCAGCCCCGGGTACGGGCCCTCAGTGGGCTCCTCCGACCAGCACGTGCCCTGGCTTGCCAGCGGGTTCGAGGGAGCCTGAGACGGGGGATCCCATAGGACACGGTCTCCGGGAGAAAGGGGAGAAAGGGGGCAGCCAACCTAGCTGGCACTGGGAACCCCCAGGGTGGGGTTCGCTGTGTCCTAATGATGGGTGGCCTCCGTGCTGCTAAATGAAGAATTGTCTCTCTCTCTCTCTCTCTCTCTCTCTCTCTCTCTCAAAATCAAAAACTTCTCTCAGGGCATTCGATTGCTCTAAGGGCCCAGAGGAGCTGCCTCTCATTCAGTGTGGCTTCCCCGTCGCACCCGAGGAGACCGCACTCCCATCTTTGTGCATTTTGCCACCTTGTTCGCCCCCCAGCCTGGGGCTCTGGTCTCTCCTGCCGATTCCAATCTCCCCCATCGTGGGCCCAGAACACGTCCCAACTTTGGCTCATCATCCTCTTTCTTTTTCCTGGCTGCTTGGAAACCACTCACTGGGACCCTGCACCAGGGTCAGCTCTAATCGGTTCATGTGTTTAGATGGCAACATACACCCTGGGTGGCAAGCAGAGAAGTGACAACTGAGCGGGCTTCTAGCTATCTACCCAGATCCTGGAATTAACCTTGACTGAATTTCTTAGCCCCCTTTAAGAAACAGCCACACTGACATTGTCAGGTCACGGCAAGGAGTCTAAATGGGCCCTTCATACCCCAACACATTTAAATACCGTCTCTAAGTGAGCTGCTCTGAGACATCACAACACCATTAAGGTCTCATGGGCACATGGTCATGGATTTTGAGATCCTCTGGTCTCTCTGTTTAGTCTACAGGTTTCTTTGTTCTCTCTGGTTCTTCTACAAACCCTCTGCTCCAAAGGGATCTGCTGTTTCTCTTTTAGAAGTTGCTTTGAGGGGCACCTGAGTGGCTCCGTGGTTGAGTGTCTGCCTTTGGCTCAGGTCGTGATCCCAGGGTCCTGGGATCGAGTTCCATATCGGGCTCCCCGCAGGGAGCCTCCTTCTCCCTCTGCCTGTGTCTCTGCCTCTCTGTGTGTTTCTCATGAATAAATAAAATCTTAAAAAAAAAAAAGTTGCTTTGAAAGAGAATGAATCAAAACACCTGCCCTGACGCTTACAGAGTTGAGTCCACCGTGCTGTAAATCTGACCACCCCATGCTCACCATTATAAGGGGTCCCATCCTGACACTGAATTCTGGAGCTGTAAGAGAACTGGGTCATCCAGTCCAACTGCCTCCTACTTTAAGATTTTTATCTGAGGTCATCTTGTCACCCCTCTTGTACTTGGGGTGATAGAGTCTCAGTCCTTTAAAGTAGCTCATCCCATTACTGGCTGCTTGACTCTAGGTGGTCTGTTTTTACCTGATGACTCAAAGCGCCCCTTCCCTGTAACTTCTAGCCACTGGAATCTCACAAGCAATCAATCTATCTTTCTACCTGCTTGACCTCCATGTCTGAAGACTATCCTGTTTCTCCTCGTCCCCATCCTTCCTTCTCCTAGGCATATCTTTAATTCCATCAAGTCTTCTTGATACAACAGGGCTTTCTAAACCCCCTGCTATGCCGTTTACCCCTTTCGTTAAAAAAAAAAAAAATCCACAACTCCAAAACCAAATAGAATATTCTAAAACAGTAAATTGGATCCTGGTAGCCACATTAAAACCTCTCTCCTTAATTGAAAGCTAAGACCACGCTACAAAGGGGAAGTAAGATTTAATATTAATGAGTGCCTCCCCTGTGCCCTCAAATCCTGACAGCAATTTCGTGAAGTTACAATTTTAATCCCCATTTTATAAATGAAGAAACTAGGTCACTAATATTAAATCTCTCGCTCAAGTTCACGAAACTAGCCGGTGGCAAGGTTGGGATTCCATCTCAAGTTGGGTTGACCAGCAAACATAAGGAACTCCTTTGGAACGGAAATTTTAATGGAACAAGGACAAATCCTTCATCTCCTATCTTCCTAGTTTTCTTATAGAGCAAAGGTAGCTTCTTGCTGTCTTGGCAACTCCATGGGAGTTTTGTATAAGATGCTAACTTCCTCTGAGGGAAGGAAGAGAAGCTCCCTCCTTTGGTGAAACTAAAGTTATTATTGATTTTGCTCCCGAATAATTTTCTTAAATAGATGAATCTGGTTATCGGAAGGAATACAGGGACCTGCACCAGAAGATGTTACGAAAAGCTGACACAGTACAACCACCATCTTCCCAGACTATCCGTGCAGCCTCTGAGGAAGAAATGATGTGTTGAGGGTTGTGTGTTGGGGTGTGTGTGTTGAGGGCAGGGGCAGGGGGTGGCATATTATCAAAAAGAACTCGCAAAATACACCCTCTGGAAAGACAAATCTCTGTGAAAGGAGGTTCTCTCTTTAAATGCCTATCAGGAAAAAAAAAGCAGTCCTTCCATCTAACCTACAGCTTTCCTGCCGCAAATTTCATTGTTGTTGTTTGGGGGGAGTACACCTGTGTTTCCCACAACCCATTCCGGGGTGGCTTTAAAATTAGAACAATGGGTGGCTCGGGGGAAGAATGAATGAGAGGTGAAGTCTGGTGGGTGGTGATGGGGACGCTGATAGGAGATCCTTCCCAGAGCACAGGGACGGCGCTCCATCTCCAGAAGATGAGGGCCAGGAAAGAAGGTGGGGACGTCTCACCTGGTCAAGAAGCATCACCGAGGATTTGATTATCTCCCTCCATTTCTGGAGCTCTGTATCGTGGTACTTTTGTTGGGATTCCAAGAGCTGGGCCCATTCTGTCTGAGACTGGGGTAACCTGTGGGGCAGAAGGAGGGGTACCCCAGCAGCTGGAGTTATGCTCAGTGGACTGTCCTGTGCTCCCAGACCCCTGAAGGACAGAGAGCACATCAGACTACTTTGTCCTCTGCTCAATGCCCCTGGTTCCCCTGCACCCCAGGTCAGAAGCAGACTAAAGCTACAGGCGTCGTTGTCATAGCTTGGCTATGGACTCATCCCCAAGGGTTACCCACTGGCCAAGGGCAGCAGGGCCGTCCCTCGGGAAATGGGTGGAAGGAACTGGGTCCTGCTACTGGGTGCAGTGGAGGTCGTGGCAAAGGGAAAAGGTGAGGGTTACCTTTCTTGGAGCCTCAGACCCTGCCAGGCAGTGAGGGTCTGGGTGGTGTATTCCAACATCCAGAGTTTGTAGAAGAGCATCATGTTAAGGATGACCAGCAGCACCAGACTGCGAAGGAGACAAAGGGAGACAAAAGCAATGGGCATGAGATGTCATCTGAGAATACACACTCCCTCTAGAAGCCACGGATACCCCCCACCCCGGAGGCAGCTGCTGTCCTTGACCACTGGTCACCTGAAGCATGGCAGTGAGTGAGTGAGTGAGTGAGTGAGTGGGAAGGATGCTGCTAGGGGGAGAGGGAGAGAGAGCAGCGCTCTCCTCTGCAGGGGCCAGGACACAGCAGGAGAGCCACGAAGGGGCGTGTGGGTGAAGGCATCGGGAAGGAGAGCCGCACAAGAGCCACCCAGACCCTGGGTGCAGGGGCAAGAGGGGAGATGGAGAGGAAAAGAGATGTAGGACAAACGGAGCAATCAGAGAGCCAGTACCTGAAACAGATCCTAATGGGAGAGCAAGGAGGAAAAATGGGGAGGAGGCAGAGGTTAGAACGGGCCGGTGTGGGGACGGGGAGGGCGGCACTGCAACCAAGCCAGAGAGCAAGCGAGTCGGGGGGAAGAAATACCGCAAGCGAGGATGGACGGACGGACGGGGAGGCCCAGCAAGCAAGGAGCAAGAGACAGCAGCTGCGAACAGATCGTAGTATTTCAAGGGTGACACACGGAGGAAAGTCCTCCTGCCCGGCCACCCGGAGGCACAAGGGTGGAGCCATCGGCCACCTGCTTGATCCACCTGACAGGTGTCAGCGGGATGTCCTAACGCACCGTCTCCCCTTTGCACCTGCCCAGACCCGCAGGGCTCGTGAGGTTCCCCGGGCTGGACCAGAACGGGTCAGAGAGAGGGAGCCGAGAGACTGGGGACCTTCTCTTCTTCTCTGGGCCTCCAGGACTGCCATGAGGCGAAGACTCGGGGAGCAAGGGGATCTAGCAGCGACGCACGGACCTGGGTACAATCCTGGCTCACCGCTTCAAGGTTCCTAACTTCTGATGAAGCTCCCCTGGCTCCTCTGAAGCCCCTTCCTCAACGGGCACGGTCCCTGCCCTGCTGGGGCTGCGACGCGCGTGGGCTGGGGGAGCAGATGGAAGCGCCCTGCACACACACAGGAGGCCCTCCAGGGGGCTTTACCATTGGAGGCGGCGGCACGGGCACACGTAGGGACACACGCACCCACCAGAGGGCAGAACAAACGATGGAAAAAGACAAGAAGATCAACAAGAAGATCTCATACTACGCCTTTGACCTTTCAAAGCGTGTGTATGTGTGTATGTGTGTGTGTGTGTGTGTGTGTACGCACACACGTATGTAACTGGGGTCTTCTTCTGCTCCCAGCCCTTGGGAGGGTAGTGCTCCTGGAGTTGGCAGCTGCCAATCCCCGACCCCAGCAGTGTTCTCAGGGCTCTGAGACTTTTCCAGAACAATCTCTAAATTTCCTGGTGACTCGCCACGATGCCGACTTCAGTTGTGCCAGCACGTGCCCGAGGACCCGGACGTCCACCTCCGGAGCATGGGAGGCGCTCAGTCTCAGCCCCCGCATCCGGGTCTGTGTGCACAATCCCGTCTGCGCTCCGTGCAGGTCCAGGGACGCCCCTGCATGCTGCCTGAGGCAAGGCCCCGCGGTGGGTCTACGCAGAGAACCAGACAACCGAGGACGGAGGGCAGAGTGGCCTCAAGGCAGGGGACTGGTGGCTCGGGTCTCCCTTCCACATGCACACTGTCTGCAGACCCACTGCCGGGCGCTCTAAGTGTTGAGTGAGGAGGCCCGATTGTTAACCTAACACAGCGCCCACGCTCGCTGATGCCACGCTCTACCGTTTGTGAGTACACCGACGTGCAAGAGAACTCACCTGAAGTTCAAGTCTTCTATCTACCAAACCCAATAGGAGAGACTTAACAGAACCACACGAGTCCCCCAGATGGAGGGTGCTAAACACGAATCTTCCTGGCTGCACAGCTGCCTTGGCGTTCGACTTTGCAAAAATGCCCCGGCTCCTTAGGCCACACGCCGAAGAATCTACACCTGCTTTTTTGTTATGTAGGGTGAGAAGAGAGCCCGCCTCACGATCCTCATGGGCCCCCCATACTTTCTGTGGTGCCCACCCCTTGTCTGCGGCCCCCTTTGCTTGTGACGCTCGGCGCTGCCCTCGGATGGTCTCATTCTCACCCGTGGCTGCCAGGCTGCTGCTAAGTCAGCATCGGGAAGCTCTGCTTCTCCGCCTCCCTGCAGGTGCACGTCAGCAAGTACCTGGCCCCTCCACCTGGATCACCTACGGCAACTCAAGATACACCCAGAGCCCAGACAATCTTCTCTGACAGCTCTGCACCCCGTTCCAGGTATCAATTAATGACACCACGGTCTCCGGGCGCTCTTCTCCAGCTACCCAACCAGACGGGCCATGGGTCTTCGCCTTGCCGGACCTCTGGGCCCCAGCCCCGTCCCCGGCTGGGCAGTCACGCTCACCTACAACTCTGCCACTTACTCCAACAGCCTGCTTGCCTCCAACCCTGCCTTCTCTAGGCTTCCCCCCGTGGCTGTCAGTGACTTTAAAAAAAAAAAAAAAAAAAAAAAGCAAAGCCAATCACGTCACTCCAGGGCTTCCTGGTAGGTCTGCGGGGAGGGGGGTTGCCTCTGCTTCTGCCTCTCTGAAAACGAGTTAAGTAGGGGCCTGGAGGAGTGGGAGGGGGTGCCACAGAAGCAGCAGACACAGGCTAGTGCCTGGTGCACAGCTGGCAGGGCCCGCGTCTGGGCAGCTCCCAAACCCCTCACCTGCCTGCACCCCCACATGCTCACAGCACACCCCCAACTCCAGGAAAAGTGGGGGTTTCCGGCAGCAGGCTGAACCGGGCAGCTGAGCTGTCTGCACTCGGCCGTCCAGGGACCCCCTGCTCCCAGCGGTTCAGGGGCGTCCAGGGCAGGCTATGGGCGTACGCTGCACACAGCTGTGCTCTCCATGGGCCACGTGCATTTCTTCCCACATCCTCTCTCCCTGCCCGGCATCCTTCTGTGAACGGTACTGAGTCTCCTGTTTTATAGCATGACGGTGATACTATAAATTATTTACATTAATATAAGCATATACTACCCTGGACCGTAGTCATTGATTTTGTCTGACTCTCCCGCCAAAGTACGAGCCCATGAGTGCCCGGTCCCCGCACCCGGCACACAGCAGATACTCAGGACATCCCTCGCGTGAATGAATGGGCTTCTACGATGCTATGTAGAGTCTCTGTTAGCATCTCTCCCACGGGATAGTAATTCTAAATTTCCTGTCTGTCTTAATCAGTTGAAAGTAGGTTCCTAAGGGCATGGGTTCCGCATACAACATTCTGTTCTCCATCCGGAAGGCCCAGCTTACAGCAAATGCTTAATAAAATGGAGAAAAAGCAGCAAAGAAGCAAGGAATGATGGACAGAGCAAGTGGTCTGAGGAGAGAAGGCTGGAGGACAAAGAAAGGCCGAGGTCACAGTGAGGGGCGCTCATTCGCCTGAGGAGCCAGCAGGCGGGGAGGGCAGGTGGCGGGGCCAGGGAGGAGAGCTGGGATCCCTTACACACAGCTGATAATCAGCAGCAGCTTGGACACGCTCTGCAGGTGGAAACCGTTAGGGGTGTCCTCGGGGATATGCCGTGTCTGCGTGGAACCTGCGGGGAGAACAAAGAGGCCTTGACCATGCTGGCTCAGGAGCCCACGGGCTGCTGGGACAGCCGTCACGCACAGAACCACAGGGAATGACTGAACTGTCCATGATGCTGTCACGACCACGAGATGATAGATCCACTCAGCTCTCCGAAAGTACATGGTAAGCTCCCCAAGGTCAAGGTCGTGGGCTGGGTCAGGCAACGTGGACATTCAAGTCCAAACTAACTGGAAACTCCATGGCCTTATGAGGCCAGGACATGCCAGGGCAGGACAAAGGGCTCTGCAGTGGAACCGTGGCACATGCAACCACACAGGGGCTGGGACCAGTGTCAGCCTTCAACTCAGCGTCACCCATAACCAGTGATGTGGTGCTGATGAGTCTCAACTCCTCTCGGAGAGTCGGTTTATTCACATACCATGCTAGTCAGAAATCCTATACATAAGGGAGTGCTCTGGTTGAGGCTGACAGGGTTGGACCCAGAAGGCTGCCACCCTCCTCTCCTGTGCCCCTCCCAAGGAACACCAGGGTGTGCAAATCATGGCCTGAAAAATACTGAATCAGTGGTTTTTTGAGGCCTCTTATGGCTACAGGCCACCATGTCTGAATGAAGACACGAGGTTGTGCATGGTTGGATGGGAAGAGGAAGACCTGTCAAGGGAGTCCTTTGCCTGCGATGGCAGGTCCTGGGTGGGCCTCTGGGGGCCAGGTGAGAGGGGCTGCCTCGGACTCCCTGACGTTTGTGTCGGGAGGTCATCTCTGGCCTGAGCTGTGGCTGCTCCCTGGTGCATTTGCCAAAAACTTGGAAGCTGTTCATTTGAGTCCATCAAGACGGACCTGGGAACTTCTGTTCAGCAGACACTGAGGAACTTGAGTCCCTTTAGTAAAGGGCAAAGCGAACTAGGCGGAGCTTCGGGAGGCTGAATAAGGAGTTAGGTGCAAACTATATCCAATCTATACCCAAGGATGCGAGATGAGAGCGTACGTGTGTCTCGGCACGGGCACACAGCTCTAGCCCGGGGCCCTAAGCCAAGCCGCCCATTCCCAGCTGGCACGCACCTGCCACGTGTTTGATCCTGTGGCCCACATCTTCATCAGTGGGTGTGGTGACGGGGCTCATCACCTCTTCCAGGTGCGGCACCCGCAGGTGGGCATGCGGACGCTTCCTCCTCCGTACCGTCGGGGCCTTGCTGGTCTTCTCTTTGGGGGACTGTCTGTGCATCTCAGCCAGGTAGGTGCTCTCCGTTTTGGTCAGCTCGCTCTCTGCATGAGACAAAAGGCCATCCGTCTCTACCTCCAGCTCGGCGCACCGGCCTCCGGAAACAACTGTTTACTCCTAGAGCTCAGCCCTCTCTAATAAGAGAACCGTCTTCCCACACTGCGCTGGGATGCTGCCTGCGAGGACACGGGTCCCTTAGGGATGGCCACAAGCCTCAGGAAGTACCACTGGGATGCAGCCCCACCCAAACCCCTCTCCTGGGCTGCTCAACATTGTGCAGAGACACAGGTTCCCAACATCTGCACCTCACGTAGACAGTTTGGGGTGCATCGCATTCCCAAATGGATGCATTCATAGGCTCTTCCTTTCCATAAGTGTATTACCGCCGGTGTGACGAGATGTAACATCATGTGCGGGGGCGGGGGGGAGATCACAGGTCCCATAGTAGTTACAGGCAAAGCCTCTTGGAAAACGCACAGGTCCACAGACATGCCAAATTCTGTATCCATTCCTGGGGCCGCCGTAGGGAGCCCATGACACCCCCCACCATCTGGATCTGGCCCCCACTTCTGTGCTTCCCACTCCCCCGGAACGGCGGCCGCTGAGCAGCTGAACCGGAGTCTGCAGTTCAACCAATGGCTCAGCCCTTGCTCACCGAGGTGGCGGAAGTAGTCCTCCAGCCCACTCCAGAAGTTCTTCTCGATGAACGTTTTCACTAAGCCCCAGGGCTGTTTTCGATAGCGCAGCTCCGTGGAGACCCTGCAGGACAAGCCAGGCATGGGTCAGCCTTTCCTGGGCAGACCCTCCGCTGCTGGGAAAGGGGTTTAAGTGCAAAGCAGCATCACATCGGTGCTGCACTTGGCGAGGTGAGAAGCCCCTTCACGCCACACCCGCTAGGCCAGCCAATCTCCCCGGCCACCTTCAGAGGCCAGCGGAATCAGCGGGTTGATCCTTATTTTACTATTTTTTAAAAAGATTTTATTTACTTATTCATGAGAGACACAGAGAAAGAGAGGCAGAGACACAGGCAGAGGGAGAAGCAGGCTCCTTGCAGGGAACCCCAATGGTGGACTCGATCCCGGGACCCCAGGATCATGCTGAAGGCAGGCACTAAACCACTGAGCCCCTGAGGCGCCTCTGAGCCTCACTTTATAAGTGAGAAAATGGGAGTTCTAGAACAGTCCAGGAGACCAGAGAGGGGCTAACAAACAGGGTTCCTGACTCCAGACCCATAGTTCTTTCATGAGGCCACGCCGCCTTCTCCGGATGGTGCCAGGCGGCCGGCCAGCCACGGGGGTCCTTCGTCTCTTCTGCAGAGACTTACAAGTCCCAACCAGGCTCTAGGGCTCTGTCACTCCGACCTTTAGGAGAGTGACTGGCCGCCGGCCCTGGCTCCTGCCTCTCCACACCACCACCTTACCAGCTCTTGCTTTTTTCCAGGCATTCCCTCTCCCAGTCACAGGTCCCTCTGCTGCCCACGCTGCTCGCACCCCAGCCCCTTCCCCTCTTCCTGTGTCACGGCTGCTCCCAGGGTATGCTCCCCTTTTGAAGGCTGCCTGGCCCTCTCCCCGCTGTCCTCGGGGACAGCAGGGCCTGACCTGGGCATGCCAATGCTTCTGAGTCACCTCACCCCCACTCTACCCAGCAAGCGTTCATGGGATTGCGGGCGGGCGCCTTTCTGTAGAGGCTTATCTGAGGTCAGCAAGCTGCCTCTGCGTGAACTGGACAGAAAGGGGGTCTAATCAGGAGACTCTCCAAAGAGGCTGGAAGTGAGAAGCCCAGACCCTGTGCGGGGAAGGATGGTGGAGGCAAGAGGGAGAAGAGGGGAGGGAGGGAAGTGAAGGGAGGAAGGAGGGAGTGAGGGAGGCGTAGATAGAGACCAGCACAGGCACCAAAACTAAATAAATTAAAAAAAGAAATATATATATATATATATATATATATATATATATAAAAGAATACGATGAGAATAATGCAGGCCTTTCTGAGACGTGGGTGGTTCAGAGCTTCTCGATTCCCGACAGGTCTCTCTGTAGCCTTTCACCAAACCCCTGTTCTATTGCAACCCCACGAGCAAGGACACCCACGCCCACCAGGAACACCCTGGGAACCCACGCAGCCCCTCCAGATGCCACACCTGAGTCGACTCTTGTTCCGAGCCACGCGGGTGAGAGTGTAGCGGTTGATGGTGTAGAAGTAGTCGTGGTAGGGCACGTCGTGCGTGAGGACCTCGGCGTCTATCACGTAACATTCACTCTCTTGGCTCGCCTTGTACATGGTCTGTGGGGAGAAGGGTCCGTGGCACAAAACACAAGAGAAGCAGGACGGGAACGGCACCGCCCTTGCTCCGCTCCCCACGCTCCCCCGCCGTGCACGTGCAGGGCCCCGACACTCGTGCCACTCGCCCAGGCCCCTGCCCTTGACTCACCTGCGTCTCCCTGACGGTGGCAGTTTTAGGGGCCAGAGGGTTGGTAAGGGTGATGGTGTAGAGGATCACTCGGCTCTGGTTTCCATTCTCTTCCTTCTTCCATGGATGGAAGATGATATCTGAGGGTGGGGAAGAGCCCCGGAATGAGGGAGGGAAAGAGGCATGCCCTGGCCACGTCTGAATCTCCCCTCCCAAGTGAACTCTTGACTATACTGATTGCTGCCTGGCCCCCAAAAGGAAGCAAATGGGAGCCCGAGGGCCCAGGGAGGAGGGTGGGAGGCGCAGGGAGTGAAAGCAGAAAGAGGCTCATTGTGGCATTGCCGAAATTCTACACAGGCCTCCAGAATGCTGATTGTTCCCGGGGCTGGGACAGGCGGTCTCGGGGCCACCTGCGGGGGTGCTGGCAACACTGGAGTCACTGTGACAAGGGCCCGGGATCCTTGGGAACAAGCCCTCTCCCCTGAGGCGTGCCCTCCCGGTGCCCTCAGCCTGCCCTCTCCTCCTGGCAGAGGGCGACGCTGATGTCAAATGCCCTCGCACAGAGTCGGATGCCCAGCGGCTCTGCTAGGCCAGAGCCTCAGTCCGTGCGTGGGGCAGAGCCAGGGCAAGGGGAGGAGACAGGAGCACGCAGGTATGAGGAGGGCCGTGCAGAGTCCTGGATGGGAGTCCTGGCTCGGGCCCTACAGAGGTGCACGGCCCTGGGCAAGTAAGAAAGGTCGGAGTTCTGGCTTCATGGGTACCCCGGGGCCCGCAAGGCTCGCACATCCGGCAGATCCGGGTTACACGAGATGATGTAATGCGCTCGGCAGGCCATGGAGGCTGAGCAGTAAGGGGTCGAGGCTACTCTTTGCTACACGGTGAGCCCTGGGAGGGCGACTCGTTGGTGAGCCTTTGGGGCCTGGCGCACAGTGGGCGAGCGTAAGGCTAAGCCGTGGGGGAAGGAGTAGTGAGCAGGGCCCTGGCACGGGGCTGGAAAGAGGGTGTCCCAGGGCCATGGGGGGTGGGGGTGCGGGGAGACTTGGAGAAGAGGAAAAAGGGTGGCCCTAAAGGGAAGGGACGGGAGGCGCTGGCCCTGGAAAAACTGACCGGAGAAGCGCCGCTGCTCCATGAAGTCCCGCTGGAAGGGCGAGTCGGTGAACAGCAGGTCATAGAGCTTGTCCACGCTGAAGTTGAAGACCTCATTCACGTACTGCCGGCCACTCAGGTCCTCATAGAAGGCCTGGACCTCCCCTGCACAGAAGAGGATGAGGAAGTAGAGACTGGGGGCGGAGGGGTGGGTGGCCCCAAGGACACCCCCAGAGCACTTATGCAGCATTGGCCACCAAGGGTCAAGGGCGGCCGGAGTGGGTAGTGGCTCGTGACTGTGCATGTGTCCAACTCCTCTGTCGCTGATGTGCACACAACTCACTGGGCGTTCTCTTCATCCCGCCTTTGCAGAGACTATGGGAACATACTATTTGCTTTTACATTTTCAAGCCTTCCTAATTAAGCTGATCTTAGACTAAAATTTCAATAAAGGATTATTTCCTGAGCTTCCCTGCACCCAGACACTTCTGTTATCCAGAGCCTGTAAGTTAAGCACAACTGACAACACACGGCATTGCAACCACGGCACAGGTGCATCAAAGGGACACGGATTCATCTGTAACTACCTCTTCATATAAAAAAAGCTTTTGGGGCGCCTGGGTGGTTCAGTGCGTCAAGCCTCTGCCTTCGGCTCAGGTCATGCTCTCAGGGTCCTGGGATCCAGCCCTGTGTCGGTCTCCCTGCTCAGAAGGAGACCAGCTTCTCCCTCTCCTTCTTTTTTTTTTTTTTTTTTTTTTTTATTTATTCATGATAGGCACACAGTGAGAGAGAGAGAGGCAGAGACACAGGCAGAGGGAGAAGCAGGGTCCATGCACCGGGAGCCTGATGTGGGATTCGATCCCGGATCTCCAGGATCGCGCCCTGGGCCAAAGGCAGGCGCCAAACCGCTGCGCCACCCAGGGATCCCTCTCCCTCTCCTTCTGCCTGCCACTCCCCATGCTTGTATGTGTTCCCTCTGTCAAATGTATAAATAAAATCTTTAAAAATTTTTTAAAAATAAAATAAAAGCTTCTAAGGCTGGGCTGGACTGTAGGGCCGTGATCTAACCACACAAGGTCTGCTCCTCTTCTCTAAGGCAGCCTGTTTCCCCCAAGATTTCAATGCTTGTCACTTTTCTCAGGTTTCTACCTGCTCCCGGAGAACGTGCCTGTGTGCTGCTAAAGTCCCGGCACTCCTCCTAAGCCCTCGGCACCCCATAGTCCCTAATTACTCCACCTACGGAGGCTGGCATGTGGTCTCAGGCAAGATGCTGACATTCCTGGAGCCCCTGTGGCTCAGAAACATTGTAGGGGGCTGGTAACTGTACAGGATAAACACTATGTGAGCACAGTGGGGGGACAGTCACGTCTAAGTGAATGGCACCCCTGTTGTTGTGCAGTACCCAACCTGTGCAATCCTTTGCACTGGCCCTGCGTCCTAGATGGGAGTGGGGAAGCCTTTCCAGGGGACCACAGGAGAAACTGTCCACAGATGTTTCAATGAGCACCATCTGCATACAGGCGCTAGTCCTAGCCTTCCATCAAGTCACTGGATCAACCCATTTCATGAATACCGACAACAAGGCCTCTCGGCCCCAGAATGCCAGAGGCAGCACATTCCCAAGGTCCTAGAAGCTAACCCGATGCAGGAGTGAAGATACGCTACCTAGAAATACGAGAGAGAAGGGCAGATTGCAGAGTCCAAGTGAGTCCAAGTGACCCAGCAAGACCTTTTCTTGCAGCCTGGTGGTCTGAAAACCCAACACTGGAGTCACTGAAGCGAGCTTCTATTAAAATCGCATTATTCCTGGGAAACAGCTGACTGGCACTTTCCTGTGGCATATGAACACTGCCTTGCCTTGCATCTCTACGAGGAACAGAGCCGGGGCCAACAGGCAGGTACGTTTAGTGACAAGACTGGGTGGCAGGATAAAGCGATCCATCGAGTAAAGACAGACAAATATGGAATGATAAGGATCCTGTGGGGACTATCTGGAAAAATGTGTGTCTGCCAATGACAAATAAACCCACCCTCCCACCAGAAACCCAGAGACTGGCTCCAGCCTCCCTACAGGGACATCCTGTTGGCCTTCAAAATGGAGAGAGGCGAGGCTGCCCCGCACACCCAGTTTCAAACGCCCACCTTCATCGTGGGTGTCAGAAGAGTCACTAAGCTCAGTGGGAATGTCCTCATTGTCATTGAAGTCCAACGAAGGGGAGGTCACAGGCGCAACGATCTCAATCTTCTCTCCAATGATGTTGTCAATGGCAAGCTCCTTCTCCAGCGACCCATCGCCCTCCAGCACCTCCTCCTCCAGGGGCAGGCCGTCGAACTGGGGTGGAGACAGAGCAGTCACCCAACAGGTGCCACCTGCTTTGGGTCTCCTCTCTGAAGGGAGATTAGGGACCTGGCCTTGGGTACCCTCCCGTTCACACAGCTGCTCAGGAGCTGGGCCGGAGCCGTGGGCTCCTGTCGTTTTCCCCAGCTCTGCCATGGAAGACAGAACACAGCAGAAGGTTCCTTGTCCTGCTCACCATCACAGAGCACACAGAAGCCTGGGCAGGGAGCAGGGTTAGCCCTCTCGGTCTCTGCTCCCTTCCTGGAGCCACTCACCCACCATGCTACATGTCAGCCTGCCTCTCACTAGCACTCGCCTGCCAAGACGCTCCACAGCTTCATAAACATTTTTTAATTCATTCTCCTCTTAGCCCCAGAAGGAAATAGATACGAGCCTTTATATTTGTAAGATAGCCTCAGAGATGGAAAATGGAGAGATCAGGACCAGGTAAATGATGTTTTCATTCTAAGGCCAGGTGGTCTGACCCCCACCCACCCAAGCCACTGGAATATGAGGCTCCCCTTTCCGGGGAGCCCTCTCATTCTTCTACCTGCCAGCGCACACCTGACACTTCCTTCACCAAGCTTCCTTCCATCCCCTCTGTAACCAAGTGTCAGAGAACAAAGACCTTTCTTGACACATTTTTACCTCTTTTGTGAAGTCTAGCGCAGCAGTATAATAAATCGGGAGTGTATGATACTGGAAACTCAAAAACTAATTGTTGAATGAGGGAACAGATAACAGGTCCATAGTCCTAGAGTCACGTATGATTTTGACTTCAGATCAAGGCAGTTTAAAAAAACAAACAAACCCAAACACCTGGGATAGTTCCCCACTGAGGGGCTGATGAGGAGCCTTCCACCAAGAGCAAAGCTCACACAATGGAGCGTGTGATGGTTTTCATCGGCTCGGAAGCCAAACAAAATCTTGCATCCAAGGCACTGAGAACCCGACTCTGGGTCCTGGGACCTCGCCATCAGAACAGAGAGCCCATCGTCTCCAGGATGCCTCCTTGGCTAAGCCGACCACAGTGTAACCACCCTCCCTTCTATCCGGTCCCCAGGCCAGGGTCCTGCGGAGTTAGCTCAGCTAGGAAACGCTGGCCACAGTCTAATTGCCCATACCGAGACGGGGGCTTCGCTGCTTCCTGTGGAGGTCAGTGTGCTGTTGGTGATGGATTTCTTGGGTAGCTGCGGACTGGCATCTGGCTTGGTCTCGATGCTGCTTTTGGATGAGCTGTCATTCACTTCATTTTCTTCCACGGGGATCTCCTCACAGTAGCTGAGAGAAGACACCACGCATCCCCGTTAACCTCAGTGGCCAGGACCACCGACTATTCTAAGGACCTCAGGTCTCTCTATCCATCCCAAACTATGGGCTTTCTTGCTTCTTTGCTTTGCAGATGACCTTCCTCTGGACACCATCCCCCTGGCTACACCGCTCTCCTGAAACCTCCTCCCGACCTCGCACTCCCCTCCCGTGTACGATTTCTGCCTCCAAAGTCACCTTTTCTATGCACTCTCCTTAGATTTAACCCTATCCAAACTATGACCATTATGTGTCTTAAACTATCTTTCTTCCACTGGCATTCCATCCCATCCCAAGCGGACCACTGACAGAAACACCTGGGCTCTGAGCATACATTTTATTTCCCACACAGTGATGAGGACCAGACCCTGCACCAGCATGGTTTGGTGATAATGCACAATTTCTGGATCCTAACTAGTGAGCTTCTTTGTCTGGGACACCTGAAAGGGAACCCTCCCAGAGATAAAGGTGAACGCCCTTCTAGGGACACTTCAGGGATGTCACTGTGGCCTCTCCCAAGGGAGAAACCATCCTGGTCATCAACATCTGACTTACACTTTACCTTTGACCCCACCTGGATACATGACAGCTCTGAGTAACCCATTACAGGCCTCCTAAAGATAATCATACAGATATTCACAGAGATTAAGAGATTCCTTCCACACACCACCACCGAGCCTCCACCCACCTCCCCACCTCGAACATGCTAGAATGGCTCCAAGATCCCATCTTTCTCAACCCATCAACAGCACAAGATACAGTGATGCTTCCTTCTCCTAAAGCTTCCTTCCCTTGGCTTCGAGATGAGAGCTCTCCCTGTGTTCCTCCGACCTGGCTGCTTGTTCTTTCAGAATTTCTTTTGCTGCTTCTTCCTTTTGTTGAGTGCTCCTAGGCCGACCTTGAACTTCTTCCCATGTTCATCCAGCCACTTGACGGTTTCAGCTAATCTCATGGCTGCCCCCCCTCATAATTCCCAAATTGATATCCCTAACCCAGCATTCCTTGGTGAATGTCACACTCACATACACAAATGTCTGTGTGACATCTCCACTTGGCCAGCAGTCATCTCAAACCCAACTTGATTGATCTTCCCCCAAAGTCTGGTCTATAATACTGTCCATCTCGGTTTGGAACAGCTCCAGCCTTCCGGTTGGTAAATCCAAGAAAACGTTAAAGCCATCTTTGGTTCTTTTCCAATCTGTCAGCAAATCCTTCAAAATATACCTGCTTCCACTTTCAAAATGTATTCACCAACTAACTGCTTATTGCCATTTCTACTGCTACCCTCCTGGCCCAAACCACCTTCACCTCTCATCTAAACGATCTAAATTATTCAATAGCCTCTTAGCCCGTCTGCCCCTGTTCCTCCCTGGTATATCTATTTTCAATCCAGGAGCCAGAGTGAGCCCGTTAAAATGTTAAGTCAGATCTTATCAATTACCAACTCAAAAGCCTTCCCAGGGCTTCCCAGCCCACTCTGAATAAAATCCAATCATTGCACTGGCCGAAGGGTCCTCAGAATGTAGCCCTTGGCCTCCTCACCTCTTTCTGCCTGCCCTTTGTTCATTCTGCCCAGTCACCCACTTGCTATTCCTTCTGCCTAGGAGGGTCTCCCCACAGGTACCCTCACTTCCTTTGTGGACTCACTTAGACATGGTTCCCCAGTGAGGCTGTCACCCCTCCACCCATCCCAGCCCCTCTTGGGAGAAGCTCCCTGGGCAGCTACCCTTAGTCTTGCTCACCCCATCGTGTTGAAGTCGTCATCAGGGGGCACGTAGTCCTCATCGTCACTGGTCAGGCCCAATTCATTCCCATAACACTGGTGGACAAAGTGCCAGAGCTCCTTGGGGCACAGGGGCTGCAGGGGACAACAGAGCGACTCTGACCCTTCCTTCCTCGGGAACCCACTCTACCCAGGGGCACTGAGTTGAGCTGGACTCCCCTGGGGGCAGGAGAAGCTGGCTTCCACTCTCCCTTGCCTGTACTAAGAAGAGAGCAGCGCCTCCTCCACTCCCTCCTTCCTCCTCTCAGGATCACAGCGAAGACGCCCATCCTTCACCTAAAAATATGGCTTTCAGCAAAGCCAGGAACCTGGCCCTGTTCCCACAGCTCAGGTTTGCATAATGGGATCAGCTGACCCCTTAAGGATGGTTAACTATCCATCTTTGCTCCTACGGATGAGGTCAAGCATTGAGTGTGATAAATCCATGTTACTCTTGGAGCCAAGGTGATCCCAGGGCTTCTGATTTGGACTTGATGCCTTGAGCCAGTCTCCCGGACCCACATTAATCTCCCAATACTAACAGTGGCCACTCCATAGTTGGGACAGTTCCCGTGGCTGGAAAGAAGCCTACGTTCTCAGAATTTCAGGGGCCTTAAAGATCATCACAACCAACCCTCTCTTGGCTACCTGAGTACTTCCTTCTTTATTCTCCAACAGAATCAGTTTGCCTACAGTGGTATGGACTAGTTCCAGTTTCTTATTTCCAAGGGTATCTACACGCCCTCCCCAAAAGCACTGTCCTGAGAAAAGTGAGCTCTCGTGGTTTGGATTTTTGGGAAAGGGGCAACAGAACGTGGAAGAGGGATGCCTGGTGGGAACACGCATGAGCTGTAAATTGGGAGGAGGAACAGAAGGTGACGGTGCGGCCAGTATGTGAAAAAGAGGGCAAAAGCTAGAGAAAACCAGAAGGCATCAAAACACAAAGAAGCATTTTAAATCAAACGTCAAGAATGTTTCCCATCAACAGATCTGATAAGGGATCTGAGAATTTCCGAGCCCATCCTCCCAAGGCGTGGTTTAGGAAGCAGGCAGTGCCAGGATGCCATGAGCCAGCGCTCTGGTTTTGTGACTGAGAAGTGCCCAGAACGGCAGAGTCAAAGATGCCCTCTGAGCCGGCAGGTGCTGGCCCTCACCAAGCCAGTGGGAGGCATCGTCTTCTCTTCCCTCGGGCCCTGCTGCCTCCTAGCCCTGGCCCTTATGTAGACCATTCACCCCACCTGGGACACACATCTGCTTCACTGCCCCACCACGTCCTCCCCTTTGTCACAATTTCCCTGCTGTCTGTGCCCTTCTCTGACCAATCTACCTGGCTTGGCTTGTCTGCCTACAACCAGGACAAGGACAATCAGCAGACATCTACCTTGTGGGAGCGTCTGCGAACTATGTGGGCGATGCTCTGTCTTATTCAGAAATGACCGTGGTTGTGAACTCAAGATCCAAACTTCCCAGTGGAGGTTCAAGCATATGATCATTTTACTATTATCAATGGCTCATCAGGGCTACAGATCTCAGCTCACATTAGTTACCTGGATTTGTGCCAGGGCTCTAGGCCTTCAGGTTAGAAGAAATTCTAAATAATAAATTCTGCTCCATTTACTTTAGGTTGTTTTGGAGTCAAGGTATGTACATGTGTGTCATATATATGTAATATAATTATAACCGTATAACTTTTCTATTACACCTCTTTTCCTGGTTTGGAGGCTGTTTCTCAACATCCCCCAGTATCAGAGCGGGAGTTCTCTAAGGAATGCGGCTGTGATATCGCCAATATCTGTGCCCCCTCACAGTCCTTCAGATACTGGAGAAGTCAGACTGGTGTCTGTATAAACTCTATTATCCTATTTGCTGTATTTCTGATGCACTGGCATCTGAGGCCTTGTGGACTGGGGAGCGAATACCCACCCCGGGATTAGCTAATTCCAGGAGACAGAAAACAACTCACCCAGAAGCGCACCTTTTATATATAACCGGCCGATCCAAAGCCTAGACCCTCAACCACCCTCTTTCCCAGATCCTTACAGTCCGGGCCAACGTCACCCGGTCTCAGGTACCCCAGGGACAGGCAACCAGAGAGGGTCTCTATATCCTGAAGCCTGATGGGATTATTCGAGCTGGCCAATCCTAAACCTGGCTGGCCTGCTTGCCCTGCCTCGCCCATTCCTTCCTGCAAAAAAACACAATCAAAGCTCTTGCCCGTGGTTTCCCCTCGCTCTCTCTGCCTCCTGACTGACCCTGGCTGCTTTCACTTCCCATGTGTTTCTGAGGTTGTGACCTGCCTCTCTGCCGCTACGAAACTGCGAGTATAAACACCGATTCCTTCCTGATGGTCCTTTCCACCTCCGTGGGTCTCACCGACCTGGTGAAAGCAAACCCTGGTATGTTTTAGAACGGTGGAGCTGAAACTGCCCAAAGTCGACCAGGGCAGCAATGAGGCTGTTCACACACCGCCACCAGGAGGAGAATACGTGACTCAAAGCACATCTGGGGACTTCCAGAACCTTGAGGACACGTGGGCTGCTCTGGAGCTAGCCCACGTCACAGTGAAAGCATGCTCTCCACAGGGCCCTCACTCCAGGGGAAAGAATGTTCTAGATCGATGTGTGTCCTGAGGCCCAAGGAAGGGATGGGCAGCACTTACCTTTTCAAGGAGTGCATTTTGCCAGAGTCGGAACATCATCATATACGTCCTATCCCGGGCCCCAAATGAAGTGAAAAAGTGCTAGATCGGAAGAGAACACAGCAAGAGGTGCCTGGTAAGACTCACACACTAAGGGAGGGAGATAGGGCGCTTTGTCCTTCTAAGAAAAGCTACTGACTTCATCCCCAAATATTATGGACTCGGTTGTCCGTGACCGTGATGCCAAGGTACTCTAGTGACGGGGACTGGTCCACGGGGCCCAGGTACCTGGCACTTTCAGGTCCCCACTGCCACTAAGTCCTGCAGGATTCACCCCTGCTTTCCACGGTGCTTCTCCCTCTGTGGAGGTTTCATCTCCATAAAGCAGTTTCCTTCACCACTGACTACAACCGGGTTAAGCGGTGAGCTGTGAGCTAGCCCTTTGGGATGGAGAAGACAAACCCACTACCCCACTCACCCTCTCATCTGCTAATTCGACAAATATTTGACTGTCTGGGATACGATTTTACAGCAGTCACCACAGAGACTCCTCTTTACTGTGCCTTACACATTAGTGGGGACCCTTTATAACACGCAGGAAGGAAATGTGGGAAACCAGATTTTACTGAACACGATCCAAGGGCTTCACGAGTGCTGCTGCTTCATTTAAACCACATGAAAACCTTGGAAAATAAACATAACTGCTAACACCTAATGAGAAATAGGCTGGTGGGATTAGGTGACTTCTGTAATCACAAAGCTGATCCGTGCCGGCAACAGAATTCAAACCGAAGACTATCTGACCCCAAATCTTATGGTTGTTATCACCACTGAACTGCCCGAGTCCAAAGGCTCTGTAGACCTGTGTTCAGCAGAGACCTAGTCCACCCCTAAGCCCCAAAGCTGTCGGTCTCTGGGCTCTGGTGAAAGGGAGATGATCCTCGGGCCACATTTCCCCCATGGCGGCATGGACAATCCACTTCCTACCAGACTCTTCATCCCTTCCAATGAGCTATGCCGATACCTAACAACTTATATGTTTGCACAGCACTTCATAATTTACTGTTTTCAAATCTGTGATGTCACTTCAAGCGTCTGTTATAGGAAGAACTAGCTCCATGTTATACATGAGCAAACTCATGTTGAGAGACGTTACATACCACACCCTTGAGACTCAAGTTCAAGTGCTCTGGCTCCAAGTCGAATCTATAGACCTTCCGTACTTGCCCGTGCTCAGACTTGAAACACCCTGATCCAATGGAGTTGGTCCCTGCAGTCTGTATCACTTTACCTTCCCCCTCCCCATCCTCCTGGATCCCACATTCAGGCCACTGAAGGACAGAAATACAGAAGTAGGGGGTCTGGGGCAGTGGGGGGTTGAAGGGCCAAGATTAGACTCCACTCACTTACCTTTTCTGAGTCAGTGCAAACTTGAATGGCATTGGGAATGAGGCGAGCTGTTTTTTCTTTAGTCATGGAGCAGATGTCTTTCAAACGTACAGTCAGCTGGCACCCCCAGAGGGACAGAGAATGGATAATAAGCAAGAAGAGACATTAATTGAGTCGGCAACGGATGTTCACATGGCATCAGTTCCGAGAGAGGAAACCAGACCTCACCTACATATCTCTATACCTGGGAGGGACCCCCCCCACCCCCCGCCAGAGACCATCTGGTTTAGGCCCCTACATCACAGAGGCCACAGAGCGAGATGATGGCTGAGCCTCGCCTACAGCCCAACAGTGGCTCAGCTGATGTCCACGGGGCCTTCCTTTTCACATCCACACAGTCTGATTACTGTGCAGAGACCCCATCACTGCTCGCCACTTACAGAAACCCACAACGATGGCACTGGATAGAACCATAAAAGTCACCCATTCTATTTTATAAGATAAGGAGGCAGAGAAAGAACAAAGGACTGGCCTAATGACACACTGCTAACTAGCTGGAGAACCCAGATAATGAACCACCCTGGGCGCCAAGGCCAATGCCCCTTTTACTCAACCATTCTACCTTCTGCAGCGACCCCTGCCGAATACTCACCTGCATTTGCCAAAAGCAAATGCTCTCTTGGGGTGGGGGTGGGGGGGTGTGCAGGGGAAGACATGGCAGAGGAGATCTATCCCTCCAGACTTGGGCAATGTGCTTTTAGGAATTATGTAAAGGTGTGGGTAGAGCAGGAAGTCAACAAAAAAGGGAAGAGTGGGAGCAGCTTGTCCAGTCCTAGCCTGGCGAGCAAGCCCCAGGTCTTTACCAGAGTTTCCCAGCGGAAGATGTTGCTGTAGAAGCAGATCCAATTTTCAGAGAGGTAGAGTCGGCCCTGAAGAAGAATGTCTCTTTGGAGTGCACATGAGTAATCTGTGGTAGGATGGGGGACAGAGGAGCTCAGAGACAGGAAAGCATCTTTAGCAAACCTACAAATCAGGCATGCCATCTCTCCCACTGGCCCTGGGGGGAGCCCCACTGCCTACAATGTCCTAGGTGGGTGAGCCACTTGAACTAGTGCCCAAGGAATTCCCTAGCATCTCATGTGATATGAAATACACTGCTACTGTCTAGAGGCAGAGGGATAGATGAGATGGCAGAGAGGCCAAGAAAGTCAGAGGGAGAAAAGGCCAATAAAAGGCAACTAACACCCCTCCCCCATCCAAGTGACTCCAACTCTTCACTCCTGGGTCATCTGCAGAGGTAAGAGTGGCAGTGACTCACTCCAGGTTGGGCTCTCTGCCAAGGTCACCACACACAGCCCAGCCCTAAGCCCTCAACCACTGGGGTCAGTGCTCTGGACATCTCTCCCTGCTCCCAGACAGATGTGCTTCCTTGGCTTGGCTCTTAGGTGTGGAACCTCAAGACAGAAGCAGCCTGAGTGCTGTCCTTGGGACACCCACACTTCCTTCCTGCTCCCTTCCCCGCTCCCAGGTCTCCCGGCTCACCCACAATGAGGCGCTCCGTGTCTGGAAGTTGCTTAAACAGCTTTCTGAAGTCTTCATTTCTCTGCTTGTAAGTTGGGCTTAACACCTGCATGACAATGACCAAGGTTAGCAGGATGTTCCCAGGTTCTGTGGGGTTGGGGAGGAAGATATAGGAAGAGCACCTGCTTCATGTCCAAAAGGCAAAGATAAGGCTCTGTTCTCACACAGTAGCCTGGTTAGGCAAAGGGGGGTTGGGTACGCATGGAAAAACACCATGGAGACAATCTGACACTCTGAAAGGGTTTGTACCCGGTGTCCATCAATGAGAAAACATCAAACATACTAAGCAGGGCCCAGATTATGTCCCAAGAGGAGAAAGGAACGAGGGACACCTCCAGGGAGCTTCCTGGGACCCACCATGAGATCTGTTGCTGTCCTGCTTCTGCTGGCAGTAAGTACCACCCTGACACCCCACAGGGCGCCCCTAGCCCCACAACCAGACCCAGAATATGATGGTACTCAGTGCACCCTTTGGAAGCAGTGGTTATCAAGACTGGCAGTAATGTAAGAATCGGCTATGTAAGAAATAAGAAATTCATGAGTGGAAAAAAAATCGTAAAATTTAAGATTACTATGTTGTTTTATGTCCATTCTATCTCAGTAAAATGGGGTAGGGGGGCGTAAGAACTATACTTTGCCAAGAATGAATTTTTAAAAATCATAAAACTAGTCCTAGAATAAGCACACAAGTAGAGAATTTAAAAGCATATGTGGTAACTAGAGGCACCCAACCTTCACTCCCTCTCCACCCTTTACAAGATTATCTAATCCAATCCTTACATTATTAATGAAGAAACGAAGGCCAGAGAGGAGACCCCTGCCCAAGACTCCCCAAGCTGGTCAGTGGCAAATTTCTGGATCCCTGGTCCTGTGCTCACCTCTCACCACTCCCTGTGCCACCAGATGACCCTGTGCCCACTTAGCTTTTTGGGTGCCTCCATGGAGACCCATACCTGTAAACTACCCTAGCAAATCCTTCTTGGAAATGCCATCAGCCAGCGGAATAGACAAGAATCCTGATCTTTCCAAGCTTACAGTCTTAAAATGAAAAAAAAAAAAAAAAAAAAAGAAGTATAGCCTGTGGATGAAAGGCACCCACGGATGATTCACGAAGACCAGTGCACAACCCAGGAAGGGGCACGCATCACAACAGAGAAACATCTGTACTCCACCCAGGCGAGTCACTGACCGACCTACTCATGCCGGGAGCACACACTTGCAGACTGTTCTGGTGATGGTGACAGATAGGTCTTGGCCATCTCCACTCACTTTCCTGGGAACCCACTGGTGGATTCGATCCAATGCGGCGACAATGAGATGCACTTTAGACTGTTCATTTTTGGCTTTCTGCAAAGCCAGCTGGCCCCGGGGCAAGCTCGGGCTGTGGCGTGACCACGTTCAGAGTACACGCTTGACTACCTGAGCTCAGTGGCCCGATGGCTTTTGTGCTAGAGGAGTATTTCAGGAAGTTGGAGGAGGAGAGAGAATGGTATGTCTTCAGTTTGGGGAAGTATTTCCAGAGACAGAGCGAGGACAGTGCTTTCAGCTACTCTGTCTACAGTTTATTTGAATTTTAAACTTCTGTTTTGGCTTGTTTATAAAATGAGCTATACTTGCAATAGTCGATGCCCTGCTACCTTTCCCAAGCCACGCTACGCTGTAGAATCCCAAACTTCAAAGATCACCTGCCATATGTTTAAACCAAGTATTAGGGCCCCCAGGAATGAATATCCAGAAGCCAACCTATCCTCTGGCTTCTATGGCTAGAAAAGACCTCCAGATACTACCTACACTCCTGTGGCCCATGTTAGTTCCAAACCAACACGGACATATCCAATCTGACTGGCGCCCCGGCCTTGCAGGACAGAGCCCACACATTGAAAACCTTTGCATGACCACCTGATCATCAGTAGGTTCCTAACTATGTCTAACTGACCTTCTAGAGCTAGAGCTGAGCTAACGTGAAATGAGTTATCGCCACACGCCATGCATTGCCGTTAGCCCTTCATGTACATCATTTCATTGAGCCACAGACTGTTTTTATTATCCTGTTTTACACCCGACGGAGTCGAGGCAGAGAGGTTAAGCAACTTGTGCAAAGTATGTGGACACTAAGTGGGAGAGGAGAGCATGAACCAAGGCCGTCTGGCCCGGAGCCCCTGGTCCCAAGAGGGAAATAACAGGGGGGTCCCAGCAGAGCACATGCTCTTGGGGATGAGATGTTCACCTACTCTGGGGCCCCCACTAGTCTTTCATGCCCACAAGTGGGTCTTTTTTCCCCAGGGTGGGTGGTAATAAAGCCTGTTTTTCAAGACGACAGAGTCTTAGAAATTGGTTGTAGAACAGTGCAAATGCACTTAAGGCCTCTGAGCTGAGAAATACTTAAAAATACTTAAGATGGTAAGTTTTATGTTCTTTACCACAATGACATTTCTTTAAAAAATGTATCACTCAGGTAGGCCTTCACAGTTACATCGAGCCACTGTCAGCCTGAGGACAGCCCACCAGATGGCCCCAAGCCCCCTGCAGGGGTAACCGGGCATCAGGCATCCAATTCTCTGAAGCCTCCAATTTCTGTCTTTACTTTTTTTTTTTTTAAGATTTTTTTTTTTTTTTTTTTTAAGATTCATGAGAGACACAGAGAGAGGCAGAGACATAAGCAGAAGGCGAAGGAGGCTCCCTGCAAGGAGCCTGATGAGGGACTTGATCCCAGGACCCTTGGATCATAACCTGAGCCTAACCACTGAGCCACCCAGGTGCCCCTCCCTCCAATTTCTTTTTTTTTTTTTTCCTCCTCCAATTTCTAATGTGCTTTTTGCACATGGCCACTCTCACATCCTCTCTCATCTCCACCATTTGCAGAGGTGGAGGTGCGTGGCATCTGGCCATTGTCTCTAAACCAAAACTCTAGCTAAAGGAAGGAGCCTCTCCTCTCCTCTCCTCTCCTCTCCTCTCCTCTCCTCTCCTCTCCTCTCCTCTCCTCTCCTCAGAACAGAGCTGCACCTGTGGGGAGGGGGAGGGAGGGCCACTCCAGCCCTGACCTCTGAACTCGGCCACTTCTACAAAAACTGGCTTGGGTGCAGGTAAACAACCCAGCCTTGTAAATAAATAAATAAATGCCCCGATTCTACGAGGCTGCCAATGTGGATGGCAGGCCAGCCTCTGCCTCCTAGACTCTAAAGTAGAGATGCATCAGGCCGACCTGCCACCATATACCTTCGACACAAGAGACCATGACCCTCTGCCTCCCACCCCTGCAATCTTAAAGCCATCTCCTCTAAAACGGAGGCATGGCTCACCTATTTTAATTTTAAAAGGTCAGAGAATTTTGGTTTAAGGATGGTCAGGTGTAAGGCCCTCGGGGAGCAGGGCCAAGTGGGGAATTACAAGGGTGCAGCACAACTGTCACAAAGGCCCAGAGAAGTTGGGATGCACACTCACGGCTGGGACCTCCTCAGATCCATGCCAGTAGCAGAGTTCTGCATCAGCAGGTAAATCTGTAAACTTCTTCAGGTACCACTGCAAAGACTGGGTGTCCTGCTCCAGCAGGAGGCTCCAGAGGACCCCAGACTCTGTCAGAGATTCCATCGCCCTCCACGGCTCCACCTCCCAATGGAGTCCAGCTCCTTGAGCTCCGGTTCCCAACTGTCCCCTCAGAATGAAACAGTCTCGTCTGGGCTGAACGCAGATGGGCAACCCTGTGGCTTCTCGAGGGTCTGTGTGATCTTGACTGGCTTCCTCTTGTCTCCCAGAGCTCCGTTCCCAGCGTGAAGCCTCACAAGTGGGAGGGTGTGGTCAGCATGGTTCGTGGGACAGGCTGGCCAGCCAGTCTCCCATGGCCAGGTTTTGCTTCACCCCACTCAGGCTCCCACGATGTGGCTGGGCTTTGGCTGATGGTGACCCAGAGGGGACGTGGCAAAGCCCCTCCTCCCGGTTAGTGTGGACAGTCACTCCAAGACGGCCAGTTGAGGCCAGAAGATGCAGACGACGCAGCAGGTGCACAGGGCCAGCTGGAGGGCTCCAAACAGCAGGCCGCTGGTGGACAAACCCTGTAGGAAGGGGATGACCCCACAGCCAGGTCCAGAAGTGCAGCCTGCTGATTACTCACACATAGCTCTTAGCTGGTCAGAAACTCCAGGGACAGAATGCGCTCCCAGCTCCCCAGCTGCGTCTGGCCTGTCCCATAAGGCCGTTCACGGTGCAATCTGTCCTCTGGGCGGGCACTGGTCCCTGTGACTCACAGCCCTCTCCCAGGCACAGCGGCCACCACTGGCTGCAGCAACAAGGCCAGCTCTCACCCCCACCCCTCCACACACCCCTTTCCTCCCAACCCGTGCTCTCCTTAGCTGACCAGCACACAACTTCTTTGTTAAGAGTTGCCCGTGGCAGGAGGGAGGCAGAGTGGGTGGGCGGGCAGGGCCAGAGCCCTACACATGCCTCAAGTTACAGGATCTGGGTGATGGTACTGGCCAACGTCCTCTAGTAACCCCCCGGCCTAGCCTGGCCTCCCCAGCAGATGTTTCCTGCAATGGAAAGTAGCTGGCCAGGGTTCCTGGGGGGGAGGGGCGGGGAGGTGCCAGGGGCGCCACTGCTATGATGAAATCTGAAATCGGAGACTAACAGCCAGGGGACTTCTGGAGCACACTCTTCCCTGTGTGCAGCACCAGCAGGAGATTTTGGAAGTCTGACTCCCCTTGTTGCAGATGTGCTGGTGGGGAGAGGCTGGGCAGATCGCCTGGGGAAGGTGAGGTCACCGGCTCTGGGGACCCAGCCCGGCCTCCAGCACTAGCAGCAGGGGGATCCAGGCCAAGAGGATTCCCAGGCAGCTCCTCGGACCTTGAGGGCCAAGCAGCAATGCTAAGAGCAGAGAGTTTGGCCCTGGGGTCCAAAGGAATGTAGGAAAGCTGAGGGACAGGAGCCAGGCCAGTGGAGCCAGGAAGGGCTCCAGACAGAGAAGCTGAGGCAGCGAGGAGACAGCATTGGGACTGGGAAGACATGGGTTCCCAGGAGAAGTCAGACCTTTGAAACAAATGGAGCACCTGCCTCGCCCTCCACAGCTATGCCCACCGTGCTGCGAGGGTCCCAAATCTGTGTGTCATGATGAATGGTGCCTGAGGTTGGAGCCAGCAGCACTCAAATATGAGCATACTTTAAAAGGATCTAATGAATGCATTAAAAATGGAGATTCTTGGAGCACCTGGGTGGCTCAGTCATGAAGCAATTCAACTCTTGGTTTTGGCTCAGGTCATCATCTCAGAGTCGTGAGATGGAGCCCCATATAGTAGGGCTCTGCACTCAGTGGGGAGTCTGCTTGAGGTTTTCTCCTTTTCCCTCTCCCTCTGTTCCCCCCTCCCTTTCTAAAAGATAAATATTTAAAAATGGGGATTCTTGATTCCTAAACCAAAGATTCTGACTGCAAGAAACACAGAGTCCTGGTTAAATGGTGTTAGAGGAAGTAGAGAAAGTCTGAATCCTTCCCCAAACTCCCATCACTCTCAATGTCTGGCACAATGGATGCAGCCGACGGCCTCCATCATCACACATGCAGGGTGGTACCTCCATCAGACTATCATCTTCCCCAGGAGAGACCTGTGCCTCGAACAGCTCTAACTTCTACAGCAGAGCATGATCTGCTGCTCAAAAACTGTGCACCAAATGAACACATTCCTTGTATACCTCTAAAACTATTCCTATTTACACCACATCTATGTGTGCACAGCCACCCAGATCCCCAACTCTACATGCACAGCTTCCTGGTGCCCAATCCCTGCCAACACTCTGCAAACCACACATCCAAGCTTCTCTTTGCCCTGCGTGTGGCAGCCTTATTCTTTGCACTGTGGTAGGGAAACCCAGCAGTCCCATTTTCCAGGGTGGCCAGAATGCCTCTCCTGGGCCACATCGGACCCTAAGGTCTAGACAGCATATAGACCCACAAAAGCTGAATCATCACAGTAATTCCCCAGAAACATTTACATATTGCTATGCGCCAAACAAGGGGATGACGGCTGCAGTCGGGTGAGGCAGGGGCAGGATACACCCAAAGAGATAACCCCTGGGAGACAGTCTCGGTACTCAGCCTTTGTCTCCTACAGCCCCCACTATGGAATGGGCTGGGCTGGGCTGGGCAGGGCAGGCAGCTTCCAGCCCGAGGAGAGGGAATTGACCCGAGCTAAACATTAACTCCACGGCAAACAGTGGGAGCTGGGACCAAGTGGTACCCCCTCCCTGGGCACAGCACTGGGAGGGGCGGGTGGAGGAGCCCAGGAGAAAAACAGATGGATTTTTGGTGCAGTAATGGATCAATGGAAGAAATCAATTGGAAGAAATCAATTAAGACCCTCAAAGGAAATCCTGCCCCTCCAACCAACTCCAGGTAGGGAGGAGCCAGATGTAGGAGACCAGGGGTGGTAGGGATGGGGGCAGGGAGAGGCAATGAGCAAAGAAAGGAGAGGGATGCACATGGGAAAGTGGCGCCAGGCAGAAAGGCAGAGGGGAGGGAGTAGGATTGAGAGGGGGTCTCATCAGGAGAGATGGAACCATTCTGGAGAAGGTGCAGGAAGGGGGTCGGGGAACACAAGTCAGGAAGACTCTTCCAAGACAAAGGATAAGAAAACAGTGGGAAGACGGGCAGAGCCTTCCTGGAAAGAACAGGCTGCCGAGGCTGTAGGTGGCATCTCCTCGCTCAGAACTTCCACTTTCTGGGGACGCCTGGGTGGCCCAGTGGCTGAGCATCTGCCTTCGGCTCAGATCCCAGGGTTCTGGGATCGAGTCCCACATTGGGCTCCCCACACGGACCCTGCTTCTCCCTCTGCCTATGTCTCTGCTTCTGTGTCTCTCATGAATAAATATATTTAAAAAACAAAAACAAAAACAAAAAACCCTTCCACTTTCTGTACTGCCCCGTAATTCCCAATTTCATGCCCACAAAGCTTTGTTCTCTTGCTCTCCATCTTATGCCTGCCAGACCCACTCAGTCATGCCACAGGATTGGCACCTATCCTTTCCTTCTACCAAAAAGCCAGCATCCCCATCCCAGGGCATCAAGCAGCTTGGGTGCTAAGTCTCTCCCAGCTGCCAGGGCCTTGGCTCTGGACCTCTGATCTCCGACAAGCTGCTTCCCTGGGTTGCCGTGATGAAAGAGCCCCCCTCCCCCCAGGCAAGAGGTAAAGCAAATGAGGACAGTTACCTGTGTCCAGATGAGGCACCGAGGTGGAGATTTGTTCCTGCTCCATCCAAGATGCAAGCCTACTACACCCCAAAGGGGCCATCTCTGGGGGACAGGCTATACCCTTCCCATCCCTATCTTTGCCCTTGGCTCCCCGCTGAATTTAAAACCCTGTTCCTGCTTATCCCATTTCATGGCTACTGAGGCCGTGTCTCCCAAGCTGGGGGCCCTGATGAATGAAGCTGGGATAGCCAAGTGGGGTGGGGGTGGGGAGGTCAAGGATATGGGGGTATAGATATAATCAGGCCTGGGAAGGCTTTAAGGCAATTGTAGATTGTACTGCCTTCACACCTCATGCTTGGTCTGCATGTCATATCCCTGCTAGAGACCAGTAGCTCTCATGCCTCAGCCCTTCCACATGTCCCTGGCGTCTAGCCACTTCCCTCCATGGGCTCCCCATTCTTTAGGCCAAAGTGGTTTGCCATCACGGTGATGAGTTCCTCCTGACACCTGGCTAGACAGGTAAAAGTAAAATGTGCAATAATGACATACCACACCACACTGGTCAGAATGGCTAAAATTAACAAGTCAGGAAACATGTTGGCAAAGATGCAAAGAAAGGGGAACCCTCTTGCACCACTGGTGGGAATGCAAAGTGGCGCGGCCTCTCTGGAAAACAGTGTGGAGGGTCCTCAAAGGGTTACAAATAGAGCTACCCTATGGCCCAGCATTTGCACTACTGGGTATTTATCTACAGGACATAACCATAGTCGTCCGAAGGGGCACCTGCCCCCCAATGTTTATAGCAGCAAGGTTTACTATAACTAACTGTGGAAAGAACCCAAATGCCTACCGATTGATGGAAAGGTAAAGAAGATGTGATACACACACACACAGACACACACAGGCATATTACTCAGCCACCACAAAGAATAAAATCTTGCCATTGACAACGATTTGGATGGAACTAGAGGGTATTATGCTAAGCAAAATAAGTCAGAAAGACAAATATCATGATTTCACTCATGTATGAAATTTAAGAAACAAAACTGATGAACAGAGGAGAAGGGAAGGAAAAATACAGCAAGAGGAAAACAGAGAGGGAGGCAAACCATAAGAGACTCTTAACTCTAGGAAACAGAGGGTTGCTGGCGGGGGCGGGATGGGGTCACTGGAAGACAGGCGTTTAGGAGGGCATGTGATGGCATGAGCTCTGGGTGTTATATGAGACTGATGAATCAGTGTATTCTATCTCTAAAACTAGTAACACAGTCTATATTAATTAAATTGAAGTAAAAAAGTTTTAAATAAGTACATGAATATATATCACAAATGCTATATTTAAAAGCAGAACAGTGGTATCTTGCCCCAGGAAATCACAGAAGTCTATTCACTATCACTATGTTTTGTGTTATTCCGGCAAGAAAAATAAATGCAAGTACGAGAGGAAAAAAAAAAAGTAAAATGTAGAAGACAGACAGGTAAAGGAGGGAGCTGGGGAGTAAGCAGGAGGTACCAGGGGGGCTTTCCCTCCTTCAGATCCAAGCTACCCCAACAACCTGAGATGTTCTCTCCACGGTCAGCAGCGCCGCGATGACCCCCCAGGCTCCAACCTGACCAGGGCATGTGTGACTGTCCCCCTAGAATTGGGATGACGAAGCCCTGGCCTATCCACACGACGATGGCACCTCAGGCAGCAGCACAGCTGGAGCACCACCAGAGGGTCAGGAGACCGATTACAAAGAGGGTTGTCAGCAGAGCTGAGAAGGGGAGACGGGGCAATGCATGGGCAAGGTGAGTGCCTTCTGGAAAACCATGAATGTACTACTGGAGGGCAGTGCTGGGGAGCAGGGGGGCAGGGAGCTGACCTGAAGGCTCCTGGTGGGGCCTCTGCCCGCAAGAGCACAGTCACAGATATGCCACGCAGCAGGATGTGCATCGATTCTGGTGGCTCCGGGGAAACCCCCGGGTGGCAGCTTCCTGATTGAGCCAAGGCAACGGTGCCTAGGGGAACGGCCACGCTCAGGCTCGCTCCACAGATAAGCCAGCTGGCACCATGAGTGGGCCGAGATGCGGGTGGCGCACGCTGCGTGGGACAGACGGCATCCTGCTTCCTCCAGACACCCAGAAGCGGGCAAGCTCGGAGCCAGGGCGTCGGGCTCGGCGTCAGGAGGAGAGCAGGGTTGACGCGGGAGGAGCGGCCCGGGCTTACCCAAGCCAGCCTTTCTCGGGCTCCACCTGTGACACCAGCGGCTTATTTCCCTCCCGAGGTGAAAACACATGAAGACAAAGTGGAAAGAGGAACTAAGACACAGCTCCTGGCATCAGCAGCTCAGGCCGGCTGGAGGTCCCGTCACCTCTCGGCACCACTTCCCTGTCCCTCCTGCACATCTTCCATGCTGCGAGCTGTCCCTGCCCCGAGCAGGCCCCGGGCCCACGGAAGGCAGACAAGGCGCCACACCTGCCCGGCAACGTGGAAACAGCCACCAAAAGGGAGCCACGGGGGAAGACATTTCTGGATGGGCCCCCTGGGGCCTGCAAGACGCCCCAGAGTGAGAGCACGCATCCCAGTCCCAGTCACAGGGTGGCCAGAGGGAGCGCGAAACGCTGCTCAACAGAGTCCCTTGTGCACTTGGCCTCTGTGCGTGATGATCTGTGCCGAGGGGGCAGGCCGTCACGTTTCTGTAATTCATTTGGGGTGAGGGGTAAGAAAGAGGCTGGAGGAGACACTGGGCATCCCTGAGTGTCTCCCAGGAAGGCCCAGGAGAGGATGGTACAGGGCCGCAGAGAGGGAGGGATGGCCAGCCAGAGAAGGGAAATCAGAGAAGGGCGAGGAGGAGGAGCCAGAGAGAAAGGGTAGGGAGAGTCAAGGAAAGGAAGAGTGAGATGGAACAGAAGAGCCTGACTGAAAGGGATCAAGAGGAAGAGGAGGGACGAGGAGGCTGGGGACCAGCCACAGGCTTGGGGACTCGCATGTCCAAATTTGGACGTTTCATTAGCCTAACATGTCCCCAGCCACTTGTCTCCTGTTCCCTGGGGGGCACTAATTTTGCAATCTCGCTCAGGGGGGGTAGGTTTGGTGGGGTAAGGGATGCCGGAGGTCCCACGCAGCTCCCAGGAAAGCGGGGCCCCCACTCCTCCCTCGCAGAAGCGGCTTCGATTGTCTCCAGGATGTGAGCTCCAAGCAGCATGTGGGTTGAAGACCACAGTGGGCCCCAGGGGGAGGCCTGGGGAATGAGGGGGTGTCTCGTGGCTTCTCCTCGACTCAGGCCACCTCGGCCCTGCAACCTCTGCCTCGTGTGCACCAGGCCAGGTGGGCAGAGCTGCCCAGGGCCAGGCAGGCCCAACGCGCAGCAAGAGGTCGGAGCCATGGGGCTGGCTGACGTGTGCTTGCTCTGGGGCATCACGGAGGCCCTACCTCACCCCGCACACAGACACCAGGAACTCTGACTCCAGTCCCTACACTGACCCCAGCGCCCCCTCCCCCAGGTGTCCACAGCTCCATCACCCAGAGCCTTTTCCCACACGCTCCACATGCCCATGGGACCTGCCGAAGGACAGCCTGGCCCTAGGGGAGGTGCAGAGGTGGTACCTGCATGGTCACGCAGACGCCAGTGTGGGCAACAGCAGGCTTGGAGCAGCAAAGAGGAGGCCCCGAGGCCAGGCCCTCCGCTGTGCAGTCCCAGAGGGCAGAGTACAAGTGGCGGGGGCTGGCCGACACTTCAGTCAGCTGCTCTCCAGGGGAAAAGTTCAAAATACTGCAGCCCAGTCTGCGAGACGGGGGTTGAGGTCCCAGACGGGGCTGCATACGCCATAGTACAGCTCCTGGGTGCAGAGCAGCTGGCTGAGCCACCACCACGGATGATCCCGGGCTACCCCTTCACTATGGACCCATGAACAGCAGATGCCTTCTAGAAGGAACGCGCCCCTGGGGCGGTGGAGCAGAAGACAAATTCCTGCCTTGGAGCAGAAGACAAATTCCACTATGTGGAACAACCCCTATACTAACGGGGAAAAGTCTTCTGGCTGCATTTCCCCTAAAATGTCTCTGTTAAGGGAAGAAAAGTTTGGTCCTAAGTTCAGGCCCAGGGCCGTCCCGGTCCCAGAACTCTCCCTGCTTTTTGGACGCCTCCCCCAGCGGGTCCCCTCCATTGAGGCTGGAGGAACCCTGTCCAGGAGTCTAGGGGAGGAGAATGGGGGCCGTCCCTCCTTGGTCCCCCTGAATCCTGCTGCACAGGATAACCAGTGGGTCAGGTTTTGGAGGAAGGAGGCCACTCAGGGGCCCGGCAACTTGCTCAGGCCCACGGGGCAGCCACACCGCACCCCAGACCTCTCTCCACCCCCTACCCCACCCACTTCCATCCCCCACCCGCTGCCCATGCACCCGACAAGAAGAGAAATGGGGATACTTACGTTATACCAACTCTGGCTTTTCTGAAAGGACAAAATGAGAGAAAGGTACAATTAGTCAGGGAAGAGATGGCGGGACTGGCCAGGGTGTGCCTGGCTCGAGGGAAGGATACACAGACAGCAGAGGGAGGGCAGGGAGGAGGAATCCAAATGCAGCTGAATGCTTCCCATGTGGCTGCTTGAGAGGGGTCCTCCTTTCTCAAGACAGCTCCAGAAAGGAGGCCCGGGGAGCAGTCCATGCTGGAAGCCTCACCAAGGTCGGGGCGGCAGGCAGCGGCAGCACCAGCCAGAGCTCAGCTGGAGGGGAGTCGGAGCCCCATCATGAGGTTCTCTGATGGGGGTAAGGGATGCGCTGCAGGCATCCAAGACCCGGTCCCCCAAGGGGCCCTGACCAGAAGCAAAGTGCAGATCGAGACCAACCCAGCCTTCCGCTCCAAGTCAACCCCTCTGTAGAAGGCAAGAGGGGACCCTTCGGGTGCAGGAGGAATAGGGGCCGCCCGGAAACCTCCTCCAACTACATTCTCAGGGAGCAGAGGACAGAGGTTCTCCTTTGTTCAACAACTGGCTGACCGTCGAGGTGACAAGGCAGGAGAGTCCTGGGGGTTGTGCCTCAGGAGGAAGGCCGAAGCACAGAATTAATTGCCAACGGTGCCTCCTCGCTTCGCGGTGCTGTAACTCAGCAACAAAGTCCAGACTCGTGCCAGCTCCAAATTCAGGTGTTCTCCATCCCGGGCCCTGGGCAAAGGGGACTCGTTTTCATGGCAACTGAGAAGGACGGCTGGAACTGTGCTTTGTCTACCTCCAATCTATGGCCGGGTGTCCTTTATGCACACCCCACTTGAAAGAGAGAGAGACAGGCAGATAGGAGCACGCACGCACACGCACACGCTTGCCTGGGTCTCATCTCTTAAGGTGCTGATCCAACAATTTTAGATTGGGGATGGGAGGCATTTCCGGTTATAAAAAGCTTGCCAAGGGTATCACCGCAGCAAAGAATCACTACGGAGGGGAAACTGTGCCTATACACAGAGAGGTGGATTCTGGGTGCCACTGGCGACCTTCACACCCCAGACACAGGGTCTAACAGACCCTGACCCATAAGGGAAGGAAAGGGCAGGCCTGGTGGGGGGAGGGAGGACGGGCGGGGACAGGAGCCAGCTCTCCCATTCCACCAGAACTCTCTAGATGCTCTCCATAGTCATTTCCCAAGAAAGGCTGTCGCGATGGCCCATCTAGAAGCCCCCTATACAAACCACAGCCTGACTTTCTCCTCTAATCCAGAAGTCTTGGCAGGTAAGAGAAGCCAACTATGAATACTTAAAACCAACGATGTCACTGTTGGGGGAGCTACCGTCACATGGGAATCCTGGACCTGGATCTGGAAATCAGCCTGCCAACATGTGGCTGAGGCTCCCCGGATCTGGAGGAGAGTGGCTGGGGCAGCGGCTGCGTCTGACCTGATCTGTGCCTCGGCAGGTCTTCACCCCTGGGCCTGTCCCTCAGATCCCAGGGCATGGGTCTGCGTAGACATTCACTGCATCACGTCTCCCGACACCGGAGAGGCACCCTCTAGGTGCTGCCAGCCTCAACGGCCCCACAGTTCCCGGCATCTCATCAAATCCAAGCCAGGCCTTTCAGACACCTGCTTCCCAGCTGAGAAAACTGTCACCTGCCCTCTAGTTCCTTACCCCATTGTCCTGGCCCTCACGCATGACCCTAGGAGGACAGGGGGCGACAGGAAATAACCTGGGCTGGGTGTGGGGGACCCAAGATCCTTTATGATTACTCCTACACGCCCCTGCCTAAGGTAAACAGGAAAGGTAGATTTTCTTTCTCCCTGTACTGCCACAAGGAGGTGTCCCTTCTCCATCTGTTCAGAACAAAGGGCTTCAGAGTGACAAAGAGCCTCCACCAGGGGAACCTGCGTGCATCTCTGCGTGATGCCTCTGTGTGCAATATTTGCTTTTTCATAAAGGTGGGGGTAGAGGGGGGATTTGTGTTCCCAAGTACTGAACCATCAAGAGCAAAGACTTCCCGACTTCTCCCTCAGCGGGAGCCTCTACCCTCACCAGCCGTCTCCAGGCAGCTTCTTATCTGCCACCACCGAGGGTACCCCTGGGGGAAAGGCACCCCCCTCCTCAATCCACAGTAGCTCCTGGGAATACCCATGGTGGGCATGAGAGCTTGAACTCTGACCAGCCTCCTGGAGGCAAATTTCATCCCAGTGGCTTTGCTCTTCCAGGGCTGAGCCCCGAGCTCAGGGGGCGGGCAGGGAAGCCAGAGGGGCCTACAGACCCCGGGCAGCGAGAACAAAGGTGTCCAGTGGCATGACTTGGGCTGTCTGCCCCTGCGGGTTCACGAGAACGCCCCTCCTTGGCCAAGAGGGCCAGAAGCATGGGAAAAACAGAGTAAGGAGGTGGGGGGGTGGGGGTGGTAAAGGCTCTCGGACAGGTTATGAATGGATTTGGCTAAATGGCTGGGGCAGGGGGAGTCAGGAAAGAATACTCCAAGACAGCTGCTAAGGACGGGGAGCTGAGCGGAGCACATTTCTATTGCCTTCTATTCTAGAAGGGATCTCAAGTACAAGCACTAAAGGAATGTAAGGCCCCTGGAGACAGACCCCACGTTCCCTAAAAACATCTCCCCAGTGCAGAGGCTCCTGGAGTCGGGAAGACGGTGGGGGGGCCTAGGGGACCCGAGGAGGAGAAGAGAGGAGCTCTACTTGGAGGAAATAAGAGAGACTTCTTACTTTGATCAGGTTAAGTCTGTCATACTGGAAAGAAAATCATAGAAATTAGGATTGAAAGACATGGTAAGCGTCAAGGGGAAAGGAGCAGCAAAGCCATAGGGCGGGGGTGACACAGCACACCCAGGGGGGGCCCGGCCTGGCTGGCCTGGAGCAGGGCTCCCCAGCAGTAAAGGCCGCTGGCTCCCCCTCGCGGCCTCCCGCCGGCACTACAGGGTGGAAGCTGGGCGGTGGCACAGACTGCAGGGGTCCAGGGAGGAGGAGAGAGGCCCTGGCATCTTCTAGCTCACTGCTCCGGGCAGGGCTGCACCCAGGAAAGGTCTGCCTCAGTGGTCGAGTTACGGATTCTCTGGAGAGGGGCCCTACTGACCGCCTCGCCCCACCCCTGCAGATTAGCAGGAGGAAAGGGAGGCCCTGGGAAGGGAAGGCTGACCCACTGCAAGCCACCCCCCTCCAGGGAGAAGTGGAAGCCCTCTCCAGCTTGCTTGGAAATCACAGGAGCTCCCCTCCTCGGTGCGGTGTGGACAGGAGGGAGGTGGCCTGGCGAGGAGGCCACTGCAGCTCTGGCCACCAGATCCCTTGCCACGGATGGGTACGTTTGGTCCAGCGGAGGGACAGGGCATCTCCCCCTCACTTTCTGCTCCAGGCCCTGACCTGCGTACGACTTAATTCCCATACTGGTCCTCACATTTCTTTTCTGAAGCCTGTGTGTCTCCCTGCACGCATTTCCCAGACGGACCTCAGCTGCGTCATCGCCTCCCCCTGGGCTGGTAGGGCGTCCCTCTGCCCACAAGTCAGTCCAGTCCTTTTTTCAGTGGCATTTAGAGGATGGTGGTGTCAGGGGCAAGAGTCCTGATGGGCGAGGGAATGGGGTGTGTGTGTGGGGGGCAGCTATCCAAACTAGGAAACTCCAAGGCTATGTGTCTGCCTCCCCTGAGCTCTTTAAAGGGGAAAAAAGGGATGCTTAGGTGGCTCAGCGGTTGAGCACCTGCCTTCCGCCCAGGGCATGATCCTGGAGTCCTGGGATCGAGTCCCACATCGGGCTCCCTGCATGGAGCCTGCCTCTCTGTGTCTCTCATGAATGAATAAATAAAAATCTTTAAAAAATTTTTTTCAAAAGGGGGGAAACCCCCCAAACAACCCAGAGCTCCTGTCCCCAGGCACCTCCCCTTTAGCTCCTTATGAAAGGGGCGGGGGGCAAAGACTAGTTTGGAATTCACGCTCAGTTCTTGGTCCCTACAGTACACCTCATTCTGCCTCTCAGGGCTCCAGCCTGGCTCAGTGGCTCGGACACGTGCCCCTGCCACCCCGACCCAGAAAGGAGTCCTCCGGCCTCTGACGTGTAATATCCGCAGTTACACGTGCGCTGCTACAGGTCAGTGTGGCTTCTGGACAATCTCACACGGGTCTTCTCTCCCTTCCTAGACTGGAGGCTGCCTGGGGATGAGGGGGTGGCGGGAACCTGGTCTGTATGCTTGTTTCCCAAAGAAGACCTACCGTTTTAGCAGATTTTTAAAAATTCTCAGGACTGAGTGCTCACCTCCACCCAGCACCTGATTAAAAAGAGACACCCCGTGGGTGGTGACTGGTGGCCATCAGTAAGTTCTGTGGGGCCCACTGGGTGCCCTGCTAGGTATCGGGTAAGAGGATAGGAAGCTTGCAGCTTCACCTGAGGGTGGAAAGTGTGCAAAGTCCGTGGGCGAACCAGAGAAATGGCACAACCCAATGCCTGAGCCTGGCAACGTGAGTCCTCTTCGCAGCCAGGGGCGTGAGGGGCCGGGGTGGGCTGCTGACCCCAGGGAGTCCCCCTCCTCGAGCACTCCAGGCGGAGCTCCTCTTCCCCCACCAGCTTTTAGCCTGAGGGTCACAGACTCTAGGATGAGCCCTGGAGTCTCTTGTTCTTCCCTCAGGAAAGACAACAGCTGTTCGCCTTCCTCCTCCCCAAAACACTTCGAGAGGCTCAAGACTATTATTAAGTCATTCCTCTGCTGTTTCTTCTCCGGGCGACATCCCACCTCCTTTCTTCGTGGGGATTATTTCCTGAGCCTGCCGTTCTAAAATACCTATTTATTGCTCACGCTGTACTCCCTTCCAAGTTCTGCTCGGACCTCTGAAATCCTGGGGGGGCCGGGCAGATGCTGGCTCTGCCTTCTGACCTGGTGGCGCTTCTGCGGGGACTGTCAACGTCCACCGACCTCCAGATCTAGCACCGTGTCCTTCTGGGAGAATAGTTCTGCTCTGATGGCCACTCGGGATCCTAAGGACACCACAAGCCCAGCGCTGGGCAGTGGGTGGAAGCGGTAAGGGGTGCTGGGGCTGCGCGGCCGTCAGTGGGCAGGCAAACGGAAGGAGGGTGCCAGGTAGGGCTTCCGGGGTCACTCTGCTGCGCCGGGGAGGTCCCCGAGGGAAACCTGAGACCTCCAGTCACCTCGTCCGGGGAATCGGGACTCCGCCACTAAAGCAGGTACAAGGGGGTATCAGGGCCCGGAGCCCAGCTAGTTGGGGCCTCCCTTCCCCGAGGCGGTGAAACTAAGCCCTGGGAGGACTCTGCTTCTAGATGGCTCCATGTAAGGAGGGAACAGGTGCCCAGCCCGAGGCAGTGTTTGGGTAGCAGGCAGAGACAGGGGAGGGGGCGGACGGGTCTGTTCTCCGACTCTGGGTGCAACAGGTGCAACGGGACGGTCCCTCAGTAACTTCAAGCCAGCCTGCCAGGGGGCAGTGGGGCCGGCCCTTCTGGGGAAGGGACCAAGCAAGACAGGGGCCAGAGTGGGTGGGGGCAGAGGGAGGGGTGCAGAGCACTACAGACAATTGGACACCGGAGGGGAGACCAAAGACAGAGAGAAAAGATGGCTTACTTTTGACAGGCGCTTGTGAGACTAAGACCATGCATACAAAGGAGGTATTTGGGAGACGGTGGGGAAGAAGAGGAAGAACAAGAGATCAAAAGACAAATCAGGTGGGAAGCCAGCTCCCGAGTCTCCCAGGGACCCCCCTCCCTCTCCCCAGGGCCTCTGAGTCCAAGCAGCAAAGAGAAGCTTTTTTGAAGGAGCATCTTAGGCAAAGACATCTCCTGCTTCCCAAAGGACTGAGGAGGAGGCTGAGAAAAATCTCTGGGGACCCATCAGTAGCCCAGACCCCACCCCGCCACTTGGGGCTTAGGGTATGTCTATCCTTAGGCAAAGGCCCAGGTTCTCAGGCAGCAGCCCCTGACACCACAGGGAGGGATGCAGGGGCCCGGTCACTGTCCTCCCGGACGAATGAGTACCGAGTGGCATTATTACCAAAGGTGAGGCAGAGTGATAGCCAGCGTGGAGGTTAAAGACCCCACTCTTCTAGAGGACTCTTTTCCCAGCTCTGTAGTGTCCCAAATAATTAATGTTCCTTTCTACCCCACAATTGAAAAAGGAGGCAGGGCTAAGCAGATGACCCCTCCTGGTCCCCGAGCACCCTCTCTCCAAACCCCAACCTACAGAGGGCTCCCCAGCCCAAAGAGAGGTCATTCGGGATCATGGAACGAGTTCCCCCTGGGGAGGGGGGCACTCTGAGGGCTCAGCCGAGAAGACCAAACTTGACTAGGGTCTCCCCTGCCTGTCCCGCCCGGCCCGGCTGACACCAGGGCCCCCGAGGAAGGCCCCCCCAACGCTGGCTTCCCTGCAGAGCATCCCCCGGCAGGGTCCCACTCACCTTGGAGTTCTTGCCGCCGCTCCGGCCGGACTGCGAGGAGCAGCTGCGCTGCACACCCTGCTCCGGCGTGGACGGGGACTTGTCCGAGGAGTGATCTGAGCCCTTCTCCACCATGGTGTCTCCGTCGGGGCTCTGCGGGGTTGGCGAGCGAGACCGTTTCCGGAGGATCGGGGAGCAGGCCGGCGTGCTGCGGTTGGAGTTACTGGCAGTGCTGCAGGGGCAGATGGAGAGAGGGAATGGGGTGGGGAGGGAGGAGGAGGAAAGACAGGCACTCAGTGACTGAAGGCCAGAGCCCGGTCCGGGTCCTGGGGAGCCAGCTCAGGGAGCCAGGGTTAGGTTAGGGCCTGGGGAGGAACCAGGGAGACAGGGCCCCATCTAGGAACTCACAGCACCGCAATACTGCTGCTGGCCGGGGGTGGGGGTGCCAATGAGAAATGGAGATGGGCCCAGAAGGGGCAAGTAGGGCCTTTAGACATTTAGATGGTCATCCATCCATCCAACCATCTGTCTGTCCATCCAGCCAAATACTGTCAGAGCCCCCTATTATATGCCAAGAACTGTCTAGGGAAAACAGAATTTAAGAGCTCAAAGATCCACCAGAGATCATCTAATAGCCATGAGCTCCTCTCCTACGAACCCTGCAGATCCAGTTTCAACATCTTGTTTTGCAGAGATGTGCCCATAAAGATGGTTAAGTATAATCTTACCTCTTTTTCTTTTTTTAAAAAAGATTTTTATCTATTTGAGAGAGAGAGAGAGAAAGTACGAGTAGGGGAGGGGCAGAGGGAGAGGGAGAAGCACATCCCTCACTGAGCAGGAAGCCCAGTGTGGGGCTCTAGGGCTCGATCCCAGGACCCTGAGATCACCATCTGAGCTGGAGGCAGCTCAACTGACTGAGCTCCCCAGACGTTCCTAATCCTACTTTTCCTACTTTTCAAAGCAGTCACATGCATATTATTTCACTGGGTTCTTAAAACACTCCTCCACTGAGGTAGTAATGACAAGTGCCACAACCCTAATTTTTAAAATGAAGCCCTACACATGGCAAAGAGAAGTTAAAGGGTCCTCTGATTGCAGAGGGATTAAAACAAAACCTGGGTCTTCTGACTGGCAATTCACACACCCCAGAGTATTTCCCTGGAAGCCACACTGCTCCCCTCTTTCCCTGCCCAGGGCGAAGATGAACACAGTAGAAGTTCTTGCATTCCAGAGTCCCCTGCAAGCAATTTCATTTCCAACAGGTATCCTAGACACCCCACGGTACCAAGCCACTTACGCCAAGGCTTATAAGCTGTGTAAGTATTTCCTGCTGGATATTTAGCTGTGCTCCTGATGGAACAAGAAAGATGACAAAAGATGGAGTGGGGAGGAAAACTGAACGCAGTTAAGTCCTAACAAGTGTTTGCTTTGCTCTGAGAGGATGGAGGAAGAAAAGACATAGAAAAGAACGTGGTTAAATGGGAAAGAGACGGGAGGAATGGGATGGAAGGCAAGGATGAGATTGAAAAGCCGAGAAACTCAAAGGTCAAGGGGGCGGGGAGGGCGCAGTGAGACGTTGAGGGTCCCTCTTACCCACTCAGCGGTCAGAGAGCAGGGCCAGGCTTCGGGGACAGCCCAGATCTGAGGCTGTGAGGGCCCCTTCATCCCAGCCTTCCCTAAGTGAGTGCTGTGCAGGGTGGGGAACACTGTCATTTGCATGAAGATCCAGCTGTGACCTCAGATGTCCCAGGGGACCCATTTGCAATGAAAACCATGCACCTTTCAGCAGGCCCTTCCACTCAGGGATCCTCAGCAGAGAAGGAAGGCAGGCCAGAGCCCAAACCAGCGAGTGTGGGAAGGAGGGGCAGCAGTGGCGGAGGTAAGGGCAGTGCTCTAACTTTGGAAGGAAAGTGAAACATAGAAGGCCAGAGAAAAGGAAGACAAATGTGACCAGAAGATATATGGAGACACATAGGGTAAAGTCCAGTGTTTTGCTTCACCCAAAAACAGACTTCAGTTTTAGAACTCACTTTACTAAAAATACTTGGGATTTGCAAAAAGAAGCTCTTCAAGTTTGCACTCCATCTCCACCATCTTTATCCTCTGACCAATCCCCCCCCCCCAACTCTTTCACTACTGCAAACCCTGGAGAGAGGGAATTATGTTCCTTTTCTTGGGTTGGAAAAGCAGAGCCTTAGAATGATGGCAAGAAGATGGTGGGACGCAGCTCCAGGGGAAGCCTCTAGAAGGTCTAATGGGGGGGGGGGGGGGGCGCAGACTCGGGTGCTCACCCTTCTGGGGTAGCTGCCTCTCTCTCGGGCCAATTTCAACCCATGGCCAAGTGCTCCAAGGATTAAACTGTCTTCTTGGATTCCTTCTGCTAGAAGAACAGCCAGGTACTCTGCCCCTAACCTCAGTTTACTCAGACATACCAGGGAATGGATGACACCTAGCACAAGACCACAGCTTGGCTCTGGATCTTTCTCTTAAATAAATGTCAAGGGACAGCTTGCTACACAGGTGAATCCAGGTGCAGGAATGGAAGAGATCGAGATCCCTTTATCTTCCAAACTCCCAATCCCCCCTGATAACAGGCTGTTGAGGAGGAGTTCAGGCAGGGGTGGGCCAAGACTCTAACCGGAGGAAACTCACTCCAACTACTCAACACCATGGGAGTCTCACACTCAATGATCAAAATGTCCTTGACATTCCCTCACCGACTAGTGGCCCCCTATCAGCTGACCTGACTTTTAAGGCACCCAAGGGTACCTACATTTCGGCTTTCCATACCTCAGTCAAAACATCAGTCAATAAACTTACATGGTCATTTGTCACTTTAGTCTCTGTGCTTTTAAGGCTACAGATCATCTGTGCTGTTCCCGAAGATCTCTCCTTTCCTCCCTGGTGCCACATACCTCCTTCCTCTATTCCTCTCCCGGCCTTGGACACTGGCTTCTCTGTTGCTAACTCCGCCTGAAGTTTGGTCCTTCCCCAACGGTGAGCCTTTCATTGTCCAAACTGTCTCCTGCTTCAGAGGACTCCCACTTGGCCTTGCAGCAGAAGACTCCCTCCCCTACCTGCTTCTGCTCTGATGAATCACACTTGCTCGCTTCAGCCCAACAATCCGCTGCCAAATGGACGTTCCCTCCAAACACACGCCTCACAAGCTCCTTGGGCTGAACACCACGCTTGCCATCCCCTCGTGCTGAGCGTCCTTCCCCTGCTGCCCCTTCTCCATGGCATTACCACTCCCAGTCTCTCAGGCTGCATCTCACTCCATAAAAAGGGAGGCACTAGATCCCCATCAATTCTATTTGCTGAAAGCTCTCTGACCCATCCTTCCTTCCGCTCCCCCCAGGGCCTCTTGCTGAGACTCTTCCAAAAATAAGTCTTCTAAGCGATCTCTCTAATCTCCATTTCCTCTCCTGTACTCATTCATACCTCTGTCAATCTTTCTAAATACAAGCCTGATACCATCTCTCTGCCCCCCACTAGCATTCACATTAAAGTCCTGAATCCTCAGAATGGAATTCAAAGTTGTCGTTGGAAAATAATTGACACTTACCTGTCTGCCAATACTTTATCTCTCCTTATACCATCTTTGAGAGTTCTTGTGTATTTTCATCCCACATATCTTCTCCTGATTTTTTTTTTAAGATTTTTATTCATTCATGAGAGAGAAAGAGAGAGAGAGAGAGAGAGAGAGAGAGGAGAGGGAGGGGCAGAGACACAGGCAGAGGGAGAAGCAGGCTCCATGCAGGAAGCCCGATGTGGGACTTGATCCCAGGTCTCCAGGATCACGCCCTGGGCCGAAAGAGGCGCTAAACCGCTGAGCCACCCGGGCTGCCCTCCTGATTTTCTTAATACACACTCTCCTCCTGCCTCCAGACTTCTATACCTACCACTACTTATATGTGAAGGGTCTTCCCCCTACCAGGCCTCCCACCCCAGATCTACCTACTAGAGTCCTGTTCATCCTTTAAGATCCATCTCAGACCCCACCTTCTCCAAAAAGCTCTTCAAAATCTCCACCACCAAAAGGACTAGAGCGTTTACATGTTCTACTTGGTAGACACACTCTTGGAGGTGCCCACCTCTGCACCTCCCACACTGCCCAGCGTGATGCCTTGTATCTGAGTATGTGCTCCGTAGATGTCCGCCGAATTGAGTATCATCCTAGAGAAAGTATAACAATCCTCGTGGATTTCAAAGTCCCCAGGACCATGTGAGTTCCCAAATCTATGCCTTCAACCTGTTAACAAAAACAGCTAAAAATTTATGAATGTTGGGGCGCCTGGATGGCTCAGGAGGTTAAGCTCTGCCTTCAGTTCAGGTCATGATCCCGGGGTCCGGGATGGAGCCCACATGGGGCTCCTTGCTCTGCAGGGAGCCTGCTTCTCCTTCTGGCTCTGCCAGCCACTCCCCCTGCTTGTGTTCACTTCTCCATCTCTCTGTCAAACAGATAAATAAAATCTTAAAAAAAAAAAAAGTTTATGAATGTTTATGAGTTCCTCACATGGTGTCGAGTATTCATGACGCACTGTCTTATTTAATTCCCCAGCCAATCTATGAAGTATTCATGGATATTATTCTTCTTATTTTTCAGGTGATAAAACTGAATTACAGACAGATTCAGTAATTCACCCAGAGTCACACAGACAGTAAGTGGCAAGACTGGATATGAAATGCAAGTCTATCTGATGACACAGCCTGTTCTTAGAAGCAGTATTTGGTAGGACTTGTTTGCCGGGTGAACAGATAGAAGGATGGATGGGGTGGCTGGGTGGATGGAAAGAAAAAGAATCAGCTTCTTGCTGACTCTAGTTTTCAATCCATTCTCTATTTTTGCTGTCAAAACAAACCTTCTAAAAAGTGATTTTGCCATTTTGGCCATCCCCTCCCCTGGTTAAAGCCCTCTGTGGTATTCTATCCCCTTAGAATAAAATTTGATCTCTAACTATGGCATAGAAGTCCTCGATGATCTTACTCCAAGCTCCATCCTTGGCTACTCCTCCCAGTGGACCCCCTGCCACCCAAGACTACTTACAGTTCCCTGTGCCATGTTCTCTCCCTTCCACATTTTTCAGTGTTTCTCATTCTGAAAATACCATTTCCCCCTCCACGCACCCTCCCAACATTTATCCTTCAGTACTATTTTAGTATATGTGCTGCCGCTGCCGAAGCAAGCACTTATCCTTCAAGACTAAACCCAACTACCCTCCCACCACTACCCAATCCCCATGCTCTGATCCTTCACCACATAAGAAGAAACTATTGAAACAGTAGTTCTAACTCAGCAAAATCACTACCAGATTTGCTCCATATCTAATATTCTTTTAAAAGATATCTCATTATCCAGGGAGCCTGAGTGGCTCAGTTGGTTAAGTGTCCAGCTCTTGGTTTCAGCTCAGGTCATGACCTCAGGGTCGTGAGATGGAGCCCTGAGTCAGGCTCTGCACTGAGCATGGAGCCTGCTTGGGATTCTCTCTCACCTTCTCTCCGCCCCTCCTCATGCCCACTCACACGTGTGCACACTCTCTCTCAAAAAAATAAAAATAAATAAAAAGTACCTTGTTACACTATAGATTTTGGATGTCCTGCTGAGCAAAAAACTAATCTCCATGTATCTCATAACCCTACACTACTACTACTACTACTGTGTCTTTCGAGCAAACTCTGAGGTGTGCCATTAATCCGATCCTGCCGCTATTATTAACAACAGTGTTACATCAGATTTCAAAATCTTGGGAATTTAAAGCTTAAAGATGACCTTAGGTTTGCTACAGAAAGGGAAGGAAGACTGGTCTTGGAGGAGCTACTGGATGATGACCCCCTTCCAGAATCTAGAATACATCCAGCTTGTCACTTCACATAGAAGAAACCTAAGAAATAGGGATGTTAAGTGCCTAGCCAAAGTGATAAGCCTTCATACCTGGATCTTTTGCTCTGTAAACACTGGGCACCTGGCATCATGCTAGGCATTCAAGTCCATGATGGCGAGTAAGAAAGGATGCTGGTCCCTGGGACATTATAATCAGCAAGAGCCAGACACGCACTCTTCTCCTTCTAACATAAGCTACGAGTGGTGAGACGGGGCAGAGTCAATTTAGACTTGAGGAATCAAGAAAGGCTTCCTTGAGGATATGGCACTTGAGGCTTGAGCTGGGATCTAAATGTGTCAGAGTTAGCCAGGTGAAGGGCATTGTAGTAGGAGGGAAGAGAACGTTCCCAGACAAAACAAAACAAACAAAAAGCCAGGATAAACAAGGGCGTGAAGGCCTAAATCATGGAACATGCAGGGCATTACAAGAAACCAGGTGTTACTGATGCATAATGTGCTCAAGCTGATATATGTAAGATTGCTGTACCTGCAACTCTCCCCAATAAGGGGTCGGCTGGGACACCCCCTCCCCCCAACGCCACCAGTCACTTTTAACTCACTCACAGCAGGAGGGCCCAGAGGTCACTCACTCAGTTTCCCATCTCTCCTATTTTTAAGACCTCCAACAAAGACCTTTCACTCCTCTCTCGGTTACCTTGCTAACCGGTAACGCTTCCTTAAGTCTAACCACAATATGTCATACTGCGCTTGAATCCTACTTCCTATGTTTAGGTCTGGGTGAAGTCCTCCTTGAGAAATGGACATATATGGAAAGAGGACAAAGGCTCTTTGGGTTCTCTGTAGCATTTCCCACCCTCACTTGAGACGAGAGCTCTCATCCTGTGCTCTCTTTTCCTCATCCTCATGCCCGGCGTGGTGCTGCAGGCACAAGCAAACTTTGTCAGCAAGCCAGCTCCCTGATCAGCCGTCCATACATTTTGCAGAACCCTGAGCAGAACTGAAGAGTTAGCTGGTGTTCCTCATTCAAGTTCACTTGCTTGGCTTCAGCGTAATCATTTCTGCCACAGAGATGACAAGATCCATGCCTGTCACTCTGCACCTGAGCCTCCACCTGCTGGGATTACAGCCACCCCTTTCCTACTTCTCTAGCCAGTTCCACCGCCCTGGCTCATTCCCAATCAGATTCCCACTCGCCCTCCCCACACCTGGACATTTTATGCTCACTTTATCTTCCCCCTAAGCCCAGCCCCACAATGACCTGTCTGATCCAATGTTTGGCTGTAAATAGTTGCAGCATCAAGGTACTAGTAATTTTTTTTGACTGTTTGATCCATTCCAGGGCACCCCAAACTAATAGAGCATTTAATTAGAAATTTAGAAAGCTGGCTTCAAACAAAATATTTTTTTTGCTGAGGGCCTGCTTGGGCCATATGTCAGGATTAACTGCCAGTCTGTGGAGTCACGTCAGCAGGCTCAGGTCTGAGTCCCAGCTCTGCCGCTTGCTGTTTGACACTGGCCTCTGGGTCTCATTTGTCTACTTGGACAAATAAAGAGACCAATACCTTTATCATAGGACTGTTACGTCAAATGAAATAACGTCAGTAAAATATTTAGTGCAGTGCCTGATATATGAGAAGTGCTCAATAAATATCACAGAGCTACCATTATTATTAAGGAGGTTTTTGTTCCTCTCCGTAAAATGTGGCATAAATATCCTTGCCCTCTCTCCTCAGAAGATTATATGGACGGGCTTCAAAGATGCCCAAGCATTACTTCCCATAGTGGGAATCACACCTACCTGGGGTGCTTCCCTCAAGCACAGAATCCCAGTCCTACCCCATTCAATAAATGACAACTTCCAGGGAATGGTCCAGAGTAGATCTTTGCAGTCTAGAATTTGAGAGGAACCACCCCCCTCGCTGCCCCGACCCTGCGCACCAGTCCGAACCTCCTAAGTATCAAGGGGTAAATGACATTATCTACCCCAGACGAAAGAAACCTGCTGACAGCTTTTGAGTGAATCAGCCGTTCAGAGTCTACTGGGTCAGTGAACTCACTGCAACAGAACATTAGTTGAGTCTGTCATAGAAACCAGCAATGGAGAAGAATCTACAGCCAATGGGGAATGGGCACAGAGATGTCGTTCTCAAGGTAAGGCCGTGACTCAGCACCCGGGGGGACAGTGTCACCCTCTCTTGGTGTGAGGGAGCCTGGCAGTTATCATTAGCGTCCACGCCCACGACAAGCACCCTCCCTGCCTTTAGTAGCATCTAGTCTCTGATCTCTAATGGTCCCAATTCCCAGCAGACTATTCTGTTATCCAACTCTGTGCCTCCCAGCCGCACGCCGATGCTGAGCTTTCCTCGGTAATCCTCCGCAGCTCTTTCTATCAGCACTGCAAATATCCAGGGGAATTAGCCGGCTCCACTTTGAATTTTCCCATAGCACATGCTCAAGTGCCTGAGATAGAAAGCCCAAAAGGTATATTTGCTTAACATTTACATGAAGTTACAGGCTGCCTGCAAATGCCTCTGTTACATCTGTCCATCTAAACTGGTTTAGTTTACTAAACTAATTCAGTTTACTGGGACTCCCTGAAGCTGACGGTCTTCTAATTCCTCTCTGTACTCCTGTTGTCACTTAACCACATCTCTGTACCCCTCATAAAACCACAGCAATGGTAGGTGGGAAGGGCAGACCCAACAGGAGCTTTGTAGAGGAGGGATCACAAATCCCAGCAGAGCCCCAAATTCCCCTTGCATCTTTCTCCTCAGGGAGCAAAATACTAAGTCATTTAGAGGAAACAAAACAAAACTTCCCAGATCTGCTTCACTCTTTGTTATAACGTCCTGGAGCTCCTGATCTTGGTCCACCACCACCCCCTACCCGACCCATGAAGATAAAACCAGTCTCAGGTCCCCAAGGAATGATGTCGAAGGGCTCATCCTGTCCAATCCTCTCACTGATGGATGGGAAGCACAGGTCCAGAGAGATGACACGAATGTCCATTAGGAGGTTAACAGGAAGCTGGACATCCCAAAGCCAAAGCATAGAGGGCTCAACAGTGCAAGTCTCAGTGGCTTCCCCCACACCCCACTTTTGAGGATATTAGATGAGGAGGAAGTTTGAAAGGAGGAGAAACGTACCACTGTTTCTCCTAAGGGGAGCTCCTGGTGACCGTGCATGGAACCCATCCTTTGCAGACCAATGGCTTGGAATCTAAGCTTGGTGACCACACTGCCATTGTGTCCAATTCCTTGCTTAAGGAAGAAAAGCCAACTGTGCCTTTTGTGGCAAAGTGTGATTACCCGGTTGAAGAACAAGGCCAGGCAGCGACTAGGAGATGGATGCTTTTTTATCATTGCTATTTTCGTTTTGTTTTTAATGGTGGAGAGGTTCTCTTCCCAGTTTAGGCTACGGCAGAGTGTCTGCCTGGCCCCAGCCCGCCATGCTCTGGCCCAGGTGTCACGGCACACTGCATTTCAGCAAAGGACAGGCAGGGCTCCCGGGACAGGGCCTTTCTTCCCCTAACACAGTTCTCACCATGGCAGCGGGTAGAGCCCGACACAGAGGGGCCTCCCTCCACCACTGCAAGAGCCAGATTTGGACAGAGATGAACATGTCGTTCCCTCTCCTCCGTTTGGGTAACTCGCTGGGATCCCCTTGGGGATTCCCAAGCTGGACCTTTAGCAGCTTGGATGCTCAGGGACAGGATGCTCAGGGACAGGTTCCTTCTGAAATCTGGAGCCACGAAGGTAGGACTAGGCTGTTGCCAGGTCAGACTGCTGGCAAATTCACAAATGTCCATAGGAGGTTAACAGGCAGCTGGACATCTGAAGCCAAAGCACAGAGGGCTCAACAGTGCAAGTCTCTGTGGCTTCCCCCTCACCCTACTTTTGAGGATATTGGATGAGGAAGTTTGAAAGGAGGAGAAACGTACCACTGTTCTCCTTAGGGGAGCTCAATTCTCTGCACTCGCTAACTCCCCACTGATCATCCACATACTGATTCCTCGGGTCCATCCCGGCCCAGATCTTGCCCTCTCTCTGCGCTCATCAGACCTCTGTAGATATTGTATAGATAATTCAGGTCACTCCCTATGGCTAACAAGCTCCACTTACCCATTCCTCCTTCCCCATCTTGTTCAAGTAACTATGAAAAGTTAAAAAAAAAAAATTGCTTACAAGGGAAATGAAAGGTGGCAGAGACCATCCAAATACATTTGCAAAACATTTAATACCTAGATACATTTTCATTAGAAATCTACGTAAGCCTGGAAGGAATTATTTGTCGTGGAGGCAAAGGCCCAGCAGGGACTTTAGTTGTTGATTAATTTATTAATTGACCGGTTAATGTAAGGGCAAGGTCCATGGAAAGTCTTTGGCCACGCAGAGAAAAGCAGACCTTCAATTACCCTTCTCCTGGTGTTCTCGGTCCAGGGAGGTGCTGGGTGGAGAGAGCGCCGGAGACTGGGTAAAAGCTGTTTGCCTTTCCTACTCAAGCCAAAGAGAAGAGATCCCTCATCACAATGGCTGGAGCCTCCATCCATCCTACTCCCCCGCTCCCTGGCTTTCTTGCAGCTTCTGTTCAGCCCAGAGTTTGGAATTCAATCCAGGAACAGGCATGACAAACACTATTTTTCATTTCCATGGAGACCAAGGCCTGCAATAGAACCAGGACTCCATGCCTGAAATGCCAAAACAGCCTGACCCACTTTTCCCCCTTCCTACAAAAACAAAATAAGTTTGTTTGGGTCCTGCCAGTGCTCGAGGAGAAGCCAGAGCTCCCTGTTATCTCTATGGACATTGTGAAGAGGAATGAATTATAATAACCTCTGAGAACGCTGATGATGCTATAGAAACTGTCATACAGGGAACCGCTTTACCCCAAAGGCTCAGGCTGCACCAAATTCATCCCGTGTCCTCGCCCTAACCTTCTAGAAAAAGAGGTTCAGATCCCCCAAGAGGTGTACTTAATGGCCAGCAGTACTACTCCTAGAATCCAAATTCAGAGAACTGTTTGCTTCAACTTCATCTTACGCCCCTCTCCCCTTCACTGTCTTCTGGCCTCCTCTGACCCTTCTGCTCTTCGAACAAACCAAGTCCACCCCTATTCCAGGAAATCTGTCCTTGTTGGTCTTTGTTGCCTGGAACTCTTTATAAGAGTTTTGAATTCTGGTTCCTTTTCAACCTTTAAAGTTCAAATGTCACCTGCCTAGAGCAGCCTGTCGGCAAGGACCACTCACTTGGTCTAAAGTGGCTCCCCTGTCCCCAATTACTATCATAGCCTGCCTTTCCCCCTAATGGCATTTAGGAAGAGCTGAAGTTGTCCTTTTTTTTTTTTTTAAAATCAAGAATGAACACTGTGTGTGTGTGGGGGGGGGGGTGAGACAGCTGTCTACTGTGTGGGTCCCCAGGGCATTTAACACCACGACTGGCACCTGGGACCACAGACTCACTGCATGAATAAAGGAATGAGCTCTTTTTTTTTTTTTTTTTTTTTTTTTAAGGAATGAGCTCTTTTTAAAGTCATTCAATGCATTGTTTGGCCACTCTGTTAGACATTTCTTTCTTAGGCCTGCCCCAAATCTGCCTTTCTTGTAACACCAGCCCACTGGTTCTTCTTCTGACTTCTGGATCCATGCAAACTGAAATATGACATCATTCCCAGGTTCTGTGCTGGCCTGGCCACTTTCCCGAAACGTCAGTATACATGTGTCTGAGTTTAAATTCTGAGCTGTTTTGTGCTCTTGAGAAAAATGACTTTATCTTGCTGTGAGTCTGTGTTCCTTGTCTGCCGAATGATCACAACTTACCTTCCTAGGGTGAGGGGCGGAATCTTAAAAAGGATACAAACAAACAAAACTAATTAGTACCTCCCCAAAGTAAAGGTCTTCCTATAATTGCTCATCGAGTGAACAGAGTGTTAGAGAAGCAGGAAGTGAATTCCCAGTTAAGAAACCGAATCCTGTTTCTAAATTCTGTGCTTTCCTCATGGCACAGACAGGGGGTGAGAATTTCAGTTGCTGCTATGCACGCCTTCAGCGAGTTCCTCCTTCCATTGGGCTGGGAAGACAGCATTTAGGATGGAGCACAAGATGCTGAGATTAATCACCGGAACTTACTCCTGGGGTACAATTTCCTTTCCCTGAGATTATTCACGACAGGACAAACACCTACCCTGGGAGATAGTCGTGCTGGGTTTGCGGGCAGGGCTGGCTGAACTAATCTGCATTAAGTCTGTCATTTGGAAGGGTCCATGGTGGTCACATAATCCAGTCCCTGCCCCCCTGCCACCCAAATGCAGGAATTCTCTCTGAGAGGCCCTGCCAACAGCCATCCTGCCTCTGCTTCAGATCTCCAATGAGAAAGCACTCACTAGGTGGCCACAAACATGCCTGGACAATTCTAAAGGGATTTTTAGCACCTCTAAAGGGTCCTTAGATCTCCATGATTCCTGGTCACCATGATCCAGCCAGCCAGCTTTCCTTGAGCCCTTGGGCTTCACAGTCTTTGGAAATGAAGCTAACCACGTTGACTTGATGTCAGTGAACAAGCATTTACTGAACACCTACTGTGCACGTCCAACCTTGAGAAACATATTCACCCCAAGGGCCTCACAGGGCAGTGACTCTGTCATGGTTCTACGTAGATATACAAAGATTAAATAGACAATATTAAGCATGATTATGGGCACATGGTAGGAACTTAATACTATTAAATTTGACTCACTATCAATCTCAGACAAATCTAAGTCAATCCCACCCAAAGTATTCCAGAAGCCTCAGCACTCAGAAGAACGGGACCTTGTAAAAGCAGAAAGGTGCTAAACTATCCCAAGAAGCCCCTTCCTTGAAAGAGATTTCCAATCCACTGGGAGGCCACAAACCACCGGAACAAGGCAGGGAGGGGTTCAACTGAATAGAACTTCCAGCTTCTTCTAACTTTGCCTGTCAGGGGCCCCTCCCCCATCCTCAGCAAGAGAAATGTTGCTACTAAAACTGAAAGGAACTCAAGCATCATCCATCCATCCATCCATCCATCCCACAAACAGCTGAGGAGACCACACTCCATGCCAGGTAATGTTCTACGCATTAAGGATTCAGGCTCTCCCTCTATGCAACATACAATCGGGTGGGATACAGACATGTAATGAGCTAACACCCTTACATGTCTGTCTCTCCCACCCAACACCATGTGATAAGAGCAACTTGGATTCAATCAAAACCGCTCCCCTCACTACCTGCCAAAGGAGCCAGCCAGCGCTGACTCAGCCCCTTCTGGTGGCAAACCACTCCTCTCTGAGCTTCAGCTTTTATTATGCGAGAAGAATGAGTGTGGATGCCACCTAATCCCCGCAAAGATGTGACAGGATGATGACTAAAAGCATCTCAAGGATACACTGTGAACTACTGGCGACAACTTCTCTGAGACAGAGGGACTCAAATATCTCAATTAGGTGAAGGATGCAGACCTTCAAGACCTGGGCAGTCTGGGGTCCTGGTTAAGTCAGCCTCACCAGCCTTCCCTCTTGGTCAGGCCAAGGTGGGACGTGCCACATCAGGCACCCAAGGCTGCTGTCATGTTGTTCAGAACAAAGTTCTCAGCAATCAAGTAGACAAAGGGCACATAGGGTACAGACTGAGAGTGAGGCAGCAGCGTTTAGAGCACTCCTCCCTCCTCCCTAGCCTTATCACCTAAAGCCAAGTGTGGCAAATCCTTTCCAGACCCCTATGGATTCAAGTTCAGTTCGGATTTACTTTTCTGCTGGAGATCAAACAGAAACAGGCTGAAGAACAACCATTACGTTCAAAAAACAGAAATTCTAGAATGATGAAGATGGTAAGAGGTCAGCCAATATGCCTGGCTGCAGGCAGATACAGGGAAATCACTTGAGACCTAGGCTTTGCCCTACTTGAAAATGTACCCAGGGTACAAAAGTCTGGGCTTCCCCTTTGTGATGCTTCTCGTTGCCCTCTGCCATCATCAGGAAGTTACTAATGACTAAAACAAAAGTCTGTTATGATAATGCATTTCATACCACTTTCTCTGTTCAGCTTTCCAGGCCCCGAGATCAGTTCATTAGTAGGAACCATTCCTCAGTTCCTACCTTCCTCCTTTTTTTGGGTGGCATCATTCCAATTCCTCCAATCTATTTTCAGAAGTTAAAAATCATTTCTCCTACAATCTCTCCACCAAATCTCTGTTTAGATTATACCTCAAGTGACGGAAAAGTCATTAACTGATGATGTAGTTTGTTTCACCTTTGGACAACTCTTTATTTTAAGCCCCGATGGTTTCTTGTGGCTTCCTACCAAAGGTCCTATTTCTACTCCTCTGGCAGACACAGAATAAGCTAATTCCTCTTTAAAAAAATTTTTTTTAATACATAAAATAAAATTTAAAAAAATATTTATTTTTGAGAAAGAGTGCCTGTGTGAGGCGAGGAGGGGCAGAGGGAAGAGAGAGAGAGAATCTCAAGCAGACTCCCTGCTGAATGCAGGGCACCACGTGGGGCTCGATCCTACAACCCTGAGATCATGTAACCAACTGAGCCACCCAGGCACCCCTAATTCTTATACATGCAGTTTGCACATGGCTTGCATGCTCCTTCCTCATCCCTTTCTCCTCCAGACCTGCCAGTCCCTCCACCATCCCTCACAGGACATGGCTCTAGACCCCACAAGCCACTGGGCTCACTCTTCTCTGAGTGATTTCCACTTCATCCCAATCGCCCTTAAACTCTGGAGCCCGGGAATGTAATCCCACAGAGAAGTGAGGGAAGTGCTCTGATGAGCTCAGAATAGAGCAGAACCACCACCCCATGTACTTTGGGAAATCAGAATGCAAACACCTATTTTTGGAATCATCTTCCGAATCAGGAGATTCTAGAATTAGTGACTTCTCTTAGGAGCCTCTGGCTACAGCCTATAGGCTAAGGAGAGCCCGCGTATGTGTACTGTGCATATGCATATCCCTCTAAGGAGCACCCCACCCCCACTCCTTCCCCTAACCTCACAAACCCGAGTTTGGGAAGATGATGAAGAATCCATCCAGTTCTCACCCCAACTCAGGCTCGATCACAATTCTGAATGTTTAGTGGACTATCTCTAGGCCAGATGCAAAAGCACAGCCCTTGGAGATTTATCTGGAGCCGTCAAGTCCTCAGCAAAGGTTTCCCTGCCTCCTAGCCCACAAACATTTGTTCCTTGGACCCTTACAGCCTGACTCCCAGATAAGCTGAGGTTTCATCAAACGAGCTGAGAGCAATACTGTGAGGTTCTGAGGTCATTAGGAAAACTGAATTCAGCCCCGTCTTGTCCACAACCAGGCACCGGAGGGTGCATGTGTAGAGTGAGGGCTGCCTGCTTCCTTCACACCTTTCTAAGGAGGTCTCAGGCGATCATCAGGACTTTCCAATCAGGACTGTCTAATGTAGGGTCAGCGAACCATGACCCAGAGAGGCCAAAGCCAGCCCAACATCCGTTTTTATATGACCCGCAAGCTAAGAATGGTTTTTACATTTTTAAAGGGTTGCGGGTGGGGGGAACGAGAGTATCCTGTGACATATGAAAATTATATGAAATGGAAATATCAAAGAGTCCATAAATAAAGTTTTATTGGGAACTCAGCCACGTGCTGAGTTCGATCAGAGATTGTGTCTGTGGCTGCTTCTGCTGTGCAAAGCAGAGTGGAGTCATTTCAACAGAGAACAGCAAGGGTCGTGAAGCCAAAAATATTTACTACCTGGCCCTTTACAGAGACAGTTGGCCAACCCTTGGTCTGACAACATATGACCTTGAAAAGGTCTCTTCTGTGAGCCTGCTTCTCTTTCCGTCAAGTTGGGGAAGGGGGTGTCTGTGTCCCATAAACAAAGAACCTGTGCTTGATGACTTCACAAGTTGAGGGAAAGGTTGCAGGCTTGCTCGCACCTGCGGATGAAAAGCAAAGCATAGGACCAGGAAAGCGAGGAGGCTGTTTCCAGTTAAGTACATAAAAGCTCCCTTTCCTTCCTTCATTCTTTCCCAGCGGGGTACTACCTTCCTTGGCCCTGACACTGACACTCTTCTGGCGCAGGGCAGCTCCCCAAAACATCCCTCTCTCCTTTCCCTTCTTTCAAGGCCAGCTTTTCCCCCTCTGGTCCTAAACATCTCTAACCTGTGGAGTGCCACTCAAGGCTGGCTGGGGAGAGAGGGCAGGTGGGAAGCAAGGGAGCAAGGGGGTGTCCACAGAAGCACAGTTTGCTAGCAAGTGTCGGAGAACGTAAAGAGGCAAAGCTCCCTCTCCCCAGCCCTGGCTGAGAGCTTGGTTGAGGAGACAGAGAGCTTCCCTCCCCCTTCCCTCCACTGGCCTAAATCAAGCAAATAAGTAACAATGCAAGGAGGTGTGGGGGAGTAAGGACCAGCCACTGGGTATCTATTTTCTGAAAACACATGGCAAATCTCTGAGCCAAATGCCCGATAAGCCAAAGAATAAACAAATCCCTTTATTTCCCTGAGACAGGAGCTATCCACTTCCCTTCCAGTCCTCTCCTTCCGCTAGCCAGATCCATTGGTCCCCTGGCCCTCTCCCTGTGGGAAAAGCCAGCATCTGTCCCTATCTGAGAGGGCGGCCTGCCTTCTGACCCTCCAGCCTGCCTCCTCTTCTCTTGCTAACCACTGCTCTGGTCACCAGGCCCCCACCAGGGGCACCCCGGAGCTAAGTTGGTGGGTGGAGAACAGGAGCACATGGCCTGTCCACACCTCCCCCAGAGGCTCCGGCCAGCTCCTCTCCATGACGCACCGCTAATTCAATCCTCTTGCCCTCTTTTCCCCCCAAGTTACAAGACCCTGAACAAGTCTTGGTGGCCAAGGGGACCCCATTGGCCCAGCCCACCCGCTCAGTCCACGGGGGGCCCAGGGCCTACCCCCTGGGTGCTCCAAAGGTCTGCCCAAGCAGGGCTACTGGGAAGGCCGGGAGGAAGGAAGGTGGAGGGTGGGGGGGGTGGTTTGGAAAAAAAAAAAGCTAGGGAGGGAAAAAGAATCTCTGCAGCATGATGTCACGCTGGCTGCTTTCGGATCCCCCAACACAGAACAGAAGCAAACAACATGGACTCCGGATTTACACTGTCTTGGAAGGTTTGTGTTCTCAGCAGCTCGGAGCAGCCTGCGCCAGCTGGAAAAAGCACACGGCCAGACAGACAGGTCCTCCTCCTTCCAGCCCCCGGGCCGGCTGGCCGAGACCCCCCCCCCGCCCCCGCCCCCTACCCTGGGGTGCAGGGGGGCGGGGGGGGGGCAGAGCCACCCCTCCCCCCCCCAAACTGCCCGGAGGAAACAAAGATAGACACGTACACACACGAGCAGGCGGTGAGCACTAACCTGGAAGCCATTAGGAACGGTAGTGGAGTGCAGTGCGAGGAACTCATTCATTCATTCATGCACGGGGCAGTGGGGGGCGGGGGCGGGGAGCGGGGCCCGGGGACGGCGGAGGGCACTCACCTCCATGCCCACCCCGCAGCCCTGGGTCTACCGGGGAAGGGAGTGGGGGCGGGGTGCTCATGAGCTCGGGAGCTCCTCTGGCCGCTCCGCACCGCTCCGAGGGTAAGCACGCCCCCCCCCCCCCGCGATGCCCCCCTCCCCCCCTCCGGCTGTTGCCTGGTGTGGTCGCGCAGCCTACAGAAGTCCCTCTCTCCCTCGCCCTTGCTCCCTCTCCCTCTCTCCCTCCGACTCCTTCACAGACAGCTGTTCTCGGGCCCCTGCACGCACGCGCACGGGCGCACACACACACTCAGACACGCACCCCACTTGCGCGCAGACACACTCGCGCTCGCTCGCTCTCGCGCGCACACACGCCCTGCCGCGGGCCGCTTTACATAATGCACCTCTGCGGGGCACTCAGCTAGCGGCTCTCCACGATGCACGCCCGGTTTGCAGGACAGAGCTGCTGCACGCGCGCACACACACCCCCACCCCACCCCACCCCACCCCACCGCGAGCCTTCGGTCCTCTTCGGCCCCAAATCTGACCACAAAACGCACGATGATGCTCCCGGGAGGTTCTGCGCCCTGTGCGGCCGCCAGTTCTTTCCCAGGTGTTGCCTATTAGGTCAACCTGTATTCAAGGAGGTGAGGCTAAATCAAAAAACGCAGGCGCTGGGCTCAAAATAGAGCATCGCCTCTTTCAAAGGATGACAGCTGCTCCCCCTGCCCGGGCCCTGGGCTTGCAGGAGAGGAGGAGGAGGAAGGCGGCCCCCCACCCCCACCCCCAGACCATGTCTGTGCAAGAAAATGGCTGAGGGCCTCTTCAGGGTAGCCTCTCCCAGACTTCCAAGACAGCCGGCAGGTTCTTGCAGCAAGGGAAACAGCACTCAAGGACAGCACTTGTGGTCATGACAAAGGAGGCTCATCTGAGTTTTCAGACTCGTAAGCTGCACTTCTTAAAAAGGTTTTTTTTTTTTTTTTTCCTCCCGTCCATTCACTGAAACGCAGTGATTTCAGCAGCACCGACACAGTCCCCAGACAAGTGTTCTTTCAGACAAGTGGCAGTCTCTTCAACAAGATATTAATGAATATTTTGAAAGGCATCTATGGCTCACGAAGCTCTTTGCCAAAATCAAATCATTTGATTTGATCATTTGACAACACTCACCTATCTAGGCCTCGCTATGGCCACATCTAACGTTAAGGATGCTGAGCCCTGGAAGGCTAGAGGGGCCCACAGCAAGAAAGGCTGAGCTGGGAATCCAGATCCCGGGACTGGAAGTCCCATGACAATCAACTACCCAACACCCAGAGCATGACTGTGAGCCTCCAGAATATCACTGTCATCTTTGGGTGGGAGTAGCAGGGGAAGCCCGAACATAAGCCCCAACAAACAAATAACAGAAAGAACGATGGTTAGCTCAGGGCTTCTCAAACTTTAAACCCCTGAGGATCTTGTTAAATCACAGGTTCCGATGCAGGAGGTCTCATGGGAGGGCCCACAAGCTGACCTTTCTCACAGACTCCCAGGAGATGCCCATGTTGCCATCCATGGGGCCACACTTTGGGTAGCAAAGGGTCGGTTTGTGCATTCTCACTCCTTGGATGTTCCTAAAGGACAAAGTTTTGTCTGTCTGTAGCAGCTGCACAGGATAACATACTGAAGGTGAACAGTAATTATATAATCCACTGACGTCACCTTTGTCCTGGTCACCAGACTCGTGCTGGGACTATACTTCTTGGGTATCTGTTGGCAAAACGTCTCACTGTGGGGTGAGAGCCCTATAGACTCAGCATGAAAGGTCTTTCCAGGATTGCTTCTGTCTGCAGCCTGTTGGTAAAAGAGCAGCCTCGTGGTAGCCAGGAAACACAGAGGTTTCAGTGTCTGGCCTCCACTTCATTTACCTAGAGGAAGTTCAGTTCCAAAGAAAGGTATATTGGCAATGCCTTGAAACATAAGCTCTGGGCAGCCCCGGTGGTCCAGTGGTCCAGCGGTCCAGTACCACCTTCGGCCCGGGGTGTGATCCTGGAGACCCGGGATAGAGTCCCATGTCAGGATCCCTGCATGGAGCCTGCTTCTCTCCCTCTCCCTCCGCCTGTCTCTCTCTCTCTCTGTCATGAATAAATAAAATCTTAAAAAAAAAAAAAAAGAAAGAAAGAAAGAAAAACACAAGCTCTGCCCCAACTCTACTTACCCCTTCCTGTCTAGCTCAAGTCTTGCCTCTTCTGAAATACTTTCCTCCCTTTGGAGAGACCAACTCCTTCTTAGAAAGAGCTTAGACTTTGGAGTTGAATCAGCATGCAAAGCTAAGTTTTGCTACTTTCTGGCTCTGTGACCCTGGGTAAATCCATTGACTTCCATCTCAGACTTAGCTTCTTCATCCAAAAAAAGCCAATAGTAGCTCTTTCCTCTCATACACTGTTGAAAAATGATGTAATGAAATAAATCCATGGTGGGATGCCTGGGTGGCTCAGTGGCTGAGAGTCTGCCTTTGGCTCAGGACGTGATCCGGGTCCTGGGATGGAGTCCTGCATCGGGCTCCCTGCGGGAAGCCTGCTTCTCCCTCTGCTTACGTCTCTGCCTTTCTCTCTGTGTCTCTCATAAATAAGTAAATAAAATCTTTAAAAAAAAAAATAAATGCATGGAAAAGCACCCAAGAAAAGCTGGTACCTCCACCATCACTCCCCTTATAAAACAATAATACACAATCTGGAACTTAATTGGAGTCTCTACTGTTCACTCTTGGTTTTTGCTCCCTAAGAAGACTGTAGGCTACTTCTTTCATGTCCCTCCAACATGAAGGAGTGCTGGGTACAGCACAGGTAGTCAGTAAATATCTTAGTAATGACTGTCCCACCCTCTATTAAGACAGTAAACAAAGGGGTTGCTAGAGTCAACCAGCCAGCGCCCTAGTCTTGACTTCCCCATTCACCTACTACATGACTTTGGACAAATCGGACTAATTTTTCCTACTTCAACTATAAAATGCATAAATTCATCTTTCTTCTGAAATACCTCTATACCCCCCTATTGTGTTAGTACCTTCACTAGTTTAGATTAATAGCAACGGGTTGAAAGGATAGGCTAAGAGACCGGATGATCTTGACTTCACATGTGGGTCCTCTCCATGAATGATTTTTAACTGATTTTTTAACTCTGAAAAGTTAGTCTCACTAAGCTTCAGGCTTCCTCATCTTCAGTCAAAAAATAACAGAATTTTGCTGGACTGTGCGAGGATTAAGTGAGGTAAATACACGTAACAATTTTTTCACCGGGTCTGACACAGAGCACCAGTCTGATAAATGAAAATATTATTATTATCAAGAAAACAATAGCTGTTAAAAACAACAACAACAATGAAAGATCTTCTAGTGGAGAGACAGGTATTCACAAGCCTTCAACTGAGACTGGACCTAAGAAAAACCTCAGTTTCTTACGTTGCTTGAGGTATGCACATGTCATTTCCCCTCCTCCCCACCTCACCTTTTGGAACATTTTTGTTCTTTGCCAGCCCCGCCCCAAATGGACCTCATTAAATACTAGGAAAGTTAGAGTGCGCAAATCAGAGAATCTGGGCTATGTCTACTGTGTTATAAAATGTAAGCCTATCTTTCATGATGAGAAGTTCCTCCCTTGAGTTTCATAAAACCACAATGATCCGGATAAAATATAGAAGGAGTACCTTCTATGTGCAATGCAACTTGCTAATGATGTGAATAATCTCTTTAATCCTGTCAACAATGTTATGACAACAGGCATCTATCACCCCCATTGTTTCTGATGGGTTTACTAAGAGGTGGAGGTTTGGCTAACTTTCCGATAGTATTTGATTAATGAGGAGTACAACATGTATCTGAAACCTTGGCTGCCTTTCCCACTCTTAACCATTGCATCCTGCATGAAAAGAAGGTGCTACTGAGGGCGCCTAGGTGGCTGACTGGTTGAGCGTCTGCCTTTGGCTCAGGTTGTGATCCTGGGTCCTGGGAGATGGAGTCCCACATCGGGGGACTGCGGAACCTGCTTCTTCCTTTGCCTAAGTCTCTGCCTCTCTCCCTCTTTCTGTTTCTCATGAATAAATAAGACCTTTAAAAAAGAGAGAGAGAGAGAGAGAGAGAGAGAGAGAGAAAGAAGGTGCTACTGATGTATCATCAGGAGGCCAGGGGCCTCATCCTCCCTGGAATTCAGCACAAACTCTGCAGAGGCCACCGAGCCTAAGAGATAGAAGACCTGTGATCATAAGGGAGCAAACTAGATGCCTGTAGATGCGAAGGAGGCCCCCAGACTCAACATCTGCCTTTTAACAGCCAAGCTATTTGGCACCTGAATTCCCAAACTGCTTTTCTGTAAATGAATTTAGGAAATTGAGGTAAAAGGGAGTATCTTTTTCTGAATTAAACTCTTCCCTTAGAGATATGGAAAACTGACATTAGCTTCTATTTTTGAAAGGAAAAGAGGTTTTCTGAGTCCTGTGCAGTATCAAAAGCACTTTCCAAAGAGCACCCTGGAGGAATGGGGGGGAAGAAACAGAAGTTCAGGTACACCTGCAAATCCAACCCATTCCCATTCAATCCAGCCCCACTCGATCACATTCTTTAAAAAGAAGGTTGGTGTCCACACGGTATCTTGTTCACGTCGGGTGCTTAATAACTGCTGTTGACAAGATTGGGAGACAAAGGATAAGCTCTTATTTTATCTGTGAATCCTATTCTTATCCCAATGAAAACAAAAGACTGGGACGCCTGGGTGGCTCAGCAGTTGAATATCTAACTGCTTTTGGCTCAGGTCATGATCTCGGGGTCCTGGGATCGAGTCCCCCATCAGGCTCCCTGCAGGAAGCCTGCCTCTCCTTCTGCCTCTCTCTCTCTCTCTCTCTCTCTCATGAATAAATGAATAAAATCTTTTAAAAAGACTTTATTACATAGTAGGTAGTTTCAAACATTTTAACTAAATCTGAATTTCTTGAATGATTGACAAAAGTGAACCTGATTATATTACTGTTATCATCCAAAACACAGTTGCTTTGGGCAGCCTGGGTGGCTCAGTGGTTTAAAGCCTGCCTCCAGCCCAGGGTGTGATCCTAGAGACCCAGGATCGAGTCCTACGTCAGGCTCCCTGCATGGAGCCTGCTTCTCCCTTTGCCTGTGTCTCTGTCTCTCTCTCTGTGTTTGTCTCTCATGAATAATAAAAACAAACAAACGAACAAAAAAACACAGTTGCTTTTATGAAGTATAAACATCTAGGAGATTCCTGAAGTGTTTGGTAGGTCAAAGAAGGAAAAGGAATGAGAGATCTAACATTTACTGAGAATCTACCATGGGCTAGGCCTGTATTTATTTACTTATAAAACTTCTACTTAATCCAATGAGAAAACTAAGCATGGAAGCCAAGCCTTACCCAAGGTCAAACAGGCATTTCTAAAATCTGTTTTCACCATACCATGCTGTTTCCATAAATAAACACCTATGGAGTAACAGGTGCTTCCAAAGTTACTGCATTTAACCATAACCAGTTACCATCATAATGCTGCATTTAACCCTTGAAACGACACTGCAAGGAGGTAAGTCCCACTGTTTCTACTCAGGCCAGTGACCGATTTATTGTCCCTCAGGTCCAAATCCACCCTCTTTGCCCTGCCTCACGATGCTGGAGCTGTACCCTGTGAACTTCCACCAGCCAGCTAATAAGCCTCACCAGCTCCCCGATGAGAATCTCCAGTTTACCCACCTCTAGCCTGCAGCACCGCAACCTTCTGGGCCACACACTGGGCCACACACTGGGCCACCACCAGATCCTCTCCAATGAATGGCCTTGCATGGCCCTGCTAAGTCTATTCCTTCACTGGATGCTCTACCTCAACCCTAAAAGCGGTGGCCCCTCCTTATATCTATCATTCCTGCATTCTTCGGAGCTCTCTGTTACTTGTTAATGATTCTTAATAATTAAATCATCCCTGTTCAACTCACAGATGTGCTACCTCTCTCCTGACTGATTCTATGAGACTTTATGGATTGAGCATGTATTCCTTCATGTGATCCTCACATCAACCCTACTTTACAGATGAGGAAAGGGAGATGCCTCAGAGCTTAAACAATTTCCTCAGGTCATGCAGACAAGAGACGGAGGAGCCAGGCTTCATCTCCCAGAACTCTGACACCAAGACCATTCTCCGCCACCCTGAAATGCTGCCTCCATCAACCGGTTGCAGCCAAAGAGTGACAAGAGGGCCAAGGACGTGGGGTGGGGGGGGGCATAAAAACCCAAGAGTCATCCATGACGTTTGCAAGAAAAAAAAAAAAAAAAAGGAAGTTTTAAACTGTTCGCCAGAGAGATCAACATATACCCAAAGAAATCAAAATACAAGGAGGGGCCATCATTAAAGGTCAAGTCAGTCTCTGTAGTGCACAGGAGTGGGGGTACCCTGGTCATCAGGTGCTCCAGAGACGCCATCACTGAACAACTCTTTCCAGATTTAATGCTCAGGATGTTGCCCATGTTTCATGAACCCATCATGCGAGAGAAGTGATAATCCGCACACTTCCACCCTGCCCTGAGTTCCCCCAACCCAGACTCTAATCCACGGAAGCTGGCTTGGGGGGTGTCTGAGAGGGAATATGAATTGCCTCTGACCCAGCTGCAACCCAAGACATGTCATGAATACTGCATCTCTCACATGAGGAGCCGTGATGTCTACGTAATTAAACCCTGAAGCGAGACCTAGGGAGAAAGCAGTGAGGGCACACCCGGCTCTCACACCGCCCTCACTCTGTGGTGAGCCTGTGCCAGAGCCCACTCCTTTGCAGCTATAAAAGCCTTCCCTAGAGCCAAACAGGCTCTAGGCATGAGGCTACAAAGACCCAGCCCCTAGCCCACTGGGAATAACACCTGCCAAGCTTAGGGCTCCCTCTACATATTAGGCAAAGCCTTTCAGCATGCATGCCAACTCCTTTCTCGCAATTTCCTTGTAATCCTACGTGAACAGAATAGTTACTTCTGAGTATCATCTTTTTGTTTGCTAAATGTTCCCAACCATCCATTCTAGATTTTCAACCAGATCAACTGTAAAGCCACTCACTGGTCTATGCTGGTGGTCCCCAAACTTTGCTGCATTTTAGAATCATCCAGAAGCTTTTCTACAATCCCAGTGCCCAGTTACACCCCCTACCAATTAAATCAGAATGTCTGAGGGTGACAGTCAAACATCGGTGGCTTTTAAAGATCTCCAGGTGACTGCAATGTGCAGCAAAAGTTTACACACCACTGGTCTCTATGATTGTAACCTTAATTCTCTAGTAATGTAATACAGAAATTACTTCTGAAAATATAGTCTAATAATCTGTATTTCCTAGAAGTCAATTTTTAAAATCTAAGACATTTTTTTCATCCCTTTTAATGATCTCTCAATTAATAATCGGAACCAATATTCATTGAAAACTATGCGCAAGGTCTTGTTCTATGCACTTTATGATGGTTACATTGGGTTATATCGCAGTTAATCTTATTATTCCAATTTCACAAAAGAGAAATTGAGCCAAAAAGATTATAGGCACATCTGCAAGTTTATTTAGTATACCCAAGAAGTCACTTGTCATGGACTAGAGACTTGAGCAAATTTAAGGAAGTCACATTCTCCTGTGTTTTTTCTCCAATCTTTGGGTTTTAATTCCACCCAATTACATCTGCTCTATCCTTCTGGTTTTGAAAACTGCTCTTTTAAAAGAGGGGACAAGTTTAGGTAAGTTTGGTAATAATCTTCAATGCAATGAAAACCTCTCCTCCTAGATCTGCAGAACTCAAGCAGGTGCACAGCAAGAATCTGTGTTCTGCCGCAGAGAGAGAGCACAAATCCCCACATGTGATCAGAACATTACATCTTGTATGTGGAAAGCTCTAAGTAAGGAACTGGAGTTGATTCCAGAGGAGGAAGAAATGGGATGGGGGAAAATGAGGATAAATCAATCAATGATCATGGGCACCTGGATGGCTCAATGGTTGAGAGTCTGTCTGCCAGCTCAGGTCGTGATCCCAGGGTCCTGGGGATCAAGTCCCTCCCAGAAGGGAGCCTGCTTCTCCCTCTGCCTATGTCCCTGGCTTGCTCTGTCTCTCATGAATAAGTAAATAAAATCTTTTTTTAAAAAATATCAATCTATGAGCACAACTCTATGGGAAGCAGGTGGTAGCAGGAATCTACATGGAGCCCAGAGGGCACAGAGAAACGAAAGTAGAAAAAAAAAGACAGTAACAGGTGGGATTGGCCACTCCAGGGCCAAACTGAGACTGTCACTTAACAGAAAAAGGCAAGCTGTCCTCTTTCCAGGCAATTCTAACTGCCCAAGCAAGAAAACACTGAACCAAGGGACTCCCAGGAGGGCAGCTACAAGTAGAGCTGGAGACCTCTAAAACACGGGCACGGAACAGATTTAATTACTGAATTATGTAAATTAGTTTAATTTAGCCCACAATCCCAGGTTAACATGGAAGAGGATTAAATAATAACACAAACCACTTAGTCAAGTGTTCCTTCTACCACCCAGAGTCACAAGTTCTGGACAGCCACCAGCTACCCACAGACCCTCCACACATGACTGTCTCTGTCAAAGGCAGAGAACACCTGTTTTATAAAAGGGTGATTGTTAGGAAGAGAAGACATAAGGTCATGTGCAAGTCCAAGGGTCCTAGACCATCATCATGTCATGGTTAGCTAGCTGGTATGCTGCTCCCTTCCAGAACCAGGCACTCACTTCTCTAACCCTCTGAACTAAGAGCTGCTGGTGGGTCATGACCAAGCTCCTCCTTGGGAAGGTCCTTGACCAGAGAACAGCCTCACTGAAGGATAATGTCCCCTCTGTGAAGACAGGCTGCACCTAATGGACAGTCCATCATGAGAGGACACGAAAACCTGCCCCTTTGCCTCAATTTGGGATAATGGCAAGGCCATCCCAGAACAGAGCTTTCCATGGAACTGGCCAAAGCCTCCTATAAGCTCATCAAAGTTTAAATCCTTCCTCTGCCCAATCCTGATTCCCTTGCTCACTTACAGGTCTGTTCCCAAGAGCACTTTCCGATAAAGCTCCTGCAAGGCAAATCTGTCTCTGTGTCTTTTCCGGGGCCTCTTTCCACCTGAGACATAAACTAATTTCCACAAAGGAATGTGTGTGAATTGGGAGGCACTGAGGGATATGTTGCTGAAGCATAAGGAAGAGGACAAATCTCAGACCGAAGAATCCACAAAAAGTCTGGGATTTCTAGAGAGCTCTAGACCCCTGGCCCAGACAGATAACCAAGCTAGACCTTCTACCTCTGTCTGCTATGGGATATTAGCAGAGACTAAGCCCCTCTCCAAATCACCTCTCCGAAGAGGTAACTGACCTCTCCTTAATCCTGGATTAAGGTTTTAAAGAGGGAAGCCTGCTTGCCCGTGCCCCAGTTAAGATGTTGACATGTACTTAAGAAGAGATCTTGAGTCCCTCTTGCAACAAGCAGGAGGCTTGGGCCACATGACCATCCCCTCCACCCCCTGCCCATTCTTCCTTTAGCTTAGAGGACCAGGCAGCTTTGGTAGCTAATGGAGCACACGTCACGAAAATTCCATTGCAAGGTCCCTGTGCAACACTGGATGCTGGTGAGAAGAACGGAAGAGTGCTACGACGTGGAGGAAGAGGTAGGGGGACCATGATGAGTTAGGAAGAAATCCTAGTCAAAGCAATGACTGTCCCCAGCCAGGGGTCTTTGGGGCATGCTGGAGAGGCTGCTGTTGTCTCCTACCCACTCCCACATGTCCATATGTCTCAGAAGTTCGGCTGGCCAATGGGGCCAGGCAAGACAGAAAACCCAGATGAAAGCAAAGCACCTGAGCTCATTCCTCAAGCATTCTGACCCAGCTCCTCCTCAAATTAACTCTAACTAACTAAGGGCGGGGGGGGGGGGGGGGGGGGGGGGGGGGGGGCGGGGAGTAACTAAAAGGGCTCTTACAGAGGCACTGAGAGAACTACCACGATCTCTCTTTCCACAGGGTGGCACAGAAGTATGGACTCCTAGAAGTGCTGTCTAGTGCCTGGCTTTCCACAGACGGACCCAAGCTGCTTTGCGAGGCTGCCAAAAGCTGTTTGGCCTTCCCACTGACGCAGATTATCTGTACCTATGGACATCTTTTCTCAATATCCGTCTTCCCCTTACATGTCCAGCTGGGGCAGTTAGCCCACTCGGTCACCCTCTCCAAAAGGTCTCACTGGGCTGCTAATGCTGCTGCTCCCAAGATGGGCATCCTCAAAGGCAGGGACCCAATATACACTTGGCTCTAGATGAGGACAATGCAGGCTCACGGAGAGTGACCAACATGCTGTAATCCAAACTCACCTTAAAAGAGCGTCCACCTTCACAAGGTATAGGCATCTAGATGAACTAATGTGTGACCTTGGATGAGTCCCACTCTTTCTCTGGGCCTCCTTTCCCTGTTTTAAGAAGGGGTTGGTCTAGATCACCCCCCCACCCAGTTATTTCCTGCTGTGAAGTCCATGATCACTCTTCACCACACACATCTCCAAGTGCTAATAAGCAGCAAAAAGATGAGCTCTCTGAACTCCGAGAGAGACAAGAAAAGGCAGTACTGCTGACCACAGCAGACAGGGCCAGCGACCCAGGCCAGGAGCTCCTGGGTTCCGGTCTCTTTCTACCTTCTCTCTTCTAACCACATTGTTGCCTTGAACTAACTGCCTCTCCTTTTCCTACCTCTGCATCTCCAGAGCTAAAAAGCCATCAGAGTGGCTGTGCTGGGCAGCTGCAAGGTACTTCTCTTTCTAAATTCTAAGCCAGTCCTCATTAAAGGGTTATGGTACTCCCCAACTCTTCTAGTCAAAACCTAATTGGGGCTGGAAGGGGACAGGGAGGGGCAGGAGAGCAGAGGAAGATTAAGTAGCAGACTGGCAAGCGGAGGACACTTACTCACCACATAGGTATGTGAGGACATCCTGGCAGCACCGAACCCTCCAATCAAATCAAATCTAACCAAAATCAAATTCCCTTCTCACAGTCTACACACTGTTGATCACTCAGCCATGTGCCCCAAACCCTGGAGCCTAACACAAGAGGGACTGAAGAATAAGTCCTTGACCTTCTGGCAAGGACCTTTCCTCTACAAAGCTCAAAGGAGTGTGAAAGTCTATTATCAGTAGGCGAAGACTGAAGCTTAGCATGGACCAAAAGTATAATGTGGCTGTAAGAATAATTAAAATAATGTGGGCCTTTCAACAGAAGCAAGTGAAAGAGGTAATAAACTTGCTGCAGTTAATACTGGTAAGAACATACTCAAATAGTACCACACTTTACAAGGTCTACTGCACAGAGAAGATAAATATGAGAGTGTGGGTCTGGAAACCCTGCCGTATACAAAACTGTAAAGTAATTAGATGTTTAGGCTGAGGGATAGATTCCTTAGAGAAAGCAGGGTCTCAAATATTTGAGAAGAGGAAGAAAAGAAAGCAAGCCGAAGGAGGGGGGGGCACCTGGGTGGCTTGGTCGGTTGGTTAAGCATCTGCCTTCAGCTCAGGCCATGATTTCATGGGTCCTGAGATCAAGCCCCACATTGGGCTCCCTGCTCCCATAGGAGCAGTCTGCTTCTCCCTCTCCCTGACAACCCCCCGCCCCCACACGTGCTATTGCTCTTACTCTCAAATGAATAAATAAAAAGACTTAAAAAAAAAAAAAAAGGGCAGCCAAAGGAGGAAAGAAGCTTATTTCTCGTTTCTCCAAGGGGAAGTTATCAGATGGCATAATTGGGTTTGAAATATGAAGGAATACCCTAAGAGTTTTGGCAAGAAACATATGAGGCTGGATAATGGAGGGTAAGCTCCTAAACAAGAGGCTGGCTTCACATCCCCATCACCAGGAGGCTCCAGGTGACCTTGCAAAACCTTCCAACTCGAGACAACATCTGTGGTGGAGAAGCACCCAACAGTAGATGACACTCAGTGAGGCTCTAGTAAATGAACAAGTGCAGGGCCTTCTGATTTTTGTACCGAAAGCCACTAGGGATGTACATCTGTTTCTATTCGGTACCGTCTTCTTCCCCAAATTGAGAGGTGAGGTCTTCCCTCTACTGTTAGGGGACAGAAATACATCCACAGACTCCACCCATCTTCAAAGTAGAAACGCCTTTTGACCTTAGCCCAAATTCCTACCCGCAGCAGTGATCTCCTCTGCAGCTTCTCCAAAGAGAAGAAAAAGAAACCAATCGAACTTTTCCATTAGCCTCCAAAATGATGAATCAATATTCTTAAGTAATAGGGCAGATAGCCAAATCCTTCTCCCAAGGGAGGTTGACAAAATTAGACTCTCAATCCACGGAGGTCCTGTTCCTGCGTATCACACCGTGGGTCTCTGAGCCACCTAAGGTATCAAAAGCCCCACCAAGAACAGAAATAGTGCTGTGAAGCTTCCTGGAAATCTTGTAAAATATGCTCAAGTGGGAGTGAGTGGATGCTAGGAAAAGTCTGCCCACTGCTGCGTTCCCTGTATGCTGACATTTGTAAATCAAGATGGAAAATATCCATGAGACATGCCCTGGAGGACTGGCTTGTTTCCTTCTAAATAATCTAGCATTTGACTCACCAAAAACCCTTGTATCAGGATCTATAAAATACCACTGCCTGGGTGTATAGAGGCATCGGAACCCTCTATTCACCCCCATGGCCTTTTGTCTGAGGATTTTACAGCACACCCTGGGGGCAGGTAGAAGAAGAGTTGAGTCCTCCCAGGTTGGGTGTCTCTCTCCCAACCTCCTCAACCTCATGCCATGTCCGAAAGCAGCTGGATCAATCTGACTCCTGAATGCAAAGAGAAATGACAGAGCACGGGAAGAAAAAGCAGCCATGGAGATGGATACTAGACGTGGAAAACTTGAGTCCAACAGGATCATTTTCAGAAAAGTGGTGGTTGAGCAAAACCAAAAAGTTATAATAAAAACTTGTTTGCATGCTAAACCCCAGTGCCCATTTTGGCTCACTGGTACTCCTGAGGGTAACGCCTCCCACGTAGCCTTGGTCACACACCACCACCCCCTCCCCACCCCCGCCGAGCCACACGGGCCCTTCTGTCCATTCTTCTTCCTTGAGGTCAGAAAGGCTGTACAGAAGGTTCGATTTAACTCAGGGGATTGAGTTGGGTGTGCACAGTAATTAGAATACCTTGTATTTATGTCTGGCTATTTCTGGCCTGCAGCTTGTTTTCCCTTCCGATTCCCTCTGAAGAGGTCAGCCAGCCTTATAGATGTGGCTTCTGGCCTTCTTAGGACAGCATTCCACTGCGCATCAACATCACCTCGCCTAGAGGTGGAAGCCAGGCAGGGATTTTTCTCCTCACTCCATAGGCCAAGAGCCGGGCAGGGCAAATGGCAGGGCCGCCCTCAGAGCAAGTCAAGCAGATGCACCTGAGAATTGCCAGTCATTTGCTGAAGCACACGAGGCCAGCTTAGCAAGGGCACCTTGCCACTAAAAGACTATTCGCATCACGATTGCCAACCTGGATGACCAGTTTTACAACAACAATAACAACAAAAAGAGGGGGTATCTGGATGGCACAGTCGGTTAAGCATCAGACTCTTGATTTTGGCTTAGGTCATGATCTCAGGGTTGTGAGATCAAGCCCCTCGTCGGACTTCACATCAGCACAGACTCTATGTAAGATTCTCTTTCCCTCTCCCTCTGCCCTTCCTCCCACACACACTCTCTCTCTCTCCTTCTTTCTCTCAAATAAATAAATCTTTAAAAAAAATAAGAAGATTTCACAAACACGGATATAGTGCTACTGACGTGCTAATTCTCTTGGAAGAGCTTTATAAACATCAACTCTGTTCATCCTTGTAACCATCCTATAGAGCAGGTGCTAAGTTATCCCTATTTTACAGGTAAGAAAACTGAGGCACCGAGAGGTTGACACGCTTACCCAAGATCATAGAGACAGTAGCTGGTGGGGCCAGGATTCAAACCCAGGGGCCTGGCTCCAGGATATCTGCTCCTAACCACAAAGGAGAGGCTCCCTTGCTCAAATTCATGAGCCCCGTGCATGCAGTGTGATTCAGTTTGTCCCCACATGATCCTGATGGCCAGTCAGGTTTGGCGATTATTACGTTAGTGGCTCTCAGACAACCGTGTCCCTGTTGATATCCAGTCCTAGACCCCAAAAGTTCTGGAACTGGAACCCAGAATGTGTAGTTTCAACAAGCACCTAAAATGGTTCTAGTGCAGGTGGCTCACAAAAGGCACTAGGAGAAAAGCAGTCCTATCACCTCACCCCACTCACCTGGGACAAGTAAACAACTCCCTGGGGCACCTCGCTGGGCCGCATAGACCATTCATCCCCGGCTGGATGGCTGCCCTGGGGGAGGGGGAGGGCTGTTCGGTCCTTCTGACAGTGGAGAGGGCAGGAGGGTGGGGACCAAAGACAGCCCACCGTCCCCCCACATTTGACAGGCTACCCATCGGAGGGGGACACACGGTTGGTAACGGGAAAAGGAAAAAAAAAAAAAAAAAAAGACTGGGCGGTCTGGGCCCCCATCTCCCGTTGCCAGAACAATGGCCTCTTCAAATCCCTGGCATCTGAACTGGCAGGCGGCCACCAGGAAAGAAAAGAGCTCGCTGTCCCTTTAAGGACGCCCTCTCTCCACAAAGGTCAGAAATGCCAGCTCAGCCTGCCCAGCGGCTGCCGTTGGGCCACTTTGGTGCCCCAGGGCCCAGGGCCACGCTCCCCCTTCCAGCCGGTTCTCTGGGCACCTGCTGTCTTTGGAAAAAGGCAGAGCACCTGGGCCACAGCTGCTGCTCCCAACCAGGCTCTGCGATCCATCGGGCAGGAGCTGCTGCTTGGAAGAAACCCAAGACCTCGTGTTCCTTCTCCAAATCATTCCCCCGGGAGAGTTGGTCCCAAGAAAGTGGGGCTTGGGACCCAAGGTCGGAGCCAGGAACTGCAGGAGGAGGGATGGGGTCAAAAAGAAAACTGACCGAGGAATGGACGCTCCAAGAGCAACATGGTATTTCATCCAGAAGGGCAAAAGGCTGACGGATGAACGATCCAGAAATCACAAAGAGATGGGGGTAGGGGGTGGAGGGTGGGGGGACCGGGGAGAGGCCGGGCAGGAAAGCAGGGCAGGGGTAGGGCGAGGGCCTTCCTCCTACAGATGGGGTTCGAGTGCCGCCACGTTATGTAACCCGGGCGCCTTCCCTAATTTCCCTGTTTCTCTGAAATTTGGCATATACTGAACAGTACAGAAATATTAGAAACTAATAGTGTTTGTTATTAGGGTACTTGGCCACCCCGTGTGGGTCTCACAGGCAGCTCAGGGAGTCACAGCACGTGCTCAAGAAGCCTCAATCCTAGACCACACCACCGGTTCTACGAAGTCATCTTGCAAACATATGCGGTGAGGAAGAGAGGCACTCGCTCAGCGAACTGCATGTGTTAGGACAAATCATGATTCTCCCGGAAAAACAACTCAATCTATTCATGATATAAAGCAGGGGTCGGCAAACTTTTTCTGTAAAGAGCCAGAGAGCAAATATATTATTAGGCTTTGCAGACCGTAGAGTCTGCACTAAGTACTGAACTCATTTCTATAGGATTAAAGCAGCCGTGGACATTAAAGGAAAGAAGGTGGCTGTGTCCCAATAAAACTATTTACAGGGGCGCCTGGGTGGCTCGGTCGGCTAAGCATCCAACGATTGGTTTTGGTTCAGGTCATGATCTCGGGGTCGTGAGATCAAGCTCCAGGTTGGACTCTACGCAAAGCCTCGGCTCTGCTTGTGCCTCTCCCTTTGCTCCTCCCCCTGCTCACGCCCTTTCTCTCAAATAAGTGAATAAAATCTTTTAAAAAATAACTATTTATAAAAAGAAGCAGCAGGCTGATGGATAGCATTAGTGGAGGAAATGGTGCAATCCTTGTGGGAGACTGGAATAAAGGATATGGAGGCAGAAACCTATTTCTTGCTCTTCTGCCCTGGGACTGTGAGTATTGTACCCATTTCTTTGATTTCCAGGAAAGGTTTCTGGCTCACACCAGGCCACTGCAATGACCCCTGCTGCTTTCTTCAGCATCCTTGTCCAGAGTTTGCTCGGCATCTCTCTGCCCTTCTAAGCCTTCTATTTCTTGTTCTTCTGCACCTCTCTCCCTTGAGATTGGAAGCTCAGAAGGGGCAGGATCTCATTCCTCAGCAAAACCAGTGAGGTACTGACCGAGTGGCCACCCCTCACAGTGTCCTTCTCAGAGTCCCTCACGGCAAAAATGTTCACCACCACCCCCCAACCCAGCTTCCCAGGCCGCAGCGACTCAGTCCTTGAAATCTGTCCATCCCCCTATGCATCTCAGGGAAGCAATGCATATTTTTCACTCCTTCACTGATTCATTTAAATGGGAGAGTGCCTACTGCGTGTGGGTAAACCTTAGAAAACACCAGCTTCACCTCCCCTGAGTGGTGCTGGAGAGAGTCTGACTCTGCTCTCAGAAGGCCACCCTCGTGTTCGCTTTCCTGCTCCCTGCTGTCTTTCTACCTCAGAGCCCGAGCACTTCAAAAATAACTTTCTCAACTGTACTAACAACTTTTACCATGACAATTTCTAACTGGCACTAAAAGCAGGGAGGATAAGAAAAGCTGAGAATGAGGAAACAGACCAAAAGCAAAGGAGGTGGAAAGAAAAGCACAAAAAAAAAAAAAAAAATCACTATTTCAAATTTTTAAAAAATGCTGCTTGCTTCCATCATTTTTTTTAAGATTTTATTTATTTATTTGACAGAGAGAGAGAGAGAGAGAGAGAGAGAGAGAGAGAAAATTAGCAGATAGAGATAAAGAAGCAGGCTCCCCATTGAGCAGGGAGCAGGACTCGATCCTAGGACTCTGAGATCATGACCTGAGCCAAAGGCAGACACTTAACCAACTGAACCATCCAGTGCCCCTGCTTCCATCATTCTATCTGCATTGAACGACCCCCTTTCACAAATCCCTCCTAATATGGTCCTAACCTTCCTTCAAAGCTCTGCTCCCAAAGCACCTTCCCCAAGGAGACTTCCCTGATAAACTCCCCCAAATCTACAGCATCCCCTGGAATTCTCTAACATTGGTTCACTCTTATGTACCTAATGCCTGGTGTTGGACAGCCTGTGGCCTCTGTCCTAACCGTTATAATGCCACCTGCTCAAAACCCACGTGACAACTTTTCCTTCCCCCACATTTACCATAGCACACCGTACTTGGCCAGCGCTCTCCCGACATGGGTGCTCGGCCAAGGCTCTCCTTTGATGGAAGCACTGCTGCTATCTCACGATATCCTCAATGACCTGTTAACACTGTTCACACCACCATTCATTCAGTCATTCACTCATTCATTCATTCATTCTTTCATTCAACAAAACACACGTGGAGTGTTCATATGCTCAGCAGCATGCCGGAGACTGCCATATATCTCATATGCAAATTCATTTAATCCTCAGATCAGCCTCCTATTAACATGTAACTGGCACACAACAACAGAGGTGATTTCAGGAGGGATTATGGCAAATGTGCATGACTGCTGGCAAGTGGCCGACTCTCACACTCTAGAAGAGAAGGACTCATCTACCTGGTGCTCTGATGCCAGGAGAATGGACAGGACCTACCACATTCCCTTCTAGGCCTATGACTTGTAATTTAGTCATCTGGATTTTATAAAAATAGATACAATTTTGTATCAAAACGGACCAATGCATTAAATTTAAAAAATCCAAATCCCAGAAGGCCTTGAAGAAAGCAGAGGTGAATGCGTATAGGATTATGGTTGGGAGGGACTTTCTATGAATGAATGCCAAACACAGAAACCATGGAGGACAAGAGTGATTAACTGGATCACATTCAAACACACACACACTTCTATGTGCTGAAAACAGCCTGAAGTTAAAAGGCCCACGAATCCTGTGAAAACACTTCTAACATGCATGACTAAGGGTTAATAACCTTATTATCCTGAACAATGAACAACAAACACCTCAACAGGAAGGCGGGCAGAGAACAAAAAAGGCATTTCACAGGAGAAATACAAATGGGTAATAAGGAAATTAAAAGCATGTCACCAACGATCAAAGAGATGCAAATGAACGCGAAGCAGAGATACCACTTGTGGAGTATCAGATTGGCAAAGGCTAAAGAGAATGGTAATGCCAAGGCAGGCAAGGACAAGGAAAAGAAAAACCGCTTCTAACCCGCTGGTGGGTGTGTAAATGGCAACAACCTTTCCAAAGGGCAACTTGGCACTCTGCGTTAAAAGCCGTTGACCTAGAAATCTGGCTTCTAAGGATTTATCTGAAGAATGTTATTAGTACAGTATTATTTTCAATCTTGAAGAATCAGAAATAATCTAAGTGTCAAACATGAGGAGAACGGACAAATACTTAACATCTTTGCAATACCTACCCCTCCAACCTAATTACAGAAATCAGGTATGTAGTATAATGGAGAGAACAGGTGCTGTTAATTAAAGGATTTCAGAACAATGTACAGAATGAGTTAGTTTCATCTTTATCTTTCTATGTAGAGTATACACAGAAAAAAAAAAAAAAAACAGGTCAGAGAATATAAACCAAAATGTTAGTAGTGATGATCACTGAGGGCTGGTATTATGACTTTTTTGACTTTATATTTTCTGTTTTCTCTATAATATCCAGAGACAGAGACAAGGGGTGCTGCAGAACAAAACAAAAAACAAAAACAAAAACCCCAAAAAACAAAAACAAAAAACCCAAAAACAAATATTCAAGTTAAAACTGCGATAATTATTTTCCTGAAAAACAATTTAAGATTTTATCTATTCATTCATAAGACACAGAGAGGAAGAGGGGGCAGAGGGAGAGGGAGAAGCAGGCGCCTCGCTGAGCAGGAACATGGGGCTTGATCTCAGGGCACCGGGATCGTGACCTGAGCCAAAGGCAGAGGTTTAACCAACTGAGCCACCCAGGCAACCCTGTTCTTCATTTTTTTTTTTTTTTGTGGAAAAAATACTTTAATTCTGATTTTTCAGAACAGAAGAAGTCTGTAAAAGGACTCTGAAAGGCAAAAAAGGACTATACAAATCCAAGAGGGCAATTATCCAGCAAATATTTTTTGAGCATCAACTATGTGTTAATCCTTGTAGAAAGTACCAGAAAATAAAAATTGGAATGACTCAATTCTCAGAAAAGGTCTAAGATGTTATAAAAGATAGAATGACATTTAATCCAAGGCCAAAATTATGAGGATGCAGGCAAAGTGCACAGAGAAGGGGAAATGACTAGTTAATTCCTATTTGGGGATGAGATAAATCTGAGATTGGCTTCTCCAACAAGGTGAGAGTAAAGATAATTCTGAAGGATAAATGGATTTCCATACCCACAGATGGGAGAAGCAGAAGCCAAGGGGCAGCATAACCAAAGACTGCAGTGACATGAAAAGGTTTGTGTGTGACATGTTCTACAAAGGGAAAATGTGGGGATGCCTCAGTGGTTCAGCATCTGCCTTTGGCTCAGGGTTAGATCTGGGGTCCCGGGATCGAGTCCCACATCGGCTCCCTGCAGGGAGCCTGCTTCTCCCTCTGCCTATGTCTCTGCCTCTCTGTCTCCCATGACTAACTAAAATCTTAAAAAAAAAAAAAAAAAAAAAAAAAAGCCCAAAGGGAAAGTGTGTCAGGATGGCGGGGACAGAAGAGCCTGTGAAAATTTGGAGCAAGGATGAAGCTGGACACTCATGACAGAGCCAGAATGGGAAGGCCTTGAGTGCCATGCCAGGGTGTCACCTGGATTTTTAAAAGTTACTAGAAGCCAAGTTCAGTTTTTGAAGAAGGGCTGGAAATCTAACCTGTAGACAGCTGAATGATCAATGGACTCAAAATGTTCTGAGAAGAGATGAGGTTATTCAGCCATAAAAAGGAATAAAGCACTGATACATACTAGGACTTAAACCAATCTTGAAAACATTATACCAAGGGAAAGAAGCCAGTCACAGAAAGTCCACATAGATCTAGGATTCCTTTCTTGAAGTGCAGAACAGGGGAATCTACAAAGACAGATTAGTAGTTGCCTAGGGCTGAGCTGGGAGGGGCAGGAGTGGGGGGTGTGGGAAGGGGTAGTGGGGGGGGGGAGCTTGGCTAAAATGTACAGATGAGGTTTCTTTCTGAGATAATGAAATTGTTCTAAAATTGACTATGATGGGGCACCTGGGTGGCTCAGTGATTGAGCATCTGCCTTTGGCTCAGGTCGTGATCCCTGGGTCCCGGGCTCGAGTTCCGCATTGGGCTCCCCACTGAGAGCCTGCTTCTCCCTCTGCCTGTGTGTGTCTCTGCCTCTCTCTGTGTGTCTCTCATGAATAAATAAATTAAATCCTTAAAAAAAAATGGACTATGGTGATGGTTGCACATATTGTGAAGATACTAAAAACCAACTGAATTGTATAATTTAAATGAGTTAATTGTGTGGTATGTGAATGATATGCTTTATTTTTTTAAAAGATTTTATTTACTTATTTGAGAGAGAGAGAGAGAACAAGTGGGGGAAGGGAGAGGGGGAGAAGCAAACAGATTCTCCACTGAGCAGGAACTCCTCACAAAAGTACAAATTGACTTTCCTTGTTTACATCAAAGAAGGCAAGAACACCTGCTCATGAAATCAGAGGGTTAAAAAAAAAGTCATCTGAACAAGCCAGCGTCAGCAGAGGCTAAATAAATAAATAAATTTTTAAAAGGTACATTTTAGACCAAAAAGATAGCTTTAAAAAAAAATGGTAATAATGTGCAGAGCCAAGCAGGGCAGATCAACTTCCAAAGCTCAAAGGTCAGAGTTCCCAAAATTTGCATCCTCAGGTGTGTGCACCTGAGCCTCAGGAAAACAAAGGGTTTTTGCATGTCTTGTCATAGTGCCCCTGGATATAAACTCTGACCATTCGGCAAGGCATAAAAAGTTGAGGTCGCCGCAGGGAAGCTATTATGAAACAGTAAGGCTCCCAGTCTCGGGAGAATGGGTCCAAAAAAAGATCTTAACTGGAAGATAAATCTATTTGCACTACAGCAGGAGAGAAATGTGAGTCCCTGCGTGGAAGTTTCCTACAATGTGCGGCACTGGTGAGACCCTACAGAGAAGAGAGTCCAGGTCTGGCTCCCCATTCCCCCTACTACTTGAGGCAAGCCCACCCCCACCTCCCATATCCCACCCCCCACCCCAAGGCAAGGACTCGTTCCTCCCCATCTTCGTGTCCCTACCACCAGCCAAGTGGGTGCTCCAGAAATGTTCAAGTAAATAAATGAATAAATGATTAAAAAAAACAAAACAAAACAAAGGACAGAAAGAATCCAGTGGGAACTTGAGAAGAATATGAAAGGGTCCTGCAGTCCATGGGGATCCAGAAGAGAGAAAATCTGCTGCTCTAACTCAACTGTCATCTTAGAGACGAGGGCCCCGGCGCCTGGCTGAAGGTCACTCGGTGAGGGGGAGGACACGTTCCAGCCTCCAGTTAAGTGACCGAGTGACCAGACCTGCAGGGGGCTGAAGACAGTAGACTTCCAGCAACAAGACTAAAATACATGATCTGGGAGTCCAACTGAGTGACGGTGGCCTAAGACGCTCCTTCCTGGTTACTCCGGGAAAGATAACCATCAGAGTTCTCTGTGTCCATCTAGGGCATGAGTTACAATTGTGGATTTTAAGTAGGTAAAGAGCAAGGCTATGACCCTCCTCCCTCTTTGAACAATATCAAACACAAGACAATGAAAATTTTAATAGTAGCGTAACCGGTCTCAGGTGGTTGCACTGTGCAGAGTACTCCCCCAGGGTGTGTTCAGGGGATTCAGCTCGACGACTCCCCCCACTCCTTACAACAGCCCTCAAAGGCAGCTGTGAGGAGCCCCATTTTACTGATAAGAAAATCAAGGCTTGGCGGGGTAGGTAACTCACCCAGAGTCATGGTCTAGAAAGGAGCAGGACCCACAGGCACCTGTCCCTTAGGGTCTCCCACAAGCTCAAGGGGAGGAGGTGCCCCATGTGCTGGACCAGCCATCCATGTCAGTGTTGGAACAAAGGCGCTGCCCCAGAGGCATAACCTACCCCCTCCAGGGGGAGGAGTCCTTGGCCTAGACTCAGGAACCCAGTCGGTGCTCTGTTCCCAAGATTTGCATTTTCTGGGCCTATCCTCCAAGCCTTTGAATGTTTTCATAAATCTTGTAAAACAAACACACTAAAATGGCTTGCAACTACTTAGGTGCTGTTATAATGCTAAACTGGATGGTGAACAATGTTTAATCCTCTTCTAAGCTATACAGATACATTATACACTTTGTTTTGGATGCAGGATACATTTCACACATTTTTAGGGTTTTTTGTTTGTTTGTTTGTTTGTTTGTTTGTTTGTTTTAAATAAACCCTGAGCCAGCCCCAAAGTGAAGCCACCAGACCAGCCAATGACTAGGGTCAGGGCTCTCAGCATGGGGGCGGGGGGATACACTGCAAAACTATTCTCCTATCTGACCACCTGATACAGAGAGCACCACCCCCCAGAAAGCCTGCCCCACCTCCACAGCGGCAAACCCTTCCTGAATTGTTAAGTATAAAGCTCCAAATTTCTACCAAATAAACACTCTTTTTCTCACTAAGTCAAGAACTAGAGTGTAGAGGCTGAGAGCACAGGCTTTAGAGCCATTTTCAGCTCTATCCCAGTTCTGCCACTAACCTGGGGGTCCAGGGCATGTTACCTAAACCTCTTTGAGACTCAGTTTCCTTACCTGTAAGATGGGATAAATACCACGGTTACTGACGAGTTCCGCGAGGGCTACATGAGCTCAGGCAGGCAGACAGGCGGGCAGGCACGTAGTAACGTTGTTATCATTCGCAACTCTACTCTTGCCTGCTCCCAAACTCGGCCCTTAATGCTTCAGTTCTCTGCCCCAGAACATCCTGGCCACCAGGCTGGGAAATGCATCTCCACCCTCTTTGGCCATCCTGAGCTGGAGGGCTTTCCCAGCTGACTGCAGCAAGCCCACGCACCCCTGCCTCACCTGTGCGACTGTCCGGACGTGAAACGTGTCTTCCCATTTGAACTACCCCAGCGTCCTCACGCACCCCCCAGTTCTGATCAGGCCATGCAGCTCTCTCTGCCTTCCACCAGGGCCTTGCTTTGGTTTCTACAGTCTAGCTTTTGCTTCTCCCCTGCCCCCCCGCCCCCATAAACTCTCTTGAAATCTCGGTGGCCTCCATCCTTCAAGGACCAACCCGCATCCCACCTCCTTCATTCAAGCCTCCAACTGCTCTGCTCTCTTCTTCTCTGTTCTTGCACATCTTTGTAGCTGTAATTCATATTCAAATAATTCATATTCATCAAATATGAATTAAATATTTATAAATTTATAAATTTATAAATTACCTTGACAAATCCCTCTAACTTTTCATGGGTGTTCATCTTCTCTCTTCTCATGGGCAAAGACCTCTTTCAATTGCTTTACAACCACGTGGTTTGAAAGCATGAACTCCGAAGTCAGACTGCCAGCTCAAACACTGGGGCTGTGTGACCTTGGTCCTGATTACTTAAGCTCTCTGTGCTTCAGTTTACTAATTGATTTTATCAAAAAACTGCTATGCGTTAATGTACAGAAAATATTTAAAATATATGTAATACAGTAAGCTGTCATGTAAGTATTAGCTACGACTAGGGATCTCCTTATCCTGGGGATCACTATTACAGTGCTTAGAAGGAGATGAAATATCCAGTAAAAAAACATCACTTTGTTGCATTTGAGAGGCATCTTTATCTAAACTAGGGGGAAGGAAACTCTGTCTAGGGCTAGACAATAAATATTTTATCTTTGTGGGCCAGAGGTCTCTGTCACAACTGCTCAGCTCTGACACTGAACCATGACAGCAACCACAGGCAATCCCATACAGAAACAAGTGTGGCCGGGGACCAATAAAACTTTATTTGTGGACACTGAAGCCTTAATTCCGTACAACTTTCACATGTCCTGACCTATTCCTCTTCCTCATGATTTTCCCCGACTGTTTAAAAATGTAAAAACAACACATGAAACATACTTATTAGCTTGGAAAGCTGTATAAAACAAAAACAGGCAGGAAGCTGAACTGGGCCCATGGTGAGCCCGGGTCTAAGGGGACGTGACATCTCTCGTGACATCTCAGATCAAGGTCTTTATCCTCCAGGCAGTAAGAAAACTTATTGAGTTTTAGAAAGGGTGGTGAGCCCGTGGCCATGCTTCCCTAAAGGTAGCAATGGTCACCATGACAGGTACTCAACAAGACTCGAGGTTCTCCTCTCCTCTGCCCTGCAGAAGCCTCCTGTTCCCCAGTCTTCCTGTGGTCAGGCAGGGCCATGTGACTAGTCCTGGCTCCTACTGGCTTCCAAGGAGAAGCACGGAAGGGCCAGGCTCTCCTGCCCTCTGCAGTGACCGTGCAGGAGGCGCCAGGAGACTCTACAGCCTACATCACTGAGCCTCACGGAGGACAGCCTCCCTGGAGTCTTTTCCAGAGCCTGGGAGGGATGTGTAGTGCTCAAGAGCTAACTTACAATGAGTTCAGCTACCAAGTTGGGGGCGGGAGGGCGAGAGCAGTTGCTATCATAGCATAACCTAGCCTCTCCAGTCTAACTCAACGTCTTTCTGCAAATATAAACCAAGGAACAGTGTTAAGGATTAAGTACTCATAAAAACATCTGGCGATAGCTAGTTTACCTATCCTTTCACCTTAAGTCATTTAGGAAACAAACATCCAGCCTTCTGGACAAGGGAATAGAGGCCTTATTCTCCGCATTTTATCATGAGAAGCCTTAAATCATCTCTTCCAGCAATAAAATTCAATGGCAAGAAGTCTCAAAATGGCCAGGAGGAAGGGTTTCTAGCCAAGTGCAGTAGTGCCCCTTATTTGCGGGGGAGCCATTCAAAGACCCTCAGTGGACAGCTGAAACCATAGGTAGTACCAAACCCTATCTATATTATCCCTTTTCCTATACATGCACACCTATGATAAAGTTTAATTAATAAATTCGGCACAGTAAGAGATATGTAATATTAAGAAATAGAACAATTATACTGTCAGAAAAGTTGTGTGAATGGGGTCTTTCTCTCTGTGTGTCAAAATATCCTATTTTACTGTACTCCCCCTTCCCATGATGATGTGAGATGATACAATGTCTATGTGATGAGATGAGGGGAACTGGATGATAGAGGCATCATGGTGTAAGCGTTGGGCTACTGTTGACCCTCTGAGGATACGTCAGAAGGAGGATCACTTGCCTCCAGACCACGGTTGGCCGTGGGTAACTGAAACCTCAGAAAGCAAAACCATGGATCAGGGTGAGGGGACTGCCGTACTTATAATCTGATTTGTTTTGACGCAATCTCTGCCAGCCATCTCACACTCTAATACAGTAAACTTCTTTCTTCTTAATAACGATGGTGACAAAAACAATAACAAGAAAAATCACAGTTCCTGACGCTTATTTCAAGCCAGGTCCAGCTCCCAAAGCAGAAGCCTGGATATGAGGTAGGAAAAGTCTGTCCTTTAAAAAAAAAAAAAAAAAATCTGTAAAGCCAGAAGATCTGGTCACTGCCCTGAGCTGTCCTGATCACTCATGGGATTTCAACGCTTAGATGACCAGCACTCGGTGCCCTGGATTCAACAGACCATGGGCAAACTCCAATGCCCATCCCACCAAATAATAAAGTCAGTTTTGCGCTGTTAGCAAGAGGGTGTGCCCGCTGGGGGATGTTTGTAAATGAGCATTTAATACTCTCAAATGAAGGTTTGTTGTTGTATTTTTTTTAGTGTTTCCTGCTGACTAAAAAGTACACCACCAGTCCCCATTACAAGCAGCCACTCTCTAAGGACCTTGGCCTTTTTCTCAACTATTGGTGAAAAGGAAGCTGAGAACCCAATTAATCTGCCCAGCACTGTCATTTAATCCCACTTTCGAAACAGCCACCACTCAAGGCCAACAGAAGTCACCTACCAAGGCCACACAGCAGGTAAGGAGGTGGTTACACGGTTCAGATTCAGGAGCCAGCTCTCCAGACTCTCAAGTTGAGGAACCCCAACCTTCCCTGCAGCTCACCTTCTAGAAGCATGTGAATAAATGGGAAGCCTGGCTCTAAAGGTCATCTCCAGGTCTTCCTCCTCCTCCTCCTCTAGAGAAAATTTCTCATGAAAAAACCTTGAACGATAAATGTACGACCTGATCTTGACACTCCAGAGTCAGAAAAGCCAAGTTTCTGCCAGATGTCTAACTCAAATCCCCTCTTGCAACTTCACCTATTCCTTCTTTCATGGGCTTTAAACTGAAGAAGGAACAGTGTTCCATTTGGTCACAGATTTGAAGGGGGAGGAAAAGCATACGAGACAATTGACCTTTGGTGTCTAATGAAATATGGCTGACCACAAATCTCCATGAAACGTGGAGGAATGCAAACATGAATTTCTGTCCCAGCTACCTGGTGAGGACGTTAAGTGAGCGGGTTCCTTTACACAGCACTCATATTCTTAAATAGATAGTGTGAAAGTAGCACGAATGCTCACTCACCCACTTAAAAACACAAAGAGAAGCTCAAAATTCCTCTCCTCTGTGGACCAAGGCCTGGCCACCGAAATGCTTCCCCTTCAATGTTTCAAGAACTAGACTTGCTTCACTTTCTCAGGATCGGATTCTTGATGCACACTGACTTGCCTAGAGTCTGACAGAGACCCCCAGCTCTATGGAGCCTGCACCCACCAACCCCCACTGCGGTGAGGACCAGGAACACAAGGACAGAGAAATCAAAGGACAGATGTCACTCCAGCCTGCCAAGTCCTATGGGGGCCAAAGCAATGTGTACAGGGAGCAGCCCCATGAAACTGGAGATCTGCGTGGCATGTGAGGTTCTGAGGCCCCACGGGAATGAGGAATATCCTAACATCACCCCCCTACCCAGAAATAAATGAGAACTATGTAGAAGGAGGACTGAATTCTTCTTTCAATACATCATATGGGGGGCACCTGGGTGGCTCAGTGGTTGATGCCTTTGGCTCAGGGTGTGATCCCGGAGTCCTGGGATCGAGTCCTGCATCAGGCCTGCTTCTCCTTCTGCCTGTCTCTGCCTCTTTCCGTGGGTCTCTCATGAATAAATAAATAAAATCTTAAAAAAAAACCCATACGGCTTCCAAACTGCATGGGTTCCACAGCTCTGCTTTGGCACAGCCCTATGTGTTTGCCACGTACCACCTCCTCTCTCTTCCTCCTCCACTGCTGCCCTTACCTTGCACACCAAATGATCGGGAGACAGAATCCCAGAATCATCCTTCGAGAGAGTCTAAAGCCTCTCAGAAAGGGGAAGCTGAAGAGCAGGAGCATTTCTCTCACCATCCAGCCACTTGTCAATCACAGACACGCACCTTGATCAGCTTCATCCCAAAGCATCCCCTGTGATAACCTCCTAATGCCACGAGGTATGGTGTCAGTGCTGTACAAAGTATAGCTTCGACTCACCTGACACTGGTCAGCCTTCAACCCCACTCAAGTGCCAAATACTCCAGGAGGCATCTTTGCTACCCCAGCTGAAACGAATTCCAGCCTCCTCCGAATTTCTAGAGTGCTTGTTGTTAATGACAGGTCTCTGTCCCTCAGCATTTACTGACTGGTTTTGCAGAGTGTGCAAGTGTGTGTGGGAGTGTGAGTGAGTGTGTGTGTGTGTATGTGTGTGCGTGTGTGGGGTTGGGTCTCATTCTATCTGTGAAGCTACCGAACCATAGAAGTCAGAGGCAACGCCCTTCACATTTTTTTTAACCCCCACAATGCTTAAGCACAGGATCGCAAAAATAATCACTACTTGGTCAACCTTTGTAGACTGAAGGGATGGATGAATCGCGGATGTGTAGACCTTGCCCTTGCCCTCTGGGAAAGGAGATCTAACGCAGTCACAGCTTGCTGTCACCAAGGTAGTCGCACAACTGAAGTAACAAGTGAGAAGAGGGTGCCCTACCTTCTTCAGCACCTCGTTGCTTTTTTACCACTCTGTATCTCAGTTTCCCTAGCTCCCAAATGGAGACGCCAGACGCTTCATGGGGCTGTAGCAAAGATCAAGGTAATGCATTTCCTTACACTTTTAAAAGTCTAACTAAATAAATATAAAGCAAAGAGACCACGGAGCAGGGCAGGGGGCAGTATATGGTATTGTTATAGGCTGAGGAAAGTGTACTACAGAAGAGTAACCAAGAACAAGTGAATCACAAGGGAGAACTACCCACAAACCCAATGCCTATTGTACACCTGCTCTGTGTCTCAGTTTGCTTGCTCTGTAAAATGAGGATCTTAAGCACGAGGTCATGAGCACCATGGGACTTAACACCTGTAAAGCGCTTAAACTGGTCCTCGACGTGTGGCAAGCACTCAACAAATGTTAGTTGCCATTATTACTGTTATTATCAGCATTAATGTCATTGTTATTTTTTTTAATTAGGCTCCATGCCCAGCATGGAGCCCCCTGCAGGGTTCAAACTCAAGACCATGAGATCAAGACCAGAGCCAAGATCAAGAGTCCGACAATCAGCTGAGCCACCCAGGCGCCCCAGCATTATCATTTTTTTAAACCACCAACACATAGGTGTTCCAGAAATGCTTCTAGAAATGACTCAAACATTAGGAAATTCATTAATTCTATCCTCTTCCATAAGCAGATGATATTACTCAGAACCTGGTAGCCAATATATTTGATCACCTTGTTCCTACCAAGTCTCCCTGTTGACAGAGGAGAAGAGTACCCTGACATGGGATATGACCAAAGGGAGCTGCATTCAAGCCTAAACATTCCCAACACAGATGCAGGTCTGGCTCCTGGACCAAAATGGACCCATATATCTACACCTAATGAAATAGTGAATCATGGGCTCTAACGCTATCCAGGCAGACGTCAATGGCAAAACTTCCCCATCCTTGTAATATTTGATTTGGCTGGAAGGGACAAGGTTACCCCAATTACAGTTCCCAGCATAACCCTGTTCTTCTGTTGAAATGCACCAAGAGATCCTCAAGGCAGATTTTTAAAGGCACATATTTCTGCATGTGCCTCAGAGACCAACCCAGGCCGAGCCGAGAAACATTCAGTGTTAAAGTGATGTCTCATCATGAGACACAGCCAAGCACCCCTCAGCCCCAACCCAGGCGTACTGACGGTAGGGGCAGGGAAGGACGCTGAGTGATTTCCGACGATGAGCCCAGTGTCCCCACTCACCCAGCAGGACCTGCACCTTTCCTGGACGCCTCACCCAACTTACAGGCCCAGCTTGGCTCTGCTGAGGCATCAAGGGGCACCTCTGGGTGCTGACCCTGCCTGGAATCGCCAGCGACAACAGATTCTGCTAATAATGCTTTCCAGCCCAGAAGGAACACAGAACCCAGCTCCAAGAAAGAAGGGATGGTGCTGCGACTACCTCTACCTCCTTTTCTCAACCTCACAGGGGGACTTCTGGCATAAGAGCTAAACATCAGAAAGAGTGAAACCAAATCTTGAAGAGAAGACCTACAAGGCCAGGACTGGGGGGGGGGGGGGGGTGGTCACTGATGCTGACCACCCCTCGGGACCTCACAGGTTTTTTTTAAGAATTAAGCTCATGAGAATGAAGCTCTTCCCTTACCTTTCCCAAAGTGGCTTCTCAAAACCCACAAAAGGACCATCTTGCCTAAAAGAGGATGGCTGGGCTGGACTAAATCTGTTGGACTTTCACCTAGGGGAGGTGTTTCTGGAAAGCCAGATGCAACTCAGAGCCAGGCTAGGACTCCATGTATTCACTGGCTCAGTACCTACCCTGACTCTGGGAATGAACCTCCAATAATCCAGAGACATCACTTCCCAGAGTCCCACCACGGACTGCGGGGTGGATGGCTCCTGGCCCAAGGAAGGAGGGCAGGGCGCATCCCTGCAGGGAACTGGCCCAAACTCTCCTCCCACCCTCTGCTGTCCTCAAGGAGAGAAAGTGCCCTCCCCAGCCCCGAGAGCCTCCTTCCTCTGAGTCGCACACGCCACCCGCCACCCGGTAGGCAGTGCCAGATCCCTGCGATGACAAAGTTTCCCAGGCAAAATCTCCAGTTTCTCCACCAGATAAAAAAGCCAATTCACCCACCCACTTGATTCAAAGGAGAAACGGGAGAGGTGAGGGTTTTATTTTTAAAACGGGAGGTAAAAATACTCTGACGGCTTCTGTGGCTACCACACAGCTCTCTCACACGTCGAGCAAGAAGAGGCTGTAACATCCCAACATTAGGCCCCAGAAGAGGCACCTAGAGAGCCCCAAGGTGCGTGCCTGGGATGGGCACGGCGGTGGGCCATCCACGCTCCGTCGGACGCCAGGCATGCCAGAGGCTGGAACCTGGGCCTCATGACCTGGTCCTCGGAGAAGCCTCTAGGAGCTCAGAGGCTGCCTACCGGGACAAGGGTGCCGTGAGGAGCAGGGTGAGCAAGGCCCCCGGGGACGGCCGTTGGGCTGGGGAGGGTACCACTGCACCCACCGCCAGCCCCTTGCGACCCATAGGCCCTCGGCCCGAGGGACCCTTCTCAGCCAAGTTCCCTCGGTCTGCAGGCCCCTCAAAGTTGGAGACTCTTCCCAGCTGCACTTTGTCTCCATGACTCCCTCTCCCCACAACTTCCAGCAAACCCCTCCCCCAGGAAGATGCTGGCAGAAAATACTGCAGCAGTGCAGAAGCCAGGGAGAGCCAGAGAGGGCAAGGCAACTTTGCAGAGTGCGTGCCCCCTGCGGCCCCCGATGGGCCTCTGCGGGGACGGGCCTATGTGAAGGGGACCTCTTGAGGATGCCGAGGTGCTGGGGGTGGGGGGGGCTCGGAAGCGGCTGAAGAAAGATGACGAAGAGGAAGGTGCCTCGTCCGTCCCTCCTCTACTTACCAGGATAGCTTGAATCCTTTCATTAGTACAGGCACGATAATCCACTGACCGTGTCCTTAGCATCCCCGTGACAGCTCCGGAGGTCCCAGGACATATTTGAAAAGATGACGAAGTCCCCAAAGAACAGAATCCCATGTAATGTGACTTGAACACAGAGAGAGAAAGGAGACAGAGGGAGAGAGGGGGAGAGGGAGAGAGCGAGCAAGCGCCAGCCCGGAGAACCCCTGCGCGCCGGGCTCCGAGGCCGACGGCAGCTTCTGCAAATCCAGCCCGCGGCTGGAGCCGCCTGCCCGAGCCGCTGCCGCCGCTGCCAGCTTCTGATGGGGACGGGCGACGCTGGCAAGGCTGCAAAACAAGCCCGGAGTGGCTGTCACCAGGCAGGCCGGCAGCCGCCCGCCCACCCTCACCTCCCGCCGGCTCGGAGCAGCCTGGGGCAAGGGACCCAAGGAGAGCCCGGCAGGAGGGCAGGCACCGAGCAGAACCTGCACGTCTCTTCCCCCAGGCGGCGGCTCCCGCAGCTCCATATAATCTCCTCATCAATGCAGTACCCAAGCAAAGCACTGCCAGCCACTTCCGCCCATTTAAAGACACAGCACATGTTTTGTCCCGGGATGGGATGGAAAGTCAGGGAGAGGGGTGGGTGCGCAACCCGATGCCCTGGAGGGAAGAGGAGGGCAGGGGGAGCGGGAGACGGGCGCGCCCCTGGCATCCAGCAAAGGGTTTGAATGCCACGGGGGGGGGGGGGGGGGGGGGTGCTGACCACCCCCCACCCCAGGCCCTCTGCAAATCTGGGGCACCCAAAGCCCAGCACACTTGAAAGGCCTGGAGGAAAGGGGGGGTGGTTAGTGCCTGGGTGTCCAAAGGCCACCGTAAGTGGAATCCTCACCCTTTGCCCAGCAAGGCGGGGCGAGCTTGCTGTGAGATCCCTGAGATTCCCGGTCCTCTTCCCCTGCTGGGGAGAGAGCCTGGCCACCACTTCTGGAGCGCTCCATGAGGCAGCAACTTAGGGCAGCCCGGCAGCTGCCCTGGTCACCTGGGGCCCAGGAGCCCTGTAAGATGGCCACAAGGGCCTGGGCTTGGATCTCAATGATGTTTTATCACCAACAGGGATCTGAGAAGACTCAGGCCCAGCACAGCATCAAAGGGACGAGACACTGGGATTTTTCAACTCCAACTAGAACACATAATTCACTCTTAAAATCCTCCAAGCTGGGCCCGCCTGTACCAGCCCCAGCAACTTTCCTGGCTGTCATTCTTTGTTTTTTTTTCTTTTTTTTGGTCCTCCCCTAGATTATTGGACTATCTGGGTCAGTAATGCGGATGGGTGAGAACAAACAAAGAGGAGATTAATTATGAAATAGTAACCTTCAACTGAACCATATTAAGCCTTTACCCTGAAACTTGCCTCAAAGCAATCATCTATACAGACTTCCATACGTGTTCTGTACACCATCTAGACCTGACCCTCCAAGGTGATAATCTGAAGAAAAACTGGAGTGCAGGATCCCCACTGGTAAGACTCACTGTACTTGCAATGACTTATTACTTGCCTTGCTGACTTTAGATGATAAGTTCCATGAAGGCAGGCACTGTGTATCATGTTCAGGTCCATCTCCCCACTGACTTAGGAGGGCTTATATATAGTACAGGTACTATTAGCAAGTGGTTAATCAAAGTGGCCTAATTCGAACCTAAATAAAACACTGCAGTCTCCCTGCAGGGTCCAAAAGGTCCAACAGAAATGCTCTTTAAGGGATCCAGAGCTTTTAGAGACGTACTCCCAAAGCAGCCCAGGGCTACGGAATTTCCCTCTTTCCACAGCCCCCGGGGCTAGACAACACTGAAATGCTTTCAAGACTTTTGAACACATCTTTAGTTATGTACCTTCAGCAGCACGCTGTAGGGATGCAGAAGTTCTCTTTTACAACCTAGGTAATTCACTTGAAGAGCCTCCCGAGACCTGTGATGCCAGCCCCTTGACAAATGTCCTTAGAGCACTCTAGGTAGATGAGAATATTCTCATCCTGCCCCACTAACCTGCTCTGAGCACAGATAACACAGATGCAGGTTCTATACTGCATCAAAGTTTTCCAAGTTATTTCATTAGAGGCACATGATCATAATGTTAAAATTCTTCAGCTCTTACTCTTTATCTTTTTTTAAAAAAAAACTCCCTTGCAACTATTAATAAGAATGTATTGGGAACATGTTATGTCAGGCGTCATGCTAATAAGCACCTTACTTGCATTATCTCATTTAACTCTAAATGAGATCCATATTATGAAGTAGTGACTATCATGATTTTTCGGGTAATTGCTGCTGAGAACTCACAAGTGTAGCATCTAGATTTGCCCAATGCTCAACAGCCAACAAGCTGCAAGCTTGAAACTTGTATTCAGGCATGTTCAACCCCAAAACCCAGTCTCTTAAATCAGGATGTTGCTTATTATTAAAAAAAAAAAAAAAAAAGATCAGACAAGCTGATTTATAAGGGTTCACATGCTCCCAAGACAAAAAGAATCCAGGCAACAGGTTAAAAAAAAAAAAAAAAAAGACACTAAATCAAGTCAGCTGCTTCTACTACTCTTGCTGATGAGTTAGCTTGCTTAAGTACCAGTGTATGATGGAGGTATAAAGAACATGAAAGGAAAGCCTAGTTGGTTGGGAGGCAATTATCTACCTCAAATTCCCCTTGGCTCTTTTTTGTTTCTAAAACCAGGGCTTTTCACAGAGCCCTAGAACCCGGCTCCATTTTTGGGACCCATAAGAAAAATCTTAAAATTAGATTGAAATATGGCTTTAAAGCACCATGGGATTGCTATCTTACCTTGAAATAAAGAATAAGACCAAGCAAAATGAAGGGGCATTCATCATTCAGTGTATTTCCCTCTTTGATCTTCTCACAAAGGGCAGACTGTTTGGCACAGTTTGGAAGGTTTCCTGACCGGTAAGTCGTCAGCACTGACATAATTCTAGATTACTCTGGGGGTGAATGTGCAGATTAATGGTCAGGCAGGTGCTTTCAATTCTCCAGCTTCTGCCTGACTCTGCAACCTGGCTGCTCCTTGATGTCTGTGTTTCAGGGAGGGCAAGAATATTTTTAAAGATTTTATTTATTCATTTATTTAAGACAGAGAGAGTGCGAGCATGCAAGCACGGGGGGGGGGTGGGCAGTGGAGGGTAGTGGGAGAGGGACAAGCAGACTCAGCAGGGCCCAACATGGGGCTCGATCCCAGGACCCTGGGGTCATGACCTGAGCCACCCAGGCACCCCAAGGAAGGGCAAGAATTTTTAAGAAAAAACATAAGTCCAAAGACTTCTATTTCTGGCAATATGGCAGACTAGATATCCTGATGGGCTTTTCTGCTAAAAACAAGTAAAACTGCTGAATAAAATAAAACATTTAGAAAGAAAAAAAAAAAGAAAATTTTTTAAAAATGCTTGATGAGCTATCAAAGTAAGACCTACTTAGAGGCCACAAATTTAGTGAAAGCAGAAACCCAGAAAATTAAAGAGAGCCTAATGGGTATGTATTCTAGAGAAGATATCTATAGAACCTGCAAAATGAGGCCTTGATTTTCTGTACCTCACTGAACATGGTGGACAGAGACAACGCCACAGGCCCTCTGATGTGAGAAGGGAAAGGAGATCACCTCATAAAGTGGGGCCTGCTGGCTTACGCTCACCCAAAGAATGAGCCCGAAAGAAACCCCCACATGTTGCTGAGGAACTAAAAGACACACCTGTCTTCAACCTTGGCAGAGATGGAGGGAGAACAATCACCCCTGATAAATCATAATTACCAACTGATCCTCATACAGACAGCTGCCTGGGGATTTCCTCAACAATTCACACACGCACAAAAAACGTCCAGAGAAGAGAAGGCTGATGAACTCAACTACAGTAACACAACCTAGGAACATCTGCTCATCAAAACTGATCATAAAGAGGGAGAAAGGACAAGGCATTTCTGGGAGAAGATATTCGCAACAAATGTAACTGAAAAAGGAATTGCTCACAGAATTTATTAAAAAAAATTCTATGAATCAATAAGAAAAAGAAAAACAATTAGAAAAATAGACGAGGGATTTGAATAAGCACTTTCAGGAGAGGAAGTGATCAATAAATATATAAAAAGGCACTCAACCTCATTAGCACTCAGGAAAACGCAAGTCGAAAATGCCAATGAGATGCTATTTCATACCCATCTGATTGGCAAAAGTTAAAAAGTCTAATAATATAAAGGTTGGAAAGGAGCTTGGAGATATGTATAGTGATTCAGCTACCTTAAGCAAACCACTTGGTATCACATGGTATAGTTGAGGAACTGCATCTTCTAACACCTAATGGTTCTACTTGAGCAATTAAAGAAGCTCCCATTAGGAGAAGTGCAGGAGAAACGTCATACAGCACCCTATGTAATAACACAGTTTGCGGAAACAAAAAAACTCCAAACCTGGAAACAAATAAATGTCTATCAACAGCAGAATGGACAAATAACTGGGATTTTCTTAAAGTACAAATGGTATATAACATTCAGGAAATTCATAAATTACTGTCAAGTGCGACTGAGTGAACCCTGGAAACGATGCTGAACAGAGAGAGCAAGTCAATGAATGAAGAATGCAGAGCATGATTCCACATGCACGTACAGCTACAGAGCAAACACCTACCACAGTAGTTCACATTCATATGAATATGTTCACACAACGGTGCTCAACCTCATGAGTACTCAGAGTGTCCAGAAATTTGTGTCTGTACAGCTAGACCGTCTGTATCCATAAAATGGAAAATCAAGCAAATGACAAACTCAAAATTCAGAAAGGTGGACACCTCTAAGGAATGGGGAAGACGGCGGAATTAGTGGGTCCCGTAAGAAGTACACCATGCTCACTGTTCCTTCTTTTTGTATGCTTTACACATACTTAATGTTTTATAAATAATCTTTATAGCAATTCACTATTTGGGGAAAAAATTTTAAAAATAAACAAAATAACTAGACAACACCTGACACCACTCTTCTCCTTTGGGTCACTATGAACAGAATGGACAAGAGCGCAGGGCGGTGGCCGGGAAGCGTTGACCGTGACAATTTGTGTTATCTGCATTTTCAAAAATCTAACCTCAAAATATTGGCTTTCCCAGGCTCATGGATATTCCAAAGTTTGTTGTGTTTATAAGGTCTGATTAACACGAGGGTGAGTTGTATTGCTCCAAACCTCTTGCTATAACACAATGGTTTCTTTCAAACTTTACTGGGTTTGGAATGCAGGTTGGAAAATTTTCCTTTTTGATTTTAGCTGCTCTGACTTTTTCTTCTTGGCCTCCTGCATGCCTGAGGGTCTCACCACCCGGGGACTGTTCCTTTCCCAAGCCAACAGAATCAGGATTAGTCTTCTGGCCTCATCCCTGAGTAGGGACTGGCGGGAGGTCTCTGAACCAGAGCATACCACTATGCAGACACCCAAGGCCTCGCAGCTGCAAGCCTAGGAACTCACCAGAGAATTCAGGCCCCTGCCACCCACCCATCAGTGGCTCTTGCCGCCACCAGATGCTCACGCCTCCTCGTGACCTTGGGAAGTCACGGGGAGCCTATGTGGAGCAGAAAATAGACAGTGGACATGACCCCTGAGGCTCCCCTTCTCTCTGGAGTTTCTGGATTCTGTGCTCGCCTCCTGAGAGCAGAGCCGCAGGCCCAGGGCAGAGCTGCAAGCCTCCAGGAACTGGCAAAACTGGGGCAGAGCAGTGCTGCAGTCACACGTTGGGGAATCAAAGCTCCAAGCTCAGGCAGGGGAGTCGTCAGGCGCTGAGAGTGTTATATTTAAGGAGCATTTTGGAGGTCAGGAAGCTGGTGCGAGGAGCAGCGGGGGAGGAGCAGCCTCCTAAACACTCCATTTCAACAAGCCTCCGCGTCCTCCAGCCAGCACCCTCTTCCAAATCCCAAACTGCAGTCAATAGAGCCTGTGTGAGGGGACAGCAGATGGCCAGAGCGGCACCCGATCAGGTGCTCCCCGCCACTTCCCTGTCCCTCCTGCCCCCCTCCCCCCTCTCCTCTCCCACTATTAGTCACTGGCTCTGGGGTGACAGTGTGGGCTGCAGGCATTGGCCTCGCCTTCTGGTCTGTTCATCTGTGTCAGCTCCCAGCTGGGAGCCTCCCGAGCCCGCCCCTCCCCTCCCCTCCCGTGATGGGACTGTGTGCGCACCTCTGCCCTCCAGCCCCAGCCGGCCACTGCAGGGAGGGCAGGGGCGGGGGGCCGGGGCCACCGAGCAGCAGAGGTCCAGAGGCTTGTGTGGAAAGCAAGTGGGGAGGGCTCTGCTCCTCTCAGGTATGCTCCCTTCTGCCTCTATGACCCCAGGCATCTCCTCCCAGTGCTGGCGTCAAATAAGAAATGAAAATACAAAAGGGACAGACTTACCGCCCCCCCCCCCATCCTTCTCTGTCCCTCCACTTCACAATCTGCTGATCCAGGATGTTCCTTCAGGCAACCAACAGGATGGGCAAGGGCAGAGCCAAGCTCCAGCCAGCCCCATGCTGCCCCTAGCTGTTCACCAAGCCCAGCAGACCAGAGAGGGAGGAACACAGGAGGGAGGCAGCCAGGCCGCTGGAGCTTAAGGAAGCCTCCCCTACATTCTGTCCTGTGGTTCTCACGACGCTCCAGGGCCGTGTCACTAAACCACATTTCCCCAGGGGAAGAGGCTCCAGCTCCAGAAGGTCTGGTTCTCTTCCTGCTGCGGGTGGCTGCCCTAGCCCCAAGGTAAGGGGGTGCTGCGGTTGGTGAAAAGAGGCAATGGGACAAGGGGAAGCCCGGAGCCGGGTCCCACAAACCCCCTCGACCTCACGCTAGCCTCAGAATCCCTCTTCAGCCAGGCCAGGACCAAATCACCTCTCTTGCTCACCTCAGCAGCAGAACCCAGCTAACCTAGGCCTCCCCTCTGTCGAGGCAGCTCTGCACATCCTTCTACGTGGAGACTTCTGGCTTCCTCAGCTCTTGCTCTGTCTGGCAATGGAAGCCCCAAAGAGGACCCCCACCCCCAGCCTCAGCCCCAGCCTCCAGCCCTACCCCCTTCATCTCTGAAATCTCTCCCCGGCTGCCTGAACACCTGCCTGCCAGCCTCAGTGCTGGCTTATTGGTTCGGCTCCTCCATCAGTATGTTCCAGGTCACAACTCTTTCTGCTGCCAGACAGAAGGGCGGCCCCAGGTGGCACAGCCCACCTGTCAGGAGAGAGACACACACCTTAGGGAAACCCCACCAACCAGGCCAGGGTGGGGGCCTCACCTGACCTCCCTCATTCTAATCACCTGCATAACAAAAGAAAACACGGTCTCCTGCCAGATGGAAGAAACAAGGCAGATTTCTAATTACCCACCCTGAGCCTCCCTGTTTATCCTCAGGAGAAATTCAGGGTGACTGATGGTATCAGGACCCAGAAGGGAGCTTATAAACTCAGGTTCTCTGGGGGAGGGAGCACCCAGCCGCCCACAGGCCAGCTGCGCCTTCGCTCCTCCCACCTCCTCCTTCTCCCTCCTCAATCCAAGTCACCCATCAGGAGGACCCTTAGCAAACTGATGAGCTGGGCGTTGTTCGCTCATCTTAACAGTGAAAGACTCCTGGCCCAGGACACAGGGATCTACTGCTGGCCCAGAGACCGCTTGGTTTTCTAGACAAGCCTAGAAAAACCACATTGGGAGCTGACACGGGCCTGACATCAGTCCCAGGGGTGTGTGCTGTGCTTTCTCAGGGATTCTGGAATTAGATGTGAGTTCAAATCCATCCTTAATATGTGAGACCCTGAGCAAGTCCGCTTCCTTTCTCTAAGCCTCAGCTCCATCTACACAGAGGTGATGACAACAACCCATATGGTGGCTAGGTGTCGATGACATAGCACAAGACACAGTCTCAGGTGCCCAGTGCATTTGAACCATTACTAGGATGGTTCCCACCCGGTGTCTTACAGACCGCCACTACCCACTGCGAGAACCAGATTCCATACCTAGGCCTAATCTACTTTCTCTTCTTTATCTAAAAAGTTTCCTTATTTTTTCCTGTTCTACTGGAGATACTTTTATATTTTTATTTCGTGATATTTCTGCTACATCAGTTGGTCATTTATTTATTCAACAATAACTACATTATTGGGTGCTTACTATGTTCAAGACTCAGGTAAATCAGGATGATATTTCAACAATAAATCCAAGATCCTCCTTGATCTCCAGAAGCTTATGATCTAATAAGGAAGATAATATAATACATGGGCATTAGGTAGTTACATTAAGTAGTTTTTAAAAAAAGATTTTATCTATTTATTCATGAGAGACAGAGAGAGAGAGAGAGGCAGAGACACAGGCAGAGGGAGAAGCAGGCTCCCTGCAGGGCACCTGATGCAGGACTAGATCCCAGGACCCCAGGATCACAACCTGAGCCAAAGGCAGACGCTCAACCACTGAGCCCCCCAGGTGTCCCACAATAATTTTAACATAAAATTTTTTAAAGTATTAAGTCCTGTAAGAGAGGCATAGATAATCAGAACGCGGTACTACTTCTGTTTACCAAAATGAACACAGGTTTGTAATCATGATGCCAATTTTTTAATCAATTAACAAATAATGGCGAATATTCTCAGCTAACCTATACTGAGTCTGTCTGTGATAATTATGTCCTGATTAGTCTGGTCTTAACACAAAAAGAGTTAGCCAGAAAAAGGATCCAATATTTGTCATCATTCTTTACAGAGACAAGAACTTCCTATTTGCATGACAGGTGTCCAGAAATAGTGCCTGCGGAACATACTGCTATTCTCACTGCCAATAAACACAGGTTTATTTGGACAGAGCAGCCTGCATCTAATGGGCTGGAATTTGAAGTTTCATTTCCTACCATTAGGACATTTTCTCATCGGAGCCTTAAGGTTGGGGGGAAAAAATGTTCAAAGATGCCTCGGGCCCCTATACTTAACCTACTATATTCTCTAAACATCACAACTGACGTGAGAATGGCAAAATCGTGACTCAGGATGCAGGGACCTTAAGACCAGAGCCCCTCAGTAAATGCACCTGTGTCCTTCCGTACTCAGCCACCAGCTGCCTTTAATGGTTCATGGGCATCACAAGGGAAATATTTACATGATCTGTGGACAACTGAATAAAAATAAAGGCAACATGGTGAGGTTGCAAAAAGCTAAAATACTCTGCGTTTTTAGTTTTTGAGAACATGTCCCTTTAACTTTGTGTTAAAATGTTCTTTAAATACAACCAGGGGGTGGTGCATTTTATATGGTAGTTTTGTTCCCTTCTAGGAGTAAAACAAGTATGTGGCAATTCTGTGTTTCCGCCAACTTCTCTAACCAAATCCACAAGTTTAGACTCCTCTATGAGGAAGGGCTTCTGGGTTCTCCGAGCTCACATTCTTGCTATAAGGAGGGGCTCTGCCTCTTAACTGCTAGAAGGGGAATCTGAAAACCTCCAGTCAACTTCCCTTGTCTTTAGGGGGTCATCTGGGCCACAGAGGTTCCCAATCTAGGGGGATTTTATTGACCTATAATTGACATATCACATTATATTAGGTGTAGAACATAATGATTCATTATTTGTAGACATTGTGAAATGATTGTAGTAAGCCTAGTTGACGTCCATCCTCAAGAGTAGTTACAAATCTTTTTTCTTGTAATGAACCTAATCTATTCTTGAATGGTTTGATGATGCCTTGGCGGTATGGCTGGGCCTCCCAAATACACACGGACAGCTACTGCCACTCCCTCAACCTCAGACACAAATCCCCAACTGTTCCTGAACAACTTCGCCTGGTCCCATAGGCACCTCAAAGCCGGCCTGAATAATGTACCTTCACATTATACCTCTACACCTCCATCTGACTCTGACCTCCCGGTGCCTGCTTCCTGATAAATGGCACCACCCCCTACCAAGTCACCTGGTCAGACATGTGGAGTTCACCCTATAATCCTCTTCTACCTCCCACTGAACTAGGTACAAAGGCATGTCAATTCTAGTTCCCTCAAAGACGCGGGTTTATTTCTTGCTTTCATGTTCGAACCTGCTTTTCGATTCTCATTGTTAGCTTTGCAGTTGTATACCTACCTTCCTCTCCAAATATGTTTATTCAGTCACCCAATATTTATTGAGCATCTATTATATACCTAGTAATATGCTAGATGCTGGAGTGTGGGGGAAGGGGGCTGGTTGTGGCTTAAGAAGCAAAAACACACTAGCCCTGCCTTTAAAAAGCATATAGTCTAGCTGGGGAAGACAGATATGTTAAAAAAAAAAAGTCTCAGAGATGGCACAGAATAAGGAACTGATTAATTATCTGTCTATCCTGTAGCCAGAGTATTTTTCAAAAGCAAATTGACTAATCTCCTAAAAATCTTTTGATTGTTTCCAATATCTACATAATTTACATAACGTAAGCACCGTAGAAGGCTGTCGTAGGATGTTGATTCCTATGTCTAGTTTCATCAACTGCTCCTAAGGCCTGATCATGCCAAACTGCTTGCAGTGACCGGGGCTTTGCCACATTCATGCTGTCTCCTTCTCTTGCCTCACTACTGTTCGGTGAACAGCCATGGTATGCCAGGCTTCATCTCGTTTAATCCTCACTACAATCCTGCAGGGTCCATACTATTGCCCTGGGTTACAAATAAGGGCACGGAGATGAGGACAGGCCAAGAGAATCCGCTCTAGTTCACAGAGGCAGAAAGTGGCAGTGCCAGCATTTGAACGCAGATCTGTCCAACTCCAGTTCATAACATCACCTCTCTTCTCTTGTCCACCTGATAACCTCCCACTGACGCTTCAGGTCGCAGATCAAATGTGGCTTCCTTTTGAAAGCCCCCCTGCCTGCCCAGGCAACATCAAATACTTCTTCTGTGCTTCCCTGCTGACTTGAACTTCTGTTACAACCCCGATTACCTTGCACCATCATAATTTGTTTACTCATCTGTCTCCCCCCAAGAATCCGTGAACAACTGTTCACAGTGATTGCATGCTAGCCAACTAAAACTTCCACACTGAACTCTCTGCTGGCATATTACTGGCATTTAATAAACATTCATCAAATGAATGTATTGATGAATGCCTACCAACCTCTTTCCTCGAGGCTGAAACAGAAACTCTCAGGGCACAGTTTACAATCCATGTATCTTAAACCCAGGTACAACAGGACATCAGACGGCCCCCCTCTGAAACTGCAACCTTAAAAAAAAAAAAGAAAAGTAGTACCGTGGCAATGCAATAACAGAGCCTCAAAATCCAGACTCCAGGAGACGAAGTCATGCCCACAACAGCCCTCCTCTAGGAACCGAACACTCTAAATAGGTGGCATTGGCATCGAGAGTGATCACACTTTCAAACCAAAAGCTATTTCATTCTAGGCTAACTGAATCAAAGATATGTGGGGCTAAGGAAAATCCTGGGAACAGTACTTCAGAACTAAAAGGGAAAGCATAAGGAAAAAGGGATGCATTTACATATATTTAGAAATACATTCAAGTAAAATGACGTATTAAAGAAATGGCATCTGGGTGCCTGGGTGCCTCAGTCAGCTGAGCATCTGCCTTCAGCTCGCTTGTGATCCCGGGAGCAAGTCCTGCATCGGGTTCTCTGATCTTTGGAGAGCTTGCTTCTCCATCTCCCTCTGCCCCTTTCTCCTGCTTGTGCTCTCTGTGTCAAACAAATGAATAAATAAAATCTTTAAAAAAGAAAAGAAATGGCATCCAAGCCATATGTAAATGATGTACCAATGAGTCACAACATGAATTTTTACTCAACAGTTGCATGACATTGATACATTATCAGAGATTCCATACGTCAGCCATAACATGTAAGTTCTCTTTTAACCTGGGCTGCAAAACACAAATAGGCTCTTTATGGGAGCATGTGGATCAGGTAAAGTTTCTTAAAGCTGTGAGTTATAAACCTCCTACCTCTGATGAGAGCCATGGGTACTCTTCATAGAAAGCAATGCAGAGAGATATACCTACAGATGTATAGAGGCTCAGGGGTCCTCTCCTAAGGAGTTTAATGGTTCATGGGCCCAACTGAAAACACCTGAACTAAACTCCCTCCAAAGGGTTTGGGGTAGAGAAGGTTTAAGGAAAAGAATCACTGTTCTGGCGTTAAATGGTATCTGCATTCAATGACCAATCAGATTCAGTCTTCATGGTCCTGCAAGCAAAGGCTAGGCTCAGGAATGGCCCAGATCCAAAGCCCGCTTGTCCACCTGAGTAGATAATCTGCAGTCTGAGCTGGTGGATGGTAAAGGGCCTAAGAAAAATGGAGCTGTCTTTGTTTCTACCTCCATATGCAAATACAAATACACACCTCCTAACTAACTGCAGATAACTCCCCAATCCCTCCAAACTACAGCTTCCCCACAGCATTCACTACCACCACCCCCTGGGAGCCAGCTCCTTGATACCAAACCACTTACAAGCTCAAGAGCTAGTTGAGCTAGCAGGTTCATTAGAGGTCAGCCTGGTGAGAGACACACTCTACATCACAGACGGTAGCATTACAATCACAGAGCAAACTGCTTGGAGCAAACTGTTCTAGAGCCAAACCCAGTTACCCAGGCCTGTTCCTGTGTCTGCCAGTGCACGCTGCCAAGCGGGTACACAGCCTCTTGCACTATCCGTGTGCAATGTGGGTCCTCGAAAGTTTGTGCAAGGAGGGAAAAAAGAGCAGAAGAGGGGACGGAGGTGGGAGGGCATCTAGGGAGGCCTGCTATTTAGTTGTGCTCTCCCTAGCTCCACTCTTCCAAGAAAACAAAGTCTTTGATGAATCTAAGCTGGTTAGAACAGCTGTGTGTACCTTTCACCACTGTACAGACTAGGAGACTTAACCCAGAGAGGTTAAGTAACTTGGATCAGATCACACAGTGTGTGGGAGTTGGGAGGAAGGTGCCAGGAACCCAGATCGATGATTCGCAGAGATGAGTCTTAACCACTAGAACACAATACTACCCATAGCACCCTTGCCACTTGGGCCTCCAACTCATTCTCTCTTCCACATACACCTGGGGGACCCAACCTGCTCCAGAAGTCTGAGCCTTGTCCAGTCTTGCATCTCTGAGACAAAGCCATCTGGCCAAAAAGGAACGCCCCCACACCAAGGGCTGAGAAATTCTAGCTCCCCCTGCACATAGGGGCTGGGGTTGGGGCTTGCAGACCCGGCCTCCTTAGAGCCCACCTCCACCTCCCCACCACAGCGTCCCCTCCCCCCCCCAATCTACTCCCAAGGGCTCAAGCTCCTGGTTTGGGAAAACGCACAGAAAAACAAATTTCAAATTGCAAGCAGGATTCAGGAGGGAGCAGAAAGCTGTCTCAGGAACGCCCTCTAGTGAGCCAGCAGGGTCCAGGCGATGGAGCACCCGGCCACATTCCCTGGAGGGGCCCAGACCCACACTTCCATTGGGGCATCAGATGAGTAGGTGGGAGGGGACACAGCAGCATCTGCCACTCAGAGACCAAAATCGTCGCCAATCCCAAGGCCATCATCTGCTGCAGGATGAGAGGCAGGCTCTGCTCTCAAGAGTGTCCAGCCCACACTGACCCCACCCATTCCTTATACAACAGGCAGAGGGAAAAGAGAAGCAAACAGAAGGTGGGAAGGAAGGACAGGGATGGCACAAATGGATGAGGAGAGCACTGTGGCATGGGGTAGGGGCAGAAGAGGACACACCAGAAGGAGGGAGGCGATCAAAGAGAGACAGAATACAGATAAATGAAAACCGAGGCAGAGCTAACAAGAGAGACACAGAAGTCAGCCCAGACAGAACCAGAGACCCCCACCCCCACCCCGACCCCCACCCGCTCAGACTCTGGGGCACGTGAAGGTGAGGGTGTGCTCTGGAGGACCCAGCCCATCCTCCCCTCTCCTGAGGTGGTCATGCTGGGGTCCTCTCCCTCCACTGACACAGCCCCCCGACACTCAGGAGTGGTGGGCTGAGGGACAGGAGGGGGGAGAAAAGTGAACCAAAGGCAGAACTTGCCAAGCGAAGCCACTTACGCACAGTGCGGCCGGCAGCATTTCCATCCTACCTTTGCTGTGGCCATATCAGCCGGCTCCATGATCTCTGCTTGGCCTAAGGAGCAGCGGCACCATCCAGAGAGAAAAGGCAGAGTCACAAATGTCCACCCCAAAAGAACAAACCACCCCTCTGGAAGGTCAGGGGAAATAAGACAGCAGATTTCTATTCTCTGGCCCCTTAGGATGTCCTCTACTGTGGGGGGTGGGGGGGGCACAAGAAAGAGGCTTGGGGTCCCTGGCAAATCAGGGGGCTGCCTGGGTTCCCACAGACGCTCACACATCGGGCTGAGTCAGGGGGCGTCTCCCCTTGCCTGGGACTTCTTCCCAGGAGGCTAGCGTGGGTCTCCCAGGGCTCCCCCTGCTGGGGCCAGAGCACGCACGGAGATGGAGGCCCTGCCCTCCCATCACCCGGCCAACTGGTACCCACAGGTCAGGAAGAGGGGAGCGTGTGGGCAGAGGCCAGCTGGCAGGTGCTGAGCAAGTGCTGGGGGTAGCGGGTAGGGAGGGGGCTGGGGGGCTGGTGGGGGCGGCTGTGAGAACCTCAAGAAGGAGGTGCAGGCACTCAGATGGAAGCAGGAGGTGCTGTGCAAGGAGACGCCGGAGCCACAGAGCCGGAGCCCCGCACGGCTGGGTCGAGAATGCAGGGGGAGAGGAATTTGCCGGGTGAAGCCACTCACCTTGCAATAACATTCACACTCACTGAGGCCTACACAGGAGCCAGGAGCGGGCGGTTCACACCCCCCCACTCCACTCCCAGAGACTCACAGCCTCTGTCTAAAGGTACATGAGAGCAGCCGGCAGCCCGGCTGGATCTGCAGAGGCCCCTGGCTCTCTCGGAGCAGCCTGATTGGAGGAGCAGGATGACTTCATCCGGCCCCATTCATCACTGTAGGTTTCCTGCCCAGCAGGGACAGGCCGCTCTGCTTGCAGTGACTACAGCTTCCTCTCTGGCCCATTTTACTCTGGCAACCTGGGATAGGCTGTGTCAGCCAGAGGCCTCCGGGGGGGAAAGAGATCAGAGCACCCCAAGCCTTACAGCAAATAGGGGAACAGGCTGCTCACGTTTCAAGGAAAGTGCAAAGCCTCCACTTAGATAAACCACGGTGTGTACATTCGCTGTGTGCATTGGCTGGTGCTGGTGCCAGCACAAACACAAGAGAGCAACACTCCTCAAAACCAGCAAGGGATGAGCTTGTGGGCTCTCCTGAACCACTGCCCCTCCTGCCAAATCTTTAGAGATAGTCTCCCAATCAAAGAGAATAACCTATGGAAAAGCAGGTCAGTATCGTCCAGCTTCCCCGTGAGCTCCAGCTCTACTGGCTCCTCCAAGGTGCCAACCTGGGTTTGCTGTTAAGATCCTTGATTCCTTGATGCTTATGCTTTCGGACCCACAAAATGTTAAAGGTGGGAGGGACTTTAAAGCTTTGGCTCCGCTTTTCAAATGAGAAAACGAAGACCCAGAGAAGAGTAAAAAGGTCAAAGCGAGGCCTGCCAACACTCCTTTCCCTATTCCAGATGGACTCATCCCTCAAAAAAAGTGAGACCCTGGGAGAAATCATACCCTTTGTTTAACTCCCCACCCCGCCGCTCCCCAATCCAGCTCCCAGAGCTCAGGAAAATCCAGCACAGCAACAGTTAAACAGAGAGATTACAATGTAAGAGAATTAAAATAGGAAGGCAAGGAACCTGTGATCGCTCACCCATCCCTGCCTCCCTCTTCCTTCCTTCCTTCTCTCTTACCCGCTTCTGTTCAAGCCTGATTTCACAACAAAACTGGGCATTCAGCTGGACCCACACGGAGCAGGGAAGAGCGGCCCCAAAGCATGACACCACCAACCATTCTAGTAGTTTATAGGGACTCTGTGCATCTGCCTTAATGACAGAACAGTGACAGCCACACTCCCATTTGTCTGGTGCTCCAGGGCATTTTCAAATCTGCTGCCTCATTTGATACTCGCAGGAACCATGTGAGGTAAGTTGTTCTCCCTTTCAGAGATAATTAAACTGAGATTCAGAGACTTTCAGTGACTTACCCAAGGTCACACAGCACAGTAAGAGCTGGGATTCAAACCTGGATGCACCGTCACCAAATCCCTTGCCACTGAACACTGTGCTGCAACATCGCCCACCAATTCATCTCTCCCAGCTCCACGTGTCCCCCTTCCTGTTCCCATTATTACAGACTCAGAGCAGATAAAAACCTCAATTAATTTAATATTTCCCTGGGGGACCCCCTTCCTTTTTTTTTTTTTTTTTTTTTTAAGAAGATGGCAAACTGCAAGAAAATGCATTATCAGACAAAGGGCAAAAAAAAAAAAAAAAAATCTTGGGCATATCCAGAGGTTGGTGTATACATTTAGCAAATCTCCTGCATCCAATGGAAACAGCTTTGAAAAAGAATCATCAGGGGCTCCTGGGTAGCTCAAAGCAGTTAAGCCTCCAATTGGGGTTTCAGCTCAGGTTGTGATCTCAGGGTCCTGGGATCAAGTCCCGCATAAGACTCCTCCCAAGAAACTTGCTTCTCCCTCTCTCTCTGTGTCTCTCATAAATAAATAAAATCTTAAAAAAAAATGAAGGGAGGAAAGACATGTGTTCCTGGTTCTAGCCACCATAAGCACTGAGTAGATCATGTCTCCCTTACCTACCCCATCTCACTCTATTATCCAAGGGGCACAAAAGTTCCATAAAACCAAATGAGAAAGGACAAGTGTAAAAGTAGTAGAATATAGCATTTAGGCCAATGAATTGGTTTTCTTTAACTCACTGTCCCATGGTTCTAGATACAATCAACTTGAATAGGGTGTGGGGCATTGCTAGGATGGCACTAGAGGTATCCCCTCAGAGCCCGCACAAAAAACCCAAAAGTGTGTGGCCTGTGCCAGTTCCACACATGTCATCTCTGCTCACAGGCCTGTAACGTTCCTTCTGGCTATCGCTCTGGCCTGCGGTCCTCTCTGTTCCTGGGCTGACAGTCAAGTGCACAAACAGATGGAGAGCAGAAGGCTAGTACCCACGAAGGAGGATGTTCTGTTTCATCAAAATCATGCGGGAATCAGACCCGTGTTAACAGGGCTCCATCCGATCTCCCGAATGACCAAGCACCTCAGTTCTTCACGGCGCCCAACCGTCACACAGCCCCGGATGGTGCACACAGAGGACAGGGTTTCGGAGGGCGGCTAGGCCAGAAGCACGCATGTGTGTTCTACAAAGCACTTTCTACATCCTGAACTCCTGCCGCGGGGAGAGAGCTGCTAGCTGCAGGACGGACAACGCACAGGCGGGGCAGGGCAGGGCAGGAGACAGGGGCATAACATTCGGTTTCAATGAGAAAGGGAAGAAGGAGTATGTCCCAGAGTCCAAAGATGATTCCAGGAGGAAAGACAGAAAAGAAGCCACTGAAAGGAAAAAAGGGAATAAAATGTGATGCAGGGGATCTAATTAAGAAGCCGCTGGACCCACACCTCTGCTAACCAGAGGGGAATCCATGTAAATAATTCCTCATAGAATAAATAACTCCTCTAGCCTACTCATTTACTCTTTGAACGAGAGACCCAGAAGCTTCCTCTTCTGCAACTTTGTTTCATTCCACTTTGCCTAATATTTAGTGAAAAGATGGAAAGATGGATAGAGAGACGGAGAGGGGGATGGAAGGGCAGGGAGCTCTTTGCGGTGTCATTTATCATGACATCGTTTCCTCTCCAGGGGGATCATTCACACTAATTACTTTACCCCAGGTGTTATATTCTAACTCCTTAATCACGGTATTTATGTAACACGTTTAAAACCCGGATACCTGAGGAGAGGCTAGAGTGAGTTCTGGCAGAGGTCGGGTAGGGTGTGGTGGGAAGTCCAGGCCCCCAGCTCCGCACACACAGCTCGGAGGAGGCTGGCCATGCACCTGCTCCTGGAGGGAGAGCCTCCTCCTCGGCCCCGGTGGGAGGGGCTGTGAGCAGCCCGCAGGCCCGCGCCCCGCTGCACCATGGGAGGTGTAGTTCTCCGGGCCCAGGGCCAGGCGCAGCCCTCTGCACCGGTCCCCAGCCCTCTGCACTGGTACTCAGCCCTCTGCACCGGTCCCCAGCCCCCGCCTGATGGCTCTGCCTGCCCCGAGGCCACAAACTTTGCCAGAAAGGCACCAGTCCTCCTCCCTGGAGTCTGACTGTAGACAGAAGGGACGGTGATGGAGCAGGGACAGGTTCGCAAATGACAAGGAGCCCAGAAATGCGAAGACCTTGAAAGGTCACCTGATGTCCTTGCTCCGTGTGTACCGAAGATGACGGCTTCTCTCTCGAGAGGAGAGACAGAAAAAGAAAGAGGAAGGGAGAATGAAAAGCAGATGAAGGGGACAAGGACTGAGTGTGTGCGTGTGCTCCCACCACCCTGCACGTCGTGATTCAGGGGCTGGAAGGTGACCTCTCCTCTCTCCCACAGTCGGGCCTGCTGCCCAGGATGCCTCTCGAAGCCACTCTGCTCGGGTATGAATTCTGACTCAACTGCCCACCGGCTGTGTGACCGCGGGCAAGTTACTTAGCCTCTCTGTGCCCCCAGTCGGCATCTGCAAGGCAGGGATGGTACTCAACTCAGGCTACGTGAAGAGAGCATATATAAGGTGCTTAAAATTGTGTCTTAAGTGCTCCATATTTCTTTTTCTATTATTCAGCGCTTTGCCCCTTGTCTTCCCCAGATCCAGGTGACCTCTCCTCCCCCCAGAGCACAAAATTTTATGTCCCCTGCAGAGCTGACAATGGCAGAGGCACGATGGACACAAACCCACCTGCTTTGTTTAGATGACTAAAGACATGAAAATGGGGGACAAGGGTTAAACTATATGTCGGCAAGTTGAATTTAAATAAAGTTTTAGGGCACCCTGGGTGGCTCAGCGGTTTAGGGTGGTCTTAAGCCCAGGGCCTGATCCTGGAAACCTGGGATTGAGTCCCACGTCGGGCTTCTTGAACGGAGCCTGCTTCTCCCTCTGCCTGTGTCTCTGCCTCCCTCTCTCTCTCTCCCTCTCTCTCTGTCTCTCATGAATAAATAAAATCTTTTATAAAAATAAAAAAATAAAGTTTAAAAAAATTTATTTTTAAAAAAAGGGAAAAAACTGGGGGACCGGGGGAGAAAAGGGGCAGAAAAGGAATGAGCACAAGAACTACAACCAGAGACACTTGCAGGGATGCTGAGCAGCTGTGGACACTAAGGGGGGGCATGTGGGGGGGTTGGGGGAGCAAAAAGCCATCAAAGAACAGTAAGAGTCCAGGGCCAGCCCGTCAGCGGTTGCTGAGGGAAGCTCCTATCTCATGTAACCCTCCTGAGGGTCTCTGCTGGTATCAGCCCCCTTCTGCATCTAAATTCCTCAGGGTAAAGCAACAAGACAGGCAAAGGGAGGCCTGCCTCCCTCAGCAACCGGCAATTCCTGAGACCTCACAGGTGTATCAGTGATACCCCTCAACCGCAGCCTCTAGAGCTGGATGGGGCGGTGCTGCATAGGGGTTCAGAGCTACAGTCACATCAGAGCAGTGTGATCTTACCCAAGTTACCAAACCTCGCTAAGCCTCAGTTTTCTAATCTATAAAATGGAGGTAACAGTCATACCATTACATAGCAAAATGGTGAAAATTTCAATGAGAGCCCAGTGCCCTATACACACCAGGAAGAGTCACTAAGTGTTAACTAAAGCAAAGCTGTCTTCCTACCTTAAGGGCAGTCAGGGGTTTGGGAACAATGGGAATTCCGTGAGGTCCTCCAATCTCCCTCCATCTGCACTTGGTGCTCCTACGAAGCCAGCACCACCGCTCTGGTTTCACGAGCCTTTCCCTTCCTTGCCATTTCCAGGCCCAATGAGACCGCCTCCAGCCAGCAGCTGGTGCCTGTGCTGTACTTTCAAATGACAGATTTGTCCAAGTACTTGGAAAATGAAAAGGGTCACCAACGCATAAGGCAGATCGTGCTCGTACAACACCCCCCAACCCTGACCTCCCCCTCCCCACCCTCTGGCCCCCGCTTTGGGCTTTGGGGGTTTCCTCCCTACCTACACCCATACCTAGACCTACAGCCAGCCTAGAGAGCACTTCAGAGCCTTTCACAGCCATTCAGGGTGAGAAATGTCTAAGAAGCCACAGGGTTAACTGAGCAGGGGACTGCAGTGAGGGGAGAGGGGGCGAAGGGCAACGACACTGCGGTGCCTGGTAAATGGGAGCCACACACATTTCCACGGTGCCCACACACACCATCCCTTGTGCTGCAGAGGCAGAGAATGGAAGGTGCGAGGGCTGTCCGAACGCCACTGAAACATCCCTGGATGCAGGCCACTGGGGAGGCCGTCTAGGGACTACTGGTGAAGCTGAGGGAGAAACCAGACAGGATGCCTGAGCCCCAGACAGCGCAGCAAGGAGCAGCGGGCTCGGGGACACCCGAGGGCATCAGGTGCATCCCCCGTCCCCAGCAGCTGCCAGAATGGGCCATGGGAAAGGTAAGCAGGCAACTGAGGGGCAGTCTCCCAGACCGGAGTGATCTCCTACTGCTTTTGGGTTTCTTCTAGGGAACTGGGACCAAGTTTGAAAGTTGCAGCTATAGATCTCGGCCAATTCTCGGCCGGAGGCTGGGGGAGAGAGGCAAAGCCAGCACATGCACGTAAGGGGAGATGTGCGAAGGGGAGTGCTTCCAGGGACTGCTACCCTCTCCAGACTACTGTGGGCCCCAATCCCCCTCCAGGGATACAGGCTCCACCACGAGGGCTGTTGCAATCACATCAGAAAACAAAACCAGCCCCTTAAGCCACAGAAGCTGGGTCGGGTGGGGAAGAAAAGAAGGTGGGGAAAATGTCCAAGGAAGAACTCACTGCCCCAGAAGAATCTGAGTAGAGGGTCTAAGGAGAACATACAAACCCATCTGCACAGCTCCGCTGGCCAGCAAGTCTGCCTTTTCATTGGTAGGTCCCTTCTCAGAGCATCCTCGTCCTGTGAGGTGGGAGCTGTTGGGCCAGGTGGATGGTCCTGCCCTCCACGGTAGGAGTGGAGCCCAGGCCACTGGCCCTGCCCCTGCCTGCTGCCTTACACCGGGGTCACCGCTTCCGGAGGGACCAGGGGGCCACTCTCCGCTCCAGCAGAGCCCCTGACAGCAGGGGGTGCTGGCCAGCCCAACGGAGAAAGAGCAAGGGAAGGAAAAGAACTTTTGGAGCTCAGGCTAGCACCTGTAGAGGCTTCACCTGGTACCTGCAGAGAGGTCAGAGAGGCCACAGTTCTGTTCTGTAGTTTAGACATCATCATGAACAGAAAGAAAGCATCAGAAACGTACTGGAACTTTCCTGTAAGTAACCTGCCTGTTAAAAGCCTATGGTACTTAGAATCCACATCGGGCTCCCTGCATGGAGTCTGCTTCTCCCTCTGCCTGTGTCTTTCTTTCTGTGTCTCTAATAAATAAATAAAATCTTTAAAAAAAAAAAAAAAAGCCTACAGTACTTAGAATCAACAAGGAAGAGGAAACATTAAAACAAAACAAAAACCCAAACAAACAATTTGACTCTCAGGCATATTTAACTGGATCATTCTGAATCACTGGGGTCTATTCTCTCCTCATCAATCTGTCTCCTGTTCCACCGGCTTGAAGCTTTACAACAGATCGTCTTCACTAACAGACTCGCCCAGACAGTCCGAATCTGGAGCTTCTGGTGCAGGTGAAGCAAGATCCATCCGACATGAGGAAAAGCAGAAGGTTCAGCACTGGGCCCCAAGGGTCCCAATTGCCACACGAACGCTTTCTCAAGGGGAAGTCATAAAAGGCTGCACGTAAAACTTGACCTCTGGAGGTGAGTATCAGATCTGTCACTTGGAAGGAAGGACGGTGGACAATCTAGGTTCCTACAGGCCTGCTGTTACAGCGAAGTAAGAAAGCACACGTAAAGCACAGTGCTGAACACATAACAGACTCAAAATAACATAATAATACCTCAGAACTTGTATTGTGCCCACAAAGTAAGTACACAGACATTCTGTGTTGCTTTGGATTTGCTCCTCATCTGTGTACATTTTCTGTAGTTTCCCATAACTCAAAGTTTTCTTTACTGACCGAAACCCCCAATTAATTTCCTTAGCAGGTTTCCCACTGTGGAAGTTATTCAGAGAGAGGCAGGTAAACACCCGATGTAGGTACTGGAGAACAAATTCACTAATGAGGAAGGAGCAGAGAGCATCAGCCTTCTTACATCCCTCCTTCGGGGATCTGTAGGTAGATCTTCTGTAGATCGATGCTCCACCCACCTTATTTATAAGGACAACCGACAGACATTCTTGGCCCCATGCAGGTCCACTCATTCATTGTTTATGATGCCAAAAAAAAAAAAAGGAAATATGGGTGTTTCACTTCTACAGGGAAAGGAGTTAAACCAGTCCAGCTGTTCACTCTGTGGCTCTCCCCCCTCCCCAAAAAGTCTGTCCCGGGGTCATATTAATAAACTCAAGAGTTTCAAAGTCTAGCCCTCAATTCTACTGGCTGACCTACCTGTCCAGCTCACCTAACAAAGACACAAGGGAAGGAGCTTCTGTGTTTGGGTTTGAGGGCCAGGTGGGGCAGTACTCAGTCACTGTCCACTCATTCAGCTCCTGTTCCAATCTCTGGACCATGTGCTCTGGGGTTTCCAAGGGGTTTTTCTGCATTTCTTTTTTCTGTTTTTTTTTTTTTCTCTTTTTCTTTTTCTTTTTCTTTTTTTCTTTTCTTTTCTTTTTTTTTTCTGCATTTCAATGAGAGACTTTAACCTTCAGACCAGGTATTTGTGAAGAGGGATGGGGGCCAGCAGTGAACTCTTAGGGCTCACCTGCCAGAAGGTTAGAAGAAAAGAAGCATTGAGCAATCTGGAAAGTTGGTGACAGATAAGACGAAATGATAAGTTTACATATCCCCACCCTTCCCACCTTTCTCCCTGCTGCAGAACAGGGATTCTTGGGCTATGCAGCAAACAGGGAAGGGAAAGCAGAAGCGATGCACTGATACCACTGTCTCTGAGGGCTGGGCATAAAAAGGCGCCAGGGGTCTGCCAGCAGTTCCCTAAAAGGGATGCCACAGCCCAGGAACAGGACACTGGGCTCTCGCTGTCCCATTACTATTTACTATATTAAATTGTGTACTTGACGCTAGCTAGAGCAGGGACACAGGGCATGTTTCTCAGAGCATGATTCAAGAGAGCCCCTGCGGCAAAATTGCTTGGGACGCCTGTTACCTGTGCAAATTCCTGGGCCCAGCCCAGTCCACGTGACTCAGAACTGGACAGAGGGGGCCCAGGAATCTGCATACTGGTCAAGCCCTGCATGTGATCCTGAGTCACTGGGGTCTATTCTCTCCTTGTCAATCTGTCTCCTGGTCTCCCCAGAAGGGTCATGAATGCTTACTCGTGCAATGCAGGAAGAAAGAATTAGAATTCCTATGCACATATCTTTTTAAGATTTCATATTGTGCTCGCTTCGGCAGCACATATACTAAGATTTTATTTATTTATTCATGAGAGACACAGAGAGAGGCGGAGGGAGAAGCAGGTTCCTCGCAGAAGCCCAATGTGGGACTCGATCCTGGACCCCAGGATCTCGCCCTGAACCAAAGCAGACGCTCAGCCACTGAGCTACCCAGGCGTCTCTGGAACTCATATATATTTAGATTTCATTTTATCTCATCCTTTTAAAATGTCTGCTTATATAATAAGCAAAATATTTAGTACAGCAGTGCATGTATATAAATACATTCACATGTACATATTTATGCATATGTGTGCGTGTATAAATATATATATACATTTTTTTTTTAGTGGAAATAACTCAAAATTTTTTTACCAACAAGGGTTTGCAACCAAGCTAGAGTATCAACTGCTGGGATCATGACTTATAGCCTAGATGGGAAAGCGGGCGTGGTCTCTGCAAACAGGTGTTCTGAGCTCATATTATTCATCAGTAATATGCAGAGCAGGGCAAGCCGGAGGCGGAGTCTCCGCCTGAGCACCCCCACCACCCCCATCCCCCCACCGAGCTGTCACCCACTCACATTCCTTCTCCACCCCAGCTGGTAGGCTGGTAGGAGGATGGGATTTCTCCCGGCAGGAGGCGGGGAAGCTAGGGAATGAGGGTTTACCATCTGCCTGCCAGTTGTCCAAATCTAGATTCCCAACTACGGCATCAGCAGAGATCGCGCCGTCTGCTGAGCTATAATTAATACCCCCCTTTCTCAGGCAGGAAAGGAGAAATGCTGCAGTAGGAGAAACGCAGAGCAGGTGATGGTTACACCTGCGGACAGTTCTGCTGACAACACCAGAAGCAGCCGGGCCTGCACACTGGGAACTTGGGGAAGGGGGGTGGGGGGAGGCAGGAGCATCTACTTGCTTCTCTGCCCGGACCTAAAATAAGTTCTTCTCTCTCCTCTTCCAACGCCAGGCGTGCAGGCTGCCCCGGGCCATGCCAGCCACTAAGCATAGAGGTCTATGAATCCGAGGAAGGAGGCCACCTGAGCGGCAGTCACAAACCTGCAACCATGACCATGAGGACGTCACCAAGATGAATAGACACAGAAGGGCTAGTCAGCAGCCCCCCTTTTGGGGCACAGTCACAAGATCCCAGGATTCATGTGCTCAATACTCATTTAACAAAGCTTTACTGAGCACCTGCTGTGTGTCGGGCGCTGCGCTCCCGTGCGTCAGGCACACGCTGGTGAATGAGGCAAAGCCAGCAGCCCCTGCTCTCAGGAGCTTCGGGCCTAGTGGGGGACACGTGACAAGCAGGTCAACACATAAATACGGTGACAACGTGATTAGTGCTTAAGAAAGAAATAAGCTGGGATGGTGAGGACCGGGGTTTACGTGACTGGCCTCGCCTGGCCACTGGCACTCGTTCGTGCTTTACCCTCATCAAGCTCTCCGACCGACTGACGAGACAGACAGACAGATAGACAGATCTCAGCAGCTCACAACCCCCCTTCCACCTACTGGAGAGCAGGCTTCGCCCCAGGCTACCGTCTGCTGACAAAAACACCACCCCTCCCCGTGTCAGACCCAGGGCTGAGACCTTCTCCATTCCATCTCAGTGTGACCCCCCCCCCCCCCAGCAGCCTCCAGAGTGGACACAATGGCCTCCGTTCCTAAGGAAGGAAACATTTGAAGAGGATGGGATGATTTGGTGAGAGCACCACGGCCGGTGAGCGGTAGAGCCAGAGCCCACCCGAAGGTCACCAGGTCTTCAAAGCTGCTGAGCTCCCCGGGACCCCAGGGGGAGGCAGCCTCTGCCACCAGCACTGCACCACAGCGTCGGGGGACCCTCGTTCTGCCCTCACCTAACCTGCAGGGCCCGTCCCCGACAAGGCCGCTCGTGAGATGAGGGGCTTAGTCTCTGTTGGTGCCCTCGACACATCTGGCACGAGAACACCCCAGGGAGACAACCCTTATCAAAAGATGGCTAAACACTCACAGACATCCATGCCTGTGTGTGCATGTGTGTGTGTGTGTGAGAGAGAGAGAGAGAGAGAGAGAGAGTGAGAGAGAGAGAATTCCCAAGATCCAATCATCCACCACCCCGCCAGCCCCAATCTACTTCTGCAATCCATTCAGTATCTCGCCACCTTTTATCCACTTACCCCATCTTTCCTTCCCCTTGCTGCCCTATTTCTCTTTGCAAAAAGGCACCCAGAAACCTGCCCGTAAGCTCACACGCCCACCCCCCCTCCAACGCCCACCAGCCTCTGAGTTTAGCTCCCTCCTGGGGGCTGGAACCTCTTTCTCCTCCAGGACACCTGCTCCCCTCTGCCTGTCACCGGGGCCCACGCCTGGCGTCTCGGCAGACCTCTGGACGTGGAGCGAAGTCCCCAGTGACTACCTCTGAGAAGGGAACACATGGAATCCGTACCCCAACACCTCACTCATGGGTTCCCCATCACTGGAAGAGAATTATCCACACCCCCAAAGACACCGGATAGAATACACCCTTCTCCACAGCACCTTTCTCTTGGGGCCTCCGAGCTCTTTGCCAACTGAGGTAACTGACCCTGAGAGAGGAAAATCATCTCTGGCCGGTACGAAGGACCAGGAGAGCCAGGAACCTCCTTGGCAGCACACAGTAAGGCCCAGTCAAGCCCCCCATCCATTCCGACAAAGGGCCACACAGCCTCGCCGGGCTGCACCCCTCTACCCCCTACACCTTCGCCTCCTGCAACAGATCCCCCCTCCTCCGTCCTCTTGAGGACCTGTCACCTGCCTGGCAAAGAACTACAACAGCCCCAAACATGGGAGCCAGCCCCAGAAGCGCTCCTGCTTCTGCAGAGAGCCCCCAGGCCACCCCCGGCCAGCCCAAGGGCCAGGGCCTCACGCTCCAATCTCCAGGGGGCCCCCCCCTGTCACCTACTTGGCTCGGAGAAAGGACAGCTTCTTCCTCAGGGAGGAGACGTGGTAGTGACAGGCCTGCTTGACAGCCGTGCTGCAGGAGACCGCCTCGGAGTGCAGGTTCTGTACCATGCTGGGCTCAGGGCAGGGCCCGCCACATGGCAGTGGGGACGTCAGGGGCCGGGGGCTCGCTCCAGCAGCTGCCCACCGGAGCTCATGCGCACCGGCCCTCCCCGCCCTGATGTTCCATCCAAAGCACAGGCAGGTGGGGGGCCCGGGGCGGGAGAGGCCGGGGCTGCGAGTTACCAGGATCCCCCCTGGCTTCGGCCCAAGCCACAGCTCCACGCAGAGCCCGCCTCCATCTTCCAACATCTGGCGGTGCTCTGGGCCCTGGGTGAGTTCCCTCCTCTTCTCTGTCCTCAGGCAAGGAGGACGGAGCTCTACCTGCCTGTGATGTCAGCCGCCGGGGCTCGAGGGGGGTGGGCCCGGCAGGAGCGGCTCCCAGAGGGTTTGCCACTGGGCTCCTTCCTCGTGGCCAGGGAGCTGACTGGAGAGGTCACCTGAGCAGCCACGGGACGTCAGGGGCCGGGTAGGCGGATGGAGCTAGAGTGCCCTGGAAATGTGCTCTCTGGGGACAATTTCTGGAACAAAGGAAGCCGAACGAAAAGCGTCTCGGTCCAGGTGGCTAGACCTGAGCTGAAATCAGTGAGCCTGCACTCGGGTCTTCCTTCAACTCCAGACGCTTGCCCTCTGACCTCAAATTCCATTACCTTGCCTGCTCCAGGTGTTCACTCATGAAGGCCACACGCATCTGCTGAGCACTTACTCTGTGCCAGACAGACGAGACCTAGTTTCTGACCTCCAGGGTCTCGTGGGCTGGCGGGGACACAGAGAAGTGGACCAGACAGTGCATGCCACAGGGGCAAGTCCTGGACAGAATGAACCCCAACCCACCACCCCACCTGTACGCACAGGTGCAACGAAACGTGCCCTCCCTACCCCGACCAGAAGAAACGAGGGTGAGTTCCAGTGGGACCCGTGAAGTCGTGAATGTCTTTTAAGCTAGGTGGAAGAAAGGGTGCCGCAAGAAATCCCCAAATTAATTACACCCAAAGCTCACACCATTCTCATTCCCTCCCCCCTCCCCCTTGATCTTAGGGACTAATCCTATTTCCCATCACAGGGAGAAAAGAGATCCTGCTGCTATTAACCTTCTCGTCTCGCCACCACGTCGCATGTGAACAGACTTGCATCCACATCCCTTATGATCTGTTCAAGGCCAGTCTTCCCACCTGTGATCAAGACCTTTCCTTGCCTCTTCCGAAACCCTGCTTCCTGGTCTTCAGTAGTTGAGGCAGCTGACCAAGTCGGAATCCCAGAATGAACTCTGAAGAACCAGCCCCTCTCTCTCACACCTTAAATCCAATCCAACACCATGTCCTGGACATTTTAATCCTCTAAATGTACCCTGAATTCATCTACTTTTTTTCTTTCTTTCTTTTTTCTTCTCCCATGACCACCATCCCAAGTCCAAGCCACCAATATCCTTTAACTGGACTCTAGTGTAGTAGCCTCCAAGCTGCCCCAGCTGCTCTCTCTCCACATTTACCAGGGCCGCCTCCACCCTCCCTCCATGCTGCAATCTTCAGAATGAAAATCTGATGCTGTCAACTCCCTTAAAGACTTTCAGTGGCAAGGCACCTGGGTGGCTCAGTGGTTGAGCGTCTGCCTTGGGCTCAGAGCATGATCCCAGGGTCCTGGGATTGAGTCCCACATCGGGCTCCCTGCATGGAGCCTGCTTCTCCCTCTGCCTGTGTCTCTGCCTCTCTCTCTGCATCTCTCATGAATAAATAAATTCTCAAAAAAAAAAAAAAAAAGGCTTTCAATAGTTTCTTGATGCTCTCAGCATAAAGACTCAAGGCCTTGTCATGGCCAACCAAGCTCCTGCCCGTTCCATCTCACATCCTCTGCCTCATGGTCTTAGCACAACCACTCCACCCTCCCCTCACCCCCTCTGCCCTCTGGCCTGGCCGGGTCCAGTTTCTTTGATACACATGGAACCCCTCCTCTCATGCACACGTCCAGGTTTGTACTTCCTAAATCATAACCTCAGTCACGTTCATACCATCTCCTCCACCAGACTGGAAACTTAGTGAGCAGCTACAGCACAACTGGTGTTTGTTGAGCACACGAACGAACCACATCCTCTGAAATTCACACCCTTGACCTACTGGTTTCTACTTCAAATTTAAAAAGTGCTTGTCTCTGAACACTGAAACAAAACAAAAAAAATTCTCCCCAACCACCTGGGCCTTCTCTACGTATCATCTCCTCCTCCCAGGGAAACTCCTAGAATCAATTCTCCTTGGTTGACCTCTTCTTCCTCCCCTCACATACTCCCTTCTAAAATGGCTCTGTGGTTACTGGTGACCTCCTAATTGTCACTGGAGAAGCTCTGTTTTTGGTGGGGGCGCCTGGGTAGCACAGTTCTGAGTCCGACTCCCAGCTTCGGCTCAGGTCATGGTCTTGCAACTGTGGGATGAAGCCCCAGTATCGGGCTCTGTGCTCAATGCAGAGTCCGCTTCAGATTTTCTCTCCCTCTCCTTCCCTCAAATAAACAAATAAAATCTTAAAAAAAGAAAAAAAAATCCTGTTTGGGGCTTACTTTACCTGTCTCTATCCTCTTTGATTCTTCCTTCTTGCACCTGTTATTTCTGTCTCCTACTTTTCCCAGCTTCCGGGGGCAATCTCTTGCAAATGCCTTCTTCCTTTGCCTTCCGGGTACATCCCACTAATCCTAAGGCTCTTGCCTCAACTACATTCTCATTTCCAAACAAGTAGTCTTAGTTCTGCCTCTGGAGCTTCAAACAGGTATAGCCAACTGGCTTGTGTATCTCTCCATCGACATGCTCGACTTGTCTAAATTAAACTCCCCAGGGATCCCTGGGTGGCGCAGCGGTTTGGCGCCTGCCTTTGGCCCAGGGCACGATCCTGGAGACCCGGATCGAATCCCACGTTGGGCTCATGGAGCCTGCTTCTCCCTCTGCCTGTGTCTCTGCCTCTCTCTCTCTCTCTATGTCTATCATAAATAAATAAATCTTAAAAAAAAAAAAAAAAACTCCCCACCCGCCCCGCTCTTTGAACTCTTCCCCCTTCGCCCAATGTTCTAGTAATAATATTAATAGTAAGAACAAGCACAATATAATACTAGCCATGTGCCAGGCACTATTCTATGCTGATTGTCATAGACACACACACTCTTTCCAACAACTTACAAGGTATGAATTATTATCACGCCCATTTTATAGATAAGGAGAGTGAGGCACACAGGTGACATGGCTTGCCCAAGATCACACTCATGCTCTTGGAAGCGCAATCAGAACCCAGGCAGACACTTAACCTCTGGACTATGCTGCCTTTTACTTGTTGCCCCCGTTAGAGAGCTTAGTGTGCTCCTCAACCCAGATGTAAATAAGCTCTGTCAAACCTACTTAACAAATTTCTTCAACCAGTTCCTCCTTCTCTATCCTCATAATTCAGAAACACATCCATCCGTTCTTGGCTTAAATGCCATCGGGTTAGTAAGTGGTCCCTTCCCACCCAACTTAGTTAACCCAGCAAGCCCTGGTCCACTGTACTACCCTTACCCATTTCCTTTCTAGCCCTTACGACTATTCGATACTTTCTTATTCACTTGTTTGTTGATATCTACTTCCACCCACTATAACGCAAGCACCACGAGAGGGGAGACAATGGTCATACCTTGTTCAGGGCTGCAGCCTCCGACACCTGCAGGAGCAGCTAACATATAGTACGTGCTCAATAAATCCTTGTTAAATAGGGAATGGAGGGGCAAATAATTGTCAGTTCCTTCCCTGTCCATCTGCTTTCAACGTCACCTCCTTAAATTCATCTCTCACACCAGGACCAAAATGACTTTTCTCTCAAGAATATCTGTCCGTGACTCAGGAGCTCCCCGCCCCCTGCCCCAAATCTCTCCGTTTCTCCTCCTCTATAAAGAAGCCTACTCTGTCATGGGAGGCTGTGGCATGACCAGTCACCTGCCCAACTGCACAAAGATGCCCGCTAGCCATTCACTAGCTTCCCCACACTGGACATGATCGGCAGCGATGCTGAAATATTTGAAGTCTCTGAATATGCCCGGCTTTCTCCCACACCTCCATGCTCCTGTACAGCTTGTTCCCTCGCCTGGGAATGCTGCCCATGTGACAGACTCCTACTCATAGTGCAGCTCTCGGCGAAGCACAGCTCCTTGCATGGATTCGTTCTGGATACCTCGGCCCCCCTTTCTTCTCCCCTGCCCTCGCCCCAAGCACAGTAGCTGTGCTACTTCTGGGCCAATATGGTAGCTCCACTGCGCCTCCGTCTCCTACACTCTAACATAAAGATAATAATAGCACCTATTTGCCAGGGTTGTTGAGAGGATGACATTTCAAAGCATATGCAAGACTCATGGCACGAAGTTAGGCACACTGGTTACCAAATTCTTGAGTTTCATTACTTTATACGAAATTCCATGTCCATTATCACATTATATTATACTTGCTTACTTTTAGGGATGTCTGTCTCACTACGAGACACTAAGATGCTCAAGGGGAAGCCCCATGCCTTCATCTCTTTATCCTTAGCGTCCACATTTGATGTTTTACAGGCAATCAGTACTCAACACATTCTGTCTCTGCTTCTTCAAACACAGCAGACTCTAGATCCGTTAAGAAACAGGGAAATCTCACGACTTCATCAGACGACTAGCAGCTGCCATTTACTAAACACCTACTAAGTACAGAGCACTTCACACATATTATCTCATTTATTCCTTTCAAGGAAAGACTTTTATAAATGAGTACAGGTAAGTAAATTGCTTTTAAAGATGCACTTAATAAGGAAGAAGGTAGTTAATCCAAAGACTGTTTGGACTTCAAGACTTTCACTCTTTCTAGTACATCACGGTGCCCACCAGCAGTGAACCTCTAGACATCTTTTTATTTTGTTTTGTTTAAAGATTATTATTTGGGGGGAGGGCAAGTGTGCACAAGAGCAGGGGGAGGGGCAGAGCGCAAGGGAGAGAAGCAGACTCTGTGCTGAGCTTGGAGCCCAACACGGGGCTCAATCTCAATACCCTGCGATCACGACCTGAGCTGAAACCAAGAGTCGGACACTCAATAGACTGAGCCACTGGGTGCCCTGAGCCTCTATACATCTTGCAGCCTGGACTCCAGCAGCCTCCCCAGTATCTTGCAGACACCTAACAAAGGTTTGGGGCACACACAGCCGCACACAGGAATGGATACGTTAACGCACACAGCCTGGTTACACCTGGCGCTTGGTTATACCCCAGCTCTGTCCCGGTCTCTATCCTCCTGCCACTGAAAGGCTTCCTGGTCAACTGAGCACCAGGTTCTGTTGAAACTGTATATATAAATACTGTATATTAAATGCCTGTAGTGAAACAGCTCCTTTTTCTATAGCTCTGGCTTCGTCTGACAGCTGCTACCATCACCCGAATGTACTAAATAAAGATCTGGCAACATGAGAAACCCTAACCATTGGTCCAGTTTGGGCTGACCCTGGGAGCCAGTGTTTTCTAAGTGTCTCCCTGGCTTTTCCTGGACGCATGGAAATGGATTTATGTCCCATATTCAGTTATGTGTACACACATACAGACTTTTGGAGAAGTTGGGTCTATTCCTCTTTCTACTGGAAACCTAAGGGGATTATTCCTATCTCTGAGACGATCCTCATTTCCCAGAAAGCTGCTTCTCTTCCTGAAATCAACTCTTCTTGATGCACGCCTGCCCAGGAAATAATTGCCTCCCTGCACCCACCCACCCACTGCTGCCCCTGTTATGGTTCCAAAGGCTTTCTCCTTCAGGAATCAACACTGATGTGAATGAGGAGGAAAACTCTCAGAAGCACCTAGGTTTGGATGCCTTTTGGAGGCACCTCCCCCTTTGCTATCACATGGACATTGGTTAAACTACAACTGGGCCCTAGTCTGTCTCTAAATTCTGAACTTTGTGAAAAGAAGAGAAAGAAAAAGAAAAAGAAAGAAAGAAAGAAAGAAAGAAAGAAAGAAAGAAAGAAAGAAAAGAAAAGAAAAACCAGTGTTGTTATAACCAGTTGAAAGTGTACATCATACTTAAGGATTAGAATTTTTATCTTTAAACCAGAAGAAATCGATGTTTTGTTTTGTTTTTTTTCCTTTTTACCTGCTCTATGAAACTAGCCTTCATCCTATAATTGACCACGTGGTTTGGAGGATTCGGAGCAGCCAAGAAGAGGGTCCATATTACCCACCTCCTCCTTGACCACTGTCAATCCATAATACCTGCTCTGTGGCCTCCCAGGGGAGTAGACTAAATGAGATCACACAAAAGCCTCCCCTGGGTAGGAAATGCCGCCATAACCAGCAGGGTGCGTTGTCCATTAAATGGGGGCCCCAGAGCAAGAAGCAGGAGCCGGCCCCCCACCACTGCTGACAATCTCCCCAGGGTCTGGATTCACGCTTGCCCCAGGCCAGGATAACACAGACCAATATCCAAAACACCCCAGAGAGTCTCTTAATTGGGTAAAAACATATTAGAGGAAGGATTAGGGGCAGAGTGTTAGGGTTTGTTCTGAACCAAGGCTGGTGATTAATTAGCACTCTGGGGACTTGTTCTCTCTAGGACAACCAACTGGATGAGAAGAGAAACAAGACTTCATTCCGAATGGCCATGGTGAACACATATCTGACCTGAGTTTCTGAGGCGAGGGGTCCATAGGGACCACCATGGGAAGCGTACTTCTGATCAGAGCTGTGTTTCCCATACTGCCCAGGGTGAGCTGATGCAAAATTATATCCGCTGTCCACCCTGAAGAGTTTATCAGGGGGTTGTCAGGGGGTCAGGGATGGGAAGGACAAGGGAAGGCATCTAGAGGACTTTTCTGCAGAAGTTTGGACTGGAAACCCTTTGTAACATTTCATTTGGTTGAGGAAGTGGGCAGAGAAGGAGCTAGAATAGAATGTATGTCCGTATACAATCCCAAAGAGCGGACAGGAGGTAGGGCTTCCTCTAGTTTACAAGCAGTCACGTCCTAGAGTAAGAGATGGAGCTGCCTTGGGAAAAAGAGTCTGCAGCTCATCACCTATTCTTCCCTCCTAGGAACACCCCGAGCAGCTGACATAATCGGAGTTGAGGAGGGGCACCTGGGTGGCTCAGTTGGTTTAAGTGTCTGCCTTCAGCTCAGGTCACAATCCTGGGATCCTGGGATCCAGCCCCAGATTGCAGCTCCCTGCTCAGTAGGGAACCTGCTTCTCCCTCTCCCCCTGCTACTCCCCCTGCTTGTGCTCACTTGCTCTGTCAAATAAAATAAAATCTTTTTTTTTTTTTTTTTTTTAAAAAAGGGAGTTGAGGAGCTGCTAGTCAGAGAGCTGATAGATGAAGACCAACTACACACATCATGACCAGAAACGGACAGGACACTCCAGGAGAGGTCTGACGCCCAAGCACAGGGAAGGGAATTGTGCCAAGGGAACTCCATGGCCCCTTCTAATTTCGAGAATAGGGTTAATGAATTCCAGAAAGCACTGAAAAGAGAGTGTAGGCCACTAGAGACAAAGGGAACTGCCATCAGATCATAACTGATTAAGCATCTTGACAAGAATGATTAGTCTTCGTCCCCTGGGGGCCCCTTGCCTCCTATCTGCTCTGTTGGAATGGATGAGCTGAACTGATACTGGAGAACCAGGGCATTACTACACAACTTCATAATGTGAAGAGATTATGTACAAGGATTCCCGAGCCGCACCCCCCCCTTGCCCAGGAGGGAATCCACTCGTGACACACCACCTAGCTTTTGCTGGAAGGTTTCCGTGGAGGAGACGGTTCAGTACTTTGCAAGGCCTATTCCACTGAAGTCCCGCTGTAATCACAGACTTTCTTCCTTATCCTGAGCTGAAATCCTTCTCGCTATGACCTCTCTGCCTCTGGCTGTTTCTTAGGCTTTCAGATAAGATATTTCACGAGTCGCGTTATAGTCACCAAAAACCTTCTCTTTCCCAGGCTAAGCCACTTTTCCTTCAACCATCCTTATAATAATACATTATCATCTCGACCATTCTTTCTGGACTCTTCATTTATCGATACCTCTTTCCAAAGAACTGGACAGGATACACCAGATAGGGTTGAAGTAGTACCAACCAGTGAGATCTTTTTCTGTTTAATGAACGAACTCAGACTTTCAGAGATCATTTGGTCCCTTTGTCGTATCATTGACTCGTATTTTGCTGGTAAATGAACCCAAGTTCTTTTTCACATGAAGTCCTGCCAAGGGAGGCTCCCTGCAGTAATCCTACATTTGAGAAACTCTTCTAATATACAGAACATAAATATAATAGCACGTTAAAAAGAAATACTGTATCTGTGCCCACTGTTCCATCTGAAATACCAAACCTTGAGCGTATCATCCTCGATCTTGTCTATTCCTTCTCAGCTGAGTGTCTGCCGTCAGTTTGATAAATGATGTAAAAGTACCTTCTCCTTTCTCAACCGGTTTGTTGATGAAAACTGGTAAACAGAACTAGACCAAAAGCAGAGCCCCGTGGCATGCCAACCCAGACCTCTTTTTAGTTCACATCAGTCAACTTCCTCGGGCACCCGAGCTTCGCTTGAGACAGCAGACCCCTGTGCCTGCCATGCAGGGCGCTCCGTGCAGCAGAGGCCTATGGTCCTCACACCCTGAGCATTTAGCTAGTCGGCCCTTAAGTCCTCTGGGGAGCACGCAGAGGCTTCTCCACGCTCACTGCCCCCTGCCTACCCACACTCGTTGACCTCTGATAGCACGGTCCACTCCAATCTCGGTGCTCTCTTGGCATCCGATGCCACACATGCGGTGCCAGGCCCTGCAGCTGTCCTCAGACCCCAGCCACAGCGCACCCAGCCGCTAAAGAGGGCCTCGATCCGAGTCCACCCTGAGGTCTCCCCAGCATCTCTGATTTGCCACCGGCCGCCTTTGCTCCTTGCTGATCACCAACAGCCTTGGGAAGCAGCCCCTTGGCGCTGCACCTGCTCACAACCTGGGTGAACATCCTATCTTCCTGGAGGGTCTGAGCAGAGAGGTCCAGCAGCCTCCTGTGTGCCCCCCTCCCCACCCCCCGGCCACAGTTCTCCACGGCGCTAGTGGGGCGATCGTACTCAAACACTTCACCCCATCCCCTCCCTCCTTGGGGAGGGTCTTACCTTTCTTCCCGGGCTCGAGGACTCAGGAACCTGCTTGAATCATCGTCATGGCTGCTCTGCTGGCTACTCTGTTGGCTGCTGAAGAAAGACACAGGATATGAACCGTTAATTTCTTTCTCAACCCTGGGGGAGGCCGTCTAGACTCCACAGCTTGACAAAGAAACGGGGCTTACAAAATCTAAGAGACACAAGTTCCCCCATGTAAGCTGCTACAGAGTGTACAGGCAGGCAACTGGGATGAGAAAGGACACAAATTTGGTGCAATCCCCGCCCACCACATCTGGGGCAGATCCTGACTTGTTACCTTACTCTTCCTTGGCTATGTAGTCTCAGAGAGCAAATGCTTCCAGCACTTTCTAGACTTGGGCCTCTTAATCGGCATGGCAGGGTAACAATGCCATTCTTCTTCAACCTCATTGGAGACTCTCAAGATGCAGGTACTCAGTCACCCCATGCCCCCGCCCACCCCCCCTCCTTCCACTACCGGGAGTGAGGGGAGATTTCTAGTAGGGAGAAAGACTCCATGGGGGCCGGGGTCACCAGGCCTGCCTCTCTGCTTCCTGGGAACAGGGGAAGAGTCCCTCCCCGCGATGCCCTGTAGGCAAGATGATTCTAGGGCTTTAGCTGAGAGCTCTTTAAAATGCTTACACTGAAGTTATGTGGAATCCACCCATCTTTCATCTTACTTCAGAGAAGCTGTTCAAACATCTTAATGGCACTAACTAAACATATGAACATATAATTCTTATTGTTATTAAGGAATCCAAGCATTGGATCTGTAAGTCAACCAACCATAGACCCCCAGGCCAAATCTGAAGCTCCCTGTGGGTTTTCTCTCTTACAACTCTTTGAGAGTGGTGGTTGCTTTTTTTTTTTAAATGGTTGAGGGAAAAGTCAAAACAAGATTAACACCTCTGGATGCCTGGGTGGCTCAGCGGTTGAGCATCTGCCTTCAGCTCAGGGCGTGATCCTGAGTCCAGGATCGAGTCCCACATCGGGCTCCCTGCATGGAGCCTGCTTCTCCCTCTGCCTGTGTCCCTGCCTCTCTCTCTCTCTGAATAAATAAATAAATAAAATATATATTTAAAAAGAATAACATCTCATGACATAGAAGAATTAAATGAAATTCAAACTTCAGAGTCATGAATTAAGTTTCATTGGAATGTGGCCACAACTACTCATTTACGTATTAGCTCTGGCTGCTGTTTCGCTACAATGGCAGACTGAATAGTTAAGGCAGAGCTGAATAAGCCAGTAATGAGATCATTAGACCCACAAAGCCTAAAAATATTTATCTCACCCCTTATCCCAGCTTTGCACAGATCCCATTAATAGCAAATTCCTATTTCCATAAATGTCACCATAACTGAGGCTCCAGGATAACTCAATTGTTTCCTTGTCCTGAGGGATTGTTCAATATAAAAAAATTCAAATTTCGCCACAGAGTATATTCCTTAGACCAGATCCCTCGTAGACTGAAACTCTGAACAAAACTTGCTCTGGTGCCTCTACACTCTCAATCAAAGCAGTACCTGATTTGCTGTGGTCACAGGTATAACCATGCTCTTGCGTTCTGTTCTTTCAGCAAGAAGTTATCAAACTTAGAAGCAATGTGTATCAAGTTTTCAAACGCATATATACACAAGAAATCAGAAGAGCCTCCAATCGCCTGTCAGAACTAAAGTGTGTACACAGGCCTATCTCCTTCATTTACTCTAATCATAGCACTTTTGCTACTTGTTCACTGTGGAGGGGCTACTCATCATATCATACCCTTTGCAAGGTCTCAGAGACTTGTCTATTAAAAACTCCTTTATCAGGGGCTTCTGGGTGGCTCAGTTGATGAAGCACCTCCCTCTGGCTCAGGTCATGATCCTAGAGTCCCTGTCGAGCCCCAAATCAGACTCCCTGCTCAACAGAGAGTCTGCTTCTCCCTCTCCCTCTGCCCCTCCCCCTGCTCATGCACACACGTGCCCTCTTTCTCACACACTCTCCCTCATTCTCTCTCTCTCTCTCAAATAAATAAAATAAAATTAAATTAAATAAAATTAAATTAAATTAAAAAAAAACTCCATATCACAAAACTGTGCTATCATGTTGTTGACCTGTGGGATTTCTTACCCTGGGACTAACTTGTTACAATGCATCAGACACTGTCTACTTTATGACCTGGGACACATGTTGTACTATAGTAGGCAACTGGAGTACTGTTTGGATTGATTGGAGCTCAAATTCCAGAGCAGACAGGGCGAGCATTAAGAGAAGAACACTAGGGATGCCCGGGTGGCTCAGCGGTTGAGCATCTGTCTTCGGCTCAGGGTGTGATCCTGGAGACCTGAGATCAAGTCCCACATCGGGCTCCTTGCATGGAGCCTGCTTCTCCCTCTGCCTGTATCTCTGCCTCTCTCTCTGTGTGTGTCTCTCATGAATAAATAAATAAAAACTTAAAAAAAAAAAAGACTGGAACACTGGTCTATACCATGGGCAGCACATGTGAGCCGAAGTAGAAGGGAAGGAGCCTGCAGCCTAGTGTTTCACACTAACAGCCAATGAGACTCAACCAACCCAAATGACTATGATCAGCATCACAGTCTCTTCCAAGAAGAGACCAGGCCTGACCGCACTGAATCTGGTTCTTCCTTTTTCACTCTCTCTGGCAGTCAAAACTTAAAGTTAAGCTAATAAAGGGATTCCCAGAATTAAAGGACAACATACCAGGGTTTCAGAAAAATAATCCTGAGCTGCTATTAGCAGGCTGTCCCACTAGATGGCAATGCTGACTTCCAAACCAGAACCTAAGCCATTCAGCAGGTCTGAAACCAAAATAGAACCAACCTCTGGTGCCCCCTTTTGGCCTTCCCATTGCTCAGGAAGCAGTGCAGATGGTGGAGATGAAAGCGACAGTGGATCACCTTCAAACTGTTCATTGGCTCTAAATAACCAAAAAACATCAACCTGCATGCACTGAACAGATATTTATATGATGCCTTCCATGTGTACGCATGCCAACAAGAGGCAGCATTGAAGCAACGATGAAGTCTAGACTCTCGAACATGCTGCCTGGGGTTAAATCCAAGCTCCTCCACTTCCTAGTTACATGACCCTGAGCAAATGATTGATCGTCATTTTCCTTACCTACAAAAATGGGGGAGATACATGTCAGTGACAGTTCTTACCTTATAAAACTGTTGCAAAGATTAGAGGATGTTAAATAAAGAACACATGTGAAGTACGGAGAGCAGGGCCTGGTATATGTGAGCTGCTATATATAACTGCTGTGGTTATTATGTGTAAGGCATCGTTCTGGGGCTCATGGACCATAAAGCTGAGAATCAGGTGTTAGAATCCTGCTCTCAACGTGTTTATGATCTGGAAAGTAAGAGTCAATATAAATACATTGAAAAGTAGTGAAACATAACTTTGAGAAATAAATACTAAATGCTCCCGGGACATAACATGCACCTGGGCTGGTAAAAAAAAAAAAAAAAAAAAAAAGGAACGAGAAGGAATTATTTCCACAGCAAGGGTTTTATCAGTGGTGCCTGGGTGGTTCAGTGGTTGAGTGTCTGCCTTTGGCTCAGGGCATGATCCCAGGGTCCTGGGATGGAGTCCTCTGCCTATGTCTCTGCCTCTCTCTCTGTGTGTCTCTCGTGAATAAATAAGGGTTTTAGCGCTGACACCTGAAATTCAGATAGACTCAGGACCAACAGAACTGGAGGAAAAGACATTCTAGTTTAGCTCCATTTACCAAACACTTTGCATATACCAGGCACTGTGCTAGGAGACCAGGACATAAAGGATGCACAAGTATTCACTGTGCGCTGTGGTGCGGCAACCCTAGAAGGATAGATGAGGTGCGGGTGGCCGACACTTCTGTTGCGGGCCTGGGGGGAACGTGTCAGAAAAGGTGAATGCTGAACAAGAGAGACTGCACATAAATCCATGTGGCCCAGGATCCCTAGGGTACACAGGATCCCTCCTCCCTTACAGATCCGAGGAGGGGCCTGACCCTCTCTCCTCCCATGTTTGCAACTGGTTTTCTAACAGTCTTAAAGAAGTGAGATGGACACCAAATCCCTCCTCCACTCAATCCCCAGGGAATAATGTTGTGGAGCAGAACTTCCCGAGATTCAGATGCTGGCTCACCCTCTCACATCAACTCGTTCCATTCTTCTCTTAAATGAGCCTTTGCAAAGGATGCAGGCCACCTGGAACCCGGACAGCTCGTCCTATTCCCTAAAGGAATCCACAGTCTTCTGATGTCACGAACAAAAGACAACCACCAGAGCAGGGTGTTCAGGGATACAGAAAGCCAGAAGGTCAAAGGCCACATCCCCAAATCTCTGTTTTTAGAGAAGACCCCAGTGGCCCTTCGGTGCCCAATCTGGGCTCCAAGCTCCAAGTCCAGAAGAACTTGTGAGGAAGTCCAGCAGAGGGCACTAACAGATAAAAATGTCAGTGAGCTAACCTTAAAAAAAACCAACATCTCTGAGCAAGGATTTGGATCTGGGCACTAGATGACTCAAAGTCCGCTTAACATCTCAAGGAAGGGAATTTGTACAGGCAAACTGTTTGCTGTTCCCCTCGCACGGCTAAAGAAGTAAATCCCTCCTCCTGTAAATGCAAGCTTCAGATAAAAATCACGGTTGAAATTAAATTTCGAAAGAGCGTGTTGCTAAGTGGGGAAGCGGCTTCTTTAAATTCCAGAATATTCCTGAGGGAAACCAGCTGAAGCAAATCAGATGATCTGTAATCCTGGTTTTATTCTCCACCAGCAAGTTAGTGTTTGGAGCTTATCCTCAAAGGTCATATTAAACCAGTAACACGGGCACAAACTGGGAAAAACACGTAATTTGAGGCCAAAGCGCACCCCGGAAGATAGAAAACCATAGACTATGACCAAGAAGCTCTGCAGGGAAGGCTAGTAAATTCCCACGATTCCCCTGGTCTCCTTTTCTCCCTCCCCCAACCCAGGACACTTGCATAAAAGTACCGGCTGAACCCACAAGCCACCAGGAAGGTGTCCTTTTGTCCTCTGGAAAGTACAGCCTCCCTGCTAGGGAGACTGTGTTTGGTTCTTTCCCTGAGTGGGTGCTTCATATGTACAAACAGCTCTTTCTCTTGCAGACAACACTAAAGAGGTCATGGACTCCTCCTAAAGCCTGGGTGGGGATGGGGGTGGGGGGAGTAGGGGAGAGTGTCAAGAGATTCAAAGGATTCACAGGTACAGGGATGGGCAAGCTGTTATTTCTAGAGCTTAATGGAAACCGTCCATGTACCTACACTATAGCTGTGCAGACTATCGAATTTCTTTGCTTTTAGTTGTAACCAGAGCAATCTAGAATGTTACCTGATGCTTACTAGAAGCTTCAAAAGACTCAGGGTGGCTTTGATTGATACACGTCTTTGATTAACAAAAATAGGAAAAAGAAACTCTTTTAGGCAGTGGATATAGTAGAAATAGGGCAGAGACACAGACCAACCTAGGTTTGCCCTAGCCTTGTTTCTTCTCATTGGCCTCTACTTTGGTCAAGTCCCTTATCTTCTTTTAGACTATTCCCCTGCCCCCCTGCCCCCTACCCCACTGCCCAAAATTACAGAACAGTGCTGAGGATTAAGTTGTGAGTCAACCGATCACAGTATCTGAGTTCAGGATTTAGAGTCAGGACAACACAAGTTCTAGTCCTGACTCTGCTACTTAGCGGGATGATCCTGGATAAATTAACTTTTCTAAGTGTCAGGCATGGGTATATACCACAAACCTTAAATGATGACAGTGAGGATTAGAAATGGTAAAAGTCATCTACAGAAAGTGTCTTGGGCAATATCTGAGCTTTGGTGGGCGTACCATCAATGGCGGAGGTCAATTGTGTTCAACGCTCAGTGAGATTGGCAGATAAATATTTCGAAACATCCCATGCACAGGAGGAAGAAAAGAGACGCTTAGGGTAGTTTTGAGAGCCAGTGACCTGAATGAAAAGTAGGGTCACTGACAAAAGAGAAGGCTGAGTACTCATGCTGAATTACAGCCACCTGTGAAATGGCTCTGGCATTCTCTATTTCCGTGTAAGGAGGAAAGGTGTACCCGGGGAAGGAGGGCAGGTGGCAAAGCAGGTGAGAACGCCGCAGAATAGTTTATTTGTCATCTGGCAAATGAGTATGGGAAAGTCTAATAATAGAAAATAAGTAAACAGATGTGATTTGGGGCACTGCCAATGATCGCCAGTTTCTTATACAACATACCTGAACAGTCTCAAAACTACTTGGAAAATAGCTCTCTGGGTGAAGACTGATCATTTGTCTACAAAGTTACCGGGGCGGCATCTGTGTCATGGGTCCCATGGAAACGCACAGCAGGGTGGGTAGACCAGCAGACTCAGGGATTCAGAATTCAGCCAAATATCCTTTAACTCATTACAACACACTAATCCTTCTCTGCTTAAGAGTTCTTTTGCTTCTAAATATGCTCCTGGTTGTCTTTAAATTTAAGGAAGAAAAAAGAAGAAAGCTCTCCCTCAACTCCTTTATTTTCCCTTCCTTTCCTCCAGGACCATATTTTATTGAAAGAACACACGTTTGGTGAGCGCCAAACTTTCTCGTCAACGCCACATCAGACTAAACTGGGAGCTTCGTTATGCAGACTCTTTGGCCCTTCCCCAAAACTTGCCGTGTCAGAGTCTGAACATATCCAGGAATGTGTATTTTTTTTAAGTTTATTTTTACTTGTTTATCTAAGTACTCTCTATACCCAATGTGAGGCTGGAGCTCACGACCCCGAGATCAAGAGTTGCATGCTCTTCCGACTAAGCCAGCCAGGCGCCCAACCCAGAAATGTGTATTTTTTTTAAAAGCTTCCCAGTGATGCTGGTGGGCAACTAGGATTGAGACCCACTGGACTCCACACTCACTGCCTCCACTTCCTCACCACTGACCCGTGAATAAGTTCCCTGCAATCTGAACAGCACCCTCACCCCTCTTTTCTTTCATCCACCAGGACCTCAGTTACCGTCAGGCCAAGGATAGCTGTGGCCTGTCCTAGTCTTATTTGACCACCCAGGCAGGTCTGACGTCAATGATTATTCCCACTCTCCAAACTTCACCCTTCCTGCCTTCTGCGGCACCACCCTCTCCTGGTTCTTGGGTTTTGTCCTACTTTTGTTTCTCTCTTTTTTTGTGGGGGGGGGGGGGACTTCATGTACTCTTCTGTGTCAGCCACTCGTTTAATAAATTACCAAATACTGACTACGTACCAGGCATTTTTGGGAAAATCGACACGGAGTATAGAGTAGTAAACAAAACAGAGATCTCCATTCTCAAGGAGTTTACATTTTGTTGGGTTCCTACCTCTTCTAGCTTTATGCCAGGAGAACCTGAGTTTGTGAACCTCTACTTATCAAAATACTGTGCAATAATATTATATATTCATAGGAGATGATTTATAACTCTCACCAGATTCTCAGATAGGCCTGTGACCCACAGAAAAATCCACAGTAATAACGTCTCTGGGGAATCTCATCCACACCTAAGCCTTCAGCTATGATGGATATACTGGTGACTCCCAAAGATAGCAGGGCAGAGAACTGAGCTGCCACTAGTCACATGCGGCTATTTAAATTTAAATTAATTAAAATTTCAGTTCCTTAGTCATACCAGTCATATTTCAAGTACTCAATAACTACATGTGGCCATTTGCTTCCATATTAGTGCAGATAGAGAACATGTAAAGTTTAATCAGACAGCACAGAGGTTTCCAGATCAGACCTAGGATTTGAGTTCCAGCTTTGCCACTGCTCACCTGAGTAACTCAGAGCAGCCTATTTACTTCTCTCTACATTCCTGTCACCTCAACTGTTAGGTTGTAAATAACTCCGGACAACCGTCTTGAGGATGGAACAGGTTAACTACTATAAGGCACATAACAAGAGGCTGGGCAAATAATAAGGCCCCAAGAAATGGGGGTTACCATCCCCCCATTTAATGTTGTTTTAATGCAATGTTACTATCATATATTTGCATCAGCACTGAACTCTCTGGAGTCCAACATGAATCCCAAGCTGAACACAGCCAATCCTGAATTCACCATCTTTTTTTCTTTTTTCTCCCCTCCTGGCACTGGACAAGTAAGGATTCATTCCAACTTAGTGTTAAAAAGTAAAGCCACATGTCCACAATGGCAACCACTGAAACCAAGTTCCAAGCTCCCCCAGGAATGGGGAGCCTTACTTGCTCAGTCAGAAATTCCGCTGAGTGGCACCCATGAGGTCAAGTCGCATGGGCCTCTTCATCCCCCAAATCTGCATGAGATCCCCTCCCTTTCCCCTTGGACGAGGCGGCCTGGCCTCAATTAATATTTTCTTTCACTAAGGACTGCTCACTCCGCCCGCCTTCCTAGAGACACCTTTCATTTTGTGCAACTTCTCAGAGCTGCTCCACTTGCTAGATAGAATGCTGCGTGCTTCAGGACCGAAGTAATAAAGCCAATTAGATGTTCAGGTCTCGGCTGAAGATTTTCAGCATACATGCTGCCGAAGTGAGCACTTGGTTGATGTTTTGGTTTTTTTTTTAAACTCGAGAGGCACCTCCACCTCAATTTCACTGCAAGTGCTGCAGATTCTGCAGATTTCACCTCCTGACACCCCGCAGGTCCGACCTGTTCCCCATTCATCACTCCTCGGCCACTGTCTTGCTCAAGCTCTCATCACTCCTCCCAGGGATTACTTTAACAGGCTCCTAATGGTTTTCCTCTTGCCAATCTGGCCCCCCTCCAGTCTATCCTGGACACTGATGGTCCTCCTGAAATGCAGACTTGATTGCATCTCTTCTTTAGGCTTAAATGTCCCACAGACTTCCCATAATTTCAGAACCAAGTTCAAACCCCTTAGTTTAGCGAGAAAAGCCCTAATAAGCTGCCTGCTGTTTGCCCATGCCCACTCCCAGGATCCCAGGTCTGGACAGGGCCTCCCGGGGCCTGGTATATACTTCTCTGCACTCTCTGATTTGCTTCATTCATCCCATCTCGATTAAGCCTGAGGGCTCTTGAGTTTTTTAGATTGCCAGCATTCCAATCTTGACCCATCTTCTAACTACTCCATTTCGACCTCTTTAAAATGGGAATGACAAAACATACATACATACATACATACATACAATGGGGATGACAAGTGTCTTCTTCATTGAAGTGTTGTAAAAATTAATAGCCATAAATGCTTAGGAAGGGATCTGGAATCGGGCTACTCAATCTCATAGCTGTCATGATCTTTCAAAAGCAGCACCTTCTAAAGGACATCTTCCTCGATGACCACGGCCCACACTGTGGTCCTACATCACCCTGCCCTACCTTTTACCCCCAAAATTAGCACACTCTTTGGGATACAATAATTAAGGACTCAACTCCCTATGCTTTCAACCACACTGTCACTTACTCAAAACCAAAGATCCTATTTTATGTTTCATTTCCACTCAACACTCCTGCCACTCCAGAAAGATCCTCTGCTGGCAAGTTCTCTTAAGTCCATACAGATGACACCCTCTCCCCAGATTACCACCCACCTCCAAATGTTCATCAACATGTTCTGAACGCCGGTGTTGAGTACCCTGGGCCCTATTCAGGGTGAAAAGCATGGTCTGTGACCTCAAGGAGCTTCTAACAGATTGTGTTAGGCGCTGGTGCTCTAGAGATACCAACTTGAACTAGACATTCATTTCCAAAGAAAGTAGCAACTGTTAAGAAAACCTTTCTAATGCCAACCCTCCTCTGCCCAACCCCTTGCCAATGTTATGCTCCAACTCGCAGTTATCCAACATGATGATGACGATGAAGACATACTTCCTGCCTCACAGGGCCTCCATCGGAGGGTGGGCAGGAAAGAATGTAGTTCTCCAACTAGACGCTAGGAGCAAAAAATCAATAGAAAAGGATTTTGAGGGGGGCCTGGGTGGCTCAGTGGTTGAGTGTCTGCCTTAGGCTTAGGTCGTGATCCCAGAGTCCTGGGATCAAGTACTGCATCAGGCTCCTCACAGGGAACCTGCTTCTCCCTCTGCCTGTGTCTCTGCCTCTCTCTGTGTCTCTCATGAATAAATAAATAAAATCTTAAAGAACAAAAGATTTTGAGGTCCAAGGCTATAACTTTTTTGTTTCTTTCTTTCTGAATTGCCTGAGTTTCAATCAATGTACATGCCCATCCTTGGCTCTTGTGAATACAGATAATCAAGCGTTACTGGGGGGGAGGGGCAGAGAAAAACACTAATTCTTTTCTCTAATGCTCTGTTCTGAGGTATTTTTCACAAAGTGTAAAGGTTCCCTGACCCACCATAAAATTCCAGGCCTTTCACTACACACAATTAAAATAATTATACTCACCCCATTATATTCTTCAAATGGCTTCTGCAGAAAGAGGGCAAGAGAGCTTGTGAGCTTGTGTCAGCTCAAATGTTCTTGGTCACTCTTAAGGAACACACCACTTTTCTCTAGCTCCCACACCCTTGTAGCTTCCTTGGCCTCAAGCATTACTTTGCTTCACAGCAAAATCTTAGGCCCTCTTAAGAGAAACAAACAAATTAACCAGGTCATTTAGTGGTAAACCTTTCATCAGTGTTAACTGTGACCAACTAAGATGCTTCCCAGAACTTGTAGTCTCTGATGACTTGTCAAGGCCCTAGGTAGGGGAGTCTCACAGGCCAGCATCCCCCACCCTTCAGGCTCCTGTGCCACCTCCCTGCCTTTAGGACATCTTTTGCTTCCTAATCCAGAGCCTTGATACTGGAGAACAAAGTAGGAAGATGCATAGATTTCTCAACCCAACGCAAACCAGATGGCATTCCGTCCACAGATAACCCCAAAACCTTACTTAAAATTTTTTTGGTAGTCTCTACACCCAACGTGAAGCTCAAACTCACACAACCCTGAGATCAACAGTCATGTGCTCTACCAACTGAGCCAGCCAGGCAATCCCCCAAAACCTTATTTTGACAACCACCTTGATCCTGGTTCCTTCATCTAAACTTCAAAATGAGGAGTTAAATCCCTTCTCCATGGACTTCCCCTCACAGGGGCAAGTCCAGAGACATTCCCAGGACAGGCAGAGAGCCCCACACCGAGAACCTTTAAACCAAATCCCCAACTATCATGATTTGGAAAGATATCTTTCTGATATCTGACTAAACACTATCTCCTAGTTAATTTGTGGGTTTTTTTTTTTTTTTGAGAGAGAGGACGTGTGCATGCATGAGAGAGTACACATGTGAAAAGAAGGGGGAAGGGTAGAAGGGGGGGAGAGAGAGAGAGAATCCCAAGTAGGCTCCATGCTGAGTGCAGAGCCCATTGTGGGGCTCTATCTCACGACCCTGAGATCATGACCTGAGTCGAAATCAAGAGTAGGGCGCCTAACCAACTGAGCCATCCATGCTCCCTGTGTGTGTGTGTGTGTGTGTGTGTGTGTGCGTGTATTTTAATCAAAGGTACATAACTACAGGGATCCCTGGGTGGCTCAGCGGTTTGGCGCCTGCCTTCGGCCCAGGGCATGATCCTGGAGTCCTGGGATCGAGTCCCGCATGGGGCTCCCTGCATGGAGCCTGCTTCTCCCTCTGCCTCTGTCTCTGCCTCTCTCTGTTTCTCATGAGTAAATAAATAAAATCTTTTTTTAAATATTTTTTTTAAAAAAGGCACATAACTATCATTCAGAACTTCAGGTCCACATATAATGACATGCCTCAAACTCTCTACAGTCACTCTTCACCTAAAACACTCTAAACAATGTTTTAGGTTATCTTATTACCAAAAAATGCTATGTGGCTTTTATCAGACTTCTGGAAATGCTGGAAACACCTAAAGGAACCCCTCCCTCCAAGAAACCACTAACTTTAGTCATCAATACCCAAACTGCTGTTTGCTTGACCTCTTCTTGGTTTCCCTTCTACCAACCTCTGAAAAGTTGTCGCTAGAGTTCTGCCCAGCAGTCCCTTCTCTTCTCTACACGTTCTCCCCCCACCATCTCATCCAAATCCATGCCTTCAACAACCCACATATTGTCCCAAGCCCACCTGTTCTACCAAGCACCAGGTTCCCTGAATCCAAATGCATGGAAGGCATCACCAAACCCTGCCTCCCAAGAGCCCTCTCAGCATATAACCCCCCCCCCCACTTCTCCCACCAAGGAACTTTACCTGCCTTCCTTAGCTCACCTACCTGCACCTCCATCCATCTACTTAGTTGTCCAGACAAGGAAACTCAGAAGCAGTTGTGGCAGTTCCTTCTCGTCCGCTCCCTACCTCCCATCAGCCACAGAGTTCTGCGGCTCCTACCTCTACGTATCTTTTATACACATCCCTCCTTCCTTTTCCTACTGTCCTGGCCCCCTGGACCAACGACAGGTATCAGACTATGTAAGAATCACCTGCCACTTTTGTAGAGATAGGTTCCCACCCCATCTCTTTCCCTGGATTCTAATGCAGAGGTTCTGGGCTGGGGCCTAAAGAATTTTTAACACACATCCCAGGTGTGCAAACTACCAAAGTCCCTACCTTATTGAAATGGCCCTTAGAGGTGCCTGGGTGGCTCAGCTGGCTAAGTGTCCAACTCTTTTTTTTTTTTTTTAAGATTTTATTTATTTATTTGAGAGAGAGAGAGAGTACGAGCAGGTGGATGGAAGAGGCAGAGGGAAAAGCAGACTCCCTGCTGAGTGGGGAGCTGGACATGGGGCTCAATCCCAGGACCCCGGGATCATGACCTCAGCTGAAGGCAAATGCTTAACCGATGGAGCCACCCAGGCTCCCCAAGCGTCTAATTCTTGAATTCAGCTCAGGTCATGATCTCAGGGTCATGAAATCAAGCCTGGCATCTAGTTTGGTGCCGAGAGTGGAGCCTGCTTAAGATTCTCTCTCCCTCTCCCTCTGCTCCAACCACTCCTCTTGCCACTCTCTCTTGAGTACACATGCATCACACACTCTTTCTCTAAAAATTAAAAATAAGTAAATCTTTGAAATGGCCCCTTAACTGAGCTGATAAGTGTTTAACAACCAGGGAGGAGGAAACAGGTGTGCATCATTAGCCAATTTCTGTGTTGCAAAGATTCTGGGCGTGGCCAATTTCAAGCTAACATCACAGCTGGGGAGCAACGTGCACAACTGGCTGATGCTCGCTGGCCCTAGCATGGCCCCAGTACAAGATGCCTGGACTACCCTGCGTTATTGTCTAAATCAGGGCTAAAGGCGCCTCTTCCCAGGTTAAAACCCTTTCAAGTTTCCCCCTAACGCCCTACAAGATAGTCCAAGGTGCTTGCCTCGTACACAGGCCTTGAAACATGAAACCAGTCTCCTCTTCCCAACTTCTCAACTTCCCCTACAGAGAGCTCCACCTAAGCCGCTAATGTGCAGCTGACATAGAATCACTTGTGTTCCCCGAATAAACCAGGCTCACTCACTCCTCCCAACTGTGTTCATTGTCCCCTCTGCATTAAATGTGTCTTCTGCATGACCTCACACCTCAATCACTGCACCTTCCACTTGGCCACTGAGTCCCATACCACGCAGAAGCCTGGCTGCCTCTTCCCTCTGACATAGTCAAGGCCCAATTCACTATTTTTTTTTCCTCCTAGACCCAGAGCTCTCCATCCTGTGAGCCACAAATCTAAGCCTGAGAAGTTAGCACTAGTGATACCGGCAGCTCTGCCCTTACCTTGGGGATACCCTATTGGCTGCCTGAGAAAAAAATCTTTAGGGCAAATACTCGCTACTTTTTTCAGTGTGTTCAAGACACTGCGTTCTAATATGTTGTATTTAATACTAACAATAAAAGTCCACAGGAACGATGCTTTCTGGTCTACAAAGTGCCTCCACGCACATTCTTACATCTGATCTTTCCAACCTCATAAAGTAAGAATGTAAATACTCTGATCGCTGTCTTAAAGATGAAGAAAAGGAGCAGTGGCTCAGTGGGTTAAGTGTCTGCCTTCAGGCCCATCAGCGTCCTGGGATCGAGCTGCATCAGGATCCCTGCTCAGTGGGGAGTCTGCTTCTCCCTCTCCCTCTGCCCTTCCCCTGCTTGTGCTCTCTTTCTCTAATAAATAAATAAAATAAAATAAAGGTGAAGAAAATAAGGGTTTATAGGGGGACCTGACCCGTCAAAGAGCAAAGCAGTGATAAGCTAAGGAAAACAGGGTTTCGGTACAGGTGACCTGCCCCTGAATTCTTCCTTCTATCCCCTTGAGTACAGGACAATGTTGGCCTTGGCTTTCACTTAAAGCTGGGAAGGGGTGGGTGGCAGGAACCACCGACCTGAGGGATGAGAGTGAGGGGGATCTGAATTGCAGGCGAAGTAGGGAGCCTGGGAGGAGTGTGTGTTCCTTGTGATAAAACCATCAACAGTCTGCCCTGCAGGAGGCAGCGCTCGGCCACAAAGCAAGAACATCTGGGAAGTTTCAGGCAACAAAAATACTGAGATGAGAACCGACAAGAGAATAGTCTAACATATAGAGTTATGTACACTACGGTATAGACATGAAGCTAATACAACATTGTGTGTCAACTATACTTCAATTAAAAAAAAAAAAAAAGGTGACAAGCATTTGCCCAGACCAGTCAACAGGTGCTGATGTGAAATGGCACGGGTTGCCAGGTAATGGCACCTGCCATGAGGTCACAAGGCCACAAGTGAAACCACAGAAATAAGTTTTTGAACAACGTATGCCTAGAGAAGAGCAGAGCTGTCTCAACAACCAGCTGCTGAAAAAAGGCCATAGGGAAGCCAAACAAGACAGAGCAAGGTGTGTAGGGACAGGGGAAGACTTCCTCGAGCTAGAGCCAGGCCTGGGGAGACTTCTAGGAGGCCTGTGAAGGGCTGGCCAGAAGCCCAATGGGGGAGCCTCGGGAAAGGAGAGGCCAGTGCCATCATCCCCTGCAGGTATGAGGGCAGGACAGGGGAGGGACAGGCCAGCACAGAGCAGGAGCAGGAGGCCTGGTGCCCTGGGGGCCACTTCACAGAAGTTTAGGAAGCCATCCTGGTGGCCGTGCCAACTTGGTCCTACCGCCAGCTGCAGCAGAAGTAGCCTGATTCAGGAGCCAACCTGCAATAGCTTGGGGCACCTGATTCCCCAGAAATCGCCAGCGAACACCCACAAGAGCATTTCGGAAGCCCAAGAAAAGGTGCCATGCGTCTATTTTACTTCTTTAAAGACCAAGTCCATTTAAGAATAAATATGTTTTCAAGATGTTTTATGACTACAGCTTCCCAACTGGTAGCTAATTTTGTCACCACCTGTTTCCCTCTAGTTAACAAAAATCAAAGGAGTGCTGGAAGTAACGAAGTAGGGAAGATACAGAAAGCCTTGTGTTGGGGCACCTGGGTGGCTCAGTCAGTTAAGCATCTGTCTAAGGCTCAGGTCATGATTCCAGGGGTCCTGGGATGGAGTCCCGTGTCATCAGGCTCCCTGCTCAGTGGGGAGTCTGCTTCTCCTTCTCCCTCTGTCCCTTCTCCCTGTTGAAGCTTGCTCTCTCTCAAATAAAATTCTTAAAAAAGTAAGGAAAGCCTTGTGTCCTGCCCCCAAAAAGCCAAGGGGAGAGGAGAGGTTGATGCATCTGGAAAGCAGGAATGCTTATTGTCCCAAAAAGCACATGAAGGAGGGGATAGTTAACCAGAAACTCTGTCACAGACAAACTGCCCCATGGACGGCCCCTGAAGCTCAAGGACAGACCACAGACTGTGTTGTTTAAGAGTTCTTTCAGCTTGCCTGCCTCCCCCTTCCCGGGCTCATACCCAGCCCCATCCATCCCCCATCCAACTCCACTGGCCCTCCCTCTTGCGGGGCGGGGGGGGGGGACTGGTTTATGGTGAAATCATTATCTTGGTTTTTTCCAATCAGAAGAAATAACAGTCCTAATGAAGCACTTTGGCCATTTGGCAACTCACAGAGAGCCCTCAGGGGCCTGGGGAAGAAACAGCACTGACGGGACCTACAGGCGGGACATGTGAGTTAAGAGCCGGCTCTGGGTCCCCAGGTGCCATTTCTCACATGGGACATGTCATCTTATCTTCCACCCCAAGCACATTGACAACGTTCTGATAAGGTACTCACTCATGGCCACTTCTTATTAGCCAGAAGGCAAAATACTGGGTAATTTAAGACACTGAACAAAAGAAAACAGAAATTGAGGGACACCTGGGTGGCTCAGTGGTTGAGTGTGTGCCTTCAGCTCAGGGCATGATCCTGGGGTCCTGGGATCGAGTCCTGCATCGGGCTCCCTGCATGGAGCCTGCTTCTCCCTCTGCCTGTGTCTCTGCCTCTCTCTCTGGGTCTCTCATGAATAAACAAAATCGGAAGGAAGGAAGGAAGGAAGGAAGGAAGGAAGGAAGGAAGGAAGGAAGGAAGGAAGGAAGGAAGGAAAGAAGAAGGAAAGGAAGAAGAAGAAGAAGAAGAAGAAGAAGAAAGAAAAGAAAACAAGTTAAATCATCCACAAGTCTTTTATTTTTGTTTTGAGAATGTTAATGAAACACACACAATCACACTCCTGCCCTCTCTCCAACTGGCCCTCTTCAAGGTCAACTCTAGGACCCACCCACACGGAGGAGGGTGCAAAAGAGATTTTGAGGATCCCCAAAGTAGATGATTCATTCACTCAAGACTCATCCAAAGAACACTTCGCATGGCGATCTGCCAACAGAGAAAGGATGAGAGAGCAGACTTTGGGTGGGCCAGGTGCCGTGCTAGGAGGCAGGAGAGCAAAGTGCCCCAGGACCTCGCCCTACCCTCACGAATCTTGAAGTACGCTTAGGAATGAAGCTTAAAGTATAAAGAGAAGTATGAATCACCAAAACGCTCTATCACAGAGGAAGGGGAAACTAGCACGTGCCGAATGCCTACAATAAGCATTTTTCACATACCATCTCACTTCAAAGTCGGTACTCGAGGAAAGTAACATGCTTTTTTATTCCAACTCCATTCTGTTCTTTATTTCTCCATTTCTTTATATCAAGAGTAGCCGTGTGCCCTCTTCTGTTACCAAACACCCCAATGCGCCCTGACTCCAAGGGCTGATCACTGTGACTATAACTCAACGATGCCTGAAGCCCCCCAGGTGCCTTCTCCACACCCTCTGTGTTGCTCCGCTGGGCCAGGAGCATTAGGTGATCATTCCCACACCTCACTGGCTAAGGAGAACTGACTCAGAGTTGGGGGAATAAGGGGCGCAAGGTCCTCTCGCGTTCTCTAACTGCCCATCTGCAGAGCGGAACCCTAGACGTATCTCACCTATACATAGAGACCCTGCGTGTTCTTATTCCTCAAAGTTCTCTATCTTTTCTGCTCTTCACTCACATTTCAGCAGTAAATGGGGTAGGGGTGCACCACCATAAGCAAGGAAAACCCCTGGCCTCTCAAGGTTTCCTTACGCAGAACACCATTCAACCTCACAACCAAGAAACCGAAATGCTTCTAGCTCTTCTTTATGTCCATTTGCTTCTCAGGGTGTCCTGAGTGAGGTGGAATGCAACAGGGAGCCCCCATTCCTGAGCTTGGGCTGACAGGCAGCCCCATCTGGAGGTTAAGTTGGAGCTGGTGGTGCCCAATTGCCCCATGAGGGCGAATATTCACCCAGCGCGGGCTCAGATCATTTTTTATTTCATCGTACTTGAAAGTGTTGAGGCTACCCACCTTTTTTCACTTTCCTTTCACTTCCCCACCCCTCAAACAGGTGATCCCCTGCCCCCACCCCCACCACCTGCCCTGCCAGCTGCAGCTACTCCTCTCTGCTCACTTCCTCACTCAGGCTCCCATCTGGATTGCTTTACACAAACTGTCCTCTCATCAAATGTCACCAAAGACCGCCTAGTGGCCTCTTTCCAATCTCCTTTCTTTCTGACATTTCTACAGCATTTGAAATGACTCCTCCCTCTTGGGGGAAAAAATAATAGTACTCTACCCTTGGCTTAATTTTAATAGTACTTAGTGACATCACACCTCTCATTCAACAAGTACTTGTGGAGCATCTACTGTGTGCCAGGCTCCACGTGAGGGAACACCAAGATGAAAGAGGAAAAAAATACATTCTGTCCTCAAGTTTACTCTCTAAATGAAGAGTCTTTCCATCGAGTGATGAGATTACATACAATAAGCTAATCTCTTTGAGGAGGGTGGGATGGGAAAGGTGTCTGTACAAAGTACACTACCTACACATGAGAAAAACCACTCAGGGCTACATGGGACTCTGGACAGGGCTTCACAGAGGAGGACACATTTGAGATGACAGTAAAGACAAGTCAAACGTTACTAGGCAAAAAAAAAACAAAAACAAAAAAAAATGTTACAAGGCAGACCATGTTCTATGGAGAGAAATCAGCGCATGCCCACAAAGACTTGATGAGAGCGTCTTATGCTTAGTCAAGGGCCTCAGGCTCACGCTGTGGGAGATGAAGGAGGGGCTCAGGATGGGAAGAGATGAATGCGGACAGGTAAGCCAAGTCTGAACACAGCCAAGTCTGCAACACAGCCAAGTCTATGTGTCCCAGAAGTGGATTAAATGTCATCCTGCAGGTGATGAGGGAGACACTGAAGACTTGTAGAGAGAGGCGTGTTTGTTTATCCAAAGAAAGCAGAGGATTAAGAGGGAGGCCTATAGGAAGCCCTGTCAAAAGAGCAGAGAGGATGAAGGCTCAAGCTAAGGAAGGAGAACCCCTGAGGGAGAGATTTAGGAGGTGCCTGACTGACTACAGGTGGTGGGAGAAGGCCAGAGAGAGAGAATCTAGAATGTCCTGGCCCTCTGCTTGCCCGCACCTGAAGGCAGTGCTGTGTTCTTCTCTGGCATCCCCACCACTCTGCATCGTGCAGAACACACGTGAGGCGAGTAATGAATACCTGTGACTAGTTCAGCAGTCCCACCTTCCTCACCTAACGGTACGATAGGTCTACAGCGAACCTTCCGTAGGCCTTGTGCCCAGAGTGAGAGTGGAAGGCTGCTAAGGTGGGTTGCGGAAAGACTTTGGGGCACTCCAACTGGGTTCTCCAAAGCATCCATATACACTCATCCTGGAGTCAAGCACAAAGTCACACTCCCATCTATTAAAAATAAACACATGGGAAACAGAGCACAAGTCCAGGAGAGCAGTCGCACCGGACTGAGCTCAGAAGTCGGGGTCCAGCTCTGGTTCTGCCACTGACCGGGCAGGACACAGAGCAAGGAGCATCACCATCCTGGACCTCAGCAAGGTTGTCTGTCACATGAACTGAGTGTGCTGGACCATCCCCGAGGCCCCTCTGGACTTAAAAGTGCACAGAAGTTCAGTAAGATTTTAAGAAATCTTCCCAGAGAAGCTAAGTCATTGGCAGAGAAGGGATTGTGTGAACTGAACCAGGAGGGAGAGGCGGCGGCCCTGACTGGGCCCAGTGGGGAGAAGAGAAAGATCAGCAACCCAAGAACAACTGTAGCTTAGGTCCCCGGAAAGGCAATTCACAGGCACAGAGCCACATGTGACTTCCTGGCTCACTTTCTGCACTCTCTTTGTGATCCCTGCTTCCTTTTACTTTTTTTTTTTTTTAAGATTTTATTTATTTATTCATGAGAGACAGAGAGAGAGAGAGAGAGAGAGAGGCAGAGGGAGAAGCAGGCTCCATGCAGGGAGCCCGACGTGGGACTCCATCTCAGGTCTCCAGGATCAGGCCCTGGGCTGAAGGTGGCACTAAACTGCTGAGCCACCCGGGCTGCCCTCCTTGTACTTTTTTTTGTTTTTTTAAGATTTTATTTATTTATTGGACAGAGAGAGAGAGAGAGAGAGACCAAGTAGGCTGAGCAGCAGGCAGAGGGAGGAGAAGCAGGCTCCCAGCTGAGCAGAGAGCCCGACGCAGGACTCGATCCCAGGACCCTGGCATCATGACCTGAGCTAGCAGCAGATGCTTAACCGACTGAGCCACCCAGGCGCCCTCTTGCTTCCTTTCATCGTTACTGTTTCCAGCTTATCACTTTATCAGAGTCTATAATTCTTATAATAAAATTGTGCCCCAAGCCTTATACAAGAAGGGGCCTGAAAGAGGATCCTAATTTTTCCCCCTCCAGAAAAGGAAACTAAAGCAAGAAGTTAAGGGACACATAAAAAACCACAGAGATATTTAATGACATAACAAAAAATGAAACTCAAGTTGGCCTACTCAGAGCACAGCTCTGCCCACAACATCACGTGGCCATTCAGATACAGAAATATGCACCCCCAGAGCATGGAGAGAAAGTATCTTGCTTTTTTTTTCTTGGACCTTCGGTGCCTTTTTTTTTTTTTTTTTATGAGAGAGGCAGAGACAGAGGCAGAGGGAGAAGCAGGCTCCCTGCAGGGAGCCCGATGCGGGACTCGATCCTAGGACCCCGGGATCACACTTTGAGCCAAAGGCAGATGGCTCAACCACTGAGCCACCCAGGCGTCCCAGACATTTGGTGCTCTTGGCTCTTGCTCATAACAAGGATAACTACTAATAGCTGTTCATTCCACCAAATGCTCGTGTCATGCATGTGCTGTTGGCGAGTGTTTACTAAGCACCAGCTCTGCTCTAACCACTGGAGACACGCTAGTTGGCAGGGCCCCTACTCTTAAGAACCACACAGTTTTGTGGTTTAGCAGCAGGGATGCAGAGGTGAGAGACAGATCAACACAACAACAAAAAAGTTCAAAAATAGTACAAAGACAATAAAATTGGGAAGTGAGGAGTCTCAAGAAAGCAAAAAAAAAAAAAAAATGTTAAAGTCCCTTCGATAAAAAGTAGCAGTTATTCAAGCCGACTTGAGTCCACGCTGCTCACCACAGACCATACGACCTGACCATCTGGCACATACTGAGTGACCAGTAATTTGCAATGACAAGTGTTCGCAGAACTAATGACTGATTGAATGTGAATATATCATCAGAAGGGTCTCGCCAGTATTTTTAATTTGGAGACTTTTTAATTTGGAAGGCAATTCAGAAGAAGATTCTAGTGAATTCTGTTTTGATTTTATATCATCCTAATGAATCTCTAGCTCATCATAAGGGAAACATAGATTATAGCTTAATCAATATTTTTTCCTGTCATTCTATATCTACTGTGATGAAACGGACTTAAACATTTCTTTTCCTACTTTCCTAAATATCAAATATAGCTCTTACGTGGTACATATTCAAAACAGTATTTACCACTGATGTCAACAGGGATATAACATAACACAAGTGCTCATAAAATATTCAGATATAACAAGTTAAAATAGTCTCAAAATACAAGAATCGCATGTACCTAGGTCCACAATTACATTCTCACAAAGACAGAATAAGCATCAATGCAGAGTACACACAAAGCCAATCCTGATCTCACAAATGCCTCGTATCCCAAAGATGGTCTTTGTATCTTACCTTGGCTCTTTTTTATAAGATCTTCTCATTTTTCTCAAAGTTCTCACTCTATATCTCCTCCCTAGCACCAACAGCATCTTCTCTCCTAATTACACCTCATATCAAAGAATGTCATTCATTTCAAACTCAGAAGACAACCCACTCATTTGGACAGAGCTCTCCGCAAGGCCTATTACAGTCCTGATGAAGGTGAAATCCAAGATTCATGAAGCTGTATCACGGGAAACTCAGCACCTCGGCAAGACAGGCATATCATCCCCTCGCTGCTTACTTGCTCCCCTCTCTCTCCCATGAGAAGGGGGATCAGGGTCCAGAAGTACACCAGGAAATCCTAAGACCACAGAGGCTGCCCTCCTTGATCACCCATAGCCCTAACCACCCTCTGGACCACTCTACTTTTCCAGGTCTGCCAACCCCAAGTGACTCAGCAAAGGTGCTGCAATGACAAACAGCCACAAGTCCCAGGGCCTGCCCTTCAGATCAGATAAGCTTGGCACCAGTATGAAAATGACACCAATATGAAAACGCTTCTTTCCCTTAAATGAAAAAGGAAGAGAAAGAAGTCATGAGAACATGAGCACCAATCATGTATCAGGCCCTTAGAGTCATGTCTTACCTTTATTTCAACTCCACACCAAACTACAAGGTAGGTGTTACCATGATGCCCTCTTTATGTTGGAGGAAACTGATAGTGCAAAGCAGCCGGAGGGAAGAAAGCTTGCTCCAGGCTGGAACTTTAGGGAGGCAGGCTGGAAATTGCTACTGGAATAAAAGTTGAAGGCAGCCACTGGGAAGTCATCGACACTGAGGAATGGTGTCAGCCTGGGCAGTTAGCACAGTCTTTTGCAAAGACGAACAGCCTTGGAAGCGGGAGAAACACATTCTATGTCTCAGCTGTCCCCAGGCCCTCTCAAATTCACCATCGGTAGCCACCTGTGACTCTGGATCCTCCATCACTCAGCTCCAGCTGGGCTTACCCTGGACTGCTCTAGAATGGGGCAGGCCAAGTCTCTTCATCTCCCGGGGGTGGATGGATCTAACCCAACTGCTAATATCAAGATAAGTATCCTATTCAATAAGCAAGTTAGAATTTCTTGCTGATAAGAGCAGAGTCACCGTCCCATGGCCTAGGGACACTTCACCTACCTTATGGATATCCAGGGTGAAAAACTATGTAATTCACACACATAGATACATATAGAATATTTATATACATACGAAATGCCCAATATATTTGTTTTTATAAGTTTGTTTACTTATTCATTCATTTATTCTCTGATACCCATCCACTGAATCTGGACAGGTATGTTTGGTCCTAACTGCATGCTGTCAACTGTTTTTTCTCAACCCTCTGAGACACTACTGAGCTGATTAAGGCAGTGAAAGTGAATTATTTCTAGACAGCACCCGTCACCCAGGGGGTCCTAAGCTAGTAGGCAAGTGGGCACAGGTGCTCTAGGACTCTATGCTTTCCATGACTGTGAGGACTAAGGTCAGGAAAAGGCAGAAATAATAATCCAAAATTATTAAATAAAATTAAAATATAAAAATTATATTTATATATATTTATATATATTATAAAATATAAAATTAAAATTAAAATCCTAACTTTGGAATCCTTTGCATCAAAGGTCTGAGAAGTAAAACAGAACTTCTGTTTCCCCTGCCCATCCTCTGCTAGAGAAAGCCAAAGGGAAGTTCAGTGTTCCTGTGTTCCTCAGAAAAGAGAAGAGAAGCGGGCCAGGTTACCCCAGGTCCATGGCTGGGATTTCCAGTCAGCAAAGCATGAGCCACCCTTGTCTATTCCAGGAAATGAATGAGCGAGGCTTTAGGGTGACAGTAAATTGCTTCTGTTCTCCTAAGGGAAAATGTCCATCCAATTCCATTTACAAAGGAAGGTCTTCTGCTAGAGAGGGTGTCCTTCACAATAAGATCTGGCCAGTCACCAGGATGACCAAATGCAACAGTTCCAGCCGCCCTCTCCTTGGATGCACCTGCTACACTTTTAGATTTCACATTTATTTGCTTTATTCACATTGACTGACTAATAGGTGCTCAATTAAAACTGACAGTTGAACAGATAAATGGATGGACAATAAATAAACTAGACCAAATCCTTCAAGAGCAGAGGCCAGCCGAAGCCCAGGGGCTAGCACACAGCAGCCAAGCTGTAAGGGTGTGTGGAATTTGAAAGCTCCGCACCCTGGCAGCCTGTTTAACGTGTCCCACAAGGGGAAGTAAAAATCCAGCCCAGGATTTTGACAGGAGCTGCTGCTTTAACAGAACAGAGGTCCGGTCGGTGAAACAGTGGCTTATATAATCTTTGGTCTCTATTTTCCATTTCTTATGGATTTTAATTACCCACATTGTCAGCACACACATAGAAAACCTCAGTATGAGGTTAGGTATGTATGTATATTGTACAGTATCGAAAAAGGCCTGAATTAAACATGACACGACAACCTGTTTGAGTCAGGATTCCATCATTACTTAGTTGTATGGATGTGGGCATGTGTCAGGGTTTCCATTTCCTTAAAGGCCAAGGACACAGTCGTTAGTTACATCTGCCCCCCGGGATGCAGGAGCAAATGAGCCATGGGATCGCCAGGCCCGAAGCATGTGATTGGAGGCTCCATGTGTGCCAGGAACTGCGGTATGTGTTGGGGCAAATGCAAAGAATCCTTATACTCTGTGCTGCCCTCCTGGAGCCCACGGCCTGGTAAATCACTTTGAAAAGGATAAAGCGCCACCGAAATTCAGAGGTGATGATAAATTGCTATCGCCAGCATTGTTTTCACTGGTGTCCACATGGGCACCATGCTCTGCTGCTCTGACTGGAAGCTCCAGGGGCAAGTGTCAGGGTCCCCTCTTTCCTCTGCACACCCGACCCCCCGCCCGGGGCTCCCCATTCAAGAGGTCAAACTCCCCGCTCTGTGGTGCCTCAGTACCTGGCATCCAAGGTCCTGTCTTAAGGCTGTCACTGCACTGCCTAAAGAAGTGGCCCTTTGGATCCTGGCTTCCACCAGAGCCAAGAGGAAAACACCAGAACAACTGCCCTCTGACATCCAACAGCTGCAGAGAGAGAACCAGCTTAGTACCACCATCTCCCTAAGTCTTGGAAAATGTCAGAGCGACAGATGCATCTGCATTCCGAAATGCCTACACCCAAATAAACGAAGTCCTACTGTCGCGGGGAGGGAGTCCGCTCCCACACTCAGCCCTCAGCTGCACCCCCATTCATCTCTCTCTGTGGGGCAGGGGGGAGACATTACTTCCACAACTCCTGACTTCTCTAAGTTTTAGCGAACACACTAATCCTTTCAGTGATGTGCCCAAGTAACTTGTTTTTAAACGAACAGGGATCACTGTTGCGTTGTTAATTTGTTTACTGTCTCTCTACCCTCTCTAGGATGCAGGCTCTACTAGGGCAGAAATTGTTTTGTTCGCTGCAGCTTCTGGCATCCAGAACAGCACCTGGCATGTAACATGTGGTCAATAAATACTGGGTGGATTAATCAGGTGGGGGAAAGGGGCGCAGAAGGAAGGATACATGTATTCTCAAATCCTCCTCTCCTGCAAGAGGAACAACTGTTGCCCTGACCTGGAATCAGAAGGCCAGAGAAAGTACTGTTACCATGGCAACCACAGCCCCCCGCCAAAAAAAAATCAAAACATCCTTCCAAACTGCCACAGGTCCCTGGTGGGAAAGGACCCAGTTATTCCTCTCTGCATACCATACCTGGGCCCCGGGTTGATCACTGGCCAAAATACTGCTTCCCACTTGTTCTTGTTTTCTGGAGTCTCGTTTTGGGAAAGGTCAACCGCTCTCTACCTACACAGGCCGAATTAAACTCCCTGAATAGAGACCACCCTTAGAAGAGCAGCAGTCTCTGGTCTCTGAGCACCAATAGTCCGATGGAAGACGCAGACGGCACAAAGAAATACAAACACGCAAGAAACCAACAGGCTTAAAGCCAACAAGCCATTATGTACTAAGCCAGATTCATGTCAATGGGATATGAGGGGGTAAAATCACTCAGCTCCAAGAGGACAACTTGCTTTGCAAAATGATTTACAACCAGAATTCCTTGAAAATCAAGTTTCTGGGGGCGCCTGGGTGGCTTAGTTGGTTGGCTTCTGCCTTCAGCTCTGGTCATGATCTCAAGGTCCTGGGATGGGTCCTGCGTGTGGGAGGTTCCCTGCTCGGCTGGGGGTCTGCTTCTCCCTTTGCCTTCTTCCTCTGCTTGTGCACTCTCTCTCAAATAAATAAATAAATAAATTCTTTTTTTTTTTTTAATTTTTTATTTATTTATGATAGGCACACAGTGAGAGAGAGAGAGAGGCAGAGACACAGGCAGAGGGAGAAGCAGGCTCCATGCACCGGGAGCCCAACGTGAGATTCGATCCCGGGTCTCCAGGATCGCGCCCTGGGCCAAAGGCAGGCGCCAAACCGCTGCGCCACCCAGGGATCCCAATAAATTCTTTTTTAAAAAAATCAAGTTTCTGTATAGTCCTTCGTGTATTTGATTATTTACTCCTTCTCTAAATACCTGTTTACCGAGCTCCTACGATGTTCCATGCAAAGACCTCAGCAGGCTCCGAATAAAACAAACGCTGAATAAAATAAACTCCGCCCTCGCAGCATCATAAAGGATGCAATGTGACCAAATAATCGCAATTCAGGAACATAATCACAAATGAGGCACACGTCATAAATACCGGAGTCTGGAAATACCTCCCAGAGGAAGGATCCAAAGGGGAAGAAAAGCAGGGCAGGGTGGCAAGGTGGGAAGGTGTTACAGAAGGGGAGTCCCAGCTGAGGGACAGCGTCCGTGGAGCCCTGGAAAGAAGAGAAGGCCTGCCACTCGAGGTGCGGAGAGGTTCCTGGGGCTGGAGGCACAGGCCTGGGAGCAGCAGCCAAGGAGGAGGTTGGCGAGCAGGAGTGAGGGCACCAAGACCACTCAGGCTGCAGCCCAGAATTAGGGACAGGGCTTCCCTGGGGGCAGGGAGGCCAGTTAGGAGGACACTTGAAGCGCACACACGGGAGAGATGGTGGCCTGGGCAAGGGTGGCGGAGTCAGGAAGAGGGACATGAAGAACATGCTCCCAGGGGAGGGAAGCCTCATGAAGCTGATGGGTACCAACCCCAGGATGCTGGAGGGGCCTACAGAGAGGGACTGGGCTGGAGGGAACGAGGGCCAGTTCAAGCACCTCGACGCTGAGTTCTTAAGAACCTCCCCACAAAAATGTCTATGAGTCACCCGCAGGTCTGAGCCTCGGGCTCAGGAAAGAGAGGCAGCATGACAGTCATCATCCGACAGAAATAATTAAAGCCACGCCAGTGAATGAACCAGCCCCAGGACCTTGTATAAGCAGATGGAGGAGGAGGCGGTGCAGAGGGAGGGAGAGGAGAAGGAGAGGGAGATGTCAGGAGCCTGGAGTCAGAACCCCAGGCAGACGGACACTGAAGAGACAGACAGACAGGAGCGGCCCACGAACTATAGAAGCTCATTCTCAGCACCTATCAGTAGATCTGAAAAGTGACATCTCATGATTAATCAAACAAGTAACCAACCACTGTTCCAACTAAGGCTATGCAAACTCAGCCTTGCAGATGGCCCAAAAAACATCTCCCTTTTACTGACGAATAATAACCTTAGCACACCTCCTCAGACTCACCTACTTAGTCTTACAAGATGAAGAGAAACCTATGCCCTCTGCTTTACGGAGGAGAAAGACACCGAGATGGGGAGAGACTGAGTAATCAGTCCAGGACCACAGGGCGGGAACATGAGCTGAACCACAGCCGACACCCCTGGATGCCTCGGATGGTCCCCTAGACTGGTGCTGGGGCGCTGGTTCTAGGAAAAACCATCTAGAAGCGAGGCTGCGTGGGCTTCCTGAGTCTGCTGATGAAGATAGGGCTCCAACCCCCCACGGAATGGGCTCCCCAGACAGGAGGTGGGCCGCACGCCCAGCTGATGTGCAGGGTACCTGTGCTCCAGAGCCCTCTCTGCCACCCACCAACTTCACGGCCTTGGACTTCTGTTTGCTCCCAGTTGAGACGACCACACAAATCCCATCCACCATGAAGACTAGCTTCTCCGGGAGAGACGCAAGAGACGCAGAGCCAGAGCTGTAGGCATCAACAGGTGGCAGGCCGAGTGCAGAGAAGTAAGACAACGTAGTAGTGCCATTTGGTCCTAGGACCCTCCTCCCGTCTAACCTCCCAGCTGACTCTTTCCTCGGACCTTTTTTTTTTTTTTTCTCTCTCTCTTTTTTAATGCTGTAATCCAAATCCCATAGCTCTTGAAATGATCTTTTTCACATTGCTCTCCATATAGGTTGTGAGCTCCTCAATGGAAGGGCCGTTTGTGTCCATCCCTGTATCCCAAGCACCTGGACACACAGTACCTGATCCCTGGTAATCCAATAAACATTTCAACTGTGAGAACTAGCTCTCCTGAGTTTTCTGATCTTTCAGCCTCATCTCTCAAACTACAAACAAAAATCACATCCAGTCATAGAGCCATTTCAAGAAGCAACCCAAGCATGGAGAAGGCATCGGAGAGAGAGGAATCTTTCAGTGTCACTAGGAACTTGCTGAATGGTCGGGCGACTTTCTACTCTGCTCTTCCAGTACGTGTGGCTGCCAATTCCCCCAGTAAGTCTGCTGGGCCCCACAGCCCCCCGTGAGGTCCAAGTAATCACTAACAGAAACCCAGGGCTTCCCTCAGAATCTGCAGGCCACAAGTTACTACCAAGAAGAAGTCGTTGACAGAAAATCCTCAAAGGATGACGACCAGTGTCTCATCCTCACTGAGGACAAAACTAGAGAAAATGGGTTTGAACTGTACTAGGGGGGATTAGGTTGGATCTTAGGAAGAACTTTCTCGGCAGTGGGCCTTGAAACCTACAGAGAAGTAACCAAGAGAGGTGGTACAGTCCTCTTTTCTGAGGTCTTTTGTCTTTTTTTTTTTTTTTTTTTTTTAAGGAGGTCCTCACATATCAGGAAAATGTGGTTCATCACAGACAAAGAGAAAAACCCATGTTGTCACCCAAGCTAAGGGCAAACCGTTCTCTGGAGAAGCTCCACCCTGTTCAGAGTAACCTTTATTACTGCCATTCCGTCCATCCCTGAGAAGCAAACAAAAGGTCAGGAAGGGCTGCGGAGCGTAATGACCCAGCTAGAACACAAACACTTGCCGGATCAAGGCAGATGGCTCTGCGGCGTCAGACTGGCACTGGCGCATACGTGTGGTTGTGGAAAACACGAGGACGAGGCTAAGTGGCATCTCTGATGAGCAGGCTCTTAACCCCACTTTGGAGAAGTATCGCATCCTGAGGGCTCCTCCAGAAACAGTGCTGCAGGAATTCTTTTTTTTTTTTTTCCCCCTCATTTTGCAGACTCACCTGTCCTCAACCTAGGGACTTTACACTCCGCCCTACCTTCTACCGGGAAAAGGTACAGGAGAGCCCAATGAAACATAAAAAAGTCTATCACTTAGAAAGGAAACCTGAATGAGAAAACGCAGCATTCTTTTTTTTTTTTAAGATTTTATTTATTTATTCATAGAGACAAGAGAGAGAGGCAGAGACGCAGGCATCATACAGAGAGCCTGACGTGGGACTCGATCCAGGGTCTCCAGGACCACGCCTGGGCTGCAGGCGGCGCTAAACTGCTGCGCCACCAGGGCTGCCCAAAACGCAGCATTCTTAATAGACATAATGGTTTCCAACTTAAAGAGGAGGAAGTCAATTCAGAGAGTTGAACCTGTCTAATAAATGGTATAATCATAATTATATATTTCAGAATTATGGTTTTTGTAAAATTTTTTAACAGATTTCCAAGTTAAAAGACCATCTTGTTTATATCACTGTAATATGCAAAAGAGAATTAAACTCAAGTAATTTTGGTTATTCACAATTCTTAAGAGAGAAAGGAAGAAAAGTTTTTTCCTCAAATTCTTACATATATAGCTATATATCACCTACTAAATTTTCTTTTTTTAAAGGTTTTTTTAAAATACTTTATTTATTTATTAATGAAAGACACAGAGAGAGAGAGAGAGAGAGAGGCAGAGACATAGGCATAGGGAGAAGCAGGCTCCATGCAGGGAGCCCGATGCGGGACTCGATCCTGGGTCTCCAGGATCACGCCCTGGGCTGAAGGCAGCGCTAAACCACTGAGCCACCTGGGCTGCTCACCTACTAAATTTTCACTTTTTTTTATCAGAGGACATAAAATAAAATACATAATACACCCAATATGCTGCCCGTGGTTGGGTTAGCACAGCGAAATGATGAGCTGTGTCTTCCTCGTCTCTACTGTCCCCAATATTTGTGTTAACTACCTATTTTATTACACACACGATAGCCACTGCCAAGGCTGCAAACATTTCTTTTATGAAGCTGGGAGACCCTTGCAGAGCCTCAGAAATGTGTCACTAAACCCACCGTCCATAAGATCTTTCTGTATCCTCCTCATTGTGGGGGGTGCAAATATGCCAGGGTTACCATACTCCCCTTGCCCCCGCTGGACCCCCAAGGCAAATTCTTTTTCCAGAGTTGTGAAAGACAAGGGAAAAACCAAGTGGGTTGTTGTTGTTTTGTATGTATGTGTGTGTATGTTTTTTTGTTTTTTGTTTTTTTTTTTTACTTCCCTCACTCAGCCCCCTCATTTCCTGACTACGTTTGCTAACCAAGAAGCAGCAAGACTACAACTCTCTGTGGTCAAACCAAGTAGGTAAGAGGCAGCAGGCTGGGAAGAGGCATTCCTGCAGTGAGGGCTGACGTGGGGAGAGCTTATAAAGCCTGAGGCAACTCTGGAGAAGAGACTGGCCCAGACTTGAGGTCAGAGGTCCGAGTCCCCGGGCCATAAGCCAGATCTGCCACCTTGACGTGCCTAGCACCTTATTTCTTTATCTCATCTACAAATCAGGGTTGAACCAGAATCTCAACACAGGGTGTGCACGAAGGATGCAGAAAGGACTTCACACCATGGGACCAAAAAAAAAAAAAAAAAAATGCAATGAGCAGCAGGGGGAGGCCTTCAATGTAAAAGCCACAATTTCCCTATCCCCCCTCATCCACCGCTGATCTGAGCTGAGGCACAGCCACATCTTGCTGATGATTCTGAACTCTATTATTTGAATTGAAAATCCAGACACACAGTGTCTGGAAAACAGAGAATATTTGACACCAGGACTATTTTTAGAAGGTGGCACGGGGCGGCGGGGCCAGGGGGTTGGTGTAGCCAGCCCCTGCCCGCTGTCTCCTTGCTGCAGCTCGAAGCCGCTCCGTCCTGCCTCCCCGCCTCCCCTCTCCCATCTGAAGGCCTGTGTTTGATTTTCAGTTATGCATCTTGGATGGAAGCTTTGCTATCTCCTCCGGGAGCAGGAAGGTTGTTCTCAGGTGCTGAAGTCACAGGGCCAGAGCTCGCAGACCCCCCAGGCCCAGCCCAGCCCCACGAGACATGTAAAAGCTCCATCTTCCTTCACCCCAGGTACAACAGCCCCTGCGCGCATCGCCACACCAACGTGGGCCACAGAGGCAAAAACCCAAGAGCGCAAAAGCTCCAGATAAAGGCCTCAGGGCGCATGAAGCTCTTGCACGCACCCCAACCCGGCAACCACGGCGGGGGCCGCTCTCAGGCCAGCTTGGCGGGGCTGAACACCTGCTCTGGGCCCAGGGCTCGCCCGCCGAGGTCAGGAAGCTTAGCCATTCAGACGCCGTAATGGAAAACGGTGTTACCCTAGAAGCAATTATCAGTGACCAGCCTAGCAACTGGTGGATGGAGAGTACTCGAGAGAAACCAACCACCCAGGGCAGAACCATCACCCGCTAATCTGCCCCGGGATCACCCGCCACCCCCCCCTCCTGGCTGACACGTAACCGGTGCCCCCGAGACTATAACCCCCACGGAAACTCTTAAAAATACCACCTCCCACAGGGGACCCTGGCCAGTGTGAGTCAGCCCTTGGGGCTCTACCTCGACCCCCTCAGTTTCCACCAACTGTCAGCATCTGGAAACCGCATCTACAGCCAGAGGCCGGCGGCTTGTCCCGGAGCCCATGGCCCAGGCCGGTCAGCAGAGGCCTCACTCGCGGCACCTGCCCGTAACGCTTCCTCCCGGAGGCCTTCGCATCCTGTGCCCTCGTCCCCACCCTCTCTCACACCTTCCCCTCCACGCGGGTGGCTTCTCAAACATGCAAGAGCCAGCGGTTTGCAGGCCCTGGAGAGATGGTCTGTCAGGAGCTCGGGCTCTGGAATGGTTCAGATCTCACCCTCGCCTCTGGTTGATCAGGAGCAAGTTGATCTCTGAACTTCAGGTTTCTCAGCCATAAAACCCACCTTGAGGTGGGGGGTGGGGGGTGTTTCTTGTGCAGATTAAATGTGATTACAGACTGAGGGCGCTCAGCAGCAAACTTGGCCCAAAGATGCAGTCCCCGCCCTCAAGGATTTATGGGTCTAGTAGGTTTTCACTAGTTTCACCTTTTGCAGCACTAATTGCTGATGCATCACAGGGCTCCTCTGCGTTTGTTCTTGCTGTTTTGTGTTGAGAAAGCATGGCATTCCTCTCTTCCCCCACTCGCCGGGCTTCTCATACATGGCAGGGTATGCACAGAGCATCTGGAAGCCCAGTTCACCCGGCTCCCCCAGAAATGGAGCTGAAACCAGAAGCAAGGCTCTCTCCAAAGGTCAGAGGGAAGGGCTGAAGAATCAAGATAAATACTCCAGCGACGCCATTACCTGCCAACCCACACACCAGAGAGGCTGGCACCACCAGGTGGATACCCTTGGTCTACCTGGCTGCGCAGACCCAGTGAGCGCCGCCGCCTGAGGTCAGATGTGTGCAGCAGAGCAGAAACCCTGAGGCTCTAAGGTGAAGGGACTCTAAGCAGGGTGAGCATGTTACACAGAAGAGGGGAGAGAACAGCCAAGGGAAATGGTGGTGCAAAGGATGACGATAACAGGGCGGGGGGGGGGGGGTGTCGCCCTGGACAAAGAGGCAGAGAAGTGCTGCTGAGTCCCCTGGGAAGGCAGCCTACAGGTAGCCATCCACACCTGCACGCTGGGCCCCTGTCAGCGCTCCCTTCCCCTTTCAGGGAATCAGAACAGGATGCCATCTCGGTGCAGTTTCTGACTTTTCAACAGAATCTGGCAGGTCAAGAGAGTTTTTGGGGTTTTTTAAAAGATTTTGTTTATTTATTTGACAGAGAGGAAGAGACAACCAGTGCACAAGCAGGGGGAGCTGCAGAGGGAGAAGCAGGCTACCCACTGAGCGGGGAGCCCGATCGATCCGAGCTTGATCCTAGGACCCCGGGATCACAACCTGAGCCGAAGGCAGTTGCTCAACTGGCTGAGTCACCCAGGCACCCCTCAAGAGAGAGTTTTGAAAAATTGCCACAACCAGTGACAGCCAAGGAATGCAGGGGGACGTACAGGCACTAATTCCAAAAGCTTGTCCCATCCACTTCGGACTCTGTTGTTCAGGGAGCTCAGAGGACAATGCGGCCAGAACTAACTAACTAACCAACTAAATATATATATATATATATTTTTTTTTAATTACCATCTTATGTTAAATGGTGGCAAAGACAACGATTCCCAGCCAGAGTGCTGCAAGAACAAAGCAGGGCTCAGGCCCCTACCTCACCACCCAGTTCACACAGGGCACGGCTCAGCATCAATCCCAGGTTCTAGAACCTATAGCAGCTCCTCCGTGAGCTGAATCCTCTTTGTTTACTGAGCACACGGTCAATGGGATCTCAACGCATTGCTGTTGACTGACTGATAAACTCAAGCTCAAACCCTTCAGCATAAATCTGTCAGCCCATCAGTTCACCACCCTGTTTTCCACATCCTTCATCGAGACCATTCGTGGTCATCCGTTCCCATCTTCAAGCCAACAATCCACCCCCTACCCCAACCCCGTGCTGCTTTTGCCAAGCATCTGGTCTCCATTCAAAACTCTGCTCTTAGAGCACCTGGGTGGCCCAGGGGTTAAGTATCTGCCTTTGGCTCAGGTCCTGATCCTGGAGTCCTGGGATTGAGTCCCACATCAGATTCCCCACAGGGAGCCTGCCTCTCTGCCTCTCTCTCTGTGTCTCTCATGAATAAATAAATAAAATCTTAAAAAAAAAAAAAAAAACCCTGTTCTTGGGGCACATGGGTGGCTCAGTTGGTTGAGTGGCCAACTCTTGATTTTGGCTCGGGTCATGATCTCAGGGTCATGGGACTGAGCTCCACGTGAGGCTCCATGCTCAGCAGGAAGTCTGCTTGAGATTCTTTCTCCCGTGCCCTCTACCCATCCCCCTGCTCACATTTGCTCTCTCTCAAATAAATATATGAACTTTTAAAACAAAAGAAAATTTGAAACACCTACTGCTCTCCACAGTAAGCAGAGGCATGCCTGCATGGGCCAGCATGATGAGGAACAGGAGCACTGAGGTTGATTTATAAAGGGTGTGGGTTTCCTTTTGGGGTCACGAAAATGCTCTCTGAAATTGACTGCAGTGAAGATTATGCATATCCAGGAATATGCTAAAAACCACTGAATTTTATACTTTAAATGACTGAATGGTTGGTATGTTACATAAATTATATCTCAATAAAGCTGTCATGGGGGAAAAAGAAAACCTCAGCTCTAAACTCAGCTCCTCCAGGAAATTTTGACTTATGAATTAAAGATACTTCCATTCCAAACAGTAGAGAAAAAAAGAATCATTCTTACACTCATTTTTTATTTATTTGTCAACAAACATGTATCAATCACCACAGACGGCCAAGCACAGTGCTAGACAGTGAGGATACGAAGATGAACCAGACGAAGCTGGGCATGCATTATTTCAGTACCGCACCCCAAGGCCCTTGGTTCTCCAAACCATCTTCCCCACTTCTTTCTTCCTAGGATTTTTTTTTTAAGATTTTATTTATATATTCATGAGAGCCACAGAGAGAGAGAGAGGCAGAGACACGGGCAGAGGGAGAAGCAGGCTCCCTGCAGGGAGCCTGACATGGGACTGGATCCCAGGACCCCAGGATCACGCCCTGAGCCAGAGGCAGACGCTCAACCACTGAGCCTCCCAGGTGCTCCTCTCAATCCTTTCCGCGTTTAACTTCGTGCAGTTAAAATCCACAGCCCCTTGCTTTCTATGGCACCAGACCCTGGAGGCCTGAAAGGGGCTTTTCTCCCCTGCACAGAGGTCGACTCGGAGTGGGGAGTGTGGAGAGGAAGGAAGGCCAGCAGGCCGGGCCTGGGATGCTGATGCCCCGGCTAAACCAGCCCAGAGCAGAGCAGTTTGCCAATCCTGTAACGCGTGAGGAGTCCCAGGTGCGGCTGGAAAACGTTTGCACGTGTATTACTCCTGAGACACGTCTCCCTTTCCATGATGAAGATGACGCACACAGAGCATGACTGAAGTGAGGTATCCAAGGTCCCACACCCACTACACGACAGAACTTAAATTTAAACTGAAATCTTGGGGCAGCCCGGGTGGCTCAGAGATTTGGCGCCTGCCTTGGGCCCAGGGCGTGACCCTGGAGACCCAGGGTCGAGTCCCACGTCAGGCTCCCTGCATGGAGCCTGCTTCTCCCTCTCTGCCTCTCTCTCTCTGCCTGTGTCTCTGCCTCTCTCTATCTCTCATGAATAAATAAATAAGATCTTTAAAAAAAAATAAACTGAAATCTTCTGGCTTCACGTCCAATATTCTTTCTGGTCTGCTGCCTCCGAACGCCAGCTCCTTCTCAGGCAAACTTCCTGGGCATCTACAAGCATCTACTCGCTCGACTGCTTCTTTTCCCTCCATGCAGCCTTTCATTCCTAAGGCCTCCCCACGATGGGGTTTTATCTTTGCGGAGATCCGGAGAGATTCCAACAGGAGGCAGCGTAAGTGGGTAAGAGACGATATGGGAGTCAGACCAATTTGGGTTTGAATCCAGAGTCTGCCTTTATTACACACACACACACACACACACACACACACACACACACTCTTCTCAGCCAGCAAGCCATCATTTAAAAGACTGCTTTCATCTACACCTAGAGGGTGAAAATCCTTCCTGATTTTAAGAATACTGAAGATTCTATGGCATCCTTGGACAACTCTCAAAACCAAGAAAACCTTTCTTAATTCTAACCAAATCCACCCCCATCCTCACCCTGGCCGCAATGCAAGACTCTTCCCCATATTCTGTCCTCAATATGTGTGCTGAATCCCCAAACCAAAACGGGGTCTCTATTAGGGTCTCTCGCATTTCAGGGGAGGCTCTCTATGAGGGCCTCTCGCATTTGAGAGGAAAGCTGACAACCCATGATGAACTATGTTTTTTAATTTTTTTTATTGGAGTTCAATTTGCCAACATATAGCATAACACCCAGTGCTTTGATAGGGATTGCACTGAATTCAAGATTAGCTCCTGGCTGGCTCAGCTGGTAGAGTCTGGTTGTGACGTCGGGCCCCACACTAGGCATAGAGATTACCTTAAAAAAGAAGAAGAAGGGGGGGCACCTGGGTGGCTCAGTGGTTGAGCATCTCCCTTTGGCTCAAGTCCTGACCCGTGGGGTCCTGGGACTAAGTCCCACATCAGGCTCCCCACAGGAAGCCTACTTCTCCTTCTGGCTATGTCTCTGCCTCTCTGTGTCTCTAGTGAATAAATAAAATCTTAAAAGAAGGAGAAGAAAAAGGAAGAAGAGAAGAAATTTAAAAATAAGCTTGCTCCTCTTCTCTCGACTCTGTGGAAAAGGCAGCAGGATGGGGCACCAGACAGAAAGAATTATCCTCAGGTCCACAAAAAACTACATCCGCACTTGAAAGTAGAACCACTTCCAGTTAAAGGAAAAGAGATTGTGGAAAGCTTATCATAACCCCACCAATTCCTCAGTGTCCCCTCAAAGAGACAAGGCCTACTTCTTTCTTCTTCTTCTTCTTCTTTTTTTTTTTTTTGTAACCTCTGCACCCAATGTGGTGCTCACACGACCCTGAAGAGACCAAGAGCCACAGGTTCTCCCCACTGAGCCAGCCTGGTGCCACCACCCTGCTTCTTTTGCCTTTGTCCATACTGTTCCTCTTTCCTGATCTCATGCCCCCGGCCTCATACTTTTCCTGCTGTTTTCTACCACCTGTCTGTATTGGTCAGTTTGAGACTCTCTTTCAGCATCTTTCTATTTTCCAATGGCTCCACCTCCTCCAGAGGAGTGAAACTCACTTGTCTCAATTGGTCACACGAGTCTCCACCCATCCTCCTCCTACAACTTGGCACCTCCTTTTTCTACCCAGTCCTCCCTGCTCGCCCTCCAGGACCCCATCAACATTAGCCGGTACCAGATGGAGCTCAGGAGAACATTCAATAAACACTGGTTGAATTGATGTGGATGAAACAGGACAGGCTGGGAGGAGGAGTCCTGGGCAAGGTGGCCAATCCTTCAGCTGCCCAAAGAAGGGTGCCAACCTCCCTTAAGAGATAGAACTCTGGAGTGTCTAAAGGAGCAGAGTCCATGGTATCAAAGAGCCTGTAAGGATCCCTCTCCCTGCAACCAGGCGGTGGATTTGGCTCCAACACACCTCCTAGCCAAGGCTGTATGGACCTGCCCTATGGTTTTCTACGCTGGGTGACAGGACAACTTCTCCCACTATTCAGATGCCACACTAACCCAGGGGAAAAAAAAGGGGAGGAGCTGCCACAAACCACAGCAGCTCTAGAAGTCCGAAGACTCTCTGTAGTAGGAAATGTGCCTCTCTCAACCTGCATGTTCCAGCAGGTGCACTCCACGTGTGGGCCAGGACAGGCAAGCTGGTTGTGGCCACGATAACATAAAAACTGAAGCGGAGTTCAGCGGTGTAAGTGTAGGGTGGAGGCGCCCCTTAACCTCTCTCGGCTTCGGTTGTGTCCACGTCTTAAACGGGAACAACAGTGGTGCCTAGCGCAGAGTTTTCCTGATGCCCGGCGCGGGCTGTAGGGACCTGCCCGGGTTAAGGACCCAACAGATGCGAGCTGCCAAGGGCTTTCCTGTTCATTCTGCAGAGAGGATGGAATGAGATGGAAAGCGGCGGGCAGCCCCACGGGGAGGGAGTCGCAGGCCCCCAGCCCAGGCCCCCGCCCCGGCCCCGGCCCCGGCCCCGGAGGGGGGCGGAGGGCGACACGCGCAGCAGCCGCGAGGGCGCCCCCGCTGCCCGCCGAGGTGGGGGCCCGGACGCCCCCCGGGGGCCGGGGCGGGGGCTGCAGGCGCGGGCGGGGGGGTGGGGCAGGGGCGGCGCGGGGACGTACCTGCTCTCACTGCACTCCTTCCGCTCCCTCACCCTGAGCCACTTGCGGAGGAGGAAGCGCTTTCGGCGCGGAGACGCGCTGGGTGTGGAGCAGTTGGACCACGGGGTGTCCTCGTCGCTGGAGGGCGTGATCTCGATGGACGGCAGCTGCAGGAACTCCTTGCCCGGGGCCAGGACGCCGGGCAGCTCCCGCGCCAGCCCGGCCTCCAGGCTCTGCTCCTGCACGTTCTTCGTGCGGCGCATCTTGAAGCGCCGGCGGCGGAGCGTGGGGGTCGACGAGCTGGACCAGAGCGGGCCGCCCTCGGGCGCGCCCTGGGGCGCGGGCACCTGCAGGGCGGGCGGCTGCAGGTTCTCCAGCATGTTGGCCGCCGGCATGGGGTCCGCGCTCCGGGCCGCTCCCGGGGGCGCCCTCGCCGCCCGAGCCGCGCGGGGGGCAGGCCCGGCTCCCGGGGCGCCGCGGGGCAACTTTCCGGGGCGCGCCCCCCTCCCGGCCGCCCTCCGGGGCTCCCGCGGCGCCCGCTTGTTTTCCTCGCGCGCTCTCCCGGCGCTGGCGTCTTCGCCTCGGGGCTCGGCGGGGCTCGGCGGGGCTCGGCGGGGCTCGGCGGGGCCCCAGGGGCGGCTCGGCGCGCTCTCAGCGGCTCGCGGTCGGCCGCCCGGGCTGCGGAGCCGGCGTGGCGCTGCAGGGAGGCGGAGGGCGGGAGGCGGGGGGCGGGGGGCGGGGGGAGAGAGAGGAAGCGAGACACTGGATAAAAACAGAAACAAAAAAGCAGGAGGGGGGAGCCGAGGGAGGGGAGGGGAGGTCACTTCTGTCCAGAAGGGGCACGCACGGCAGCGACGGCCGGGGCAGCCGAGCGCGGAGCCCCTTGGGGAGGGACTCTACCTCCGCGCACCGGCTGCTCCAATCAGCCTAATGAAACAGGATCACAAACCAAACTTTCTCAAAGCACCGATTGGCCAGGCAAGCTCCCATTAGTCGAACGCCCAGCTTTTTCTTTGGGGGAAGGGAGGAATCAGGAATTCAGTCCTCACTCCCCAAGGCCACCCAAGACCCAGGGTTGAGGGGAAAGCAGGGGGCTTTTCATTTTCAGCAGGATGTCTTCGAAGAAAAAGTGCTTTCTTTGAATGGTTTGGGAGGGCAGGCAGGTGCACGGGAAGGCTGGGAGTAGTCAGAGCCCCTTCCCCCCTCCCCTTCCCGTAAGGTTCCCTGGAGGCTGCTTCCAAAATGACCAGTTGAGAGGAGAGAAGGGTTCTCTTGTGGAATAAGCTGAGGACAGCGGACATGACTTACGGAGGAAGGACAGACAATAGGATCTGAGAGACACAGGACACACAGGACCAGCAAGGAAACAGGGACTGATCCCTCTCCATCTTGAGCTGCCCTGTCAATACTGTAGCCCCATCCCAAGCACACAATGAAGTTATTGGAAGGTGAGCACCCAGAAGGCAAAGCATCCAGCAAAGCCCCCTGGGAGTTACGTTCCTGGGGGATGATTCAATTCTGCTTCAACCTGCAAGGGGTATGGACTGAGTCACAGAAAGTCTAAGATGTCCCCCAGGTCATGGAACCCGGGAAGTGAATCAGCCCGGGCAGTGTCTGAAGGTAGGCTGACCCACTCACTCCCTAGACCCAAGTACCTCCAGCCCTGAGAGCCTGGCCCGAGAACTGATCCACTTGAACGAGGCATTCTCCACCTGGGACTGAGCCTAAACCAGCCCAGCTTCTAGAGCAGAGGCTGTATGGTCCATTCTCCTCCCTCCCAGTCCAGAGCATAAGCCTCTCCACTAATCGCCTCTCCACAAAGTAGAGTCAGTAGCTTTCAGATAGACCAGGAGGAGCACAGAAGAATGCACCGCTGAATCCACAATTCGATTCGATTTCTTCTCTGCCCCTCTATGGACTCTATGAGTCCAATTTCCAGTGAAGAGCTGATGCCCAGCTTCCCCACCAGCATGGAGGATGCAGGAACATTTCATGAGTGTCCCAAAGCTGAACAAATAGCACATTTCTCAAAGACTACAAGAACTCACTGCAAGAAAATATGTCCCTGCAGGCCAGTGAGACATCAAGTATGACAACTGGCCATGGGTCGGTCCATCACGCCCTGGAATGACCCACGGAGAGGAGCTCAAGGTTTCAGGACATTGCACAATGTCCAAGAGGCCAGGAAACGACGGGAAGTAAGTTTTGCGCTGGGGGACAGAGGTACCGTGGCCGGAAAGCCAAGGCCAGGCCCACCTGTAAATGACTCCCTGGAACATCGGCTCGTCTTATTTCTGACTCTCCACATCCGGCCATTGGCTCCCTCAAAGGTGGTTTGGTATCACTTTTTTAACTCCCGGACATGACACAGAAAGGAGAAACCCCCTTCAGGTGTCCGGCCTGGCAAGGAACAGAATGCTTCTTCCGGCCCCGGGGAATGCTGAGGGCGCATGATGGCAACTCCAAACTTCAGGATACGGAGTTAAGCCCAGGCGCCAGTTGCTCACTGCCCTGGACTTCCTCCAAGGACAAGCGCTTTGCAGGGGATCCAGTAACTTCCCATTGCAAGGAACCTGCCTGTTGAGGAGCCTGCCGAAACAGGAAGCCAAACAACACAAAGCAAACACACAAACACAAACATGATGATCCACAACACAGGGCTAATCGACTTGATGGGTATGGGGGGTGGACTCATAGGGGGACCAGGCCCCCCCCCCAAAGTTGAGCACTCTGAATTTAAATGGATGCCTCCTAGAAGGAATTAAAGTCACCAGGCTCCCTCTTCCCACCCACTGCAGCCGCTTTTCCCACCCACAATAGGATTCTGGACCTAAAATCTAAAAATCCTGGGAGATTTAATCTAAGCCTTGGGCACAGCAGTAGTTGAGAATGATCATTTACATTTCACCCGGCCTGAGGGAAAACCTCCTCCAAACGAAATCTGAAATGGTTTCACTTGGCTGAGCAGCAAGCAGATGCCCAGAGGACCGCAGGTCCCCAGCACTGTCCTTGCATACTGCTGCCTTCTTTCCTTCAAGCCTTTATCCACTAAAACCCCCGTTCAAACCACATCCCCCGGCCCCCTGCCACCTGTTTGTCTTTTTTTTTTTTTTTTTTACCATGGCATGACCCAGTGAGATGATAAAGGGGGAACTGCTTTGAGAAATGAGAGCCCCTAGACGGCGAGCCATCCTTACTGTTAAACAGACAACAAGCGTGTTGAGGGAAGAACCAAGTTTCTCCTCTCTTAGATTCTCTTCGGTATCCTGGGTGTTTTGTGGCATAGTAACCTTTACGCTTCTGTAAAGGACGTCCCTACATACTATTTTATCTTCCCAGTGACCTAGGAGTGAGACAAAACTTTATCCAAGGTCATAGATAAATAATAATCATCTCAAAGACAAAGCCGGAACTTGAACCCAGGTCTTTGGGAGCCCATTGGAGGCCACCGGAATCTCAGCAACCGTATCAGCTCCGGAAAGCAGGGGGGCCCCCGTGGCACCCGAATTTTACCAGCCCTCACTTCGGCTGGGTGTATCACGAAGCTCTAGGCCACTATTCAGTTCCATCCACTGTCTGACAAGTGGGCAAATAGAAGCACAGAATGCTGAAAAATAACTTCCCCAAGCAGCTGGCGGCATGGGGGTTAGGACTTCAAAATCTCAGCCCCTGCATTCCTCTCCCTGCCACTGTCCCACATTTGGCTCCGAGAAGACTCTGTGGTTCTCTCTGGGAAGCTGACCTCACCTCTGGCCTCCCAGACAGGTGGTGGCCAGAACAACCTGGCCTCCCTTCCCCCAGCCGCAGCCAGGCCTCTGACTTTAAATGAAAGGAGCTCATATTACCAAGCAACTGTTGTTTATGCTCAGCTGTTCAGGCTCCCTTTTCCTGCAGACACAAGACACCCAACACCTGTCCATTACTTCTGGAGACCCACTAACTATAGTCTGGTTTTCAGCCAAAACTTCAGGAGGGAACCTAAGTGAAAAATACTAGCTGTGAAGCCAGATTTCTCCTGAGTGCCTATCCCACTGATGTGCAAAGGGCCAGACCCCAGGGACCCACCATCCCAACTGCCCAAGGGGTCCCAGGGGCTGGCAACTCCCAAGAGCCAAGCCAGGAGTGTCCCCCTCAACACTGCTGCCACAATCCAGAGGGTCCCCACCGGCAAGCTTGGGACGAGGGAACTTCCAAACCCAAGGGCTGACCTGTGTACAAGGAAGGGAAAGAAGCAGGCAGCAGGCATGCACCGAGTGGACCCTGTTACTACCAGAGAAGCTGGAAATCGGACAGAAATGTGAATGATGCTGTGGCGCGGGGTTATTATCCTTCTTTAAATGCAAAGTGAAGGATGGGAGGTCCTACCTTCTAGCTCTCCTTGTGCTGCCAGCAAGAGGAAGTGAGTGTAGAGCTCAGTGTGGGAGATTCAGGTTGGATGATAAACATCTATTGAGAGTAAATCCAGTTAGGGACTGGAATGTATGACCAACGATGGGTAGAATGGCTTTCTCTGAACATCTTTAAAGGTAACTGGAGCTTAGTTAAAGGCAGTGGCAGGAAAGAGATGATGTCTTAAAGGCCCAGTCCCCCACCCCCCCACCAAGGATCTGTGAGGCCCCAGATTCTCACTTTAAAAAAAAAAAAGGCAGTTCATTTATGCATCTTGATTACTGGATCCTAAACACCTCCCTGAAACCCATAAACGACTGTAATGTCTTGCATGATGGGACAGAAAATCGGGGACTTGTCACTAGGGTGGTGACAGGACAAGGAGCCAGGAGTGGGGAGACAGGAGCAAGAGGAAGAGCTGGAAAGAAGCTGGGGCCTCACAGACCTGCCATCTGCATTCTGTTCCTTTCAGTAATCCCTACCTCATTTCCCTGAGGAGGTACTAGCTGCCCAAGACGTCAGGGGAAACTGCACAGGATCTGTGTGGTCAGAGGAGGCCAGAGCGTGCTGGCTGAACAAATCTCAATAAAACCACAGCTGGCCAGCCACCAGGCCCAGCATCTCCTTCTGAGGAAGAGAAAGGAAATGGCACGAGGCCTGCGTGGAGTCTCAGGTCCCTAGGACAGGGCGCTGGCTTGGCCTCTCAGCCACCAGGAATGCCTGAGGTTGGCAAAGCACTTCCGCCAGCCTTTAGCAGGGGTCAGGGTGAACAATGACGCCACCTCGGGAGAAAGACGGTCACCAGATAAGCCTCCCTGGTTTAATTGCTCATCAAAAGGCTTAAGAGTCAAAGAAGACTTTTTTGCACAGCAACATTTGGCTGCCCTGTGCTCTTGACACCGGGATACCAAGGCACAGCAGACATCATCTTCTTGTCCTCTGAGCCTTACAAGGACGGTCTTTGTGCAAACCAAGGCCGGAAGAAACTTCCTGACGTCACCCTATCTGTCTCCTTGCTGTCCTTGCAGGTGGCATGGTCTGAGTATTATGCTGCTTTCCTTGGAAGTGGCAAATGCCATCGGCACTCCAACCTTGTGACGAAGTGCACAGGCCCAAGGCATGCTATCTGAGCTTTAGACCCCTTTCCACCACTCACTAACTGTTTGGTTTGGGAGTAGGTTGCTTAATTTCTCCATCGCAGTCTCCTCACCTGTAAGATCATAGTGATTAATAACATCTCCCCCCTGGGTTGTCGTGGGCACTCAAACAGCATAGGACACTTCGAACAGTGCTTGGCACAGAGTAAGTGGTCTGTAAACGTGAGTCTCTGTTATCCTGAATTAAGTCCCCTGAGGATACCCCCGTGAGGAAGCAGGACTATTCCTGTTGACTTCCAACTCAAGTTTAATTCTACAAGTATCTGTTAAGCTAGAGCACTGTGTGAGGTTCCTTACCAACTGCTAAGAGTGCAGCAAGACAAAGAAGGCGTGGTTTGGGCACTGAAGCACACGGTGGAGCAAGGCAGGATTAATTAAGTGCAAAATATAAGTGAAAAAGAGGTGTGAGAAGTGGGAAGATCGCTACATTTTAACTAGAGGGAAAGAGGTGGTGGAGGCTGGCTCTGTGGACGCATCCGTACCTAAGATAAAGTACGAATTCCAGTAGAAAAGAAGAATAGGGCATTCTGGAATAAAGAAACAGTTGTTTTTTTTTTTTAAGATTTTATTTATTTACTCATGAGAGACACACAGAGAGAGGCAGAGACACAGGCAGAGGGAGGAGCAGGCTCTCTGTGGGGAACCCGATGTGGGACTCGATCCCAGGATCCTGGCATCACACCCTGGGCTGAAGGTAGTGCTAAGCCGCTGGCTGCCCATAAAGAAGCAGTTGTAATAAAGGCACTGAGGGGTCAATACTCATGAAGCATTTTTTGAAAATAGGGAGCAGTAAGTTAAGGGCCTATGGAGGGACACAGAGGAGATGAGGCCAAATGAGAATCAGATTGGTAAGTGTTCAAAGTTTAGATTTTATTCTTTAAACAAAGAGATGCTGGGATCCCTGGGTGGCTCAGCGGTTTAAAGCCTGCCTTCGGCTCAGGGCGTGATCCTCCAGGGCATGACCCTGGGGTCCCGGGATCGAGTCCTGCATCGGGATCCCTGCATGGAGCCTGCTTCTCTCTCTGCCTGTGTCTCTGCTTCCCTCTCTGTATGTCTCTCATGAATAAATAAAAATCTTTAAAAAAATAAAAATGCTATTCAAATTTTTTGTTTGTTGCAGGGGGAATGATATTATCAACCTGTGTTTGAAGACCATCAGTTCTAGGGACTGTGAAATATGTAGTGGAGGAACAAAATATGGGACACACAGAGTCCAATCTGGAGGCTCGTATTCAGTGTTTCATATTTTTGGAATATCGGCTATACACACGGCAAAGAGTTCAGGTAAAAGATGGGGGAAAATCTGAAATAGGGCAGGAGAAAAATGTGGAATAAGAAGAGGCGGACAAGGAAAAGAGGAAAAGAAAAGCCCTGTGAAGATCTATTCGTAGACATAGATTGGAGGAAAACCAAGAATGAGGGATGATTCGGAAGTAAAGGGGAGGAAAGGTGCCAACATTTATTGAATGCCTACTGAAAGCCAGGCGCTGGGGCTAAGTGTTCGCACACAAAATCCCATGTAACCCTCTCAGCCACCCCGAGAAAGAGATTTCAAAACTCCATTTTAGGATGATGAGAGATTTTAAAAGGCGACTTGCCCAAGTTCACCCAGCTAGCAAGTAGAGGATGGGCACACCTTTCAGCTAGGGTCTCTCTACTGGAAAACTCATGGTTTTTTTCAACTACGCCACACATTTCAGAAAGATAAATGATGCCAAAGGCTATAATGAAGTCAGGCAGGGGAAAGACTGAGATAATTCCATTAGATTTTATAATTAGGTCACTGGTGATCTCCAAGAGAAAAACTGCAGTGGAGCAGCCAGAGAAGAAATGCTATGGGCAGAAGTTCAAGAGTGAGTAGAGGAAGTATGAATGGAGGCTTGCAAAGTTACACCACTTCTTCCAGAAATTAGGCAGTGAAGCAAGTGAGTGACATCTAATTTTTTTAAAAGATTTTATTTTATTTTGAGAGAGTGCAAGAGGGGAGAGGGGCAGAGGGAGGGGGAGAGGGAATCTCAAGCAAACTCCGTGCTAAGCACAGAGCCCGACACAGGACTCAGTCCCACAACCCTGAGATCACAACCTGAGCCAAAATCAAGAGCCAGACATCATCTTCCTAACTGACTGAAACACCCAGGTGTCCCAATATCTATTCATTTTTAAATAGTCATTGAGCATCTACTGTGTTAAACATTCTTCTAGGACCTTCATCTGGACTGTGAAAAAGCAGTGTGTGTGTGTGTGTGTGTGTGTGTGTGTGTGTGAGAGAGAGAGAGAGAGAGAGAGAGAGAGAGAGGTGGAGTGGGGGACATTTAGGGCATAGGGATATCGAGTTTTTTTCCTTTTAATTTGTGTGTATTTGTGTTGTATTGTTGGTAGATGCTACGTTTCAGAGGAACAAAACGTGACTACGATTATGCCATTGAAGACAGAGTTCAGCCTGTATCTGCTAAGAAAACCGAAGCATGGTAGAGTACCTGGTAATCTAGCAAATCAATCAAAAAGCATTAATATGCCCAGACTCTAAGCATTCCACAATACTGGGTACTGTGAAGGCCTCCTGAAAAGTTTCTACGAAACCATTTATTCTGAAACATGATTTTTGAACACCTATCAGAGATGACACTGGCCTCCATTGCTTCAAACCTTGGGCGGGAGAGGAGAGCAGAAAACCAATCCAAGAACTACAGTTTGGTAAGAAAAGCCACTTCAGTAGAGGCATGTGTCAAATGCAGTGTGAACCCAGAGGAGAGAGAGATCTTGATCCAGAGAGATCTTCGTGGGGGAGACAGTACCTACCCAAGGTTGAAGGTCAGCAGAGGACCTTTCCAGGTAGAGGAAGGACATGCTTCTAGACAGAGAGGCCACACATGCAAAGACACTGAGGTATGAAAGGGAGCGAGGTATATATATTTTAAAGATTTCAGTTTTTATTCATTTACTTCAGAAAGAGAGAGAGAGAGAGAGAGAGAAGCAGACTCTTTGCTGAGCACAGAGCCGGATGCAGGGCTCAATCCCAGGACCCAGAGATCACCACCTGAGCTGAAATCTATAGCGGGACACTCAAACAAACCCAGGCACCCGGAGAGCATGGTATATTCTTGAAATTACAAAAGAACAGTTTGGATCATAATGTTCAGTTGGGTGAGGGCTGAGAACAAGAGAATGTATCTACTATAAATCTTCCTTCATTCACCCATCCAAACATGTTTATTGGGTACACTGTGTTCTGGATGCCTGGAAAACAGGGACTCACAAAAGCAAGTCTGTGCCCTGAGGGAGTTTACATCGTGGTGATCACAAAATTCTGGAATGATGGAACGGAGATTTCCAAGAACGAACCCATCATTTTATCTCCACTGTTTCTTCTGCTCGAGATAATAGGAAACAGACACAGGCAGGTTACAGACTTTTACTGAAATTCCATATCAAAAAGGCAAAGCTTCACAGATAATAAATGGCTTTGCAAACAAAGACCCAGAGACTCAAAGAGCTAGAAGCTTAACTCAGTGAGAAAGGCTCCAAAGGTAGGAAAGGATTCCTTTCAAGTGCTAAAGCAACCCCTGTAGGCTTTTATTTCTGACAAGAATTCCGGCCATTTCACTTGCCCTAAGTCAGAAGATAACCCCTTTTACAGACAAGCAAACCAAGACTCAGAGAGTAGAGGCGTTTGCACACTGCGCTGCAAATTTGTCCCAGGGTTGAACGGAACTGTGGTAACTTCCTTGAGACACAAATGTTGAAATTGTAAAACTTGCTTAGTTCTGATGGGAAACAATGGCCTGTTTGCCAAGCATCAGTTGGATACTAGCCTTTACATACCATCTCACCCCAAAAAATTTAGAATCGTTTTCTTAGGACTCCAAAAAGGAGTTGAAGAAGGTGGGGGCTCAGTGGAGGATTTTCAGTGGCAGCCCCTGTAATCTGGCTTTTCACAACCATCCCCACTGCACCCTGAGTTGTTGATCTTTCTGCAAGGAATGTATCTGGAGGGAGTAACTGTAAATAATTAATTCCTGTAAAATTCTGCATTTACTGTGAGCTCTTGCCTTACTGAAAGTCACACTGTCAGGTGTTCCCACTTTTCAGGAATAGCCCGTTTGTTTCTCCAGCTGTACTCTGCCCTCAAGCTGTCCCCAGTGGCAGGCGTCCCCTGGGCTTGCATTCCACCCCCCAACCCTTCTTCTAAGTTGCTGACACTCTGGACCACTGCCCTCATAATTCGCCTCAATTCAGTGACTGCGCGGTATTTTACATGCCCTGAAATTGAGATCTGGGGATTGGTTACGCTGGGTGAGCTCTACACTCTATTGTAGCTCTAGAGTCTATGAACTAGAAAGGTCTACTTTGCTTTAAGCAATCCTAGTGTATGAAAACACAAATTTTTAAAATGTACACATCAGAATGGTCATTCATATATAAATCATTTGTTTTATTTTTTTAAAAAGATTTTATTTATTCATGAGAGACACAAAGAGGCAGAGACACAAGCAGAGGGAGAAGCAGGCTCCCTGCGGGGAGCCCGATGTGGGACTCCATCCCAGGACCCCAGGATCATGCCCTGAGCCGAAGGCACATGCTCAACAGCTGAGCCCCCCAGGCGTCCCAAATCATTTGTTTTTACAAAAGGAACCCATTCAAATAGATTGTTTCTTTACATGTGCAAACATTTTTATTCAATTAATAAATGAGTAAGGCACATTCTAGGAGGAAGCCACCTGCTAAGTAACTTGATAGTGTCCAAATAAACATAAAACATGTCCCTGAATGTTGAATGGCTTTGTTTCTCCCTATATCCAGGAAAAGAATGAGCCCAATTTCCCATATCCTCAATCACTCCCCTGAAGTAATCTGGTACTTTTGGAAGACATATATTAACTCCGTCTGACAGCTGGAAAATGTATGAGCCCTAAAGCTTCCTGAGGGCATCGAATTGTAGGCATGCAAGAAACATTAGAAATTTAGTCCAATTTCATTAGATATTTGATCTGTCCTTCCTCTACCCCATCCCACCCAGGTTCACAGCTGAGAAACTGAGGCTCTGACAAGAGAAATCTTGGACCAGGTCACAAGGCTGAAATTGAAAATGCTTTTTGTAAATCAAACATCTTTTAGCCATATTTTACCTTGATCATTTCTGGTATAGATTTTAGAGGTAGCATTTTTACTTCTAAGAAGAATGAAAAAACAAATTGCTCTAAGGAGTCCAAATGCTCATTCTGCTTTTGTCTCCACCCATCTCTTATGAGGGAATGCGTCTCATTCCCTCATAAGCCCACACACAGCAAGGAGTTAATGAAATACCTTGATAGAACTAATTCCAACATGTGGATGTGGAGATCTGCACAAAAAATGTAATAGAACAGTTCTTTTGGAAAGCTTTTGGAAAGGCCTCTGGGCTTACACAAAGGGAGTTCCTTATGTGGGGAGTTTCCCAAATGCATTTTACATATTACCTGATTTACACAAAACTTTGCAACACCACCACTTAATAAAAGGATATCCCTAAATAATCAATTTATAGGCTCATACCCTTGGGGTTCAAAGCCAATATATAAGAATGAGGACTTGCACCAACTACAAAATCAACCAAGTGTAGATTAGGAATGTTCCAGGGTCCTAAAGATTTTCCGATTCACCTAGGATTTCTTGAGCCAAGCACTGTCTTTTCTCCAGAGGCCTTTGAAACATCCAACGAGTTAAGTGCCCTTTTTTCCATGTTAGCAATAGAGGAAACTGAGGCCCAGAGAGATTAAGAATTTTAAGTGTCAAGATGGGATTCAAACTCAGGGATTCTGAATGCAAAACCAGTGTTTTCTCCACTCTATCATATTACTCCATTTTGACTTTTTTATAAGAGTTTTTTTAAAAGACGGATTTATTTACTTACTTATTTACTTATTTATTTATATGCCAGCACACGCACACACACAAGCAAAGGGATGGGCAGGCAGGAGAGGGAGTAGCAGACTCCCCACTGAGCAGGGAGCCCGAAGCAGGGCTGGATCCCAAGACCCTGAGATCACGACCTGAGCCGAAGGCATATGCTTATTGAACTGAGCCACCCAGGAGCTCCTCCATTTCAACTTCTTATAACAATATATCTTTCCAGTCACCATTCAAGCTGGTTGTGTCATTTTTTTAAATGAAGCCTTTGACCTGATTTGCAATTTGGTCAACAGATTAATATTTGGGATTGCCATTCTGCAAACCAATCACTTCGTTTCCCTGTTTAATTCAGTTTCTATTTGTGTCCTAGCTAAAATATGCCGCCAAGTCAACAGCCATTCCCTTGGGGGTTCCTGTTGAATTCTAAATATTTTTCAAAGAAATGATATCCCAAATATTAAGCAGAGCTTACTTTCTAGATATACATAGTTTTTAAAAGTTTATTTATTTATTTAGTAATCTTTACACCCAGCGTGGGGCTTGAACTCACAACCCCGAAATCAAGAGTCGGATGCTTTTTAGCCTGAGTCAGACAGGCAAGAACTATTTTTAATGGCATGCTCAGGCCACATACGCAGCTTCATATTTGCAACCAGTAACATCAGTATAGCCCTCATTCCTAATTTGTCCCCAAATGTTTCTAATACCTCTTACCTGTTAAGAAGTCTACCTGTCCATCTGAGGTAAGTTAGCAGAGATCTCCAAGTGCTGGAGCCCAGCAACTCCTGTAATTGAGGGTTGTCTGCAGGAAGGTCCTACCTCCCCCAAGCACACGGAGGCGGAGGGGACAGTGGGCCTCTCACGAGGGGGGGCAGCCCGAGTTTCCACTAACCTGGGTTGCTTTGAATGAGCCTTGCCACCCCCTGCTGAAATGGTCACTTACTAAAACACCCTTGGAAGCCCCTTCTCTGTGGTCTTCAGGTTCTAATTTAGCTTCCAAAGGTAAATCTGACTTGTTTTCGGGATATAGTAAGGCACTGGCTTAAATCTTGCTGGCCAGAGCAAAGTCTCCGTTCTTGAAGGCTTGCTCACGTGGTCTCCTTCTGTGCAAGTTCACCCTTGCCTCCTTGGACCTTGGAACCAGGACATTAAGCTCCATCTTCAGCATAATAAAATCTCCCCGGCTTCACTCAAAGAACAGCCAGTCAGCACTCCTTGGTCCCACTGTCCTTCAGGCAGAGCCTAGGATACTAGGATACCAAAACTAGGTGACTGCCCTGCCTCTGTCTCCCTCCCACCACCATCTCTCTCTCTCTCTCTGTCTCTGTCTCTCTGTCTCTGTCTGTCTGTCTCTCTCTCACACACACACCATTCTTTTTTTTTTCACACATACCATTCTTAAAGATTCCCCTACTTCCTTCAGTGACCAGACACTGTTACTTCAAAAATAAATGGCGAGTTCCCCATCAATGGAGGTATTCAAGCAGAGACTGAACCTGCTGGGGACATTCTCACATTGAGGTAGAGACCAGATGACCTTAGAGGGCATTTTCAGGTCTAAAGTTCAAGCAGATTCCAAGGTTCTGTAGCAAGTCTGCACATATTCTTGGCTTCCCCATTGCCCCTTGTGGCTTATATTCTCCTTTGAGAATGTCCTCCATATTCATTTAAATCAATCCTTACAAGTACTTAAAAAAAAAAAAAACCTTGCAGGGTGCCTGGGTGGTGCTGTCCATTAAGTGACCAACTCTTGGTTTCAGCTCATGTCATGATATCAGGGTTGTGATCTCAAGGTCATGATCTCAGGGTCGTGATCTTGGAGTCATAGGCTGTAGCCCTGCATGGGGGTGGGAATTCTCTTTCTCCCTCTCCCTCTACCCTGCCTCCCACTCTCTCTCTCTCATGCTTTCTCTCTAAAATAAATCTTTAGAAACAAAAACAACCTTGGAGCAGTTTACCCACTCTGCTTTTCAACACATCATTATCGTCTTGTATCATAATTATTGATGTGCATTTCCTACCTCCCCTCAGACTGTAACTGCCATCTGGGCAAGATATATGCCCCACTCATCTTTGTCAGCCTGTTATAGAGCTTGCTGCCTCATACAGGATATATGCTCCATAAACATGTGTGAATGAATAAATGATGGGGGGGAGGGCGGGTAAGCCAGGAAGGCAACACAGGTTTGAAGGAAGCTAAGGCAATTCGTTTCCCAGCTCCTAGCTCTCTGGAGATTGCTACTCCACTGCAAAACCCTTCTGGAGAGGCAAAGGCTGAAGAACATCATTGGTCTCGGCCCGGCAGGATCCCTAGAGACAGCTCTGAATATAGTCATAATTTCCCTGAGATTATCACGTCACACCCACTACATCATAGAAGAGGTCTCAGGAGAAGTCACCTGGAACTATATTGCTCTTTGCCCAGGACAGTCATTCCTGATTAATTAAAAGCTCAGGTTTCTTAGGTAAGAGGGTTTGGACTATGGATCCTTGGGGAGCAATGAAAGAACAGAACAAGAATGCATTTGGAAACAGCTGCTTACCTACCCACTCTTAACACCCCGGGTTGAGCTTAATCAATCCTCTTTCTCTTATTGGTGATGGCCTCCGTTTAACCATCCCTGAGAGGAGAGAGTTCATCCTACACTCTTTTGAAACCCAGGCTGACTTGAGTTTGGGTGCTCCCCAACACTCGAGAACATTACCATCCCCTTCCATCATTTCCTGCCCAGAGGATGTCTGCCAATCCTGATTATAAGGCTGACATGAAGCCATCATTTATTCTTCCCCCAAATGTCTGTTTATTTGAGTTTCGAAGCAGACACATGCCTCAGAGGAAGCCAAGCCCCACATTTCATAAATAAGACCAAGCTCAAGAAGTGCCTACCCTGTGACTGCCTTTGTTAGCTTGTTTGCTGAGCTACAAAAGATGAAGTCGATCCATTAACTGGGGGAGAGCTGAGCCCAGAAACACATTACCATGACTTTTGAAAAAAAAATGAGCCTTATTTCAAGAACAGTTTTAGATTTACAGAAGTTACCACACACACTTCTAAAAGCTAAACTAAAAAAAAATAAAAAAATAAATAAAAAATAAAAGCTAAACTACTCCATCCTTCCTGTTACTGTTTTACTAACAGCACCCTCTTATGTCCTACCTCAGGACCATCGCACATTGTCAAAATATTTCATTTTCCATTTTGCTGGCACTAAGTACCTCATATGGGTAAGTGGTTGGCTCAGGTCCAGAAACAAGTTACTTGTTTTCTGAGGGGAGATGTTTTAAAGAACAAACTTACATACCCAGGTTCTATACTGAAGGTAGAAAGACAATTTGATTTAAATTAGATCAATAGCTGAGCACAATCATAGTAAGACTAGTTAACATTTATTGCACACTTACTAAGAATCAGGCTCCATCCCAATTAGTCCTCACATCGACCCAATGAATTAGCCGTTATCCACGTTTCCAAATGAGGAAAAAAATGAGGTTCAGAGAGGTCATTCAAGGACACACAGCTAGGGGCGCCTAGCTGGCTCAGTTGGTGAAGTGCCTGACTCTTGATCTTGGGGTCATGAGTAGAAGCCCTACATTGGGTGTAGAGATTACTCAAAAAATGCATAAATACGTTTCTTTAAAAAGATATACAGCGATCAGCAGCTGGGCTGGAGTTCAAACTAGACAACTGATGTTAGAGTTGATGCTCTCCCATGGTTAGCTTGGTCTCCTCTGTGGTATGGAAGGGTTTCAGTCTTAAAAGTCAGCATAATAAGGGCACTGGGTGGCTCAGTGGTTGAGCATCTGCCTTTGGCTCAGGTCGTGATCTCGGGGTCCTGGGATCCAGTTCCGCATCGGGCTGACTGCAGGGAGCCTGCTTCTCCCTCTGCCTGGGTCTCTGTCTCTCTCTGCGTGTCTCTCATGAATAAACAAATAAAATCTTTAAAAAAAAGTCAGCATAACAGTCCTAAGTTGATATCTGACTTGACAGCTCATTCATACACCTAAAATACACAGTTACTGCATGTGCCTTGTACAAAATATCACATACCTTCTTAATATCCACCCCATGATTGGTTTGAAATAAATATAAATTCAGTATGTGCAGATACAAATCTTGGACATATGAATTCCCAAGCTGGCAGACATATTTGCATATCCCTGACATTTACAGCATATTTTTCAATTATATCAAACATGTAATACTCATTTATTTCCTCACTTATGGGAAACGGTATAACCCAGCAATTAAGTGCAAATAAGTATAAGCATTTGGCACGAGAACATCTGTGTTCAAATTCTGGAGCCCCCATGTACTAACAAGTTAATGAATCTCTCAGTGCCTCAGTGGACCCAGGTGCAGAACCAGACTAAGTACCACCTCCTGGGCTTGTCGTGAAAGATAAACAAGATGATACACATAAAGCACTGAGCACACAGTCCCGAGCACACGGTAAACGCTAAGTGAAATCCATGATTGCATTATTTTTATGCCTGTGGTCACGTGCAAAGGCATTGCATGTTCATCACTAGTATAGTAACGGGTATGTAGTAACGGTTCATTACTAGTGTAGTAACGGGATGTCTGGTCGCACTCACACATCACACACACACCACCGAGCACTATAAAAATCTGCTCTACAGAGCGCCACCCACGCTGCATGTATGAAATCCACTGATCATTTCAGTAGCTCCTCACTCACACACAGACACACGTATAACACACACAAACGCACACAGAGATTGGCAAAGACTAAAGTCAATTTAAGAGGTTAAAATACAGGTTTATTTAATTTAAGGCTCTGAAGAAGGGGGGAGGTGGAAAGAGCGACAATTGGTACTGCTGTGATCATTATTGTTACCATTACCACTGGCATGAAAAGGACCTGGCTTTCAGCGTCTCCAATGTCTGTGCTTGTCTTCTCTAAAGGACCCAGAGAACGCTCTACTGCTTCCTTACAATGGGAGTGGTTTTGCCATTCAATTATCATCTCCATCACACTCAACAGAAGTTAAAAGATAGCATTTGGGTCGTCCATTCAAGCAGGTGATCTCTGTATCCCTTTCATTATGGGAGAAGCAACTGGTAAAGTTAATGCAATGTACTGTAACTAATGCCTCATAGATGCCCAAAGCACTACAACCCTAATCCACTTTGAAGACTAACTGTATTCAGAATGCTAGGTTTTATATTAAGCTATATGTTATAGTAAAATCAGCTGCAGGGGAAAATCCTCTTTGAACCAAAGCTAAGCCATTTTTCTTTATTTCTACAACTTAGAAGAGCCTGGTGCACGAGTGAAAAAAAAAAAAAAACCAACAAACGTCAACAATAAGATACCAATTGAACCTCTGGCGGAGCTAGAGCAATGGCAGCTATGTGGATTTTGCACAAAGGCTATGTGGTATGCGTGACATCTAGAACCCTCATGGACATCACAAGGCCAACAAATGAGACCATTCGAAGAAAAAACACTGGGTGCCTGGCTGGCTCGGTTGCTAGAGCAAGCAACTCTTAATCTTGGAGTTGTGAGTTGAAGCCCTATGTGTAGAGTTTACTTTAAAAAAAAAGATCTTAATAAGGAACACTAAAAGCTAGCCACAAAGTCACTGCACTACCAATGAAGCATGATAAGAGGTCAGTGGTTATACAGTGACTAACAAGAAAAGAGGGAAACTCCACGTTTTTCTCACTGATCCCTTCCCGTGTGCTTAATGGAACATTAAATTTGTTCTGGATTTCTGAAAAAAAGAATGGGATAGTCCCTGGATTCTTGCAGAAGTTTCCTATATCCCTCCTCCCATAATTATGTTTCCTGATGTTTGTTGATCCATTTTTCTATTCAAGATATCTTTCTATTCAAGATATGTTCTATTCAAGATATGTTGCACTCATGCAATGAGGGAAATGCAGGAAAGGTCAAGGCAGAGTGCCCCATATCTCTCATGTTGACACAATATGCTTTGTTACATTACTCAGAGGGATGAGGGGAATAAAAAGGAGTGACAATAAATAAGCAAGTGTCATTTCTCTCCTTTGCTGGTGTGGATGGCAGGAAACATGTGCCCCACCTTCCAGTAGTAGCAAGATCCCAGGTCTAAGTGAACTCAGGGCAGAGTGAGATATTCCATGCTCCTTTCCAGGCAGGTAATATTCAAGCTCAGGATGGATTCAGTCCAGGGGTGCCTGAGTGGCTCAGTCGGTTGAGCGCTCAACACTTGATTTCAGTTCAGGTCATGATCTCAGGGTTGTGAGATTGAGCCCCACGTTGGGCTCCATGCTCAATGGGGGGGTCTGCTTAAGACTCTTTCCCTCTCCCTCTGGCCTCTTCCCTTGACCCCACTCACACTTGTATGGGTGCGCGCTCTCTCTCTCTCAAATAAATAAGTAAATATTTTTGAAAAAAAAGACAGATTCAACCTAAAGACTCTACTTATAAGGGAAAAAGAGAGTGGATGCAGGTCTTTGAATTTCTTAGCTTACAAAACATACTCAGTTAAGGGGAAAATAGCGTCCACAGGGAATAGGGCTTTCATAGACTAGCACAGACCTATTGCAAAGCCACATGTTGAAATGAAGTGAGAGTCCTACACTAAAACCTTTTGACTTTCCAATCCTAAGATTTTTGTGATTTGGAGGAGGAAGGTTTTCGATTGAGCAGACCTCAGTACAAATCCTAGCTCTGTAGTCACCGCTCTGTGACTTAGCCAAGCTACTTACTTCTCTAGGGTTCCAACTCTTTGTGTACAAAGAGGAAAAATACTACATGCTTCCTGGGTTGCAAAAATTAAGTAATATGCTACAAGTTAACTGCAAACCCTCAACACATTGGTTAGGTTTTGCTTCTTTTTTTTAACAGTAATAGTTATTTTTTATACAAGAGAGATGGTTTATTTAACAGTGAAAAGTTGGTAACCACTAACAGACTAAGGAAATCATGGTATTTTCACCCAAAGGAGAAATACAACTATTAAAAAATATAAACATACATCTACTATATAGTTAATTTTTTTTGAAGTAATATCTACATTCAACATGAGGTTGGAACTTAACGAGTGAGGTGATCAAGAGTCACATGCTCTACTGTTGGAGCCAGCCAGGCACCTTTGTGTACATTTGTATACATTTGCTGGAAGTGGAATGATTTTGTGCATACACCAAAATTATAACATTTGTGTGTGTGCATAATTTTCTGTGTTGTACTAAGTGACATTTTTATAGATTATTTGCTCACAATAAATGCTTTTAAGAGACTATGTTTTTAATCTAAAAAAAAGTCCAAATTAAATTCATTCCTTAATTTAAAATTAAAAAAACAAAACAAAACAAAACTAGAGACGTGTAAATGGTCCCTTCTGAATCTCTAGGGAAATATAACCTCAGCCAGTAACACCGATCCCACCCTTGCCATATCCCTCCTAAAGAGCAGCAGATCAGTTCCAGCGCTGATGTTATCATTTCTAGAGACCAATTCACTGGAATCGCTAAAGGAAAACCATCGTCTTCCTTGTTTATTTAATTATGAACTCTGTTGAAGATATTTGTTACACCTGCTATATGCCAGGCACCATCCTAGGTGCTCAGTCTGTAAGGATCCTGCCCTGGATGAGCACGTAAGCTACTAAAAGAACTTCTAAAAGATCAAGACTCTTGATCTCAGGAGTTCAAGTCCCACGTTGGGGAGAGGGTTTACTTAAAAAATAAATAAATAAAACAAGACTTTAGAAGAGAAACTGTGTATTTACACAGAAGGTAGTGGGAAGCCCCAGAGGAGGTTCACAAGGCACTTGAGGGACTGCCTCCGTATGTCAGCAAACCACAGGAAGGCATGAGATGGAGGCGTATCTCACAAGTAAAAATCCTAAACCTTGCCCAGAAGCCACTCAGCTGCTAGGCAGCAGAGCCAGGGAGCCTCAACGTGATTTCTTCCCTCTGTCTTTGCCTCTCCCTACGTAAAGTGATCTGGAAGTTTTGCTGGCCAGCATCTTCTTCCTAGGTCTTCCTTGTCCTTCCTCAAACCCTGAGTAGGCATGTGATGTCCCAGCTCTCAAGAAGAGGAGATGGTAGGGGCACCTGGGTGGCTCAGTGGTTGAGCGTCTGCCTTTGACTCAGGTCATGATCCTGGGGTCCTGGGATCGAGTCCCGCATCGGGCTCCCCACAGGGAGAGCTTGCTTCTCCCTCTGCCTGTGTCCTGTGTCTCTGCCTCTCTCTCTGTGTGTGTCTCTCATGAATAAATAAATAAGATGTTTAAAAAAAAAAAAAAAGAGGAGACGGTTCCACTGCTTGTAACAGGGTTGCGTGCAGCAGCCACTGCCTGCGAACCAGTGCGGGCAGCCTGGGACGCCTATGTCAGTAGAGAGCAGGGGATGCTGAGGCTTGGATCCCTGGCAGCCTGAGAGCCACCCAGGCTGGGGCAGCTAAGGGACATCTGGGCACAGCTGATTTCCTCTGAAATAGCTGTTTCTGCTCTGTCTCAGCAGGAGGCTGGAGTGAAAAGTTCTCCTTACACCTGGTCTTCCTCCCCTCCCCTGCCCAGGCTCTTTCACTCCCTTTTCCTCCTCCACTTTTTTCTTCCCTCCTTTTCTTTGTAAGATTTCCCCTCATTGCCTTTCTTTCCATTCCTCCTCCTCCTCCTCCTTCTTCTTCTCCTTCTTTCTTAAAAATTTTAAAAATATTTCATTTATGTATTTGACAGAGAAAGAGAGCACAAGCAGAGGGAGTAGCAGGCAGAGGGAGAGGGAGAAGCAGGCTCCCCACTGAGCAAGGACCCTCCGATCATGACCTGAGCTGAAGGCGGACACCTAACCGACTGAGCTTCCCAGGCACCCCAATTTGTTGTTGTCTTCTTTTTTTTTTTTTTTTAAGATTTTTTAAGAGTAATCTCTACACCCAGCATGGGGCTCAAAACCACAACCCCAAGATCAAGAGTCTCACACTCCATCACCTGAGCCAGCCAGGTGCCCCCCCCCCCCCATTTCTCCCTCTGCTTCTTTAAACCCTTTTTCCTTGTCCCCAAAGCTTCTGTCCTGTGAATCCTGAGGGCCTGGTTCCAGACCTCCTAACCACAACCCTCAGCCTGCCCACCGCCTCCGTGAGTTTATTAGAATCAGAGCCATCCAGCGGGGCGGGTGAAAGAGAGAAAGGTGGAAATGGAGAACCCATTTCTAAAATCTGGTCTTGTGACTCAGTAATTCTAACCTCACAGTTCAAAACTAACAGCAACTCAGTAAGGGTAAGCCAGGCACCCATTTCTGATCACTACAGGAAAGCGAAGAGGACACCACTACCTTTGGAAAAAGAAGGTTGTAAATTGTTCTAAAGCCTCTTGCTTTTGCTATTTGTTTGTTGTGCATTTTATTGTTGTTGCTCGTTTGTTCTTTGTGAACTAGATTTTCAGGCTCCACCACTGAGAGGAGAAATAAGGCCTCCTTCCTACAGGTACCTGTTTCTGGGAAGCCTCATTAGCCGCAGGCAAAGGTCAGGGGAGTTTCAAGCCTGTGCAGGTGTCATGTGTCTGCCAGGTGATTGGGTTGTGTTGTTATAACTCAGCACCAAGAGGCCTGGACAATGGGCATATTTTTAAAACCGAAGGCAAGTGATCGACAGCAGTGCTCTTATTCTCAGAAACTCCTGAGTGTCAGGGGGGCAAGGCAGGCAGAGCTGATAAGGCCAGAAGCCCCCCAGCTGAGAAATGCAAGTGTTCAGCAAGGTCAAGGGGGTGGTGAGGGGAGTTTCTGAGATCAGATGAGATGACAGAGGCACGGCTCCCCAAATAAAACCCCACATCTGGGGGCGCCCGGGTGGCTCAGCGGTTTAGTGCTGCTTTGGGCCCAGGGCGTGATCCTGGAGTCTCAGGCTTGAGTCCCACGTCGGGGCCCCTGCATGGAGCCTGCTTCTCCCTCTGCCTGTGTCTCTGCCTCTCTCTTTCCTTGCCTCTCATGAATAAATAAATAAAATCTTAAAAAAAAAAAAACCCTCCATCTGCATAAACCTTGCCTTTCAAACATTGCCACACATATGCACGGTACGATTTTTATGACACTTCGATCAGGGGAGTAGAATACCTATTATTTTACTTCATCGAGGACAGAGTGGGATCAGAGAAATGATACAATTTGCAAAGGAAGAAGCAAAGGCAGGATTTCCAGCCAGTTGTGCCCTTTCTAAATTACCGTAATTACCAAAAGCGCTTGCCTGGTAGTCACGTAGTAAGACAGTGACAGCGTGGCAGGATGATGACAGTGCAAGGGTCTGGGTTTTTGTAACCCCAGTTCAGAGATCTTTCCACCATCTAACAGGGCCTCCATAACCAAACCATGTAATCCAATTTCTTTTTCTCTGGCTCTCGGTAAAGACTACTCTAATCAGTGCTGCCTCTGGGCAAATACCAGATAAAATTAAAAAGAGAACAAATGTTATAGACTCACGCGGGCCTTATCATATTACTTCTGGTCTTCTGAAACAATAAACACTGCACTTAATCTGCAGGTTATGGGAGTACCGTACTTTCAGCTGCAGTGGTCTTTTGACCAGAAAGTACTTCTCATCGTCCAAGTCTGGCATAGGAGAGCACCAGGGACTAAAAACTGGCAGCCTGGGCCAGCATTAGTGTGAGGAGGCAAGGTTATCCCGCATGAGTTCGTGTTCAACAATTAAGAGATAGTTCAAATCATTCTAGCAGACTCCCTGGACATGCCCGTTTTCCACTGAGTTAACAAGGCTCACTACCCATCAGAGCCTTAGCACGTGGGTAATCTTGCCAAACTTTAAAAATCTGCCCTATAGACAATAGCCCCCTGGCCCCTAGGTTTGGGGTAGGAGGAGTAGGTCCCAGAATCCCTCCTTCATCCCATTCTATCCTCTTAGCAAGTAGTGAGCTGTACCGCGTCATCCATCTACACGCTCAATTCATTCAAACTATTGTGAAAAGTAAAACCTGATCCCTCAGTTGGAAAATTATTCACATCTGGGCTCCAGTACTAGTTTTAACATAAGCTAGACTCTGTGTCTCCACACAAAAAAATAAGACAAGTGGCAGGGGGAGCTACTACTGGCTGTAAAGGCATTAAAAAAAAGAGCTAGGAAAATCTCAGTTGGGTTTCTACACGGGTGGGATGCCCCATAATATCATTCCCTTCCATTTCACTGAGTTTTCTGTGGGTAACAGTCTTAGTATCCTGGCCTTTTCTGAGAGCAGCTGGGGAAACGTAGGTCCAGAAAGACTGATCATTCGTGTAAATTTACACAGTAGCACAGCAACTCCTGGCTTAGGACTCACCGTGAAGCTGTACCATCAGCTCTACGATGGTGTCCCAAAGTTTAGCTATAAAACCCAAGGCATTGAAAGGCCACATTCCTAAATCCCATTCACATCTCTAGTCTCTCATTTGGAATCATCAAGACTACGATCCTAACACCCAGAGCCTTTCACCTTCACTGTAGACAACAGCTTTGTGTTCTGTTGGATTCAGGACCATGTGGAACCACTGTGGGGCAAGCCATTTGCCCATTGTCCATGGAAAAACTCAAACTGTGAGCCCCTGGAGGGCAGAAGCTTTGCCTGGGGGAAGGCTGGACTCCCCAGAATCTAGCTCAGTGCTTGGTACATAAACCACACTCAGCAGATGCCTGTTGATTCAGTGGATGCAGCTGCAGGTTTAATTTCGGGAGAGGAGACAGACAAGCCTCAGCTTATCAATTTGCTTGTGGCACTGGCATTCAGGGGTTGTGACTCGGCTCTGCTTGTTTTGTAAAGGTCATTTTACCAGCCCGGTTTAAGACAGCCAGGCTAGAACTAGACAGAAATGGGAAACCGCTGACCAACGTGGTTCTTCACGCCCTCTGGTGGCCAAGATGACTTCAGAGTCCCAAGTCCCCATAGCCATCCTAAGCCTTCTGGTGGCCAAGAAGCCTGCAGGTTTCCTTGACCCATCCTCTCCTCCCAACAAGGGGGTCCTAGGCCTCTGGGCCAGAAAGACGCCACCCTGTTCCCAAAGTCTTCTAGGGAGGCATCTCATCTCTGTACCGAGAGCAGATGCACATGTCAAGAAGCTAACGTTGAAGCTTTGAAAGTGAACTACCTTTCGGCGAATGCTCTGTGCTTTCAAGAGCTCCTCGAAAGAAAGAAGGCCATTCAAGGAAAATAATCATTTCCAGCCTGGAACATTTCAGATTTCCATTGTGGGGTTATTGGGTCAGGTCACCCTTCTGAGCATAAAAGAAGCCCTTTCAAATCTTACATCACCTAATCATCCCATGATTAGGTTTCCACTTGCAGAAGGACAGACGAAAGAGCCAAACCAATTACTAAAAAAATGCTTACAATCTTCTCAAGTCTATGGAAGGTCTGGGGTGGTTCTATTTTGTTTTGTTTTAAATGTATGGTAAATGAAAAACGAACTCGTCAACCGTTGCCGAGATTTCGAAGGTAAGCAGCACATGGACCGGGATTTTTGTGTTTTATCCCACTGTCCGCTCTCCAGCTCCTGGAATAGCATCTGACCCATCAATACATATTTGGGGAATGAATGAATGAATGAATGAATGAACTAAGCCTAAAGAGAAAGAGGTGCTTTTTAGCGGAAATCGTTGCATGTTGGAGAAGATGTCATCTCCTCCCTTGAGATCTTTTGAGATTGTCAGTTTGATCTCATTTGGTTTCATCCATTCACTTCACAGATGAGGACAATGGTCAGAGAGGTTGTTAAACAACTCACCACAGGTCACACAGCAATTATTTGGCAGCACCCACAGTGAACCCAAGTCTTCGCTCCTGACACTTTCAAAAAAGAGCAATGATATCCCGAGTTTGGAGCTCTGTCTTACAGCGGGAAGTGCACCGTGAGCCAGCACACACAAACATACACACACACCACTGGAGTTTCATGAAACACCTTCTCCCTGTAACAATGTACCCTGGTCTGCTATCTCCTCTGTTTCATTTTTTATTAAATTCTGATCACGACTCACCAAACTAATTTCACAACCTAAACTTTTAAAAGCATTCCACTGTAGCATCCTGGCTACTGTCCCCTCTGCTCTGTAGAGGGCCGAAGTCTTCCAGACTCTCCTGCCAAGGAAGAGAACTCTAGCGATCAGCAACTTGGGACTCCTTGGCCTAAAGATCCCAATTTTATGACAGTACAGGCGTATCTCCCAACTGTCAAGTTTGATTTTGCTTCCAAGAGTGCGGTCCAAGCAACTCTCCCTTCCAACCAGGGTAACCACAACAGCGAGCCTCGGGACACAGACCAAGGCCATTGGCAGCAGCCTTGTCCTTGTCCTTGCCTGACCCTCTAACCACAAGTTAGTCGGGATTTCCAACCTTACATAAAGGAGCGAGTCCTTATCTCTCACTAGTTTCTCTTGGCGGCCACTTTTCCCCAGCTGGCGGGGAGGGGGCGGGGACGGGGACGGGCAGGGGTGGAGACAGCTGGAAGAAGAGAAGCGGGGAAGGGGGAGCAGGACCAGTAGGTGGGTCTGAGAAGGTCATCAGCTCCATAAGTAGGTGTGAACAGATGGATTGCCACATAGGCTTTAGGCAGTAGGCACTCTTTCCACCCCCTCACTATCACACACACACCACACACACAGAGTTCCTTCCAATCCTTTCTCCTAACCCCATTTGATCATTTTCTACCCCATCTCTACCCCACCCCCAAGTTAACACAATGGGGAGACGGCTCTCCACAATTCCCCTTGGAACAGACAGGTTGGGACTCTCTCCCCTGATTTTCCCACTGAGAATCAGCAAGACGCGACTTGGCAGGGGCTGAAAACTTCTCTATAGCAACCCGGGCACGTTCCCACGGCTCCCCGACACCTGCCAGAGCTGGCCTGGCCACTCTTCCCCACTCCGAAGCGGTTCACAAACTGCACGCCGCCCCCTCCCTTCCCAGGGAATCCCATCCCAGCTGCAGGACGCAGGGGTCAGGGCAGAAAGCCAGGAGGCCTGTGCCACAACGCTCCGGACACCTGCTGGCCATTTCAGATACTCTCAGAGACAGCTCTGGGGCCCAGGGGCCCACATCTACAGCTCCGCTCATGAAAGGGGAGGGTAACAGGGCACTTGGGGCAGGGGGACACTACCATCACCCTAGCTCTGCCACCAGCGGGCTGTGTGATGTTAAGTCAGTTACTTAACCTCTCTGGTTCTCAGTGACTTCATTTTTAAAATGAGAGCGTGGATTTAATAAAATGGGACAAGAAATATTTTTTAAATTATTTCATTTATTTATTTAGAGACAGCAAGTGCAAGCGAGGAGGCGTGCTGAGGGAGAGAGAGAATCCCAAGCAGGCTCCACGCCCAGGGCACAGCCCCATGTGGGGCTCCATCTCACCACCCTGAGATGACGGCCTGAGCCCAAATCTAGGGTTGGACGGTAGCCACCCAGGTGCCCTGGACAAAAATTCATTACTCATCCTCAATGGGCCCTTTATTTTTTTATTTTAATTTTTTTAAGATTTTATTTATTTATTAATAAATAAAGAGAGAGGCAGAGACACAGGCAGAGGGAGAAGCAGGCTCCATGCAGGGAATCTGACGTGGGACTCGATCCCAGGACTCCAGGATCACGCCCTGGGCTGAAGGCAGCGCTAAGCCGCTGAGCCACCTGGGGTGCCCTCAATGGGCCCTTTAATAGTTCAGGGAATTCAATCATTTGTCTTGAAAACTGGCAAATAAAGGAAAAGACTCAAGCATTTGTTCCTTTTTCTCCCATATCAGCTATACCACCAGATAATCAAATAGTTGTCAAAGGGAAGCACCCCTTTCAAAAAGTATTCCAAGAAATAAATGAAAGAGAAGCGATGAAATTTCACCACCTGTAACCCCCAAAGAACTGATGAATCGAGATGCTGAGCATCAACATGTCACAAAAAGAGAGACGATCAGACATTATGTGCCTCCCAAGGGGAGAACACAACACCACCCACGATCTTGCCAGAAAGATCTATTCAGATCAGTCCTATTCAAATCAAAATTCTGCATCCAGGCACCATTCTGCAGGAAACAGTTCATAGAACCTGCTGACCTGCGCTGTGAGTGTGCAAGCAGCATGATCCAGACCACGAGAAGCTACAGGTCAGGGGCCCTGAGCTCCTGCAAAAATAAAGTTTGAGGAAAAGACACTGATGAAGGGTGAATCTGCATTGTAAGACATGTTGATTTTTTTAAGATTTTATTTGTTTATTCATAAGAGACCCAGAGAGAGAGGCAGAGACACAGGCAAAGGGAGAAGCAGGCTCCCTGCAGGGAGCCCGATGTGGGACTCCATCCTGGGACCCCAGGATCACACCCTTGGCCCAAGGCAGATGCTCAACTGCTGAGCCACCCAGGTGCCCTGACATGTCGATTTTTTTTTAGTGGAAAACAGTACACTGGATGTTGGGAGAGTCGCAACTGGATGAGCCACTACAAAGAGACACAAGGCAGTGCTTACATCAAGAGCCAGGGGTGTGATTCCTTTGGGGAGGGGAGAGTCTATGAGGGGCATCAGGGTACACAGAGGGCTTCTGGAACGGCCAGAAGAGTCTCATTTCTCCTTGTCATTCCTTGTACCTGTATTTTATTTTATAACAAGGTGGGTTGCTTGTTTTCTTTTCTTTTCTTTTTTTTTTTTTAATGAGCTAAGAGAAAAATCATCTCAAATTCCTCACAGACCTAGAACATTTAGTTCTGGGATTCTAAATCTGCAAAGCTACAGGGACTGTCACAGTGAGGTTGATGGTGAGACTGCTCTGTGCAGGAGGGTGGAGGGCAGAAAGTCTAAGTCCGTTCTGGCTACTTGGTCTTGAGTCCTGACTGCCACTTACTAAGACACTGGAAAATTCAGTTAACCTCTTATCCCATTGTCCCCATTCACTAAGTAGAGAAAATAGCTCCTGCCTTGTCCCTCTGATGATTAAGTAAGGTAACTTATCAGAGTTTTTAGTGTAGTATCTAGCACGTGGTAAGTACTCACCACAAGTTGCTTAATAATAGGAATTATTATTATATTTTGAAATTTATAATTTTATGCTTTTACATTGCATATTTCTAGTATTTATAATAGTTTAAATGACAACGGTAAACATTATCTATAATTATTATTATTAGACCACCTCTAATGAGGACAGAAGTAAACCAGAAGGCAGATTTCTCCTTCAAAAAAAAAAAATTCCAAGAACAAGGCCCCCTTGGGACATTCATGACTGGGGTAGTTGTAGAAGGCGTAGTTTCAGAAGCCTTCTGACTGGCTTTCCTCTGTGTGTGAGTTCTAGTGGACATGTCCCTTCTCCATTCACTCTTCCTCCTCCCTATGAAGCACAAAACCAGGTTTCTACCCTAAGCCATTCTTGTCAAAGACTGTTCTTCTTGAATTAGTCTGGTGGCCTGTGCGTCTTTGGTTCTTCTGGTCTCCAGGTGGAGGAAACCTCAGGGTGCCACTTACTGTTTCCATGTTTCATAGGAGCCATTCTGTGCAAGGAAGCCACCAGGATGAGGTAATGCCCACGGGAGGCAGGAGAGCCCAGTGGTTGAGAACATGAGCTCTGCACCACCTGGATGACCCACATCCACCCTGAGGGACCTGGAAGGTTGAGGTTCTGAGTGGACAGAAGCACCCTGTGGAACCTGCAAAGTACCAACCCACATCAGGAGTCACTGTGATGTTTCTAGCAGAATGGCCAGATGTCTTCTGCTTTTTCTACAATAACTTCTTAGGAGGGCAGGGGAAGTCAAGGACTCCTGTGACATTGGGGGCTACAGCTTAGTGTCAGTCTTCCTTCAGGCTGCGCTTCAAATAGTTTCATCTTATCTATGTGACTCTGGGCAAGTCACTTAACCTCACTGTGCCCTCATTCCTTCATCTAGAAAATGAAGAAAAGAGAATCTACTTTATATGGTTGTCATGGAGATTAAATGAGTTAAAAAAATACAAATTGTTTTCAACGATGCCTGGCACGTTGTCTGTTTAAAAAAAAAAAAGCTCCGTCTTCAAACCTTCTGAGTTCCAACACTAGTTCCTTCCCTTCTTATTTCAGCAACCTTGGAGAAGTGTCTGTGCCTCTCAGCATCACTGCCTTTTCATCTATAAAATGGGGATGATAACAGTACCCAGCGTGTTGGATTGGCATGAATATGAAACAGGGTAATGCAAGTAAAGATCCTGACTCACACAAAATATTTAATAAACACTAGCTATCATTGCCCCCATAACACCAGATAAGGTGTGAAGTTTTTGTGTTCTTCCTTTCTGTCCAAAGGAGAGAAAAATGCACCAAATACTCCAACAGAATACTGAGCAGATAGTCCTTGTCTTTAGGCACTGAGATATTCTTGTAGACCATGAAGTAGACCATTCTTATAGACCCTACTCCTGGGCTGAAGGACAGGCATGTTTCTCTGAACCCATCATGTCCTGGACGGCAGTAGAGCAGTGGGGTGTGTGGTGTGGTACTTTTAAGCCACAGGAAATGGAGATGAATAAACAAAGGGGAATCAGCAGGCAGACTTTTTCATGGAAGGGTGGTGAGTAAAGGGAGGACAAAGGAGCAGCGAAGAAGAGAAAAGTTTCCCTCTCCACCAGAACTAGGTATATTCATTAATGCAGCTTCACTTGTCCAAAGAATGACCAAGCCGTTGAGTACTGAGAAATAGCAGCGAGAGCCCATTGGGTAACATGATTCTCAGAGTTTTTGCTCCTGGTTGTCCTTTCTCTCTGAGACTTCATTTGATACTCTCAACAGTTCAGCAGGACACAAACATTTTGGATGGGAAACTATTTCACAGATAGACATTAACCAGAAGAAATTTAGCCAAGGTTATGAGCAACTTGTGTCAACCTGGGTCTCTTCACCACCCAATCAGGACTATTTGGTTGAGCACCGGGGTTCTTAACCTTGGCTATTTGTGGAATCACCCAAGGACATTTAAGAAGCACTAATGCCTGGATTCACCCACAGAGATTCTGATTTATTTGGTCTAAGGTGCAGCCTGGAGACTGGGATTTCCAAACAATCTTCAGTTGGTTCTACTATGCAGCCAAGGTTGAAAGTTACTACTAGGACATCTTTGACTTCTTGCATAGTAAACTCACATTTCACCTAGGGAAACTGATATTTCCCTTGTTCTTCTGAGTAAGGCATGCAAATAAGGGAAAGAAACAATGTAAAAACTAACCCTTCCCTTGAGAAAACAGTCCAAGTATCATTTGGTTCTATGCTGGGGGCTGGGGGCTGGGGGGATGGGGGATGTATCTGAATAATTCAAAGGGGAGAAGGGTCCACCGTTTTCCTCTATACACTTTCAAATTTTTATTGTTTAATTTTATTGTATTTTAGCTGAGAAAGATCACTTTGAATAGAAAAATCCTTCCTTAGTATGAAAATCAAGAGTGTCTTTTCAAAAAGGTTCTTTTATTAAAACTTTCTATTTTTTAAAAAGATATTATTTATTTATTTCAGAGAGAGAGAGATAGAGAAAGAGTGAGCATGAGCATGGGGGGGGGCGAGGGAGAAGCAGACTCCCTGCTGAGCAGGGAGCCTGATGCAGGATTCAATCCCCGGATCCTGAGATCATGCCCTGAGCCAAAGGCAGACGCTTGACTGACTGAGCCACCCAGATGCCCCTCTAAAGAATTTCTTTTTATAACTTGTTTGATTTCATTAAACTAAAATTCATTAAGGACCTACAATATTCAATGGTTTGTGCAACCATTTCATTGAAATTGTGCTAAGTGAATATCACATAGCCCTATACTCAAGGGATTATAATAAGCTTATAGAAGGGACAGGACAGGGACACAGATAACTAGAAGAAAAAAATTATGCTAAGTGTGTGGAAGTACTTTGAACAGTTCCCAGCACACAGAAGGCGTTCAGTAATTACATGGGAAAAGAAGAAATGCAGGAAGAAAGAAGGGAAGGATGGAAAAGGTAAACAAAAAGGAACTGGGCAGAGAGTTGAGATGAAATATCAGACTGTGTTGGGAGGTAGTTGCAGCTGTAACCTTGAAGAAGTTGGACGTGGAGAGGCAATTCCATTTGGAGGGAGCAGTCTCCACAAAGGAATGTGTGAAATTCTGACTACGTCTGGGAAACACAAAATGGTATCATTGAACAGAGCAGAGGGAAGAGCAATGCTGATAATAAAAAGACAAATGATAAAACAGAAAGTGGTTGCCAGTGTAAGAAAAGGAATAATGTCCTAGTTCTTAATTGGTAGGCAATTAGATGACCATAAGTTCTGTTTTTCTCATGACAGTATTAATTTACATCTCTGGTTCATGCATAATTGCTAAGAACATCCTTTTTTCACTCTCTGAGGTGCTATGGTGTGGATAATAAATTATATGATCATCTTAGCAGCAAGAAACCTTTCAACTCTTTTTAAAAATCAGAGAGTAAGGAAATATAATAAGGATGACATTACCAGAGTTGCCTTTTACCAAGACTCATCAGGCAGTTCTATGGGATTGGCATCCAGAGGGAAAGAAGTCAGAGATGGGAAGGTCTTTCAGATGCTATAGCTCTACTCTGGGCCAACGGAGAACTAACCAACTGAGGGCCAACTGAGGTGCTAACCAGATGTGGCAGGCAGCCTGTGAGCTAGCCCCACTGATCCCCACCTCGTGGTACTCAACCCTGTGTAGTCCCCTCCTACACTGAAGAGGGTGACCTGCGTGCACCCAGTAGGATATTACAGAAATGACGGGGTGTGACTTCTGAGGCCAGCTCATAAAAGACTCTGTGGTTTCCTCCTTCCTCTTCCTGGGATCACTTGGTCTGGAAGAAGCCAGCTGACATGTTTTAAGGAACCTCAAACAGCAGGCAGATGTGGTAAGGAACTGAGATCTATCATCTTTAACACCAGTATGCCCACCCTACAAGTGCGCCATCTTGGAACCGAGTCCTTGGGTCCCAGTCAACACACAGATGACACAGATGACTGCCATCTGAGCACAATCTCATGAGAGATCTTTTTTTTTTAAGATTTTATTTATTTATTCATGACAGACACAGAGAAACAGGCAGAGACATAGGCAGAGGGAGAAGCAGGCTCCCTGTGGGGAGCCTGTTGTAGGACTCGATCCCAGGACCCTGGTATCACACCTTAAGCTGAAGGCAGACACTCAGCCACTGAGCCACCCAGGCATCTGTCATGAGAGATCTTTTTTTTTTTTTTCATCATGAGAGATCTTAAGCCTTAAGCCAGAACCATCCACCAAGCTTCTCCTGAATTCCTGACCCACAGAAACCATGGGAGATAAAAAAAAAAAAAAAAGGACAAAAATGAACTGCATATGGAAATCCGGAGTAACTGGCATGTGGGTCCTCTTCCCAGTTCCTCCCCTAATTAACCTTGTAATATTGGTGAAATTACTTAATAGAGGAGCCTTGGTTTGCTAATCTGCAAAACAGGCCTGACTAATAATCTTTGATGTCCCTTGTAGCACCCAAATTAAATGATTCTATTATTCTAAAAGCATACTTATTGGCTATGATGCAGGGTTTAGAAATTATCACATTATCTGGAAGGCTCTTCGTGTTTCTGGCCTCATCCTGCTCAGTGATCTTATCAATGGCTGAGTGGAAGATACAAAAGGCATTCTTGTCAAAACTGAAGATGTTGTAAAACTTACAGGGAAACCAATCACAGTGGTTGAAGCAAAATGCCTAAAAATCTTGAAATTCTGGAACAATGAGCCAACTATAATAGGACAAAATATAACACAGACTCAGAGCTTGTGAAGGTCTGAAAATTTATCTCTAGGAGCAGAAGTATGTGTGGTAAAGTATTCACTCTTGTTCAATAGTGTGAACTGGTTGCCAAGGAATGAATCCTGCTTTTCTTAAACTGGATTCGTGAATTCATTCAGTGACCACCCAAGCACTGTGCTAGGCATTAGAGCTAAAGCAATGACCAAGATAAAGACCTTGGCTACTTTTCTTTTCTTTTTTTATAAATTTATTTTTTATTGGTGTTCAATTTGCCAACATATAGAATAACACCCAGTGCTCATCCCATCAAGTGCTCCCCTCAGTGTCCCTCACCCAGTCACCCCCACCCCTCGCCCTTGGCTACTTTTCTAAGATTACAGAACCTAAAACTGAGGAAGGAGTTTGCATTCTTGCTCCGTCAGATCATCTATGGATATTGGCCACAATTCCACTGATCTATAGACAAACCAGAGTTAGGTCTGAGACGAGTTAGCAGAATGGTAGGGATCTCAAAGTAATCTGAAGCAACTAGCCTTCCTTAAGTGGCTGCTCTGTGTCCTGTGCAAAGACAGTATGTCTAGAGAAAAGAAAAGATGGCTTAGGATAGAATCTTGCCGAATACCAATGCCTAAAGGGCAGATAGAAGAAGAGGATCCACAAAGAGGCTGAGTAGGAGTTGCAAGAGAAATGGGAGAAAAATCTGGAAGCTGAAACCAAAAAGCATTTCAAAAGTCTGGCACCTGCCTCCTCTCTTTCCAATCTCCTCTTCCATCCTAACTTGCTCGCTGTGACCCACAGACATGGCTTTTCTGGTCGTTCTTCAGACGACATTTGTTCTGAACTCTGGGTCATCTGTTTGTCTACTGTTTGCACTGGTTGGCAAGCAAGAATGAGTCCAAGAATGAGCCAGTCCCTCCCTTCATTCAGATCTCAGCTCAGATGCCATCTCCTCGGAGAGGACTTCTCTGACCATCCCAGCTAAAATAACTCTGTGCCTTACCCTCATCCATTTCTCCTCTGCATTTAATGCTCACTCCCCTCCTAACATTTTATAAATTCACTTGCTCTTTTATTATCTCCTCCTCCCCCATATACACTCACTGATTCCACCTGCCTCTTTGGTGAATCCACACCACACAGCACAGTGTTTGGTGCATTATAGGTACTTTGTAAATTTTGATAAAAGCATTCGTTAAGTAAAATCAAGAGGCCAAGGAGGACTTCCGTAAGCTTGACAAGAGCAATTTCACTGAGGGAACAGACAGATATGTAAAGAACAACAGAGTAAGCAGGGTCTGGGAAAGCAGGAAGGGATGCGATCCAAAACACTGTTGATGGAATTAGCTTTGAGACAGGAGCCCTACTAGGGGAAGAGGAGAGACAAGTAGAGTGGCAGGTGAGCTCCCAGGTAGGAGGTTAAGAGATTGAATGATTCATCATCTAATGACTTCTAGTTTAAGTACTACTAAGGATTCATCAGCTGAAATGAAGTAGGACAAGTCGTAGGATTCTGGGTTGCAGGCAAGTGGAGTAAAGGAGATTTGAAATAACCACTGTGAGAAAAGCCAGAAGAGTGGGAGCTAAGGTACTGGGAAGAAAGGCCAGAGTAGAATAAAGCGGGATGGAGATAAAAGTCAAGAGGGAGTTTATGGGTGGGGTCATGTTGAGCAGTCATGAGACTGTCCTATAAGGAGTCTAACTACAATGGCATGCCATCTTGCCATCAACAACCAGTTAGAGGGACAAGGAAATCTATCCTACACAAGAAATGAGTCACAGAGGTCGGGCACGGAGAGAAAAAAAGCATCGGCCTTCAAAAAATCAGCATGGAAAAACTGTATTTGACACGTATTCTGCACGGGACCAAAGCCAATAGGTAGAAATTAGGAAGCTTTTAACCTCCCCACCCCAAATGCTAAGAACCGGTGCAGTCATAAAAAGATTAAAAAGCTGTCTTTTGGGAAGGGGATAGCCATTTCTAATGGTGTTCGAGAACAGACTGGGATGTTATAGGGGAGAGAGGATCCAAGGAGAGCAGGTGGTCCCACAGGATGCTGGGCACTCGCAGCATTTCAGCGTTGCCTCAGAGGCAGGCGGGAGGTGAGAAGTGGGCCCAGCAGATGGGGCACAGGGGCTCTTTCCCACTTTAGCCAAAGCAAATCTACAGTTATTTGTATGTAACTGGACTTCTGCTTAACACTTTGTTTGAAATGCTTTTGTATAAAGAAATAAATATTAAAACCATTAAGCTAGGTAGTTCTTAAGGTTTCTTCCAAGCCAGAGGGCTTTTTTTTTTTTAATGAATTTATTTGAACATAGCCATTTTATTTATTTATGAGAGGGAGAAAGAGAGAGAGAGAAGAGAGAGAGGTGGAGAGGCAGGAACAGAGAGAGAGAGAGAGAGAGAGAGAGAGGGAGAGAATCCTAAGCAGGCTCCATGCCCAGTGCAGAGAATGACTCAATGCTCTGTCTCACAACCCCAAGATCATGACCTGACCCAAAATCAAGAGTCCAATGCTTAACCGATTGGTAGCTATTTTTAAAATAAACTTTTACAAAATTTTAAAAAGTTTTTTTTATTTGAGAGAGAGACAGAGTGAGAGCACAAGCAGGGGATGGGCAGAGAAAGTGAGAGAGAGAGAGAAGCAGACTCCCCCTGGAACAGGGAGTCTGATGTGGGGCTCCATCCCACGACCCTGAGATCATGATCTGAGCCAAAGGCAGACACTTAAACAACTGAACCACCCAGGTGTCCCAACTTTTTAAATTTTAGAATGGTTGGTTGTTGTTGTTGTTGTTGTTTTAAGATTTTATTATTTATGGGGAGGGGGAAGCAGAGAAAAAAGGAGAAGCAGACTCCCCACTGAGCAGGGAATCCAAGGCAGGCCTGGATCCTAGGACTGTGAGATCACGACCTGAGCTGAAGGCAGATGTCCAACCAACCAACAGAGCCACACAGGTGCCCTTAAATTTTAGAATACTTTTTTAAAAAAATATTTTATTTATTTATTAATGAGAGACACAGAGAGAGAGAGAGACAGACAGACAGACAGACAGAAAGAGAGAGAGGCAGAAACATAGGCAGAGGGAGAAGCAGGCCCCATGTAGGGAGCTCAATGCAAGCCTCGAGCCCAGGGCGTGATCCTGGAGTACAAAAATATTGTACTTTGTGATGGTTAATTTTTATGCGCTAGCTTGACTGAACCAAGTGGTGCCCAAATAGCTGGCCAAACATATTTCTGGGGGTGAGGTGCTTCTGGAAGAAGTTAGCATTGCAGTTGGTAGACCAAGTTAACATCACCCTGTCCATTGTAGGTGGGCATCTCTCAATCCATTGATGGCCTGAATAGAACAAAATTGCACACACAGTAAGGGGGAATTTGCTCTCTGCCTGAACCAGAGCCTCCATCTTCAACTGCCCTTGGTCATCGGCATACCTGATTCTCAGGCCTTTGAACTTGGACCGGGACTTACACCATTGGCCCTCTGGTATTCAAGCCTTCAGACTAGGACTGAATTATACCACAAGTTTTCTTGGTTCTCCAGCTTGTAGGTGCCAGAACCATTTATAAATCAGGCCTGAATCTTTTCTTCCTCTGTCAAATGATGCTAGGGAACTCCCCAAGGTTATAAGTGCATGCTAGGAGAGCAAAGACTGGAATGGGGACCATGGGCACTTGGGTCACTTCTTCATGTAGCTTGCTTGGGCCTTACAGGCTGCTTGGGCCCAATCACATACATCACCACTTCCATTTGATAAATGCTGCTGTGCACACCCAACTTTAAGGCCTGGTGGGTCAGGTAACACCCAGTTCATTCTGGGCAGCTCAGACCTCATGGTATCTGGGTGGCCCACGGTTAAGTCTTTAGTTTTACTGAGGTCCAGTAGATGGCCAAGAGCTGTTTCTCAAAAAAGAAGGGGGAAAAAAAGAGGGCAGTTATCTGCAAAGGATGGCAGGGCCTTGGTCCAGTCCTATATGCCCTGCGCTGCAATTGACCTATAGACACCTGCCAGGGTCTCCAAACAGCATCCCTGTCTGCCACTGCCACTTTATGTACCATTGGATGTGCTGGGTTGTATGGCCAAGTGGCAGAGCAGCTTGTGGAGCAGGCTGGAACTATTGCAGAGCCTTTCTTTTGTTCAGAGCCCCATTCAACAAACCAGCAGCTTTTCAGGTCACTCAGTAAATGGGCCAAAGTAGCACACTCAAATGAGGAATATCCACAAAATTCAACAAAGCCCACGAGGCATCGTGCTTCTTGTAGGAGGAGCCTGACACAAACAACTTACCTTTCACCTTAGAAGAGATATTTCAAAATGCCCTGACCTGGTAATAATTTCTGTCTTAGTTCATTTAGGCTGCTCTAACAAAACTACCACAGACCCGGTGGCTTATAAAAACAGAAATTCATTTCTCATAGTTCTGGAGGCTGGGAAGTGCAAGTGGAAGTCACCTGCAGATTCAGTGTCCAGCGAGGGCACTTCCTGGTTCACAGATGGCTGGCTCTCTCCTCCCTGCGTTCTCACATGTTGGAAAGAGCAAGGGAGCTCTCTCTGGGGTCTTTTTAATAAGAGGCACTAATCCCATTCACGAGGGCTTTGCTTTCATGACCGACTGTCCTCCCAAAGATCCCACCTCTAAACACGATAACCCTGGGTATTCGGTTTCAACATATAAGTTTTGGGAGGACACAAATGTTCAGTCTACGGCACCAAGTCATACAGAGTACTTTGCGGGCATGAGCAAGGTGGTGCTTGCTTATGTGCACACTGGGGCTAGAAAACAAAACTCTGAGACCTCTGGGATGCCAGGGTCTAAATCCAAGAAGTCAAGAAACCTGTTACATCCCTTGTTTTGTGGAACTGTTTCTGTGTAAGGCAGAAACTGGACTGCCTGGTCTGTCCTTTGAGGAGCCTACAAAACCTGCTCACCTTGGCGCAAGAGCCCACGCTTCCTGGAATCTTTCATTTGCTACGCAAACAATGCTAATTCAGTGACTTTGGGGAGTTTTTGTTCCTCCTTTTCTTCTAAGTGCAGTCTGTCTGTGATGATAAACAGTAGGCCTCACGTATATGTGTGTAGGCCTGTGTGTCAGAAAACACGCTGCCTTTCTGGAGTGTGTGACAATCCACTGTGAGCCGTGACTCCACAAGAAGACTGTGCCAAATTAGTCCTTTTCTGAAAAATCTTCCTGGGGATACTTCACATGCAGAGCCATTAGTCATAAAACCAGATGATGCTTCTTAAAATACCAGCATCTTGGAATTTAACAGCTTTGTATACCCCAACTGGGGTGATCCGAAATTCTCTGGGGAGGCTCAGAGATGGTCTCTGACCACTTCAACCTTTCTTATGCCTCCTGCCTCCAAAAAGGAATCCAAACACAAAACACCTCTACCAAGAGGCCCTTCAAGCATTCAACAAATGGTTACAATCTTGGTCCAATAGGAACTCAGCAGTGCGTGGGGCACTCATTCATTGTACACACAAGAAACTAGGCAGTCTTTCCTATTTTCCTCACACAAACACAAGACGGGCTGATGTTACCACTCTCTTGTTACAGTTAAGTCCAGAAGGCTTAAAGGGTCTGCTAAACATCTCCCAGCCAATGAAAGGGGTTTGTCTGGTGAACATGCTCTGGCTAGCTGCTGCTACCTCCCACCCACTGAGGCCAGCAGAAACTGGGCAGTTTTGTTTTTTGAAACAGAAGTACATTGTGAGTCACATTAAAAGTGAAATTCTAAGAATCTGGAGTTGGAAGAAACCGACTGCCTTGAAAAGACAAACAGAGGGATTTCCTTTGGGATCAAAGGCCCTGGATTCCAACCAGGGATCCCCTGTAGAGAATACTGGAAGTCACCCCTACAAATGAGTCTGAAACTCTTTAGGAATAAAAGAGAAACTGCAACAGAAGGAACGCGGATAGGAAAGAGAAAATACGTATATGAAACCTAATTTCGGGACACCTGGGTGGCTCAGCGGTTGAATGTCTGCTTTTGGCTCAGGGTGTGATCCCAGGTCCAGGGATTGAGTCCCACATCAGGCTCCCTGTGAGAAGCCTGCTTCTACCTCTATGTCTCTGCCTCTCTCTCTCTTTTTCTCTGTGCCTCTCATGAATAAAAAAATAAAATTTTTTTTTCAAAAAGAAACCTAATTTCATCCTCATAACAAAACTATGAAGTTAGTATGAGGATTTCACTTAACAGATAGGAAAACTTGGATATAGAGAAGTTAGTAACCTGTTCAAAGTCAACAGCTAGGTCAAAAAATTAGAATTCCAACTCAGATCTGTCAAACTTCAAAGCCTATATAATTTTCTGATATTCCAGTATGTCTTCTGACAGAGTCAAATAAAGATACCCAGGTAGTATGTTCCCAGACCCACTTTGGTCACTCTACAAAACATAATGGTGAAGACCAGGAAAGAACCAGAAAAGGCAGATGCTGGAAGAAGTCTACTGTAATTGCATGTTTATATAGACGTACAGTGATACAGCCAAGGACCTCTGATCTCTACCATCCAAATGGGACTCATCCCATGACTTGAAGTAAAGAGTTTTTTGGTGAAAAATGTATTTAATTCAGCTGTACAAGGCTTAAAATTAAATTTGATTCTATGAGGATGAAGATGCCATGGCCCTTGTCTTCCTGAAGCTTGCAATCTGGGGAGAAAAAAGGTGGTATAAATAACCAATCGACTGTACTAGGAGACAGAATGGGAGCACAGCAGGCTATGTGATTCACTCAGGCTTGGGAGGCTGGGGAGAGCCTCCAGGTAAGTAGCACTGGATCTGGGTCCTGAAGCATAATGATTTTCATGGGCAGTGGAGGCAGGAAGTCTGCTACAGGATAGAAGGAAAGAAATAACAAAGGCATGAAGGAATGAATGGGAGCCAAGAAGAGAGTGAAGAGGCTGGAAACCACGGTGATGAATTTCAATTGCATTTGGTAGGCAACAGAAAACCAAGAAAGGTGTGTGTGTGTGTGTGTGTGTAGAGTTGTGAGTTCAATGGCACAGGTGGACCTGCTCAAGAACAACAGGGATCAGTAATGAGAACGTGAATGTAGTGATCAAGATAAAGTAAAAGAGAGCTTGAGCTACAGCAGTGACTAGTGAGAATCATTGCAGGAATGACATGGTAGGAATCTGGTCACCGACTGGACTGGGGGAAGGAAGGGCAAAGATAAAGCTAACTTGGGTTTCTATTCTGGATGACTAGAACAGAGACAATATAAAGTGAGCTGAGAATCACAGCAAGTGAAGAAGCTTTTGGAGAATGAAGAAAAAGAGAATAATTTCAGGCCAAACTGAATCTGAGGTACCATTAAGTCAATCATGTGACAATATGCACTGACTGGAAACCTGAGCCAGTGAAGTGGTCTGCAAATTATGACTTGGAGCAGCATGTTTTTATAAATGAAGCTTTATTGGGATACAGCTACATCTGTAAGTTTGTGGTCTATGTCTACTTTCACTCTATCAGGGCAGAACTGAGTACTTTTTAAAAAATTTTTATTTATTTATGATAGATAGATAGAGAGAGAGAGAGAGGCAGAGACATAGGCAGGGGGAGAAGCAGGCTCCATGCACTGGGAGCCCGACGTGGGATTCCATCCTGGGTCTCCAGGATCGTGCCCTGGGCCAAAGGCAGGCGCTAAACCGCTGCGCCACCCAGGGATCCCCAGAACTGAGTACTTGTAACAGAGACCATGTGGCCCGAAAGCCTGGAACATTTACTATCAGGCCCTTTAAGAAAAAATTTGTTGGCTCTTCATCTACAGCCTGAAAGAGAAGTCGGAAATGATTATCTGGTGAGTGTACAGTTGAGAAGAAGGCTAAGAAAGAAATGCTGGAGGAATATTATAATCTATTCTCCATTCAACCAGTATTTGTTGAACACTCCCCCTACATCAAGCACTGGGACACTAGGTTCCTTGGTGGGAATAACACAGTAAACAAGACAGACAAGGTCCCGCCCTCCTGAACGTCACAACAGAAGCAACAGAAGGAAGCAATCAAGTAACCACCAATTACTAACAATACCTATATTTTGAGAATGAGAAAGCAAAGAGAAGTGAATGGCAGGGGGAAATCCTGGGTGGGAATACTGAGCTAGGCCAACAGGAAACCAAGAAAGAGCACCCCAATGCAGAGACCGATGAGGACATATACCAGTGCTAGAAAGCAAGAGACAGATGTGACTGGGAATATCAACTGCTGTGAAGTAGGGTGAGATCTAGGAAGAAGCTGTTGGCATTTGAGAATCAGAGACTTCAGAGATAGTTTTTGGCACAATGGCAGAAAACAAACCAGCTTACAGGCATTAAGAAATCAAGGGGCAGTGAACAACCTGGGGAAATGAGTGTACACTGATTTTTACGGAGAATCAGATCACTAGGAGAACAATAGCCAAGGTATGGCAGGTCAGAAGGCTATTAAGGTTGAGAGAGATTTCTTTTTAGAAATCTCACTAGAGAGCAAGGGATGGAAAAGCTAGGAAAGAGGAAATAATTCATTACCCAGAGCATCAGTAGAGGATTTATGAGAAAAATAGCCAGGAATTATTGGGCACTGAGCAGAAGCCAACCCTCTCCTGGGAGATATAGATACTTCTATAGATAGAGACAAGGGAGTCTTTTATTCTCAGATCAGCCATGAACGTCTAATACAACCTACCTCTTAGAACCTGGAAGTTTAGGAACTTGTTCAAGTCCCACATTTGATAAGTAGCAGGGCTGGGATTTCGAGCTAATAATATTTAGTTCCAGAACCCATGACCTTTCCACTGAATTAAAATGTCACAACCAGATGTTAAGTCTCCTCCTTGCCGAAGAGGGAAAGGATAGGGACGTGTGGGGGAAAAAAAGAGAGAGAGATTCTGAAGTAGAAAACATTGTTAAAGGCAAATCCAGGTGAGCCCGAGCTAACACCTGAGCGTTCTCAGAAAACAATCTTACCTTACCTACAATTACACATCCAACTCGGCCATGTGATGGATATTTTCCATTTGCCCATCACCTCTACTCTCCATGTCTATCTTGCTCATAAGGCTGACCCCTATGAAGAACATAATTGGCTCACTCGCCCTCTGGCCTCTGGCTGGGTCCTGCTGAGGGAGGCAATGACCAAGAGTGGGAGAGCAAAAGGAGAATGAGGACCCCTATTTAATGGCAGGGGTCTCCTTGCCACCTCACCTCGGACTGACTATACCCTTTTACTGAAGGCCACAGCTCCAGTCAGGCAGTTCCCTCCCTAGAGCTGTTGCCAGTGTGCTTTTCTGGTGTCCTCTAGCTCACCCACACCTCCATTAAACTCTCTCCTGCTACCCTGAGTGTGCCATCTGTGTCCTGCCAAGCCCCAACGAGCTACACGGTCACATATGTTCCAGGATGCTTTTTTACAATGCAGAACATAGTCATTTCCACATGCATGCATTTCCGCAAACTTAAATAGCACATTCATTTATGTATATCGACCAACTGCAAGGTCTTCAGATTGAAAAAACGGAGGCATTTTTCACAACATGAGAGTTCTAAGTTGAACCCTGAAGTTCAGTATCAGTTTAAACCTCAAACCCAAAATAACTTAAGAATCAATGATGCTTAATGATGAACCTCAGTATTCTTGACTCTTCTAAAAACCCCCTGAAGAGACAGATCCTGGATTTGACTGACCCAGGTTCAGAAGTGGAGAGAAACGCACCACATCTGAAGCTACAATTCGGTGCAAGTTCAAAGCTCTTTCCAGTTCTGGTCTTGAAAGGGAAGCTAAGCTAAGCTTTCTGTTCTGATTCACGCTCTGTGATTTAATAAAAAAAAAAAACTTAATTTAAAATATTAATTTGCTTTTTCCAAAGGGTGATGAAAAACTGAGTGTCCTCAGAATTGCTGCTTGTCTTCTCACCCCCTCAAAAACACACCTTAGTCTTTTATCTATGTCATTCACTTACTCTGGGAAGGTGAAACCACATACATTTTCATGCTCATGTGTAGCCTCTCTTTCGGGCTGTGAGCTAGCACTGCTAGGCGTTGGTCAGGCCCTCTGCCCTGGGAAGGCAGCCTCCGCAGCACAGGTAAGCAGAGCTGAGTCCTGACATTAATGTCCTATCTGCCAGAGGTCTCCAATCCTCGCTTGAGACTTCAAGCCAGTGACCACCTCACTCTTTCTACCTGGGCTCCTGTTTACTTAGTTTGTAAGATAATGGGTTTAAAATAAATCAGTAGGTTTGCAATTTTTTCAACTATGGGGGTTGCTCCTTATCATTAAAAAGATAGTGTAGTCCCAAGGGTTGGCAGCTATGTTTATATATATATCCGGTCCACAGGGCGTGCTCAGTGTACACATGGCTTCTTGGGAGTCTTTGCAGTAACTCCATAGCCCCCTGGGAACCTTTACTACATGTTTAATACACATTAGCCACATGTCAGCCCCTCTGAACTCCAATATCGCCCCAAATTCCAGAATGTTGGTTGTCTTGTGAATGCTGAAGACCTGGTACTCATATAAAAACCTGACATGTGAGAATCTCAACATATTCCCACCGTGGAGTTGGCCCAGACCACTGTAAGCAATGGCCTGTACTCTCAGGGGTGTACATTCCTATCTAGAGCCAAGACCTAATCTACTCAAGAATCAGGAGTCCGGTTTTCCCACTTTGGACCTCAGATCTAACCAACGCTCAGATCTGAATCCCAAGGCAGAGATTTTAGAGGGAAGCACTATAGATACTCTTCAGGCAAGAGTTATCTGGTATCGAGGAAGAAGCCCCATCACAAGTCACAGTTCACACATCCACCCCAGTATTTGCCCTAGATCTCTGAGAGGTCGGTGGATACTAAGAATCTACCTAAAGAGCTCCCACTTAAAATATCGCACTTCAAAAAAAAAAAAAATCCCTATTGTACGGGACTAGGTTCTTAATCACAGTTCAGGGTATGATCAATCCAGGTCTCCCAAAGCCCCAAATCTCCTCTACGATTTCCAGAATAGCTTTGTCTACCATAATGAAAGACACCTAGGTCAGATAGCTTAAGTGTTAGATTAAACACAGCGCCATCCAGAGGCACAGGGATGGCTGTGATTATCTCCAGAAGCCCTTCCATCTCTGGCCATTAACAAGAACGCGATGGTGGTGATCTGGAACCCTCCTCTTCTAACACATATGAAACGCACCAGACTCAAGTTTCTCTGAAGCTGCCAGACAACCACCCAGCAGCAGCCTCCTCCCGAGCTATAACTCTCGGGGCCATTGTCACCACCATCTGTTCAGTCCTAAGACACAGACTCTGGGGCTCCTAAGGCATCCTATAAACAGGTCCAAGAGCTGCCCAGGGAAGGGTTGGGGAAAGAGTGGGGAGAGACAGCCACTCCCGGAGCCCCACAGAAATGAGCAAAGCTTGATCATCTCACCCCTGTTCAGAAGTCCCCTACCTCTGGCCAGGAGTTTCCATGGAAACCTCATAAGTTCTATCTATAGGAAGAGAAAAAAATGAAAAAGAAGCATCCTGAGGTATGTACGAATTAGCTCCAAGGAAGGCAGGCGGGGGGGGTGGTGCTCGTGTGGGAAGAAACATTGCTGATCATTATCCTGATACATAAAAAAGGCCCTGTGAAAAGCCAGCTGCCTTCAGCCACAGAATCAGGAGGGAGGTGAGGTGGGCAGGCAGGTAAGAGGCACTCAGGGCTTTGAGGTGGGGGTTCATTAGCACGTGGAAGCACCTGTAAGGAAAGAGGGGGACCTCAAGTCAATTCATGAAAGGGTTTCAGGCCAAAGGCTCTTTCACTCCAGGCCACCTGCAAAGAGTCAATCAGTCTCACCCATACTGCTATGTCCGAACACCTCAAAAATCAGGCCTTCAGATAATAATAAAGTCTCTGGAGAGGTCTAGTACATTTTTGTCTTATAAAGCTGACCCCTTTGAGTCCCCTATAAGGAAGGACTCTGCTAAACTCTTTTTCATCTAATCTTGATTTGAGTGAGGAGGGAGTTTCTGAGTCTTAAATGTCATGCAATTTGTTTTTTAAAAATAGACCATGAGGATCAAAGAACTAAATGTAAGAGCTACAGCTATAAAACACAGGCATAAATCTCTGTGCCCTTGGATTAAACAATGGCTCCTTAGAGAGGACACCAAAAGCACAAGCTATAAAAGACAAATAAATTGGACATCATCAAAATTAAAAACATTTGTGCTTCAAAGGACACCCTCAGGAAGTGAAAAGATAACCCAAAGAACTGGAGGAAATGTTTGTAAATTGTATGTCTAGTAAGGGACATGTGTTTACCATATATAAAGAGCTTCTATAATTCAGTAATGTAGACGCCGCTTTTAGGCAACAGACTAGAGCAACAGAAACCTGATCAAGGCAAAGGGGCCCATAGCGACCCCATCCTCCCAGCTAAACACAAACAGGCCTATTAAGCGGCCCACCTCAAAATATCCACAGACCCTAACTAACCAATGGGCCACTTACAGTCAGGCACAGTTACCAAAAAAGGGGAAATTCCATATATCCCCAAACATCCTCATCTTCCCCCTTTAAATATGGCCCCCACCTACTACCTCACTGCAGACAGTCTCTGCTTTGCTGTCCTGCCTGCCGCTCCCTTGCTGAATATTCAATAAACTTCTATATCCTTTGTTCCGCCTCAGGTGAATAATCCTTTCACTGCCTGAAAGGATTGGGTGGTAGCTTCCACCCAACTTGGTTGCCCCACATTTGGGGATCCCCATCAAATGGGGAGAGACACCACAAATAATAAAACGACAAAAGAAACGAGAGAAGCATCTGAATAAACATTTCTCCAAAAACAACATACAAATGGCCAACGAGTACATTGATACTTAATATCATTATCAATCAGAGAAATACAAATCAATACCATAGTGACATATCACTTCACACCCACTAGGATGGTTACAGTAAAAATGAGGATAATAGGTGTTAGGAAGGATGTGGAAAAACTGAAATGCTTCTACATTGCTGGTGGGAATACGTGATGGTGTGGGCACTTTGGAAACCAGTCTAGCATTTCCTCAAGAGGTTGTACATAGTAATCACATGATCCAACAATTCCATTCCCAGGTATACACCTAAGAGGAATGAAAACATATATCCACACAGAAACTTGCACTCACACATTATTCATAATAGCCAGAAAGTAGAAACAACCCAAATGTTCAACTGACGATTACATAGATGGAAGGTAGTATAAGCATACAATGGAATATTAGTCAGCCATAAGTAGGAATGCAGTACTGACGTGCTACATGTATAAACCTTGAAAATACTATGAAAAGTGAAAAAAAAAAAGATGCTAGTTAAAAAAAAAACAACATATTGCGTGATTCCATTTACAAGAAATGCCCAGAATAAGCATAGCCATAGAGAAGGAAAGTAAATCAGTGGTTGTCCAGGGCTGGGAAGATTAGGGGGAAATTAGGAAATGACTGTGAATGGATACAGGGCTTCTTTTTGGGGTGATAAAATGGTCTAAAATGGTGTGGTGCCGGCTGTACAACTCAGTGATATATTTTAAAAACCACCAGATTCTATACCACAAATGGGTTGATTGTGTGATCTGTGTGTTTATAAGCCAATAAAACTGTTATCAAGAAAGAGGCCATGAAGGAACGTGGCTCAATGGTTGAGCGTCTGCCTTTGGCTCAGGGCGTGATCCCAGAGTTCCGGAATCGAGTCCCATATCGGGCTCTCTGTAGGGAGCCTGCTTCTCCCTCTGCCTGTGTCTCTGCCTCTCTCTCTCTGTGTCTCTCATGAATAAATAAATAAAATCTTTAAAAAAAAAAAAAAAAGAAGAAAAGAAAAGAAGCCACGAAAACCTATCATAGGGGCTCCTGGGTGGCTCAGTAGGTTAAGTGGCTGCCTTCGGCTCAGGTCATGATCTCGGGTCCTGGGATGGAGGCCTGCATATGGCTCCTGCTCAGCAAGGAGCCTGCTTCTACGTCTTTCTCTGCCCCCTACTCATGCTCTCTCCCTCACTCACTTTCTCTCAAATAAATAAAAAAAAAAAATTTTTGAGACAGTGAGAGTATGCAGGAAAGCACAAGCGCTGGAGAGCAGGGAGCCTGACGCAGGGCTTGATCCCAGGACCTGAGCCGAAGGCAGCTGCTTAACCCACTAAGCCACCCAGGAACCCCAAATAAAATATTAAAAAAAAAAAAAAAGCTTATAGTATACCAATCCTGTCTTTATTTCAAGTTTTGATATTTTGCTTATTGTGGATTTTTTCACATTGCTATTATATCAAAAAATATATTGCATTAATATATTATTTGCCTTGATTACAGAGTTATGGGCCACCTGCTTAGATTTTGTGCCTGAGGCGAGTGCTTCTCTGGCATCACTCTAGCACGGGCCCTGACAGTGGGCGTGGTAACAAAGACATCCTCATTTAAAGAGTCTTAGGGATCCTGAATCCATCCCCCCAGAGATCTGTTGGAGGCATCCTCCCACATTCCTCAGTTCCCTCCTCCTCTCTACCCAACCTGAGTTGTCAGCTGCATGCTTCACCATTAACTCCCCTGACGCCATTCTGCAGCTCCTTCACACACACTTCCTCCCACTGGCTTCACTTGTGCATGCATGTCTGTGTGCGTGTGTGTATGTGTGAATACGTGTGTATGTGTGTGTAATTATGAAGAAAAAAGATTATGCAAAACTGAAAGTGGGCAACTATTCCAATTTTCAAAAAATGAGAGGAAAAGAAAGATTCCACAAATTATAGACCAGTGAACTCAAATGGATCTCTAGCAGAATTACAGAACTGAAAAAAAAAAAAGAATTACAGAACTGTATTATTTCATAACATGATTTTATGAACATTCAGGAAGCAAAGTAGTTACCAATAGCAGTCAGCAAAGTTTCACTAGAACCAAGGAATGTCAAATGAACTTCACTGCCTTTTTTGGATAGTTATTAGACTACGATAAAAGGTAAGAGAATTGCCAAACACAGTGAGTATCTTGACTATAGCAATGCATCCAACAGTATTTTTCTATTATTGTGAAGAGGATAAGGAAATGTAGGCAAAATGATTGTATATTAGGAAAAGTTCTAGCTCTCTGATCTACGGTATACAAATTTAGTTTTCTATAAGCGCAATATATGTCAATAGAGTAAAGCAGCTGTAAAAGAAGAATCTAAATTGATCTTGGGCAACATCCAAATTCATATGTCTGAAAAGAGGGCTGCACTATTTTCCAACTGACTTCAGTTCTGGGGGTGCCACTTTCCAGGGGAATACTAACCAGCTGAAGTACTTACAGAGGAGAACAGGGCGGCTGGAATAGAGAATCAAAAGATTGCGAAAGATTCTGAAAAAGTCCAGGATGGATATTTAGCATACAGTAGTAAAGTCATAAGGGAAACACGGTGACCACTTTTAAATACTTGAAGGCAGGCAGGCAGGCAGGCAAGCAAGCACGAAAAAGAAGGAGAAAAAGGAAAAACTTAATCAACTTAATGTAACCCAGAAGGAGAGAATTAAAGCCAGGCAACAGAAATTTATTACCAAAAAAAAAAAAAAAAAAAAACAACAACAACAACCAGCTAACCCAAAAGCCCCTCCTCCCATGGCTATTGCACAGTCAAAGGGTCTGCCTTATGTTAAATAATCAGATGAAGTTGGAGCTCTTGGCTTATTGCGTCCCTTCCAAAGCAGAGACACTACGAACCTGTGTTTCTTCCCTTTTCTCCTGCCTGGTCTTTTATACCATTTCTGCTGGGATGAGTACTTAGAAGATGTGCTTAATCTTCAACAATAGGCTTTAACAATAAGCCACTGTTTTACCTTATTCCCATTCCTCTCCTAACCTTGCTCCCCAGCCTTCCCTCCTCCAACGCTTCTTCCTCGCCACCATCTTCCCTTGCTGCTCTGTTGGCTTTGTAGCACAACGCTTTATGCCCCTCCACTGTCTCCACCACAACTGGGTTATGTGAGAGAAAGAGTAGAAGGAAAAAAGAAGAGAAGGGGGTATTAGGAAAGAAGACTGAACTCAGGAAGCACATTATGTCTGTTCCGCTCTGATGTTAAAGCCCCACTGCTTGCTTGCTCTGGGACACATGCAGATGTTCATTGCACTGACTAAACCTGGTTCATGTAAGTTAGCCTCAAAAGTGTCTACATATGCTGCTATCTTGCTGCGTTAACCCAGTGCCTTCAACATATGCAGGGTCTGTTTTCCTTGCTCTACCTGGAAGTTCCAAAGGCCAGACCATGACAGCTTGGTCTCTGCTGTATCCCCACAGGGCCACTCAAGAGAGAGTAATTAATGAATTGTAATTAAATGAATGAAGAATTTCTCTTGTCCTTCCCCCATATATTCCAGATTGATGATGATTCTGCTGATAAAAGTCCTGCTTAAAATCAAGCATTAGACAATGCACAGAACTTAAGAGCTAGAAAGAGGCCAGAGAGCACCTGAGTAAACTGAGGTCCAGAGTAATGAAATAAACAGTTAAGAAGCAACAGAGCTGGAAATCAAAACAATTTCTTCCAGTTTTTGTGAGACAGAATGTCATAGGAATAAGACAAAAAACCAAAACAAAACAAAACACAGGTTTTGGAGTCAAATGAAATTGGGTTCTAATGCCAAGTCTTCTTCTTACTAACTCCATGATCTTGGGCAAGTTAATCAGTGTCTCCAAGCCTTAGTGTCTTCAGAAGTAAATGAGAAAGATCATACTCTCAACCACATCACTAGCCCAGAGGATATGCTAAGTGGTAGTTGTGATAACTATCGCCATAGACCAGGGTTCTGTCCACTACAACACATGGGTCATTGGTTCTGAGCCTGCAGGAAAGGAAACATGTCCATGCTAATGGGGGCAGGGGCAGGAAGTGGGGTGGGAGCGGAACAACCAGACACTTGAGTGCCTGTCATGTGCTAAGCACTTTTCCATACTCATTCTAAAACACACAGGAGCCACATAGAAAGTGACAGAACAACTGCCATTCACGCAGATGCCCCCTTTCTGCTGAGAGGACATGGCCATGGAAGGCAGTCCATTTCATCTGACCTGAACATCTTTTTTTTTTTTTTTTTTTTAATTTTTTAAATTTTTATTTATTTATGATAGTCACAGAGAGAGAGAGAGAGAGGCAGAGACACAGGCAGAGGGAGAAGCAGGCTCCATGCACCAGGAGCCCGACGTGGGATTCGATCCCGGGTCTCCAGGATCGTGCCCCGGGCCAAAGGCAGGCGCCAAACCGCTGCGCCACCCAGGGATCCCTGACCTGAACATCTTTTGTGAGTCTTTTCTTTGGAGACCTATACATTTTCTCAGGTTCCTGCTTTTGGGGCCTTCAATACAGAGAATAACAGAGATCCCCTGACACATCTAGGTGTATGTTATCTCCCAGCGATTCTGGATGGTACCTGAGGGCAGAGGGCAAGGGAGCATGTCCAGTTCACAGACTGGTCTCTGTGAGAGCTTAATAAAAGCCAGGAGCTAATAAACAGAGAATGGTGATGATTCCCCCTTCCCTTAGAGCTTGCTTTCTTGCCTCCTCATCTGCTATTTTAGATGTTCTCCAGACCTGGTCTGGCTTCCTCAGCAGCACAGTCCCCTTCTCCTCTTTCTAGACGACATTATTTCTGGGATGTCACACATTAGACTCTCCTGGACTCAGTTGCTTCATGGGAAAACTTCCCTTTTTCCTGCACCCAGTACATACTCTGTCCTCTTAGTCTAATGTTTTGTGGATCCAGAACATCTCATCAGATTGGAGGTTGATCATTCAATAGCACGAGTGAGAGAAATTCTGGAATTCATTTGGCTGCCAATGTTTTGAGGCATTTATCTTTGGATTTTTATAACAGCTATCATCCTGCTGTGGGGTGTACAGACAAGACAGAGGAGGTGCTTCCCAGGATAAGTAAGCTTAAAGGAAATGAATGCAATAACTTTGTCTTATTGGATCTATTTATTTGACTGTCAGAGGAATTCAAGAGCTAAAGAGGAATGGATGGATGAAGGGAAGTATGTTTGTTTGTCAAAGCAGACACTTGTGTTCCTTTAGAGCAGTTCTTGGGAACAATTCAAGAAAACGGGACTGGACGAGAGAGGAAAAGGATAATGCTGATTAACGTAAATGAATTCCTTGTAAACTTTGTGGGTTTAATTAAGACTTGCAGAATGGAACTAGAAGAATCATGCATCATGAACCACAATTCTGCATGTGTTCCTTTAGTTAACTAGCTGTTACTGAGTTTCCAAAATTCCATGGCAGTTGGAAAACACAGCAACGACTTGGGGTCACAGAGTGAGCAGGAATAGCAACGCAGACATAATCCCTGAGAGGAGACAATTCAGATTCCAAGGATTTGGTCGAACTGCTCCCCACCCCCCTTAACCAAGAAAATTCCCCTTCTTTGAAAAGCCTCCAGATAAAAAGGCCAAGATTTGGATAAAGAGGGTAGCCCCAGTGGCACAGCGGTTTAGCGACGCCTGCAGCCCAGGCGTGATCCTGGAGACCCTGGATCAAGTCCCATGTCAGGCTCTCTGCATGGTGCCTGCTTCTCTCTCTGCCTGCGTCTCTGCCTCTCTCTCTCTCTGTCTCTATGAATAAATAAAGTCTTTAAAAAAAATTTGGATAAAGAGAAACAAAAAAGAGAATTGTGCCTGTGGTCATGAAGAGAGAGAAGGTCTTTGCATTTAAGATGCTTCCTGCTGGGGATGAATGGGAATACAGTGATCCTTATCTCTCCCCTGCCCACCAGGAAGTCTTCTGATCCCATGCTAAGAATTTTCCTATTGTCTATACCAGGCCTCAAAGGCCAGACTATAAAAGTGCTCATTAGAAAACCTCCATTGCCCCCATCTCCATTCAAATAGAGAAAATGGAAAACAATGTATAGTAACAACAATGGGCATGAGGTGGTACATCTTGTTCTTGTGAAGACTACACATCAATATTCATTTACTCAACACATTTTTATGAGCTCTCACTCTGTAAATAAAGCAGAATGCACAATTGTACTCACTCCCTGATTACAAGCATGCAAAAAAACACCCCATTCTTTCCACACTAAAACTATAAGATACCGTGATTATATTAGGGAGGTAGAATTATAGGTGATTGTCCATTTTTCTCCAAATATTTTTGTAATGCTGCTGATATTGCTTTGGGTTTTTTTTTTCTTCAAATTTAGAAATAAAGCAGTACAATGGCTATGGCAGAGCTGTTCTCTTTCCTTCTGACGTGCTGGCTAGGGAAGAGGGGCTGGAGACAGAACATACTCCAGCAAGAGTGCATGTACCTGTGAAGGCACGGGGGACAGGGGTTGGCTGCAGGCCAAACACTGATTCCTGACATGTATGCATGAGGCAGACCAGCCAGCCAACCCTGCAAAGCACTGCTGAGAGAGGTGCTTTCGAGAGTAGCACAGATCTGGAATCTGTAAAACCCAATCTGCAGGAGCCCTGAGGCCCAGGGCTGGGCTGTTGACACGCTCTACCAAGCTAGAAGCATGCGCACCTGTCTTCCCTTATACTGCTGTAAATTGTTCCATGCAGAGAGCATAAGCTACTTGAAGGATGACCTGGTTCTTATTCTTCTACTGTCACCTCCTAAACTCCATCCTGGATATCCCCCAACAGCGGCTAGCATAATTCCATCCTGGGAATAAATAACGATGATTGGTTGGTTGATTGATGATTGATTGATAATGAGGCACTTAAAGAGGTAGAAGAGAATTCGATTCCATGGCAGAAAGCTGGATTTTGTCAATTTTCCCCAACCAACCTGGGGATGAGCCAGATATCTACTGGCTCCTGCAGTAGCAGGAGAAGGAGGAGAAGGCCCTTATGATACTCAGGCCACAAACTATGCTAATGGCACCCAACTCGCAGGGTTCTTCTTCCTCCGGCTTTTTCTCTTCTAAAAGCTACAACACACATTGACTGTTGGGCTCTGAGTTAGGTACTTTGCCTCCTTCACTGTCTGGCGTAGGATGTTATTTACGGGAAGACAGTCCCAATCTCTACGCCTACTAGAGATAGATGTGCGTGACATGTGCTATTGGTTGGCTAACTCAACACTCAATTCAAATGCCTTTTGTTCTTTGCCCTTCCTTCTTATGCAAGCTAGAAAGAATAAGTGCTTTGTCCCAGCCTCCTTTGCAGCCAGTGAGGACTTCTTCCATGTCTGGTCCATGAGATATGAAGGAAAGTGTACTGTAAAGCTTCTGGGAGAACCTGTGCCTCCTTGAAAGGGGGCAGACACTGTGGGTACCACCATATTCCCCTTCTTTCCACCTTGAACATGATCATGGTACCTGTGCAGTAACAGCCTTCTGGTGACCATGAAGTCACAGCATGAGGATCAAAAGCAAAAAGGGTGAGGACAGTGTAGTGAAAATGAGCCTAGGTCCTTGACTGCATGGTCAGGTGTCTAAACCAATGCCAGCAACCAGCTTTCTCTGGACTCCTTGCATAAAAAAGATCATCACATATTTAAGCTGCTATTAGTTTGGTTTTCAGCAAATTGTAGCCAAAGACATTTTTAATTGAATGACTCTCTTGAATCAATCATTTGCAACTTGATAGATCGGCATATAAATATGATTATGGTGCTACCCTGCTTAAAATCCTCACAGCTTCCCACTGTCTTTGGAACAAAGTGAAAGGATCTCAGCATAGCATCCAAGGTCTCCAATCCTCTTACATTGGGCTCCTACCCAAGCACATCTGCCTCAAGCCATCCTTCTTACTTGGCACTCTGATAACTCCAAAATAACAGTGTTTTCTATAAAAACCACACTTTTTTTGATGTCCCATGGCTTTACTTAGCTTTTCTCTGCCTGCTTTCACTTATCCTTCAAAATATAATTGCTTAAGCATCACCTCCTCCAGAAAACTTTTCTCTACACTCCCAGGCAGGGCTGAGTGACCCTCTTTTATTACAATAGCACCTGGACATACGCCCGTCTTGGCCCTAATCATTTCAGACATAAAGTGTCCATTTGCAAATTTGACTTCTTCCCCAAAGAGTGAACATCTCTGACAGCAAGTCCTATGACTTTACTTGTCTCTGCAATCCTAACACTTGACACAGTATCTGGCACATAGTAGCTGCTCTGTAGTTAAATGTTGAAATACATGTGTTTCGATGTGTGTACATACACAAGCATACATATATGTTCCTGCGTGGATGAATCTTTGTGTCAAATTTGCTTTTATTCATTCACTCATCCATCCATCCATCCATCCATCCATCCATATAAAACAGAAAAACTTTAGGAATCCAAAAGTCCTAGGTCACAAGGATGGAAAACTAAAGAAAAACAGCCAAAGAGACAGAAATTTAAGGGCTTGTAAGCACACTCAACCAGAAACCCATCTCTTTGAGAAAATAGATATATTGACAGTCACTTGAAACCCAGTCACCATCCAGTAGCAGACGGGTTTAAGGATGATATAGGCTTATGGTTTAAGGATAGAGAACTCAGTGGGAGATATGGAAAGGCCACAATAACTGTGCCAATACGACTATCCAGTATTTGAAAGTACTAGCCATCCAGCTATCGTTAGAACACAATGCTACAAAATCCCAGTGGACAGAAGAGTTAGTTCCCTCGGTTATATCCTTCATTTCCAATTTCTTTCATTTCTTCCTCTGTCCATATCTTAGAGCTCCAAATTGCCATTTTGAGGAAAAATATTCCTAAACTTCGATCAATTATGTGCCCCTGCTGTTATCTTTGTTTCTTTTCCTTTGGCTACTGAACTTGTAAAATGAGCCATCTCGACTACTGTGACGATCATCTCTCCTTTTACTCAGTAATCTCCTGCAATAGGGTTATTGTCCTCAGCACACCCCTGAAATGTGCTCTCCACCATCAGTGATAGACCAATCATCAAACTTAATTATCACATTCAAAGCCTCAAATCTCTCTTGGTCTATAATTTCATCTTCTCTTTAACACCCATGACCCCTTTCCCTCTATACTTTCTTCACACTCTCCTTCTGAGCATCGGTGACATGACAGCAGCCTAATTCCCCAATCTGTCCTTTGACTTTCCTTCTTCCCCTGTTCCCTAAAACACATGCATTCTCCATACAGATAAGTGGATGTCTTTGTCAGAGGAATTCCCAGCCCCCAATGTGAAGTCCAGAAAAAACCTGGGGGGGGGGGGAGGTGCGGGGACAGGACTAGAGATGACTAGTTTGGAGCTTTTCCAGAGAAGGTTTTGAAACACCTACAGTTCCCAGATTAGTGATCATAAATTTTGTGTCCACAAGTCAAGTCCCAGCTCCTGAACTTGATATCAATAAGACTCGACTCTACCTTTTCAACCTCATCTCTCATTCTTCTTCTACAGAATACCTCCATGTAGTAAACACACTCTATAAATATCTGTTGACCAAACAAATGAGGACACAAATACCTCACTTCCTGGATAACTCTACCCACCCCGACCATCCTTCACCCTTCAACACGATAACGTGCCTCGTACTTGCTTATTTTTAGGATTTGTCCACATTGTCTCCCTTGTGTGAAATGCTTTTCCTCTTGATTTTTCATCTATGTAAGTCTTGTCTACTGTTCAAGGCCCAGTGTGAATCTCACCTTCTTCAAGACCTTTTCCTTATTAATATATAATTTCTTATGTTCCACATAATGAACATTTAGTGTATTGTTAGTTATTTTTAAAATAACTTCATGCCCAACGTCATTTGAAGCCACGAGGGACTGGGAGGTATCTTATGCCTCTTTCCAACCCCCACCACCATAAACCTAATCAAGTCCCTACATGTCTGCTAAACAGTTTCTGACAGCTTGGTTTCATTTAACATAGCTGTATTGGAAGATCAGGCTTGAAGCCAGAGCTACGCTTGAATCCCAGCTCTTAACACTAGTAAAATAACCTTGAGAGGTCACTGTGTCCTAAGTCTTGGTTTCCTTGTCTATAAAATTGAGAAATTAATAGTACTGACTCATGGTGGTGGAGTGAGCTAAGTGAGATCAGGAATGTACTGTGCTTAGCATGGCGTTTGGCACATGGTGAAAGTTTCAATAAAAGACTGCAGAAAAAATAATGAAGATGATGATTCTTCAGACAATAGATTAGACCTGGATCAATGCCAAGGTGAAATGAATATCTCTTATTGGAACCCCATAACTACTTTGAAGGAAGCTCACACATGGAAGGATACTTCCCTGTTCTAAAGGACACTGGGGAAGACAGTCACCATCAGGCCCCCCCTAAACTATGGCAACCCAGCAAGAGAACCTTAAATTATGTTTTAATATAGCTCATTTTTGGGATTGTTTCTTCCACATCTGTCATCTCAAGGTCTGAGTACTGAGCACAGAGTGAGAGCCCATTAGCTTTACACTGGGGTGATCTGGAAATAAGAGGAGAGGGTCACTGATTGTTGCTTTGCAATAATTAAGCCAAATGGCAGATAAGGGCATCAGGAAGCTATTATCAAAATAAAACGTGAAGGTTATAATGTCTGTAGGGTCAGTCATCTGAAGGATGCCAAGACTGTTTTTAACTTGCCCTTCCTGCATTAGACGTGAGCTAGGCTGCTCTCCAGCTTTCGTTCCAAAGATAGTAAATCTGTGGTAAGAAATCTCTGGACCTTAATAATACCCGTGTTTGAGAGATGGCTCCTTGAAGCTCGGGACTGTGGTTTCGGTTAAAAGTTCAACAGAGACAGTGGTTTATTATGAGAGAGGAAGGTGGCTTTAAGTAGTAGAGTCGTGTTTACTTTGCATTGCCATTTTTTGCCTCTGAGACTCAACAACACAATGGCCTACCTTGGACGATGTGATTTAGTTTGACTATGGCAGGGGAGAAATCGGACAGACAAAACACAGAATTACCGAATGATAATTTAGGAACAGACAGAAACAACAACACCGATAACAGGGACAATCCAGATGACAATATAGTTGAACATTTTGGAAGCAGTTAATCGCATTTGAACAAACCAGAGGAAAATAGTCTTAGAACAGGGACCACTGATATATTGAAACACCTACACATCTCACATTTCTCTTCATGGCTGGTACATCTGAGTACACACTCCATAAAGCTATTAACATGGATGGCTACATGGCTGTTAACTGGTATTTTTGTCCAGATGGGATTCTCCCTGGGGGAAGCAAAATCAGAGAGCAAAATAATCAACAAATAAGAAATAATTCTCCGCAATGACCGTGAGTTTTGGATAGCTCAAGTCTCAGGCACCTCAAGCTCTGGCAAAAAGAGCCTGTATGATTTCTTTCGGGGCCCTCCAATAGAATTTATTAACTCATGTTCCAGGGAGGCAGAGACAGGAAACTTTCTCAGAGGACTTCCATAACTTTCTTTTTTAAAAAAGATTGATTTATTTATTTGAGAGAGAGAGAGAGAAAGGAGAGGAGCAAAGGGAGAGGAACAAGCAGACTTCACGCTCAGTGTGGAGCCTGAGCTGGGGCTTGATCTCAAGACCCTGAGGGCATGACCTGAGCTGAAATCAAGAGTCAGATGCTTGACCAACTGAGCCACTCATGTGACCCAACCATAATTTTCTTATGAGCAGCATCATTGGCTCCCAGTCATTTTCTTGTCGATGGTCAAACGATCTTTTCCCACCTACATAGGTAAGAGAGTCTACCATGGAGATTCCTTTCTTTCTAAGCATGTTTTGTTGGGTTGTTTGGTTTTCTTTTACCCTTTTCTAGTATGCTTGTCTTGTGGAGTGACACAAATCCCAGAGTTAGGGGCACTTGCTTAGAAGCTACAGCTTCTGTAGCCCTAGGCATCTAATACACCAAAGTGACCAACAGGGCCCAGAGTAGTGACCTGGGAGCACTTCCACTTCTTCCTAAAGGGCAAGCACTGATTCAGGTCTCCCCACTAGGGCAGGTCACACACAGTCTGTGCCACATCTTAGCAGGCCAGAAGCCAAGTGACTGATAATTGGCAGTCTGGGAAATCCATGCCCACGTGATGGGAAATTCATCCACACCATCAAACCTTCTACCTATAAGACAAGATGACATCTACTGTTGCTTTATGTGGTTCTTGCCTCTGCATAAGAGACCAATAATCTTTTAGAAAGGGTCAGTTCTCAATTTTCAACACAAATCTTTGCCTGTTGGAGCTCCTGGGTAGCTCAGTTGGTTGAGCATTCAACTCTAGGTTTCTGCTCAGGTCACGATCTCAGGGTTGAGAGACTGAGCCTTGCGTCAGACTCCATGCTCAGCAAGGAATCTGCTTGGAATTCTCCCTCTGCCCTCCTCCTGCTCACACCCTCCCCCAAATAAAAATGAATACATAAAATCTTTTAAAAATATGTTTTCCTGTTAATGTAGGATGATATGCTATAAACAATCAGAAGATCAATTTTTATTTGCTAGTCACACACACATGAGTTTTAAATGTGTAGTGGCACAACAGAGTTCACCCGTTCAAATTACTCTCTCTTATGCACATACCCACCGTACAACGAGGGAAGGCGGCAATCGATTCAGCCCCCTTGTCCCTCCATCAGGTGCAGCATAAATCCTTACAAGATAATCTGTATATAAGGCAAACTGAGGACCAGAAAACTTTACAGGCTGCCCCCACAAGCTGTCAACTAAGTGGAACACCATTCCACTCAAAATATCACCTAAAATATCCTTCTCCAGCAACTGGAGATTAAATTGCTAACACTAAGTTCTATGTCAAGAAGTGGGGGTGCTAGTCCCAGATCTGCCACTAACCAAATTTATGGACTTGGATGATGGATTTTTCTCTGGGTTTCATTCTCCTCCTCTGTAAAAGGCTAAATGAGATGATTCTAGGCCCCTAAACAGCCAGGAATCCATAAAAGTGAAGCTGCAGAAGGCAACAGACATCTTAATTCTTAATATTTCTTATCCAGAGCTCACCATAAAGCTAAGTAATGACTGAATCTTTAGAAGGACACATTAACAGATTATTGCCTGGGTAATTGTGTTTGCTGTCTACATTGAAGCCCTGCATTTAATCTGCCACTGTAACATCCTTGGAAGAAACCAGAACAAGCTGTAAGGAAGGACAGCTGACTGACCTAGAAAAGATGTTTTCAAACCCTGTCTCAGGAGCACCTGGGTGGCTCAGTGGCTGAGCATCTGCTTTTGGCTCAGGGTGTGATCCTGGGGTCCTGGGATCAAGTTCCGCACCAGGCTCCCCACAGGGATCCTGCTTCTCCCTCTGCCTGTGTCTCTGCCTCTCTCTGTGTCTCTCGTGAATAAATAAATAAAATCTTTAGAAAATTAAAATAAAACCTTGCTTCAGTGCTCTGTAATTGAGGTGAACAAATAAACAGGCAGATAAAAAACAGCTGGAACATTTTTTCCTGACTCCTAAAGCTTTTTTTTTTTTTTATAACACCAATTGTTCACAGGTACCTAAAGATCGTGTTCTTTTGGTTTCTGTGTGCAGAACAGAGATGTGCAGTTGCACCAAACTATGGATGTTATGACAATCTAGCCAACAACATCTAGAAACAGAGAGCCTGAGGCTGAGTCTGAGGGTGGCAGGCGGGGGGGGGGGGGGGGCAGATGGGGACAGAGCACCCAGATAGACAAACCATAGAGAACTCTAACAGAACACGTCAGAAACGGCCAGACAGGCAGGGCTCATCACCTGCTGGTGCTGTTCCCTCCATGACAAAAAGATCCTTTGTCTGCCTCAGCAGGCCCATCATACACTTAGCTTCTGGTGACAACACTGGTAGGAAGCATGTGGCCTAGTGATGAATCAGCCCCTCTGATATGCCAGATTGGATGAAAATGGAAGCCATTATGTTACCTGGCTGGAATGGTGTGTGGGGATTGGCCCAGAAAATTTTGTGAACCTAAAAGTTCATGAACTGAGAAGCAGAAAATGTTCTCTGGAAGGATTTGATGACATAAAGTAAAATAATAGAGCCCGTTAAAGAAAAACTCAAAAAACAAAACTGTGGCTTGGACTTTCAAAAGTCCCAGGTGGAAAGAGGCTACAGTCACATGTTTTAGATGTTCTTCAAAATACCTGATATTCGGGCTCTGCCCCAGAGACCCGAGGAGTCTAGATCTAGCACAGCACTCTGTTCCCAGAGAGGCCACACCTAACCCACCGCAGATGGATGGGGACCATCCAACGTTGAAGTTCACAGCCCTTCTTGGATCACCCCTCCAACAATAAACAACTCTAGCTTTGAGCATACAAATAAGACAATGCTGAGTTAAGGTAGGTGGTCACTGACAAGCATCCTGCTGAAACACCCTTTTATCCAGATGTCAGCTGAGATCTTCACAATCTCAACCTCCAATCCTCTGAAATTTCTCATTCCACTCCTCCCTTAAGTCCCTTCTCTGTCTTCTGCCAGCGAATCTGCCACCTTCTAGCTTTACTTGCCTCTAGGTTCCCTTCCTTGATAATAGTCTCAACAGCACTGTCAACGCCTTTTGGTTTTGCCAAACCCATGTGATACATCTCCTCCCCAAGAGAAACCCTACCAGCTGCTTGCTCTGCCCTGCGCCCGGGAAGACGAGGATGGAGACAATGGTGCCATCACAAGTACATCTTCCAACTTTTACGGGTGTTGGGCCCATATGGAAATCCTTCTGCTTGTCTGCAGTCAATAATTTTGACACTTGGAAAGTTTTCCATTTCTTCTTTGACCCCTACCTCACTCTCTACTCTCAGAAGATGATTTCACCTCTTTTTCACAGAGGAAGGAGCAGTTACTACTTGAAGCTACTCTCAATGGGTCTTCACATCTGCGCTTCTGAAAGTAACACTCACCTTTTGCTACTTTCTGACCTCCTCCAAAGAAAAGAACACTCCTTCTCTTCCCTTGTAGGGTTCTAATGAGAATGAAATAAGTCAATAAACATAAGATACCTAGCATGATGCTTAGCAGGCCATAAATACTAGGACATTCTTCCTTCTACAAATTTAAACCCCCCCTTTTCTTTGTTAGATTCTTTACCTTCTGACTTCTCAAGAACTCCATTCTCTTAGTTGTCTCTTCTCTTTGATCTTTCCCTTTCAAGCTAGCAGTTTCTCTTTTATTGAAAAGCATATTCAAGTGATTCTCATCTTTTAAAAAATATTTGCATTCTTACTGCTAGGTTGTCATGTCCTCCTCTAACTAAATATTGAGAGTAATGCTCCAGTAATGCTCTGTTGCCTTCAATTCCTAAGCTCTGGGCGATATCACTAGCTTGCTCCTGTCCCATTTTCCTTCATGATGTCATTGACACTGGTTTTGCTAACTTTACAAATGACTCGTTACATATCTACTCCAATCCTCATTCTGCTCAAATTTCACTCTCTTGACTACTTGACTTTCTCTATCTACTACGCCTTCTTTTCTGGTACTTCAGATCTCAGTTTATGGCTAATATCCTAGCTCAGAGAACACTGAGCAAGGAGCTTAATGTAATCTCTGGCTCCTCCTCTTCCTTCCCTCAGCCTCCACCATCCACTGGCTACTGAATCTTCAGGATTCTTTTTTTAAACTAATTCTCAAACCTGGATATTCTCTTCCAACCTTTCCTGCCAGAATTCAGAGCCCCATCAAATCTCACCTGGACTACTCAGCAGCCCCTTGATGACACCAGGTCTTTGGACTCTCCCTGTTTCTGTTCACCCTCTGCATTGCTGTCGGCTACCATCCTTAAAAAATGAATCTGTTCTTCTCACCCTTCTGCTGAAAACTGTCTTGGCTCCCAGCTGCCTCTGTTAAGTACAAGTGGTGTAGGTGGACCTTCATGATCTGACTCCAGCTTGCTGCTCCAGGCTCACTGCCTCACCTTCTAGGTTTTGTCCTTCTCCATCTGGACCATGCCTCCTTGCCTATTAAAAACCGGCTCAACTATACCCTTTTCTGAACGAGCTTTCTCCAATTGACCTGAGCTGTTCTGCTCACTGTTCTGGACACGGTGTTCCCACACCACCTTATTCTTACCTCTTTAGAGCCGTTAACAAGTTGCCTTTGACTTTTCTACTTGGTCCTCCTCACTAGAAACCATGAGCTCTTTGAAGAAAGACTCATCTTATTCAACGCCACATCCTCAATACTCATCTAGTTTCTTGTTTAACATGAGTTTGTTGCAAGAATATAAAGAGAGGATGTGGTTTAAAAAAATTGGATAGAAATAAACAAGAACAGAATAAAGTTGGGGTAAGAACATGTTACATCCTGTCCATAGCTGGTAGAGATGCCGAGGTAGCAAAGAATAAGAGATAAGGACACTTCACCAGTGCTCTGGAAAACCTAGATTCCAATCCATCAACTCATTTCTCTCCACTGCTCACGCAGGAATAAACTCCATAAAAAGTGCAAATGTCTGGATTCTTCACTTTCCTATTTCAGTCTGTTTGTACTACTTTTTATCCTCTCCCAGAATCAGTTATCAGAACATGATTGTAGCACCATGATTTTAATGCAGGTATACAAGACAGCTCAAAATCTCAATCCCCCAAATTAAATTTGGCTGTTGCTAAGAGAGATCAGGCTTCAGATAGAAGAGTCAAAACCTAGTACTACCATTAAGCTCTGGTTCCTACAGCATCCAGATGTGTTAAGAATGATCATATGTTAAGAGAAAAAAAATAATAGATGAAATTAACTTTTAAGCTCAGTTTTATAAATCCTCTCATCCCATCCACGGTTGGGCAAACACTCTAAGAACACAGACGTGCCATCCCTGCTAACCTGTTCCTACTTCTTGACAAGCCAAAATGTATCATTCAAGCTTGGGCTGGTCTAGCTGCTAAATAAAGCCATCAGCACAGCCTTATTTTACCTGGGTTTATACTCTTTCAGACAAATAACAGGAAGCTCATGCATGCAGAACACCAGCCAGGACCAGAAATCAACACTCTCTATTGATTGTTGCCAACTGAGTTCAAATGGATGGAATGGCCTCAGCCAAGATGAAGAAAGAACTCAAAAGACGGATTTACAGAGATTTGAATCCTAAGGGACTTGCCTGGCTCTCTTTTGGAAGTGGCAATTTCCCTCAAATTCTGCTATACTTTCTTTGCCTTACAGAAATTTATTTAGCCACTGATTGAGCTGGATCAGGCTATGGGGCAGGACTCTTCCTTCAGGGTAATCTACAAGAAAAGGAGGGGTATTGCAGTTATAAGGAGTAGATATAATGCATATAACTTTCATTCAGCATTTTCTTTGACTTAAATGTCAAGAAAATTTGGCAGTGATTAATATACCAAAACATAAAAAGAAGGCAGGAGGTGCCAAGGAATATAACAGTCTACTTCTTTGTTCTAAAGTCCTTTAATTAGGTTTGCATAGGTATCTATATTTTAAGGAATCTCTTTGTGTCCCAAACTGCAAAGAGATGCTTATATACCCCTTACCTGCAGAGATAAAGAACTAATAACAGATCATGGGAGAAGGCTATGGACAAAAAGAGGACATTGAAAATTTAGGGTGGAATCCACAAGACAAAGAATGGTATCATAATATTCGAGAACAGTATTTAAGAATAGATCACAGTATTTTAAAATAGAACATTGGTTTGGAGTCCTGACTTTACCACTTCCTGCCTTTGTGATCTTGGGCATTGTGTCTCTAGTCCCGGTCTCCGCAACTATAGAATGCAGATAATAATAATTCTGCATAACAAAAGAGCTCTGTGCTCAGTAACACATGATACCAATGATATTTCAGCAGTAATAATAATAACGAAGGGCTCAAGATGCTTTTCTTTTTAACTGTCCATACTCCTGCGAGATAGCTAGCTATGTCATCCTCACCAGGAAAGGGAAAATATTTGGATAAAGACCTTGGGTAAGCTCTCTACTGACAAACAAGTTGAGAAGCTCATTCTGGAGATTCATTAAAATAAAGACTGGAGCATGAAGAGGCTCAGAGTCCAAGTATAGAAGTCTGAGGAAAACATATGACCAAGCAATGGTGGGGACATTCGTTTCTGGCTCCAGTGGCTATAAGATGGACACTGTGCAATCGTGTACCACTGGGCTGAGAGACCTGAGTGATGGACAGAGGCTTTACACCTGGGAGGCCATCCTTTGAACTTGACACAGTCGTAAAGGAAGTCTTGACTTGGGTTTATCTCTTTTTCCTTTTTCTCTAAGATGCGTAAGAAGTTTCCTTGGCTACAAAGCCATGCCATACAAACTGCCTGAACCAGATAGCCAGGAAGAAAGAACTCGGAAAGAAAACACACAAGGCTGCTGGACTGGAGGGCAGGGAAGGAAACTGGCTTCTGCTTCTGTCTTAATGGACTGTCAATCCTTCATTTCCTCGGATCTTTGAACATACACCCATATGGCTCATGTCAATGCTTTCAATCACTCTCTGCGTCAGAGATGGAGATACCTTTTTATAGTCACTGCAGGGAATGTTCTCTGACTAGTAAGCCTATTTGGTTCTGGAGGGAAAGATCAGCTTCTACAAGACTAGCCAGCAGAAAGAGCTCCTTCTGAGTCATTCTGTCCAATCCACAGCTCTTTTTGAAGTCAGAACCGATTCCACAGCAGTCTTGCTATCCAGCCTCTATTGCTGGATCTTGTCAAATCAGCACTTTAGGAGTTAACAGGTAGAGAATCATACAAACATTCAACATCTAAGGGATAAGAGCCCATAAGTAGCTTATTAAACACCAATATGTGCACGGGAGTGACAAGCCTTTAGAAGACTGTTGCATTTTTACATCTAGCCAACCAACCCTGTCTTATTAATTGGTCCCCTTAACATGCATTGTTGTTTTTCTTTCCTCCAAAAGAATGGTTATGTGCCAGGGGCAGGCATTTAATTGCGACTAAATCTCCTGGGGCTTAAGGAGCGGAGTCCATGTCTAAACCAAGAAACCATTATCTGCTCCAACTTCTAACCAAGTACGAGATGTACAATGTCCTTATTCTTGCTGCCTACACGCTGTAACACCAGCACAGTACCCGTGAGCTTCCCTGACCAGGCCAACAAATAGGGCGAGTGCCTAGATTCTAAGCAAGGTTTCCACTCGGGGCGAGTTCAGCCAAAGTGAATACTTTCTTTCGCATTTGGTGAGATCTCCAAGGAGAAACGGACCAAGAAGTCTCACAAAGGCTGGAATCAAACCCAGTGCCAGGAAAAAAAAAAAAAAAAAGAGTATGGGAGGGGAAATGCTAAGCTCCTCCAAAATCCAGTTAACTGGAATTCTTCCTACAACAAGCCCAACCAAGCCAGGGAACAAGGTTCCTTTCTGGCTTCTGCCCACCCTCATCAAAGCAGCTCTTCATAGGCTGTTATCAAAGCCCCGGGCTTCTCTGGAGGATGCCTTCTTATCTGATTAAATGGAATATTATGCTAAATCTTCACCACCCCAGCACTGGCTGTGTGGGTGTGCTGGATAAAATCTTCATGAACACGCCATCACGGGGTCATTTGTTTAATTTCAATTCTGCAAAGTGTAAAAATAGGAGCTGCCGTGGAGGGTTGAGGCTTGACAGCTTCAATGAGAAGGCTCCAGGAGCACAAAAACCACGCTGCTAGGCCAGATCGTCGGTTTTCTCCCTCCACCAGAGGAAAATGGAAAGAAAATGAACCTGCAAACAAGGTACTGCCTTCCCTCATCTTCTCTTTTCCCTCTTTCACCTTTTTCTGCACTTTCCTTCCACTCCATCAGCCTCCTCTCTCTGCTGCCGCACCCTCCCCACCTGCATCATTTTTCTTCTTCTCCTTCCCAGGGACCCTGTTTGCCCCCAAAGGCCTCACCTAGACCACGCTGGCCTTCTGGAGCAGTTGGACTTCAGACTCCCCGGGTCTCACAGACTTTTCCAGAAATTGCTCTCCTTCCCCAGGTCCCACACACTGAAAATGTGACTATGAGATTTCTGAGATCAGTTAGATTAAGTGGGAGACGGGCTGTAGGGGCTGTCTCTCTTCACGCCCCTTCAGTCTAGCCAGATCCGTTTATTATTTGTTGAGCTCTACAGCTAACTCCTGGTGGGGGTGAGCAGACAAGTGGTATCTCCCTGGTCTTGGGTTTTGGACAAAGCAATTTTTAATATTTTGAAGCTCATTACAAAATAAATGTTCCAGGTGCACTATCCATTTCTGCTCTTTGAAGCCCATAGCCACCTCCGCATTGGCCTTACTACAGCTCAGGCTCAGGAAGGGACCATTTCTTTTCCCGGGGGTTCCAGAGCTGTGCCAAAAGGTCACATAGGTGCTGAGGGTGGCAAGGTGCTTCCTGCTTCCTGCCTACTGGGGTCTCAGAAAGGTCTCACTATTTGACCTACTTCCAAACCAAAGCATTTGGGTTGTTTCTATTAATATGACCATTAATATGCTGCTGGAACTACCTGTTCAGCTCATTCACTATGCCTGGAATGGGCTCCTTGCCAGTGGTATCCATGAACTACAGGAGCTATCCTTCTTCCCTACTGTGGATCACCAGCAACCTTCTCTGAAGACAGAACTTCAGGGCTGGTTTCAGGAAAGCCTAACACAAAAGGTGGCTAGCGGACAACTGACTCACAGATTCATCACTGTCAACCCTCTCTAGACACCAACTTATGTTCCTATTATCATTCCTATCTTACAGATCTATACTCGAGTCCACTGCCATGTGTTCCCCTCTCCAAAGAACTCGATTGCTACACACACAAAATAAGGCTTCAAGAAATGAAGGTGACCCTCCTAATGGCATAAGCCTACTCAGGATCCCATTTCCTAAAACACACACACACACACACACACACACGCTCACACTCTTTGCTATGACACTGTTTCAACCCTCCTGCTCCTTATCGGCAATGTTATTCCTTGCACAGACGTGCAAGGCATACCCACCAGGAACAAAGCACAGTGGGTACTGGGCCATCCCTTAGAAGCCAGAGCCTCATCTGTACCAAAGTAAAGGGTGTGTGGAACTGCAGCATCTAAAAGATACGTGCGGTGTTTCTGCTTTGGGCTTATTAGGGTTTGGATCAAATCAAGGAAATGATGATTTTAGCACAATTTGAAGAGTAATCAGGCCTCGACAGAAAATGAAATGTACCAATCCACAGATGCAAAAAGGGGAAAGGAGAGAAGAAAGAAAAGATCCTGATCAAGCTGAAAGAACAATGAAAATCAAAACAATATAAACTGTAGCAGGCACCCCAAGAGATAGCAACCCCACATCAGGGCAAGTGGAATGGGTGATAATTCATAGCAAAATTGTAAACAGCAGCCCAAAGAGTCAGCCACATGCCACCTGTGTACAAGCAGCAGGCAGTGGGAGCAGAGCAGTGAAAACCCCTGTGGAGTGCACCTGCAGCCCTGGGGCTGGCTTTTCGGGTACAAGTGTACAGACTACAGATGTGTCTGATGGGGAAGCCCTGACAGGGAACCAACAGTGAGCTAATCTACAAACAAAGACATCAAAGGACTGCTAAGGTCCAAAAGCAAAGGCTGGAATAAGGGGGCAGCAGGGACCATCTTTATAAAGTAATCACCCTATAAAGATGTGATTTTATTCAAGGCCTGCGATCCTTGACTACATCTGGACAAGCAACCAAGTAAGGCACTCATATTTGGTGACAGTGTCACATCGGGGTGCTATATCCCAACACCCCAGTTTGGCTACGTATTGATCAGTTGCTCATACCAGTTTCTTTTCTAACACTAACACCAAAGCCCAGCCCCAAATCTCCACAACCAAACAGCCTTTGGGTGTGGACAGGGGAAACCAGGACTTCCACGTGCCCTTCGGGGACCTGGTCTCCTGAAGACTGATGATGACGCCCAGCAGAGCTCTTGGCCACATTGTAAGTTGAGGACAAGATCTTTTGAGCAAGTTACAAAGTAAATGAGCCAAGGGAGGGTGGGCTTCGGACAAACACTGGTGACCTCACCAGTGGCCTAACTGCACACCATCAAAGGCAGTCAGTTCATTTCAAGCAGCAGGGAAGGTGCCATGGCTAGGGACACTGGGTATAAGCAAGAGAGACATGATCTTCCAGGAAGGAAAGGCAGAGGCACCACTGAACGGAGGGAATAAATGCTAACCTCACCCAGAGCACAAGACTGAATTGCTCACACAGGAGACATAGGTTTGTATTTTGCCCTCTAACCCTCTAAACACTGTTTAAAAAAAAAAAAAAAAAGGTCAGCTCATACAAAATCAGCAGCGTGGATGCCTCTCTTTGTTGTGCCTGGTCTACGGTTAGCCTCAAGAGCAGATGAGGAGCAAAGTGGTATTTTGGGGTGGGGGGATGGGGAAAGCAACATTTCCAACTTATTTCCAATATTGGCTTCCTGAACTCAAAGAGGGAGCCCCAGCTGAAATATGTCCCTCTTGAAAAGCCCCCAGGCTGAGAGCTCCTCCTCCATAAAACCCTCTCTGTATCTCCGAGAGGTGATGTGCCCACATAAGCACTGGCAGAGGAGACAGCTCAGCCCCCTGCACAAATTTCTTTATCCTCTCCCAGAGTAGTGGGAGTTTTACATCTGCTACTGTCATGAAAACATTTTATTATATTTTTTACAAGTTTTTTTTTTTTTTTAACTTCCTTGTATAAAGCCAGGGATCTTCCAAGTGTATGTGATGTGCACAATCCTTCCACCCCGTCTTCAGTTCTGGTCACCCCCCTCCTATCCGGGGGTTTCCCGGGACACCAACTCTCAGGAATGGACAGCACAGCCAGGCCACGATCCATGTTAATAGCTTTACCATGCCCTCTGGTAACTTGGAGGTTGCGCTCAAGATTCAGATATGGAAGAGCACCCCTCACCCCCCACCCCAACGCTTCCAGAGCCCCCATTTCCCCCGGGGCTTCCCCATCCTCAGCCCCCCCCCCCCTCCAGCACCCAGCACCCAGGCGTGGTCCTGCCTCCTCCCGGGAGCCCAGGAAGGTGGAGAAGTTCTTACCTGGGTCTGCAGGGGGAGGCGCTCATGGGGCCCGCGGGTCGGGGCGCCCCGGCTGCCGGCCGCCGCTCACCGCATCTCCCGGGGAGCAGGTCCCACCGGGCGCGGGAGCCGGGAGGAGGCGCGGAGCCCGGGGACGCGAGGAGGCGAGGTGGGGGGGGGGGGCAGCGCAGCTCCCCGGGGCGGGGGCTGGGGCGGGGGGCTGCGGGGCGCGGGGCGCGGGGCGCAGGGCTGCGGGGCTGCGGGGCGCGGGTCAGGCCGACCCCTCCGCGGACTCTGCCGCCGGCGCCGCGCGTCCCCTCCCTAGATCAGCATCGCCCCCTCCGTGCTCCGCTCCTCCCCGCGCCGTCCCGACTCTACCTCTGTGGTTTCCGCCGGCGGCTCGGGCCCCTCAGCTCCCCCTCCCTCCCCCTCTGCCCCTCCCTCCCCCTCCCCCTCCCCCTCCCCCGTGTCGCCTGCCGCCGGATTCTCCGATCCTCCTGGTCGCCTGGCGCGGGCACCGCAGTGCCACTCGGGGGACGCACAGGCACCAGCGCCCTGAAGACCAAGCGCCCCTTGACAATCTGGACCCCGCAAGTTTGGGGCGGACTCCGGCCCCGGAGCTGGGCTGCCTGGCGGCGCGGAGGGGACGCGGGCCCCCGCGGAGGCCGAGCCGCCTGCAACGAGGGAGGTGGGGAAGGCGAAGGGCATGGGTCCGCGCGCGGCCACAGGTGACCTGCGGGGGCCTCGGGACCCGGTGGAAGCCTCACTCCAGATCCGAGCACCGCAAAGCAGGGCAGAGCCTGGGGAGTCGTTGAGTCCAAAGCGTTCATTTTGCAGAGAAAACTGGCGCCCCGAGAGGCGCGTAGACTGGTCCAGGGTCACCCAGCTAGCGAGCCAGGAGACCTGAGGTGTCCCACTGTCAGGACACCCAAGTTTCCGGAGCGGCCCAGTCAGCCCTCCCCATTCCCTCTCCCTCCTGCACCCCTGTACCTGGGAGGTCACCTGAGCCCAGCCAGGAAAGCTAACCAGCCAACTTACAAGCTAAGGCTCTCCCCTACCCAGGACCACTCGGGGAGCCCTGGCTGCTTCCAGGGAGCCTGGGAGGCGTGACAAAGGCCAAGGGCCCAGCTGTGCTGAGGCCAACCAAAGGGGAAAGCACAAACCCTTTCTTCTCGCCTTCAGAAATCCAGCGGACAATTAGATCTGCTCTATGGAATTCCCATTTTCCACTTGTCATAGTCCTCCTTCCTCTCTATCCTTCCAGGCCACTCTCTGACACAGATCTTTTCATATTAACCCATAAAAGAGAACAGGTTTTCCCCCATGTGCTTCGGACAGTGAAACTAAAGTACTACCTGCTAGTGTCACCCTGTATCAAAAGGGCCTTCTCACCAAAAGACCTGGGGGGTGGGAGGTAGAGGGTGGGGAGGGAAGGGGGGGGGGCTGGGAGGTTGTCATGGCATTAATTCTCATCCCAGAGGATATATATATTTTTTAAAGATTTTATTTATTTATTCATGAGACAGAGAGACAGAGAGGCAGAGACATAGGCAGAGGGAGAAGCAGGCTCCATGCAGGGAACCTGTGGTGGGACTCCATCCCGGGTCTCCAGGATCAGGCCCTGGGCTGAAGGCGGTGCTAAACCGCTGAGCCACCCAGGCTGCCCTCATCCCAGAGGATATTATCTGTGGCAGTCTTCTCACTCACCAGTGTCTGGCCCTGGGGCATTTTGTAACCCCAATGACACAGCTCACCCAAAACTGCTCCTCAGGACAATGGCATCACAGGCCCCTTCCTGCTGGGTGGGTTCCGATATTTTGCATTCGTATATTCTCTTTGGGGAAGCTATGGTACCTATTACACACCATGTGCCTTGAAGCAGCAGAGGATGATGAGACCTGCCCTGGGGTTACACCATAAATCAGGGAGAGTTCCTTTGTCAAATGTGGCCATTGAGAAGCAGGTAGCAGGTAGGGTAGGAGTCTGAACCCCGAGATAGGTACCCCAGCCCCGCCCTTTATCAGCTCTGTCAGCTTGTACAAGGTCTTTAACCTCTATATAAGCCTCAGTTTCTCTGAATGAAAAATAGAATAAGTAATTGGCCCTGTCCCGGGAGTAAATGAGATCCAAATGCAGGCCGCTTGGGACATAGAACAGGATGTACTTTAACTGTGACTCCTACTATTCGTCCACGCTGTCATTCGGGGCCAGGGAGTCCTCCTAGAGACCTCGTACTTACACTGACTGGCTGGGTAACCCTGACCAAGCCGCTTAATCCCTCCCCTCTTCTCTCATAATCCAACCTACCTTAATCTCTAAAATGGGGATCCTAATATGTCCTTCATAGGACTGTTGAGAGGATTAACTAAAATCATATCCGTGAAACAACTAGCATGGTGCCTGGTACATAATAAACCACCCCAAATGCATCAGTTCCAACTTCTTCATCATCTCCAGGTACTATATGTGTGAGCAAGTTACTTATCTAAGCCTCACAGGGTTACAAAGATTAACATAACATCTGTAAATTATCTGGCACATAGCAAGCTGTGAATATATGCTAATTACCTTCCGTCCCTTTCGAAACTGCTCAAAATTTATTTTTACCTGAAAGCATTCCCACTGTATCTCAATCACTCACGATCTCATTCATCCTCTACTTCGGATCCTGTAAGACCAGTTTGTTTCATTTGCATGCATTTACATCTTTTTCCCATTCCCTCATTCATTTAGCAAAAATGTTTTAAATACTTATTATGTGCTGTCAGGCACTGTGCACCCTACTGATGTGCATCTATTTCTTCTATATTGATTTTCGATTCCCAGAAGCTAGGATCGTGGGGTGTGTGTGTGTGTGTGTGTGAGTAGGTTCTAGGCTCAACGTGGGATTCAACTCTAGATCAAGAGATGCACGCTCTACCAACTGAGGCAGCCAGGCACCCCCTAGTTTTCCATGTATTTTAACCTTTTGCAACCTCCTATAAATGTAGCCGTGGCCATAGATTCACTGAGTTAGTAGGAGACCCAGAGACTCTATCAGGCAATGTCTTCATTTTACAGCCCAGAGAGGATAATCAACTTAAACCCATTACTAAAGCTAAAATGGTGTGATTTCTTGCCTCCTTATCCATTGTTCTTTGAACCGTGCAAACTTTTCTTGCCACCTACTCCATGGAACACTAGTGCCTTGGAAAGTTAACAGGTGGCACTCCACCAAAGGGTGCTACCGCCAGGTGTGTTTGAGAAATCATGGGTTATGCAAAGTAAACCATGTTTGATTTTGAGTTTTGGGGGGTTTTTACTGCAAGACTTTTCAGAGCCTTTCTTAGGTTTATGAACACTGTGGATTTGCAAGAGAGGGATATAGTACACCTCATTTGTTAAACAAATGTTAACATTTGTTAATTCAATCAGGAAACCCTTTCTCATAGAACATTTAGGAAACTACTGATCTAAGATACAGATTTAGGGAACAATGGTGCTGCACCCTGGAAATGCAACCAAGTAATGTGACTGCTCAGTTTGTGTGACCTCCGGAAAGGGGATAACTCATGATAGACATTCAGTGAGTCTTCTTTAAGAATGTAATCGTGGGGGATCCCTGGGTGGCTCAGCAATTTAGCGCCTGCCTTTGGCCCAGGGCACGATCCTGGAGTCCCAGGATTGAGTCCTGAGTTGGGCTCCTGGTGCATGGAGACTGCTTCTCCCTCTGCCTGTCTCTGCCTCTCTCTCCCTCTCTCTCTGTGTCTATCATGAATAAATAAATAAAATCTTTAAAAAAAATGTAATAGTGGGGGGCACCTGAGTGTCTCCATCAGTTAAGTGTTTGCCCTCAGCTCAGGTCATGATCTCCAGGTCCTAGGATCGAGCTCCACTGGGGTGGGGGTTGGGGGCTAGGGGAGAGGTTCCTGCTCAGCAAGGAGTCTTCTCTCTCTCTCTCTCTCTCTCTTTCTCCCCCCCTCATCCCTCCCCACCACTTGTTCTCTATCAGATAAACAAATAAAACCTTTCAAAAAAAAAAAAAAGAAATGTAATAGTGGTAGTGGCAGGGTAGTCACAGCACTTAGTTATCAACAGATAGCTTTGGTGACACAGCAGCAAAGGACACACCAAAAGCGCGATCCTCCTTTGCTCTGTCCTCATGCAGTGTTAAGTCTGTTACAGTCATTCCCACAACTGCTCTGCTCTCTCAGAGCTGGGAGGAAATGAATAGTACGTACTCTTTGAGCAAGCTCAGAAGTAAGCAAAAAAAAAAAAAAAAAAAAAAACAGATATTAATCATGAATATACTACCAAGCTTCTTTTAATTGAGCAGCTGCTAAATGCTAGGCACCGTGTGTGGTGATTTGTGTTTTTGTTTATATTCATTCTCTCTATATATTCTGTCTATATCCTGATAACCACTTGTGGAGGAAAGTATCCACCTCCCCATTTTGAAAATAAAAAAGGCCGATATCCAGAAAGTATGGGGCAAGAAGCCAAAGCAACCCAATGACAAAATGACAACCACCAGTTTCCCTATAGTCATTGCAATCCTAGGGGAGCATAGGCATATCATGTACTAGAACACACTTTATAGGACATAGTTCTCTCTTTCATGGGAGAGGCAATTATAGAACAAATGTTGATTAATGCCCAATTAAGTAAGAAATGGAGCCAAGAAAATTCTGTTCTCAATTGTCTCCCCCAAGGGTCCACACACCAGACTGCCTGTCAGTAGAATATGCGAAGGATTCAGGGCTCCCGTCAGCTTAGGAAAAGGAACCACGCTTATTGTGGTCATCATCTCACGGTATATGTGGGTCAGGTCTTTATGCTGTACCCCTGAAACACTGCTAAATGTCGATTATATCAGGAAAACTGGGAAGATAAATAAACAAAAAGAACTCTGGTATCAGCTGAACAGAGAGGACATTTTGTATCAACAGTGAAATGAAGACATAATTTTCTCTCCAGCCCTAGCCGGAGCCCATGTAGAACCAGGACAGTGAATTAATTCTTTCGTTCTCCCTTTCACCCAAAATACCTGTGAAAATTAATAAAGGGAATAAAGGGAATTCCCTTCACTGAATTCCAAGGGAAGCCTGGACCATTCAATGCCAATGACAAGAAGGATTGTCAATTATAGACCCCAAGAGAAGAAAAGTCAACAGGAAAGAATCATCAGTTACAAGCCCCAGCAGGGGAAGAAGCGCATTGCATCTCCTACACGAGGTCCAGTATCCTTGCAACTCAGCTAGTGAGAAACCATCATCACCCTGACCTCTTGCTTTTCTCCACTGGACTTTCCTTCAGCACAGCCCCTCTCAACTTCCTCCTTCTTCTCTATAAAATAATGTTCCTCTACTTTGCTGGACTTGCCTATGATTTTTGCAGTAGCTTGCTTGTTATGAATTGCAATCATCTCTTATTCCTGAACAGACCCATTTTGCTGGTAAAATAACTGACAATTTTATTTTCATCCCCAGCAAGAAAGCCACATCTGGGGTGAACATGAGACTCCTTCCAAACTAGACCTTCCTAAGAACTATAGTTCACTCCTCCCTACCTGTCCAGAATGGGGTCAAGTCAAAGCACCCAGACACCCTTTAGTAGCAGCCACAGGAAAATAAAAGGGCAGACTTTGTCCCCTCCAAGAGGTCAGAACCCTAAAGCCCGCCATGGCCACCTGTACCTCCTGACCAGAAATACAACTAGGCTCTTTTTTGTTTTTTGTTTTTTCAAGGGGATTTGGAGTAAAACCAAGCTAACAAGAGAATAAAGGCAAGAGGAAAGAACAGAGCAAAGCTTTGCTATTTCCCCAGGCAAAATATACCAAGAAGCTTCTGTGATATAAATTATATTTGCAGACCTGAGACTGGAAAAGAGAGAACGTGGACATTTGGGTGGTTTTATCATCAGAGGATTCTACTGAAACATCTGCTGCATGGCTGTGCAGGTGTGCAGCTGTGTATGTATTAAGGGACTGAGGTGGGGGGCTGGGTAAAACATCAGGATTGTAAAGCAACTATTATGATGTATCAGATACTGTACTGAGTGCTAGCAATTCAGAATTCCCTGTAATCCTCACTGGATGAAGTTAGGTTTAGTCATCCCCACTTCAGAGAAGAGAAAGCTAAGTCTTAACAAAACTTCAGTAACTTGTCCAAAGCCACACAGTAAGTATTTAATGTGGGAACCCAATATTTTATATGTAACAAATAACAACCCCAAGGATCTCATATCTGAATGTAGCATTTCAAATATATTATTTTTGGATAGCACACAGTCCTGTGAGATAGAGCCTCCCAATTTGCATGCAGAAAGTAGGCTCTGAGGTGACCCTATTCGGGTCAAACAGGTAGAAAATGATACAGTTAGGTCTGGAATCAAAGGCTTACTCTACCACTCAGTCACTCTAGCGAGAGAGGCACTTTCCAAATTTTGAAATCCTGATGCTTCCAAGAACCAGAAAACAATGTCACTCCTTGGAGAATGCCCCTGAGAAATTCCCATAGCCAAACCAGTGACTGCAAAGGGCACATGCTGGGGGAAAAAAACACTAAAAGCCACAGAAAGTCCAGAAGAATCCCTGGGATTTCCAGTCCTTGTGCAGAGGTTCCAGGAGCTGGAGTCCCTCTACCTCTGCCTCTCATAGATTTCTGGCCAAATGTTTAGTTTTTACTGCATAGAAAACATATTAAGGCTTAATGATGATAATGATAAAAGTGGGTCCTCATACGCACACATCCGAGGCAGGTTCCACTTCAGACCACTGCAGTAAAGCAAATATTGCAATGAAGCGAGTCAAATGAATTTTTTGGTTCCCCAGTGCATGTAAAAGTTATATTTATGCTATACCATAGTCTATTCGGTATGTATTAGCATTGCATCAAAAAATAATAATAATGCCATAGTTTAATTTTAAAATACTTCATTGCTTAAAAATGCTAACCGTCATCTGAGCTTCCAGGGAGTCATAACCATGGATCACAGATCACCATAACAAATATGACACTACGAATAAGTTTGAGAATTGAGAGAATCACCAAAATGTGACACAAAGACAGGAAGTAAGCAAACGCTGTTGGGAAATGGCACCAATGGCAATAGACTTGCTTGGCACAGCGGCACCACAAACCTTCAGTTTGTAAAAAAATAAAAATAAAAAAAAAATAAAATCACAGTATTTACAAAGCACGATAAAAGGAGGTATGCCTGTAGTTAACTCTTAAAAATTTCAGGCACTGTTAGAAGTGAGACAAGGGATGGTGTGAACAAGATCCAAGTGAGAAACATCACACACCTGGGGCACTTACCAGCGGCGATTGTTACTAAACCTCTTGTCTTCTAGAACAGAACTAGGATGTGGCCAGGATGGGCCCAGCCACAAGCAGGACTTAAAACAGAGGATCCCCAGGCAATATCAACCAATCCGGACGCGGGCCTCCTAAGCATTCAGGATGAAGCACTCTCCTCATTAGCACATTGGACCCCAGTTGGACCCTTTACCCAAGTAGGGCCAACCGCTGATGGTGCCAGGTCTCTCTGCAGTTCAGGTTGGGGCCATTCCTCTGACTTCAGGGCTCCACCTTGTTCCTCTCCTTGTTTGGCCTAGAATCCAGTTGCCGGGAACAGAAGTTGTTTTACTTCTATTTCCTCATTTAGGAGTCATGCAATGAGGGGCGCCTGGGTGGCTCAGTGGTTGAGCGTCTGCCTTCGGCTCAGGTCATGTTCCTGCGGTCCCAGATGGAGTCCCACATCAGGCTTCCTGCATGAAGCCTGCTTCTCCCTCTGTCTGTGTCTCTGCCTCTCTCTGTGTGTCTCTCATGAGTAAATAAATAAAATCTTAAAAAAAAAAAAAAGGAGTCATGCAATGAGATAGATACCATTATTTCCTTTGGTAGATAAGGAGAATGAGGCACCAGGAGATGAAGTATCATGCCCAAGATGACCTAGCTAGTAAGGGCAGATCAAGAATTTTTTTTCCCCCAGGATTTCATTTACTTATTCATAAGAGACACAGAGAGAGGCAGAGACAGAGGCAGAGGGAGAAGCAGGCTCCCTGCAGGGAGCCCGATGTGGGACTCGATCCCAGGACCCCAGGATCATACCTTGAGCCAAAGGCAGACACAACCTCTGAGCCACCCAGGTGCCCCCAGAGCAAGGATTTAAACCCGGGGAGTCTGCTGCCAGAGTCCCAGCGAGAGAGCTGGTGGCTAGCCAGGGTATTGTTAGCTGCTCTGACAAGGTCTGTGGGCACCAGCTACCTAAACAGCTGAGAGAGACCCTGGGGTAAGGGCCTGCATCTGAGGGAAGGGTGCTCTGGAGCACTCGTTTCCCCCTCCTCCAAGCCAGCTTTTGCCCACAGGCCCTTAGCTCATTTCTCTGCCCATCTCCCTGCCAGCGTCACCAGCTGCCCCTTGTCAGCCCAGCACAAAGAGAAGCCAGATTGGCTGGGGGAGGGGTGCCAAGCAGGGGACTTCTCTTGCCCGCCTCCTCCTGAGAGCACCCATCTGGTCTGTATCACCAGCTGATTCATGCCATGAGAAGCCTGCTTTCAGGTGAGGGCAGCGGGATTCAGTCCCACGAACCAAGCCTCTTGATCCAGACGGGACTCTTCCCCTGACCGTGGGCATCGCCCAACCCTGCAGGATCTACTGTTGGCGTTGAAACAAGGCTCTACCAGGAGTCCAGCCATGGAGAGGGCCAGGCGTTTCCAGGCCTTTCTTTTAGGGAGCACATTTGACCTTGGGGATTAGAATGGCTTTCTCTCCTCTTTCCTCCCTGGGTGTTGTGACATTTGAAAACCAGAGGCAAAAGGATATGGGCGGGGTATGGGTGAGTGGCAGGCTGAGTGGCAGATAAATACAAGCCTAGGCCTCAGGAAGCCCAAACTCAAGTCTAAAGTTCACTGGAAATAAGCTATTTGACTTGGGATTATTATTTCCCTTCTCCAGGCCTCACTTTTCCCATCTATAAAATGGGAGAGTTGGATTAGATGGACCCTAGGGAAATTTCTTCCATATTGTTTGAAAAGGAAAGACTTCTCCAAAGGCACTTGTCCAAGGAGAGAATAGGGAAAGAGCCCAAGGTGGCTCCCTATCCCCTTCTATTCGTCACCCAGAACATCTCCTAATGTCTCTAAAACACAGAACTCCCATTCTCCGGGACTCCACCCCTTGGGATGACACGCTGGGCACCTGTGCAGGCTGCTGGGCCAAAGTCTCTAACCCTGGAGAGGTGACTCCTGAGCTTCCCTTTGACTCAAAGCAAGTATCCAAAGTCTGGGTTCTAAGAAGTGTCCTGTCCTGGGCTCACATGTTCTCTCAGCTGCCATTGGCTGCCAATCTTAGGGTTAGATTTTTATTTGCTTCTGACTCTGCTTTTCCTCTTTTAATTAATAGAAAGAAAAGGAAAACAGAAACAAAAACAAACAAACAAACAAACAAAATGAATGAACCGGTATAGGGTGCTAGGCAATTAACTAATCAGAACCATGGTTAATAAGCTTTGGAACATGAAGTGTCTCACAGAGAAAATCTGACTCCTCAACCGTGTCAAGGCTCAATTCCTGACAAGCAATGGCTACTGAGAACACAGCAGGTTAGATACTTTATTTTTTTAAAGATGTTATTTTTTTATTAATGAGAAACACAGAGACACAGGCAGAGGGAGAAGCAAGCTCCCTGCAGGGAGCCTGATGCGGGACTTGATCCCAGGCCCCCGGGATCACACCTTGAGCCAAAGGCAGACGCTCAACCGCTGAGCCACCTGGGAGTCTCTAGATACTTTATTTTTAAAAGGCTTTCCCTAGCTCTAATTTCCCCTAGTCTGAAAGAAAGAAGATAAGGCAAAAAAAAAAAAAAAAAAAACCCAGGTCGGAACACATGAGGGAAAAGCAGAAGTAGGAGGCCAAACTGGGATCTTGGGTTGTACTATAAACCTTAGAAGTGGGTGCTGAGTCTTGATTACATGGTTTTGTACAGCCCTGAGTACAGCACACACACCCACAAGCAACCACTGAAGCCGCTCAGCGGTGATGACTGACGCTGAAATGCCTTGTCCTTTGTCAAAGTCCCTGGCTCAGTCTCTGTCACCAGTTGCCCCACCTAATGTTAGGGGCTAGCAGAATTGGTTTGGCTGCAGGACATTCCAAACAAAGTCTAGGGCCCAAAAGTTAAATCTCCTGCCAGGAATGGGGCCTGTGCTTGGGGAGAGGCACAGCATCACACGATGAGAAAAGCCCATCCAGGCAGATGGCACATGACATGTGGAGAGGACGGTGACAGGCACCAGGCAGCGATCCAAGCAGGGAGGTCCCTAAACAGGAGATGAAAGGTGGAGCCCAGTGATAACAGGCAATGTGGTGGCAATGGGAAGGTCTGTGGGGTGCCCAGCTTCTGGATCCTACTCCCGAGTGCACTAGAGAGAACAGAGAGGGGCATTGACCCCAAGGAGCTGGGACCTGAGCAGCTTATCAGGTCAGGACCATTGATAGATGGGAAAACCCAAGACCAAGGTTAGATTATCAGCATGTGGCAGAGCTGGGGTGCAAACTCAGGTGAAGCCGGATCCAGATATTTTTTAAAGAGTTTATTTATTTATATGAGAGAGAGAGAGGGAGAAGGAGAAGCAGGCTCCCCACCAAGCAGGGAGCCTGATGCGAGGCTCGATCCCAGGACCCTGGGATGATGACCCGAGCTGACGGCAGGTGCTTAACCGACTGAGCCACCCAGGTGCCCCGGGATCCAGATCTTAACACCTGTTTTCTCCCAGGCCTAGGCTCCATCTGCCTGTTCAGGTGGTGAGGGGGCCTGGTAGGAACTCAGGAGGCTACTGCAGAGTCAGTTCTGGAAATTGTTTACTGACTCACTACAAACCACCATGTGAAGGGCCTCTCCTGTGGGTGCTCAGGGGATACTACAGCCTCAGGAGACACAGGAGAAGATGCAGGAAGGGAAGCCCCAGTTCAATGAAGGGCCACTAGAGAGAGCCTGTAGTCACCCTCCACCAGATCAAGTGTCCAGGCTCAGACTCCTCGCAGGGCACTGTAATAAATCTCTCAGACCCACGCTGCTAATTCTGGGAGATCGTGGGAACCGAAAGGACCAAGGCCCTGCGGTCCATTGTAGTTTCCAGAAAAGCAGAGACTGGAGAATCATTAACAGAGTGCTAGGAGAGACAATTAAATACATGAGTGAAGGGGATCCCTGGGTGGCTCAGTGGTTGAGCACCTGCCCCTGGCTCAGGGCGTGATCCTGGAGACCCAGGATCGAGTCCCACATCAGGCTCCCTGCATGGAGCCTGCTTCTCCCTCTGCTTGTGTCTCTGCCTCTCTCTCTCTCTCTCTCTGTCTCTAATAAATAAAATCGTTAAAAATAAATAAAACCGTTAAAAATAAATAAATACATAAGTGAACACTACCAAAATGGAGTCAAGCTGGAGTCCCCAAGATCCAGTCACACCAACATAAGTGAACTCACCGTCCAGAGAGGCTTACCACAGACGTCAAAGTAGGCTTATTAAATCCTTATTAAATCCTTGTGTACATCTTTCATTCATTCATTCATTCCACAAACATCAATTGAGACTCTGCCACCTGGAATAATATTAGTTAACAAGACGATTAAATATCTCCTCTCTCAGGAGTGCCTGGGTGGCTCTTTGGTTTGAGCGTCTGCCTTTGGCTCAGGGTCATGATCCCAGGGTCCTGGGATCGAACCTCTCATCAGACTCCCTGATCAGCAAGGAGTCTGCTTCTCCTTCTTCCTAACAAATAAGTAAACTCTTTAATAAATAAATAAATAAATAAATAAATAAATAAATAAATAAATAAATAAATAAATAGGGGCCCCTGGATGGCTCAGTTAAGTGTCTGCCTTTGGCTCAGGTCATGATCTCTAGGTCTTGGGATCAAGCCCCACGTCAGGCTCCCTGCTCCATCGGGAGCCTGCTTCTCCCTCTGCCTCTGCCTGATGCTCCCCCTGCTTGTGCTCCCCACCCCCGTCAAAAAAATAAAATCTTTAAAAAAAAAACCCATACAAATAAATAAATAAACAAACATCTTCTCTCCCAGAGTCTACTGGGAAAAATCCAAAACAAGCATGTATGCCAATACAATTTCAGATAAGTGTTAAGAAGAAAATGAGGCACAGCTGTGGACTTGCCAGAAGGATGGGGAAAGCTCCTCTCAAGGTATCAGAGCTGAGCCGGTAGGAGAAGGAGCCAGACACATGTAGGGAGATCCAGAGGAAGTGGTTTGAGGAAGAGAAAATGCAAATGCAAAGTCAAGGAACCTGAGCGGGTTGGTCTCAGAAACTGCCAGAAGGCTGGTGTGTGTGTGTGTGTGTGTGTGTGTGTGTGTGTGTATCCTACCGCAGGAGTGAGCTGGGGAAGGGGCAGCTCCGCAGGGCTCTACACACTGGGGGCCTGATTCCGACTCAGTCTTCTGGGAGATGGGGAGCAATTGAAGAAGTTTAGCCAGAGAACCACAGGATTCAAATGACTTTTTAAGAAGGCAGCTCCGCACACTGGGTGATATGCTATATGTTGGCAAACTGAACTCCAATAAATAAATAAACAAACAAACAAACAAAATAGAGAAGGAAGAAGAAGAAAGAAGGAAGAACAAAGAAGGAAGAACAAAGAAGGAAGAAGAAGAAGGAAGAAGAAGAAAGAAGGAAGAAGAAAGAAGGAAAGAGAGAGAAGAAAGAAGAAGAATAAGAAGAAGAATACTAATAAGAAGAATGAATAAGAAGAAAAGACTGAAAAGAAGAAGTACATAGCAAGAAAAACCGTCAACATCCCTCCCTCAGACAGCAAACATACGCACCGCCGTCACGAAATCACGACATCACTACATCGGTCGTCATATCTAATGTATGCAAGAAGAAATAAGGAGAAGAAGGAGAGGAGAAGAAAGAAGAAGACGGCTCCGCTGCTGTGTGGAGAGCAGTTAGGAGGCCGAAGAGTGGATGTGGGGAAGCCAGTTAGAGACACAACACGTTGGTTCAGGAGAGCGAACTTGCTGGCTCGCGGGAGGGTGGCCCCTCAGAGAAGGTACAGTGATCACACTCAGGGCCCACTTCGGAGAGATCGGTGATGCCTTCTGTTTTTCAAGCAAATATAATTTATTTTTAATTTTTTAGACGTATACAGGACAAAAACTGGAGCACTCTGGGGCCGAATTCTGCTAGACCTTCGGCCCCGGCCTCTGACTTCTGCAGTCCCTCCTGGTTTAGTGCCTCCCTAAGAGCCTTGCCCCTAACATCTAATTTGGTTCCCTTGCTGTGAGCTGCCTTGGCAGGCACTCTGACTGGGTGCCACGCACATACTTTGCAGCCAATTTCCAACCATCTCCGGCCAGGGTGATGGGGGGTGAGGAGGGCCGAGCGTATAATGGCTTTGGCCGATGGGACTCAAGCACTGGGTGAGGATTCACGAGTCTCCAGCCTATTTCACCATGCTTATACTCTAACTGGTCATCCCCAAGGCTTCCAAGCCACGGATCTGGTTGGCCTACTCCTTCCAAGACTGTGTACCCTTTGCACATGATATTTCTTTCGTCCTGCATGACCCACAAAAGCAGCAGGGATGCATGTGGCTCTTTCATTGACTGAGCACAGAAAACGTGGCCCACACAGAGCGGAACTAGTTCCTGCAGTGAGTAGAAGGGCTTCCAGAAGATTCTGAGGGGCTCCTTCTCCTTTGAATATGCCCATGAAAGACAGAAAGGGGAGTTTCAATAGGAAGGAAAAAACCGTGAAGTCCAAAGATTATCGAAATGGCCAGGCTTCTGCCAAGAGACTGGTTTCTAATTTTATTAGAGCTCCAGTCACTGAGTCTGTACTAGAAATCTAGTTCTCTTGCTGAGGATCTGGCATATTTTGCACCCTCCAAAGGAGCCGTTTACTCTGGAGACATAGAGTCATGTAGGATGTTAATCCCAGCGGACAAATGGGAGAAGACAGCAATAATAAATATCACGGCTAAAAGAGCATAAAGGAAGTAAAAGCTTGGGGCATCTTGGGAGCACCAGCTGCTTAATAATAAAGGAAATGATAACATGATTCCTTGGCTGGGCTGTAAAAATATCTTTTAGTTACAGGTGTCAAAGCCCAAGTGTCTGGCCCTTGCTTTATTACTGTCGTTTAGTATGCTGTTGGCATCTGCTCCCAGCACAAGCATTTTTCCCTGACATCAGAAACATGAGGCTCTCTCTCTCTGAATTCCCAAAGTCCCCACTCCTGAGACCCACCCCCTCCTCCATTCTCTCCTAACCCAAGATTGTCTGGTCTTTTTGCTAGAGAGAGAAATAGCTTCTTTCCAGAAAGGCTTAAATAATTGCATCTACGTTCATTGAACTATTAAGCCCTCTCCTGTCTGAGGGCTGGGGTGGGGAATACAATTATAAAAATTGATGATGTTAAGAATACAGTTTTCTTTTTAATTCAATTCTATTTTCCGCTCAAAAGCCTCAAGAGTTACAAGATGTGAGACAGCTCCCCGAAGGAATTTGCAATCCGGTAAGAAGGGTGAGATGAACACAGGATTATAGTGCAAGTGTGAAATAAATTGAATAAAAACAAGGAATCCTTTGGAAACGAACAAACCAATCCAGCGGGCGAGAAGACAAAGGTCAGGGAAGCCTTCCTGAGGTTGGTGGCATTTGAGGTGAGTCTGGGGGGTTCCTTTGAGGCAGGGAGCAGTAGCAGAAGGCTGGGTAAATGGGCAGGGCCCAGATGGGACTAGAAAAATTGTCTTAGCTATAGAGCCTGAGCTGTTTAAGGACACCTGGGCAGTCCTAGCCAGGGTGTATAGTTGAGAAAACTTAGATGTAATTCAGAAAAAGTATTGACACCAGGAAATCCTTCTCCTTCCTGGACACAGAAATGTGAAATTCTAGGTGGCCAGGTAAGAATGTTGGGGCAAAGTAAACCGCATTATGATTCTAAGACATCTGTTCACTTCCAGAAAATAACCAGGGTGATGGGAATTAGAATCCCATCTACTGGGGGAGAGAGTTGGGAAGAGCTGAGTGTAGTAAGAGTCCCTGTCAGGCAGGCAGGGTTTGGGGCCAACATTCTAATCCTCGAGAGATTATGGGCATGATGCAGGCTAACAGGCTAATTCCAGAACTGGGGGTGAGGTCTGAAGCTAGAGCCCCACTCTGGGGCCTGAAACAAAGTGAGGAATCCAAACAGCTCTCCCTGGGAGATGTCAGCATCCAAACTAAGCCCGATCACATCAGATACTCATTTCTGGGTAGTACTGTGTCCCGGTGCCAAGACTCAGCAGATGGTAAGACTGAGCTACTGACATTTTTTTCTGCCCTGAGCAGGCACTAGGGTTTCTGTATCTGCAGGCAATACCCGGTGTCAGGGATGAGCAAGGCAGGGGACAAGGCCAACGTCTTCCTCTTCTGGCAACATCTGACGGTGCACTCCAGGAGGCACCTGCTACAGAGCAGCAAAACCTGGTAGGATATGTTGTTTGAGACATTATGGGTCTCACAAGAGGAAAGACATAAGAAGCAAGAAAAGAGAGAGAGCGAGAGAGAGGTCAAGCCTGATCTACTGGAGGATGAATAAGGGATACAGCAGTGCTGCCAGGGTGCTGAGTTCAGGGCCAGCCTTTTAGGGGAGGAAGGGAAGTCTGGGGCTCCACCGCGAAGTGGAGCCCTGGAGGGAGGGCAGGGAGGGCACAGGAGGTGGGGGCAAGTTCATTGACAGCCCCAGGTCAGATGCACCCCCTAGTTACTGTCAAAGGCAAAAGCAGATATTCTCTGCGAGAAAATGTCTCCATCTCCAATTTAAGCTCTCCGACGTTCCACCTATCATGACAATGAGCTCATAAATATCACTGAACATAAAATGCAAGCCACTGAGAGTTGGCAGATATAACCTACAATGAATTTAGAATCCCTCGGATTAAGATATGAGATCTGTCAGATATAGAATATAGAGCAGCTATGCAAATACGAGGATTATCTACGTACACAATCATGTCTTCTTTGGATAAAGACAGTTTTAGTTCTTCCTTTTCGATCTAGATGCTTCTTTTTTTTTTTTTTTCTTGTGCTTCAGGAAACTTTTAATCACACTTAGAATAACTTCTAATTGTACAGATGCATCTGAAGTCTAGAGAGGTAAGGGTTGAAGAGGTAAGCGTTCAAGTCTCTCTCTCTCTTTTTTAGCATCTGAAAGACCCAAACTCAGAATCTAACAAAACTGACAGGACCTACCAGAGGTAACACTTTTAGGCTGCTGGATCAGTTATCCACTGTTTTAATAATGGTCTGTGAAAAAAATCTCAAAATCGAGACGCTCGGGTGGCCCAGGGCATGAGTCCCACACTGGGCTCCCCACCGTAGAGAGCCTGCTTCTCCCTCTGCCTATGTCTGCCTCTCTCTCTCCCTGTGTCTCTCACGAACAAATAAATAAATAACCTTTTTTTAAAATTTTCAGAATCTCAGTAGATGACAATAAACACTTACATAGGTCATGGGTCTGTGGGGTTTATCTGTCCAGGCGGGCTTCACTCTTGTGTCAACAGCCAGGACAGGTTGGCATGGTCACTGATCTTGGCTGGGCCTCCTCTTCTGTTCGGTGTTGACTGGCTGATGGCTGATCTAGGGCTCTGTCAGCATGATGGAGTGATAAACTCTGTTCTATGTGTCTCTTACCCTCTACCAAGATAGCCAGCCATTATTGTCTCATGGTAATGACAGAAGGCAAGTGCAGTAAGTGAAATGCACAAGCATCTTTCAGGCCTTTAATAAGTTTGTGAATATCTCGTTGGTCAAAGCCATGCCAAGCCCAGAGTCAGATGGGAGGACTCTATGAAGTCACATGACAAAGTCCATGGAGACAGTTGGGCTACAGAATTGGAGCCACTAATGCAATCATTAATGGTTAGAGCCAAGGGGTTAGTACACATGATAGCAAGGCAATACTGTATATTTTGGCCCTGAGGCAATTAACATTTTCATTTTACCTCCTCTGGGAGAGTGACCAGTAAATTTTACCAGTAGTCCTTTCCCAAATTGCTGTGTAAGATCTGAGAAGTTCCAGAGAGTAGAGAGTGAAGATTAGGTACTGGGTGAACAGTTAGATCTATCTAATTTTTGAGAAATTTTCAAATGCAGAGGAGAGCAGGCAATCCTGAGGGACTCATTAAATAAATGGATTCCAGTGTCCAGAATATCATATGTTAATTGGGATCTTTCTGGTTGCAAAGGATAGAAATCCAAGTGAAACTGGTTTAAGCAAAAAAAAAAAAAAAAAAAAAAAAAAGAAACTGTATAGCTTCCATAACTGAAAAATCTGGGAATATATCAGGTTTCAAACACAGCAGGAACCAAAGCCTCAAATAATGACATTGTGACTCAGTCTCTCTTTATCTCTGGGCTCCGGTGATCTCTGTCTGCATTCCCAGGCAAGCTCTTTCCCTGTGATGGCTGCCAGCGGCTCTAAGCTTACAGCCCCCATTATGACAATGCCATGTGGAGAGGGCTTCATTTTCCTTCTAATTCCAATAAAGCTCTAAAATCAACCTTGTTATTCTGACTTGTATTACCTCCCCAACCCTGAATCTATGACTTAATCCAAGGGAATGGAAAATGCATATTGGCCAGTCCCACCTTGGACTCACACTCGAGAAAACCCTGCATATCACAGACACACATATACACCCCACATAGTTGCTCAAGAACACCTTGTCACATGGGGACAATTCTCAACACTGGCACCATACGACCCATAAACCTTAACACCCATTCCTATGGCTAATGCCAGGCAGGCATAAGGAAATACTCTCACATATCTTGACCTGTGTCCTCAAAACCAAAGGAAAACCTCATTAAGAACACTAAGTTTTAAAAAAACAAAAAAACAAAAAAAAAAAAGAACACTAAGTTTTGTAGGTCATGCTGCCCCTGACATTGGAGATGGTTAATACAGTGGAGTAAGCAGATTTCAGTGGCAGAGTTACTTAGGTCATAGAACAAGTGCTTACGCAATTCTGTGTTTTATTATTTTGTTAATCATCATGCTCTTTTTCTTAGATAACATGGATTCGCAATATTTTTTCCCGCTAGTGATAATTACCCACTTTATTTCTCTTTGTCTTTCATTTTATGGTTCCATAGATAACTCACAAACGAGCTTTACAATCACAAGCAGGTAGCTGAACAACATTTTATAATATGAAATGATTCATACCTCTCTCTCTCTCTATATATATATATATATGTATGTATATATATGTATATATAGCTGTATATATATATGGATATAGATATAAATATAAATGCAACATGCATAGAGTATGACATTAAATTTTTACATAGGCAGCTGAATGGTCACCAAATACTAGAATTGTGGATATTATTTCTTGTAAGAAATGCTAATAAGAGGAGCACCTGGATGGCTCAGTGGTTGAGCATCTGCCTTCGGCTCAAGGCGTGATCCCAGGGCACTGGGATCGTGTCCCACATTGGGCCTCCTGCAGGGAGCCTGCTTCTCCCTCTGCCTAGGTCTCTGTCTTTCTCTGCGTCTCTCATGAGTAAATAAATAAAATCTTGGAAAAAAAGAAATGCTAATAAGATATATGGAAATCCTCCCCAAGTTAAAAACTCAGCTTTGTTTAAATAATTTTTACTTAAAATTAGAATTAATGTTTGGTCTTTTAATTTTTTAAAGAGCATTATTAAAAATTTATTTGAAAGAGAGAGAGAGAGAGAATGTGAGCGGGGGTGGGGGGAGGGACAGAGGAAAAAAGAGAAGCAGACTCCCTACTGAGCAGGGAGCCCAAAGAGGGGTTCCATCCCAGGATGGAGCAGTTCCTGGGATCATAACCTGAGCCAAAGGCCGATGCTTAACCACTAAGCCACCAGACATCCCTGGTCTTTTAATTTTAAGATAATTTTGACTATTTTAGAAGAAAAAGTAACATTTTTGAAAAGATATCTGAAAATAATTTTATTTTCTATATATATATTATTTATTTATTTGAGAGATAGAGAAAGCACAGAGGGAGAAGGAGAAGCAGACTCTCTGCTGAGCAAAGAGCCTGATGCGGGGCTGGATCTCAGCACCCTGAGATCATGACCTGACCTGAAGGCAGGTGCTTAACCAACTGAGCCATGCAGGCGCCCTTTGTTATATATTTTATTTATAGTTTCTGGATAGACATTTAAGTTTTATGAATTTTTTACCAAAATTATATTTTATTTTTAATTCCTTTAGAACAGGAATTGACAAGCTATACAGACTACTGCCTGTGTGTTTATAAATAAATACTGCCTGTGTTTATAAATAAAGTTTTATTGGCACACATCCATGCTCATTAATTTATGTATTCCCTAGAGTTGCTTTCACAGTGCAATAGCAGAGTACAGTTGTTGAGACAGAGACTACACATAAGGCTAAAATACTATTGTCTTGCCCTTTAAGAAAAAGTTTGTTGATCCTTGCTGTAGATTATTGTCAATGGAACACAAATTATATGAAAACATTAATTATGCTAACATAATTAGTGACTGTGCTAGGATGAAAACAGGACAAATATATTTTGTGGAACAAACATGTAATAATTTAGGAAATATGTAATTTACTGGTATCTGGACATTGCCAGTCCTTCAATATCACACCCAGACATGCGTAAATGTAATTAAATTTGGTTGCATTTGGTTTTTTTGCTGACTCTCAGTCTTTTAAAAACCACCGTTTGAGGGCACCTAGGTGGCTCAGTCAGTTGAGTGTGGGACTCTTGGTTTTAACTCAGAGCAGTGATCTCAGGGTCATGAGATCAAGCCCCCTCATTGGGCTCCTTGCTCAGTTCAGAATCAACTTAAGACTCTCTCTTCTTCTCCCTCTGTCCCCCCTCCCCACCCTAAAATAAATAAAAATAAATCTTAAAACAACAACAACAACCATTTTACACAAAATGAAAAATTTTGACATTCTGGGGGCCTCTGGGTGGCTCAGTCGGTTAAGCCTCTGCCTTCAGCTCAAGTCCTAATCCCAGGGTCCTGGGATAGGGTCCCTTGTTGGGCTCCCTACTCCACAGGGAGTTTGCTTCTATCTCTCCTTCTCCCTCTCCCAAATAAAATCTTTAAGAAAATGAAAATAAAAATCTTTTAAAAAATTTGGCATTCTGAAAAGAAAATAATAGAGCAAATTTTATGTCACAATTTGCTCAACTCATAACTTTGTACTACTTAGATATATGGGATGGAGTGCTTCCATTTTAACTCTTGTTCCTGGGCCTGGGAAAGTTAGAAACAGGATTAGAGGGAAGTTATGGGCTTCCTAAAGAACCAAAATGTTAGAAATAGAAGGTGGGGGTGTGGAGAAAAATCAGCCAGATTACAAACAACAGATGTCAATGAGAGCTGACAGTTTGCCAACAGGAGCAATTCTATCCAATGCTACTGTTCTCTGATTCCAAAACAGGGATTAATGGGGCAGGGAGAAAAGTATTAGGATAATATTAGAAAGAGTAGGTATTTATTAAATATTATATATTTACATTAGGTTTGATAAGATATTAGAAAAAGCAAGCTATCTCATGATATTCCTGGTTGGTGAAGTGTTTGATCAGAAGCTCCATGGCCATGTCAGGGATCCTGCCGAAAGGCTCCTGCTTGAAAGATATTATTTATTTATTCATGAGAGACACAGAGAGAGAGAGAGGCAGAGACACAGGCAGGGGGAGAGCAGGCTCCGTGCAGGGGTCTAATGCGGGACTCGGTCCAAGGATCCCGGGATCAGGACCTGAACCGAAGGCAGATGCTCAACCACGGAGCCACCCAGGTGCCCAGCTCCTGCTTTAAAGGGGAGACTGGACTAGGTCCAGTTGTTATGTCCCAAGCTGTTATGTCCCAAGCTCTGCAATAGTATGATTCCAATAACCAGCCGAAAATGCTGGGGACAAACAGACTAGTTCCCACTGCTGCAAATGCACACAGTGCAGAAATATCTTAGCAGGCAGTCTAGCTCTGCTATTAAGAAAGCTCTAGGTCTATTTTTATATCAGAGACACAGAAACTCAGAAGCCATCACAGCAGGAGGTAATCTGGGAAGTTACCCGAGGATAGTCTATGGCCTTGACAGTCCAACTTCAGAAGGAAGAATTAAGCAATCTTTGCAACATAGATCCCCCGGATATAATTCTATTTCATCTAATCAGTCCACCAAAGGCAAAAGGTGAAATGCTAGCAAATTAAATTAAAATGCAGGAGAAGTCGCTCTAAAAAGCAGAGTTCGAAACCAATTTTTCTCTGATTTCCTCTTTGAACCTGGGAGTTAAGAGGTCTGTGGAGAGAAAAGATTGCATCCTTTTTGATCAAAGTTATCAAATCAATTTATTCTGTTTCTAAAGGAATTAATGGCAAGGGAAGGGACAATGGTGTTTTATCTCACGGTTCAGAGAAAGAACAGGGCTTCATTTTCATTCCTCATGAAATCTCTGGAGCCAGACTGAGGCAAGTGACAGTGACCAGCACAGTCTGTAGGATTAGAATGCTCCGCTTTCCTCCTTTCCATAAAATTGCACCTTTGCCTTCTATCAGCCTGCCTAAAGCTGGAGAACATTCTTGAAATATATGTAGTACCTCTAAGCCAGTCATACTGCAACTACCCGCTAACTAAATATTTTAGTTATTTATGTACTTCTTCAATTTGAGAGAGAGAACATGCACAAGTGGTAGGAGGGGGTGGTGGGCAGAGAGAGGAGAGAGAGAATCTTATGTAGACTCCATGCTCAACGTGGAACCTGATGCCAGGCTTGATCTCACAACCCTGAGATAGTCACCTGAGTTGAAATCAAGAGTCGGATGGATGCTTAAAAAAAAAATAAAAAAATAAAAAAAAATAAAAAGTCGGATGCTTAACCGACTGAGCCACCCAGGCACCCCAACTAACTAAAGATGTTTAAAACCAGAAGGAGCCTTAGAGAGCATCTTGAAAACTTCTTCAGTGCCCAGGTTTACAAGTTATGTAAATGGGCCCCAATCTACTTGGTAACAGAAAAAAGTCTATAACAACCCAGATCTCTCAACTTTCATTTAATGCTCTTTCAGGACACCTGGGTGGCTCAGTTAAGTGTCTGCCTTCGGCTCAGGTCATGATCCCGGGGTCCTGGGATCAAGTCCCACGTTGGGCTCCCTGCTCTTCTGTCCCTCTCCCTGCTTGTGTTCACGGTCTCTCTAAAATAAATAAATAAAATCTTTAAAAAATAAACATTCTTTCAGCTGTGCCACTCAATATGATACTATGATACTATGAAGGACTGGAGAAATATTCTTGGTAATCCATACATAAAGTCCACTTGGGACTCCATTGTCTCTTGAATACTGGCTTGGTGCCCAAACCATCCACAGAGTTCTTCTGGGAAGTGCTGGCTTTGTGTTCTGACTCTGACACATCTTGGTTGTTGATCAAAGGCTGGTCTCATTACTCTTTTAGACCACAATCTAATCATCCCCAACATAGAGATAATCACAAATGCACCTTGTAGGATTGATTAGATTTTATTGTTTTAGATAAAATATGTAAAATGCTTCACAAACTGTGAGGAAGCACACAAATATTAGGTTTAATTATTGCTGTGGCGGCCGTATGGCACAGTGTTTCTCCAAGATATTTATTTCCTGGGTAAATTTTCCACATACCATAATCTGTGCTCTTTCTTTTAATTCCATCAACATATCAGGCACCATTTTATGTCATGGAGCTTCAAAAATGAATGAGATGAGATGCAGGCCATCCAGAATTCCATGGACTAGTAGCAGGTATATAAATAGTCATGATAGATATGAAGCGCTATGGGAGCAGAGGGTGAACTGATGCCAAGACGCTTAGGAAGGTTGCATGGTGCAAGTGATAGTTTTGAATCAAAAGTAGAAGTTCTTCAGTAGAGAACTTCAGAAGTTCTCTTCAGGAAGAGAAAAGAGTGGAAATTGGGGGCATTCCAGGCAGCTGCAATGAATTTGCATGTTTACACAAAGGCAAGTAGACCAGAAATGGCTGATAGGTAAGCTAGAACAACAACAGCAGTAACAACTAGAGCTATTTTTTAGAAATACTTCTAAATTCTAGTCTTTACCCACACTTATAAGCAGCACAATGACCCTTCAAGGTAGGTAGCATTACCTAAAGATTACAGGTAAGAAAACAAAGGTTCAGAGACGGTAAGTAACTTGCCTAAGATCACATAGCTGGTAAACAGGGAAGTCAGGTTGTGAGCTTAGGTCCTGGTGCTTCTATTTATTGTACCACATTACTTCTCATACACTGGGGGATTTTAAGAGATGACTGGAAATGCAGGCAAGTGACAGAGTTTGCAGAACATGGAACACCAAAGCCAGGGAGCTTGGATTTTAGTCTACAAATTGTGGGAGTCCCCGAAAGATTGTTAAACAGGTTTTTTTTTTAAAGATTTTATTTATTTATTCAGGAGAGACACACAGAGAGAGGCAGAGACACAGGTAGAGGGAGAAGCAGGCTCCATGCAGGGAGCCTGATGTGGGACTCGATCCTGGGTCTCCAGGATCACGCCCTGGGCCAAAGGCAGGCGCTAAACTGCTGAGCCACCCAGGGATCCCTGTTAAATAGGTTTTTTTAAAAAATCAGTCTGGGGCGCCTGGGTGGCTCAGTTGGTTGAGGGTCCAACCCTTGATTTCGGCTCAGGTCATGATCTCAGCATTGTGGGACTGAGCCCCACACTGGGTTCTGCGCTGGGCTTGGAGTCTGCTTAAGATTCTCTCTCACTCCCTCTCCCTCCCTACCCCTGCCCCTGAGCTTGCACACTCTCGAGTTCTCTCTAAAAAAAAGAAAGAGAGGGAGAAATTGGTCGGATGGCCAGTGTATAGGATGGATGGACAAGAGAACAGAAACAAGACGATCAGCTTAAAAAGTATTACAAAAATCCTGGTAAGAGAAAATAAAGACCAGCTGAATCTATGTGTTCATCCCCTCACACAGGCATATGTGGGCACAGATCACTGTTTTAAGTCAAGACTTTCCCTATCTCACATAACAGAAAGTCCAGAGGTTGGGTAGGCTCCAGGTTCATCGAAAGCCTTGGCCTCTGTCCTCTTCTCTGTTCCTGTCTATAGTTATCCTAATATGGGTTCCCCCTGGTAGACCCAAAATGACTACCAATGGCAGTGAGAGGTCGTCATGCTTCCTATTCGCATCCTACGAGAGAAAGGGAGTCTCTTCTCACAAATCTTCAGTCTGACTGGGTCAACATAGATAACAAGAGTGAATAATTACCACCAGTGGAACCATTCGTCGCTCGACTGAAGAGGAATCAGGATTTTCCTCTGGATCTGGACAGGATAAGTTCCCCTGGGCCTTGTATGACAGAGGTAGCTACTAGAATCAAATTCTCGCTTGTTTTAGGAAAGGGGAAGTGGGGAGTCCACAAAAAGTGGACTTCTTACCTACAAGAAGTAGTAGCCACTATAGCCACCCAGCTTCGGGCATGGATACCTGATGCGGATGACTTTCCATATATATCCATCCCCAAACTGATCTGTCTGAAGACATGCTCATGGTCAGGGCCTTAGACTAGCCCTTCCCCAAACCCCCTGTCTCAAATGCTCTTCTTCCACTTTATGAGAAAGCCATACTCCCACCTATTCCAAATATTCCCATAGTGCCTGGCCTCAGGAAAAAATGTTCTGGGGTGGGGCAGGCAAAAAAAAAAAAGAGGTTAAATTAAAATATTGAAGTTAATTATAATGATGAGGTAACAAGTACTTTCTCATGGCAGGTGGTTTCCAGGGTTTGTTTATTTGTTTTTTACTATTTTATTTATTTATTTATTTATTTATTTATTTATTTATTTATTTATTTTTTATTTTTTGACAGAGGGAGAGCACAAGCAGGGGGAGTGGGAGGCAGAGGGAGAAGGGGAAGCAGGCTCCTCACTGAATAGGGAGCCCTACAGTGGTAGGACTCGATCCCAGGACCCCAGGATCATGACCTAAGCTGAAGGCAGACGCTTAACCAACTGAGCCATCCAGGCACCCCTCCAGTTTTTTGAAATTTAAGGGAGACTTACTAGGGTTGTCACCTGTTAGATCACTAAATATACTTTTCAAATGATAAGTTGCAGTGCTATTTTGATATGTAAATTAGGAAAACTGAGATAAGAATGGAATTGGCACTAAACCCTGTTTTATTCTAGTGATATATTATATTGAACCATAGATTCATGAACTGATTGGGGAAAACAATAAAAGTCCCATCTGTCTCATTAGGTGACGTGTTTCCAGTAAAATATATTTTTATATTTAATTTAAAAGGTTAATATACTTATGTTTTTGTTGATTATGTATTAATAGCAATTCTCATAATAACTCTTTCCGAACACTTAGATATTTATGGCATCAAACATTTTTTTCAACTTCAATTTATATTTTTGTTTCAGAGAAGCATGAAGGGTGAGCAGTAGAAGACTCCCAAGCATTAAAGTGGGGGGAGTTAAATGGGAATCACAAGGTCAAGGAGAAAATATATAAAAATTTTCACCATTAAAAAAGTGTTGAGGGGTCAGGGAGGGGGAATTGGAGAAAGGTGGTCAAAAGGCACACACTTCCAGTATAAGATACATAAGTACTAGGACAGCATGACTACAGCTAACCCACCTCTAGAATCTATAGGAGAGTTTTTTTTTTTTTTTTTTTTTTATAGGAGAGTTTTGAGAGTAAATCCTTTCTTTCCACAGAAAATCTTTTAAGTTACTAAGTTTATGGTAGAGCTGGTGGGAGGTGGGACACCCTGGGGTGGTGAGTTCACTCTTTACTGATGAATTTTAAAACATAAGAGCAGGAATTAAAATGGGAAGGGAAGGTGGGGTCACTCAAAAGGTCCATTATGTAAACCATGCAGGATAAAGTAAAAAGAGAGAATAAATTGAGTTCTCATTACCAGGAGAAACATTTTTCTCCTTTTTTTCCCTTTGTTTTTATTATATCGATGTGAGAAGATGGATGTTAGCTGCACCTGTTGTGGTAGCTATTTTACAACAGAGATAAATCAAACCATCATGCTATATGACCTCAACGTTTACAGTGAGGTATGTCAATTATTTCTCAACAAAACTGTAAAAAGTTCACTCATGTATTATTGCATGAATGATTCTGCGTATCAAATTGGCAATTGAGATTCTACTGGATAAGTTTTTAAAATGCTATAATGTTTAATTTTTAAATGTTGATCTTTACCTTATGTTAAAAAACTATTCTCTCTTGGGCACCTGGGTGGCTCAGCGGTTGAGCGTCTGCCTTTGGCTCAGGTCATGATCCCGGGGTCCTGGGATTGAGTCCTACATCAGGCTCCCTGCTCAGTGGGGGGGTCTGCTTCTCTCCCTCTACCCCTCGCCCCTGCTTGTGATCTCTCTCTCTCTCTCAAATAAATAAATAAAATCTTTAAAAAAAACAAAATATGAGGTTTCAGGAAGATGGTGGAATGGAATGCTGCAGAGAGCAATAGAATTGAGAACAAAGGAAAAACTCACTGGATGTTTGGAAATGAAATTTCAGTCCAGCTACGGAGGGTGCAGAAACAAGTGGATGGAGAAAATGTGGGGGATACTGGTGTACTCAGTCAGAGAAGCTTCTTGATGACTTTTCTATCCCAAAGACTCCTTTTGGTGCACTTGTGTTATGGTTGGCGTGTGAATGGCAGTGTGGAGATACTGCACATTTAGTAAATTAAGATCCCAAGAATTCAATGTCTTGGAAAATGAGACGTGCTTTGCAAGTCACATATTACGCTTATGGACTCAGTAACAGTGTGAATTTCCCTATAATAATAGTACTTATCTCACCACTTAAGGCAAAGAGGATATTTTTTAGCTCAGAGACACTTTCTAATCATTAGTTAAGCAAGCCTCTTTTCTTATGTGCATCTTCCTAAATGATCAGATTAAGCTTTTATTCTTCTCCCTAGAGAGCTAATCAAATGTGTGGTAAAGCCACTTAGAACCACATTGTAAATTTATTTTCTTCTTCCTTACTTCTCCCTCCTTAGCTATAAAAATTTGGTTCCCATCCAGAACAAAACAAAACAAAAAGAACAACAACAACAAAAACCCCACCACATGTCACTAGCAAGAGCAAGGGTTCTGTTTTCATTATGAAGCCCATAACCCGACCATCAGAGCATCTAGCACATGTGGGGTGAGACTGGTACCCTGTATTTTGGTGGCAGGTGGTAGGAGGAAGTAAAGTTTGCCTGCCAGGTGCTCACAGTTTGAGTGTTGGTGGGGGTCCCAGAAAAAAAGGCATGTTCTTATGAAATGGTAATAATGATCAGAATGTGGTTCTTCCTATATGGATGTTGAGGACTTGGCATTGAGTTGAGGAGCATAGACTCTCAGGCTCCAAGGACTTCAAAGTATAGCTCATCTAACTCCCTGTCTAATATTTGTCCCTCCTCCCTCATTTCTGCTAAGGGACATTTCTGCTAGTGAATTCACTAGCTCCTGAGGACAGCTCTGACTCAGTAAGTTCTTCCTAATAATGAGTCAAAATAAGGACGATACTCCTGCACTGTCATTGGACCCAGTCCTACCAAGTCCACTCAAGCATCCCTCAACTTTACTTCATATTTCACTCTAACAGACACCCATCCCTTGGGTCAACCTGGTTTTCTTAATGTATTTCAAACATGTCATGTCTGTTAACCTCCAACTCTGTGCGTGTTCTCATGTTGCTCCCTGAAATCCCCTTTCCCTTTGCCCATTTAAATTCCCTCTCTCTTTTAAGACCCAGTTCAAATAGTACTTCCCCGATGTGGCCCTCCTATGTTACTTCAGCTTGAATTATCTACTTTCCTGAGTGTTTTTATCCCTAACAAGCTGATAGGAGGTGTAAGGTGGGTCCTGCTCTGAGTACTAAGCATCTTGGTCATTCGTCTCGTAGTATTCACTAGAATCTATACGCGTAAGTATTGCACTCAGGGCAAAACAGGAACCACATGTCAAAATTCACTTCTATGGGCGCCTCTGTGGCTTAGTGGGTTGAGTGTCTGCCTTTGGCTCAGGTCCTGATCTGAAGGACCCCGCTTAGTGAGAAGTCTGCTTCTTCCCCTCCTTCTGCCCCTCTTCTCTGCTCATGCTCTCTCTCGCTTAAATAAATAAATAAATAAATAAATAAATAAATAAATAAATAAATAATACTTTTTTTTAAATAAAATAAAATGGGGCACTTGAGTGGCTCAGTGATTGAGTGTCTGCCTTTGGCTCACGTCGTGATCCTGGGGTCCTGGGATCAAGCCCTGAATCAGGCTCCCTGCATGGAGTTTCCTTCTCCCTCTCCTATGTCTCTGCCTCTCTCCCTATGTCTCTCACGAATAAATAAATAAAATCTTTTAAAAAATTATGAAATAAAATTCACTTTGCTTTGTCCAATGGTTGTTAAGGACTGAATGACTGTGACCCTCCCCCCAAATTCATATGTCGAAATCCTAACCCCTAATATGATGATATCAGGAGGTGGGGTCTTTAGGGAGGGCATTAGGTGATGAGGGTGGAGTCCCTATGAATGGGATTAGTGCCTTACAAAAGCAACCTCAGAGAGCTCTTTCACCCTCTTTCTAACACATAAGGATACAAGGAGAAGGCAGCCTGTTGCTTGGTTCTCATCCAAACTGAATCGTGCTGGCACGCTGAACTTGGACTTTTAGCCTCCAGAACTATGAGAAGTCAATGTTTGTCGTTTAAGCTGCTTGGTTCATGGTACTTTGTTATGGCAGCCTGAGCAGACTAAAACACTGGTGTCCTGCTGATGTAGGAGTTAGGGGCGGACAGGGCTAGGCAGGGAAAGATAAGAGAAAGGCCCCAGAGTCAGACTCCTACCCATCCCAAGAAAACAGAGATAGGACAGTAAAAACAGAAAAAATAAACCTGGCTCCCTAGCTCCAAAATGTCCAGCGGGGGGCGGGGGGGCATCCCCCTTTAATGGCTACTAAGTTATTACAGAAATATGTCCTTAAGGTGTTAACAATAGTCCCTGCTCAAACCAAGATGGCACAAGAATCTCAAGGCCATGGGCTACTTGACTAGGCTCACAGAAATCCCGGATGTAGAGAAATATTTGGAGGAGATAGAGAGAAGGGAACCCCCTGTTTGGGCTCATGATATTTATAAGAACACTTGTTGTTCTTATTTGTTATTATGATGGTTACAAGTCCACCCTGTTTGTTCTAAATATAGACATGATATTTACAAACCCACCCTGATAATTGACAAGAAATTTACCAAGTTCTCTGGTGAGTTCCCCTATAAAAGACAGACCATAAAAGCCCTCAGGGGCACCTCTCACTGCTGAGACCTTTCTCTGTATCTCTGCCTGATAGATCTCTATGGCATTGCTCGCTCTCTGTTATCCATGAGATTCATTCTTCGACTCATTCTTCGACTCCGAGAGACAAGAATGAAGCTGTCCCATATCCCTGCCAGCACCTAGAGCAGTGTCTGGCACATGGTAGGCACTGAGTAAACATTTGTCCAATGAATGAATGAATGAATAGTGCTTAAATGCTTGGTGGTTGATGGAGTGCCCTGGATTGGACAGATGATTAACCAGAGCTGAGACTAAATGACAGAGGACAGGAATATCATTCTTAAAAATCGAACAGCCCTCCACATCCTTGGGTCTGCTCCAGATTTGCGGAAGGAGAGGGAAGAGGTGGAGGAAGAGGTGGGCTGTCAGCAGAGAAAGTCACCAAGTTCTCAGGGGAGTAAGATCAGGTGGGGAGCTCTGACTCATCTCGGGAAATCATCATCAACGTTTCAACACTCCCTAAAAACTGCGGCCCCCGGATAAGCTTTGAGGCAATTTTGGCTCCTCTCTTGTCTCTCCCCCGTCTATCTGAAGGAGCTCCTTTTGCAGACTGTGCTGTGGTTATTCGGTGTTCAGGATATGACAGGGCACGTCCTGTGGTATCAGGCACCTTCATCTTCATGTTTCTTCAGAGCCCAGGAAATTATTGGAGGCAGGAGAAATGGAAGGGGAAAAAAAAAAGAAGATTCAAGGAGTGATACAAACTTTGAGGTACCACCTGAATTCTTCTCTTCACCCACTTCACGGGCTCCCCAGATGCCTGGGTTTTGACACATAATATACTTTACATATAAGGCATAATAATAGTAAGCCCCTCAAAACCTGATGGCTTGACACAAGTGCAACCATTTCTTGGCTCATAATTCTGCAATTTGGGCAAGTTTCAGCAGGGACAACTCGTGTCTGCTGCCCAGGGTGTTACCTGGGGCAGCTTGACTGGGACCAGAGAGGCTGGCCTGGCTGGCGACTGGCTGAGCCTCTCTCCAGCAGAGTGATTGGAATTCTTTCTATGGTGGCTGGCTTCAAGGAGAGAAGTGAAGCCTCAGAACCCTTAAGGTGTAGATGCAGAAATCACACAATGTCACTTCTGCCACGATCTATTGATTAAAGCTAGTCACCAGCTGAGGCTAGAGGGCAGAAGAGGGGACAACCTTGGCCTCCTGTTGGGAGGGTGTCAAAGTCACATTCCAAAGGACATGTTGGATGGGAGGGATTTTTCCAATCATCTTTGGACACAGTTTACCACAGTTATATTTATATCCATCTGTTTCGCCAATAGATTACTTCCCTCAGGTCAAATCCCTGTTTGTACTCATTTTATGGCTCTCATGGTACCCACTCCCCAGGGATGTCCATCAGTTCAGGCACTATGGTTCCCTCAAAATCATCTCTTCCTGGGAGCACTCTCTGATCCTCCAAATGCAAATGGATTTTGCATCCCCTGAATAAAAGTTTTACTCTGGTTTCTTCTCTCACTTTCTGAAAATTATAGGTCATACAACACTGGAGCTGCTAAGAAATGAAATCATCTGGTCCTCTACCCTTCATTTATAAGTATGGAGAAATTCAGACCAGATGCACAAAGCAACTTGCCCAAGGATTCATAGCTTGAGTTGGACCCTCAAGAATTCCTCAATCTTGCAATCATACTGTGTTTTGTACCCCAACCAGCTTACCACATGAGCACTAAGCCCCAGTTCCGATATGAAGAAAGGATGGTGGAGGAGTAAAGCACAAAGGCTACAGTGTCAAATTCTCAAAAGAAACCCTAAATCAGAGGACACCAACTGCAGAGAGTGGGTAGGCTTACAGACAGAATGCAGCTGGCATATGTGTTTTCCGTGGTTCACATGGTATTTGTTAAAAGAAAAACATCTGAAAAAGTTGCCAACATTTAAGAAAATGTTCATATCAAAATCCAGATCATCAGCTTCTTTGGGAAAACAACTGGTCCATCTAGCCCCCACCAGGCCTGCCTGCGAGCCTGACACCAGTTTGCTGGAGCCATATAGTGGCTGCCCTACTAAATGTGGCCAAGGTCTCCCAGGTCCCTGGTTTAGGGGAAGCTCAGCCTGCTTTCCTCTCTCATGTTAGCAGCATAGCTAATGAGGCAGGTGAGTGTGTGGCTCCTGCTGTAGAGGAAGGCTTTGGAAAAATCACACAAACATCTTTTGTATGACAATTATCTGCCTGCATGTTCCATCTCCCTACAAATTATAAGCTCCCTAAGGGCATTTACCATGTGTTAGAAAACTCTGAAAGAAATAATGATATTTGTTTAGCACTGCACACCTCCCAAATAGCATTTATGTATGTGATCGCGTGTAGTACTCAGTAACTTGGTGATGTGGGTCTTACTATATCTGTTTACCTTCTTCTACATTTTTCTATCAGATGAGGAAACAGAATCAGAGAGGCTGATCCCAAAGATCAGCCAACCTTTAAATGCCGAGCTGGGTGTGGAAGACAGCTGGTATTCATTTTCCTTCAGGAAACTATCCCTTTCCCTCCTAGCCTTGTGGTTTGGCTGAGGCTTGAGCCCATGGGAATTCAATTCAGTTCTGTCCAATAGGAGTTCTGATCTGCCCCCTCCCAACCTCCATGATTGGGTTGTGTGACTATGTGACCCACGCTGGGCCAATCAGAGCTAATGAGGACCAGTCCTAGGACTTTTTCTGAAACTGTTCTTGCATTAAGTTGATCACTTTCAGATTAGACCAGCCTCCCCTTTCTTCAGACTTCCATGGGCAAGTTATGAGTGTCCTAGGAGCTCCCCAGCTCTGCGAAAGACCACCCTGCCCCTAGCCTCCAAAACACCTCAGACAGGAGCAAAATAGGCTGTGAACTAGGTCTGCTCCTAAAAAAATCCTCTCACCTCAACCCTCCCCAACCTACCACCACCCTGCCTTGAGACCACCAAGACCTGCCCAATATACGCATTATCTGGAGACTGACATAATCTCCTCTATGGCACAGGGCTCCCAGATCATCCCACACTTCCAGGATGCTAATCCTCACACTTCTCAATGGGCAATGAGGCTCCTACACCGCCCTCATAGTCCTTATCCCCTTTTCCTGCCATTTTTGTTTTCCAGAGAGTTTATGTTCTGAACATACACAGTTGCTTATTTCTTAGGTCTTCCTGAACTTATTAAGATATAATTGACATGTCACCTTGTGTAAGCTGAATGTTTACAAAGTGTTGGTTTGGTACACTTATATATTGTGAAACGATCACCAGATCACCACCGTAGCTTCAGCTAACACCTGTGTCATCACGTCACATAATTACCATTTCTTTGTTGGGATGAGAACATTCAAGATTTACTTTCTTAGCAAAGTTCTGTACTTCTTTCACGTCTGTCTCTCCCTGTTAGAATGCAAGCCATGTGAGGGAAGGGACCTTTGCCATTTGACTCACTGCTTAGAACAATGTCTGGGACAAAGGAGGAGTTCAGTGCCTATTGTGTTGATGAGTGAACACTACCCAGCATGGAGAAGCCCTCCTGAGAGAGAAAACCATGAAGAAAGCAGCTGCAAGGGGTGGGGGGAAGAAAAATATTCCTGCTTGCATTTTTTTAAAGCCTGTGTTTTAGTTTGTGAGGGCTGCCATAACACAATATTATGGCTTAAACAACAAAAATTTATTTTCTCGCCATTCCGGAGGCTGGAAGTCCAAGATGAGAGTGCCAGCATGGGTGAGCTCTGGTGACAGCTCCCTTGCTGGCCTGCAGACAGCCATCTCGTCCCCTTGGATCCTCATACGGCCTTTCCTCTGAGTATGGGCATGTGGACAGCTCTCTCTTCCCCTTCTCATAAATCCACCAATCCTGCCAGATTAGGACACCACCCCTATGACCTCATGTGACCTTAACTACCTCCTAAAAGCCTTATTTCCAGATACAGTTACATTGGGTATTAGGGCTTAGTCCTATGAAGGACACAATTCTGTCCCTAGCACCTTGACCCTGGATGTGCCTTAAACTTTTCAGTTATTCATGAAGCAATAAATTCTTCTGTTTATGTCATATCTTAAGCCAGGTTGAGTTCAATTTCTGGAGTTGCATTTAAAAGAAGCCTAACCTTGGGGGGCCTGGCTAGCACAGTCAGCAGAACACGCAACTCTCTATCTCAGGGTTGTAAGTTCAAGTCCCATTTGGGGGTAGATTATTTAAAAATAAAATCTTTAGGGGATCCCTGGGTGGCTCAGCAGTTTAGCTTCTGCCTTCGGCCCAGGGTGTGATCCTGAAGTCCTGGGATCGAGTCCCACATCGGGCTCCCTGCATGGAGCCTGCTTCTCCCTCTGCCTGTGTCTCTGCCTCTCTCTCTGTGTCTCTCATGAATAAATAAATAAAATCTTAAAAAAAATATATTTAAAAATAAATAAATAAATAGGGGCTCCTGAGCAGCTCAGTCAGTTAAGTGTCTGCCTTCAGCTCAGGTCATGACTCCATGGTCCTGGGATGGAGCCCCACACTGGGCTCCCAGCTCAGCCGGGAGTCTGCTTCTCTCCCTTTTCTTCTGCCCCTCCTCCTGGCTCATACTCTCTGTATCACACACTCTGTCTCAAATAAAGAAATAAAATCTTTTAAAATTGAAAATTAATAAATGAAAATAAAATAAACCTAACCACTCCACAACAAAAAAACAAGCAGCCCAATTAACAGATGGGCAAAGGACTAAGACAGACATTTCTCTAAAAAGTTAGACAAATGGCCAACAAACACATGAGAAGATGCTTAGCATTACCAATCGTTAGGGAAATGCAAGTCAAAACTGCAGTGAGATACTACTTCACAACCACCAGGATGGCTATTGTCAAAAACCAAATAGGAAACAAGTTATTATTGGAATAATGATGTAATGTCATTGAAGTTGTGGAGAAATTGGAACCCTTGTGCACGGCTGGTAGGCATATAAAATGGTGCAGCTGCTGTGGAAAATGGTAGGATGATTCAAAAAAAAAAAAAAAAACCCCACACAATTACCATATGATCCCATAGTTCTGCTTCTGGATACGTATCCAAAAGAAATGAAAGCAGGGCCTCGAGTAGATCCTTGTACACCCACATTCATAGCAGCATTATTCACAATAGTCAAAATGTAGGAGCAACCCAAGCATCCATTAACAGATGAATGGATAGGGGCACTGGGTGGCTCAGTCAGTTAAGCATCTGACACTCTTTTTTTTTTTTTTTAGCATCTGACTCTTGATTTCAGCTCAGGTCATGACCCCAGGGTTGTAAGATCAAGCCCTATGTTGGGCTCCATGCTGAGTCTGGAGCCTGCTTAAGATTCTTTCTCTCCCTCTTCCAATGCCCTTCCCCCAGCCCCACCCCCTGCTTGCACACTCTCTCTAAAAACAAAAACAAAAACAAAAACAAAAATGAGAACAGATGGATAGGATAAATAAAATGTGCACAGGCTACAACATGGGGAAACTAGGAGGACATTATGCAGTGAAATCAGCCAATCACAAAATAACAAATACTATGTGTTTCTTCTTACATGAGACTCCTGGAGTAATAAAATTCGTAAAGACAGAAGGTAGAATGGTGGTTGCCCAGGGGTGGGAGGGAGGGGGGAATGGGCGGTTGATACAGAGCTCGGAAAAATGAGAAAATTCTAGAGATGGACGGTGGTGATAGTTGCCCAACAATATAGCTATGCCACTGAATTGCATACCTAAGGATAAGTTTAAAATGATAAATATCATATTATGTTTTTTTAAGGTTTTATTTATTTATTCATGAGAGATACACAGAGAGAGAGATAGGCAGAGACACAGGCAGAGGTAGAAGCAGGCTCCATGCAGGGAGCCCAACGTGGGACTTGATCCTGGGTCTCCAGGATCAGGCCCTGGGCTGAAGGTGGCGCTAAACTGCTGAGCCACCAGGACTACCCAATAAATATCATATTATGCAGACTTTCCCATAACAGAAAGAAAGCTAACCAATACACTGGATCTCAAACCTAAATCTTCAGGCTCTAAATCTTTTTTTTAATACTTATTTATTCAAGACAGAGAGAGAGAGAACAAGCAGAGGGAGCAACAGAGGGAGAGGGGGAAACAGGCAACCTGCTGAGCAGGAAGCCTGATGCGGGGCTTGATCTTAAGACCCTGGAATCCTGACCTGAGTCAAAGGCAGATGTTTAACTGACTGAGCCACCCATATGCCCCTCCAAATCTGTTTTTATTTTATTTTATTTTATTTTATTTATTCATGAGAGACACAGAGAGAGAGGCAGAGACACAGGCAGAGGGAAAAGGATGCAGGGAGCCTGATGTGGGACTCGATACCGGGACTCCAGGATCAGGCCCTGAGCCAAAGGCAGATGCTCAACTGCTGAGCCACCCTGGCATTCCTCCAAATCTGTTTTTAACCCTACATCCCTGGTCTCCTTTCATCATGTATGCTATCCAACTCCAATGCCCTATATATCATTTGTACTCAATACAAAACAGGTGAATAAGTGAATTAATATGTAAATTAATGAATGCATTAACATTTATTTATTTGTTTAGAGAGAGAGCGCGCATGCGTGCACACACACATACACACACAAGCAGGAGGTAGGGATGGAAAGAAAATCCTTAGCAGGCTCCACACTCAGCATGGAGCAGGACAGCGGGCTTGATCTCGTGACCCTGAGACATGATCTGAGCCAAAATCAAGAGTCAGATGCTTAACAGACTGAGCCACCCAGGCACCCCACTAGCATTTTTTTTTGAACTGACGTGATATCACAATGACATGACATAATCATCTTGCAAAAAGCCAACATTTCAATTGGTGGTCCTTAACAGTTTGGAAAGTATCATGAAAGTTCAACACAACCTCTTACTTCAGGAAGCCTGGAGGCTCTGTCTCTACCCATTCACACTTACCCAGTTGGCACATGAGAGTTTGTTTTCTCTGTGAGTGTATATTTCAAGTATGGCCTTTGAGGAGAAACACCTTGAAGGCTGAGATGCTTTCCTTTGTATCACTGATACTTGCTCATTCAGAGAGCCTAGATGCCCAGCCCTTACCCCAGAGCCTCATGGTGGAAGAAGCTGCTGGGCAAAAGTAGACATGACTTTGAGACAGGCCCCAAGCTTTCATTCACTCCTTCACCAAGCCCTGGTGAGTTTTACATTCTAGATGTCTTCAACCTTCTCCACCCTCATTGCCACCACCCTGCGTACAGCCATTGCCATCTGTCCTCTGACTACTTGCAGGAACCTACTGACTGGTATCCTTATTTCCCTCTTGCATCAACCCCGCATCTAGGTCCATCCCTCACAGAGCAGTTGGAGTACTTTCCAGACCATCAATCGGATTACACTCTACCCTGGTTTAAACCTTAAATGACTTCCTACTGTGGAGATAAAGAGAAAACCTCCTAACTTGTCCTACTTGGCCCTCATATGTTCTGGCACCTGCGTAAACATTCAAACCTCATATGGAACCACCTCCTGCATCTTCCCTGGGCTCTAGCCAGATGCTCTCGGTCTTCTGTTCCTGAAATGCGCCAACCTTTCCACCACAAAATCTTTGTGTACCCTGGTACTCCTCCCCCACCACCACACCCTCTGCCTATTCAACTCTTATTTCTCCTTCAGCTCTCCATACAATCGTCTTCTGCTCCATAAAATCTTCCCTGATCTCCCACATTTCCACCAGGTTAGATCAGTGTCCTTTGTAATAAGCTGTCATGGTTCAGTGTCCTTTTCCTTCTGGGTATTATCCTTAGCTTATAAATACACATTCCTTCAAAGTACTATTTGATCAATGACAATCTCCTGCACTGCACAGATTCTAAGCTCCTAAGACCATGTTTGCTTTTGCCCATCACTGACCCACCATCATCTAGCACAATGCCTGGTTGTATACTAGCTGTTCAATAAACATGTGTGGGGGAAAAGGGAAGGAAGGAGGGAAAGAAGAAGTAAAACAACAGTGTCTCCATCTGGAATTTTAGGACCCCATCAGCAGCATATAGACACAGTACTGGTACCAGTTTAATATAACAGCTGGAGCTCAGCATACAGAGTTCCAAGTTTCATCTTGGGTTTTGTGGGGGCTTGGTCAAATTGCTCTAATTTGGGGTTTCTACTATTCATTTTAGCAGACAGAGATAGAATTCCTACTGAGTGTGAGGTGTTATTGGGGCGCTTGGCTGATTCAGTTGGTAAAGCACACGACTCTTGATCTGGGGGTCATGAGTTCAAGTCGCACGTTGAGCCTAGAGCCTAATGAAAAAAAAGAAAAAGAAAAAAAAACCTTCTCAACTGGAAAGGATGCCTTCTATCATGGGATACAGCAGAATTTGAAGGGGGAATCTTGCTCAGAGCACAAAGAAACCCACAACCCATGTGATGGGCATGTGTTGGGTGTGTGAGTGAGTGAGCAGGGAGAAAGTGATACAGAGATGAACCAAATAGTTCATGACACCAAAACACTTACTCTCCAATGTGGGAAAGATGTAGGGCTAGAACCATACTACCAGGCAGTCTGCTAGAACAGAGACAAAAGGTGCATGCTGAGCGCAGGGAGGTAGTGCTTAATTGCAACTTGGGAAAAGGGGAGAGGGTTTGTTGGTGACTTTGGATCGCAGCCCAGAAGAGTAGACAGGATCTCATGGCTAGCCCTGAGGGACAGGCACTTGACCCTCTTTCCAAGAAAGGTGGTGAGAGCTAACTAGTTAATGTGCAGGAGGCCCTCTGAAGCCTTTACCAGAGGCCCTGTGAGTTACAAGTATGGCTGGCCCTTGAACAACATGACTTTGTACTGTGCAGGTTCACTTATTTGTGGATTTTTTATGATTCAGTCCTAAACATGTTTTTTTCTTTCTTAATGACATTTTCTTGTCTCTAGCTCCCCTTGTTGTAAACATACAGTGTATAATACCCACAGCATACAAAATATGTGTTAGTTGACTATGCTATCAGTAAGGCTTCTCTGGTCAACGGTAGGCTATGAGTAGTTAAGTTTTGGGGGAGTCAAAAGTTTCATGTGGATTTTTGACTACCCAAGGGGCCAGCACTCCTCACTGCCCACACTGTCCAAGGGTCAACTGTATTGTCTCTTGACAGCAGGCGATTCTAAGTATTCAACTACAGAGTGACTGTGCTCGGCTGACCAATGATATTATTCCTGTGAATTGAATGTTTATAAGCTTTTCCCTTTACTTCACAAAAAGGTCTTGACTTGCCAGCATAATCAGTTTGTGGGAGAAAATATTGCAGCTGCCAACAGGGGATTAGCTTGGGAAAGGTTGACTCATATCTAAAACTAACCAGTGATTTCTGCCCTATTTCTGTTCTTACCAAGCCAGCCAAATGTCTGGCACTCTCTGTGACTTTATCAATTCAGTTTGACCCCTAGAGAAACACATAAACAAGGACAAGTCTTTCTAGAACAAGATATGAGGAAGTAGAAAACAGAGATGGTGTTAGACAAAACTGTGGCGTCAACCACATGTATATGTGGAACGCCTGGTGTCTCTGGCTGGAGGAGAGCACACTGCTAATGAGTTAGCTCTTACTGAGTTCTGGGCACTTTTCTAAATACTTTGTATGTATTGTATCATTGGCTCCTCACCACAACCTGAGATAGACAGTCATTGCCATCCACATCTTGTAGAGGACAGAGCTGAAGCACAGAGGGGCTACGTAACTTGTCCAAGGTCACATAATGGTGGGATTCGAAATCATGTCCCTTGCTCTTAACCACTGTATTAGACTGCGTCTCATCCATACAGCTGAAAGCAAGGACATTGGAGTCAGGCAAACCTGACCATGAAAGGTTTTCGTCACTTTCTAGCTGGGTGATCTTGGGCCTATTATCTAATATTTCAGGGGCATTTGCATTGTAATAAACCCCAAAGCCTTAAACTTAGGAAATGACTATCATTGGGAAGAATGTACCATCTCAACCTGCTAGTCGGCTACCATCCCCATGTCCCCAGGCATCCAACCCCTCCAGTTGAGCCCCCAATTTCAGCTCCTGCATGCTTGACCAGTCCTGAGTAAGGGTGTGCCTTTTTCTAACAGGCTCAGCCATGCCAAATGGAGGCCAAGTCTTGGAATACTCAGGCCTTTGGTGTAATCCAGTTTCCAAAGCCCTAATGGGGGTCCCCTGAGCCCTTGTGTGCCTGTCCCACTTTTCCCTTCATGCAGTTCATCTGTCCTGCTAATGGAATACTCGGCCTTGCCCTCTTAATCCAGATTCCCCCATGAATTTTGATTTATGTGACTAGGCTTCTGCTCTGACACTTTCCAAGTTCTGGTTCTAGAAACTTATCTAACAGTCAGCTCTGATATATGGCTTGGGCTTTGCCTCGCACTTACTGGTCCCTTTTCCAGGCTCAAAAGAGGAGCATTGCTCCTTAGATGACCCTAGGAGCTGGCCCTCTGCCACCTTGAACAGGCCTCTTGATTAGCTGCTTACCTGACCACTTGCCACACTTGGACTCTCAAAACTGCTCTATCATAGGCAGAGGAGCCTAATCTTTCCTTCTCTCTCTCTCCCTCCCTGCCTCCCTTCCTTCCTCTCTTTCTTTCTAAATAAATTCACGTAACATGAAATTCACCATTTTAATCACTTACAGTATATATAGCTCAGTGGTTTTTAGTATATCCACAAGGCTGTGCAACCAACAGCACTCTCTAATTCCAGAATATTTTAGCCTCCTTATAAAGAAACTCCAGAAGACATTAAATCTGAAAAGCTCACCTGAAGGCTGGAAGGGACAGGTCTCCATGTGGTATGGCAGGAGATATAGAGCTTTATAAGTGAGAAGTGAGGAAGCATACAGAAGATGGAGACGGGGTATAGGATGTCCTACCACCAAATATGGTGCCTTGGCATGTTGAATAGTTCAACTGGAGGAATTTGAGAAATGGCAGGTACAAGATGGATTTTCTGACTTTCTTTGGAAGCAGATTGTAAGATCCTCAGCCGAGAGGCTCCCTTCCTGTCTTTGGAGGAAAGAGCATCCCTACCTCTAAAAACAGATGCCGAAAGGAATCTAAGTGAATAGGCCTCGCTGTCTTCCCCAGTTTACCACTCCCAGTGCATACCATTTTTGTGTTATCACATTTTCCCACAACTCTCCAATCTTCATCAAACCTATCACAAAGGTTAGGCTTAACCTTCCAAAAACCAAAAGCCAAAAACAAAAAGACGAAACAAACAAACAAAAAAAAACCACCACCACACTGCTTCCTGGTCATCCTCTATTCCCCCTCTCTCCACCCCTGACAATCACTAATTTACTTTCTACACCATGGATTCACCCATTCTGGACATTTTTTTTTAATAAATGCAATCATATAATATTTGTCCTTTCTTTGTCTGGCATATTGTCCTTTCTTTGCCTCTGTCTTAGCATCATGCCTTGAAAGGCCATCCATGTTGTAACATGAATCAACACTTCATTCCTTTTTATGGCTGAATAATACTCCAACGTGTAAATAAACCACGTTTTGTTCATACGTTCACCAGTTGGACATTTGGGTTGCTTCTACTTTCTGGCTATTATGAATAATAGTTCTATGAACATTTTTTAAATTTTTATTTATTTATTCCTGAGAGAGAGAGAGAGAGAGAGAGAGAGAGAGAAAGAGAGAGAGAAAAAGGCAGAGACACAGGCAGAGGGAGAAGCAGGCTCCCTGCAGGGAGCCCAAGGTGGGATTCGATTCCAGGACCCTGGGATCACACCCTGAGCTGAAGGCAGACACTCAACCACTGAGCCACTCAGGTGCCCCAGTTCTACAGACATTTGTGTACAAGTTTTTCCATACACGCTTTCAGTTCTACCAAGGAGTAGAATTGCTGGATGGTATGGTAACTCTATGTTTAACTTTCTGAGGAATTTCTGAGGTGTTATCCAAAGTGACATTTTACATTCTCTCCAGTGACATATGAGAGCTCCATTTTTCCACATCCTGGTCAACACTCATTATTGTCCTACTCAGTATTTCTTGGTTCCCCTGGCAGAGGGTGTCTTCCTGAAGTTGGTGATTCCTTGAATAAAATAGGTAAGCACCTGGCTTTGATGATAGAGCCCTATGTCTGGTCTGCTTTGTCTTGCAGGGTACTAAGGCAGGCATGTTTCTTGAGCAAGTTTTTTTTTTTTTAAATCTTCTTGACCCTCAGTTTTCTCATCTGTTAAGTAGGAATAATAGGGTCATTGGACGAATTTATACCATGAGTGTCAAACCCTTGGTATAAAGCCCGTAAAGCCCTACCTCAATAAATGAAAGCCATTGTCATTACCATCTACTTTTGTTTGCCTACACCTCTAGAGTTCTGGTCAATGGGTCGTTCCACTGGTCATCCGGCTAGGTAACAAGTATGTACAGAGAGTCCATCAAGTTCCAGCCACCGTCTGAAGGAGCTAGGATTATAGGGCTATACACATAAGAGACTCCCAGGTGGGAAGCTAATACTCTACTAGGGCAAGGGCCATGATAAACACATAAATTTAAAAATAAGGGAGATAATCATAGGAACTAAAAGAGCCTTGATAAAATAAAATAGGGTAATATAACAAGGAGCAGGGTGAGGGTCAGCAGGTGTGGCCAGGGCAAGGACTGTGGAGGAGAAAAACTGCAGGAAAACCTGGCTGGAGGGGGGCGGGGGGCAGCCACACACAGGTCTGGGGAAGAGCATTTACATGGACAGACCCTCAGACACAGAATCCCTGTGACAGGACCAACTTGGAGGGGCTGTGGGGCTAAGAGAAGTGAGGGGGAAGGGAGCGGGCTGCAGGAGCATCCGGCAAGCCCAAGACCCTGAAGACACAGCAAGAGCCCAAGAGCTGCCCGGGCACCGTGCTGGTGACAGCACCGTGCTGATGGTGGGGCTCCAGAGAAGGATAACAGTGAAACTGGGCCAGACCCCGAGTGTGATATTTGGCAGGAGTTCTGGATACTAAATGTTCCCTGTAGTTGGCAGGAGTCAAAGGAAGTCTCACTGGAGAGCTTCAGTTTGGCATCCCCCCCTCCCAACACCACTGTCACTCGCTCCTGGGAAGTCTTGTCCTCGTTTGCATTTCTTTATATCTGACCCAGAGCCCTGGATCACATGTCTGCTGCTGACAGATCCACAACAGGAGAACAGTGTGCGTTGATACAGGTGTTTGTGCTTTGAAAAGTTGAGAAAAGAAAGCCTGGACTCTCTCTGCCTCCCAGGGAACATTCTGGATGAGGCTGGTGGGGTTGAACACTCACCCTGTGATGCCACAGTGTCCAAACACAAGCACCGAGGAGGCATTGTAGAAAGCCCAACTCGCAGCCCATGGGGTGGCCTGAGTGCTGCCTGTGACCTCTCTGGGGCCATGTGTGTGGCAGTGGAGGATCCTAGTTCCAGAGTGTTGGCGTGCCGCCAGGGGCAAGGACTTCAGCCTGGGCATGGGTGTGTTTGTGCACTGGGCTCTCCTGCTTTCCAGCTATCTAGCCACGAGCAAGTTTCTGCAACACTCTAAGCTTTAGCTTTCCCCATTTTTTTTAAAAGACTTTATTTATTTATTCATGAGAGAGAGAGAGAGAGAGAGAGAGGCAGAGACACAGGCAGAGGGAGAAGCAGGCTCCATGCAGGGAGCCTGATGTGGGACTCGATCTCGGGTCCCCAGGATCACACCCTGGGCTGAAGGCAGCACTAAACTGCTGAGCCACCCAGGCTGCCCAGCTTTCCCCATTTGTGAGACAGAGACAAAACCTATACCATGGTGGCAGCAAGTACATGGCACATAGAAAGCTGACCACAGGGCCTGGCACTTAGGAAGCCCTCAACTAGTGTCACCTATCATCATTTACTCATCAGTTTTGCTCCTACTCCTGCTGCTATGATTTTAAGAACAGCCGCCTGCGAAGGGTTGCCATGCTTTGAAAAACAAGTGCTGAGGTTGACAGGTCTCCCAAGAAGGCAGTGATGAAACTGATAAGAATTTGAAGATTTGAAGAAAAGGTACGGCAAGGGTGACGTTGTATGAAAGAGTGTTATTAAATGGTTTTCAAGTATGAAAATTGAAGAGCTACAAAATGGGGAGGGGGACAAAACTCATAGTTTCTTGGCGGAACCTATTATATGCAAAACCCCAGCCTGGGGTCTTTGCCTTTATTATTGCATTTATCCCCATTGCAACCCTCTGAGATTGTTGTGGTTATTCCCATTTTTCAGATAAGGAAGCTGAGGCTGAGAAACCAAAGCAAACCCTAAGGGATGCACTGGCTTCTGACTTTGATACCAACGCTCCTTTCTCTATATCCCAAAGCTCCAGCTAAACCTACCTTTTTAGTCTAGAGACTGTGAGCTCCACAGATCCAAGTACATGTCCCCAAATGCTACAGTTGCACAACGGAGCAACCAATCCAGCCCAGGAGACAGATGTGTGAGTGTGTAAGCAGAACATGGGGACAAGAAAGCCTCTTCGTGTGGCAAGAACACTTCAGGCAGAGCACAGAGGAGGAGGATTCCTCCAGAATAGGCCAACAGCCCAGGGCCTTCCCCCCAGGACAGGCAGGGTGAATAGCATGGTTTGGGGCAGCGGATGAGGCTCAGGCCTCTGCTCATCCATCTATTCATTCATTCATTCATTCACTCACTCACAATTGCTCATTTTTTAAAAATATTTATTTATTCATGAGAGACACACACAGAGAGGCAGAGACACAGGCAGAAGGAGAAGCAGGCTCCATGCAGGGAGCCCAATGTGGGACTTGTTCCCGGGATTCCGGGGTCAGGTCGTGCCCTGAACCAAAGGCTAACATTCAACCTCTGAGCCACCCAGGCATCCCCACAATTTCTCATTTAATGCCCACTTGTGTCAGGCCCTGTGCTGCATCCTGGGCAAGCCAAGGTGAAGAAGGTCAAGTTCCTACCTTCATCAAGATCACAGTTTAGTGGGGAAGTTGGAAAAGTAAACAGAAAACTATGACAAACGGGGAAAGGCATAATAATGAGGATTCTTAAGGCTCACTTAGGAGCAAGTAGTTCAAATAGGGAAGTAGGATAAATATCAGGGACCATTTGGAAAGATCTTATTGAGTGAGCATGTAATAAAGTGCTAGGTTCTGGGCTGGATATCAGCTGCACCATGAAGAATGAGTAGCCATATAATGAGGAGGCAATGGGAATGGTAGGTGCAGCAGAGAGAAAGGGCTTGACCCATCACGGAACCTGCAAGTAGTCCATACAGCTCAGGATAGACTGATAGAGGTAAGCTTTAGGATGGAATAGAGAGAGGGATCTGGAGAGGTGACAAGTGTGTAGTTACCACGGGCCTTACATGTGATACTAAAGAGTTTGAACAGCCACTAAACAATCATAAGAAGGAGATCTTGTGACAAGGCACTCTGGCTACAGTGATATGGTCAGAGGATCACATGCTATGATACAGAGGCAAGATCAGAGCATGGTTCAGAAAACTCTTGAACTTCAGGGCCGAAACTGTAGGCAGGGGGAGCAACGAAGTGGAATCCACGTAGAGGAAATTATTGAGTCTCTCAATGAAGGCAAGGGCAGTGGGGATGGAGAGGAGAGGACCGACTGGGGGGATACTTAGGAAGGAGAAAGTATTGGCAGGGCTTGGTCACCACTTGGAGGGAGGGAGAGAGGAGAATCAAGAGTGAGCCTCATGATGCTGACCTGGAACCAGGTGTAGAAGAGAAGGCAGTAGATGGCTGGAGAAGAACGAAATGACAAAGGAGGAGAAGTGAGTATGATTGAAAGATGGTTTCAAAGCAATATATTATGTTTTCTAGACTGGTTGGAGGAGGAAATGAAGAAAGAGTATTGACGGATAGCTAAACACAGAGGCAAAGAGCCAGTAATGTCAGACGCTAGGTGTAGCAGGAGTAAAGGAGTTCAAGAAGCAGAAGGATAGGAAACTGGGGTGGCATTGAGGATATTAGAGTAAAGGTTGGAGATGAAACCTTTCCAGGGTGTGACCATCAGTGTGAGTGGCTCAAGTGGAATGGACTAGACTACCAGGCAGGTCCCCCTTGTAGACAGAGAAGTCAGGAGGGGGTGAAGAGGGTGGACCTCGAGGAACCAAGGTCTTCCATGAAGCAGGCGGATAGAAGCTACAAAAGCGGGGAGAGGGAAAGGTGTGGGCTTCTAAGGAGCAACACTTGTAGGAGGATCTTCGAAAGTATGGTTTGGAGGCAGAACTGGGAAACTGCAAGTTTGCTTGTCTGGGTGGGACCTGGGCTTCACCCAGAGGAGAGGAGGAGAGAATGGCTTCGTCCACAGGAGGCGAATGATGGTGAAGCAGAGCCCGCACGGAAGAGCAGGATCCAGTTCAAGCCAGGGAGAGGGCAAGGCGAGGATGCGGGGAGTTGACGTACTATGGTGTAGCGTTCTAGAAGTCCTAGAGGAGGAAGTGAAGGAGTCACAGGACAGGAGGCCCAAGAGGAGTGAGAGCTGTTTGATGCTTGTGACTGGCGCTGCCATTGTCACAGTCATCCTGCTCTCTCCCCCTCACCCCTGCATCCAACTGGCAACCATGGCCTGTTGATTTGGATTCATAAGTAGCTCTTGGGTCTCTCCCCATCCTTCCTTTCCCACTGTCCGAGCCCTAACCAGGGCTCTCATGCACCACTGCAGGGGCTTCCCTTTTGGCCTGTCTCCTGCTTAGTTAGCCTTCCCCACCACCTCCCACTCTCCACCCCATCCACACTCCACTTAGCGGACAGAATGTTCTTTTTCATCCACAGATCTGGTCCCATTTATCCCACCACTCAACATTCCCCAATGATCCCTCAATTGTTAACAAGACACGATCTGCCCCATTTGTTTGGCTTCCAGAGTCACTCATAATTGGTCTCCTGCTGCTCTGTTCCATGTCATCTTCCGCCGCTCCCCTCCCCCAGCTGCACGCTCTAGTAATGCTCAATTATTTATAGCTCTCGGAACGTGCTACTATCTTCGCTCATGTTTCCAGATTCTGCACATTCCATTTCATCTGCCTACACGTTATTCCCACTTGCCACACTTCGCCCCTGACAGAGCCACTCCCGAGTCCCCTCATGCACATACTTCTTCCTCTGTGACTTTGTCCATAACTCCTCTCAAGAGCCTAGGGGACTCTTTCCTTAAACTCCCCCTAACCTTTGCACAACACACCACAAAAGCAAGTATGCAATTATACTGTACTAAATGTATATGACTATTCACCTTCCACCTGACAATGAGCTCTCTTTAGAGGAAAACATTGTTTTTTAAAAAAAAAGATATATATATTATATTTATATATTTATAGTACCTATTTAACATATAAATATATTAAATATTTATATATACATATTTAATCTTAAAATATATATTTAATTTTATATACATTTAATTTTATTTATATTTAATTTTATATATAATTATGTATTTAATTTTATAATTTATTTGATTATATTTATATATAATTACATATTTTAAAATATATAATAAAACATTATAATATATAAATTTTATATATAAAGATATATTTTTATTTTAAATTTAAATATATAAATGCTTATTTTAAATTTTATATCTTTTATATATATATATATATATTTTTTTTAACAGCAGTTTTACGTTCACAGCAAAATGGAGGGGAAGTTGCAGAGATTTCCCATATATCCCCTTGCCCCCCACATGCAGAGCTCTCAATTATCAACATCCTGCCCCGGAGTGGGACACTGTTAAAACTGATGAAATAGCATTGACATCATTATCACCCAAAGTCTATAGCTTACACTAGGGATTGCTCTTGGCGTTGTACCATCTATGGCCTTGGACAAGTGGATAATGACATACATCCACCATTACAGTAGCATACAAAGTATTTTTACTGCCCGGAAAATCCTGTGCTTTGCCTATTCATCCCTCCCTCCCCACTAAGTGTTGGCAACCACTGATCTTTTTACTGTCTCCATAGTTTTGCCTTTTCCAGAACGTCATACTGTATGTAGTCTTTGCAGAGACATCGTCTTTTTTTTTTTTTTGAGACATCGTCTTTTAATGCTCACATCCAGTGTGTGCCACATTGCTTGGCACATAGTAGGTGTGGACTATTTACAGCATTAATGGTTGACTGAGTGGATATGTGTTTAGGGAAAGGACACCCACTGATGTGAGGCACGGTGTATATAATTAGGCTCTCAGCTCCTAAAGCAGCTCTGCTCTGGGTGGGAACTGGGCTTCATCCAGAGGAGAGGAGGAGAAGCTAGTAGACTATGTCTGATTCAATTCATCTCCAGACCTCATGTCCAGGGCTGGCATGTAGTTTTTATAACATGGAATGAGGACATAGTCCCTAACCTCAAAAAGTATACCGTAGACCAAGTCACATTTCTGAGGCCATGCTGTTCCATCCTCCTGCTTCTTCAGTTGTCACGAGGGAGGCCTAAGGGCCACAAGCACTCCTTCTTTCATTCATTTATTTAACAAAGCTGCCACAGGTCAGGCGCTGTGTTCTGCTTATTAACTGGAAACTTCTGGAAGGGCAGGGCTGTGGTTAGATGGCTGGTGTGTACTGCACAGGCTGAGCATCTCACAGGAATAGACCCTTTCCCTCAAAGCATCCCATGCCCAAACCTTGGGCTTCCAGAGACTTTGCCCTGCCCCTGCCTGGCTATCAGCTTCCAGTCCAGTCAGAACCAGACGGTTTGGCATTAATTGCTCCCTAATTGTTTCAAGTGTGCTATTTTTATCTCCAGAGTACTTTGCACTCTCCTTGCAAACCGCCTGGTCTTTTAGTTTCACGTTGCCACTGTGCCCCCAGCTCCCAGTAAAAGCTTGCTGATTGATTTTCTAGGAGCTGTAATCATTTCCAAGGCAGCCCTGGGATAGGATCTCTCCTGAAAGGGTGGCTGCTTCTACCCCCTGTGATCCACTCCCCACTCCCAGCACCTCCCACTGGCTGCTGCTTCTCTGGGTGTCACTAGAACCTCTTTCTCCTCTCCTCTATGCCACTGAGGTTCTCTTTTCCTGCCAGTTCTCTTTTTGCATAAGGGCTCTCTTGGCCAGAAACGGTTGCCTCACCATCTATTTTTATCTCTCCACGCAAAGCATTAAACACTGCTGGGACCTGCTGGGGTGAATGAAGCTTCTACTTTGAATTTCTGTGTTTTCGGTTTTATTATTGCAAGACACAGTTAAAGGAAAGGAATCTTGGCGGTGGGGGGGGGGGAGATGGAGCTGAGGTGAGGTCGAGTGGGAAGAGAGGCTTCTTTCTAGAAAGGTAATAAGCAGTGATTGCTGACAGGAGGAGAGGGGAGGGGCCATCCCCAATCACCAAGACTCCAGCTCCTTATTAGTCTCAGAAAGAAGGCAGTTAAGGTGGTAGGGACAGCGTGGAAATTTGCTTCAAAAGTGCTTCTTGGAGTTCAGGGAACCTCAGAAGATTTTCTGAGAATTGCCAGTATGGCTCTTCAGACCTTCTGAAACCACCTTGCCTACCCCCAAAGCAGACTGAATCATAGGATCGCTCACGTTTCTTGGGGCCTTAGGGAGACCTTCTTTGGCTCTGTCTCCGGGTGAGAGCTCTTGGGCCGACTCTGAGCCATTCAGATTTACCAGGGAACCCTCAGATGTAGGAGCCACTAATTCTCCTGAGGAGAGGGGCAGTGGTGATAATTATTTTTCAAGTGGATCCAACGAGATTTATTTGCTGCCTAGATGCTGGTAGCAGAGCATCAGGGTTAAGAGGCCGGGCTTGGCTTCACGCTAACCGGAGCTTAAATCATGGTTGTGGCATTTCCCCTGTGAGCTCACAGTGCCCGAACCTCAGGCCTCATCATAGTTAATGAGCATAATACGACCACTTAATGAGTTATTTTGAGAATTACTGAGACAGGGAAGGCACTTGGTGCAATGCCTGGTGCATCGCAAGCCCTCAATCGGTAGCTCATGATATTATCATCCCAAGGGCAGTGATTCCCTTCTTCCTAACCAGACTCCATCCCAGTGCTCACCCAAATCCTTTGGGAACCCCAGGCTAAGTCACCTAAATAGTGAGACAGAGACCATGGGAAAGAGCCCCAGATGAAACACCGCACACCTGGGGCGCTGTCTCTTGGCTGTTGCTGTTACACTGCTTCTCTTAACAGAGCAGAACCAGGACCAGGCCCCTCCAGAGCCAGGCTTAAAGCAGGGACACCTGGGTGGCTCAGTGGTTGGGGACCTGTCTCCGGTTCAGGAGTGATCCTGGGGTCCTGGGATTGAGTCCCCCCATCGGGCTCCCCATGGGGAGCCTGCTTCTCCCTCTGCCTCTCTGTGTCTCTTGTGAATAAATAAAATCTTTAAAAAAAAAAAAAAAAAAGCAGAAGACCCCGGCTCCAGAGAGCACCAATGAGCTGTCCCAGTTGCCTGCCAGCCTGGACCAGTCAGGACAAGACCCCGGGAGCAATCAGGAGGAGGACCTTCTAACCAATCAGGATGAAGCTCTATGAAGCCCACCAAGAGCCTCCTAACCAGTCAGGATGAAGCGCTCCCCCCACCTTTCCCTTATTAGCATATGGGAGTGGGAACAAGGATGGAAACCTGTGTATATAAGCAAGGCCTCCTTTGGGGGGGACTCCTCTCTAACCATTCTGTGTGGTGCTGTGTTTCCTTTCCGCTCTCGCCGTACCTCTGATTAGAATTCTTGCTTTTGGCTTTTGGGTCTGGCTTCATTTCTATCCCTGTCAAGCTCAAGAACCCCACTCCAGGACCAGTAGCAACCCATCTGGTTGGCTTCTGCTGGGTGTTCCTTTGGTTTAGGAAGAGCACAGGGTGACGGGAGTGCCTTGCAGAGCTGTCTTAGGTGGTGGAAACTTGCTTGGCTTTTTCTGTGAAGAGTCCCACCCTAGTCAACAAAATATCTCTGATGAAAATAATCAATGTGGTCACGTCATTTGTTCGGTGACAGATAATGTTTAGCAGGTGTGAAAAGCAAATGATCTGGGGTTAAGTCGGTTAAGCAGAGGACTCTTGATTTCAGCTCAGGTCACCATCTCAGGGTGGTGAGATCTAGCCAGAGTTTGGCCCCTGCTCTGCGGGGAGTCTACCTAAGATTCTCTTTTTGCTCATCCCCCTACTTCTTTCTCTCTAAAATAAGTAAATTATTTTTGAGAGGGGGCAGGGGCAGTGGGGAATGGGAAGCAAGCGATCTGAAGGTGAAAATCCCTGGATTCAAATGGTGCCCTCCATTATACACGGGCAGGCTAGTTATTCAGCGTTGCTAAGAGAGCTTTGGTTTGCTCATGTGCAAAATGGAGTAATAAGATTACATGACTAACACGTGCGTGAAAAGCACTCGGCACAGTTCCTAGCCCTTAGTGATTGTGCAATAGAGGGTGGTGTTCATTGTAGTTGAAGGCTGGTGGTAAGTGATGATGCTGCCTTATTGGGGCACCCGCTACGTTTTGCCCCTTGCTTGCAAATGTCTGGTGCTCGTCTTCACACCCAGCACTTGGAGCGCAGTTCATGCCAGCCTAGACTCGAACCCACATTTGTCTGCAAACAGCATCCTTCGAGCACTTCAACTTGCTGTGTCCTCATCAGCTGAGCTGGACCCAGAAGCACTCAAGAACCTGGCAAAGCTCCTTCTGGCTGACTTGGCACCACAGGAAAGAAACCATGTCAAACACTTCTTTCCCCCAAAGGCTGCAGACGCTGCCTTTCACACTGCAGAGTAGACACCGGGCTCCCAGACAAGTTCCTAATTAACGACACATAATCAGCGTCTCTCAAATGTGCATACGTTATTCTCTGCCCAACTGATTGTGCTAAATATTCCATGGCTGAAGGTGGAGGCTGGGTTGTCAGAAAAGCCCGTTAGAACCAGACCCGATTCAGAGCTCAGAGAATGTGAAAGTCCTGATCCAGGTTCCACCGAGCTGCTGGAGTCTACGCAGCCCCTTACCCTCCCTAAGCCTCTCTACAAGTGAGGCCACAGAGACTTTCTACCTCTTAAGGCTGTTACAAGTGAGCCAGTTATGGGGCGCCTGGGTGGCTCAGCTGGCTAAGCGTCTGCCTCAGCTCAGGTCATGATCCTGTCTTGGGATTGAGCCCTGAGCTTCCTGCTCAGGGGGGAGTCTGCTTCTCCCTCTGCCCCTCCCCCCGACTCATGGTCTCTTGCTTGCTCTCCAATAAATAAAATCTTAAACCCACAAATGGAGACAGTCATGATCATCTCTGAGAAAGTAGAGATCTACATCAAGACTCATAGCAATTACTAGCAGCCTTTACTATACCCTTGTTTTTCTAGATAGGAAGGGTGGTCAACTTTGTGCAAAAGTGTGTGTCTGTATTCTGGGGTGTGGGCTTTACACACATGACCTCATGTGATCCTCATTGACCATTCCTACCTGGAGGAAAACAAAGCTCCTTCAAGGAGCTCCCAAGGGGCCATCCAGGTGTGAATGGCTGAGCCACAATGTGAATCCAGCTTGATCCAATTTAAAACACCCAGAATGCATTCCCCTTGCTCATTCAAAATATCATACTCCCTGTAGAGGGCCTCTCAGATAGTTTCACCCTCTTTTCTGGTTCCCTGTCCTCCCTCCTCTTTCCCCTACCTCACCACCCGGCTCCCTGTTAAAATATACTCTCCTCCGTCATATCCTCTGAGGACCGGGTAGCTAGCTTCCCTTCTTCAGTGAGGTCTAGTTAACCTGATGGAATATTCGTGGCCAGTTTGTCAGCTGAAGGTTGCCAGTCTCCTCCCTCTCCCACCCCCAGTAATTGAATTATTCTAAGAAGAGCCTTCTGGAAAGAATGATACACTCCAATCACACCAGGGATTACCTGCTTGCTCCACCTCCACTGGGAGTTGCCCTGAGCAACCACACTGATAGGGAAGTGATCACAGGACCAAAGCCAGAAGGTTCAGTGGGTGCACAATTTATTGAGCTTAACATAGAACAGGGTTATAAGGTGAAGGGTACAGCAAGCAGAGATTGGGAGATGATGTGGACAAACCATGATGAAAGACATTTATCATGTGTTAGAGCTGGAGGGCGGGCTTTACTTGGACAGAACAGAGGGACCGAGGAAAAGCCTGTGTTCCCTCCTTTTCCCTTACACTCCAAAGCCTTTCTGGTCGCAGAGGCAGCTCTTGTGGCAACGAGTTGCAGGTGGCTAAGCTGTCCTATTTGATTTGCCACCGGGTTCCAGGCAGGGATGGGGGAGCCGACAGGGCCTCATCTGAATCAGTTGCAAGAGGATGCTTATTGCACATTATTACATCAGGACTCCTCTTCCAAGGCTGCATAGTAGATCGCGGCTGGGAGACCCTGTGCTTGAGCACAGGCAGGGTGCCCATCATCTAGTGCTCCTCACTTGCTTTCTCTCTCTGTGTCTCTCACACATGCTCACACTTGACTACAGAAATTGGGAGCAGCTGGACAGTGGTTCATTGTTGCTAGACCCCAAAGAGAAAGACAAAGGTCTAGAAAAAGTGATACTAGGCTTCCTAAATTTAGCAAAACATGATGGTTGCCACTTCCTGCCTGTCTGCTATGGCTGTGGTTCTATCCCCCTTTGCCCCCTTCCCCACACACACAGACTCAAAGTCTACAGTGGGGCCATTCTAGAGAGGGCTGCTCTGTGACGCTCCTCAGGCAGGGCAGTGTTCATCTGGGGGAAATGTTTTTATTTAAAATTTTATTCAGGGATCCCTGGGTGGCGCAGCGGTTTGGCGCCTGCCTTTGGCCCAGGGCGTGATCCTGGAGACCCGGGATCGAATCCCACGTCGGGCTCCCGGTGCATGGAGCCTGCTTCTCCGCCTCTCTCTCTCTCTCTCTCTCTCTCTCTCTCTCTCTCTCTCTCTCTCTGTGTGTGTGTGTGTGTGTGTGTGTGTGTGTGTGTGTGACTATAAGAATAAATAATTTAAAAAAATAAAATTTTATTCATGAGACATAGGCAGAGGGAGAAGCAGGGTCCCTGCAGGGAGTCAGATGGGGGACTCGATTCCGGGACCCTGGGATCATGACCTGAGCCAACAACAGACCCTCAAACGCTGAGCCACCCAGGTGCCCCTATAATGGTTCTTTAAAGTGGGTGGTGTTTTCCTCATTGTACACGACGGGAGGAACCTGAATTGCCGACAGCCAGTACCAGCTGGTCGGTGTTCTTTCCTCTGGGCCAAATGCTTCGGGTAGTGATGGAGATAACCCTGAGGAGGTAACGGCGGGCCAGACTGGGAGAGAAAAATGAGAAAGGGCTTTACCAATCTCATTGCATAGTTTTAATTCAATTTTAGGAAGGCTTTTCTTACTCTTCAGGGTTCAGTCCCCAAATGGGGTTCCTGGCAATGAAGCTCAAAGACTATCTTTCCAGGGGATGGGATGTTTGCTTCGCTGGATGCCACTGCTTGTGGCTGCTGGCCCAGCAGAAACCTGTATGGAGACATCAGAGCCCTCCTTTGAGGGAAACCACCAGTGACGGGACCCTGAGGTGCTTATAGAGCTGCTGAGGCCCCCCACACCAGCTGCTCCCAATGCTTCCTTCTGCTCTTTGCTCCACGGAGCAGCCTTCCAGGTCAGAGCCACCCCCTCCTGCTTGGGAAAACCTGTGTTTCCGTAGGTTGAGCTCAGAGCTGACCCAGTTCCATCAGCTCCCAAGGGAGGCCTGGGTTCGATGATGGCGCCATCTGCTGGCCCTTTCCAGTGCCACAGCCGCTGCTGGGTTCCTTCTGGAAGCCAAGGCAGTGGTTCTCAAAGTTTGGTCCCCAGAATCTCCTGTTATCACCAGCAAGTGTGTTAGAGTTGCAAATTCTTGGGCTCTGCCTACCGAATCAAAGAGTAGATTGAGTCCTGGCTGCTCGAGTTTTAACAAGCCCCTCAAGTGATCCTGATGCACCCTACAGCTTGGGAGTCCCTGATTTAGGAGATCCAGCTCCACCGTTTACTCATTTCTCAAGTCCACAATTATTAATGAGCCTCTTTCTGGCAAACATGCCCCCCCCACCCCCCGCACACACGCAGAAAGTAGGATTGCTTGCGGTACCCTCACATCTCCATGCAATACAGAAAGGAAGCATTGTGATTACCCTGTTTTCCAGTCAGGGAAGAAGTGAGGACAGGAGACTGGCCCAGGACCCCACACCTAGTAAATAGCATGTTTGGGTTCTTTGCCCAGGTCTTTGCATGCCAAAGCCTGGGCTAGTCCCCAAACCACACTGCACCAACTTTTCCATGAGGTAGGGTGGGGGGTTGGGAAGGGAGAAACCACCCCAAATCCTACACAACTGAAACCTGTTACACTGCCTAAGCTTGCCGGCAATGCTCACCTAGAGTTAGACGTTTATTTTAGAAGGCTAGCACGTAGGCGGTCTGATTGCCAACTGCTATCACCTGCCACCTAGCCAGTCCCTCCCCATCTCTTCTGTTGACCATATAGAGCATGGGTAGATTGTGATGGGAGAGAAGGGGAAATAGGGGAAGACGTAAATAGTCTGCTTGGGTCCTACCAGGGTGGCACCGCTTCAGCACCTCCTAGAAGGCAGGAGTTTGACTGCTTAATTGGGGATTTAGAGGGTAGGACCGTGGGACCAAACAGAAGGAAAAAAAAATGCAGGAAGGAATAAGAGATAAGAACTGAAGGCAAACCACTTGAGAGCCTCTGAAGCAGCCCTTCAAGAGTAGGACAGTCTGTCCAACCACAGCCGACAGTCGTGGAGCACCTGTTATGAGCAGAGCATCACACACTCAGCCCCCTGCCTACAAAGGCCACACTCCTTGTTCACGGGAGGAGACACATGGCTTAAACCTGCATAGATACTCTAGGCTTAAAATTCCCTTGGCCATTAAAATATTTGCATAAATAGCAGTGTTTTTTGTAATAATAACATTTATCAAACACTTAACTCTTAGGCAGGGTTCCAGGCCTGAAATGAGACCAGGGTGGCCAAGCAAGTGATCACCACTTTGAAAAGTCCTGCTTCCGGTCTTTAGCTCTGCAGACCTGGGAATTGGATTTTATTAGTTTTCTCTCTGTTTATCTGGCCCGTACCTCTCAGATGCTCCCGGAGTTCACAGGAAATGAAATTGGTGAATCAGCTCATCTTCTTTCCTTATGAGAATCTGGAGGCTGGTCACTTGTGGGCATGGAATCCAAGCAAAGGGCATCGGATGAAGGGATTGGGGCATGTCAGAGAGAGAGCCTGATGCTCCCTCCTCCTTGGCACTGGAAACCCCTCTGGGTGACTCAGAACACTGGCCTAGAGGCTCACAGGAAGGGCTCAGGGCACCTTCTGAGTGGATCAAGGCTGCAGCCCTGAGATGGCTGTCCATCCTCCTTCCTGCCTCCTCGCAGCATTTCAGCTCGGTTGCAATGCAGGTCTTCTGATTTCAGCTTTAGTCTCAAGGTTCGCTGGTCCCTTTCGCTGGTGTTGTCTTTTTATTTTTAAAGGTTTTACTTATATGACAGAGTGAGTGAAAGAGCGAGAACACAAGCAGGGGGAGAGGGAGAGCAGACTCCCCACTGAGCAGGGAGCCTGATGAGGGGCTCAATCCCAGGACCCCGAGATCACGACCCGAGCTGAAGGCAGACGCTCACCCGAGTGAGCCACGCAGGCTCCCCTGACTGGTGTCTTCCCCCAATCCTGGGATTATATTCCCAACCGTCTCTCAAGATAGTCTCACGGGTAGATAAGCGGACTTTCATGTATTCAGTGTTGACTTTTATGTTATTTTATCAGGAAGATGGCCTTTCCTAACCACAATCCCAAAAGCCAAGGCTGTCCTTGGAGCTGGCTGGCCCACAAGACAACCCAGGAACCTGCTCTCAACCCCCTACTTCTCAACCTCTTGTGTTTCCCCCCTTCAACACACACAGGGGTGGGGAGCTCTGGAACAAAACCCGGGAGGGTGGTCTTTGAACCACCTGCTTACTTCTCTGTTTCTCCCAAAAGGAATCTTTGTGTCCCCAGAAGCTAGAATAGTTGCTAATACTGGTTACAAATTGATAAATTAACAAATGCCTGTTGGATGAATGGAAAGAGTTCTGGTCTGTGATCAAAACATTTAGTCTCAAATTGTTTCAGGACCATCACTAACTTACTTTGGGATCTGTGACTAATCACTTGATGGCTTTGATCTTGTTTCCCTAGACATAAAGTAGGAAGATCCTCCTCCCTGATTCAAAAGGACATTAGGCAGGTGTACTTGATCACTGCCAGACATTGGACTCCCGCCAAATCACGTTAGTTCACGTTTTCCATCCTTAGGCAACCAAGCATAGAAGCTTCTGGGCATTAAATGTTTTCCAGCTCCATCACATCAGTTTTCCAGTGTTTCAAAACACAGGAAGACACAACTCATCCACCGAGTTCTCGGGGAATAATAAGACAACATCTGTAAAGTATCTGATGGTTCCTTAAAATTGTTGCTGATGGATTTGCACCACTGTGGTGGTTAGCAATTGATTCCACATGCATGGTTTCAATACTCAGAAAAACATCTTTTAAATCCAGGGATTAGGACTGAAAAAGAGATGTGGAATGAGATGATTGTTTCTAGAACTTGGTGATTCATGGCTCTTGGTCAAGGAAGCCCGATGCTCACTGAGCTCATGGGTTCTTCACTGAAGACCAAGTCAGACCTCGTGATGCCAGGACCCTGGATACAGAGTCTAGAACGTTGGGCCCCTGCTCCTTCTTGCCCCATGGATAGGCCTTCCCCAGTTGCCCTACTGGTCAACCCTGTATGATGCAGATGATTCTGGCTCCACCTGGGTTCTCACCAGAGGCTCTGGGCTCTCTGTCCTCTGGCCAGCCATGCGGGCTACTTTCTTTCAGACCAGGAACCTCAGCTCTGAAGAACTCGGAAAGTATAATCCACTGTTCAGATACTCAAAGGACAGACGTAATAGGCAAAAATCCATTTCGAAGCTTGGGGCTCAGGTGAACAACAGTAAGAGTGAGGACAGTTTATAATCACTAATGCTCTCCTTAAAGCATTTCTTGGTGATCTCTCTTGATAATTTTGCTTTCTGCCTCCCGCCCCTGCATTCATTTTCTGGGCCCCCTGTACTCTCCTTGCCTAAAATACATAAAGAAATGGTTTTTCTTATTTAATGAGTTTTTTTGAATAAAGTTGCATAATCTCCTGGCTTAATTTTAAAAGCAGGAGAGCTGAGCATTTTGCATGGCCTAAAGGAAGACCTAGGTGTTTTTCACTTTTATTTGAGGGGGTGGGGAGGAAGGAGTCGTAGGGGAGGGAGGGGGTTGACTGGGTAGATATGGAGATAATCCCCAATCCTTGACAGGAGTCTAAACTTTTCTCCCTGACTTTCAAAAATTTTTCCTAATTCGGTGCCATTCTATGTAAGCAATTGTATTTCCATCCCCGGATGCTGGTTTCTAGCCAGAAGATCTCCCTGGGGACCTTGACTTTCTGTACCAGTGGCCTCTGGAAGGATAGGCCTGGATTCTGATACTTCAGGCAGAGTCACTCACCAAATCATTCAATCTCTCTGAGCTTCAGTTTCCTTCTCTGTAGCTCGGTGCCTGACTGGCCCACCTTACAGGCAGATACGATTATATACATTTACACACATACGATTATAAAATGAAGCTGTGGATCTGGAGAAGTTTTCAGGGGGGAAAATGTGAAGTTCTCTGTGAATGGGCAATACTTCATTGCCTGACTTCCAGAACGAGCGTTTCCAATTTCCTGATCAACCAGGTCCCATTCGTTCTTCAGTAATCACTATTGATCCCTATTTTTTTATTTCTCTTTTATTAAGGAAAGAATTAAACACATGCAAAAGCAAAGAGCATAGCATAATGAACTCCCAGGGATCCATCTCACTCAGCTTCCAAGATTGCATCACATGGACAATCTTGTTTCACTTATACTCTTGCCTGCACTCTGATTATTATTTTTTTTTTTTAGGATTTTACTTATTTGAGAACAGAGAGAGCATGAGCAGGGGGAGGGGCAGAGGGAGAGGGAGAAAAGCAGGCCCCCCGCTGAGCAGGGAGCCCACATGGGGCTGGATCCTAGGACCCTGAGACCATGACCCGAGCTGAGGGCAGACACTTAACTGACTGAGCCACTCAGTCACCCTCCAACCCTGATTATTTTGGGGAAAAAAAGTCAGATAAAAGATATTTTCAAGGTATGAATATTTAAATTTCATTTGTTTGAATCAAGATTTTTTTTTTAAGATTTTACTTATTCATGAGAGATACAGAGAGAGGCAGAGACACAGGCAGAGGGAGAAGCAGGCTCCCTGTGGGGAGCCCAATGTGGGACTCAATCCTAGGACCCTGGGATCACACCCTGAGCCAAAGGCAGATGCTCAACCACTGAGCCACCCAGGTGCCCTGTATGAATCAAGATTCCAACAAGTCTCACTCACTGCTTTTGGCTCATAGGTCTCACTGGTCTCTTTTGTCCATGAGTCCCTTCTGTCCTTCTTGTTTTCCTTGCAATCTATTTGCTGAAGAAGCCGGGTACGAGCTCTATGGAACCCACCACATTTTGGATTTGGTTGACGGCATCTCTATGCTGTTATTTAACTTTTCCTGCTTTCCCTGTATTTCCTATAAACTGGTCATTGGATCCTGAGGCTACACCAGATTTGATTTAGATTTTTTGGTAAGAATATTGGTGGCACAGTTGAGTACTTCCTTCTGTGTCACAATAGGAGGCAGACATATGACATGTGGTGTTTGTATCTTGGGGGTGTTCCCCAACGTTCACCAATGGAGTCAGGATGCGCCTGCTGAATGTTAGGTGACGAAGTGCCCCGTCCACTTTTCACCTAAGGGTCTGAGCAGTCACTGATGATCGTGGTGGTTTTGTAATGCATCGGTGTGGCCACGCAGGATGGGTTTTCCTGTGTGTTTCTGGTTAGGATGGGATGCAAGGGAGATGGTTTTGAGGGGTGGCAAGCAAACGGAAGCAGGACCCATTATCATCTGATACCCAGGTGGCTTGTCCGTGAGCTCCCCTCATTGCCAGGAGATAGCAGCCAGGCCTGTGAGGTCCCCACCCTGCCCTTTTCAGCCTCTCCACCACCTGGGCCTCCCCACGACAAAGGCCCTGGCTTCCACAGGACACCCATACCATGAACATTAGAGGCCAGAGTTGCCATGGGCTTCAAGGCCTCCTCCTGGACTCTGCTGCAACTGCCATCTGTCCTCCCTTCTCACTGCCTGCCTTGTGGACTTAAGCTCAAGCCCCAAGTCAGACCCATTTTTCATTAGTGGTTGCAAAATTGTGATGTTCTGGTTGTAGCATTTCCTGAGTTGTGGTCTCAGCAGAGCAGAAGACTCATTTCTTTCAGTTTTCAAAATAACGAATTGGTTCTTAAGCATCTTCCAAAAGTAATCACTTAGTTCTATTTGCTTTTTTTCATATCATTTTGAGCTCACAGATTTTAATATATTTGATGTGACATTGTATTATTATTACTATAATGCTCTCATTATCTCATCTTTGGCCAGTGGGAGCTCATTCAAGTCGGTTCTTAGATCCTTTTGACACCATCCTTGTGGTATCTGACAACTTCTTTGCCTGCCCGTCCAACAGAATGTTCCGGGCTGCCCTTTGAGGTTTCCTGTCCCAGCCTTGAAATCAGCATTTATCTAAGAAGGCACAGTTCCTTTTAGTTGGAAATCCTACTTAGAGAACACAATCTGGGTGTAGGGATGCTCATTATTTTGGTGTTAGTCATGGTTTTCAGATCTTGTGGTAAACAGCAAAGAAATAATGGAGGGTTTTAATTTTTTTAAAGATTTCATTTATTCATGAAAGAGAGAGGCAGAGATAGGCAGAGGGAGAAGTGGGCTCCTCACAGGGAGCCCAATGTGAGACTCAATTCCGGACCCCGGGATCATGCCCCGAGCCAAAGACAGACACTCAACCGCTAAGCCACCCAGGTGTCCCAATGTGTTGTTTTTTGTTTTTTTTAAAAGAAAATACATCATATGATCATTTCAAATCAAATTTAAGATGATAGAATTTTCCATTTGATTCACTCAATTTTATATTTGTATCTCTCCTCTTCTGCTAAAAGGCTTGGATCCTAAGTATATTAACCTAATTATTTATTTGCTATATCCTAATATACACACACTTCATAGTTTTAGAATACTAACATGGCATATATACTAATATATATACTATATATACACTATATATTCTGAAATATGTGACTATGTACTTGACAGTTTCAGAATAAAGATATTAATGTTATAATTACTGAAAACAGCTTAAGATTTCTTTACTGTTCTTTATATCCTCTGGATATATTCTAGGAGCTTACAACTTATTCTTAGTAATTATTTCAATTATTTTTATCTCTGTATGTCTTTTTATCTTTTAAGTAAACTCTATGCCCAATGTGGAGCTTGAACTCCTAACCCAAAACCAAGAGTCACATGCTCCACCGACTGAGCCACCCAGGCACCCCATTTATCTCTGTGCTTAAACCATCAATGTGATATACATTGAAGTTCACTTCTTTCATTTTGCTCTCCATGTTTAGGGATCGTATTTATGTTTAGTTTCCTTTTGTAATTACAGAAGACATTAGTATAGATCCAAATTCAAGTGTATAAAATTAGGTACTGTGTTGATTTGAAGTATGTCCACAAATGCTTTACCACACCCTTTAAAAGGTCCAACCCACACTCCCCTTGAGTATCAGGATCTTGCTTCAAACAAATAAGATATAAATGACAGTGGTGACTTCTGAGACTAGCTCATAAGAGGTTTGACAAGTTCCTCTGCTCTTTTTGGGTAACTTGCGCTGGAGGACACCAGCTTCCACATGAGAAGGCGCAAGCAACCCTGGGCAGAGATAAGATTCACGTTATGAGAAACTGAAGCCTCCTGCCAACACCCATGGGAGGGAGTTTTTGTGCAGGTGGATCCTCTAACCCAATCAAACTTTTTTTTTTTTTAAGGATTTTATTTATTAATGAGCAACACAGGCAGAGACATAGGCAGAAGGAGAAGCAGGCTCCCTTCAGGTAGCCTGATGCGGGACTTGATCCCAGGATGCCGGGATCATGACCTGAGCCAAAAGTAGACACTCAACCACTGAGTCTCCCCAAACGTCCCCCAGTCAGACCTCTTGATGACTGACACTCAGACCAACATCTTGACTGTCATCTCTTGAATTACCCTGAACCACAACCACCCAAGCTGCTCCTGGATTCCCAACTCTCAAAATGTATGTGACAAAATAAAAATGTATTCTTATTTTAAAACACGAAGCTTCTGGAGTAATCTGAGGTAGTAACTGACAACTAATATAGGTACATTCAGGGAAGTCTAGTTTCCATTCCTGTCTCTTCCATCTCCCTAAAGTTAACCATTTTTTTTCCTTGCTACTTTGTCCTTCCACTGGTTTTTATTTTATTAATATAAGAAAATATGTACATATTTCTATTCACCTTTCTTAAATAAAACTTATATTACATACTCTTCTGAACCTTGCAGTTTAAAAAAAAAATTTTTATTTAAGAGAAAGCATGAAGGGGGAGGGGCAGAGGGAGAGGGAGAAGCAGACTCCCTACCTGAGCTAAAGGCAGATGCTTAACCAACTGAACCCCCCCCCCCCCAACTGCCCTGGAACCTTGCAGTTTTCAATTAACAATGTTTAATAGAAATTATTCCAAAGCTGAATAGATATAGTTTTTCGTTCTTTTTAACTGTTGATTAGTATTCCATTCCGTAGATGAACCACAGATCAGCCTATCGGAGCTGTGTGGTTTCCAGTCTCTAGCATTGCAAACGGTGCATATGCAGTAGGATGCGTATGTGTTTTCACAGTTTTGCTAGTTTATCTTTGGCATCAGTTCTTAAGTGCGTTTTTTTTAAAAGCATGAGAGACACAGAGGCAGAAACCCAGGCAGAGGGAGAAGCAGGCTCCCTGTGGGGAGCCCGATGCGGGACTCCATCCCAGGACCCCGGGATCATGACCTGAGCCAAAGGCAGATGTTCAGCTGCTAAGCCACCCAGGCATCCCTTAAGTGCATTCTTATTGAAATTTTTTCCTAGGACTTCAGCTCTCATGGCTCTCTTGTTCCCCTCTCCTATTTCAGGTGTATTCCTATAACTTACCATGGATTTTCCTTTATTTTGTATTGTGAGCTTCCCATGTGTATCTTAGTCCTGTACCTATGAGACTGTGCTATGGTGGCCCATGTAAGGCAGTCACAAAGCCACCCTACTGCTGTCAGGAGATTGCTTTAATGCTGAATTTGTGAGGATTAAAGGAGATGTGACCTAGAAAGGGAGTAGGAGGGTGGTGGATGGGGATCAGAGTACGCCAAAATGGGAAAGCTTTTTCAGTAGGTATTTCAAACATGAGGCAACTCTTCTTGAGAGAAAAATATTCCATCCCACTCCTATCATGATGACAAGCAAGGTAATGAAGATTATCTTGAAGATTAATGTGGAAGATAATTAAGATCTAAGATATGAAATAAAGAGGTTGGAGAGAGAATCCTTTTTATTTAAACCAGCAAAGCAGGGAGCAAACATCTCACCAAGCACAGTGGCTGGAAGTAAAGCCTCTGCAGAGATAAATTATATTTAAAATGAATGTAAAAGGAACATAGTAGGGGCACCTGGTTGGCTCAGTCGGTTGAGCATCTGCCTTCGGCTCAGGTCATGACCCCAGGGTCCTGGGATTGAGCCCCAAGTCAGGTTCCCTGCTCAGCAGAGAGTCTGCTTCTCCTTTCCCCTGCTCATGCTGTCTCATTCTCTCTCAAATATATATTTTTTAAATTCTTAAAAGAACATAGAATCAGCTAAGCATATGCCTTCAGATCATGATCTCAGGGTCCTGGTATCAAACCCTACATTCAGCAGCCTGCTCAACAGTCTATTTATCCCCTCTATCCCTCCCCCCTGCCTGTGTTCTCTGTCTCTCAAAATATTTTTTTAAATGAACATATAGCATTAGGGGAGAAAAGATTAAGAACCTATAACTGGGGACACCTGGGTGGCTTAGTCGGTTAAGTGAGCATCTGCCTTCAGCTCAAGTCATGATGTCAGGGTTCTGGGATAGAGCCCTGTGTCCGGCTCCAGGCTCAGTGGGGAGTCTGCTTCTCCCTCTCCCTCTGTCCCTCTTCCCCGCTATGCTCCATATCTCTCTGACAAATCTTAAAAAAAAAAAAAAAAACTATAACTAGACAGCAATTCTCTAAGGGATAGTCCTCCTGAATGTCTCGGAACAGAGGCGCATGGGGTGGTGAAGTGCAAATGGGATACTGGCCTGTGAGCCAGATCAGCTTGATCAACCCTGGTGACCAAACACAGGTTCAATCACCCAGTCAGATCCCCTCTGCACCCAGGAGTGAGAACTTACAACTTGAAGAAGCAACAGCCCCAACATGAACCAGGAGGATACAAACCACAGAACGCTGAGGGAACCGGGGGAAAAAGGGCAACAAAGAGAACAAATCAAGCCAAAGGTTGACTGCCTGGACCACAGTGAGTCTCACCAAGTCTGCAGGGTGGAAGAACTAGAACTTGCGGTCAGAGCCTCTTTATCTAGTCGAGAATCTACAGTTGCTCCTCTCTATGCTGAACTTCACTATCTAGAAAGCTGCACAAAGTTCTCATTCAGGGTTCGGGCTGAGTCCTTTCTCGTTTTCACTCTGTCCTTAAATATCATTATATATCTAGCAAAGGTGGGGTCTATTTTAGACCAGATTCTGTTACTCACTGAGGGCAAAGGCAAGGAGGCAGTATCCCTTTGCAGTGCGGTTGGGAGGCGGTCACTACGTATTACACTTTTGCAAAATACTGACAAGCACGTGGCACACAGCAGATTTTCAACAAACCCCTGATACACTGATCAGATCCTTAGCTTCAGGTCTTCATCGCAATTTTATTTGTATCCTCGCCTTTCTTCCCTGTCTTCATGAGAGTTAAATGTCAGTGAGCATAAATCTTTCTTTACTTAGGTAATAGATGAGCTCCTGCCCCAGTTGCCTATGAATCTTTTTATTATCTTAAAATATTTGTATACACAACATGCAAGTCCCTGGTGATGCAAATGCACGCCCGTCATGGACCTAATTCCTGCATTTTAGAAATCGGTCATTTAGTGGGGGAGACTGAGTATATACACAACAAAGATGAAGACAGTCATTGCTAGATGATTCCAGTAGTTGGGGAGTTCACAGAGGGTGTTGCCTGCTGGAAACACCACTCGAGCTGGAGAGCCAGCTGAATGTTGAAGAGTTTGATGACAGATAAATGGAAACGAGGAGGGTTTTTGGCAGGAAGGACTGTGTGCACTAAATCAAGAAACTGGTAAAGTGCCACGTTGATAATATTAGCTGTGGTAGGGAGGGCCCGGGTAGCCTGTCCCATCGGAAGTGAGGATTTTGCTGCAGCGGGAGGGGAAGAGGATGAAACACAGAAGATGAATAGGCAGCGCTGTGTAGGCTGGAGTGGAAGAGCAGCAACTGGAGGCTGGCGGGCTGATTCAATGTCTGTAAATAGAATCCTCTTTTTCACACTAAGATGGGGGGTGGGGGAACCAAGGACACCTGATCATCTCAAAGAAGCCTCATCTTTACTTCCGATTAAATTTTAATAGGACTCCAGCCTCATTGGACCTCAGTGTCTACATGTCAATAGTTGGCGGGAGCTGGGCTTGCTATTCTTGTTCACCTGTTAGAAAGGGGAGGAAATGTTTGAGAGATAACTAATGGCTAGTTGATTGGTGTCTGGCAAATTTCAGTCTTGCATCCTGGGATTGCTCATAGTTAGGGGGGTTGCCCATTCACCACACCTGCACACTGAGCATGGGCTCCCCATCATCTGGGTTGCACTTTGGTTGTGTCAGGGATGTGAGGGAGGCACGGACAGTAAAATACGTGGAATGCCTTGGTAAGAATGAGGGTTTTCAGGTGCACCATCGCACTTCGTTATCCGAGCCATCCCCTCCCATGGTGGGAGTCCCCCTTTACAGATCAGGACAAGGAGACCTACAGAAGCAAAATGACTTGCTTAGAATCACAAGCGAATAAATGGCAAGGCCAATGTACTGACCCAGTCTTGGGCTGATTCCAAGGCTGAAGCTCTTTCCTCCACCTGGAGCTATCACACTGGAAGGAAAATTGCGGTAGATTTGGAAGGTAGGGAGAGGGGTGGTGGTGCAGTGTTCGACATGAGGGAGTCCTAAACACTCGTGACTCCCCGTTGAAAGGAAGAATTGTAAAATAGTGCAGCTCTAGCTCAGCTCTTCCTTGCCCTTATGCTATAAAAATTGTTGCTGGGTAATGAGGGTTTTCCTGCATAGGGTTATTTGTTGTAAAAAAAAAAAAAAAAAAAAAAACTGTTTTAAGCCATGTCACTAGATCACAATTACTGCTCATGCTGTTAAGATTTTCTGCCTGGCAGGCGCCGGGGGCACTCAGTCAGTTAATGTCTACCTTGGGCTCAGGTCATGGTCCCAGGGTCCTGGGATCCAGCCCCAGGTGGGGCTCCCTGCTCAGTGGGGAGCCTGCTTCTCCCTCTCTCTCTCTCTCTCTCTCTCTCTCTCTCTCTCTCTGCCCCTTTCCCCTGTTCACATGTGCTCTAGCACTCTCAAATAAAATCTTTGTTAAAAAAGATTTTATTTATTTATTCGTGAGACACAGGCAGAGGGAGAAGCAGGCTCCTGTGGGGAGCCCGATGCGGAACTCAATCCCGGGATCCTGGGATCACAACCTGAGCTGAAGACAGATGCTCAACCACCAATCCACCTAGGCATCCTTAAATAAATAAAATCTTTAAAAAAATAAAAAGAAAGAAAGAAAGAAAAAGCTCTTTCTGCCTGGGCAGAGGACCTGAACAGACATTTCTCCAAAGAAGATACCCAGATGGCCAACAGACACATGAAAAGAAGCTTAACCTCATTCATTATCAAGGCAATGCAAGTCAAAACCACAATGAGATATCACCTCACACCTTGATTCTAGAATGGCTAGAATCAAGAAAACAAGAAAAAAGTGTCACCAAGGATATGGCGATAAAGGAACCCTTGTGCACTGTTGGTGGGAATGCAAACTGGTGCAGCCACTGTGGGAAACAGTATGGAGGTTCCTCCAAAAAGTATAAATACAACTATCATAGAATCCAGTAATTCCACTATGGGGTATCTACCGAAAGAAAACAAACACCAATTTGAAAAGATACATGCACCCCTACGTTTATTGCAGTATTACCTACAATAGCCAACATATGGAAACAATCCGTAGATGAGTGGATAAAGAAGATATGGTAGGTAGGTAGATAGATATACACAATGGAATATTGCTCAGCCATAAAAGAATGAGATCTTGCCATTTGCAACAGAGGGCATAATGCTAAGTGAAATAAGTCAGAGATAAATGCCATATGATTTCACTCACATGGAATTTGAGAAACAAAACCAATGAACAAACAAAAAAAGGTGACAAACAAAAAAACAGACTCTTAAATACAGACAACAAACTAGTGGTTGCCAGAGGAGAGGTTGGAGAGGGATAGGTGAACTAGATAAAGGGTATTAAAGAGCACACTTATTATGATGAGCACTAAGAACTGTGTAGAATCATTGAATCAGGAGCACCTGGGTGGCTCAGTAGGTTAAGCGTCTGCCTTCAGCTCAGGTTGTGATCCTAGGACTTGAGCCCCAGGTCAGTGGGGAGCCTGCTTCTCCCTCTCCCTCTTTCTGCCACTCCCCTTGCTTGTGCTTCCTCTCTCTGTCAAATAAAATCTTTTAAATATTAAAAAAAATTGTTGGATCATTGTGCTATACACCTGAAACAAATGTAACTCTGCATGTTAATCATGCTTCAATAAGATTTTTAATTGAAAAATAGGATTTTCTACCTGGAATGCCCCCATACCCTAAACTCATTCTTTAAAATGAGTTTGGCTCAGCATGGCCTGTTCTCTGAAGCCTGTGTCTGTGCTTTTCACATCCAGGAACTCCTTGTTCTATCCACAGCACTTGGGAAGGGATTCAGTATTATCAATTCTAAAAAGAGATTAATCTCACTGCCAGCCTGTCACAAGCCCACATGTTGTCCAGAGCCTCTTGATAAAGTTTTCCTAATTTTTCTCATCAGTTTACTTCTAGACACATTGAGTGAGTGGACTGTGGATGAGTATCTATGACTCTCTTCCTCCTCTTCTTTTTCCTCTCCGCCCTGACCATCTTCTCCATTTTGACCATCTCTCTGTCCTCTCTTCCAGGTTCCTGACTCCATCCTGGAAACTGAAAGGAAAGATTATGGTGCTGGTTGCTCTTGGCCATACTGGATGGAGGGCAGTAGGTTTCTGTACCTATTCTCTATGGGCCACCCCCAGAATGATGCCTGCCCCATTGAAAGCCCACAATATAATATGCTGAATAATAGACTTACAAATAATTGCTCAGGCCATTTGGACTCTTCCAGGTAGAAATACATATTAGATTTACAAGGTTATTTTTTTCATTTGTTTCTGTTGTTGATAATATTTCTGGCCCTTATGCTACATGTCAAACTTGTGCTACAGTGGACACATATAGTTTTCCAACTAGAGCAATGAGAATTTCCATGCCAGAGCAATGAGAATATTGCATCCTCTGGCCACTATTTCGGACATGCATGGACCGCCTCCACAGCAGAGTGTGACACTTGCGACTCTGTGTGAACTGTTGGTAGTGCAATATTGTTCTCTACCAGAGGTCCTAAGCTGGTTGGATATAAACCCAGAGTAGCTTGTGGCCATCCTGTCACCCTGTGGCAAGGACCTAACAGAAAAAAATTCAAAAAGAGGAAGGCACGACAAGAGATGCTGAGACCAGGGCTCCTGGATGGCTCAGTGGTTGAGCATCTGCCTTCAGCTCAGGTTGTGATCCAGGGGTCCTGGGATCAAGTGTTGCATTGGGCGCCCCGAGGAGCCAGCTTCTCCCTCTGCCTATGTCTCTGCGTCTCTCTGTCTCTTTCAGGAATAAATAAATAAAACCTTAAAAAAAGAGAGAGAGAGAGAGATGCAGAGACCATCTCTTTTGCTTAAGATGTAGCGTCAACCATGCCTGAGCTAGGAACTGCCCGGACTTTTCAGTTTTAAGAGCTAATAAATTTCCTTTGTCACTTAAGCCAGTTGAAGTTGGATTCTTATCACCTGTAACAGGAAGTCCTTATAGTGCAGTAATTATGCTAATGAATCCTTATCTCTCCAATCATAAGCCCCCCCTGCCCATGAGAGAGGAAAGAGGAGAGAAGATAGAGTGTGTGGGGAACAAGAAACCCTGTCCTATGCAATCACATGGTAATAATGTAGCTCCAGGCCTGTGAGACTATAAACTCCTTTGAAGCATGCATCCCCAGAGTCTAGCATAGTGTGTAAACAGAGTTAAAACCCAAAAACTATTTATTGGTTGAATAAGCTTGATTTATTCATAGTTTCTAAGCATTAGAGTTCACTGAACCTGTTCAAATCCTGACTATTATTTACTCACCATGTGATTTTGGCCAAGTGACTCCACCTTTCTGATTTGATTTCCTTGTCTGTCAGATGAGCACACTAACAGTAGTACCGACTTTGCACGCTGTTAGGAGAATGGAATAAATAAAAAAAAAAAAAAAAAGGAGAATGGAATAAGGTCATGCGTGGTGCATATCACATGGTAAATATCACATATCACTGCATAATTACCATGTGATATGCACCAGCTCTAGCTATTATCAAACAAACAAGAATGAGTAGGATAGAGACTTTCACATATTAAAATTTCTACAAAATGCTATTTGCTATAAAGACATTTTAATGTATGTTGGTTTATTATGTAATTGATGTACCACCTAACCCTGAACAATGTGAAATTCCTGTATAACTTTTTAAGATTTTATTAGAGAGTGAAGAAGAGCAAGAGAGAGAAAGAGAGCGAGAGCAAGAGCAAGAGAGAGAGCATGAGCAAGGAAGGGGCAGAGGGAGATGAAGAAGCACACTCCCTGCTGAGCAGGAAGCTGGACTTAGGGTGTGATCTCAGGACCCCGAGATCATGACCTGAGCCAAAGGCAGATGCTTAACCGGCTGAGCCCCCGAGACACCCACTGTATAAGTTTTTACTCCCCTCACCCCACTCCTGCCCTAAACTATCAAGAGCCTGCTGTCAATGGGGAAGCCTTACTGATAACAGTCAATTAGCACATATTCTGTATGTTATATGTATAAAACAGTATTCTTTTAATAAAGTAAGCTAGAGAAACAAAATGTATTTATTGAAAAACTGTACTTATGGAAAAAACCCATGTATAAGTGGACCCGCACAGTTAAACATGTCGTACGAGGGACACCTGTCTAGCCATGTGATCTTAGGCAAGTTACTTAACTCCTCTGAGCCCAGTTTACTTCAATGGAGCACCAGTCTAGTACTGCACATATTCTTCTTGTGTTAAGTAACATGGGGCATATTAAAATGCCCAGCTGAGAGGTGATAGGTGGAGCAAGGAGCCTGTAAGCTGAGCTGCAACCACCTCCACCCTCTGGCATCCATGCCCTGGCTTAGTTCCTTCTCCTCACAAATGCTATATTTAGGAGGCGCCTGGGTGGCTCAGTCGGTTAAGCATCTGCCTTCAGCTCTGGTCATGATCCCAGAGTCTTGGGATCGAGCCCAGGTCTGGCTCCCTGCTCAGTGGGGAGCCTGCTTCCCCCTCTCCTGCTCCCTCTGCTTATGCTTTCTCTCTGGCAAATGAATAAATAAAATCTATAAAAAAAAAAAAAAAAACCACTACATTTAGGTCAACAGACTTTCTCTGTTCCTTGTGTCCTGCTCTGCTTGCTCTCACCTTCTAACCTTCATTCCCTGTTTCCTGGGCTGGAGCCTGTTCTAATCCTTGCTTGCCCACATTTTAGATAGCCTGGAGGCCCTTTTAATGCTCTCTTTCAAGGCTTCTCTGATCCTCACACCCAATGCCAGCTTTTCTTCCTCTGTACTTAAAAGCAAATATTTATACCTTTCTTGTGCCATCTATATATGTGCATTGTATCATGTCAATTTTATCACGTCTCATCTCCTAGAACACTCAATGTCCATTCATCTTTGCAACCTCCTCTATGCCAGCACACGATGACTTAAACAATAATAGGCGCTCAGTAAGTATAAGTTGAGTAAATGATGCTGTGAGAAAATGTATGAATGGAGGATCATGAAAATAAATGTATTCCTACTTCCTCCTTCTTGAATGATGACATTTCCAATTGCCTTCAATCTACCCGCTTAAGTCATATTTCCAGGATTCCAGCAATTCATCAGTGAATTCATGAACAATGACCTCAAAGAAAATTCCAAATCCGCAAAAAGGAGCATTTCTATCCTATTAGCAGTACATATTATGACAATTATAATATATTTTTTAAATATTTTATTAATTCATGAGAGAGAAAGAGAGAGAGGCAGAGACACAGGCAGAGGGGGAAGCAGGCTCCATGCAGGAAGCCTGACGTGGGACTCGATCCCAGGTTTCCAGGATCACGCCCTGGGCTGAAGGCAGTGCTAAACTGCTGAGCCACCCGGGCTGCACTGACAGTTATAATATTAGGGCATTTTACAGATTGTATTAATTATCCATCCACCCGTCAATCCATCCAGTCAGTCATTTATCAAAAAAATGTGCTTGCCAGTGTTGATGAGGATATAGAGAAAGGAGAACCCTCTTGCACTGTTGGTGGGAACACAAACTGGTTCAGCCACTCTGGAAAACAGTATGGAGGTTCCTGAGGAAGCTAAAAATAGAGCTACCCTATGACCCAGTGATTGCACCACTAGGTATTTATCCAAAGGATACAAACATAGTGATTCAAAGGGACACATGCATCCATACATTTATAGCAGCAACGTCCACAATAGCCAAACTATGGACAGAGCCCAGGTGTCCATCGACAGAAGAATGGATAAAGAAGATGTGAGACATATATATATATTTGTAAGATATATGTATATGTGATATATATAGGAATATTACTCAACCAGCAAAAAGAACAAAATCTTGCCATCTGCAAAGACATATAGGGAACTAGAGGGTATTATGGTGAGCAAAATAAGTCAGCCAGAGAAAAATACCATATGACTTCACTCATATGTGCAATTTAAGAAACAAAACAGATGAACATAGGGGAAAGGAAGGAAAAATAAAATAAAAACAGGAAGGAAAACCATAAGAGTTGATGAGACAAACTGAGGGTCACTGGAGGGGAGGTTGGTGGGGGGACAGGTTCACTGGGTGATGGGCATTAAAGAAGGGCATGTGATATAATGGGCACTAGGTGTTGTATGCACCTGATGAATCACTAAATTCTCCCTCTGAAACTAATAATACGCTATATGTTAACTAAATTGAATTTAAATGTGTTTTTAAAATGTGTCAGCTGAAAAGAGCACCATGGAGGGAGATGAAATAAGCACAATTGTGATTCCTGCCTTCACAGGCCATCTGGGAAAACAACAAACTAGTGACAAGTTCACCACGGCAAGGGGCTGGAGGACAGATCCCTGCAGAGACAGGCGTCAGGGAGGACTTGGCCTCCTCTCAGCAGTATTGGCCGAAACAATTCAAGTGAACATACAGACAAAAGAATTAAAATCCATTATGATTTGAAGGTTGAAAATAATTTCAGGCACTGCCCTGAACCCAGTGTTTGTTTGCAAGTTTCCGAATTTGTCAAAAGCCTTCTCTAGCCTAGTAGGAGATGGAGAATAATTAAAATGTCAGTAGAACTGTTTTTGGATGCCCATGAAATTAATACCTATGGTTCTGTATTTTCCTTGCCAACCTGCCCAGGTAAATCCGAGAAGCCATTCCAAAACTATTCATCCCCTAATAATGCAGGTGTTATCAGGTGCCAAACACACGGGTGTTATGGTGACCGGCTGTGTTCCCACAAGGAAGATGAACCCTTGGGATCCATCTCTGACCCTGGATTCTGAAACTGAGTAGTCCATTCTACCCAGCCCCCAACTTCTCAATTGTCTACAGGTTTTAGGGTACCAATCCCAGGCTAGAAAGAGACCAAAAAAATAATTTCATGGCACATGCTACACCCTGGATGAACCTTGAGGACATTCACTGAAAGTAGAGCAGTGGCTGCCAGGGGTAGGGGAGGAAGGAACAGGAAGTCGTTACTTAATGGGTCCCAAGCTTCTGTTTTGCAAGATGAAGAGATTCTGGAGCTTGGTTGCACAGCAATGTGACTGTACTTACTACCAAAATCATAACTTAAAAATGGATAAAATTGTAAGTTTTACATGATGTGGGCTTTACCGCAATTAAAAGAAAATCATTTCAACACCTCCTCTGCCTTCAAACTGGACAAAACTTTAATGTGCACCAGCAGATGGGAATTGCTTTGGGTACTTAAAGAGCTTGAGAAAATACTCCACCATCTACTTCTGGCAATCCTGTCCACAGGGCTCTGGGCCCTCCTTTACGAGGAGTTTCATATTTAAATACACAAGAGTACCTTTGAGGCAGTGGGAGCCTTTTTCCAAATTTTGCCCTCCAAATCCACCCCCCCCCCCAAAAAAAACAGCTAAATTCACTGTCTTTTGTCACATTAGAAGGCAACTTTGGAAGTCATTCCATGTTTCCGTTCTCTCCTCCTTTCTGCCAAGTGGAAGCAGGAATGGGATATAGGCCCTTGGGGTCGTGCCAAGTCAAACCTCCATTACAAAAAAGAGGGAATCATGAGTGACAAACAGTTAATATTTACAGCCAGGCACCTTTGTGAGTGCTTTGTCATACATTAACTCGAGTCCTTGTAAGAACACTGCGAGGCAAGTATTCTTACTGCCACTATTTTGTTGATGAATAAATTTGGCAGAGAGGTGTTTAGTAAATGACCCAAGATCATACTCCAGAAAGAGCTGGAACAAGGACTGAATTCCACACAGTCTGATCTTTATGACTATGCTCTGAAACCCCATTCAGCACAGCCATTAGACCCTGTCAGGTAAGGCTCCCATTCTGTGTCCTATGTTCTAGAGGATGCCCACTCTCACCTGGCTGGACCCCTTCCCATGGGTGTGCATTCCTGGAATCAAGTGGTGCCCGAAGGGTGATTGTCTATGGGGAGTATGCATGGAGCTCAGATGTGTGGCCTCACAATGTGGGTCAAAACCAGAAGTGGAAAGAGAAAGGAGAGGGCTGCAGGCTGGGGTCAGGTGTGGCCAGCGTGTCTCCAGACTACCGTGTTCTGGCACAGAACCCCAAGGAGTCGGGGCACCTGGGTGGCTCAGTGGTTGAGCACCTGCCTTTGACTCAGGTCGTGATCCTGGGGTCGTGGGATCGAGTCCCACATTGGGCTCCCGGCAGGGAGCCTGCTTCTCCCTCTGCCTGTGTCTTTCATAAATAAAACCTTAAAAAAAAAAAAAAAAAAAAAGAAGAAAGAAAAGAAGAACGAACTCCAAGGAGTCTGAGAACTCTCAATGTGATCTAGGCCCTCCAGGTCATTGCTATAAAGATTTTGTTAAGTAAAATATGTTCTATTCTCCTACCTTAATGATTTGTTAGCTTGCTCCAAACTTCAAATATTCAGAGGCAAGTGTTCCTCCACTGACAGTCTTGCCCGGAGCCCACAGAAGTGGGGGGTCTGCTCCCCGTTAATCCCCCTGTGGCTAGCCACGCCCTCCCTACGGGTCAGGCCCTGTCATGAGCACTTCACATATATTCCTGTTTTGTCCTCCTAACAACTCGAGATAGAAATCTCCCCCCTCCACATGCGGTTGTGGTCAGAAGCTGTGCTATGGTGGCATTTGCTTCGCCTCCCCTACCCCTCAACGAGACTGGTCTACAAGATAAATAACTCTTTGTGACTCTAAAACCCTTGAAAAACACCAAATAAGGAAAATTGTAGTCATAGTTGGATGATTTTCAGAGTATTTGCTGCATTATCTTCCTATCCTGACAAAGTGAGTACCATCTAGGGCCCATTTGTAAGCCACCTCGATAGAAGGAACCAACCTGGACGGCCATCCTTGACACGGATGTGTGAAGTCCATTCCCTTCCAGTAGGTGTAATTCGGGGACCCTGCTGCCTGGACGCTCAGGTGAGACTCAGTGCGCTCTGACTTTTCTAGAAGAGAATTACTCCCCAAATGATCTCATTTTTAACCCCATGGTATCCTGTGATGGAGAAAGTTCAGGGATTCTTTGCTCATGTTACAAAAAAAGAAATGGAAATTTGAATCTGTCACTGGGAAAACCAGGCCAGGGTTCTAGGTCAACCTCTTGTTCCCTCACCTTCTAGGAAAACCTTAAGAGGATCCAGGGGCACTTGGGAGGCTCAGTCAGCCAAGTGTCTGCTTTTGTTTTAGGGGTTTTTTTTTTGTTTTTGTTTTTGTTTTAAGATTTTAGTTATTCAGGAGAGACACAAAGAGGCAGGCAGAGACAAAGGCAGAGGGAGAAGCAGGCTCCCTGGAAGGACCCTGATTCAGGACTCAATCCCAGGACCCCGGGATCACAACCTGAGCCAAAGGCAGACGCTTAACCACTGAGCCACCCAGGCTCCCCAAGCATCTGCTTTGGGCTCAGGTCATGATCCCGGGGTCCTGGGATCAAGCTCCACGTTGGGCTCTCTGTTCAGCGGGGAGTCTGCATCGTGTTCTCTCTGTCTCTGTCTCTCTCTCTCTCTCTAATAAATAAAAATCTTAACAACAAAAAGGTGTTTATTTGGCCTATTGGGATGGTTCACTCTTCCAAACATATCACCGCCCTGTTCCACGGGCTCTTGTTAAAGGGTAGTCACAGTGTCCAAACCTATCATCCCGTCGAGGCTACAGCAGCACACTGTTGGGATCAGGAGCCCAAATGCACCTGCCAATCTAGGATTTGCCTTCCACCAGGACGCAAGGGCTGTCACGGGGCAAGGAGCTGAGCAGCACTGCTACATAGAGGGCCTGGCTAGCGCACAATTATTAGCACCACTGTTTTCTTCTGCCTGTAACTGTCACGAAGCATAACATCCTTCTATAAAGAGAGAGCTGTCTTCCCCTACAAGAGACTCTCCAGTTCCACTCCAGCGCCTGAGGCATGGTCATTATGGAGATGGAAGGAGCCATACCCGCCAGAACTAGGCACTCACTATGTTCCAGCTCTCATTTAATTGGCCTTTTTTTTTTTTTTTTTTTTTTTGTACAAAGCCATAAATGCAGTGAAGGTGGATGGGTGGTCTTTTCACAGACCCATTTCAATAACCCCTCGCCAAGGCCAGCCGGCTTTGTCCTCTTATTTAAAAATAGGAAGAAGGAGGGGGCGAGGTTGGGAGATGGAGGGCAGGCAAGAGATATCTTGCTTTTCTTTTTTTTTTTTTTTTTTTTCCCCCTTAAACTCAAATCTGAGCATTTGCCTCTGGCTTTCTCTTTCCAACCAGGTGAAAAATCTTTAAAGTGAAGTGAAAAGACAGCCTAATGAGGGTAGTCAAATATTTCCAATTTGAAAATTATGCAAAGGCTGGGAAGGGACACACGATTATCACTGGAGCAAGAACATTTTTGGGTTTGTTTTGGGTGTGTGGTTTCTTGTGCCAGGTGGTTACAAGGCTCAGCCTGGGGAGTATCGAGCCTGCGTCCCCCTGGCCCTTCCCCGGCCCCATCACATCTCGTTTTTGCATCTTCCTGCTTTCCATGTTGCACAATAACGTGGTTAGCATCTTAGGTCGGGTTCCCCAGGAAACAGACTCTCAGAGGGAGGTGACCTGGGGTTGCTCTCAGAAGCAGCACCTGTAAGGGAGTGAGGGAAGCAAGCCTGGGCAGAGGGAGAAGCTGAGCCACCCTGCAGGTGTACAAGGGGCCGCAGGCAGGGCTGGGGTGGCCCTTGGCAGCTTTTAACTGGGATCCTGGGGGGCTCAGCTTCTGTAGCCCCATATAGACTTGTCACTGGTGGGTGATCTCCGGTCTGGGAGACATGACCTTGAGCCAGCAATTCCCTGCAGCCAAGAGCCATTTCCAGAGAAGGGAAGAGGTACCAGGAAGTGCAAGGAATGAGTGCCTTGATCCCAAAGGGGATCAGGGTAGCCTCCTGCATTATTCGTTGTCATCAGCTTTGTCTCCTCAGAGTACAAGTTGGCAGAGGCAGGCATCCTGTGTGTCTGTGCCCCACTTGTACCTCCAGGACTCACAGCAGCAGCTGTCACATAATAGGTGCTCAAGGGAGGGCTGTCGAACGTAAAATGAGTTAATGCTTTTTATTCTACATACTTTATTGTCTTAAACATGTAGGCAAATGCATTCATGCAACACGTTTCCCTAGAAATACTTACCCAAATATCTCCTAAGCCCTAAGGACGTTCTACTATGTAACCATATTAAAATTAGCCACTTAAGAAATTTACATTGACAGGATGTGATGATCCAACACAGGATCTCTGTTCAGTTTTCCAATTATCCTAATGTACTGTCAGCTTGTTCTTTCTCTCTTTTTAAGTCCAGTCTAGAATCACACATTGCATTTAGTGGTCCTGTCTCCTTAGCATCTTTTTTTTTTTTTTTTTTTTTAAGATCTTATTTGTTTAAGGAGAGAGAGAAAGCATGAGAGCAGGAGCAGGGCAGAGAGGACAGAGCGACAGGGAGAACCAGACTCCCCACTGAGCAGGGAGCCCGATGCAGGACTTGATTCCAAGACCGTGGGATCCTGACCTGAGCTGAGGGCAGATGCTCAGCCAACTGAGCCAGCCAGGAGCCCCCTAGCATCTTTTAATTTGGAAAGTCGCTCAGCTTCTTTTTGTTCTTATGACCTCGGTATTTCTGAAGCCCTCAGTCTAGTTGGTCTGTGCAATGTCCCTCGATTTGATTTTGTGTGATTGTTCCCTCGTGACACATGCAGCCCTTCAAAAATTTTTGACAGGAACACTATATATGTGATGTGATGCTGCGTTCTCATGGGTCACACTGGGAGGCCGACGAGGCTCTTTGTCCCATTACTTACTGGTCATGTTAAATTGGATCATTTGGTTAAGGCAATGTCTGCCAGACTTATTGTATTAACAGTATCATTTTTGCTTTGTATATAATAATTGTGATGGGACACTCTGAAACTGTGTGAGTATCCTGTATTCCCAAAGTTGTTCTGTCAATGACTTTAGCATCCATTGATGATTCTTGCTTAAATCAAGTGCTATCATGATGATTGCAGAATAATGTAACAATTTTAGAAATAAAAATATCTCACCTGGTTGGCACAGAGTAATTGTTTAATCTCTGTACTTAGAGATGCTACGTGTTCTATACAACCAATATATAAAGTGATGTGTAAGAAAACATGAAGATAGGTTCCTTTCTTAATTAAAATTTTTCATGTAACTACATTTTAATTTTTTGCCTTTTAAATGATATTTTTGTTTTTTTAAAGATTTTATTTATTTATTTATGAGGGACACAGAGAGAGGCAGAGACATAGACAGAGGGAGAAGCAGGCTCCCTGCGGGGAGCCCAATGTGGGACTCGATCCCAGAACCCTGGGATCTGAGCCAAAGGCAGATGCTCAGCCACTGAGCCACCCAGATGTCCCTATTTTTACACTTTTAACCAAACATGTATAGCTTGAAAAGTCAAATTGTTCTACGAAGCTTATAATGGAAGCAAGCAATATTCTACTCAGTTCCACCACCCCCCCCCCCGCACCCCCATCTCCCATTCCCACTTCTCAAAGCCATTCATTTTGGCTCTTTTAGCTACTTGTTGCCATGTTTCTAGATAATTCACCAGCCCCATTTCTTGATTTTTCAGTTTTGGATATTTTCTATTAACATCCTCCTATGGACATGACTGGTTGTCTGTCACTCTTCCCGCACCCCCCACATGGTCACATATATGCACACACACAGCTCCTTCCCCCTTTGTTCCACAGCTAACCAAACCATACTTACAGTCTTGATTACAATATACTGTTCACACTGTGACCACGTAATCATCGTTTACACAGCTCTGCAGGACACTGTGCATTTATTTATTTATGTACAATCTCTGCTTGATTTCAATCTTTTTGTTTCTTCCTCTGAATAATTTCCTTTTTTTTTTTTTTTGATGATGATGATTTTATTTATTTATTCATGAGAGACCTAGAGAGAGTCAGATGCAGGCAGAGGGAGAAGCAGGCTCCATGCAGGAAGCCCGATGCGGGACTCGATCCTGGGATCACGCCCTGAGCCAAAGGCAGACACGCAACCGCTGAGCCACCCAGAGGTCCCTCTACATAGTTTCCTAATTCACTCCCTGATCCTCAGCCAGCAGTATGAATCTCTTCTCATTGTATTCGTTACATCGGGTGATGCATCGGTTTTCTATTTTTCCTGGTGACATAGCTTTGGGGTCCTCCATCCTCCTAGCTCCCCCCTAGATCTGCATGGCCAGGAGAAGGGAATCCGTAATCTCCTTTTACCCTAATCCTGGGGACTCTCTCTCCTCTCTGTGTTGTATCCCCCATTTACTAGATTGCGTGTCTGTCTCTTTCTTGGTTTCTTCCCTTATTTTGATGGAGAACATCCTGTAGTAGCTTTCTAAGAGAGGTGCACATGATCTAAATGTTTGGAGACAAGGCACCACTGTAACTTGCATGACTTTATTCCCTGATAGTTTTCCTGAATATAGAATTATAGATCAGAAAGCATTTTCCTCTGATTTTTTTTTTTAAGCATTGTCCTAATGTTTTCTTACTTCCAGTGTTATTATTAAGAATTCTAGTGCCATTCTGATTGCTTATCTTTTACATGTGAGCAGCCTTTCCCATCAGGGAGCTTTTGCAAATGTTCTCTTCACCTCCAGTGTTCTGAAATTATACTGTTATATCCTGCTGGGGGTCTTCTTTCACTCATTATGCCAGGCACTCTGGGTAGAAACTCGTGGCTTGCAATTCTGGAGAGTTTTCTGCAAGTATTCCTTTGATCATTGGTTTCCCTCAGTTTTCTCTTTCTCCAATGCCTGTTATTTGGATATTCCTCTAGGACTAATTTTTTTTAAAGATTTTATTTATTTATTCATGAGAGAGAGAGAGAGAGAGAGAGAGGCAGAGACACAGGCAGAGGGAGAAGCAGGCTCCACACAGGGAGCCCGATGCGGGACTCAAACCTCGGGACCCTAGGACCACACCCTGGGCCAGAGGCAGGCCCTAAACTGCTGAGCCACCCAGGGATCCCATGCCTCTAGGACTAATTTTATGTTATTCCCCTCACCCCTTTTCTCTGCTATTCGCTACCTTTGTTTTGCTTTAATTGTTCTATTTTCTGAGGCTGTTCAAGTTTATCTTTTAGCCCTTCTACTAGACTCCAACTAAATTTTTCAAATTTTCTTCTGCTCCTGCTTCATTCTGTCTTCTCCAAGCTCCTTCTTGTTTGCATCAACTAGCTATTAGCACAAGAGTGCTGCGTAATGAGTCATCCCCAGCTCAGTAATAAGCACTTATTTCTCACTCATGAGTCCTCCTATGCGGGCGTGTGAGTTGGCTGTTGTGTCTCTGATGTATATGTTTCTAACTCTTCTGGGACCAGTCAGCTATCAAGGATATGTTCTCATTGATGGTAAAAGCTTAAGAAGGTAAACTTCAGCATAAAAACTCCTTTTAATCCTTTGCTTATGTCACATCCACAAACCTCTCATTGATCAAAGCAGATGGCATGACCATATGTAACACATTGGGATTGGGTTATACACTTGTCCATACTGGAAGGGAGAAGGGTACATATTTGCTTAACGATAAGCCAAACTTTCATGTTCTTCTTCCATGTATTTGTTGGGGCTTCTGTCTTTCATGTTAGCTTTCCTAAAAGGTTTGGTGAGCCCTGCCACTTCTCTTCATTCAAATATGAGGCACAGGGAAAGCAATTAACAAGCTTTATGGGAAGGAACTGAACATGCTGACCGGTGAGCTGTATAGGACAATCTGGCTGGGTTGTTTCACGGGGGGTGGGGGTGGGGGTGGAATGATCACTGATATCAGTGGATCTTGTTCTTTGAGCATCTCAGTTTCTAAAGAGAAAAATCTCCCAATCATCTACGTAGGTAGTCTAGCACTGGCTTCCAGTTATCTGGGCATCAAGTGGAAGAAAGAACCAGGGATCTCACTATTTCAATAATAGCTCCCATTTTCATCATGGTTCCCCTGCCTCAGCTAGGCCTGCTATCCCTGATCCCAGAATGTCTCTGGTTCAACTTTTTTTTTTTTAACATTTTTAGAAAAGATTTTTAGAAATTTGACAGAGAGAGAGTGTGTGTACATGTAGGCAGGGTAGCAGGCGGAGGGAGAAGGAGAAGCAAGCTCCCCACCCCGCTGAGCAGAGAGCCCAATGAGGGGCTGGATGCCAAGACCCTGGGATCATGACCTGAGCCAAAGGCAAACACTTAACTGAGCCACAGGTGCTCCTCGTTCAACTTCTTCAGAAAGTAGACCTTTAGACTCCTGTTCGTTGGTAGAGGGGAAATCACCAGCAAAGTGGAGCTGAGGTAGGAATCTAGGTCTATCTGCTTCCCATGTGGACTTTTGATAAATACTCCCATTTCTAGGTCACCCTGGACACTCACTCAGAGGTACCTTATGCTGGTCATTTCTGAACATTCTGGAGCTCCACAGCATGAATGTCCTTACCCCTGGGCTTCTCCTATTGCAAATGTAAGACTTAGCTTTACCTGGTACATGACCTTTGCCATCAACTGTCCAGTTTCCAAACTCTGATTCTGTCCTTTCCTCTACTATTCTCTTCTGTATTGTGGTTTTGTGATTTTCACACTCACTGTTACTGTTCTAGACAGTGGCACTAGCACAAGTGCTCAGTCTCCCACATTTTACCAGAGTTTCTTAACATATTAGTATTCTCTCACTAACCTATGTATCAGAATATCTTTCCATAGCAAGTGTGGAGATGACTCTTTAATTTTATTGTTGTTGTATATAACTCACTTAATCTTCTAAATATGGTCATTTTATAATTTCCAGCCGTTTGTCATTAAAATAACACTAGGTGGGAGATCTCTGGGTGGCTCAGCGGTTTCATGCCTGCCTTTGGCCCAGGGCGCGATCCTGGAGTCCCGGGATCGAGTCCCGCGTCGGGCTCCTGGCATGGGGCCTGCTTCTCCCTCTGCCTGTGTCTCTGCCTCTCTCTCTCTCTCTATGTCTATCATAAATAAATAAAAATAAATCTTTTAAAAAAATAAATAACACTAGGTGGGGCTCCATAGTGGCTCAGGTGGTTAAGTACCTGACGCTGGGCATGAATCAGATGATCATCTGACCCCTGCCATCTGCTCTGTCTTTGCAGGCGCCTCCGAACATGCTTCTTCCAGAATAAATGAAAGAGAAGTAAGATGGGTACCAACTACCAAAGCCCTGATGAAGTCATGACTCCATAAATCCCAAGTTTGGTAAGAACCCCCAGGAGGCAGGGGTGGGGGGTGGGCTGTCACTTGGAAATGACTGCCAGTCTCTCCTTCTTTGCACAGTAAGAGGAACCCCACATGCCAGTGATCTAGTTCCGGAGCATCCCCACCTGGCCCCGCACCCTCCACCTGTCCACCTTGCAGCTGTCTGTCTGACCCCTGATGCATCTACCATTTGGGAAGGAAAGTAGATGAGATTATCTTGTTTAAATCGGTGCTTCAAACTGCCGGGGTGGGAAAGATGTGAAAAATCCTGGCTACGGCATGGAGTAAGAATTTCTTGTTTGGGTGTTTATTGTATTTATTTCACATCCAGAGTTGGTCATGTGTCAAGTAGGGTTCAAATGCAAGGATAAAGCAGAAGTAAAACCACAAAGACAAAACAGACACCAAACACCTAATATCTTCTTCTCACTGTTTTGTTGAATCCTGCTCAGGTCTACTTCATCTCTTAAAGAGGCTGATGATCTATTGCTTGCACCTTTTTATAAAATATTGAGGCAACCTATAATATATTTAAAATAGAAATTGCTGAGGCACCTGGGTGGCTCAGCGGTTGAACGTCTGTCTGCCTTCGGCTCAGGACGTGATCCTGGGGTCCCGGGATCGAGTCCCACCTCAGGCTCCTGAATGGAGCCTGCTTCTCCCTCTGCCTGTGTCTCTGCCCCTCTCTCTGTCTCTCATGAATAAATAAATAAAATATTTTAAAAATAAATAAATAAAATAGAGATTGCTCCTAATAATAGATACCCTTTATTGAGTATTTGCAAGAGCCAAAAGCTTTCCATGCATTACCTCGTTTGGGATGCCCTTAACTCCTTGTGGTGGGTATTTTTATGACACCTACTTTTTTTTTTTACCCTCATTTTATTTTTTTAAATAAAGTCCATGTTTTATTCAGATTTTCTCAGTGGTGGCCACTTGTCTTTTTGTTGTTGCCGTCCAGGACTCCATACAAGATATCACATTTATTTTTTTAATGTATTTTACTCATTTTTTAATTTAAGTTCAATAAGCCAACATACATCATTAGTTTCAGATGTAGTGTTCAATAATTTATCAGTTGTGTATAACACCCAGTGCTCATCACATCACATGCCCTCCTTAATGCCCATCACCCAGTGACCCCCATCCCTCCACCCACCTCCCCTCCAGCGACCCTCCATTTCTTTCCTAGAGTTAAGAAAGTAAGCTGAGAGAAGCTGCAGACGTTACCCACGGTCACAAGTTGGTAAGTCACGGGATTTGTGTCCAGCATTCTGACCCGTGAGCCTGTGCTGTTTCCTACAGTACTTTCATTTCTTCCAATCACCTCCCAGTCTTATGGATGCACGATTAAATGCACATATTTACAGTTGTTTTAAAGTGTACAGAGTGTTTTGTACTCTGCTTTCTCTACTCCCACTTATTGTATCCAGCATGTTTCCATGTCTCCCCCATCGGTATAATTCCAATTTACATTTTAATAGGCTTACAATAGTCCACTGAGTCATCATAGCATCACTTACCAAGCAATTTCCTTCTGTAGGAGTTTTATGTTTTCACTATTTCTGGGTAGCATAGACACACTGTAATGGACCTCGGGCGCTCGGCTTTTGCTTTAAAATCCTACATCTCCTTAGGATAGATTCCTAGTACTGGGATCTGCCGCATATTATCATATTGCTTTCCAGAGTGTTATACTGACTGACAGTCCTGCCAGGAGTGGGTTGGTGCCCCAACTCTCTGTACCCTCACTAGAATCAGCGTAATGGAGCACTTTCAAACAGGAATATGAAATGTATGGAGGGCTATTATGGTTATTGCTGCAATGAAAATTATTACCAACAATCAGATTGTCCTTGGACCCACCACCACTCATTTCTCCGTGGTTCCCTTCCCTGTCGCTTTAATATCCTCACTTGAAGTTACAGTGATGAGTTTGGCTCCATCACAGGACACTGGCAACATGGATACGAACCGAAAAAGGTAATCCATTATTCAGACACCAACAGCTGGTGCTAAAAGTTGCTCCTTCTCCCACCTTCACAATTTCCATATCCCTCTCATTTGCATTAACAAGAAAATTGGAGAAAAAAAAATTGGGAATGTTTTGGCCGCTACCCCCTATTCCCTCCTCAGTTCCCATAAGTTATAGTCTCCCTCCCAACGTTGACACATCCTCTCCATTCCCAAAGCCATGAGGCCTATTTGATCCTTGTCATCCCTTGCCTGTGCACACCTTCTATAACATGACCCCCTTCTTCCCTTAACCGTCCCCATTAGCAATCCTGAGGCACAGCCCATACTCACTCATGTCTCCGCCTCAAAGTTGGCACCAGTGTTCATGAGCCTCAGAAGCAGTGTTCAACCTGGGATATGTGGTGCCCTCCATGGTGTACACCCTCCTCCTTCCCGGCCTTGCTTCCTTCCACTTTCTCCACCTGCTCCCTGATGCCCATCAGTCCTTGGGACATGGTCTTTTCGGGTCTACGAGATGCCCAACTGGACAGATGCTACATGCAGAAGCTTGGGCACCATTCCCCCACCTGTTTGTGTCAACGGCTCAGAATACTCTCGGGCTGGGGGAACCTGGGAAAGTCTCTTAGGCATCTTTCAAGCCACCATGAGTATTATGGCACAGGCTTTCAACAGCTCTCCGCCTGCAATCTTGCCAGCTCCCTCCCCATCTAGCCTGTGCAGAGCTGCTAGGGTGATGTGTCTGACTGAAGCCTGGGCCATGTGCTCCCCGGGCTCCCCACTGTCTGTAGGGTGTCATCTCCTGCCCTCTAGGAACTGCTCCCTCTCTAGGCCTGCACGTCCGTCCTCCCAGAGCTCCATCCTCCACCCTGTCTCCAGCCCTCTGCCCAGCCTTATACACCTCTCAGAGGTCCCTTGATGGAGGTGCTTTTGACTCCAGACCATCCACTGGCACTGGCCTCTGCCTGGGACATCTTCTCAGGCCTCTGCCTTCCTGGTGAAGACTTCATTCCATGGCTAAAGCCAAATGCCACCTCCTCTGGAAAGTCTCCACAGACAGTTAGGCTTTAGTGATTGTACAACATCATTAACTTATGTTTTATGCTCACATTATGTTAAACTGATTGGTTGGAGTGTCTCCCCACTAGTTAGAAGCTCCTCTAGGGAAAGAACCATGTTTGATTCATTTTGGCTTTCTGATGCCTGGCATCCTCTCTAATACAGATAGTTGCTTCTGGATGAAAGTGTAGCTAGAGCTGCTGTGCCTCCTCTAAGAAAGGGATGGGTCCAAATCTCTAGCCCAACAATCTCATGAAGAGCCCAACCATGTAGAATGGGAAGAGCTAGCTTGGAACAGAAGCAGACCCTGACCCCTGAATCTCCCTCTCTCCTGCCCCCATTAGGGAAAGGACTGGACATTTCTCCAGGAGCCTCTTGGTTCTGGACAGAAGAGAGGAAGCAGGGGATGCCCCATCACTGTGGAATGAGAGGCTGGGCAATGGGCGGGGGGTCCTCCATTCCTCCAGGTCCACACATCTCCAGATTCAGGGAAAAAGGAAGGAATCGGTGGACAGGAAATGATCAAAACTGGGAGTTACTAGCTGATTGTCTGCTTCCATGGGCTGTTGATCAGTTTGGGTTTGTTTGTTTTTTATATATATACTTATTCATGAGAGACACACAGAGAGAGGCAGAGACACAGGCAGAGGGAGAAGCAGCCTCCCTGTGGGGAGGCCGATGTGGGACTCAACCCAGCGACTCCAGGATCACGACCTGAGCTGAAGGCAGATGCTCAACCACTGAGCCACCTAGGGGCCCCTGTGGATCAATTTTGAAAACAAAGGTTTGCAGACCTGGAGAAAAGCATATGTGACACCTGTGTTTCCCCAAAGCTTTCAGCCACCTGCTACCTGAACAAAACTCAGGTTCTGTGAATCGCGAAGGAGGGAGTCTGCTGGTCGCCCGAGCATACTCCCACCCTCTTCTGTGAGAGGCCAGGCCCAGGGCTCCGTAGCCTCCCTTCTCCTCTGCCAGCCGATCCCTGTGATCCTGGCCAACAGGGTCACTGGAGGGAGACAGAAGAGAGGAGGCGGTGGAGGCAGCTGCTGTTCTTGTTGCCTTGCTGTTCCAACCCACGTCCCAGGGACAATGCTTTACCCACAGCAGCGTGGGCTTCCAGAAGAACAGCTGGTTCCAGCTTCCAGAATCTTCCACTCTCCCTGAACTAGCCCCATGGTGCTCGCCCGGGTGCACCTGCCCCAGTCTGCCGGTGGCTTGGGGTCGTGTTTTCTCAGCCTTCCGATCCCTGCACCCAATTTCTCATATTAAATGATCTCTGTTAAAACAATTGGTATGGGTTCTCTTTTCCTGACTGGCCCCTGACCAGTCCGGGGAGAACAGCTGCTGGGAAGCTACGGCAAATGTCTGGCTCCATTAGGACTTGCAAGTCCCCTTTGGCGGTGGTGAATTATCACAGTAATGATTAGCATTTACTAATACTGTGTATGTCATACACCCCGTGCCAAGAGTTGAATGTATTATGAAGACTGAATATACAGAAGCACGATGGCTACACCACATGGGAACAGAATTCCGACCCATATGACTCTGGTCCTGACTGCCCGCTTCCCTAATTTTCCTGCTTCCAACTCAGAGAAAGCCAAATATGTTCCCCAAACCAATCACAAAAGAGGTCCCACCTCTGGTTAGCCTGCCTCTGGCTTCCTCCAGTCAGAGCTCCCCTCTCCCCTCTCCCTCCTTCCCCTCTCCCCCCTCTCCCCTCCGCTGGTGAGTCTTTACAGACTGACTGATGGTGGCCAGCTCCCTTGCTACAGCAAGTTTTGTTTGTTATTTGGGTGATGCTCATGCATTTCCACAAGTAATGTTATCTCTTACTGGCATCCAGCAGGGCAGACGTAATTATGTCCCTTTTACAGATGAAGAAACTGGCACCCAGAGAGCCCAAGTATATAACAATTAGGTGACAGATGGAGGATTCAAGCCCGGGCAGGCGCTCCTCACCTAGTCCTTATCCATCCTGCCGTGATTGTATCTTCACAAGGCTATCTCCCTGGGCAGCCTGTGTCTTTCTCAAAGTTCAGAGGTGAAACTTCCAAACGTTGTCTCCCTGGCCCTTCCTCAAGGCATGGCCCATGGTTGATGCCCGAAATGTGATTCAGTAATGACTCTGAGGAAGTGTCTCTGGGCACCCTTCCCCCGGCTGAAAAACACTTTGAGAAGGAAATAAAATCAGTTGAGTGAATGGTCTAGGATTTACTAGACTTGGGCCGTGGTATAGACTGTGGACACGAATACGGAAGAAGGGAGCGCCGTCTGTGCATCGATGGGGCTCACGAGCAGGTATCAGCAGGACCAGGGACCCGAAAGAAGCAGTAGCCAAGGCAGCTTGTGCTGTACCTGCACGAGGTCAAAACGAACAAAGCTGTCTACGCCCAAAATGAGTCCTCACCGAGAGGTAGAATTTTGCAATTATGTGAGGTAGATAGGTATGTCTCCATCTCCCCGCACACAAGGATCTTGTGTGCTGTTGTCAAACCCCTGTCTGAGCAAATACCGTATGACTTCACTCATCTGTGGACTTTAAGAAATAGATGAACATAAGGGAAGAGAAGGAAAAATAAGACAAAATCAGAGAGAGAGAGAGACAAAGCATCAGAGACCCTCAACTCTAGGAAACAAACTCAGGGTCACTGGAGGGGAGAAGGGGTCAGGAGATGGGGTCTCTGGGTGATGGGCATTAAGGAGGGCAGTTGTTTGGGGCACCTGGGTGGCTCAGTCGTTAAGTGTCTGCCTTTGGCTCAGGTCATGATCCCAGGGTCCTAGGATCAAGCCTCGCATCGGGCTCTCTGCTCATCGTGGAGTTTCCTTCTCCATCTGCCTCTGCTTGTGTACTCCTGTCTCTCCCTCTCAAATAAATAAACCTTAGGGAAAACAAAAAGGAGGGGGGCACCTGGGTGGTTCATCTGTTGAGCATCTGCCATTGGCTCAGGGTGTGATCCTGGAGTCCCAGGGATCCAGTCCCACATCGGGCTTCCCACAGGGACCCTGCTTCTCCCTCTGCCTGTGTCTCTGCCTCTTTCTCTATGTGTCTCATGAATAAATAACATCTTTAAAAAAAAAAAAAAAGGAGTGATGTAATGAGCACTGGGTGTTGTGTGCAACTGATGAATCGGTGCATTCTACTTCTGAAACTAGTAATGCAGTATAGGTTAATTAAGTTGAATTTAAATTAAAAAAAAATAAGTTAAAACAACAGCACCTGTCTGAAGAACTGGAGAAGGCAGAGACCAAAACCCCATCGCACCCCACAGTCTGAAATGCCAGGAGGACCCGCAGGCAGCAGGCCCGGCCACCAGGGGGCACTGGTGCTGAGCTAATGGGCTCGGGCCTCCCACCCACCCCTCCCGAGAGGCCACTTTCAACAAAAGCCAGCAACAGCAGGTAAAATAAAAACTGGACCTGGAAATGGGGCTGCTCTTATAATCCTGCAGTGAGCCTTTTATGTGATTGTGACTTTTATCATTAATAGGGCATTTGTTGTGCCGCAGAGGCCTGAATTAGCAGTGGTTGAAGAACTGAATCCAGCCTGCACTGTTTAGGCTGCACTGAGCAAGGTCTTGAGGGCTTTCAGAGGAATGGCCTGAACAATCTCCCAGCAGGATTCGTGTAAATAGGGTTTTCTTTGATTAGCATCGTTCTGCTGCCCGGGGCTTTCGAAATTACAGGATTTCTGAGGCTTCCGGTTTAATTGCATAATTGTACAAAAATAATACTTAATAAAGAACCAGGCAAATAAAAACGACAGCAACAGTTTCCCGGCTATTACCAGCTACTGGAGGCGGCCTGACGTGGGCAAAAGAATGGGTGTTGGAATTGAACGTGGGTCCAAATTGTGGCTCTGCTTCTTTCTAACTGCACATTCCGGCAAGTTCTTCAATCTCTCAGAGCCCATTTCTTATTCAATCAAGATGGTAAGGTGTACGTCACAGATTCGTGAGGGCAAATGATGTGTGGCATGTGTAAATGTCTAGTACAATGCATGGCACGTAGTAGGTGTGTAGTAAATAAAAATCCCTTCCTCCGTTCACCGAATGGCGGGGCTTTGCCTTGATTAAACAGTGGATATGCTACCCTTTTGTAGCCTCTGTGCCTGGGATTTTGTTCCTTTGAAACAAAGGATTTCTCATCTACCTTTCCATCTCGACTCACAGGTTTTGAAACAGAGCTTCTGAGGGCAGATAGCCCTGTGGGATGGGAAGGGTTTTGTTCAAAATGCAGATTAAGGATAAATACAGACTCTGTGATTGATCATGATCTGTACTAGTGCCTCCTACATGGCCGGCTTTCAAAATCCCTCCCCTGTCCTGAGGATGGACTCTCTGCTGAGGCAAGAGAGGGTCCATGCAACTGGCCGCACCTTCCCTGCTTCAGCTCTATCACCTCAGAAATGTGGAAATTGGATTGTGGGTTTGGTCTGGCTTCGGGTGGGTAAACTAGAAGGGCAAGGTTTGGTTTTGAAATGTCAGAGGCCTCATTCCAGATTTCCAGAGGTCAGACTGCATTGTGATGTCTTATTCTCTCCTAAAGGCATAGGCAGCAAGCCAGATGGGAGCCAGGTGCTGTGGGTCTGGTGTGGGGGGCACCAGGAAAAGCCCTGGACCTAGATACTGCAGACTCCGGGGTCAAGACCTGGCGCTAGGGCAGCCCCGGTGGCGCAGTGGTTTAGCGCCGCCTGCAGCCCAGGGTGTGATCCTGGAGACCCTGGAATCGAGTCCCACGTCAGGCTCTCTGTATGATGCCTGCTTCTTCCTCTGCCTGTGTCTCTGCACCCCTCTCTCTCTCTCTCTCTCTCTCTCTGTCTCTATGAATAAATAAATAAAATATTAAAAAAAAATACCTGGCGCTACTACTGTTGTATAATAATGTGTCTGCTCTTTGTCCCTGGTTCCTAAAACCATTGGAGAGAGTCTTAGCCATATGAGGTCCTTGGATCAAAACTGAGTTTATGGTCAGGCGATGGCTCAGGATGGAGGCTGGTCACCAGAGAGACCCACCACGTGCTGAGAGGGGTGGGGCTTTGAGCCTGGGCAGGTCTCAAGGGCTGGAGATTGAGTTATCAATCATGCCTTTTTTAATTTAAGATTTTATTTATTTATTTGAGAGGGAGAGAGCAAGCACAAATGGGGAGAGGGATAGAGAGAGAAGGAGAAGATTCCCTGCTGAGCAGGGAGCCCGATCTAGGACTCCATCCCACTACCCTGGGATCATGACCTGAGCCTCCCAGGTGGCCTTCAATCATGCCTTTTGGTGAAACCCCAGTAAAAGTGCTAGACACAAGCTCCGTGAACCTCCTGGCTGGTGAGCATGCTGATGTGTCTGGAGGGTAATGTGCTCTGTTTCCATGAGGAGAGGACACAGAAGCTCTGCATTCAGGACCCTCCCAGATCTCACCCCATGTGTCTCTTCATTTGGTTCATCCTGATTCATATCCTTTAGGGTGAAACTATAAGTATAGAATTTTCCTGAGTTATCAGGGTTGTCTAACAATTTATCAAACCTGAGGGAGGTAATGAGAATCCCCCAGATTTGTAGCTCGTTGGTCAGAAGTATGCATGGCCTGCCCCTCCCCCCCCCGCCTTGCAGCTGATATCCAAGTCAGGGCAACCTCTTGGGGACCCAGCCTTTTACTTGTGGGTATGCACAGACACCAGGGCGTTAATGCAGAACTGAACTGCAGTTTATCAGTTGGTATCAGAGTAGCTATTTCAGGTACCTGGTCTCTATCTAGCAAGTCACTCACCTCTGAGGCTTCATTTCTTCGTCTATAAAGTGAGGTTATCTGTGATGATTCCTGTAACCAACTCACAATGAGACAGTAGCAGTGAGAGTGTGTGGTGCACTGTCTGGTGCTGTATATGTCTGTTCCTGTTCCTGCTGCCTCAGCTGGTGACCTGAGGCTCGCCCAGCCTGCGTGGACCTCAGCTTCCATGTCAGGGAGATGCACCCCTCTGTTCCTACACCTCACTGAATTTGTACAGAGTGAAACTGAGTCATCCATGTAGGAAGACTTTGACAAATACTCCAGCAATTGCACTACTGGGAATTTATCCAAAGGATGCAAATGTAGTGATTCAAAGGGCCACCTGCACCCCAGTGTTTACAGCAGCAACATCCACAATAGCCAAACTATGGAAAGAGCCCAGATGCCCATCGACAGATGAATGGAAAAAGATGTGGTATCTGTATACAGTGGAATATTACTCAGCCATCAGAAAGGATGAAATCTTGCTGTTTGCAATGATGTGGATGGAACTAGAGGGTATTCTGAGCGAAATAAGTCAGAGAAAGACAAATACCATATGATTTCCCTCATATGTGGAATTTAAGAAACAAAACAGATGAACAGGGGAAGAGAAGGAAAAATAAGATAAAAGGGGGGCAAACAGAGGGAGGCAAACTATAAGAGACTCTTAACTCTAGGAAACAATGAGGGTCGCTGAGGGGAGGAGGGTGGGGGGACGGGGTAGCTGGGTGATGGGCGTTAAGGAGGGCACGTGACGTGATGAGCACTGGGTGTTGTAGGCAACTGATGCATCACTAAATTCTACCCCTGAAACCAACAATACGTTACATGTTAACTAAATTGAACTTAAATTAAGATGTTTTTAAATACTACATAGTACTTCTAAGATCAAAGCTGCTGCCTTCTTTGTTTTTAATTTCTGAATGCATTACATAAAAACAGCTGAATTCATTTTTACTGAATTTTGAGCATTTGGGATAGTCAGACTTTAAAAGGTGGACCACAAGGTAATAAAAGGAATTCACCCCAGAAAGCCCCAGTGACACCTCAAAGAGCTAGACCGTCATCCTCCTGAGGAATAGAAACTAAAGGACCATGAGATGCCTTAGTGACCACCATACTGAGGGTCCCCAGGATATGGAAATGCAACATCAAGAGAAACCAAGGGGGGGGGTTTCTGACAGTAGCCAGAAGAGGGGTAGGCAGTTAAAAATTACAGTGTTGATTTGCAGTGGATTTCCTTTTTGCATGATAATTGTTGTTTCCAGTAACTCTAGGCACGCCGGCTAGTACACAGATGTGAATCTAATACGGTAACAGATTCAGATAGATCAGCTATAGAAATCGAGATCAGAGATATTTCAAAATTATGAGGCTCATGAATAATGTCCTTTCCCTTCTCGTTTCAATTTGGTTCCTCTAATCAGCCAGACTGGGGGTAGGGAGGTGCCTCTCTTCCAGTTAAGAAAAAGCAGAATTGAAACAGGCTGCTTTGCGTCCAAGCCTTGCGCTGGGACCTCAGTCTGTGCAAAGTGGATATCCTGTCCTACCCGCCACCAACCTGCTCCCCATCCTGCAGGAACGTGGGTAAGTTCCCAATCTAAGTGGGATTTTACTGGCAGGCCACTGCCCGTTGCCCTCATGAGAAAGCTGGGGATGCCTCTCTTCCTTCCCCTCTACTTCCAATCTGTTAACCAGTTCTGCTTATACTACCCTGTAAAATTATTTCTCAAATCCATTTCTCTTCCCCCCCCCCCCATCACAATCCTTAGCTCCGATCCATGCACAGACCCAGGCAGGTCTGAGTCTGTGAGTGAACCCCACAGCTGGACACAGATTTGTGCAGGAAATTGGAAGGCTGTGACCACAGTTATGGGGAAGTGGGCATCAGTGACTGTAGCTCAAAAGGGTGAGGCAAGAGAAAGCTCTGAACGCCCCTGTCTCCTTGCAAATACGTTTTAGGAAAATAAGACTACTGTGAATTCTTAGGGGAACCTCCTATTTTGGTACCAGCAGTATAACCTTCGCTGTATATCTAATTATCCCCAAGTCCAGAGTCTTCGGAAAGTAGCAGAAGACAAATGACACAATGAGTAGGAAAGAGCAAGAGCAAGAGGATGCAGCTCAGTGGACCAAGATCCCACTTGGTGCCAACCATGGGGACATCCCTTTGTACCCTCGAGTGTTTCACAAACCTGTCTTGAGCATCTAGCAGGTGTCTCACCCTCAGCTACATACTGGTGACGCAAAACAAATAATCTCTGTCCTTAAGGTACTGCTTGGAGGACAAGACAGGTGTGAAAAGGGATTGAGAATCTAGATGGAAGAGACCTCAGTAGGTAAGTTCCCATATTTGGGACCAGGACCACATCTTGGTACTTTCCTATGTGGTTACTTATTTAATACTTATAACATCTCAGTGAAATAGCTACTATAGTCCCCATTTTTAAGAAGAAATAACCCACCATAAGTGGTTAAATTTCTTGTTCGTGCCCCACAGTGACTGCACGGCGGAGCTAGGATTCAAACGAGGGTCTCCATTTCTAACCTTATGTGTTCCCTCACCTACTGTCCTCCTCCAACATACTGAAAATCCTCCCTTGGTTTAATCCCATCTGTGTGGAGGCTCTGCCCCTGGAGACAGACCAAAGCTATTCTCTTAAAAACAAACAAAACAAACAAGCAAAAAAACACCTCCACAAAGGTTTAGAATGAGGAAAAAATGCCCAAGTTAAACATTTTATTTTTTTTAAAGATGTTTATTTATTTGAAAGAGAGAGAGCAGGGGATGGGCAAAGGGAGAAGCAGGCTCTTTGTTTGGCTTAATGCAGGGCTTGATCTAAGGACCCTGGGACCATGACCTGAGCCAAAGGCAGATGTTTAACGGACTGAGCCACCCAGGCACCCCCAAGATAAATATTTTAATGTAAAGAATGAAAATGAGAGAAGAATAAACCAGCCTTCTTCTGACAGGCAAGCCCTCCATTCTGAAAGAAAGTTGGTGGCCACATGGACAAAGAGGAAAAAAAAAAAAAAGGGAGAGAGTCAAACCAAGCAACAGACTCTTAGCTATAGAATAAACTGGGAGTTCCCAGAGGGGGATGTGGGGCGATGGGGGAAACAGGGTGAAGGGGATTAAAGAGCACGCTTATCTTGAATCACTATATCGTACACCTGGAACTAACATACCACTGGATGGTAGCTATGTCTTGTCCTCTGCTTGGAAGAGATGAGGTTGCCAGCAAGTGAGTTGTTCTGGTAATGAAATGGAATAGTAACTATTTGCTATAAATAAATACATTTAAAAAAACTAATACTTAGGAAGACTCTCCCCCAAAACGAAAAAGCTGTGAATGACACTGAAAGGCAAATATCTCCGATGCCTCTTTTCCACCCTAAATCCAGTTCAGCCCTGAGTCACACGGGCCTTCCTCCACAATGTGGCCAATTCACCCACTCCTCGCCACCCAACCGCTGACACAGCAGAATATTGGTAAGTGATAGGATTATGGGCATGATGTTTTCCCCTAAAGCCAACATAATACCTGTATAATTGTTATATCTTTAAAATTTTTCTATTTTAAAATTCATATTGAAAAAAAATGTATGTTGTAAAACAGTCCTGAAGCGTGCCGTGTGTATGGACAGTATCGGACCAGTTGCACCAAATGCGGTTTGGAACACCTGAGTCCTGCAGCAGCAGCTGATGGTAACAGCCACATCTTCTACAAATCAGCCTGGAGCTGATGGAAATGCAGGTGGGCCCTGGAAGCTCGGGGCTGGGGGAGGAGGAGGAAGGAGGGGGAGAAGGTGGGAAGGGGGTGAGAGGGAGGAGGGGGGAGGGAGGAGGGGAGAGGGTGGAGGGAGGAAGGTGGAGGTGAGAGGGAGGAGGGTGGAGGTGAGAGGGGGACGGAGGAGGGGAGAGGGTGGAGGTGAGAGGGTGGAGGTGAGAGGGAGGAGGGAGGAGGGTGGAGGTGAGGAGGAGGTGAGGAGGAGGGAGGAGGTGAGAGGAAGAAGGGGGGAGGAGGAGGGAGGAGGTGAGGAGAGAGGAGGAAGGAGGAGGAGGTGAGAGAGGAGAGAGGAGGAAGGAGGAGGAGGGAGGAGGTGAGGAGAGAGGAGGAAGGAGGGGGGAGGAGGGGGGAGGAGGGGGGAGGAGGGAGGAGGTGAGGGGGAGGGGAGGAGGGAGGAGGGATGGAGGAGGGAGGAGGTGAGGAGGGGGGAGGAGGGGAGGAGGGGAGGAGGAGGTGAGGGAGGGAGGAGGGAGGAGGTGAGAGGGAGGAGGAAGGAAGAGGAGGGTGAGGGAAGGAGGTGGGAAGAAGGAGGGGAAGCGAGGCCTCCTTTCACCGCAGGGCCCTGCGCACGGTCCAGGGGCGGAGCCGGCAGGGTGCAGTGACGGGGGCTGCCCGCAAGGGGGCAGAAGCCACCCAGTCGCTAGCCCGGCCCTGGGGAGGCCCCGTGTCCCCGGGTCCCCGTGACCCCGTGACCCGCAGGGACCCAGATCTCCAGCCGCTGAGGAATCTCTGCGTCTGTTTTGCTGTCGTTTTGACGCCAATTACGGAAGGGTTAGAGCCGAGTGCCCCGTGTTCAGAAATAGCTGCTCAGATGGGGCTAAAAGCGTTCGGTGTCAAGGCTTTGGTGACCTTCCCGCCCGTGGCACACAAGCTCAAAGTCTTCTTGCAGAGCCACGGGGAGGTGGTGAGATGACCTAGATTTAAAAATCATCCGATAGAGGGGTGGCTCCCCGTGCCAGTGACATCTGGCCCCCTCCACCCTGCTCCCGGGGGAGAAAAGCCCTCCCCCTTATCTAAAGACAGAGACTGTTGAGGCCAGATTCAGGGGCTCCCCGACCACTCTATTTACTCCTGGTCCCCGGGGCTTTGGCTTGACAAAGAGAGAGAACAAATAATGTGATCAGACACCAAAGACCAAATCTAAATGATTTCGGTACTCTCCAATTCCACCTGCATGGCTCATTTCCTTAAGCTGAATGTATTTGTGATCTTTTAAAAAAAAATTAAAATTTTTTAAAAATTGAGAGAGCGAGAGCACCAACACAAGCGGGGGACAGAGGCAGATGGAGAGGGAGAAGCAGGTTCCCCGCTGAGCAGGGACCCCGATGATGCGATGCAGGGCTGGATCCCAGGACCCTGAGATCATGACCTGAGTGAGGGGAAGGCAGATGTTTAATTGACTGAGCCACCAGATGCCCCTGTATTTGAGATGTTAATAAAGAGTAACACACACACACACACACACACACACACACACACACCCCTACCTTTTCCCTGGTCATACAGCCACAAACCCACCATGCTGGCCTTTATCTAGAAGCAAAGGCTCTCAGAACCCCAGAACTGCAGGCATCAGAATCACCCAGAAGCCCAGTCTGCTGGGCCCCACCCCTCGAGCCTCTAATGGAGTGAAACTGAGATGGGTGTTGATGCTGCTGCTGGTTGGGGAACCCTTTGAGAACCACTGTCATAATGACATAGAACAGCAGGGGTTGTCTCTCTCTCTCTCTCTCTCTCTCTCTCCATTGCATTATCCTCAGCACTACAATGCTCAGAAACAAATACTTAACAAATAAGGAAAAGAAACTAATGTTCACGGAGACTATTGTATGCCAGGTGCTTTGCATCCCTCAAGGCCATTTCATTTAATCCGCACAAATTCCTGGAAAGTAGGTAGGATTAATCCCCATTTTCAAATTAGAAAACAAAGTTTTGTCCAAGAAGTTATCTGACCGCCATCATCTCTCTAACAAGTGTCACTGCCTGGATTTGCTCTGGCTTCAGAGTTCATGCTGAATATTCTATCCCCTGTGTAAAAAGTGGATGCAGTGAAATGAATAAAAGTGGAACAATAAGCAGATTCAGGGGGCGGGGGGGACACTTGGGGGGCTCAATCTGTTAAGCGTTTGACCTCAGCTCAGGTCATGATTTCATGGGTCCTGAGATCAAGTCCCACATCGGGCTCCCTGCTCAGTGGGGAGTCTGCTTCTCCCTCTCTCTCTGCACCCCCACCCCAGCTCATGCTCACTCTTGTGCTCTCTCTCAAATAAAGCCTCTTAAAACGCTGAGCAGTTGGGGTTTTTTTGTTTGTTTGTTTGTTTGTTTTTAGGCAAGTAAGCAGTGTAAGAAAGCTTTGCAGTCCCAATTAGTATCCAATTAGTATCCGACATGGCTCCCAGATTGCCCCCGTGCCCATGACATGGCTCTGGGGAAAGAGGGCAGGCTAAGTGAAGAGCCACCAATGTTGAGGACGAGACTGCTACTAGCAGTTACAACAGCCTCAAAGAATAGAACACCATACGTTTTCCAGAATAGAAAGTAGTTTCCATTCTTGCATCTGAAGAAGGGGTATTTGTCTAAAAGGGTGTTGGGGATGTTTGTTAAAGAGCTTTCTACAGATCAGAAATCCCCAAGCTGGAGGTCTGATGAATTTCAAAAGCAGAAAAACAAAATGCGATGCAATGTTTAAAAGCCTGAGAAACTGATTAACACCCTTCACAGTTTTTTAGGTTTCTGCCTCAAAATGGAAGTGTTTGCTTCCTCAAGCAACCCCTTTTGGTTTTTTTAGGCAAACATAAGCATTTTGATTCTGTGTTTGTGTGTGTGTGTGGCAGAAGTAGGGGGAGAATTTCTATTCAACGTCATGCAATGTCAGGAAATAAACCTTTTGCATAAAATGTTGAAATCCCAAACAGACTCCTAGCTGGTACGTCTTGGAGAACAGTTAAACAGATTTTCATTAATAATAATCTGTGTGGGGAAGAACTGAATTTCAACATGTTAGGCAATGCACAATTTAATTCCACCAACAGAACCTCCTCTGAAGACATTATCTTCAAGAAACTTGCAAATTAAGCAGAAGAGTATGATAGACGTATTAATAATTATGGTAACTGGGATACAGGGATGTTTGTGTCTTTTCAATATTCCTGTGTTGAGATCCTAACTCCCAGGGGGATGGTATTTGGGGTGGGGCCTATGGGAGGTGATCAGGTCATGAGGGTGGAGCTCCATGATGGGATTAGAACCCCTATGAGAAGAAACTGGGGAGCAGATTTTTCCCTCTGCCTCATGAAGATACAATGAGAAGGCGGCCGTCTGTAAATCAGAGAACGGGCCTTCACCAGACACCAGAACTGCTGGTGCCTTGGTGTTGGACTTCCCAGCTTCCAGAACTGTGAGACAAGAGTGCTGTTCCAAGCCCCCAGTCTTATTAAAATGGGCCAAACTGACAAAGACAGCAACCATGGTCCAACTGAAGAGGAAACAAGCAGCAAAAACTGCTTTTTCTTCATGATTCTTCTTACATGTCTTTCTAGCCCCATCAGGGCTTTTTGTCTGTCTGCTGCCATCTAAACTATTTCTGCTCTCGTAACGGCCTTGTTGTCCCTGACTCTGGTCTACCCAACACACTGCCATTGGGTTTACCCTCCTAAATTTGAGGCAGTTGGCTGTCCCCAGTCAGGCTTTCCATGGACCGTAGTTGCCTGCAAAGCTGAAGTGATCTGGTTACCAAAGTCCACCCGCCCCGCCCCCTACCCCCCACCCCCCGCGAGTTCTGCTGCAAACTATTTGCCAACATTATCTGCTTTCAATCCTCAACTCCAGTCAAGTCCATACACACTCACTGTCCCTGAATACACCACAAAGCTTCCCATGTAAAACCCAACAGCACTGACTACGCCACTGTTTACTATTTGGCATATGCTATGCTGAGATATTCCCTACATGAGATGTGTTCATCTCATGGCTCATCACAATTTCTAAGAGTAAGAATTGTGTACATTTGTCCTTATGTCCTCAGTCTTCGACGCAGGATGGGTACACAGTTGGCCTTCAATGAATCCAGCTAACTTTGATTAAGGCTTTCATTAAAGACATCAGGTCTTATTTACAATACTCCATACTTACGCCCATCCGTGATAAACATGAATGGGCAGAGTCAAATCAGCATCTCTTGGAGTGACATAAAATTAGACTCAAGTTAAGACACCTATAGACTTGTCAAGTGGGTGCATATGTTGCCCCTCTCCAAGAGGATAAGTGCCCTTCTCCTTTCAAGGTCAATGTCAAGTGTCACCAATATCACAACTGAGTAAGCACCCTTTTAGTCTGCTTATATTTATTTCTTTTTTTTTTAAAGCATGTTATTTATTGACAGAAAGAGAGCAAATCAGCACAAGTAGGAGGGTTAGAGAAAGAGGGAGCAGCAGGCTCCCTTGCTCAGCAGGGATGTTGAGTCTTGATGGAGAACTCGATTCCAGGACCCTGGGATCATGAACTGAGACGAAGGCCAACACTGAACCGAGTAAGCCACCCAGGAACCCTTGCTTATATTTATTTCTTAGATTAGGAAGGCTTAGCCCTCTACAAAGGGGACCGAGCCAGGAATCATAGATGTTTATTGGCCTAAAATTATCTGAATGAGCTTTGACCAAGTGGGTGTGAAAAGCCTTCTGACACCTCTGCTAGACTCTTCAGACTAGTTAGCAGTTTTTCATCAGGGACTTCAACTCAAATGTGCCTTCTGGTTATCAGGCTATTACTCCAATATGGCCTGTTGATCTACTTTTTTGGCTACTTTTTTCTAACTTGAAAAATGGCAACATAAGATAGTTCATTTCCTTTGGTCTATAAACATAGTTTTTGGTTATGATTTAGGACTGGAAGCAATGAATTAAAATAGCAGAATGCATATAAATTGCAAAATGCTTTTCACATTGCTCCACTCACCACAGTGGTAGGTTAGCCATTCACTTAGGTTCGGGAACAAGATTAGTTAATTAAGTGTTAATCTGAGAACAACACAGCACTGGCAACATGTATAGGCAGGTCCCACCAGCAAACACTACTCACCAAGAACAGCTGCATATAAATTTATTATTTACTTAATACTGATGAGCTGGAGAAAAAAAAAGCTTCAGCTGTGAATCAGTACTTTTGCCTATAGTTGGTTTCCAAACTATAGTTGGCAAAGTTAGAGAATCACTACCATGCCGGGTTCCTGGAATACAACATAGTTGAATGATTCAAAGAGGAACTGCTCAGAATTACTGGCTCTGAAGAGTGTTGTTGGGGTCCTCAAGGATTTTCAGTATTTTAAATTAAGTATTTCAGATTTAGATGATTTTAGATTTCAGAATTTTAGTATTTTGGGATTTTCTTATTTTAACAGTCTTTTACGTATTTCTCAAATTGTTGGAGGCAAAACCTCACTCACATGAGTGTAATGAGCAGAGTCAGAGACTCAGCCCTCGCCTGCCACCCACTACTTCCGGTGCCTCAGCCTGCGTACTTTCCAAATTAGGAACTTACAAAATCTGCTAAAAAAAAAAAAAGAAAAAAAAAATCATGGCTGCCCTCAGCATTCCCACCTACCACCTACTGCTTAAAGCGCAAGTCTGTATCCAGACATGTAAGCCCCCCAACAGGTGACCTAACAAGGAGCCTGACTCTCCCTCCTCATGTCCCATCACTCCCTTTATGTCCCAGTTAGATGGTCCCATCTCCAGTCCCACTGACTTCTTTTGATCACTTTTGACAGTTGCTACAAGGCTAACAAGCAATTATTGGTCACCTATTATATTAGACGCTACACCAGAAATGTTCATACTTTGTCCATTGACCCCTCACAACAATGCGACAAGGTATTTTTCAAATAAGGAATGAAATTCAGAGACTTGTGACCTGATAGTAAGGGTTGGGTTGTATGTGAGTCCAAAATTTCAGGTCTTCCCACTATATATTGTCCCCTCTTGGCGAATCTTCCCTGTTCAGTTTCTCCTCTATAAATTCTACTCATACTCAGGACCCAGAACTAACTCCACCTGCTTCTGAAACCTTCTCCTTACTCTTCAGAGACATTGCCCTCCTTGGAATTCATAGCTCTTACTGATACTTTAGTACTCTTCATAAGCATCGAATAATTTTTTTAAAAACATTTATTTGAGAGAGAGAGAATGGGGTAGTGGGAGGAGCAGAGGAAGAGGGAGAAGAGGACTCCCTGCTGAGCAGGGAGCACAGTGATGTGGGACTGGGATCATAACCTGAGCCGAAGGCAGACACTTAAACAGTCAGGTGTCTGGGTGGCTCAGTTGGTTGAATTACGTATGCATTTCATGCACGTGTGTAGTATTTCTCCAACTAGACCGAAAGTTCCTTAAAGCAGGAGGCATGAGTTGCTCATAGTGTTTACTCCGCGCAATGCACAGAGTAGGTGCTGAATAATTACCTGTTAAGGAACATGACACTACCAGATGTGTCTAATACCATTCTTGCTACAGTCTGTCTCCTGCAACTGAACTAATTCAGGAAAACATCTAGCTAGCTTAAGAGAAAGCAGGCAGATGCTTAACAAACAAATGGAGTCTCTTGGAGAGGATAAAGGGAAAGAATCTGGTTTGGAGGTGGCTTTTGATGATTATCAAAAAGGGTAAAAAGTAGAAAAGACCTCTTTGACGATGAGAAAGGATAAAAAGTAGAAGGAGATCCATGATTATAATCAAATGCTAAATAGAGATTAGGACAAGGGCAATATGGCCATAAGATTGGCTAAATCCTCCCAGCAAAGTGCCCATGATAAAGGACTGTCTCTAGAAGTATCATTCTCCCTTGCCTACAAACACATATTCAGCACCTGCTCCATACAAGACATAACCGGGGCTGGTATTAAAAAGTGGTATTACAGTCTGCTCAAAAAATCCCCAATTCAACTGGCAAGGGAGGATAAATACCACATAGAAGAGCAGAAACACCAGGGTATGTACGAGCTACCGAATAAATGAAGTACGTTGAAGGCCAGTGCCAATGGAGCTCAGAGAGGGAGAGGCTCTCTGGGTGTCATGTCAGGAACGGTTTATGGGGAAGATGCAACTAGAATTGTACCTTGCAGTAGAAGCAGGACTACACAGGGAATGAGAAATGGGAAGAAAATTCTGAGCAAATGAGTAGGGGAGACTCACATTCCTCATGAAGACCATGTGAACATAGGAAGGGGCCAGGGATATAACATGTATGCTCCGCTGCTTATATCATAGCCCTAATTACATTGCCTTTTATACCACTGCACTGAGGCAAAACAAAAACCATGAATGAAACAAATTTGTAGGTTACTAGTTTGTGACAACTTACAGGGAGGAATCAGGTGTTGTGTGTGTCTAGCTTGGTGCCAGGGATTGTAGAAGTAATAATACAGATTTAAGACTTGGCCCTTGCTTTCAGAGAGCTAAATACCTACTTTGCGAGCAAGACAAACTCCTCCAGAAATGTTTATTTAAATGTGCTTTAAAAACCTGTACCATCAGTGCTAAATTATATTCTTTGGACTACAAAACACAAGCATTCTTTAAAGATTAAAAACATTAGCATGGACACAGGTGTTCAGTAGAGGTCACGTTACAGTGAATTCCCGGAGGTGGCTCATCAAAGTGCAACTTTAGGTTGGGCTGGGTTTGCCCCAGATAACTACTTTCACAATCCAGTTTCCACCAGGCACTGAGAATCTCTTATAAGTGATTCAGAAATGTTCAGTTTTAACCTGAAGACTTCACTAAGAACAATTTCAAGTCCAGGCAAGAACCATCTGACTTGGCAGCTTGGAAAGTGGGAGAAGTTGATGACACCGATTCTCCTACTGGCTTCCATTTCTGCTGAAATCCACCAAGTGAGAGACACCCAGCCAGTTTGCAGGATATTAAAAGCGTTAGACACAGTCACCCTGTGAGGGGCGTTGCGACTCACAGAATTGAGTCAGTGTATTATTCACGAGGCATCTTCTAATTTTTTATGGATATAAAACCCACAAGCCCAGACTATGGCAGAAGCAGTTGTTTTATGCTGCCATTTAAAAGTCTGTCTGAAATCGTACATGTGTCTTATTTTAACAGTTCCCAAAATGTTACAGAAACACTGAATTCAGCTCTTGAGCTTCCTCAAAACTCCTCCCACACAATTCTCTTCATTATCCCTGTGATCTGTAGAAATCCAACAGCCCAGCCAGCGTCTCCATGATGAGTCAGGCTTGTAGGAACAGGAGGCATAGGGCTCCTTCCACCCTGGGAGTAGTGTCTCCCTGGTGGCAAGTTGACTCTCTCAGCTCTAGTGACCTCTGGAGAAGGAAACGATTAGCTCTTCCAGTGACTGACAGGCATGCAGAACCAGCCAGAGAAGCAACATGAATTCAGCCTCTGAGCGGTCAGGTGGCCAGTGATGTGCGATGCTCTCTTATATGAGGAGAAGCACAAGAGTATCATGTCTACCTGTAAGTAATGAATTAATAATGAATGAAGTCACCATTCTCTACAAACTGGGTGCTGGGTTGAAACATTACAACTAAAGTCACCATCTGAAGATCACTGCGTGCCAGCCACTCTTTTAAGTACTTTTCCTATATAACCTCATTTTGCCCTCAGAAACCTCTGGAGTATGTACTATTACTATCTTATTATCCTCACGGTACAGAGAAATAGAGAGATTAGTTAGCTTGCTTGACTTGACCTAGTAAGAGGCAAAGGGAGGATTCGAACCAACACATTCTCACTCCGTAACTCAAGCTCTTTAACTCCATGGTCTACAACCAAATCTATAGACCATTTAGGACACAGACGGAGAAAGGAAACTACATACTCATTCATGGTTCTTGGAGGCAGGGATTACTAAATGGCTCGAGATTTATCAGGGGGCTGGCCAATGGTTGGGCCCAGGATTGGGGCACAGTGTGAGGAGGGGTGCTTTGAGGGTTGTCAGCCCAGAATTCACACAGGAGGACAAAGGAGGGGTCAAGTAAAGTTTCTTGAAGAAGGTACTGCTCAACTGAACTTTGAGGCCTAAGTGTAAATTAGAAGTGGAGAAGAAGCATGTGGTAGATTGATGGTAAAAATGCACACAATTCTTCATACCTCCTTGTATCCTTGCCCCTTGCAACGGACTTTGCGGCTCTTCTCATGAAAACATTGTTTCAGGGCACCTGGGTGGCTCAGTCAGTCAAGCATCTGCCTTTGGTCATGATCTCAGGGTCCTGGGATTGAATCTCATGTTCAGCTTCCTACTCAGCGGGGAATCTGCTTCTCCTCTGCTTCTCCCCCAACTTGTGTTCTCTCTCTCTCTCTCCAACAAATGAAATCTAAAACAATTTTTTTTTAAAAGAAAGAAAGAAAACATTGTCTGTTTCTACGTGCCTTGAATCATGTAACTTGCTTTGGCCAATAGTGTATAGTGCAAGCTATGAGCCAGTTCCCAGCCTTAGCCTCAAGGGCTTCTCATGCTTTTCTCTCTCTCTTGAGCTTTGCCACTAACAAAGCCTGTGAAAGGCCTGGGCTAGTCCTCTAGATGCTGACATACCACATGCTCCAGTCACCCTTGTCACCCCAGCCAACAGCCCACAAGAGTGAACCCATAGAGACCAGCCAAGCTTCCAGCCAAAGTGAGACCCAAGTGAGCTCAGTCAGGGCCAGCTGAACCTGGCTCTGGTTAGCAGAGCTGCCCAGCTGACCTCTAGCCTCATGAGGAATAAAGTTTATTGCTGTAGGGACACCTGGATGGCTCAGTGGTTGAGCACCTCCCTTCCGCCCAGGTTATGATCCCAGAGTCCCAGGATCAAGTCCCACATTGGGCTCCCTGCATGGAGCCTGCTTCTCCCTCTGCCTGTATCTCTGCCTCTCTCTCTGTATCTCTCATGAATAAATAGATAAAAATATTTTTTTATTGCTGTATATCACTGAGGTCTAGTGGTTGTTACACAGCATTATTATTATAATAGAAATAGGCAGGTCTTCTTTCATCTGAGTAAAGCCAGTATGATACAAACTGTACTGTGATCCTTCTGTGATTTGTTTGCTTTAGAAAAGAATATAGGATTCTCCCACTGGGGGCACCTGGGTGGCTCCATTGGTTGGATGTCTGACTTCGGCTAGGGTCATGGTCCCAGGGTCCTGGGATCAAGCCCCAAGTCGGGCTCCCTGCTCAGTAGGGAGCCTGCTTCTCCCTCTCTCCCCTGGTTGTGCGCTCTCTCTCTCTCTCTCTCTCTCTCAGATAAATAAATACAATAAAACTTAAAAAAAAAAAAAAAGGGATTCGCCCACTGTTCCAGGACTGGGTTTCTCAACCATTGAGTCTATTGAGAGTTTGGGCCCAATCATTCTGCGGGGGACTGACTGTTCTGGGCCTCCTAGGATGTGCAGCAGCATCCGTGGCCTCTACCCACTAGGTGCCAGTAGCAATCCCAGTTGTGACAACCAAAATGTTTCCAGATTGCCAAATGTCCTCTAGGGGGCAAAATCACTTTCAGTTAAGAAACACAGGTCCAGAAACAGAGGCAAAGAAGTTCAATAACCAAATACCCAAAGTCCCTTCAACCCAGCCATCTTTTCTCTCAGATAGTCCGAGTGGTAAACCCAGCTCGGACTCCGTATGAACACCAGTGCCTTCCCTGGGAATGTGTGGTATTGGACTGGCTGCTCCAGCACATGTAAAAGCTTGCTCTGGGCGCTCTCGCTGCCTCAGCACGTTGAGTATTGTCCATACAATGACATTCAAAAGAAAAGAGAAATGAAAACACAGGCCAAGAGGAATTACAGGCCACCTTGTAGATCAGATTGTGGAGGCCGAGAAAATTAAGGCCATTCCACCTCAAGTTTAGCATTAGCACAAGTACAGCCATCTTAGGCCCCTGGGAATAAGAGCTGAACTTTACAGGAAAAACTGCAGAATGTCCTTAACAGGGAATCCCATACCAGAAAGACAACAGAGCTCAGAATGCCCTTGGCAGAGAATCCCATATCAGATCTTGAGAAACTCCCCCACCCTTTCCCCCATATTGGAATGGAAAAAAAAAAAAAATCCTCCACGCCTTCTGAAAATCCCCTAGACCAGCCCATAAAAACCCCAGCTGTAACCCACTTCAGGGTCCAAGCCCCTGCTCTGCTGTGTGGAGTATCCTTGGACCCAAGCTCAAGCTTGTAAATAAACCCTCGTGTACTTGCATCAGTGTCAGGTCCTTGGTGGTTTCTCGGATTCACAACCTAGAGCACAACAAGACCACTTGTGTCCAAAACTTTCCTGTTTCCCTCTGACTTAAAAAATTCTTCCTCCTGGTTTATTTTATTTTTTTCTAGCCTGTAATAATGAAAGAGGGCAATTCATCATCACCTTCCCATAGGTATCTGGATATTCAAATGAGGATTCCAATTGCAACTGCCCCCTGTATCAGTAGAGAGTTTCCTAACTTAGAGCTAAGGAAGATGACTGGTGTTTCTCATAGTCCAGGGCTAAAGTTTAACTCAGCAGCTCTGATCATCATTGTGCTTTCCAGGAGCTAATTGCCCCTCATGAGAGGATGCCAGATTCAGGTCTTGGAAGAACTTGTCTTTTCCTAACACCCCAGCTTAATCAGCTCATTCGCTGGTTCCAGAAGATGGAAGGCAGAGGAAGAAGGCGGCTGAATCTTTGCTAATTTCTTACTCATCCTGACCCACACATTTTATTTGATAAATGTTATTTGAGGCTTCTTGTGTCCGTTGGGGCCTCCAGCAAATTGCTGATCTTCCCCAGGCTTCCATTTTCCTCTAAAAATACAGGATCACCTCTTACTTTTCCTGCTATACAGGAAAAACTGACAGATTTGGCACAAAAGGATATGTGTGTCCCAAGTCCATGAAAAATAAGAAGAACATCCATTAAGAAAAAGGACAAATCCAAGTTGAAGCTAATCTGAATTCTAAATCTGAGCGTCTCCCAGGCACCTCTGTCTTCCTGATTAATCTACTTTCCCAGTGGAACTGTGCCCAGTTGTGCACTTTAGGAGTTGCTTCAGAAAAAAAAAAAAAAGTGAAGTCATCAATTCTTGGCATCTCAGTGGTGGATGCAGCCAGACTTTATGGAGATCAGTTATTAATTCACTCTCTCTGTAATTCAATTGTTATTTTTCCTGCAGGGCTTGGTGGTGATGGTCCAGCTTTGTGAACACATGAGCATATTGCAGTGGAGAAGCAAAAAGAGGGTTTGAGAGTTCAGGTGAGGGTTTCCCCTAAGGTTGTTTCTGGGAATTCACATCAAATCTAGATGTCAGATATGACAAATTAACCATAGGTTTCAACAAGTCTGACTCTTTGGGCAGAACAGGAAATACAAATATGGTCTCCACTAGCCAATGGCAAAGGATGCTCCAGAACGCACCATGAAAGGCTAAGGTGACAACCTCAAAGTGTGCCCTGACCCTATGGGTCCATCTAGGTCCAGCCAGTGATGCTTGAGAGCATCTGATACCCACCCGGGCCAACGTCCATACAGAAGGCTCAGGATATTCAACTGAAAAAGGGAAAGCAAGTAAAAAACCTGCTTCCTTGCCTCTGCCAACCTACAAATACATGGAGAGAAAGGACAGTCTCCATCATTTACCCTGTCTTGCAGAACTTGGTGCTTTTTCACAAATTATCTCGGTTGAACCTCACAACCCTGTAACATACATAGGAGAGAGATCACAACCCAGATTTTTAAATGAGGAAACTAAAGATTTGAAGTCTTGTCCCTTGATCTCAGGGCAAACACAAGGAGGAAATCAGAAGTGGAAGCCAGTTTTTCTGACTGTAGACCTCGACCCCTTCCATCCACATGTTCTTTTCCAAGCAGACCTGGAGCATTCAAAAACATAGCCCTGGGGCGAAGCTTCATTGACCCAAGCCCCTTGTAGCAACAACCCCCTTTCCTTCCCTTCCCTCCCTCTTCTCCTCAAACCAGCCCCAAGGAATTTAGCACCCAGGCAGCAATCATCTCAGAAACTTGTTCCTGAGTTTCTTGTTCCTTGTGTAAAATCTTGGGTCCTCTTAGGCTGCTCTGTTTCTCTGGGAATTGATGAACATACGGCACATAATAGTGACAACAGTTAACAAATCCTGAGTGACTAAATGTGATAAATGATATTAATAACAGGTCACGGATCCCAACTAAAATGTGCCAGTAGATTGGTTCACTTGCTAAGGTTGGGGGTTGGGCTCTGTTGAGGGTGCCCAGCCCAGGGCATGAATGGGAGCTGATGTCAGCCTGGGGTGCCCCTTGCCAGCCTTGCTCCCTCACATACGGCTGTGTTTGCCCATGGGAGGACCATGAAGTTTTTTCAGGGAATCCTAGTGGCAGAAATGCTTCCAGCTTGAATTTAAGGGTTGAAATCTCACAACAGGAATCCTAAACTTTTACAGGGAAGAAGTTGCCTGTGAAACTACTCAGCTATGGCGTTGGGCCACCATCTATGGGCAGGATAATTCCGAAGGCGGAACCAAGAGCCTAGAGAGTGGAGCCAAGAGTCCTGAAGAATCTTTCCCAAGCCTTGAATTCTGATCAACATACTACCAGCACATTCTCTACTGGATCTCAAGTTCTCTGGGTAGCAGTGATTCCCATTCCTCTACCACCATTCCCCCTCCTTTTTGTTGTGGGGAGAGTGTCTATAATGTTATCCTTACCTATGTTGTAATGCCCTATTCTTGTGTTTTGGAGATAAGGGGTCAGACAACTTATATTTAAAATTTGTCATTTATTTATTTATTTATAATTTTTCCGCATGGAGCCTGCTTCACCCTCTGCCTGTGTCTCTGCCTCTCTCTCTGGGTCTCTCATGAATAAATAAATAAAATAAATAAATAAATAATAAAATAATAAATAAATTTTAAAAATTAATAAATAAATAAATAAATTCCTTGCCCTGATTGGCTGTGCTCCTGAAAGGTAGCCTCTGCCAAGAGGGTGGCCTTTTTTTAAATTGACACCGAGGTGCCCCGTGGCCTAGGGGCAGCGTGGTACTACAGCTATGTTCTCACAATTCACCAGAACCCTGTGGGGCAGATGACATTTCCAGTGTCATTTTACAGGTGAGGCAAGCAAAGCTTTGAAGAGATTAAATGATTTGACGGAGCTAGGAAATAAAAGAGCCCCTCTGCCGAATGCCACGGGGGTCAGCATGCTCTCACACTGCCCTCCCAGGGAAGCTGAGTCTACCTCTCCCCTGTGGCACGCTGAGACTATTCCCACACGGGCAAGGTGCCACTGTGAGTGAGCTTCAGAAATTTAATTCAGGGAAGCCACCTCACGAGAATCATCAGGAAAAAAAACTGTTTAAATCCCTTGTGCTTACAGATCTGAGCCAAGATCCTCAGACAACAAGTTTTCATAGGTGATAGGAGTTCACACTTTATCATTCCTATTCCCCAAGAAAACCAGGGAAAGAAAACCGGTGCTATTTTTCAAGGCAATGAGGAGTGTGGGCTAAGATTTTATTTAAAATATAAAAAGAAAAAAATATAGATGTATCAAAAGGATGGGACGCCTGGATGGCTCAGCGGTTGAGTGTCTGCCTTCAGCCCAGTGCATGATCCTGGGGTCCCAGGATCGAGTCCTGCATCGGGCTCCCTGCATGGAGCCTGCTTCTCCCTCTGCCTGTGTCTCTGCCTTTTCTCTGTGTCTCTCATGAATAAATAAATAAAATCTTAAAAATAAAATATCAAAAGGACCTGGAGAAAGCGAATAAAGTCTGGCTTCCCGTTGCTGAAGCCCTGATAAGGCCAGAAGCGCCCAGCCCTGCCCCTCAGGCCCCCTGGTCCCCTTCCTCCCCATCTCCATAATTAGTCTTCCTCCTCAGCTGTTGTCACAGTAACAGCTTGGGTCACATGGCCGTCACTTTACAATCTGCTTATGGAGCTGCTCGTAATCCTCACTCCAAGGCATAGTGACAGCTCATTTAGAATCAATCAAACATTTATTAATAGAGAGAGAACCAAGGGGCACAGTCTCCTGATTGAAATTCTCTGGTCCTTGGCAAGGGCGAGAGCAGGAGGGGGGAAGAGCTCTCAGGTGGAGGTTGGGGAGGCCACACCGAGTCAAGGAAGGAGCCCTCTCTCGAAGGTCAGGCCCTTGAAGGTTCAAAGCCCGCCCCCAGCTCTGTGTTTTAGGCAAGGAAGGAAACCCAGCTGAGTCTCCATTTCTTTCAGGATTTTGTTGTGAGGCTCAAAGATAAGGAGACAAATAAAGAAGAGGTGCCAGGCCTGGGAAGGATTTAATCAGGGGCAGCCATTATAAATGAAAGAGTGTGGAAGACCAGACATGTGATAAAAACAGGAAGTGGGCAGGACCAAAAAGGAGACTGTGATTTAAGGCTGATGGCCAAAGAAGTGGGGCTATTTAACCCGGCTGCTACTTTCAAGCTGAAGCCCTTTTAAGCACAGAGAGTAACCAGCAGTAGGAGGAGAAAACAGGGAAAGGGAGACTTGTAGGGAAGTTACAAGGAACTCATGAAGATGAATGAGCTTTGTGTTTTGTTTTGTTTTGTTTTGTTTTGTTACCAGCAACATAACTAGGGGAACGTCTTGCAGTATCTGCTTTTCTTTCGTCCAGCGTGTGATCTCATCTTTATGACATAGGTGGTCCTGCGGGACGCCCAACCAAGAGCAGTCTACAAGGCCCCCTGTTTGCATGGAGCCCTGGTGAAATAGTTGTTGAGTAGGGGCGCCTGGGTGGCTCAGTTGGGGAAGCATCCAACAACTCTTGATTTGGGCTCAGGTCACTCTCTCAGGGTCCTGGGATCGAGCCTCTGAGGAGCCCTGCACTGGCTCCATGGTCACAGGGAAATCTACTTGAGATTCTCTCCCTTTGTCTCTCCTCCCTCTCATGCTCTCTCTCTAAAATAAATAAATTTTTAAAAATATGTGTTGGGACTCCTGGATAGCTCAGCAGTTGAGCGTCTACCTTCAGCTCAGGGCATGATCCCAGGGTCTCAGGATCGAGTCCCACATCGGGCTCCCCACAGGGAGCTGACTTCTCCCTCTGCCTGTGTCTCTGCTTGTGTCTCTCATGAATAAATAAATTCTTAAGATATTTTTTTTAAATATCTGTTGCATGAATGAATGACTAACAAATTATTTAACGGACCTAATGATCCCGTAAGAACACTTGGGCTTTATGAAAAAAGGGAGAAACCAATGTGCCTCTATGTCCTAGTTTCTTACATCTAAATGTGTTAAATATTCTTCCTGGCAAAGGCATTTGGGAAAAAAAAAATAAAGCAGAAATGTCCAGATGGATCTGACATGGGTGACAATCCCCAGAAGTGAAAAAGCTTAAAGATTGATGAATAGCCCTCCTCCCTCCAGACTGAGCCAGGGGAGAATCATCCAACATTTTCCATTTGATTATTTACAGCCAAAAAGATGCAGCTGACTGCAGCCTTCCAGCCTCCCGCCTCCTCTCAGCCGCTCAAGTGGCTGACTCGAGCCAGGGCAGGCCGCTGTGTGGCCAGGGCTGTGTGTGGCCCCCCAGAGCAGACAGCCTCCAATCCTTGACCCTACCCCTGATCCACTTTCTTCTTTTCTTTGTCTTGTCTCCAGCCCCTTCCCCTCTTCTGTCCCTCCCCTCCCTCTTTCCCTATTCCTTCATTTCCCTCTTCTTTCTCGTCTTTTCTTTTTCTGTCCTCAGCGATTGTTATTCAACATTGATGTGAGTCGAGGCTGAAGAACATGCTACTTTATTGCTAAAATAAAGTTGCCTTGTCACCCTGGGTCCCTGAAGACTCCAACTGTAGATCCACATTCAAGATCTTACATGACTAACCCATTTAAAGTCCACAACTGTGAGAACCAGAAATCCTTACGTGACCTTATCCTCCCCCAAGTCTGTCCAAAGTCATCTTTCTTCGCCCACCTTACCCAAGGTGAGCCCACTCTCTCTCTCCAAGACCGTTATGATAGACTGGTGTCACAGAGTGCATCTGCCATTGCCCCACAGCGGCTGCATAGAAGGACTTCATTGACATCTGCTTCCAAGTCCATCTCTGAAGTGTGTACCATGTTTTTCCTTGGGTTGCAGCTACTACTGCCTTCTAGATAGAAATGTAACTTATTAAACCTGTCACTCGTCTGCTCAGCGCCTCCAATGGCTTCCCATTTCCTATAAGATAGTCTCCATGCTCAGTCACCTTGAACCCTCAAATACCTGGCCCCAATTCACCCGCCCTGACGCACCTTTGCCCGTATGAATATGCTCCTTTCTACTGCCTGTACATTCGTTGCATTTTTCCTGCCTCCTTGCCTTGTCTTGCTTTTCCCTCTCCTCCCTCCACCTTTCAAATTTGAGGACCCTCTCTCAGGGCCCTCCTTCAACACTCCTCCCTAGGCACCTGGCCCTGAAACATGAAATAATCACATTTTTCCCTGCTGTCCTATAGCCCCGCGGTTCTGCTTACCTTACCCTGCCCCGTGTTACAGAGGGCAGCCGCACACATTGAGCACCAGCTGTGAGCTCAGGACTGCTCCAGAGAACTCACAGAAATTATCTTTACTCCTTACCACATACCCATTTTACAGGTGGGGTAACAGGGATCCTGCCCAAGGTCCACAAAGTCGGTCAGTGATGGGGCTGGGAATTCAAACCAGGCTTTTTGGTCTCTGATCTCTCTCTGTTCCATCAGGCTATTGCAGAAGAGATGAGGGCTGGGCACTCTTATTCCCATCCATTTGTTCAAAGCATGAAGTAATCCAGGGCTTAGGTAAGAGCCAAGGCAGCAAGTGGCAATCACTTTTTTTCAGCAACATCTAACATATCTCCTCTATGAGATTATAGACTTTTTAATACGTATATGTGTGTCCCATAAATCACTTTTTTTTTGCTATATGAGTAAGCTTTTTTATTTAAAGACATAGATTACAAAGAATAAAATAAGGAAACGGAGTTATGTAGGCACTCCTTGTGCTTTCAGAGGTTATTTTCTCTGAGACCACCTAATTCTTACTTTAAAAAAAAATCTTTTTTTAAATTTATTCATGAGAGAGGCAGAGACACAGGCAGAGGAGAAGCAGGTTCCCTGCAAGGAGCCCAATGTGGGACTTGATCCCAGGGCCCCAGGATCACGACCTGAGCCAAAGGCAGATGCTCAACCACTGAGCCACCCAGGTGAACCTTTAAAAAAATTTTTTTTACATTTTTTTTTTTGGTTTTTAATTTATTTATTCACTTACTAACTTTTTAAAAATACATAAGCTCAGGGGTGGCTGGCTGGCTCAGTTGGTGAAGCATGCAATTCTTTTTTAAAAAAGATTTTATTTATTTATTTGAAAGAAAGTTAGAGAGAAAGAGCACAAGTAGAGGAAGGGGCAGAGGGAAAGGGAGAAGCAGACTCCTTGCTGAGCACAGAGCCTGATGGGGGCTCCGTCCCAGTATCCCAGGCTCATGACCTCAGCCGAAGTCAGACACTTAACCAACTGAGCCACCCAGGTGCCCTAGCATGTGATCCTTGATCTCAGGGTTGTGAGTTTGAGCCCCACATTGAGTGTAGAGATTACATACATACATACATACATACATAACTTAAATAACTTGAATAAATAAACTTTTAAAAAATACGTAAGCTCAGTTCTGGAGAGAACATGCCATCTGTCTAGAGGCACGTGACAAAATCGTGGCAGGGCCAGAATGAGAAGGCAGGTCTCGGACCCTGGCTGGGTGACCACTTGCCCCTACTGGAGTTAAAGGCATTTTACGTATATCCCCTGAGCTAGTTGTCAACATTTAATCCTGGACTGTTCCCAGGCTGGAGCGTTCAAGTCCAGGTCAGCAGAAGCCTGTGAGTTGCAGTGAGAAATTTCAAATCTGACACTTGCCAGTTCCCATCGAGCTCCGGGTGGGAAACGTCCTAGGTTTTGTCCATTTCTAATGTCACAGCCAGTCTAGCGGAAGAGATCACCTCCAGGTAAAGTCATTCAGAACAAGGGTTTCTCATTTCAGTGCCATGCGACTGAGACAGATCATGGGCCACTCTGCCTCCCAGGGGGTGGGCATGGGATGAAGGACAAAAGCCACTTTTCCCTGCACCTCTGTCCTCTGCGCCCCAGGGTCCTCAGACAGTGACACAGTGACAAAGCCCCTGATGGACTTTCCGGGCACCCCACCCCCAGGAACGCTAAACCCACTATTCCAGGCCTGGGTCTGTCGCGTAACTTGGAACCACTACTAGCCTCTCGCGTCCCCCTTTCCTCATCCATAGAAGGAAATAAAGACACTGCATCACAGCTCGACTTTGAGGACTAAACTAGAGCCCTATGAAAGCACTTTGTAAACTATAGGCTGCTGTAAAAGTATAAAGTGTCCATTTTTAAGGTGATATGAGGCTAATGCCTGATTTCCTTCAGGACACAAAATGCTGGGAGGTGGGGTGCTTAGTATCCAGAAACAGAGAAAACAGCCTGCTTTGTGGATATCTGTTTAGATATGTCTCATAGCACCCAGGAAACTTGTCATTCTTAGAGGGACCTGCTTTTCTTCATCCTCACAAAGAACAGAATGCGAGGAAATAGTCAGTGGTTCATGTATTCATTCCTTCAAAGAACATTTATTAACCACTGAGATGTAACAGGCATTACACTGAGCTAAGTGCTAGGAATACAGAAACTAATATCAAGTTACATGTATAAACATTTAGAAAAAAGTCTGGAAGTATATTCAAAAGGTAGCTTCCTCCCTTCCTCCCTTCCTCCTTTCCTCCCTTCCTCCTTTCCTCCCTTCCTCCCTCCCTCCCTCCCTCCCTTCCTCCCTTCCTTCCTTCTTCCCTCCCTCCCTCCCTCCCTTCCTCCCTTCCTCCCTTCCTCCTTTCCTTCTTTCCTCCCTCCCTTCCTTCTTTTCTTCCTCCCTACGTAAAAGTAATTTCACAGAACTCTAAGTCCTGGGTCAAAGTAACTTGAATGTGGTCAGTTGTGGCTCAGTGATATCTGCTCTGTCACCCTCAGGCAGCTCCTGCAGCAGAGCCAAGACAAACCCCAAATCATGACAATGACCCATAGAACCAGCACAGCTCTGTCTTCCTATGGGACCCTTTTTATCTTTGAGAAAACTTTCCCAAATAGATTGAAGAATTCCCTTCATTTCTCTTTTGTCTGGGTCACATGTCCATCCTAAATCACTGGTATAAAGAACAGTATCACAGGTCAGACCAGCAGTTCTCAAAGTGGGCTCCAAGGAGCCCTGTGGGACCCCAGCCCCTTATCAGGTCTATGAGGTCCAAACTATGCTCATGATAATGTTAAGATTCTTTTGTATCTTTTTTATTCTCATTCTCTCACAAGTGTACAGATAGTACAAAGAATCTGCAGATATGAAACTATCACTTTTTGAGTTTTGGTGTAAGAGCAAATCAGAATATCAACAATTATCTAAAAAGGGTATTAAGGGATTCCTGGGTGGCTCAGCGGTTTAGCGCCTGCCTTCGGCCCAGGGTGTGATCCTGGAGACCTGTGATCGAATCCCACATCAGGCTCCCTGCATGGAGCCCGCTTCTTTCTCTGCCTATGTCTCTGCCATTCTCTCTCTCTCTCTCTCATGAATAAATAAATAAAGTCTTTAAAAAAAAAAAGAAAAAATAAATAAAAAAAATAGGGTATTAAAATGCTTTTCTTTTTAAAAAAATTTATTTATTTATTTGAGATAGAGAGAGCACAAGAGAGCACAAGTAAAGGGAGGAGAAGCAGACTCCCTGCTGAGCAGGGAAGGCTGATATGGGGCTCGATCCCAGGACACTGAGATCATGAACTGAGCTCAAGGCAGACACTTAACTGACTGAGTCACCCAGGTGCCCCTAGATAATTTATTAATAGGCATGAATATCTGGGAGAGCTTCCAAGAGAAAGTGCTTTTCACATTTTGAAGAAGATAAGGGCTATAGTTTGGCAGGAAACGGGAAAGTCAAGCCATGGCAAGGTATCTGCCAAACGTGCCCTCTGTGCCCGGGATGTTGGATGCCATAAGACAGAGTTACTGGGAGTGGTGTAGCTTGCCTGTTACAGAGGACGGAGTCCCTGCCCACCTCTCCTCAGGCCACTGGTGTCCACAGAGGCACCTTCAGTGCCTTCTCCATCACCCCTATTGTCTGAGTGTGTGTGCAGTGGTGGTAAGAAGGAAGATGAGTAGGGATGCCTGGGTGGCACAGTGGTTGAGCATCTGCCTTCAGCTCTGGTAGTGATCCCAGGGTCCTGGGATCAAGCTTATCCCTCTGCCTGTGTCTCTGCCTCTCTCTCTCTGTGGCTCTCATGAATAAATAAATAAATATCTTTAAAGGAGGAGGAGGAGGAAGACAACTGAAAAATTCAGTCCTGGACCTTGTCTGAGGACACCACATTCTACCCAGGGAGCTGAGATTTAGTCACTGCAAAAAAAACTCAGAGGAAGATCACAGGCTATATAGTTTGGAACAGATAGTACAGACACTTCCAGACTCCCCACGATCCTACGTGCGACTTTTCGACTTTACAATGGTGCATAAGAGATCCTCATTCAGTAGAAACCATACTTGGAATTTTGAATTGTGTTCTTCTCCCAGACTGGCAGTGTGTGGATGATACTCTGTTGTGATGCTGGGCTGCTGGAGGGGTTGTTGCTCTCAATTACCTGCGATCACCAGGGTCAACTACTAATACCTGTACCCACACAACCATGTTGTTTTTCCACGGCCAGTATGGTATTCAATCAGTTACATGAGATAGTCAACACTTTATTATAAACTAGACTTTGTGTTCGGTGGTTTTGCCCAACCGTAGGCTCATGTGGGTGTTCTGAGCATGTCTAGGGTGGGCCAGGATGTTGGGTAGGTTAAGTGTATTACATGCATGTTCAATATTTTCCATTTACAATTGGTTTTATTGGGGCATAACCCCACCTGAAGTCAAGGACCATCTGTATATGCAATGGGATGGACTGAGTTAACTGTAAAGAATGCCTGAATGCTCTCCCAGAATTCCCAAAGTGAATGAAGGAAACGTGTGAACAGACACCTTATGTTTTGGTCTTGCTTAACATTGTTCAGAAATCACAGCCACCATGAGTCCAACCCCACTTTCCACAAAGTTTTTTTCCCCTCTTCTGTTTTTACTTCCTTCTTTTTCTAGCATTCTCTCCCAACCTGTCTCCCCTTCTTGCTGTTTTTCCCATGTCCTTCCTCCCTCCTTCTTTTCTGGTCCTGTCTCTCCATTGTCCTGTTTTGTTTTCTTTCTTTCCTCATAACAGTGAAGTATGAAATGTTTAATTTGCAATGGGAGATCACTACTACGTGAAAAGAAAACTCTCCCTGGCTCAAGAAACAACTTTAATAATCTCTAACTGCTTTCAATCCTACTATTTTATATGGACATAATTTTACATAGTTGCTATCATAAAGTCTGTATCAAAGTAATGTTTCCTGGGGGCAGAAATTAGAGATGCATATGAGCTCTTTTTAGCTTTAATAGCTCACTGTTCACTAACTCAGAGTCGGAACTGCAATAAACAGTCAGACATATTCATTGCAATCGGATGTCAGTGAGCTCTAAAAAGGGAAAAATATAAGCAAAAAAAATCATCCACTTTCTAATAACAATGCCACAGGGTAAGAGCACTCTCAGGAGTCCCTTATCCTCCTATACAGAACCAATCTGCCAAATTCAGAGACCCCATAGCTGGATAAAGACACTTATTCTCTCCTCCCCCATCATCCAATAACATGCTAGAAAATTAGCCTGTTTATTTCAAGTTATGGGCCGCATTATATATCTATAAGCTATCATTTTGCGTGAATGCCAATTTGCCAATCTGGGATTAGCTGCCTTGCAAAATCGCTTAGCTCGTTTGATATTCGTTAGAGAGAAGTTATCTGCTTAGCCAGCCAACCCTTTAATTGGATGCCAACCTCTGGTGCTACAAGGCTAAAAACAAACAACCCAAAATCTACAAGCGAACCAGGAGGCATCTCACTTGTATCTTCAATGAAAAATCAATCTGGGGATTTTCCTACTGAATCTTCATAATAACTCTGTGGTACAGGTAATACAATTTTCCCATTTTACAGAGGAGGAAACTGAGCCTCAATCTCAGTGGTTACTCAAGTTATTCAAGTGGTTAACAGTGAAATCAGATCCCAGATCCTGAGTTCTGTCTCGTCAGATTGACTCTAGAGTTTGTATTTCAAACCCTCACATCATGCTGCTTCCTCAGACCTTGTTGGGAGGCCAAGTCCTCTGGGAAACCTCTCTTACAACCAAGAGACATTAAAAGTTCTCTTGTCTCCCCCTAGAGCATCCCAAACCAACTTCAGTAGAGCCCTCATTGTGGCACTCATTTCTTGTCTCTCACCTGGACAGTGAGGTCTAAAGGTACAGAAAATATGTCATTTTATTTATTATTTATTTATTTATTTATTTATTTATTTAGATTTTATTTATTTATTCATGAGAGACACAGTGAGAGAGAGACAGAGACACAGGCAGAAGGAGAAGCAGGCTCCATGCAGGACGCCCAAAGTGGGACTCGATCCCAGAACCTGGAATCACACCCTGAGCCGAAAGCAGATGCTCAACCACTGAGCCACCCAGGTGTCCCGAAAATATGCCATTTTAGTATTCGTAATCCCAACCCCTAGCCCAAGCTACTTTCTTAGTAGATGTTTGTGGGCTGAATGGAGGTACATCCCTCGTGACCATGAGGGTCATACCATGAAGTTGTGTTCTGACTGGTGCCCACTTGTATTCTTGTATTCCCAACCAATATCCAAAGCTCATCTAAATCATGCCTTTTTTCCACATCTTTGTCAGACCTTGGCACTCTTTTTCCTAATCCCAACCTCTATGCATGTACCCCTTCCCCCTTTGGCCAACACACAAAATGTATTTATTTTTCACTTTGGTTTAATGTGTATCTCGTGGAGACTGTGAGATCTTTTGTTATTCATATTTGTTTGTTAGAGACTATATGTTCTAAAACAGAGGGGATTTGGTAATAAATCTTGGCAGAAGAACTGGAACCTAGTAGGTGCTTAGTAAATGAACAAATATAATTCTCCTGGAACATCTTTTTTTCTTTTTTTAAAGATTGATTGATTTTTATTTTTTTTAAAGATTTTATTTATTCATTAGAGACACACACACAGAGAAAGAGAGAGTCAGAGACACAGGCAGAGAGAGAAGCAGGCCCCATGCGGGAAGCCCGATGTGGGACTCGATCCCGGGACTTCAGGATCACGCCCTGGACCGAAGGCAGGCGCCAAACCACTGAGCTACCCAGGGATCCTGCTGATTTATTTATTTTAGAGAGAGAGAGAGCACACAACCTGGGAGGGGACAGAGGGAGAGAGAGAAAGAATCCTTGAGCAGATTCCCTACTGAGCTTGGAGCCTGAAGTGGGTGGAGCTCCATCCCAGGACCCGGAGATCATGACCTGAGCTGAAATCAAGACTCGGATGCTTAACTGACTAAGCCACCCAGGTACCCCTGGAACATCTTTCAACCTAGCACCATATGCAATTCAACATTCTATCAGAATCTGTACATTTATTCTTTCATTTGGTAAATGAGTAAATGGCAATTACATTTGAAGTCACATGTTATAGACTGAGAATACAAAGGTGAAACAGCTAGGAGCTTAGCCTTCAGAAAACACATGTCTGCAAGGAGAAATAAAGAAGGTTCCACCAAAAAAGAAATAGAGAATGTACTATGACCATTTCCAGCTGAACAGTTAGAGGCTTCATAGAGAAAAAGGACTTTGCATAAGGCCTTGAGGATCCGTAATATTTAGAAATTTGGCAAAGAAAGAGACAGAAGGGCATTCCAGATGGAGCAAAGAATTTGAGCAACTGCCCAAAGTGGGAAAGCCTGGGGCATGTACTTGGAACAGAGCAAAGTTCATTTGCTAGGGCCTGGAGTGGAAGAAGAGGCAGGACAAGGAGCGGAGATGAAAACGTTTGTGAATGCTGGATGAAAAAGCCATCCTGACGAGGACATGGAGCCCTTGGAAGAATTTCCCTACTTTGCATAGCTCATCATTGCCATCTCTGTACCAACCAATGAAGGTCGCATGGGACCTTTGGCCCCGTGGTGTTGGCTGCTGTCCACTGTCTAACATACTCACCTCCTAGTAGATATCTCTCCCTTTTAGCAGATTTTCACTTTTGGAAATACTACGTACATCATAATCACATTGATAAATGGTTTTTGCCCTTATAGAGAGCGTGGCACATGAAGAATCTCCATAATCAACACAGTAGGAGCCCCCATAGCATTTTGGGAGGAAATTGCTCTCGGGTCCTCCCTCCCCAAATCCTTCTCAACCACCCACTTCATTACAAGACAGATCCCAGTTTCAATTACCATCGAAATGGTCACTACCCGGGTCCTGTTGTGCCTGGCACAGTGCTGACTGCTATACACAAGTCACATTCTTTGTGAGCGTGAGTAAATCGTTTGGCCTTCCTAAGCTTCAGGTCCCTCATCTGCAGGATGGTAGTGGAGAGGGCGGGAGGTTGCTATCACCTGCCTTGCCAGAATATGGGGAGGATCTACAAGGTAATATATATAAAAATACTACAAGGTAATATATATAAAACACAGTTTCTGGTCTATAAGGTGCTCACTAAAAGGTAACTAAGTATATACTGTGGAAGTTTAAAAGGTGTATATATTCATTGTATGTATGTTTTTACATATATGTATATCCACACACAGACATATAGAGGCACAGTGATCTTTCATAGTATCTGAGGAGATAGGGAGGGCAATTTCCCAAATGAATCCCATAGGACAGTTGAGGCATTGGTTCAAGGTCAAAAATGAATCAATGTGTGTTGGGGGTGCTGGCTGGCTCAGTCTGTAGAGCATGGAGCTCTTAATCTTGGGATCATAAGTTCAAGCCCCACCTTTGGCAAAGAGAATACTTTACAAAATAATAACAAATTTAAAAAATAATTGATGATTTGGGGGCACCTGGGTGGCTCAGTGGTGGAACGTCTGCCTTTGACTCAGATTGTGATCCTGGGGTCCTGGGATCAAATCTCACATTAAGCTCCCTGTGGGGAGCCTGCTTCTCCCCCTGTGTCTCTGCCTCTCTCTGTGTGTCTCTCATGAATAAACAAAATCTTTTAAAAAATGAAAAAATAAAAATAATTGATGGCTCAGGTTAGAATCCAAGGCTCCCATTTGCTAGGACAGATTCTTTCTAGCACAGTGTGAGGCCCAGGTACATTTCAAGAGCACCTGTGTATAACTACAAATGAGAATCAGGAAATGAGCTGAAAGCATCTATGAGCAGAGAAGGCAGGGGAAGGAAACTGTCCACTCTCCTTCAGGCTGCTACTTTTGATGAAGTATTGCCCGGTTGTTGAGCACTTCTACATAGAGGCCACTTCATAAGCTATGGATCATATTCCTCTTCCCTCTTCTGAGCTTTCTTTAAATTCTTGCCAAGTTTCCTTCAGAGACAGAAGCCCCCAGTTGAGTTCACTCTTTCCAATAGCGGACTGACCCGGTTGAGGTCAGAGCCTTTGAGCCTTGGGGTCGTTGTATCGGGGCACTCAGCACCTCCTGGGTTCTCCTCAGATATCCTGGGGCGCCCCCAAAAGAGAGGCTGTGAATCTAGTCTTAAGTGTCAAGGTCAAGGTCCTCAGGTCCCTTACATAGGGATGGGCTGGAGGAACAGGGGCATGCGGGGGTGGGAGGGTGGCAGGGTGGGGTGGGGTGGACTTTGGTCAGAGATGGGCCAGCAGGGGGCCAAGGGGCAAATGGATCAACAGGCTGATGCAGAGGAGCAGCCAGGAGGGGGAAGAGGCGGCAGCCACAGCAAGGTGCCCAAGGTCAAGGCCAGTGGCAAGCTGAACTGACCCGGCCCCAGAGGGCCTTCCTGCTTCTTCGGATTCTAATGTTTTGATCAAGAAGATTGTAAACCGAAAGGCGCCACTCGGATGTCTCAGAGCCCCAAGGCAACTAAACCCAGAAAACAAAAAGGGACAGAAGCTAGCCCAAGAGAAGGAGGTTACAGCCCCAGGAGGTGGGAGGGGCCAGGCCGGGTGGGCGTGGCCTTCCCTGCAGCGGCAGGTGACCGACAGGTGCCCCCTCCGCGTGCCCCTGCTCTGTCCCCACAGCGCTGTGCTGCAAGAAACCAGAAAGGACCTCGGGGTGGCCCGGGCGGCTCAGTCGGTTAAGGGCCTGCCTTCCGCTCAGGGCATGATCCCGGGACCCTGGGATCCCTGGGAGTGGGGCTTCCTGCTGAGTGGGGGGCCTGCTTCTCCCTCTCCCTCTGCCCCTCCCCCGGTCGTTCTCTCTCTCTCTCTCTCTCTCTCTCTAATGGATAAAATCTTGAAGAAGAGGAAGAAGAGGAGGAAGAGGAGGAGGAGAAAGAAGAAAAAAGAAGAAAGAAGAAACTCCAAACCCCATATCCAGGAGCTAACAAGATTCAAGCTGAAGAAAATCAGCTCACAGACTTAAAGGATTTTTTCCTTCACTTTTAATCTTCGATTGTCTTTGCTTTGCTAAACTTTTAACAAAGAGTAAGATGTGAGAGAATGTGATGGGCAAAGTTACCTTGCATCCGGGTTTCCAACTTTGCTCCCTGATGATGAGATATGAACCCCAGATTCTCAAGAGTCCTTGAAAAAAAACCGACAACAACAAAGGAACCAAGGAGTCAAACTACCCTTGTGTTTTCTCCTGCTAGTACCCACCAGAGGAGCAGCAGTCAGGCTGCCCCCTCCAACCCCACCCCCACCCCCGCAGCCAGCCCTACAAGTAACCACCCTCCAACCCCCCCCCCCCCCATCCCTTTACCCCTTGCCTCCAGGGTGAGAAAAAGTCAGAGACCCAAATGAGAGTGTTATCTGGCTGGCAAAAGAAGTGTGAAAAACTGCTGTGGCCTTTTCTAGCCATCCCAATGAGCTCATGTGTTTTCATTTTGAAGTGTTAAATATATTGCCAGAGAGAGGGTATTCTGTGGATATTTAGGTCAAACGCTAGGATTTCTTTTACCCCTTTAGAATTTTAGCCCAGTTCTGAGGATGTTAAATTGAGATCATAAAAGTGGCAGAGGAAACTTTCTGGAACCTTTACAGAGTAATCACCAATATTGTTTAAAAATAAAAACCCACAAAACCGTCTGATCTCAGAGAGAGCTGCATTGTCTCTTTCTGTCTCCCTGAAATAATCCCTGCGTGGAACTTCCATGGGGCATCGGTAATGTGCAGTGGCTCTTCCCTCTCCACTTCTTTACAGCCCACGTGCAGTTAAATCGAGGCCGGATCCCTGACTGCATGAAGATTAACTTCCTTGTCTAGTCGCTCCCTAGAGAATTATTTCAGGTTTTAAGACAAAGGGGAAGTCCTCATTTTTGAGCTTTCTTACCCAGGCAGGTCTCCACAGGCCATTTGGAAGGCCTAAGCTGACATTAAAAGATGGCTTTCAAAGGAGCCGAACTGGAAGAACCAGAGTGGGTGGGTGGTTGCCGGGGGCTGGGGCTGGGGGAAATGGGGAGATGTTGGTCAAAGGGTGCAAACTCCCACTGTAAGTTATGAAAGATCTGGAGACTAATGCACAGCATGGTGACTGTAGTTAATAACAGTGCATTATGTCTTTGAAAGTTGCTTGTGGAATACATTTTTTTAAGACTATTTATTCATGAGAGACAGAGAGATAGAGGCAGAGACATAGGCAGAGGAAGAAGTAGGCTCCCCATAGAGAGCCTAATGCAGACTTGATCCCAGGACCCTGGGATCATGACCTGAGCCAATGGCAGACGCTCAACCACTGAGCCACCCAGGCACCCCTGTTCATTTCTTAAATTTCTTATCATGTTCTTTGATAGCCAGACAAGAGAGCACTATTAAGAAATAAGTTCCCAACCCTTCATATTTGTATATTTAATACATCCTCAATAAAATACCAAGACTTTTTAAAACATCTAGAGTTTAAAGAAAAAAAATCTAGAGTTGATGTGGGGAAAGAAACATGCAGGAATACCCTGGAAATGTTTAAGAGAAATGTAACAAGCAGGTTACAAGCCTTAACAGATGCTAACTACATTCTGAAGTTACATTAGCACAATGTGGTACTTATGCAATGAATACACTGATCATGGACGAGATGAGGAAATTTTAAAAATAAGCACAAATACATAAGTGTATTAGTGTATAAAGCTGGGATCTCTAATGAGTGGATTATTTAAAGATTATTTGATAGATGGCTTACGAACAATATGGTAACTGGGAGAGAAATAAATTTGGAATCATACTTTACATCCAACATCAGAATACTTTCTCAGTGAATCGAAGATTTACATGTGAAACTTAAAAAAAAGAAACGTAGGAGAGTTCTTTTGCAATCTCAATTGGGAAAGACCTTTCTAACTGTGACACAGAACTAGAAGCCATAGAAGAAAATATTGACAAATCGACAATATAAGACGAAAGTCCACATAGTGAAAATCATTATGAACAGAGTAAAAAAGGACAATCTAAGGGAAAATGATATTTGCAATTTATACATTAGATTAACAAACCAGTAGAAAAATTGGGCAGTTTCCCCCCAAAGAAACACATGAACAAAATGCAGCATCTCATTATTAATAAAAAAAATACAAGTGAATAATACAGTGAGATGATATGCCCCTTTTCAACGTTCAAAAATTTCACAACACACTGCTATAGGGTTGGCAAGATCTCTCCTATATTGCTGGCAAGAGTAGAAACTGATACAACATTTTTGCAGAGGAATTCCTCAAAAACTTTAAAAATTATATACGCATTTGTCCTTTGACCCACCAATTTCACTTCTGGGAATTTACAGATGTACAAAATGATATATGTACACGGTTATTTAATGCATCCTTGCTTGTTCTTTCAACAATTGGAAACAACCTATGTATCTATTAACAACAGTAAAATAAATGATCATAAATTTATCCAGTGGAATAATATACAGCCATAAACAATAATGAGGGGGCTCTTTATGCATAAAAATTGAGTAATCTTCAGGATATATCATTAGATGAAAAAAGCAAATAGTAGCACATTCTGCTATTTACTGAAAATATGAACAAAAAGAATATATAAACATATTTGGCAATATACATAGAAAAGAACACTGGCTGTTATAGAAGTTGTCTTTGGGGAAAAAATGGATGTCTAGAATAGTGATGGGGGTAAAATCTGTACTGTACACCTTTTTGAACTTTTTGAATTTAAACCAAGTGACTATATCATCTATTTTTTTAAATATCAAATACAAGTTTAAAAGAATTGAAGGGATAGAAAGAGTGACAAGACAAAAATTGACAGATGTGTCTCAAATGCATATCAATGCACCAGAAGAACTCAAGAATGTGCTCTCCATCACCAGACTGAGGAGCAAAGAATGACTTTGGTCCCATGGTATGATGGAAAGAGCTTGGAATATGGAGTTGACAAATTGTAATTCCCGAAATACTTCAAAAATATGATTCTCTTACAAAATAGGATGAACATTTGTCACAGATTTTATTTAAATAATTAACCCAGGGGATCCCTGGGTGTCTCAGTGGTTTAATGCCTGCCTTCAGCCCAGGGCATGATCCTGGAGTTCCAGGATCAAGTCCCCTATCAGGCTCCCTGCATGGAGTCTGCTTCTCCCTCAGCTTCTCCCTCTGCCTGTGTCTCTGCCTCTCTCTCTCTCTCTCTCTGTGTGTGTGTCTCATGAATAAATAAATAAAATCTTTAAAAATAAATAAATAAACAACCCATGAGGGCATCAGGGAGATGGAAACATTGATTCCAAGAGTAGCTGAGGAAGTGGTTGGTGGAATAACCCATAGGTCCAGGCACACTAAAATAACTTTTGAAAATTAGAGACAGGGATCCCTGGGTGGCGCAGCGGTTTGGCGCCTGCCTTTGGCCCAGGGCTCGATCCCGGAGACCCGGGATCGAATCCCACATCGGGTTCCCGGTGCATGGAGCCTGCTTCTCCCTCTGCCTGTGTCTCTGCCTCTCTCTCTCTCTGTGACTATCATAAATAAAGAAAAAAAAAAAAAGAAAATTAGAGACAAATATAATTAATGCTCCACTGGGGAATACAAACATCTTTTCTGAAGAACAGAAATCATTTCTAGCTCTACAAATAGATACATGTTAGACTCAGAGCTACAAGTTAAGGTGTGACTTTACAGAGTCTGTGCCCCGAATTAGTCGTAAGTAACAAAATCAAACATCAGTTTCTTCTCCTAGAGACAGACTAATTTGCTGGGCTCAGTGTAAATGAAAATTTAGGGCCCCTTGTTCAAATATTATGGAGAATTTCAAGACAGCGATGATCGAGCACTAAACCAAGTTAGTGGGCCCTCCTAAGTGCAGAGTTCTGGGTGACTGCATAGATTGTAACCCATGAAGCTAGTCTTGTTCCCAGGGGAACTAGATAAACCCTAGGAGAGCTTTTAAATAATGTCACACGATGACATTAGGGGACATGCAGCCACTCTCTTGCTTCATTTCCAAATTTCGCATCATTTTTCATTATAGAGTGGAAAGAATGCCTTCATAGTTGTGTGATCTTGGGCAAGTTACTTAATGTCTGCAAAGCTCCCTTGCCTCACTGGTAGATGAGGATTAAAAATAATCCTTGCTAGGGGCGCTGGGGAGATGGTGAAATGGGTGAAAGGATCAAAAAGTACAAACATCTGGGGTTGTAATAATCAGGATAGTGAGTGTAGTTAATAATCTTGTATTGTATATTTGAATGATGCCAAGAGGGTAGATCTTTCAAATTCTCATCAGAAGGAAAAAAAATTGTAACTATGTGTGACAATGAATGTTAACTAGACTTATAGTGGTGATCAGTTTCCAGTATATATACATATATGGAATCATTATGCTGTACACTTAAACTCATATATATGTCCATTATGTCTCAATTTTTAAAAATTCTAGGGGTAGCCTGGGTGGCTCAGTGGTTTAGCACTGCCTTCAGCCCAGGGCGTGGCCCTGGAGACCCGGGATTGAGTCCCATGTCTGGATCCCTGCATGGAGCCTGCTTCTCCCTCTGCCTGTGTCTCTCCCTCTCATGAATAAATAAATAAATAAATAAATTTAAAAAAAGAAATTAATAATATGTTTTACTTAACCCAATATATTAAAAATACATTGTGATATGGAAACACTATTAAAAATTATTAATTAAAAAAATAAAAATAATCATTAATTTAAAAAGCCTTGCCCTATATACTTTTTAGGATTTTAATGATTTCTAAATAAAACATGCATCTGACAATTGGATACACTGTAAAGTCCTATACAAAACTATGCAAATATTTAATATCCGGATGGAGTTTTGGCATTTCAGCCTGGCACTTGTTTCAGATTCTTTCTCACTTTCTTTTTTGTTTTAATTTTAATTGATTGATTAATTGAAGTATAGTCCATATAATAATGTTACTTTAGTTTCAAGTATATGACATAGTGATTCAAAAGTCTGTATGTTATGCTGTGCTCACCACAAGTGTAGCTCCCATCTGTCACCATGCAACGCTACCACAATACCATTGACTATATTTCCTAAGCTGTACCTTTCGTCCCCATGATTTATTCATTCCATAACGGATTCTCTTAACTGAGAGAAAGCTTCCTGGATAAAATGACCTTGGATTGCATTATAAGGAGAGGGAGACAATGGGATGTGGCTGTCAGGAAGTGGTAGGTTGTCCAGACATAAGTGACAGTTTGGACAAAGCCTCGAAGAAAAGGAAGGGTGAGCCCATCCCTGGAGACCCCAAAACTGCCAGCTTCACAGGCTGGCAGGAGATGAGAGCTGACACCCGAAAAATCATGGTAACTCACGTAGCCTGTGAAACATTAGGGCAGTGACTGTCAAAATCTTCCCAAAATACCTCTAAAGACAGAAGAAAGAAAACAACTCTCCAAAAAGACCACTATAATGGGGGGAATACTTCTTTCATTTTTTTTTGGGGGGGGGAAGGCATACTGCTTTTCATTCTTGTCTATCTTCACAAATTCATGAACATTTTACATGCTATTCTATCACATATCCATTATTTTAATATTAAAAATAATAATTCGGGGATCCCTGGGTGGCTCAGCGGTTGAGCGCCTGCCTTTGGCCCAGGGCGTGGTCCTGGGGTCCCAGGATCGAGTCCTGCGTCAGGCTCCCTGCCTGGAGCCTGCTTCTCTCTTTGCCTCTGTCTCTGCCTCTCTCTCTCTCTCTCTCCCATGAATAAATAAATAAAAATGAAAAAAAATTAAAAATAATAATTCTTCCCCCTCCAAAAAAAAAAAAAAAAATCTTGGGTAAAACTGAATTCCCTCAAGATGTCCCATTTTTATTTTGTGGTTTCCAGAACACAGAAGCTTAAGTATCCCAGTCTAAAAGGCACTAGAATAATAGTCCCTTACTAGAATATCGTTCATGACATCTCGATGATGGAGGCTACTACTGCCCAGAAGCTTCCACCCTTGACTGGAGGCCCTTTCTACACTTCTAGGGACCAGAACTCCTTGGATGGGGTCCAAACGAGGACCTGCCTTCAGCACAAGTCTCACTCTGCAGCCTCAGTTACTTCCTTTTTCTTTGCACATGCTCCCACCACCTGTGAGCCTCCAGTCTCACCCCTTCCCGATCCCCAAAGGGCTAACTGGTTTAAGGGATTTATGATTCTTTGAGTTTTCCCCAAAGTGTTCTGTCCAGTTTGGTTTTTCTGCAGCCTAACTGGGTGGAGGTGGAGCTACGGGAGGGGAGGAGTGGGCGGGGCCATGGAGGAGTGGGCGGGGCCGACGAGGGGAGGACCGGGTAGGCGGAGCCTATGGGGGAGGAGTGGGCGTGGCAGGGAGCGCGGAGTGGGCGGGGCCGATGAGGGGAGGGGGAGGGCCTGGTGGGCGGGGGCCTATGAGGGAGGAGTGGGCGTGGCTAGGAGTGGGCGGGGCAGGGGAGCGCGGAGTGGGCGAGGCCGATGAGGGGAGGGGAGGGCTGAGTGGGCGGGGCCAGTGGGAGGAGAAGGGATGCGTGGGCGGGGCCTGGAGGAAAGGGAATGGGCGGGGCTTACTGTAACCTCAGGACAGAGCAATTTCCTCGAGAGGGAAGAGTAGTCTCTAGAATCTTCCAGTTGGCGACCACCCAGGCTCACCAGCTCCTACCTACTGCGCTGAGCCCCTGGAACCGTGCACATATTTCTGCTCTCCAGAGCCTTAGCCTCCGGAGCGGAATTATCATTTGTTTATGATTAGGACCAGGCTGTGGATCGCTGAGAGCACCCTCCTAAAGTCAGATGGCCGCCCTTCCGATTCTAACTCCTCTAACAAGAGCTTCTTGTGTGTTTCCTTTTGTTAGAGTCTGTATATGTTGCTCAGAGACTTGGTGACGTTTTGAAAGAGCAAAGTTTATGATTGCCTCTGCGTCTCAAAGAGGAGTTAGGGTAAACTGATGATTCTGCCTTGAGCCCTTCTTCCCATCCTCAGAGCTTGTTTTCATTACCGGGGGCTGCTGGGTTGCAAAATAGGAGATCAGAGGAGCATGTAAAGTATCTTTCCCCGTGTGCTTCTAAATGGTGGAGTTTGGGGAGGGAGTGTCAGGTTCATGACGTGATCCTCTACTCTTTTTTTAGGTTGGAAGAAATGTCTTAAGAGATTTTTTAAGAAATCCCTGCTCTCATGATCTTCTGTTGTCTTTGAGGAAGGGAGTGGTGTGAGAGAATCGGCACACAGCACAATGCGGTGCTTGTACCCAGTTTTCTTTATCTTTCTGCTCTGTCCTTTGGTGTTTGGTCCACAGCCAGGGAGTCGCTGTCACATCTCTGCAGAGGCCTCCCTGGCAGGACTCGCACCTTTACCTCTCTGCAGAACTCTATACCAATCTGAAGACCAGACTCTCCAGGTGGCTCCCTTCTCCCCACTCTGAAAGAGGAGAAAGGGGAGGAGGAGGAAGAGGAGACCAGGAGCACTGGAGTGGTCACCTAGGACCAGAGCAGCCACAAGCAACCCAGACCCATGGTAAGCAGGATGAGAGTCATTTTTTTCCTGCTAGACTAATACTCAAGAACCAGAGTCTAAAGTGGAACTTAAGGACACAGATTTCCAGGCCCCATTCCAGAAGGAATGAATCAGCCTTGGGGTGGGGGAATATGTCATTAAAATCCTCCCTGTGACTCTGCTGTATCAGCAGGTGAGGGAACCACTGGACCAGGCCAGCACTTAGCATCAAGTTGCTGCACCTGCCAGTCAGCCCTAGAAGAGTTCAGCTCTAAAAGTTTGGTTCAGGGGTGCCTGGGTGCTCTGTTCATCTGGCATCTGCATTCAGCTCAGGTCATGATCTCAGGGTCCAGGGATGGAGCCTCACATGGGGAAATCCCTGCTCAGCAGGGAATCTGCTTCTCCCTCTCCCTCCACCCAGCTAGGGCTTTCTTTCTTTTTCTCTGTCTGTCTCAAATAAATAAATAAGATCTTTAAAAAATAAATAAATAAAAGTTGGGTTCAACCTGTTGTTCCACTGTGGACACCCCCACACCCCTCACACACACACAGCCCTACTGTTCGCCTTGATAATGCTGGGAGATCTCAGTATCCTTAAATAGCTGTTTGCTCATTAATTTTCACTGTCTCTTAGTAGTCTTGCCCCTGGGGGCAGCCCAAGTCCCTCCTGGTATAGATAACTAATAATCCACATTAGCTAGAACACCAGAGTACATCCCACCAAGGGGTCCTTTCGGTTCCTCAAACTCAGCATAAATGCATTCACTGGGTCCTCCTACCAAGCAGCATCCTCTCCTGGCTTCTACGTTTCTTTCTGGTCTTAACATGGTCATTCTTCCTGTCATCCTGGCTTGCAATCAGCATTAGATCCACTTATCTCTATCCCTTCCCATTGGCCATGCTCCTCTAATCAATCACTGCATCTCATTACTCTCAATTCACAAGTTGATGCTTGTCATCTCCTCTTTAGGCATATTGCCCCTGTCCCCCCTCAGCCCTCTTCACCTCTCGCTGGAACACTGAATGCTTTGAAGGTGAACGTTCCATCGTTCTGTTGTTCCATCCCCAGTTGGTCCCAAGGCATTCTGCTCACCCCCTTTAACCATTTCCCATCCCACCTTCCTTTAAGCGGTTTGCAAGTAAATCTGACCAATCCTTGGTCAGGCTAGAGGCTATGTTACTCCCCAGATCAAAAAACCTTTGATGATTTCCTGTGCCTACTGAATAAAGCCTAGGCATTTTTTTCAAGGATTTGCCCTAATGTCACCCTATTGGGCTACCTCCACTCACAAGTTTCTTATGCTCCCAAACTGTTACCTCTTGCAGATCTTTCAAAATTGCTCCCATTCTTCCTCCCCTGAGCCTTGGTCCCTGCTATGTCTTTCTTTCTTTTTTTTTTTTTTTTTTTTTTTGCTATGTCTTTCATACTCATGTATTGAAAGGTTACCCATCCTTCAGAGCCCCAGCTCAAAAGTTACTTTCTCCATGAAGTCTCCCATGATCGCTCTAGCCTGATGTGATGTCATGCTCCTCAAGACAAGTATGCTTTTCTTATGACATTTTTTCATGCCCTGTTCTTACCGAGGTCATTTGATTATATACCATAGCTCTTTTACTAGACCAATTGTTTCTTTAGGGCATGTTTCTTTACTCTTCATAATATCCCCCATTATGTCTAATCTAATGCTTTGCACAGAAGCAGCTCAAAAACTAAGTGTTGACAGGCTGAATAAAAGTAGAAATTAATAATGGGTTAAGTTGGGGTGAGGAAGGCTGATGGTATACTCATTATTAAATATTCAATATTAAATATCGGAATATTTCCATCCTGGTAGGACATCTTCGGCACTATTTTATGCTGCTAAGTTTCAGCAGCTACTGCTCTAGAGCTGTAGTAGCCCCCAGCTTCCTGAATCCTCCTCTGAGAGCCCCTGAACCCCTGCAGGATCCAGCACCTAAAGAAGTGATACTTGACTCAGTAGAAAGTCTCCAGAATTAGTTGATGCCTCCATAGTAATTTTGAATGCCACCCATAGGGAGGAGCAATATGATTAATCAAATAGGTCAAACCACATTGAACTTTGAACGGGATACTGCACTTGCCTGGGCACAGAAGGAACTAGAAACGTAGACATGATTTCTGCACATCTTAGACTAGGAATGTTCCAATGGCTAGAAGATATGAATGTTTGTGTGATGACTAGTGAAGTGGGGTGGGTATTTCTCTTAGTACCAATAACCAGCATTTGACAAAAACTTTTACTAATCTAATTGTCCTCAGAAGTCTTGGAAGCAACCGTTACTACCTCATTTACAAGTAGATAGATAGTAGCCTAAAAAAGGCTTTTCTTTCTTTCTAAAAAGAAAAAAAGAAAAGGAAGGAGGGGGGAGTGAGGGAGACACTAGGGGAGGGAAAGAAAGAAAGAGAAAGAGGGAAGGGAGGGAGAGAAGGAGAAAGAAGGAAAGAAAAAAAGAGGGAAAAAAGCAACTTACCAGCAGTAAACAGGAACATTTGGCCTTTGTAGGCATTTTAAGAGGCCTCACACTACATTCTATTAAGTATATTAAAATATACCCCATCTTGGGGCCCCTGGGTGACTCAGTCCTTTAAGCATCTGATTCTTGATTTAGACTCAGGACGTAATCTCAGGGTCCTGGGGTAGAGCCTCAAGTCAAGCTCCATACTGAGCGTGGAACCTGCTTATGATTCTGTCTCCTTCTGCCCATCTCCACTCCCACTCGATTTCTCTCTCTCTAAAACAAAACCAAAGGAAAAAAAAAAACACATATATGTGTCTCCAATCTCTAACTTTTTTTTTAAAGATTTTATTTATTTATTCATGAGAGAAAGAGAGAGAGAGAGGCATAGGCACAGGCACAGGCAGAGAGAGAAGCAGGCTCCATGCAGGGAGCTTGACATGGGACTCGATCCCGGGTCTCCAGGATCACACCCTGGGCCGAAGGTGGCGCTAAATCGCTGAGCTACCCGGGCTGCCCTCTAAGTTTTTAAAAATAGATTTTATTAATTTATTTGACAGTGAGAGAGAGAGAGAACATGGGTGAGGGCTGGGCAGAGGGAGAAGCAGACTCCCCACTAAGAAGGGAGCCCGATGTGGAGCTCAATCCCAGGACCCTGGTCTCATGACCTCAGCCAAAGGCAGATGCTTAACTGACTAAACCACCCAGGCGCTCCTCTAACTTTTTTTCACTGTGAAAATCTTACGATATTTTTCATAACTTTACTTCTTAAAAGTTGGCCTAACAACGATTTCTTGGCAATCGTTGCACCCCCAATCAGGAATTTTGCCAATGATGAAAAACCAGCCTGCTTATTGTTCTTGGATAGGTAAACGTCTTGTGATAAATGAAAGAAAATGGCATAATAACATCTGTGTAGACTTAGTGAGGTATACTAAGTTTATTTTCATGTTTTCTTTTCATACTGTGAAGCAGGTTACATTTTTTTAGATCTTCAACATGTTTAGGTCTCTGCCACCAGCCGTAGAGACAAACAGCCCTGGTTGCAAGTGTTGGAGTAGGGTCAGCCTGCAAACTTAGCCAGGATACTCGAAGCACCCTGGAAGTGCCATCGGCCACCTCCTCCCCGAGCCATCTTCATACATCTTCATACATCAAGGTGCAGACTGTTGGTTCCGTGGTGAAGTTAATTTTCAAAATCTCAAATTGGCCTCTTCCGGAAACCCCTCCCCACTCTGGATCCGGCCAAGCCCCTGGGAGATGGGCGGCAGATGGAGAGCTCTGTGACACCAGGCGGGAAGCAGTGCAGCCAGCGGGCTTGAGGCTGGCCGGCTCTCTGCCTCACCCACCCCTGGGCCCAGAGAGAGAGAGGCACAGAGTGGTTACCAGTGAACACTGTTTACTTGGGCCAACCTGAGTGCATTCCTAGCCCAGGCTGCAGTCAAAGAGGATGCTAAACAGTCCTCCTTTGCTTTGGGGTTGCTATGACAGCCAGGAATTTGCAAATCAAACCGGACCTGGAGAAGAATTCTGTCCTTGGCCCAAAAAGTTAGTGGTTCCAAATGGTTCTGCTTCTAGTTCCTGGTGTCCCCTTTGACACCTGCCAGATGGAAGGATCTCTAAACCGGGAATTTGGAAATGTCCCAATGGAAAGGCTCTTTCCAAGCTGGCCGCAGCTGCATTAAAAGGAATTTAGGTGTGATTGAAGGAACTTTTTGGCAAGAAAATCTGGAAAATATTACAGTAGGCCCCAGAGAGAACCTCATTGTTCTCTGGAAAAAATCTCTTATATTTGTTTAGTGTTCTGTGGTTTGCTAACTACACGCACATAAATTATCTCGTTGGATCTTCTCATCTGCCTGGTGAAGTACTCAAGATCGACATTATATTCGACCAAAGACTAGGGAAGTGAGGCTCAGTAAGAACAAGATCAAGCAGCTAACAAGCAGGAGAATTGAGATTTGAATCCGGGCTCTCTGATTCGAGAGTTAGCAATTTGAATTCTATACTGCTCTCCAAATGATAGACTAGATCACAACTGATCTGGACAGTTTCAGAGTAGAATTTTTTAAAAGAAAGTGATATTGTAGAAAAATAGTTTTTCTTATTGTGGTAAAATACATTTAACACTATATTTATCATCTTGGCCATTTTTATGTGTACAGTTCAGTGGCATTAAGTATATTCAAATCTTTAGGCAACCACCACCACCCATCTCCAGAAAGCTTTCCATCTTGCAAAGCTGACACTGTACCCATTAAACACCAACTCCTCATTCCCTCCTGCCCCCCAGGCCCCTGGAGATTCCCATCCTATTTTCTATCTCTCTGAATTTGACCACACTATGTCCTTCATGTAAGTGGAATCATAGAGTATTTGCCCTTTTCTGACTGGCTTATGTCACTTAGTGTAATGTCGTAAAGGTTCGTTCATGTTGTAGCATGGAACAGAATTTCCTTTCTTTTAAAGGCCAAATAATATTCCGCTGTGTGTATATGCCACATTTTTAAAATTATTTTTTTAAGATTTTATTTATTTATTCATGAGAGACAGAGAGAGAGAGAGAGAGAGAGGCAGAGACACAGGCAGAGGGAGAAGCAGGCTCCATGCAGGGAGCCCGATGTGGGACTCGATCCCATGTCTCCAGGATCAGGCCCTGGGCTGAAGGCAGCACTAAACTGCTGGGCCACCGGTGCTGCCCAACATTTTGTTTATATATTCATTTGTTGGTGAAAACTTGGGTCACTTGGGTTGTTTCCACCTTTTGGCTACTGTGAATGATGCTGTTCTGACATGGGTGTGCAAATACCTCTTTGGGTCCCTGCCTTCAATTCTTTTGAGAATACATCCAGACATGGAATCACTGAGCCATATGATAATTCTATGTTTACTTTATTTGTCGAAACATCATCCTGTTTTCCACAGCAGCTGCGCCATTTTGTGTCCCCAGCTAGGGTCTTAATCTCTCCACCTCCACGTCCTCATCATCACTTGTTATTTCCTGGTTTTTGTTTGTTCGTTTTATTTGAGCCATCTTATTGAGTGTGTGGATGGATGATTTTTACACACGTGGTTGTCTAGGTCAGCTTTTTCAGAGGGGTTAAAGAAGGGTCCTAGGGAAACCAGGTTAGCTTCTACTTGACATGCCAGCCCTAAGCCCAGCCAGGAATCTCACAAAAGCATTCATGGGTCACCAGAGAAAGCATTAGAAATCCTTGGGCACATTCATGACTTGCGTTTAGGGATAAGGAACCAACCCAAAGCACAGAGCCTCCTCGTAGGAATTTCATGTACCTTCACTATATATGAGAATTTATTATATGATGCATTTATATTGAATAAAGCACCCCCCGTCATAACTAGAAGGTACATGTGAGCACACACCGGCGAGGGTGTGCTTCTACATGGATAAAAATGAAGGTGGAGAGTTCCAAGAAGGCTGATATGACCAAGGGGATCAAGCAGGCTCTCCTTCCAAAGGACTCCAGAATCTTGAGACCTCACTTCATGTCTGTGAGCTTCCTTCTTTATTGTTTATCCACCCCTGCCCACTTCAGAGGGATGAGTTAGACTGTATCTTTAAAGGACTTTGAAGAAAGTGCTCTGTGAGCACAAGATGTAATATCTGATTATGTCCAGAGTTATAATTTCTCCACCTGGCAAGAACTATTGGATTCCTTATAATGTGGTTCAGAATAGTGGAGAAGCTTGGAGCTGGTGAGTTTGGGACTGGCCACCACATCTGATTCTCCCAACCTTGGCTGTTCAAGTTTTATCTACCTCAAATGCCACCTCCTCTATGGAGCAGTCTCTGCTGACTACACAGGACAAAATAATCATTTCCTCCTTTTAAATTCTATAGCACTTCACTTACGCCTATCTCAGGCATAATCTTAGACTGGTGGTTATTTAAGAACACATTAGGGGTGCCTGGCTGGCTCAGTTGGTAGAGCATGCTAGCCCTAATCTCTGGGTTATAAGTCTGAACCCCAAGTTGGGTGTAGAGATTACTTAAAACAAACAAACAAACAAAAAAAAAAAAACAAAGAAAAAAAAAGAATACATTCCCCCTTGAAAGTGGATGCCCCTGAGAGGCAAAACCTCTGGTTTCTGGTTTGCACATAGTATAAAGCAAATGTTTACTGAAAACTCCCTAGCAAACTTCTCTTATGCCTGACCTATCGGCCAGAACTGTGTTACATGACCTTTCCTGGAGCAAGAGAGGCCCGGGAAGTGTTTTGATCTTTTAGCCTCTTTAGTGGAGGTGTGTTGAGAATACTTCACTTGCATTCATAACGAACTTAAGAGTTTACAAGGCACTGGCATCCCTATTTTTTTCAGACAACAAACAAACAAAAACAAAAAAACTAAGACTCAGGTTAAATCATTTGCTCAGGGTAAGAGTAAAGCCAAGTCTGCTGCAGTCCTGGTCTCCTGACGTCCATCACTCCTCGGGCTCTGTCCACTACTCTCCACTGCCCCTCCGAGGGCAGCTTCTGGCCACTGCTGTCCTATTCCTCACCCCTGCTCTTGGGAACGGTATAGTCAGGAGAGACGCCAGACAGAGCAAGAGGCTGCAAGACAGTGACATGTGTCATGTGCTTGGGGGTGTGGTGGCTGGGAAGGTGGGAAGTGTTTCTCCTCCCCCCCACCCCTGTCCCCTCAGCCTGGCCACCACAGACATCAATCTTGCCACTGAGCAGCTGCGAGCAGCTGTGGACAGCTCTCAGCATCTCAGCCCATGAAAAATATGAGTTCCCCACAGGACATCAGGAGCATATTCAGGTTTCGCATCTCTCGTCCTCACTTTTACACTGTGGTTTTGACAGTCTCATCCACGCCTAGAAAACAAAGAAAGAAAAAAGTCCCAGCTCTTCCCCGGGCCCTATCACACCTGTTCCTGCCAGCAGACACCACGGATTTTTCTGTGCAATTCCTGACCTTTTAGGAAGAGGCTGTGTGGCCATCTTCCAGGCTGCTGGAACTAGAAGGGGGCTGGTTGCTAGGCAACGGGCCTCAAGCTTGGCTCTGCCTCTAACTTGACTGTGACCCTGAGATAGCACATCCCCTGGCAGGGGCTAACTCTGCAAAAGGAAAAAGTTCAACCTAAAGGAACTCTAAGGACCCCATCCAGCTTGGTAGTGGAGGCAGCAGCTGCGCGGAGGGGGAACTAATGGAGGCTTTCAGGCTGGAGCACATCTTTCAGGCCTGAATGAATGAAAAGTACATGAGGGCTCACGCTAGCTGGAGACAGCAAGTCACCATTCCCCAGCTGCAGAGATATGAATTATTTCTGTCTTCTGGCTTGGCAGTTCGCCTTCTCTGCTATGTGCTTACATGTCACAGAGGCAAACATGCTGTCGGGTTCTCGGAAAAATCACCCAGGTCTCTGTTTAGGCTGCAGAATGAAGCCAGATGTGGGTCTGGTCACCCATGGGATCATAGCAGGCCCGCACGAGACAGTGGTCTAGGAGTCCGATGGGGGCTCTTAGAACTTCCATGCCACCAACTAGCTGTGTGGCCCTAGAGGAGTTGCTGTTCCTCTCTGAGCTCCTGTCCTTTTCGTAAAATAAACGAGTTAGATGGGATGCCTGTCATACTCCGTTAGAGCCAACGATCTGAAATTTAGTGCTTAGTCTTATTCTTCTCTCATTTGGTTTCTTTTTCGTTTCTTTTTAAAAAGATTTTATTTATCTTTTAGAGAAAGAGAGAGCACACAAGGAGGGGGAGCAGCAGGCAGAGGCAGAGGGAGAAGCAGGCTCCCCACTGAGCAGGGAGCCCGATGCAGGGCTTCATCCCAGGACCCCGGGATCATGACCTGAGCAGAAGGCAGATGCTCAACCAACTGAGCCCCCCATGCTCCCCCATTTGGTTTCTTTCTGACAGTTTATCTTAGGGTAATTCTGAGTGTTATTAACCAAAGAAAAACCTTTTGATTCTGATCTCAACTCCAAGAAGGGGAATGAAGTGATGGGGAATGGGAAAGCTACAAATATGTTTCCCGTACCCCTTTCACTGTGTGTTTCGAAGGAAACTGCAGGACTTCTCCATCCAAGGCAAGATGCTATACTCCCGATGCCGAGAGGGGAAAGGAGTGCCAGTAGACCCAGTAACAACATCGCTGGAGTCAGGGCACTTACTGTGGTATTGATTTATTTTTTAATATTTTATTTATTCATGAGAGACCCAGAGAGAGAGAGAGAGAGAGAGAGACACAGGAGCCCCTTCGGGACTCGATCCCCAGACTCCAGGATCATGCCCTGGGTCTAAGGCAGAGCTAAACTACTGAGCCACCCAGGGGACCCCTTAAAAATAAAGTCTTAAGGGACGTCTGGGAGTTGGTTAAGCATCTACCTTTGGTTCAGGTCATGATGTCAGCGTCCTGGGGAGCCCGGAGTTGGGCTCTCTGCTCAGTGGGGAGTCTGCTTCTCCCGCTGTGCTCTCTCTCTTTCTCAAGTAAAAAAAATAAATATAAAATAAAATAAAATCTTTTAAAAAATCAGCCTGTCTTCCTCCAAAGTCTGAACAGCCTCTCCAAGGGTGTCACTTTAGCAGGAATTGAAAGTAGGATGAAGGGAGGAGCTGGGAAACCCCAGATTTAGCTGACCTCAGGGAAAAAGATGGCATTAGAGCAGAGACTCTGGCTATAAATCCTTAGGCTCAGCAGCCACACAAACCTCTGTGTGTCATCTTGGCCCTTGATTCCCCTACTGGTCAAGGGACAGGCCTGTGCATCCGGCCTCCTCAGCTGGCCACATGAATCAAAGCTGGGGCTGTCCTCTCATGGTGTGGGATGGAGCAGGGTCCAGGGATCGGCACCTCTCCCCCACTCCCAGGCCCTCTGTGTGGGGAGAAGAGCTGCTTTCTCTACCTTTGTGAGAACCCCTTATCCCTTAGCCTCCATCAGCTCACAGGGCTCCCCAGACAAAGCCTCGGGAAAAGTTATCCAGCTCCGACCCTGTAAGCCAGCTGGGGCCTCGCACTGTCCAGCCATAAAAAGAAGCAGCTCACTGAACGGCCAGGTCAAGAAGTATCCTTGCGAGACAGGAAAGAACATATAAAGATAACCTTGTTTTAGTAGAAAAAGGAAATGAGACAGAAGTTGGCTCCTTCTTACTGCGGGGAATGGAATCCTATGAACTCAACTTACTGCATTGGAACAAATATTTACTGAGCTTGTGTTATACCCTGGGAGGCGCTTTCTTCATAATCTCGTTTCTCCCTCGGAACGGTGTTAGGAAAAGAGGAAAGGAAGGCTGGGTGAAGTCAGGGTGGCCTCCTCGAAGCCACTGGCAACTGAAACTTTCTGCCTCCTAGCCCAGGGTACAGCAATTACTCCACAAGTGCCTTCTCCTAAATGCTGTCTTGAGCCTGTATCTTCATCCTACAGAACTGGACACAGGTGGATACTGAAGGGACAGACAGATGTGTGGTCTGTTTCCCAGGGGTCCTGTGAGAAGAGACGACAGCACGGATCTCTTTCCTCACTGAGCTCCCCACCCCTCTGTGTACGGGGCTTCCCCCAGGAGGCCTTCCTTGACATCTCCTACCCTAGGTCCAGGGTCCTGCACGTGGCTCCACAGCCCCCTGCACTTGCCCCTGCATTTGCCTGTTCAGAGCACTTCTCGCCACGCTTTGTGATTGTTTCTGTCATCTAGCTTCCGTAACTCACCATAAGCATCTGGAGGGCAAAGGCAACTTTTGCTTGTGCTCCGCACATAGTAGATACTTAAATATTTGCTGAATTATTTTTAAGATTTTATTTCTTTATTTGAGAGAGAGAGTGTGTGTGTGTGCACTAGAGAGGGGAAGGGCAGCGGGAGAGGGAGAAGCAGACTCCCCGTTGAGTAGCGAGCCCCATGTGAGGTTGATCCCAGGGCCCCAGGATCATGACCTGAGCTGAAGGCAGGTGCTTAACCAACTGAGCCACCCAGGCGCCCCTTGAATTATTGATTGAAAGAAAAAGTAGAAGGATGGGTGGATGGGGTGATGGGTGGATGGAGGAATGGATGGGTGGATAAATGATGGTTTACCCATCCCTCAAAGTTACCATATCTCAAATATGTCTTTCCCTTCCTGACAAGTGAACTAACTTGACTGTTTGTTAGCAGTACCATCAAAAGACAGTGAGGTTAAAAAAAAAAAGAAAAAAAAAAGACAGTGAGGTATAAGGGCTTTCAATCTTCTGACTTTACGTCCTGCCTCAGTCACTTACTAAGCATGGGACAATAAGCAATTGATTTAATGTCTCCAAACCTTAGTTTCCTTATCGTAATATATTGTGAGGCTTACTGATGATGCTTCTAAGCCCTGGAATATACTAGGAGGTCAATAAACAACTATCTGTCTTAGCATATATATAACAACATATGACATCACTTATGTCTTAACGTATGAGATCTTCGATGCCTCTTTTGTCTTCCACCTCCTGTCCTACCCACAATGACCATTGACTATAATCTGTGTAGTCTTTTTTTTTTTTTTAAAGATTTTATTTATTTATTTGACACAGAGCACACACAAGCAAGGGGAGCAAGAGAGGGAGAAGCAGACTCCCCAATGAGCAGAGAGCTGATGTGGAGCTCAATCCCAGAACCCTGAGAATATGACCTGAGCTAAGGGCAGATGCTTAACCGATTGAGCCCCCCAGGCACTCCCTGGGTAATCTTTCTTCCAAGTATCTTTTGTGTTCGTTTCACCACCTTCATGTCATTTCTTCATGTGATGTAACAGGTTCTAACTAGTTCCTCTGCTTCAAGTTTTTTGTTTAATGTTTCCTGAACCCCGTGGCAGCTCTAAAATTCCTATACAAAAGAGGTGTAGGGTGGCACTCTTGGCTCCCCATAGAGTCTTAAAGCTTGTCTTGTCTTGAAGCTGCATGTGAATATCACTTTTGAAAATATTGAGAGCCGCCTGGGTGGCTCAGTTGATTAAGTATCTGCCTTTGGCTCAAGGCATGGCTCTCAGGGTCCTGAGATCAAGCCCTACATTGGGTTCCCAGCTCAGTGTGGAGTCTGCTTCTCCCTCTGCCTCTGCCCCTCCCCCTGCTCACTAATGCTCTCTCTCTCTCTCAAATAAATAAATAAAATCTAAAAAAGAAAAATAATATATAATACTGAGAAAATGTCAACTGGGGAGAAATGAAAGCACGGGGCAGGGGAGGGAGTCTGATGGATAGGAGAGGGGTGCTAAAACTGTCCACTCTTGGCCAAACCTTGGGGTCACCTCTGGGCAAAAGCTGCTAATTTATATTTCCTAAAGTATGGTTCTTATCAAAGTCCCCTTTGCTTAAATCTTTTCAATGAGTCTGGAGAAGCTGCAGAATAGTTTCCAGAATCTTCTGCCTCACATTCAGGATCCACCATTCTTGCCTCAGGCTAACTGTTCCAGGGCATTTTGCCCCAACACCAACTTTTCATTTCACGTACTTCATTTCATTCGATGGCCCCTGAATACACCAGACTATTCCGACGTCTACGTCACTGTCCAGAAGTGCCCACCAATGGTCCTCCCCAGGTCCTCTCACCTAATCAGAGTCTATTCATCCACCCCCCCCCCCCCAAGGCTTGACTCAAGCCTTGTTCTCCCAAGGAAACTTCGCAACCACCCAGCCTACAATGCTTCCTTCTTTCTTGGAATTTGCAGTGCTTCTTACTGTCAGGATAATGGATTCAGGCACTTAACTACATAACTTTCTTGTATTGTTGTTGAGACATTTCACATGTTGACGTTTTCTCTCCCACTGGACAGAGAGATCCATTTAGGGTAAGCACTGCCACATACCACTTTGGATTCCCATGATGCCCAGCCAGGTCAGCGTGGGATATAGTGTAGGTAGGCAATGGGCTGCTGAGTTGTGAGCCATCCCGAGGCACTCTCCTCTATGGGCCCACAGGATAACAAAAAAGAGGCTGCAGATAGAGAGACAGTCATCTTTATGGAAGCAAAGACTCTTTCCAAGAAACATATGCCAAATGGTTCTGAGACTCTGGACCTGGGAAAACCGAGTGTTTATGACCTAATCTCAGCCTAGTCAACCCATTTCATATGCTGATGACTAATGACTTGGAGTGAAGTCTTGTTACCTTTAACTTAAGCGATGTAGCTTTAAACACACGCCTGCTTACACCCACACACATCTGTCCTCCTGCACATACCAGCCCTCAAGCAGTAAATGGTGTCACCAGGTTCATGAGAAAGTCCACAGTGCTGAGGGGGGAGGAGAGGGGGAGTAAAGATGGGGCTTTAGAACTTTTGCAAAAATGTCACCTTTAGAGGGAGGCCTGGGTGGCTCAGTGGTTGAGTATCTGCCTCCAGCTCAAGTCATAATCCCAGGGTCCTGGGATCGAGTCCCACGTCAGGCTCCCTACAAGGGAGATCAAGCCCCGGCATTGGGCTCCCAGCTCAGCGTGAAGTCTGCTTCTCACTCTCTGTCTGCTCTTCCCCCTGCTCACCCATGCACTCTCTCTCAAATAAATAAAATCTAAAAAAGAAAAAAAAGAGATAATACTGAGAAAATGTCAACTGGGGAGAAATTAAAGCATGGGGCGGGGCCTCCCCTACAGGGAGCCTGCTTCTCCCTCTGCCTATGTTTCTGTGTCTCTCATGAATAAATACAATCTTAAAAAAAAAAAAAATCTCCTTTAGAAAGAAATCAAAAGGAAGGGTCTGGGTGACAAGTATCCAAGAACTCTTTGTACTATTTTTGCAACTTTTCTGTAAGTCTGAAATTATTCAAAATAATTAATAAAATTTTAAAGCACAAATAACCAAAGTCACCTTCTCTATACATTTTCCTTCCCACCTTCCTCAGCCTTTAAGAATAAACATTTTTCCAACACATTCACATATGATTTGTAGCTGTGAATATTTCAACTCCCCCTATTAGGCAAGAAGTATAAAATGGAAAATGAAAATACTCAGAGCTTTTAAATCTTTTATAATAATAATAATATTTTAGGATATTAAATTAGAATATTAAGAGCAGAAGAGAAGGTTTAAAAAAATTTTTAGGTATTTGAGAAACAGAGAACGAGAGAGAAAGTGCTAGCTGGGAGAAGGAGAGCTCCGGAGAAGTAGACTTCCAGCCAAGCAGGGAGTTGGATGCAGAGCTGATCCCAGGATCCTGATATCATGACCTGAGCTGAAGGTAGACACTTAACCAACTGAGCCACCCAGGTGCCCCAAAGAGTAGGGTTTTGATATTTTGTAACCTGGGGCAAGATATTACTTTTCTTAGGTGATGGTTTCCTCATCTTTAAAACAGAATTAGGGCAGCCCGGGTGGCTCAGCGGTTTAGCGCCGCCTTTAGCCCAGGGTGTGATCCTGGAGACCAGGGATCGAGTCCCACATCCAGCTCTCTGCATGGAGCCTGCTTCTCCCTCTACCTGTGTCTCTGCTCTCTCTCTCTGAGTCTCTCATAAATAATAAACAAAATCTTTAAATAAATAAATAAATAAAACGGAATTAAAAATGCCTATCTCTTAGCATTGTTGTAAGAGTTAAATGCAAAGATAAATGTTAAATAATTAATATAATCCCTAGTCTGTAGGTGGTGCCCAGACATACTACTTCCAAATATCAAAAAATTTCAGTCACCAAGCTCTATTCATTTTGTGTCCTCACCACCTAAAGAAAGCACCTTGGCCCAGAGTAGATGCATAATAAATACTTACTGTAGAAGGGAGGATGAAATGAATAAATGTTCTAATTCTAAAGCAACTTATAGCTGACCCCACAGCCTCTACAACAGCCCCAGTTTTTGCCATCCCTTCTGAGTTACCTCATGAGAGTCCCATACCTCTCTTTTCCACATCTATGAAATGGGTTGGTTTTCATTAAAACCAGAAAGTCTAGAGAGGGATATACAGCTCCTGGGATCTAAGACCCCTAGAAAGAGGACTGGAAAAAGTGGGGCAAATGTGGGACCCAGCAGCCTGCCAGGCCTGTAGAGTTTCATCCCTCCTTACAGCATCCCCACTTCTCAGAGCAATGCCCCAGCTCCCGATTATAGACACAGGCGTGGCTGAAGGTAAGCCCTTTGTCGGGCCTCAGTGTGACTGAAGGAGAGGCCACAGCGCCCGGGACATCCGGAGTCCGGGAACCAGAGAGTGCAGGCCCAGGGGTTCTCAGAGCCCAGGACACTGTGCTCCGTAGGTGCCTCAGGCAGTGGAGACCTGAGCTTTGGCTGCTGCCCTTTCCTCTTCTAGTCTCCTCCTACCCCGGCTTCAGGGCTCTCAAGGGCAGACCCCAGCTTCCCACCAGAAAGCTCCCGCCCCCCCCGTCCCCCCCCCCCACTCCCCTTGGCCCTAGGCCCCTGGAGGGCCCAGAGGCCAGGTCCCTGGAGCCCCAGAGCGTGGCCCAAGCGCAGAGGGAATTCCATGCCTTTGGCCTTTCCTTCCGGAAGGGAGTGAGTGATGCATATTTTGGCCGGCGCCACGTGCCCTGCAGTTTGCTTCAGTTTGCTTCAGTGCTTCCCAGCGGACCGTCCCCCTGAGCGCGGCCCTCACGCCCCGGGGTGCAGGCTAGCTTAGCTCTGCCCGCATCTGGATCTGAGGATGGGCGGCTGCTGACAGGCAGAAGGAGAGAGAACGAACGCGAAAGGCCAAGGGAAGGCCAGGCAAACGGTGGCTGAGCTGCCAGGACCGGCAGGGAGGCCAGCAGAGCGGAGCAGACGCTGCTAGGCCGCCTCAGCTGCCCCCTCCACGCCTCGGCGTCCTTCTGGTCAGCCTGCGGTTTCCTGTGACAAAACTAGCCAGGGAGCGCAGGGGAGAGGAGAGGAGAGGAGGAGCGAGGGGAGAAGGGAGAGGAGGGAGGTGAGAGAGGCCAGAAGAGTGTAAATGGGAGGGAAACAGAGGAGATGGAGGCGGGAGGGAGGGCAGATCCAGAGAGAAGTGGAAGCAGAGGGGGTGAAGGGGGTGGGGGGACGAAAACGAGATGCAGAGGAGAAGCGGAGAGGGACACAGTGGGCACCGACGCGGGGAAGCCGGGCAAGGCCTGGGCCCTCGGCCGTGGCAGCCGTGGGGCCGCTCCTCTGCTCCAGCGGGTGCAGCCCGGCCCCTGCGCTCCCGGGCCCCTGCCCTCCCCACCCCTGCGCTCTCTGCCCCTGCCCTCCGGGTCCCGGCCCCCTGCCCTCCCCGCCCCTGCACTCCCAGTCCCCGGCGCTCCCGGCCCCCTGCCCTCCCCGCCCCTGCACTCTCTGCCCCAGCCATCCCGGCCCCCTGCCCTCCCCATCCCTGCACTCCCAGTCCCCTGAGCTCCCGACCCCCTGCTCTCCCAGACCCGCGCCTTCCCCGCCCACCCCGCGCTGCGCTCCCGGCCCCCGGCCGTCCCAGCCCCCTGCCCTCCCCTCCCCTGCGCTCCCGGCCCCCTGCCCTCCCCATCCCTGCACTCTCTGCCCCAGCCATCCCGGCCCCCTGCCCTCCCGGCGGCGGGCCCAGCGCTGCGAGGGCGGGCGCGGGCGGGGTGCGGGGGGGGGGCGAGGGAGGGGCTGCCGGTGGGAGGTGACCATGTGGTTCCAGCTCACTCTTTTTTTTTTTTCCCCTCTCTCTCTTTCTTCACTTCTTTTTCTTTCCAAACAGGGAAAAGTGTTCCGCGGAGCGGTAGCGCCTTTCCGCCTGGCCCTTCCCTCCGCGACCCTGGTCCCCGCTCCCGTCCGGGCGCGAGCTGCGGGGCGAGCGCTGGAAGCCCCTCGGCGCCGGGGGCGCGGGCGGGGGCGCGGGGCGGGGGCGCGGGCGGGGGCGCGGGGCGGGGGCGCGGGGCGGGCTCCCGCGCCGGCACATGGCCGCAGCCGCCCCGCGCGCTCCCCGAGGCGCGGCGCCCGGCTCGTCCGAGGTCCGTCGGCTGCGCCCGGCCGCCCCGGAGCCCCGCAGCGGCTGAGCGGGGCCGTGCCCGCGCCCGGGCGCCGGGATGCGCGTCCTGCTCGTCGTCCTGCTCTGGCGAGGTGAGTGCTCGGGGCGGGGGAGCCCCGCGGCGCGCCGACCCGGCTCCGAGCGGCGGTGCCCGCAGCCCCCCGGAGGGCGCTCCGCGGGCGCACATCTGGCGCGGGGGCCCGCCCAGTGGCCGGGGGCGCGCCTCGCACAGCTGGGCCCGGGGGCGGCCGCGGGCTGCGGCTGGTTCCCGGCGGAGTTTGGCCGCGAACGGTCCGAGGTGGAGGGCCTGGGCTTGGGCTGGGCGGGGGCGGGGGCGGGGGGTGGTTGGGGTTTGGTTTCGGGAGTATCTCTGGGGCAGGCGGGAGAATTGGGGGAGGGAGGAAGGTTTCTTCTGGAATTTCTGTGCCAGGTTCCTGGGGGTGGGGGGGGAGCTTTTTTGTTTCAAACAGGCGCCTCGAGGGCTCAGATTAGAAACAGATGTGTTGGAGGGGAGGCGCAGGGGATGGAGGAAGAGGCGGAGGAGACGAAAGGTGGAGAGGGACAAGGCAGGACCAGGGAGATGCCCCGGCGAGGGCCAGAAGACCGGGAAGCCCAAGGGGTGGGGAGCTCGAGAGGAAAGAGGGGAGAAGGGGAATATGAAGCAGAAGCGCAGGACGGGGGAGATGGGGCTGCAGAGGGTCAGAAAGAAGGAAGAAAATGGAGTGCAAGGGAAGAAAGAGAGGTTCCGGGGCAGAGAGGAGAGCTCTCGGGGTGTCCACCTGGGTGTGAGAGAGGCCCTGCGGCACATTCTCACCTGGGCGGGAAGCAGGCAGGTTTGCAGGACAGGGCAGGACAGCAGTTGCACCAAGGATGTGTGTGGACAAGAACTGACAGGAGGACCCGGAGCATCCGAGGCCCGGGGGCCCTGGGGGCCTGGGGGTGGGGGGCAGGAGAGCCCAACAAAAACCGTGACAGGCGTTGGACCCCGTGCGTGCGTGCCGGCTCCCCCCCACCCCAGGCCGAAAAGTTAGCCCCGGGTTCAGAAAACCCAGGAGCCCGCTGGGTGTAGTAGAGTGCACGCTGCCCAGGGCACCAGACCTCCTGACCACGAGTCCTGGTTTCCAGCTGCCCAGCTGGGTGATCACGGACAGCTCACCACCCAGGGCTTCGGTTTCCTTAGCTCGAAACAAGCAAATTAGATGGTTCCCAGATCCCTTGTAAGCTCTGACAGCCTAAAACACCAGGGGTGTGCGGGGGCCTGATGTCTAGAAAAATCCCCACACCAAAGTGAAGAAGCAACTAAAAAGCCACCCTGAAGGGGACTTCTAGAGCTCGCTTTCTCTCTTTTGTTCTTAAGCTTACAAACTGACTAGGCCCCAAGCACGCCTTTCTAGGCCAGCCTCAGGTCAGCAGTCACCCGGGTGGATTAGCCTCAGCTGTCACTCAGGTGGGGCAGGTGGGCAGCCGCTACCTTCTCAGCTCCTTCAGATACTGGCCGAGTATTGCCAGACTGCCCCTGTGCACAGCTGGCATAGCTGGGTGGCACCTTTGTCACCTTTCCTGGCCTCCACCCCGCTGTGAATCACCAGATGTTCACTGGACTCAAAAGTTCAGAAACACATCCCCCCCTTTACTAAAAACAGCTGGGATTCTTTAAGTACTTCTGCTGAGCACTTGATATGAACTGTCTTGTTGAGTCATTTCTCCCTCACGCCGGTCCTATTGGCTGCGCACTGTTGTTTGCCCCGTTGTACAGCTGAAGGAGTCAAGGTGTAAAGAGGTCAGGTAACTTGCTTGAGGCCATAAGCTCCTAATGAACAGAGATGGGATTTGAATGTAGGTTGTTTGCCTTGAGAGGGTGCTCGCTAAAGCGCCCCATGTACAGCCTTCTGTCCCTACAGAAGGACTTAAAGGTGTTCCTTGGAGTGGCATCTGGTGTAGCCCTCTTCGCCAAGGGTGAGAGGTCAAGGTGAACCTGCCCTGAAGGAGGGGTCTGGGCAAGGGATAGAAAGCTCAGCGAAAGGAGTTTGAACCCCTGCTCTATACCAGGGATATAGTGGAAAGTGACAAGTGGAAAGTGACAAGTGACTTTGTCCCCCACGGTCAGTTGAAATCAACTGGCCGGCCTTGCTAATAGTCATCCTCTTGGTTCATGAGAAAGAGGAACTGGCGAGACAGCATCAAAAGATGTCATTGGAAAAAAAGATGTCATTGGTTCACCGTCCCTTCTTTACTGACTGCCTGCTGTGGGTGACCGTTCCTGTGGGGAGAAAACAAATCTGTTGGGCTGATAGTCTCTTATCATAGAAGCTGCCTCTCACGATTCCTTTGTTGATTCTGTCCTTATAAAATGAGAGCAAACGACAGGCGACAGGCCGTGTGGAAGAGAAAAAGGAGAGCACAGACTTAGCATTCTGCGCAACTGGATGTTTGTCACTCACACCCACTATTCAGCTTTTGCCACATCTGTGTTCTTTGTCAGACATGCTCAGGCTCCTGCCATCCGAGTTCAAGTGAAAAGTCACAGAGTCCATAAGCTGAAGGATCCAGACAAGGGACAAGGCAGGAGACCTGAGGTGATGTTGGTGATCCAGAGATCACCCACGGAGGGAGAAACCCTGGAAGGGACCCCTCTATGCCTGACATTCCTTCCTGGGTTGGAAGGCCCCAGGGAAGCACTCCTGTGGGTGGGATGGACCTTATTTGCTGAGCGGTTTTGAGCCCTGGTATGCCTGGCACTCTAAGGAAGCCAGAAAGAAAAGCCTCAGAGTTGCCTGAATCCTAAAATCGGCTACTGGTCCCTTAAAGGGACAGTTCCAGGGCTGCTTATGATCGCTGCTGGCATGATCTCTGGCCTCTTTTTTTTTTTTTTCTTTCTAGAGAATGCACAGTGCTGAAGGGGAGTTGGGAGGGCTCAGTGTTCATAATCTGAGCAAGGGTGGACCCGTTGACCTCATGCTTTCTGGACCTGCCAGTGAATGAAATCAAATGCCACACCTCTCTGATGTGAATGAACTGAGAAATGTTCTGAGCTCCATGGAGGAGAGAGAAGGGATACTTCACAGGCTCCCCCGGCCCCAGCCCCTCCTCTTACCCCTTGCCTTCTCCCCCCACCACCCCACCTTGATGCTCAGGTCCTCATTTCACCTTAAGATCTCACTTGGACTTCTATGATGGCCACTATATTGGCCTCCTGCCTGAACCCCCTTTTCTACCCTGGACTTTAGAATCTGGCAAACTCTCTGGGTTCTTGTTCTGACTCTCTTGTCCCTAAAACACAGGTAAGGAGATCTTTCATTTAAAATTTCTATGATTCTAAAAAATAATTTAAAAAATAAATAAATACAATTTCTATAATTCTATGACCTTAGTCTCTTCCTTCATAAACCTTTGGAAATCTCCATTGTTTATGACATTGAGTACAAACACTTCATTCTCCTGTTAAAGATGCTACAGTGTCATTCACAACTCTGTTCCTCCCACTCCAGGCAACTCTGCAGGGAATTGAGATTCTTTCCTGTGCCCTAAACATGCCCCGTGTTTCCTTCCGTTTCTATGCTTCGGTTTATGATAGTCTCTCCACCAAAGATGCCCTCTAACTCTCCACCCTGAAGATCGAAATCATGCTCACACTCCAGATCTCACCCCAAATACCACTTCCTCCATATGCCTATGCACGATTTCCCCCAATCAGGATATACTTTCCTTCTTTTGAGTCACAGTAGCCTTTCTGTTACGTGGCTTTGCGTGATGGTGATCCAAATGCTCATCTAATGGCCCAGTGAGAGCCTAAGCTCCATGCAGACAGGGTAGTGTCTCATTCATCTGTGTGCCACTTTCAGTACCTTGCATAGACTCAAAGCTGTGGGCCAATTGTTAAGATACTCAGATTTTTTAAACATTTGGAACACTTAAGGTCAAGAGGCAAAGGATTAGGAGGATTGCTACTCTATGGAATGACGCAACTGTAAGGATCCCAGTTGTGGGTTGTTTTTTTTTTAAGATTTATTTATTTACTTGAGAGAGAGTGCACTAGTGGGAGGGGCAGAGGGAGAGGGAGAGGGACTCTCAGGCACACTCCGTGCTGAGTGTGGTGCCTTACATGGGGCTTGATCTCATAATGCTGAGATCACAACCGGAGCCAAAACCAAGAGATGGATGTTCAGCCAACTGTACCACTCAGATGCTCCACACATAGCCTGGTTTTAACTCAACTTCCTTTTGGGCTTTCTTGTCCATTTATACAAACAGGACCAGTACCTTTTAAAAAAATTATATATAGAACATCACATGCACAGGGACCAGATAATATATTTGTTACACAAACTTATTTTGTTATAGGAAGGACATTAGTACCAGATTCACGATAGATTTCTTCATTGAAATTTCTACCAGGGTGGGAAGGAGCTTTGTTTCCCAGAAAATGAATTTGAGGAAGGCTTGACTGCATGGTCCGTTGGTCTGTAGTTCAATGACAGGTCTCAGTAGGATTCCATGCCCTGCCTTCATCTTCCCACATTAATGATGATGGCCATAACAATGATACATTCCTCCAGTAGGCTCCTGTCTTGTCTCATCCTATTTTTGTCTTGTACTCAGCTGGGCAGTATATACATGAGTGTATTTCATGAATGTACCTAATGGTAATGAACTAGATAGACATTTTTAAAAGGTGGAGCCAAAGATTGTCAGAACTGGGGAGAAGCTAAGAGACTGTCTAAAAATGGAAAGTTCTTTTTTTAAATTTTATTTATTTATTTGAGATAGCATGAGCATGAACGGGGTACGGACAGGTGGCAAAGGGAAAAACAGACTGTCCACTGAAAAGGGATCCTGATGTGGGGCTTGATCCCAGGACCCCGGGATCATGACCTGAGCTGAAGGCAGATGCTTAACTGACTGAACCACCCAGGCATCCCTAAAAATCAAAGATTCTTAAAATTTGGAATCTCAGACCCCACTGAGAATTTGATGAAAACCACAAAACTGCTTAGAAAAAGAGACATACGTTGCATTTTGTCGAAACTTCTAGGGACCTCCTGATGCCCTTCCTATCAAGTGAATCCTTGATCTAAACCTATCCCCCCACCTTTTTTTTTGAATATTTTATTTATTCATGAGAGACATAGAGAGAGAGAGAGGCAGAGAAATGGGCAGAGGGAGAAGCAGGCTCCATTCAGGGAGCCCGATGTGGAACTTGATCCTGAAACTCCAGGATCACGCCCTGAGCCAAAGGCAGATGCTCAACTGGTGAGCCACCCAGGCATCCCAAAACCTATCCCTTTTTTTTATGATGAAGAAACCAAAGTTCAGAGAGACTTGGCTAAAGTTAAACAGCTAGGTTCATAGAAGGGCCATGACTAGAACCCAAATTCCATAATTTGTCCTATCTCACATTCTTGAACTAGAAAAGTCTCTCCTTCCTTTTCAGCTCGTGTAGTCAAACTTCAAGATCACAATTGCTCTTCAGATGCTTCAGTTAAATGAGCTAAATGCTGAATAATTGGCATTGGTTTTTATGTTGAGAAATTGCCTGAAAAATAGGGCAGATGTCGTAACATTTCAAGTTAGCCATCCTAAGTGGAAATCCTGGAAACTTCTACAGTGTCTTGTAGAATGTCTGCTGTATTCTGGAAAAAGGATTATACCCAAAGTTCCAAAGGGGTGTGTGTGTGTGTGTGTGTGTGTGTGTGTGTGTGTGATAAGGAATAGAATGGGAAACCAATAGCTCTAGCTACTTCATAATTTTGCTAGGTTATTCTGGGAAAGTCCTACCACTCTGAGCTTCAGTTTCTTTTTTTTAAGATTTTATTTATTTGTTCATGAGAGACACACAGAGAGAGGCAGAGGCACAGGCAGAGGGAGGAGCAGGCTTCATGCGGGGAGCCTGATGTGGAACTCGATTCCAGGACCCCAGGATCACACCTTGAGCCGAGGGCAGACACTCAACCGCTGAGCCACCCAGGTGTCCCATGAGCCTCAATTTCTTTTGCTGTAAAATGAGATTATTAGATTAAGGTTATCTCAGTTTCCTTATACCACTAACATTGTCTGATTTTTTTTTTAAATTCTGAGAATTTGCTGGTTGGTCTAGATGTGGTAGTGTTTAGGAACATGTGGGTAAGCATGGCAGTATCTGATTCTTTTCAGGCACTGTCCACTCATGGCAATTGGTTGCATATGATTATAAATCTAGAGGGGCCAGCTACCTAATGTGAAGAGAGCAGTAGTAGGACTGTACTGTAGCACTGTTAGCCAGGGAGCATCATTTCAGGTCATGGTAGATGGTCAGCGACCTATTTCCCAAGTTTAGTAACTGAAATATTCACCTAAAGGACCTCATCCTAAGCAGAGTTACCTATAAAACAGGCCCAAGCATGGACACCTGGCTAGACTTCTGGGTAGAGGGTCTAATGAAGCTATTTGCAAATGTTAAGCATTTCCCTCAATTTTTAAAATTAAGGCATAATTCACAGATAATAAGGTGTGCCTATTAAGTGTGTGGTTTAATGGGTTCCTTGCATGGTTTGAACTTTTGGTTGGGTTTTGAAATATGAATTGGGTATTATTAGGTTACTTATAGTATCTGAGAGAGGATTATATGAGTAGGATTATTATGACAGTAGAATTCATGTCTAACATTTGTACAGGGTTCAGCAATTTACAAAGTATATTAACATACTTTACCTCATCTTTAAATCACTCTTTGAGGGTAAATATCATTGTTATGCCATTTTTCAGATAAATAAACTGAGGCTTAGAGAAACCGAGTAAGTGTCTCAAGATTACCCTGTTAGTAAACAGCTAAGCCAGGACACAAACCTAGCACCTCGGATTCCAAAGACCATCTGCTTTTCGCTTACCAGGAGGGACATAGTTCTTCTGAAATCAAGGCTTCTGTGTTACCAAGAAGCAGAGGCTTTGTATATAGGATGCCAAACAATAAATCCCACAGTGGAAAATTCAGTGAGAACATTTATCACCTACCCCCTTTCTGCTATCTCATTCAAATGGTTCATCTGGTTTGTTTGGGTTAAGGATTCCTGCATCTATCCTTACAGGGATTACTAGCTCTTCTGATTAATCAGAAGGCTCTGGTAGTAATCAAGGTTATTGTGGACACCTTGCCCTGCTGGGGGGGTTAGGTTCATTAGCTATCCTAATTAGTATACCATCCTGAGCCCGTGGGTGGTGATGGTGTAGGTTTGGGTATGATTGCCCTTTATGTTGCTCTTGTAGTTAAATTCCTGTTTCCACCAGTTTTGACTCCTTTGCTCCCCCCTCCCCAAAAAAAAGAATGCAGACTGTACCCCTCAAAAAAAATCTAGTTATCTGAACTTCCTAACTGTCTGGATTCTGGAAAAACCAAAGTTTATTTCCTTTGGCACCATATAGACCAAAGTGGGAAGGAATGCTGAACTCAAACAACCTTTATTTTGTTAGTGACAGTCAGCCGGGTCGCTGGGTGTCTAGCGTCAGCCAGAGTCTGGCGGTGATAAGATTGAAGGCTGCTTCGTTTCAGTAGAAATCGGGGGAGAAAGTGGTTTCCTTTGTGCCTACGGGGAAGGGGAAAGGGGGCAGCCATCCTCAGAATGGGTCCCCAGTCAGTGGGGAATACGGGGGAGGCTTTTCTGAAGCGAGGCCGCAAGGGGGATCTGGAGAGGTCAGGTCAGAAAAGCAACAGGAGAGAAGAAGGAAGAACTAGAAATGGCAGAGAATGAAGAGCCAAGCCAAACCATGGAGCTCTTGGCCTTCACCGAGCAGCTTCTCCGAGCTCATGCTGCCTCATGGATGGCATCGGCTGCTCCTTGGCCTCCCTTCCACATTTACACAATTTTGACTTCCTCCACAGGCTCTCACAAAACAGTTGTGGAAGGGAGGCTCCTTGTCTGCTTCAGGCCCCGTACTAGGCTCCCAGGTCACACGAAAGGTGCCATTTCTACCATCTCAGAACTCAGCCCAGTGGGGGTGACGTGTGCCTGAACAAAGAATTACAGATAAATGAAAGTGCTAGTAGCATCCAGGAAAGTACCAAGATTTCTAGGAGTCCCAAGGAGGAAGGAGCTTAATTTTGAGCTGTCTTGTGGAAATAGGGTATTTCTTCTCTGTGGGTCTTCAGGGACTGGGCCTGATATTCTTGCGTCCCTCACGGCACTTGCACATCGTGAGGCTGGTGCTAAATAAACAGCTGGTGGCTTGCTGGCTCACCCCCCATCATCATCAGAAAGGATATTTAAGCGGTGTGTGTCCTTGGCATTCAGCCAGGTGCTTCCTGGAGGGATTGAACCTCCTAATGTCCTTGCCTTTTGAAAATTATGGTCTCTTTCTTTATCACCACCTGCCAACGACATAGCTACCTCTGCTTCTGCATCCCTCCGGGGATGTTAAAAAAAAAAAAAAAAAAAAAGAAAGAAAGAAAGAAAAAGGGAAAGATATATCGATGAATTTGAATCTCTTAATTTAGAATGGTAGTCTGCTCACCCAGGGTTGTTATTGGTATTTGTCTACATGGAGAGCAAATGGGATCAAGCCAAGAAGGACTTTATTGTTCCAAAAGAAATCCATTGTATTGAGCAGAGACTCGGCCCCACCGTCGTCTTCCTTTTCTTGGCGGGAGGGCGGGGAAATCAAATCTTGGAGGGGGAAATTGCTTTGTGACTTCATTGTTTAAATTTAGGCTTGGGTTGGTCGGCATCGTTCAGACTTGGAGCAATGAGCCTCTAACCCAGCCTCTGTCACTTTTCATTACTTCCAGTGACAGTTCCAATTATTTCCAATCATTCTTCAAGGGAAGAGCAGGGGAGGCTTCTGTGGGGACCAGCAGTGGAGCAACTTCTGTAGGGGCCCGGGCCCCGGGGCCCTGAGACCCCAGCGTGGAAGTGCCAAGATGCCACTTGGGGATCACGTGACCTGCCCCCGTCCTGCCCCTGCTTTTCTCCCCAGTCCCTGCATCTGACACCAATGGCATAGGTTTGTTGCGACAATGAACGAGGTAATGCATATAAAGGATCTCAACGCCCTGCCTGGCACAGAGTAAACGAATGGCTGTGGTTAGGACCCCGGCTGTCCCTGCTGGGGATTGGGACAACGTGGGGATCTTCTGTCTCAAGTCAGCGGTCACCAGGCCAGCCAGGCCAGCTTTGGGAGCTTCAGCCACGACCGCTCCTCCACCCTGCACACAGGTTCCTAGATGTCCTTTGGGGAATGTCGCCCTGCTCCGGGGCCGTAAGAGGTGCACAGAACCCACCTGAGCCCCGACTGGCTGCCAGCTGCTGGTCTGGGAGGGGGACGTTTTGTGTCGCTTGGCTCTGGGCAAGAGGTGCCCTCCTTACCCTGCTGGGCAGACAGTCTGCAGGCCGCTGGGACCGGTGCCGCAGTGTGCACGCCTTTCCCAGGCCCTGCCCTCCCTGCCACACGCTCCCGAAAGCCCGTGCCAACCCCGGGCTGCCCCGGCCAGGCAAGCACCCCGTGCCCCATTGCTGCTTTCGGTGCTGGGTCATGTTTTATTGAGCATCTATTGTGTCCTCGGCATCACGGAGGGACTTTCCTACGAGTGATTTCTTGTATCCTCATAATAACCCGGGAGGCAGGAATGACCCCATTCTACAGGTCAGAAAGTGGAGACTTAAGAGGTCAGGGGTTCTGTCCTATGTTCCATCTGCCTCCTGCCTCTGCACTGATCTGGGGAAGATGGGAGCACAGAGACAGGCGGGTGGCACCCAGGCGAGTGGCGACGCACAGGCGGGACACCACTTGGGGACCCAGGTGCGCCCTGCCTTTGAGTGTCTTTGAGGACGTGGCCTTAGAAGGAGGTGTCAGTCCCTGCATTTTCCACTTTTCAGGCAGTCATTTGTCCCAACCAAAATTAGACTGCAGTGTGCCCAACACCCACATTCAAGACGTGTTGAGTTCTATTTCCTTTTTAAATTTGGGAGGACAGGAAAACCTCAAGGTGAGAAGGAAAATGTCTGTTTTTTCCACTGACCCGAACAGCAGAGAGGGTGACATCCCTCCTCATTAAACAGGGCGAAGCCGAGTGTCCCAGATTTCTGCAGACCTAGAATTCCTGCTCAGAATGATCCTGGGGCCAGGCAGGTAGAGTCTGGGTTTCCAGCCGGGGCCTGCTCTCCATCTGCTTCCCTCTGGTGGAGTTCCATGCCCCGGCTGCTCCGGCCAAGAGCCACGACGACGTGCGGCAGCCTCCCGCCTTCCCCTCTCCACCCGCAAAGGAGGAGCGGAGGAAACGGGGCCACCTCTCCGCAGCCACCCTCTCTGCTCCACTGCCTCTCACTCCCTGTGCCTGGAGTCCTGCAGCTTCCCAGGCCCTGAGCAATCCAGCGACAGTCCCTCCCATGCCTGCCACCTTAGCCTGACCTTCCCCTCACTCTTTCTCTCTCATTTTGGGCCTGGTGTGTCCTGCTCTCAGATCTGGCATGGAACGACCGAGAGGCACAGAGAGAGAGAGAGAGAGAGAGAGAGAAAGTTATAGAGAGATGAGACAGAGGGAGAGCCAGAAAGAGAAACACAGAGATAGACGCAGAGAGAAGGACAGAAGGAGAAAGAGAGACGAACAGAGCCAGGCAGAGACATAGAAAGACAAAAAGGACACAGAGAAACAGAGATGGGCAAAGACAGAGAGACACAGAGACACACACACACACACACACAGAGAAAGACGACACAAGTGTGCACTCTGTAAAGCTCATCTTTGGTGTGCACTTTCCCTTTCTGTCCTGCATCCCACATGCCCACATTCACACCCACACTCTCTGCAAAGAAGCCTCCCTGAAAGGGGGGTGCTTTGCCCCCCTTTCGGCACCCGCTTACCTTTTTTTTTTTTTTTCCGCCTACCTTTTAAGACCACAGGCTGCACCATCGTGTCATCCGCAAAGGCTCCCCTGATGGTCCCAGGCAGAGAGCGCGGCCCCCCCTCTGGAATCCCATGGCACCTTGTTGCTCCTGTTGCAATAGCTAGGCCACATCATGCAATGGTCTGGGGTTCTCTGTCGGTGCCGTGGGACTGCGAGCAGGGGATAGTATCGTACTGTCTGTGATACCAAGCCCAGGGGCTGGCACTCAGTAGGTACTTGGAAAAACAGGTGAATGAGTGAACAAACTTAGGAATGAAAAAGTTAATGAATGTAAAATGAAGCTTATAAAAGTAAAGATGTGAACTTTTCCCAGAGTACCTGGGAAAGGATTTTATTTTATTTTTTTAAGGATTTTATTTATTTATTCATGAGAGACACCAAGAGAGACAGAGGCAGAGGCAGAGGGAGAGGTAGGCTCCCTTCGGGGAGCCCGATGTGGGACTCAATCCCAGGACCCTGGGATCATGACCTGAGAGGAAGGCCGATGCTCAACCCCTGAAGCCAACCATGTGCCCCTCCTAGGGTATCTGTAATGAGGATTCTTTATCATCAAAAAGACCCCAGTGAGTGCTTGCTTTGGCAGCACACAGACTAAAAAACACCCCAACGAGGAAGTGGTCATCGTGGGCAGGGAACAGAAGATGGTGGAAGTGTTTGCAGGTAGAGTGGCCTCGAAGTCCTACCCCCTGGGAGGCCGACCAGGACCACACTGAGCTGCTCCCTGGAGGGCCTACACCCTCTCTCTAAGGGGATGGTGAGAGATGCACGGTGAGCAGGTCCACAGGTGGGAGGTGGCAAGACACCCTGAAAACCCTCTGCTTTACATCTCGTGGTGGGGAGCCTGTAGTTGTTCAGGCCTTCTACACTTTGGTGATTTATTTTCCATGTACTGTAATAATTTGGGGAACACGTGGCTTTTCCTTCCAGCATAATCTGAACTTTTAGCTTCATTAGCGGAGAAAGCCAACCCAGCCATGCTGACCGGCTCATTTCCTGGCCCTTTCTAGGCCCTCTGGGGGTCAATGGCTCTTTCTGGGGCACATAGAGTTGAAAGTCCTCCTTTGCTTTCCTTTCTCCTCTATCTTGGTGGATTTACCCCACGCGTCACTAGCCAGCGTGCTATCTATCACTGAGGCATGGCGAGCAGAAGAAACACAAGTCAGTCAATGATCACAGAAAGCACTGGTGGGATTTTAAAGATATTTTTATTTCATTTGTTTTGTTTTGTTGTAACTTAATTTTATTTTATTTCCAGGCTTAGTGCTTTCACATGTTAGCTCTCCATGACGGCGTCATGAGGCAGGTAGTGTCAGCCTCCATTTTATAGAAAAGGATCAGAGGTTAAGGAGTTTTCCCTAGTTAGTAGCAGAACCAGAACAAGAAACCAGTTCTCCTGGCCCCCCAATCATTGCCCGTCCCACTCCTCCACAGGCCTGGGAGCTCCAGCATCCCACAGCACTCAGCGGTCCTCTTCACTGCTCCCGCCCTGTCCTTGGTTGTCCGCTAGCCACCAAAGCTCACCGAGTGTGCAGAGTGGAACATCGTTGCCAGATATGGCTATTTACTCTGGGAAGGTTTACGATTTAATATGTATGGTGACCAACCATCCTGATTTGTCCAAGACTGAGGGGTTTCTCAGGACTCAGAGTGCAGGATTTTTAGCACCAAACCATGAAGGTTCTGAGAAAGCCGGTCTACTGGTCAACCATCTCACTACTCAGAGTCTGGTGCTCAGACTAGCAGCAGTGTTCTCTCAGGGGGCTGGTTAGACAGGCAGCGTCTCAGGCCCCACCCCAGACCCACTGGACCGGATTCTATAAAACCTGCCCAAGATCCCCACAGAACATTAGAAACGTCTAAGACACTGTAGAGGGACGCCTGGGTGGCTCAGCGGTTTGGCGCCTGCCTTTGGCCACGGACCCGGGATCAAGTCCCACATCGGGCTCCCTGCTCGGAGCCTGCTTCTCTCTCTCTCCCTCTGCCTATCTCTCTCTCTATCTCTCATGAATAAATAAAATCTTAAAAGAAAAAAATAAGACACTGTAGAGCAGGACCTAAGGCGCCTTTGACAGAGGTTGGGGAAATGGAAGGTTCGCACCTGAGTTACCTGCCCTGGGAAAAGCTTGGCCGTAACCTCAGGTGATGTGTGTTGACACCCAGACAGGTGTATAGGCCGAGGAAGGAAGGAGTCAGGAGTCCCACGTGTGACCCACTTGGGGTGAAAGGCTAGACTTGGCCTAAGCTCTTCTGTGTGAGATGCTGATGTTCTTACACAGGCTCTGAAGTTTCCTGGACTTGTCCTCCCTCTGACTGGGGAGAGGCTGGCACTGTCAGGAGGAAGGCAGCACATTTAGCAGAGCGCACGCATGGGCAGCAGCAGGCTCTGCTCCTGGGGCGGGGGACTCAGACACCTGAAATAAAAGCACAGGGCCGGGCAGCTGGGTGGCTCAGTGGTTTAGCGCCCAGGGTGTGATCCTGGAGACCTGGATCGAGTCCCACATCGGGCTCCCTGCATGGAGCCTGCTTGTCTCTCTGCCTGTGTCTCTGCCTCTCTCTCTGTGTCTCTCATAAATAAATACAATTAAAAAAAAAAAAAAAAGCACAGGGCCATGGCACATAACAGAGCCACATGTGGCAAATAGCAGACTCCGGGGAGTTATTTCCTGAAGGAATAAGGATGCTGTAAAAGCAGAATTCTGAGCCCGTGTGTTTGTTTCCCTGTTTGGTATCTGGCTCCTCGTCTCCAGAGCTGAACACAGCTTCGCAAACGAGAAGTGATTGAATCTGTTCACTCCAGGAGAGGAGGTGGTGGCCAGCTGCGCATCCGTCTCAACAGCTTCCCTAGACCTTGGCTTTTCTCAAAGGAAGCTTGAGTCAAAGCCATGGTTCAAGTCCTTTTCGTGATGGTGGTGGCCTGGTATCTTCTGTGACCTTTGTGCTCTCGAATCTGACTGGCTGACGTTAAAATCCCAGGCACCAGGTAGGGAAAGATGTTTGTCTTTCTGGGCTGCCAGAGTGGCCTCAGATTCCAAGAAGCATAACCCACATTTGTCAACTTTCTCTCTATTCCAAGCCACACGCCCAATAGAGACTTGGAAATAAGAGCAGCCCCAGGGACAGAGTGACAGGCGGGCCTGGAGATGAATGTGTTCATCCGTTCAGTTAGAGCTGTTTCAGCCAAAGCTGATTTCTGGCTGTGATATTAATCCCACCCTGACACCAAGAAAACAAACCATCACTTCTCTTATAATAGGGAGAGATGTCTCTGACCTAGGCTGATTGGGTTCGGAACCATTTCTTCTGTGCATGTTGTTTTCCCTGGGATTTCAGAAGGGCTTGGTTGTGGGTGGATTTTAGAGAGGATACAGGGCCCCTGGTTGGCTTAATGATTGAGCATCTGCCTTCGGCTGAGGTTGTGATCCCGGGGTCCTGGGATCAAGTCCCTCATCCGGCTCCCCGCATGGAGCCTGGTTCTCCCTCTGCCTGTGTCTCTGCCTCTCTCTGTGTCTCTCATGAACAAATAAATAAAACCTTAAAAAAAATAAAGAGGATACAGATTTCCATTATGGAGCAAGCCTTGTGTGCTTGGTGGGTGGAGGTGGACCTGAACATGACCCAAGACCCCTCTCATCAAAGTCTTGTGGAGGCGGGCACCAGAGTGCCAGAGAAAGGAAATTGGTGAAAGATGTGGGTCAGGACGTAATCAAATGCCATAATGTAAATGCTTGGTGCAGCAGTGCTTGCTCCCGGAAGTGAATGGGAGTTTTGGAAAAGGATAGTCATTAAGGTGCAAGGTCTTCTGCCCACAGTGGAGCAGAAACGTGCCCAATGTGAGCTGAATACACAGTGGCTTGAAGGCGCTGTCTCTGGGGCTGGGGATGGCAGGAGGCTGGACAGATAGACTGGGGCAGAGGGGGGGGCGGGGTGCAGGGGGAAGGACACGCCATGGGGGGCAGAGACCAACATGAAATAGCTGTTCTGTCTCTGGAGAGAACACACATTCTTGGCTTACAGGCCAATTTGGGGGCCTTCCTCAGGTGGTGTTGAGAAGTGACCTTGAGCAACCCACTCTCTGGGCCTTGGTTTTCTCCCTGCAAGGGCGGGGGGGGTGATGTTAATAGAGAGTTTCTGGGTCCTTCCAGCTCTGCAGATGGAGGGCTCTGTGCATTCCTCCGTGGGAGGCTGCAGCCCCAAGTGATTGGTGTTGTTCTCAGTTGTTCTCACCTGCGCCCCTCAGCCCGGGAGCCCCTAGGCTTCCTCCTGCTGGTCTGGCTGGGCCCCTGCTGCTTTCCCTTGCCCTAGAATGGACCCCACACAGCCTGACCCTGCCCGGGCCTCTGTCCCCAAAGTCGCTGCAGGCTCAAGCTCTTTGCATTTGTTCTCCCCTCCCCCAGGGATGCTCTTTCCCCTGATTTTTGCAAGGCCGGCTCCTTGCCTTCCAGGTTTCAGGGCAAATATGGCCTCAGTGAAGTGTTTCCTGAGCCCCACCCGCCTCCCTGGTCCAACCAGAGCTCTGCCTGCCAGCTCTCACGTTACCCTGTTATATTTTCTCCCTCACATTTATCACAGTCTGAAAGATTCTTTTTACCTCCGTTCATACACTTGACTGTTCATTTCTACCAGAGTCTGGGCTTTGCCTGTGTCCTTGACTTCTGTATCCTCAGCCCTAAGAACAGAGCTAGATGCTCAGTACAGGTGCGACGAACAAACACGTGTGCCCTTTCCTGTAGGACCTGGCTGGCGACAGAGAAAGTTTATAGATGCCAGAAGTCATTGAGGAGCTCCTGTTGTGTGCAGAGATCATCGTATACATTATCGTCACTCTACTGACGATGGGGGTCTATGGGGGCCCCATCTTACGGAGGAGAACATGGGACGCTACAGAGGTCAAGCTCTTGGCGAAGGCTGTAGAGCTAGCACGCCATGAGGTTAGGATTTGGCCCTAGGCAGTCTGACTGTCAGGCTGGTGCCATAAATTAAGTACCATTCAAAGCCGCTAAACCAGTGTTTCTCAGACTTCCAGGTGCTTATGAACCACTTGGGGATCTTGTTAAAATCCAACTCTGATTTAGTTGATCTGGTGGCGGGGCGGGGTTGGGGAGAGTGGTGGACTCAGATCCTGTTTCCAAGTTCCCAGCCAGCGCTGCTGGTCCGGGGAAAATGCCGCTCAGGAAGGAAGGGAGAGATATAGGGAGAGAACCAGGCTTGCAGAGATTAGGTGGGTTTCGTTAGACCCTATGGATAGTTAATGGCCGAGCTGGGACTCCAGCCCAGTGTCCCCACTGCTAGCCCCAGGCCCTTCTGGCAGCTCACCAGTCCCAGGCATCTGGAAACGTGTACGTCTTCAAAGACTGTTTGCAGGCATGTGGCCACCCGAATTAGAGACTGCAAAGGCGGGGGGGGGGGTGGGTGCATGATCCTGGCCTCTGGCCCAGCGGGTCATGGCCAGGTTGGTTGCCACTGGCCTTCCCATGACAGGCCATGACAGTTCTTCCTTCGAGAGACAAGAATGGTTCTCTCAGAGCTTCTAAACTTCCTCCTAACACGGCCTTGACGTGTGATCTCCAGCACACCCCCTACCACTCCCTCTGCTTCACGGGGCAAAAATAGTGCCCTTACCTCAGATTTACCACATTCCCTCAGGATGCCAAAGGGTTTGGCATGATAGCAGCTTTTAGAAGGAGCATCAGCTCATTTGTGCAACCTCCACCCATCCCCACCCTTCCCTGTTCCTTTCTTCCTGACACATAAGATTAAATGAAAACTTGTTGAAAACGTTGACATCTGTCTGTTCCACCCTCCACCCAGCAGAAATCCCCTTCTGGAAGATGATCATCTGTCCTTCATTGGAGCGAACAACAGGAAGCTCAATACTTACAAATGCTTCCAATCTGAGAGACCTCTTACCGTTGGGAAGGACTTTCTACTCTGAGCTGGAGTCAGCCTTCCTGGAAACTGCCCCCAACCAAGGCTGCAAAGATTAGTAACCGCCACAATCGCCTTGCAAGCGAAGGGGCCTCCACTTTATAAAGTGATGTTTTAAAAGTATTTATCAGTGATGGGCACTGTGCTAGACATTTTTTTCTTTTTTTTTTAAGATTTTATGCATTTGTTTTGAGAGGGAGCAAGAGAGAGCAATCACACAAGTAGGATGAGGATGCAGAGGGAGAAGCAGACTCTGCTGAGCGGGGAGCCTGACACAGGAGCTTGATCCCAGGACCCTGGGATCATAACCCAAGCCGAAGGCAGACACTTAACCACCCAGGTGCCCCAGTGCTAGACATTTTCATATACGTGTCACCTGATGCACTACTCACAACCACACCTGAAGTGCGTAGTATCAATCTCTACTTTACAAATATGGAATACTGTGCTTGGAGGGAGGGGTTTAAGTGACTAATCCCAGTACACAGCCAGTAAGTTGCAGAGACAATGTCCTTTCTAGCACATTGGAGCCATACATCCTCCTCCTATCCCCTAAAGTCCTGTTAATAGCTGATAGAAGTCTTTTCATGTATGTCTCCCCTCCTGGTCTGCTCTTTCTGAAACAAGCTCTCCAGTTTCCTTGAACTGTTCTCTCTAGTTATCATAATAGTAGGACCAACCATCCTTAACTGAAGTCATGACATGTGCCAGGTACCCAACATGTAGACTGAATTAATCAGAGCCCTAAGCTATCTCCATTTTATAGATGTACGAGATGCCGGAACCCGGAGAAGTAATTTTTTCAATGTCACTCAATTAGTAAGTGACAGCAAGCTAGGATTTGAGCCTGGGTCTCCTAGACTGAAAATGACGGAGAAGGCGGGGGTAAAGGGCTGGAATGAGGACACCGGAATCTGAATAGGAAATGACATGAATTTGGCTGTTCTCCCATCGTAACTATCTGTATTGTGTTGGCACGCTTGGCCTCCCCTATAGACTAACTTATAGCTAAACAGGGCCCTTCAGCAGGGAACCTGATCTGTGCAGGAGAGTGGGGTCTGGAGGTATTGGAGGCATTGCTCTGGGGAGGGGCTTTAAATTTTTTTTCAAGATTTTATTTATTTATTTATTTATTTATTTATTTATTTATTTATTTGAGAGTGAGCAAGGGAGAGGGCTGAGGGAGAGGGAGAGAGAAACTCTCAAGCAGACTACATTGAGTGTTGAGTGCAAAGCTGAATGCAGGGCTCGATCCCATGACCCTGAGATCATGATCTGAGCTAAAATCAAGAGTCATGCTCAACTGACCTAGCTATCCAGGCGCTCCTCTGGGGAGGTTATTTGACATCAATCCTAAGTACTTAGAAAAAAAACAGCCTCAATTATTGAGATATACCAGACATAATAAATTGCTCATAAAGTATGCAGTTTTTTTTAAGATTTTATTTTATTTATTCATGAGAGACATAGAGAGAGAGGCAGAGACATAGGCAGAGGGAGAAGCAGACTGCTAAGCAAGGAGCCCAATGCAGGACTCAATCCCAGGACCCTGGGATTACCACCTGAGCTGAAGGCAGATGTTCGACTACTGAGCCACCCAGATGCCCTAAAGTATACAGTTTATTATGTTTTGGCATATGTATATGCCCATGAAACCATAACCATAATCAAGATATCTTTTAAAGATTTATTTATTCATGAGAGACACAGAGAGAGAGGCAGAGACACAGGCAGAGGCAGAGAGAGAAGCAGGCTTTCTGCAAGGAGCCCAATGCAAGACTCGATTCTGGATCCTGTGAGCTGAAGGCAGATACTCAACCACTGAGCCTCCCAGTCATCCCAAGATATTTTAAAATACATGTCATAAATCCAAAAGAATGGCAGCCCTAGTAATGAATTTTTGTAATAAGTTCTGATCTTCATGGCGGGTAGTGGGGTTAGGGGAGAGTAGATGAAAGCCATTTCAGCCATCTGAGAGTGAGCCTCTGTCTCTGCATTCAGAGCCCTTCCCTAGGATATCTTCACTATTTTGGGGGGTGTTTTGCTCCCTTGGAAGCAGTGTGTATTGGGGGCGGGGGTTCAGGTGGCGGGAACAGATGAAAACCCATCTCCTGTCCTAGGAAGCCTTGGCGAAGGTGTAGACCCAAATGGTCCAGATGGGGTAGGACCTTTCAGCCTCCTAGCTGTTAATGCTACCTTGTGGTTTTCTGATGTCTTTTGATCCAGAGCCCACATTTCCAGCCCTGTTTGACATCTCTGGCTTCCCATGGACCTTCCATTTGGGTTCAAGCAAAAATTAACCTTCAAGTTCTTGGGGCTGAAAAATTCAGTAAAATGGAACCCAGTGGGGTTGGTCTTGTGGCTCAGGCCCCAAATTTCAGAGTTCTCAATCCAGCAAGAATGAAATGATCCATCAGAACCTCTAAGAGGAGACTCAGAAGACAGGAGCTGCAGGGTCATGTCCACTTCCCATCTTCCCAGCCCTTATCTCTGCCTCCTGAACCCTCACCCCCAATACACACTGCATCAAAGGGAGCAAAACATCCCAAAGGAGTGAGGATTTCCAGGGAAGGGTTCAGAACCCCTTGCTGTAGGACGGCTGAAATGGCTTGAATACTGTCTTTACCCTAAGATCATCCTTATTCCCCCCAGTTGAAATAATCTGTCCACGCTAAACTGCCATAAACTTTCCATTTTGTCAGCAAGCACCTTCTACCCGTTGAAATACAATTGTTCACACGCACGCACATCTTCTTTCACTGTAAGCTCTCTGATGGTATGATCCTCGGTTTGATCCCTCTTTGCATCCCCTACTGTGTCGAACTCCTGGTACGCAACCATACTTGCTGAACAAATGAATGCATGAATGACTCACCTGTCCTAAGCCTCTGGGAACAGCTGTATTGCTCTGCAATGGTTAGGACTCAGAACTGAACGTACATTACCCTGGTGTCTCTCACAGTGGATGTCACATGTGAAGTATTACACCCAAAATGGTGATTCTCACTCGTGTGATATAAATAGAGCCAAGGAGATACATGCTCTGTCTTCTTTACATACACTGTTAATTCTAAGTGAAGGCGAGGCTTGGCTTGACGAGCTTGGCTCACAGTGGGAAATCAGGCAACCTCTCAAGGGAAACAGGGCTCCTGCCTCCAGTGGTTCCAGCAGGTGCAAATGAGCCATCAGAACAGATAGAAGGGGAGAGAGAACTACTGTTCTGAGCAACAGGGTGTAGGTCTCAGCAACTGGGGTCCCAGTTGCTCAATCTGGACCTTGGAAAGAAGGCTACAGAGCTGTGGTGCTCATGGGCCACCAGTCTAATTCCTTATCCACAGATCTCCATGCCTCGCAGACAGAAGTGGAAAGGTGGTTAAATTGCCTTTAAGTCATTCAAAAAGGAATTCATTTACAAATTAGAAAAAATTAGATTTTGTTTCTCAGACTTTTCGATTTTAGGGAATATAATAAATTTGGGCATGAAATTGGGGCCCACTTTTCAAATATGACTGACTACAAATAATTAAATAAAAATATAAACTACTATCATGCAGTTAAAATTGCTCCTAAAAAGCAGTGGGATTTCAACAACAGTAATAACAAAAGGACAAAATGACAACCATACAAGAACAACTCCGTCTACAACAACTAACAGACTGAGTGCTAACTATATGCTGGGTGCCATTCCAAGTACTTGACTATTATTTTGTTGATTATTTTGTTTTACACCATACATATTGCATCATTTATGTTTTGTCTTCCTCATGAAGCTATGAAAATTTCATCATGGGCCAGTGGTATTTGCTTATATCCTAGATTTAGGAAATCACCAGATGAGGGGCGCTTGGCTGGCTCAGTGAGAGGAGTACGTGGTTCTTGATCTCGGGGTTGGGGGTTCAAGCCCCATATTGGGTATAAAGATTACTTAAATAAATAGATTTTTTAAAAAAGGAAAGAAAAAAGAAAATCACCAGATGAGAAAACTTCATGAGGCAACTCACAGCCGTAGGAGTCAAAACTTCTACAAACTTTAAAGTTTGCACCTGATGCAGAGTCCAGGCTGTGATCCTTCAGAGCAGCTCTTTTTGCAGGATTCAGATGATAAACATCTTCCTCTGAAGTTTCTTTGATATATGGGATCCGTTGAGGTCTGGTTCCCCTTGCAGCTGAGACTCACAAGCTGGCAGCCTTTATCGACAAATGCAGTGGCCCAAGTAAATCACAATCCAGCCACAGCTAAAGTGCTTCCAACTACATTTGTGGGTCATGAAAGATGGAGGAAATGCTACCACTTTTGCAAGATAGAGCCTCCCCCTTCTCCCGCCCCTTTTCCTGCCTGAACTTTCAAAAGCTTAATATCCCACTATCATGTTTCACAATGAACACAAACCAGATGGTTTAGGCCAGGGGAAAGAATGCTGGATTGAGTAACAGGGTATGAATTAAATAACCCTATACAACCATTAAAACAACAACAACAACAAAAACCAACCCTAAGTGTTTCCTAATTTCTAGATTAAAGGAAATCCACGGGGCCTGAAATAGAAAGAGAATATAAACCATGTTAGGATGCTCCCTCTAGGCAGAAGGGCCTTCCGCAGAAAATGGACAGGCCTGCAAGGTCATCTACTACAAAGTCTCCCCAGAGACCAAACACATCTTCAAAAGAAGGAAGCAAGTGGGTGACTCTGTTATTTATTTTTCCGAAGCTTAATAAATCAGCTCAAGGAGACCCAATGTCAGGCCCAGATGAGAAATAGTTCATTTCAGGAGATAGCACTTTCGTATCCAGGTGGAAGAGGTGCCAGATTCAGGATAGAATGTGATTTAAGTCCAAGTGATCTTTGTTCATGTTGCCCCTTTGTCTGAACCAGCAGGTCTCCCTGAATAGGAAAGAAGGTCATGGTTGGGAGTTCCTAGTACATGTGGAAAAAATTTTTTAAACTCCTTCCCTATTCCCAAAGAACTGGATTTGGAGGCCAATACGGGGAAGCATGTTGTATAAGAAAAGCATCAAAGGACGTGTAGAAAGAGTTACTCTAGAGATAAGTCCTGGCCTCTACGTCAGGTAGAAAGCTTAAGGGTCACGGAAGTTTAGACTCAGAGAGCTGGATTTTTTTTTTTTTTTTTTTTTTGAGAGCTGGAATTTTTAAAAAAATTGATGGGGAGTTGGGAAGCCTTTGAGAGCTCCATTTTTCTACCGGGTATGTCACTTACCACTGCAAAATGAGGATACAATTCCCATTTCACAAAAGGAGGAAGGCAGGGCTCTTAGAGACGGAGAAACTTGGCCAGAGTCACAACCCTGTATATATCTTATTGCAAAGCTTGTGCTCTTTTCCCTAACCACACCAACTCTTGAGATGAGATCATATACATTAAAATGTTTGTAATGAGCCAGGGTCTGTGCAATCATTCCCTTGTGGTTATTAGGCACAGACTTCCATCTGGCACGCACAAAGAGACGTGTCAGCTCACATCTGCATGTGTCCATGAATATATTCATGTAAGACTGCTTTACAAACATAAGGAAGTTTGTGGTCTGACTAGCATAAGAAGATTGTAGCAATAACAGGACAGAACCAGGGAGTCTCCCAGAAATCCAGGCTCTGAGGTGGCTTCAGCCATAGGAAAAGCGGTCCCGGATCGGGAACAATTGCTTATGCTCTGACTCATGCCAGCATTAGTGGCATGATCTTCTGAGCATTAGTGACGTGTGGCTCACTTTGGAATAATCCTGGACCTGCTGTCCTATCTGAGAAATGAGTTCTTTCTAAGAGATTCAGGCAAACCATATCCGTTCTTACTGATCATTATTCTGGGGAATCTGGGAAAAGGGAGTGTTGGCTGTGAGGAAATGCTAAAGAGGAGAGAGAGGCTCCTGGTCTGTGCCCAAGGGTGGAATGATACGTCCTGCACCCTGGAAAGGTGTCATCAAACAATGAAAAGGAAGACTGTGGCCCTTCCAGATTGTCCCTCTGAGAAGGCTTATCCTTGATTAGTGAGATGCGATCAGCACAAACCATTTTATTTTGTGTTATTTTTTTTAAAGATTTTATTTATTTATTCATGAGAGACACAGAGAGAGAGGCAGAGACACAGGCAGAGGGAGAAGCAGGCTCCCTGCGGGGAGACCGATGTGAGACTTGATCCCTGGACCCCAGGATCACGACCTGAGCCAAAGGCAGATGCTCAACCACTGAGCCACCCGGGTGCCCCAGCACAAACCATTTTAAAGAACAGTTTACAGGGGTGTCTGGGTGGCTCAGTTGGTTAAGTGTCAGACTCTTGATTTTGGCTCGGGTCATGATCTCAGGGTCCTGAGATCATGCCCCACATGAGGCTCTGCTCCAAGCCTGGAGTCTGCTCCAGGTTCTGTCTCTCCCTCTCCCTCTGCTCGTCATCACTCCCTCTCTGCTCACATGCACTGTCTCCCTCTCTCTCTCAACACCCCCCCTCCAAACAAAACAAAACAAAAAACTCCCAAAAGACCAACAAAGAACAGTTTAGAAGTCTGCTTCAGGAATCAAAAACACTCACATCCTTGGCCCAATAATGCCATCACTGGGGACCTACGGTAAAGAGAGATTCAGAGTGTGCAAAGTTGTTGTACAAGGATGTTTACTGCCACAGAAACACAGGCACAAACTAAATGTCCCCAAATAGGAAAATGGCTAAGTGACTTACGCTTCGTGAATCTGTACTGTTGAATATGATGCTGTAAGCAAAACATAACAAGGAATTACCATGACTTGGATGATGCCTGTGATACCACGTTGAGCAAATGAAAGTAATGAAACCACCACTTTGTCTGTAAATGCACAGAAAAAAGACTGGAAGGAAATTTTACTGGGGACCGTTCTTTTCTTCATTATTTTTGTCCTTGTTTGCCAGGTTTGGTACAAAAAGTTAGGTATAAGTTTTATTATTTAAACATTCCTTTAAAAATGGCTTAAATATCTCAGCACCACTCCTCCTTAAATGGCTTTCTCATTTGCCTGGATAAGCACAGCAGACTCCCCACTGCTCTTCCCCCTCTGGCCCCACACTCCCTTCCCAACCCAGCCTGTCCTGTCTCCAGGGCTCCCTTCTGTGACTCCGAGCTGACCAGGGTTAATACCCTTGGCTTAACACGGGCTCCAGCTGCCTGTTGCTCCTAGACTGGAAGACAGAGCTCACACTCCTTTGCATGGTTTGCTGTTCCCCATGGGGCGGACCCTTGCAGACCTTCTGGTCTACCTACACAGTCTTCCCTCTGCTTAGAACACCCTCTGTCTTCCTTTTTCATCCTGAGGAATGTCTTAGTTGGCCTTCATGGCCAAGCTCAGAGGTGAGCTTGTTGCTGTTGGCTCTGCTCCCCAAGACTTTGTCCATAGCTCTATTTTAGCCAGTATCACTTGTAATAAATGTATCTTTCTGTTTCTTGCTCCCTCCTCCTGCCTCTCTCCCCATATAAGACCATATGATTGCCTCTCTGGAGTTCGTCTTGGTATGCTTGGTGCCTGGCACAGAGTAGGTGCTCAGGGATGAATAGATAAAGAAACTGGTGGGTAGCTGGACCACAGGAGGCAGTGGGGCGTCCCCATGGCCAAGTAGGTAGTCTACAAGATGGCTGTGGACTGACCTTCCTTTCTAGAAACAGCAAAAAAAAAAAAAAAAAAAAAAAAAAAAAGCAGGCTTTCCTGCAGCAAAACAGATTTCAGGTAGGCAAAAGGAGGAACTTCTACAGGTTGTTATTACTGAAAGAGGTGAGTGATTGGGGACTAGGGGGAGAAGGGGGAGGTGATGCCTTCAGAATAGGGTAAGAACCTCCCTGTCTAAGAAGAATTGGGTACTGCCCTTCTTGGAGCCTGGAAAGTAGACAAGGTGACCTCAGCCACACCTGGGTTTCAGTGTATTGTCCAAGGAAACAGGGTCTGGAGCTCTGCTTTCTCCCAGAGCCCACTGTGATTCCGCTATAGGCCTGGGCAGCTTTCCATGTCAGCTGCACTTCCAAACCCAGATCTGCAATTTGAACCTAAAGCCCTGCAGACAAAGAAGACTGTGTTAAGAGTAGAGCCAATTGCTCCCAAAGCCCAGCAGGGCCCTTGGCTCCACAGCACTCATTAGCATCTGAAGTTCACATAAATATATATGAGGCCTGTGGATTCCCCTGGGAGTCCCGGAGGCCCTCGCAGCCAAAGCAGACTCTCTCCCTCTTTGCACCTCCTCCTGGACCTTCCGAGCCCAGCTGCCTCCCAGGAGCCGAGGGCCGTGCAGCCCTTCCCCAGCAGGGGCCCACCAACTCATTTGCAGGGTGCAAAAATAGACACTTGGTCCTTTGGGGGACCAGCTCTGTTCCACCCCTCCCCTCCTTATGTAGGGCCAAGGTCTCTGAAGACCAGGGATTTCCCCATCACCCTCTCATATGCCCCGATCCTGGAGACTCCAGGGCAGAGTGGACCCGCTGCGTGAATGCAGCGTAGCCCAGATTGGATGCCACAAAACCCAGGACTTGAGGGAAGTGAGGAGACTCAGGGCTTTTTGTTCCTAAAGGGCTCCTTATCTAATGGGATACACAAAATAGAGAAGGAAAAAAAAAAGTCGAAAACTGAGACATCACCAACCTCAGAGAAAGATAAATGAGAACATAATTAGTAGCATACGAACCTTGTAATTTCCACAGAGGGGACCAGTAGGCAGTGCTGTGGGATCCAATCTCAGAGGGCTTCTGGGAGGAGGTGGATTGGGGGGGAAGGGTGGAGTTAGGAAGGTACAGGGACTGTCGGGCAGGGACAGCTGACTGGCTGCCCTCTCCCTCTCCCAGAGGCACCACAGCACAACTGAAACAGCAGGGAAGAAGGCGGCCCCAGGGGTCCTCAGACTCCCAACAGCAGCCCTCTCCGATGGGACCAACGCACAACCACAGTTGTCTCCAAGACTGAAGGGAAAGGACCTTCAGAGAAGAGCCACAAAACGAAGCCACTTGAATCCTGATGCATATGGGGAGAGCCTAGTGTGGGTGGCTGTGCTTTGGTGTTTCTGGCTAAAGCTGGAGTGCCCTGGCCTCAGCTTTGGGGTGCAATGCCACAGCACTGCCCTGGCCGAGATATATGGCCCTCGCTCTACAGATTCCTTGTGAAAAAGAAAAACTACGTATCATTTAGGGGATGTGAGGAAGGCAGTGGCTGAAGTGGAAAGAGGAATTATGGGGCCCCTGGGTGGCTCAGTGGTTGCGCACCTGCCTTTGGCTCAGGTAGTGATCCTGGGGTCCTGGGATCGAGTCCCACATCGGGCTCCCCGAGGGGAGCCTGCTTCTCCCTCTGCCTGTGTCTCTGCCTCTCTCTGTGTGTCTCTCATGAATAAATAAATGAGATCTTTAAAAAAAAAAAAAAAAAGAGGAATTTATGGAGGTAGATTTCCAAGCACTGAGAGCATGTTCAGCTCAGGTTCTTTGGGAACCCACTTCCTTTGCCCACCTTGGCAGCTGGGGGTCCTCCGTCAGTTGAAGAACAGACATTCTGCTCTCTGAAGCGTCCTTCACCCAGATGCTGGCTCACCTAGGACCTGATGAGAGGGCCCAAGCTCCTCATTTGCCTTGCAGGGAACTTTATCATCGGCCCCCATCTGCAATGGCTTTCTCTTAGACAGGGAAGGAGGCAGATTTCTCAGCCAGGGAGGAGCTCCCCCTCTCCCTGACATTGGCAATTCCAAGTCACAGCTCGTTATACTGGAAGGATCCTTAGAGGTCCTTGATTTCGACTCCTGCTATAAGCCAGAAGGAGGCAGGAACTTAATCAGCGCTGGGACTGTAGTCCTGGGTTCCAGTGGCACAGAATAATCTCCGCAACCAAACCAGGCTGCCTCCATACTCCATCTTTCTGGTTTGATGGCCATGAAACCTTGAATAAGTCTTTGAACTTCTCTGAGGATCTGTTTCCTCAGTTGCCAAAAGCCAAAGGAGAAAGAAAGAAAAACAGACAGATACCTCCTCATAGGATGCTCTGTAAGAGCTCGGAGATCATTGATAATAGTAACTGTCACTTATTGAGTACCTGCTATGTGCCAAGGGCCATGCCAAGCACTGTGCACAGTACCCCCAAGTACCCAGAGCCATGCTTGGCATACAGTCATGTTTGCTGTAATGATCACTATCTGCGGACCCAAATAATCGACACTGCTCATGGACCCGTCTCACCTTTGGCAGGAGACTTCTGAGATGATAAAACCCCTAGGGCCCCCGGTGTCTAGGGGTCAGGAAGACCTAAAAGTGGGGAAACAGTTCACGGTCAAGTCTGAGCAGTGACTTGCTGACCTGCTCTCCTGCACCAAGGGGAGGTCACCAGCCTTCCCGTCCAAACGCAGCCTTGCTGTCTCTTGTTGAAACAAGGCCAGGGAGGCAGGCAGGCAGCCCGTGGCTGGGAAGGAAGAAACCAGGCCTGTTTGGGATTCCATGTAGACTCTGGGCTATTGAAGCTGTCAGGCTGATACACAAGCTCTGTCGGGCTTATAGCTCTTGGCATTCTGGCCGCTTCCCCCTGATGACCATTTATAGTCAATTCCTCTGAAGAGGGTGTCGCCCTGGGGTTGGACGAAAGTGAAGAAGCTGGAAGAGAGGCACCTGGCAGAGGGGAGGCAGGCAGGAACTAGGAGAAACCTCCTTACCTCCAAACACTGCAGATTTCCCAGAGCTTGGGCTCAGTGGCTCCTCCTTCAGGCTTGTACGGTAAGAACAAGCCAGTACCCAAGGGAGGTTGGAAGGTGGAATGAATGGAAAGATCAGGGCCTCAAATTAAGAGTTTTTAGTGGAGATTCAACACAAGACAAGCCCATATGGCTTTGCGGTAGGAAATCCAGTCCCTTAACCCCTACATTTTTCTAATATTTCCTCTTGAGATCTAATTTAAGACCCTTTTCTGCAAACGGGAAGCAGCAAACCTTTAACACTTGGTAAAGGGAAACACGGCCTGAGGGCGTCCACAGTCCAGTCTGGTTGTTGACCTACGACAAGCTCTGCCCTTGGCATCATTGTGATTCCCATGGTCTCTGCTTGGGGGCGAGGGCACTAGATTCCATGGGGCCTACGTAGACCTCATGCTCTCTTAGCCCCAAGGAGGAGGAAAGAGTAAAGGAGGGTCTGGAACCTGTCCTGCAGACTTGGTTGGGTAAAAAGAACACTGTCCCCAAAGTCGGCTGGAGGAGTTACTAGAAGTCAGGAATCCGCAAATAAGGATGGGAGGGCTTGCTGCCGCTGAGGCCACAGGAAAACAGTACTTGGAGATGCTCATGTGGGCCTGCATACACCTGCAGGAATACAGAGTAAAAATCTGCCTTTATTAACCATGAGAGGGGCCTCTGTGGGTGGTGGTGGGTGGGTGGGGGAAGGATGCACAGAGGTGGGGATGGACAGGAGCATTGTTGGTAGTGTGTTCGGTTCTAGACACTGCATTAGGAGCTTTAGACACACCACTTTGTTTTCTAAATGTTCATAACCTTGGAAGGTTATTTTTTTAAAAAAGATTTTAGTTATTTAATCATGAAAGACACACAGAGAGAGAGAGGCAGAGGCACAGGGAGAAGCAGGCTCCATGCAGGGAGCCCAACGTGTGACTCGATCCCGGGTCTCCAGATCACGCCCTGAGCTGAAGGCGGCACTAAACTGCTGAGCCACCCGGGCTGCCCACCTTGGAAGGTTAGATTCATTCTTATTTTACAGATGGTGAAGCTAAGGCTCATGGAAGCCAAGTAAATTGCTCAAGGTTTCAGACTCAGCAATGGTTGGAGCTGGGAGTCAAACTTCGTAGAAAAAAGTCTTTCAGTCTTTTTTTTTTTTTTTTTTTTTTTAGGATTTTATTTATTTATTTGACAGAGAGAGAGCATGAGCAGGGGAAGCAGCAGAGGGAGAGGGAGAAGCAGACTCCCCGCCGAGCCAGGGAACTCGGCGTGGGGCTTGATCCCAGGACCCTGAGACCATGCCCTGGGCCAAAGGCAGATGCTCCAACCGACTGAGCCACCCAAGCACTCCTGTCAGGGTGTTTTTAGCAGCTCGTACCAAGATTAGTATTTGTTTAGAACACTCCCCCGGAGGGTGAGGGGGCGGAGGTTTACAGGTCCTGAGGAAGCCAGATTACAGACCAGAAGGTTCTGCAATAGGTTCTATCAGGCTGGTATAACAAGAAGTCATCTCCAGCTTGAAGAGGTGTCTGTTTTTATTAGAAAACCAGCCTGTTCCCTGCACAGAGTGGAACGACACTATCAAAATCCTCATTTTTCTGTTTCGTTTTTCTCAAACTTTGCAGAGATCACGACTCTTCAGTTATGACATCCTCTCTTCCTTGGCCAAATGAAACCATACTTGGTTTTATTATACAAGTCTTTGGTTAATTTCGATCCTGGGGATTCTAAGGCCCCTTTTACTAATGTTAGGAGTTTATTTTAAAAACCTTTTAGTGCAAACTACAAGTGCATTCATTTGTCCAAATTTATTGAGCGCTTAAATATATGCCTGATGGTGGGTTCACTTCTGGGTACAGGAGAATGATGAAGCTTGTCTCTCCTTAGGGGAGGCAGATGCATAAACAAATACAATGTAATATGTGCCTAAATAGCACAATGTTTAAAGCACCATATGGATCGTTACTCACTCCATTGGTTTTTCATTCATTGAAACAAAATCCCAAAAAACCTGAGTTTATTGTAAGGCCTAAATAAAGATTTTATTTATTTATTCATCAGAGACGCAGAGAGAGAGGCAGAGATACAGGCAGAGGGAGAAGCAGGCTCCATGCAGGGAGCCCGATGTGGGACTCAATCCCAGGACCCTGGGATCGCACCCTGAGCCAAAGGCAGATGCTCAACCACTGAGCCACCCAGGCATCCTTAGAAGGCCCAATATTAAGTACTGGGCAGGGCAGCCCCAGTGGCCCAGCGGTTTAGCGCCACCTTCAGCCCAAGGTGTGACCCTGGAGACCTGGGATCAAATCCCACATCAGGCTCCCTGCATGGAGCCTGCTTCTCTCTCTGCCTGTGTGTCTGCCTCTCTCTCTGTGCCTCTCATGAATAAATAAATAAAATCTTAAAAAAAAAAAAAAGTACTGGGCAAATACAGAAGAGCCTATTGGGGCAGGTAGATGGGTAGATAGACTATATGGTGCAAAGGTGATAAAAATGTATAACAAATAAGGGCCAGGTTTTGGTAGGCGTATAATTACTGATTTGCATAGAAGTGAAGTATTTAGTACGTTACCTGGAACAGAGCAAGCACTTAATAAATGGTAATATATGTTGTTAGTATCATCACTATTATCGTTGGCAAACATTTGGTGAATCCATTTGGATTTTTTTTTCCTATAAAGCTTATAAAATCTGGGTGATATTGTCATTTTTCCATTTTTTGGAGAAAATTGTACACAACATGATTTAAGCGGCTGCATCAGACAATTCGGATTTGGAGTACAGATACAAAACTTAAGAGCAAACACTCTGGCTCCCAACGTATCCCTCTTGCTATGGGCTCCTGAACGCACGAGCTGGCCGTTAGTCTGGGCGTCTCCCACTCACCATAAATTTATTCTGACTCTACCAGCAACCCCTGAAGATCCAATCCTCAAAACATCTGACGTTACCTTAGGATCTCTTTTCTGTCCTCCCCACCTTCAGGAGGCAGCCAGGTTTGAGGAACCAATGCTTCTCTAACCTACTAGTATACAGATCTCCTGGAGGCTCTGGTTAAAATGCAGATTCTGACTCAGTGGGGGTGGGGCTGGGGCTGAAGGTCCTTCATTTCTAATAAGCTCCCAGGTGCTGCTGGTGCTGCTGGTCCCAGGACCACACTTTGAGGAGCAAGCTGTCCGTTATGACCCTCAAACCTCTCTTTCAGTGACCTCCGCTTCCTTATGCTCTCACCGCCCCCAGCTCGGCCATCCTTACTCCTCTGCAGACAGGCCCCAAGCTCCTGAGTGGTCTCCCTGCCTCTCCTCCCTACTTCCACCCCATCCTACATGCTTCTGCTAAATTCAGCTTCCTAAAATGTAACTTCCTTCACATTACTCTCTTGCTGTAAGGCCTCCAGTGACTCCCCACTGACCAGCAAACCGGACACAAATTTCTCCAACTGAAATGGAGACCCTTGAAGATGGGGCACCTGGGTGGCTCAGTTGGTTAGGCATCTGCCTTCGGCTCAGGTCATGGTCCCAGGGTCCTGGGATTGAGCCCTGCATTGGGGCTCCCTGCTCAACGGGGAATCTGCTTCTGCACCTCCTCCCTGCTTGTGCTCTCTCTCTCTCTCAAATAAGAATGAATTCTTAAAAAAAAAAAGAAAAAAGACTGTCTAACGTTTAGCCTCAGCTTTTTCAGTGTGAGAAATCTCATGGTTCCCATTGATTTATCCTACCCATGATCACCATGGCTTTGTGCTTTGGGAACTTTGTGGATACTCTTCCTTCCATTGATGCGCCTTCCTGTGGCTCTAATCTCAGCACCCAAACATTCTCCCTCCTTCAGGGCCTGGGCACCCTCTTCCACAGCTGGAAACCATCTCAAACCTGCATAGCTCTTTGCCCAAATACGGTTATTTGTGTGCATCCTCCCTTGTGCATGCCTTTGGCTCTCTGTAAACCTCATAGCATCTCTTGTGGGGCCGTGCTCCCGGCAAGCCCTCAATTAATTCACCCAGATGCCTGACGGATCTATTTCCCAGTTCTTTTAATGGGACTCTGTCCTGTGTGCATTATTTATGTTCCCGTGTTAGATGTGTTTTAACATTGTAAACCACCTCAAATCCTTTTTGGAAATTGGTGAGTAATAAGTCATAAATAATCAGCTGTAAGAGTAGACACTAAGGAAACATTTGTTAAATGAATAAATGGATGCTCTCGTCAGGGCTGAGTAAAGAGCAAGTTACTGGCTGCCCTCCCACTCCTTCCTGCCTCTGGCCCTTTTGCTCACCTTGTCCCCCAATAGGTCCTCTTGCAGCTCTTTGGGGTCCTGCTTAACTTCAGGATGAAGGGTGAGCTCCAGCCCCTCACGGAACTCCCCCCAGACGAGCTGTTCTTTGGCCTCCAGCAACATTCACTCCTCATGTCATCCATTAAGCTGTGAACCCCTTTCTGTTGTGAGTCTCTGGCCCCGCATCCCTCATGTTGCAAAAGCACAGTGGTCCCCAGGCCTAGCCTCGCATATTTATCCCTTGGAAGCTTTAGAAGATTTCAGGAGCCCAAACACACAGGTCCCACCCTAGGGACCCAATCAGATGGTTCTCAAACTCGAGTGTGTGTACGAGTCATAAGCACCTGAGGGCTTATTAAAACACAGAGCCCTGGCCCACCCCAGACACTGCAGGTTGGGAGTAAGAATTAGCATTTGTAACAGGTGCCCAGACAACACTGACACCGTTTGAAAACAGCTCTTGGAGCTTGGCTACCCTAGAGGTGAGGTCTAGCCGTTCTGTAGGTAAAGAAGAGAAATCACAGTGGGCTCAGGCAGGCACAGTAGAGGCTTGATAAATACTTAATGGATTAAATTATTTGCTTCATCTATCTTAGTCCTACCTCCCCAAGTGGATTATAAGTAGCTTGCAGCTGGAGACCAACTCTTAGAGGACTTCTCTGGCAAATTCCACCAGGCATGGCCTAGGACTGGGCCCTGGGTTTGCACACCATGCATTCCTTTGAGCGAGTAACAGCTTTTCCTACCCCTTTTCAGTGTTGCTGTCAGAGGAAAGCTAAGGAAACCCAAAATTGCCTGTTTCAATCAATAAGTAGGAGGGCAAATTCTGTTAATTTTGTTGAAACATTCCTGCCTGATAGGTTTAGGGGTGAGGAGGCCCAAGCCATTCACTCTGTACATTTTAGGAAATCAGTAAACTGAAGACCTCCCTCCCTCCCACAACATCTTCCAAAATTTGCCATAAATCAGCTCCTGTTGCCAAGGTTCTTGTGATGCATATCCATTGTGGTCTCTGAATTTCCATCAATAATCAATGTGCATGTGAGCCAGCATTTAGGAAACCATTAAATGTGCCAAGAAGCCATGCAACAAAACATGCTCCTAAGGACCATCTTTTCCCAAATGTCAGTATTGATTTACCTTCCCAGGGAAAAAAAAAAAAAAATTAAGTTCAGAGGATATATAGCTGGATTATTGAAATAAATCCTTATTACCAAGGTTTGTTTTGTGTTTCGCAGAATGTTTTAACAGTTTGTTAGAAAAATAAAATAATCATCATTAGACAGGAGGTCTTTTTTTATATATATAAAGATTTTATTTATTAATTCATGAGAGACACACAGAGAGAGGCCGAGACATAGGCAGGGGGGAGAGGCAGGCTCCATGCAGGGAGTCCAATGTGGGACTCGATCCCAGGACCCCGGGATCACACCCTGAGCCAAAGGCAGACACTCAACTGCTGAGCCACCCAGGTGTCCCTAGGCAGGAGGTCTTAATAACAAACAAACATGGTAGATATAATATGAAAATGGATGAATTCCTCATTTTTTCACTTTTGGACTAGAAACTGAAAAGATTTTTTAAAATTTTTTCTGAGAGAGACACACACACACACACACATGCAAGGGTGGGGGTGGGGAGAGGGAGAAGGAGAGGGAGAGAGAATCTCAAGCAGACTCTGCTGAGCACAGAGCTCACTGCCAGCTCTATCCCATAACTCTGAGATCATGACCTGAGCTGAAACCAAGAGTTGAACACTTAACTGACTGCCCTGAAAATAATTTTTTTTAAAGATTTTATTTATTTATTTATTCATGAGAGACACAGAGAGAGAGAGGCAGACACACAGGCAGAGGGAGAAGCAGGCTCCATGCAGGGAGCCCAATTTGGGACTCGATCCCGGGACTTCAGGATCACGCCCTGGGCTGAAGGCAGGTGCTAAACCGCTGAGCCACCCAGGGATCCCCTTAAAATAATTTTTTTAAAGCAGAAATTATTAATCAACTGAGTATTTGCAGAGAATTGTGGAAACACTTATTCATCCTTGTAGACTCGGCATCCCCACCATACCGTGGGTGTTCCTACACCTCTCCTAGGCCCAGGGCCTCCCCAGTCTTCCCGCTCCTGTGTGGCCCCCGCCACAGCTTGGCATCTCCACCATAACAGCACTTAACCTCAGTGTCTTCCAACAGTTGGTTGACCATCTTCTATCCTGTTAAGCATGAGCTGGTTAAGACCGAAGCAGTAACACCAATGTAAATTATACCCGACGCAGCACACAAATTTTCAACCTTTGCTGACTCCATCCAGCAAGCTACATATTCTCATCCTCTCGTCCAGATGTCACACACACTGAGATGATTCCCACACCTGCTGGGAGGGCCTCCTTCTTTGCCTGCAGCATGCAGAGCCCAGACAGACACTAGGAGCCACTATATACCCTTCTCACCCACTGGGTCTGTTTCTTCCTCCCCTTCCCCTCATGCCCAGGCTTGCCCAGGCTGGGACCAGCAGCTCTGTCTTCACAGTGGCCTGCAGGTAATTGTGCAGGAGCAAGTTCTGGAAGGTTCGCAGCCCGATATTTATCTTCTCACTGAAATTAGCTGCTAAATAGCTCCCAGGAGACACTGGGTTTTTGTTGAGCTTTCCAGACACCATCATGATCATTTTCAAAAATAACACACACACACACACACACACACACACACACACACACACATCCATATTTAAGCACATTTGTATCTTTTTAAAAATATTTTTAAAAATTTAAAAATTTTTAATATATATATATATTATTTATTTATTTATTCATGAGAGACACAGAAAGAGGCAGAGACATAGGCAGAAGGAGAAGCAGGCTCCCTGTGGGGAGCCTAATGTGGGACTCAATCCCAGGACCCTGGGATCACAGCCTGAACCAAAGGCAGACGCTCAACCACTGAACCACCCAGATGCTCAGTACATTTGTATCTTTAATGATTTGACAGATGATTGGTCTTTCCCACATTTTCTGAAGGTCTTAAACCAAGCCTTGATTGGAACTACTTTACGAATTTCTTAAGAAAACTACTGTCTTTTATATTTGAAATCCCCAGTGCCTAGCACAATTCCTGGTATGTAGAGGGGTCCAAAAAATCAGATACAGGAGGGGCATGGCTCAGGTGGTTAAGCATCCAACTCTTGATTTTGGCTCAGGTCATGATCTCAGGGTCTTGGGATCGAGCCTGGCATCCAGGCTCCCTGTTCAGCGGGGAACCTGCTTCTCCTTCTCCCTCTGTACCTCCCCTCTGCTTGTGCTCTCTCGCTTTTGTGCTCTCTCTCTCTCTCTCTCTCTCAAATAAATAGAGAAAATAAATCTTAAAAAAATAAATAAATCCAGGTCCATCTAGTTCCAGAACCCCTATATTTACCATAGCACGATATGAGGTCAACAGTTGAATAAACCTTGATCTTAGAGACTGTAAATATTTGGGTAGTCTGCTGGCTTTGTGATTTATTGCAAAACTAAAATAACATACCCAAGAGCATAACATATATGAGGAAATAACAAGCAGTGCCTTTGAAAGAGGTAGATGTGGGGACCCACGTGGGTTAATGGGCCCACCCAAAGCCAGCAGGCCATGGTGGCACTGTCCCTGAAGTCCCCGAGTCTGATTTCCAGCAGTGGATATTGGCACTCAGGCCTTCCACAGTGCCTAAATTCTCGACTATTTTCTTGCTCTTAAATAGCTCTCTCCAGGACCGAGGCATTTTATCAAGATTACAGCATTATGTTATCTGGGTGTGCTGAGAGTTAGCTAGCTAACTCATTAAAAGGGATTGCTCACTCTGATAGATGGGATGGCAGGCTATAATTGGAAGGGCACTTCGAGGCTGAGAAGCAGTACGTGACTTGCCTAAGATCCCAGGGTGGGTCTGAGGTGGACGATATTAGAACCCCAAGCACCTAACCAGACCTACCACCCAGCACACTTCCTCTTACAGCATCTTAGGTTGGATTCTGATGGAGGCTTGCTGGTGATCAGAATTTGAGCCAAGCAGCATAGAGTACTTCTCAGGGGGGTGATGTGTGATCTGTGTGGCCAAACCTGAGGTTTCTGTGTAGACGGGACCACGTAGGAAGGAGCAGGAAAAAATTCAGGTAATAAAGAAATGATTGCAGAAAGGGGCAGGTGCTGAGTCCATCCCTCAGTCTGGTGCCTTAGGAGAAGGCGGTGGTTCCACACTGTCCTCTGGAGGGCGCCCTGGAGGCACTTGGGACAACCTGCATTTCAACTCAGAGCCAGAGCTCCTCCAGAGCCTGCTGCATCCTTACCTGTACCTCACTTACCCTTGGGCAGGGCATGGAGCCTCTGCGCCTTTATTTTGTCTTTATTCATGAAATAAAGAAGTTGTCCTGGTGATTTCTAAGGTATATTCTAGCTCTGACATTCTAGGGTTCCCCTGACCTGGGATTATTTAAGGTTTAGGCCCAGGGTGCCTGTGTGGCTCAGTTGGTTAAATAGTCTGCCTTTGGCTCAGGTCATGATCTCAGGATCCTGGGATTGAGCCCCACGTTGAGCTCCTAGCTCAGCAGGGAGTCTGCTTCTCCCTTTCCCACTCCCCCTGCCTGTGCTTTCTCTCTGTCCAATAAATAAATGAAATCTTAAAAAAAAAAAAAAAAAAAGTATAGGCCTAAAGTCCTAAACCCACTCAGAATATTACTCAACTGTGACCATCACTTCTCCCAAGTTCTTCTGCCTTTGGAATGCAGAGCCAGCTGATAAATTGTTCCCAGGTATTTGCCCTCCGTGATTCCTCCATTATGCCAGGACTAAATGTATCCCTCAGTGTTTCTGCTGATAAAACTATTAACAGGTGCCTGGGTGGCTCAGCCAGTTGATCATCTGCCTTTGGCTCAGGTCATGCTCTCAGAGTCCTAGGATGGAGCCTTGCATTAGGCTCCCTGCTCAGCGGGGAGTCTGCTTCTCCCTCTCCCTCTGCCCCTTGCCCCCTGCTCTTGCTCTCGCTCTCACCTCACTCTCTCTCTAATAAATACAATCTTTAAAAAGGAAAAAAAAAAAACTATTAAACATTACTGAGGTCATAAGCCTCAGTATTCAATAGAAATATTAACCAAAATAATTTATTAGCAAGATAAAGGAGCTCTGGAAAGAAAGTGTCCAACTGGTGATAGCCTTGGTGGTTTTCCCTGGAGCCTCATGTGCCGCTGCTGAGGATGCTCAGCAAATCTTTTTAGGAAGAAGGAATCATCACCTGTGAGATGTGATCTAGGGGCCAGAACATAGCTGAGCATCTCTTTACTTTCATCTCTCCACTGTTTTGCAGAGCTAGAGGAAGGAAGCATCATGTATGAGCTCTTACCTGTGGGACAGAGCAGAGCTGGGCTCCATCGCACAATTAAGACCCCTCTCTGATGCCGCCTTCCTGCAGCCACGCAAAATGCCCTCGGCATCAATGGCCTTCTCCCTTTCTCCTGCATCAAGTATCTATTACTGCATAACAAATTTCCCAGGCCCCAACTTAGTGGCTTCAAACTACAAACATGTATTGTTTCCCAGTGTCTGCAGGTCAGGAATTCAGAAGATGGTTAGATGGCTCTGGCCCAGGATGGCTTCTGAGTTTACAGTCAAGCTGGGGCTACTATCGTCTGCAGGTTTGGTGAGGCCGAAGGATCTGTTTCTCTACTGGGCTGCCGTAGTAGGATACCACAGACTGGGTGGCTTAGACGGTGGTTGTTTTCTCACAGTTGGAGGCTGGAAGTCCATGAGCAAGCTGCTGGCAAATTTGGTTTCTTATGGGGCTCTCTTCCTTGCAGACATCTACCTTCTCACTGTCCTCACATGGCCTCTTCTTGGTTGATGGGCACAGGAGCCAGCAGACCTGGTTGAGGGCATGGAGGGGTGGGCAGCTCTCTCTGTTGTCTCTCTGGACACTAATCCTACCAGATTAAGGCCCCACCTTCATGACCTCATTGAACCTCAGTTACTTCCTTAGAGGCCCTATCTTTAAATACAGCCACATTGGGGGTTAGGGCATCAACGCAATAATAATGGAGGAGACAAACACTCAGTCTACAACATCTTCCAAGGTGGCATATTTACATGGTGCTGGTTGTGGGCTGGAGGGCTTAGTTTCTCCCCATGTGGGCCTCTCCCACATGTTGCTTTACCATCCTCATGCCATGCTGCCTGGTGTCCCGGAGAGAACAATCCAAGAGAGCAATATGGAAGGCACAGTGTATTTATGACCTGCCCTCAGAAGTCACAGGCTGGCACTTCTGCAAAATCCTATTAGTTACACAGGTTAGTCCTGTTCAGGGTAGGGAGGGACTATGCAAGGACATGAGTGCCAGGAGACAAGGGTCCCTGGGGCCATCTTGGAGTCTGGCTACCACATCTCTGGATGAAAAGACATTACAGTTTCAGGGAAAGGACATATGTTATAGCAGACCTGGAGCTGGAGCCAAATCCTAGCTCCACCAATTGTAAGCTACACGAACACTAAACCTCTCTGTGCCTACTTTCTCCATCAATAGGATGATACACCATCCTCATAGGATGTTTGTGTTAAATGAGAATAGATTCATTGTGTCACAGGTAGTGGTCATCAAGCAAATACTCCTTCCCTCTCCAACCTTCCCTCTTCTATACAATGACAACCTCTATACCATGACAGCACAAGACAAGAATTGTAGACTGATGGACTAGAGTAACTTCCGTATCATATAGACTTAATAGTCTCCCAACTTTTTAAACCAAGTTTCTTCTAATTTTTCTCTCAGTAAGCCCTATATTTTGAAATATTTTTGAGTCCCCAAACAAATTCTATTAACTGCATATTTCAGTTCCCACTGTATTCATTAAAGCATATATAACTGCCCATCAGAAATTCTGATCATCGGTGCTTCCACACTGAGTTGTGATAATCTCAATGAAAAGCGAAGCAATGATTATTTTAGAGGCCTAGACAAATGAAGGGATTTAATCCAGGATCATTCAGATTCGTTAGTCATAGATCTAGGGCTCAAACCTGGACCTCTTGATACCAAGCCAATAACCATCCTCAAATTTTAAATAGTCATCTTACCTGTTTGATGGAGGGAGAAATTGCCATGAGCCATATTTCATGATATCTGCCACAGTAAGAGATCTAAGGTCTCCTTCAGTCTAACATCATAAAACTCTGGGATTAAATATCTACCTTCCCAAAGTCCCAGCTGCATGGATAGCACAAATGGGTAGGACCCCCAAGCCCCTAAATGTAGCCCCGTAAGTATCATAGAACAGGCCATGCCCATGTGGCTTCCATGGAAGGCTGTCCCACTAGCCAAGATGCCCATAAGTTCTAGAGCTATTTAGTCAGGGCTTTAGGATAGGGAGCTAGCTCTGTGTCTTCAAGTTTGCTGGTCCATACTCCAATTACAAAGAGAAAGCTAGCTTCTCACTGGCAGATAGAGTCAAGTCATGAGATCATCTTTGACACTACCTGTATGGAGTAGGGGGTGACAGAGGGCATGGTTCAGCCCATGCTCTGTCTTGTCACAGAGTAGGAGAGCTGAGAAATATGAGGGCTCCATATTCATCCTGGGGAAGGCCATCAACCCACTTTTTGGCCAGAAGGTCAGTATATGACAGGTGTCTAACCCCAATGCCTTGTCTGAAAGGGAATCGAAAAGAACCAAAGGAAGAAAAGCTGAAGAATTAAAGAGGCATTTACACAGCCTAGATGTGGAAAGAATAGTGTCTGTGAGCGAGGTAAGTGGGCCAATTGTTTAAAGACAAATGCTTCACAAATGTTATGTGCAGGGTTTATGTTTGTTGGCCTCTTCCCTGCTAGTCCATAGTCAGTTTCTTTTCGAATGTTCCAGCCTGCCTCTGCTTCATTAAAGGGCACGAAAATGGGTTTTGTATTTTCCATACTTGGGCCAAAATCTTAAGTGGGGGAGGTAAATCTCTGGGGATATTTATGTGGCCCGAGCAATAGGACTCAAAGGAGAAGCTGGCAGGAGAAAAAAGGAACCTCAGAGAGAAAGATCAGATAAAAGTTTTGAGTTGCATCTTCCTCCATAAAGAGAATGTAGTTGAAACTCCTATCTGCTCAAACCCAGAGGCTGTTCTGTGCCTGGATAGAGGAGAAGGGCTCAGTGTTCCGGACGATGGGCAAGCTTGAATGTCAGCGCTTGGTGCAACCCGAGCCCTGAAGCCTGGGAGCTCCATCAACAGAAGTCCGGGGAGATGCTTTAATGTCAATTATATTTAATGTCATTGCTCTGTACTCTTTCAGCCAGATGCATTTCATTGCAAGAGATTTCATTTCCTAGAGAAAAACCTTTAGAGAAGAGAACAAATGTCCTCAATGAACTTCCTTGGAGGGCAGTTTGGATCAGCCCAGTGGCTGAAACATTTTTCCAACATGCTTCCCCTCCAGGCATCTCTTATACAACCTCTGTGCTCAGAGTCCCTTACTGGGCCCTACTGGGTATGTGTGTTAGGTGACATGGCACTGAGTGCTAGTAATTGACAGCCTGCTTGGGACATACATGATACACAACGGGAAAAGACATGGGGGTAATATGGAGCCGAATGAGAAAAAAAAATGAGAAGGTACTTGGCAAGTATTTTCCCAATTTGAGCTTTGGAGAAAGGCAAAAGTGGCTGCCCTTCCGGGTGGTATGAGTCTGCTAGGGCTGCCATAGCAAAGTACCATAGATTGGGTGACTTCTTTAAACAACAGAAATTAACTTTCTCACAGTTCTGGAAATTAGAAATCCCGGACCAAGGAAGGTGTCAGTGGAGGTGTGGATGGTTATCTTCTCCAGGTGTCTTTCCATGGTCTTCCTTCTGTACCTGTTTGTGTCCTAATCTCCTCTGTACCTATAAAGACATCAGATTGAATTAGGACCCACCTTAATGGTCTCATTTTCACTTAATTCCTCTTTAAAGACCCTGTCTCCAAATACTTTCACATTCTGAGGTACTGGGGATTAGGATTTCAATATCTGAGTTTGGATGGGGAGGGGGGACATAATTCAGCCCATATAGGGAGTGTTTAGAGGAGGAAACAATTCACACCCATTGAAAAGTCTATCTATATGGTGGCGGTGCTACCTGCCAGGTGTGTGATACTATGGGAGGGAGCTCAGGAGAGGGAGAAATTGCCATGAGCTAGTGTGGTTTGGAGAAGTCTGTCCTGAAGAGTAGAAATTGAACTAATTAAACAGGAAAGGGGGACACCTGGGGGTGGCTCAGGGGTTGAGCATCTGCCTTCATCTCAGGTTGTGATCCCTGGTCCACATCCCCCAAGCAGGTCTCCTTAGCGCCTCATCTGCACCATCTTCCAGGCTATTCCTTCTGCCTCTCCCCGTCTCCTGTTCACCCCCACTACCCTCATCCAAGTCTTCCTTTCCTTTCCTTTTTTTTTTTTTTTAATTTTTTTATCCATTCATGAGACATACACAGAGGCAGAGACATAGGCAGAGGGAGAAGCAGGCTCTTCGGAGGGAGCTCCTCTAAGATTGGAGCATTCATTTTGTAGGACAGGAGGAGAGAAGAGCCTGAGGCAACAGGCTGCAAGTGGAAAGTAGGGGATGGGCTGCAGATAGACTTTCTCTCCCATCCAGCGCCTTTTAGGCTGGCTAGTAAAGTAGTATCAAGAATAACATGCATATCGCTTCTTACAACCCTTATTTATGATTTTTCATGAACAGGTGCCTGGGTGGCTCAGTCGGCTAAGAGTCTGCCTTCAGCTCAGGTCATGATCCTGGGGTTCTGGGATAGAGCACCACACTGGGCTCCCTGCTCATTGGAGAATCTGCTTCTCCCTCTCCCTCAGTCTCCTCCACCCCTTCTCTCCACAGCTTGTGTGCATGTTCTCTCTCTCAAATAAATAAGTAAATAAAATCTTTTTTTTTTTTTTAAGTAAATAAAATCTTTAAAAAAAAAAAGTTTTGGGGACGCCTGGGTGGCTCAGTGGTTGAGCATCTGCCTTCAGCTCAGGGCATGATCTTGGGGTCCTGGGATCGAGTCCCCCATCGGGCTCCCTGCAGGGAGCCTGCTTCCCCCTCTGCCTATGTCTCGGCCTCTCTTTCTGGGTCTCTCATGAATAAATAAATTAAAAATCTTTAAGTAAGTAAGTAAATAAATAAATAAATTGCTTGACCAGCAGATGTGAGGGCTGTGATCAGAATTCACTCCAGGCGAATTCATCCGACAGGCTGGAATGCCTTTGCAGAGCGAGGAGCAGGGGGCTGGGAGTTACGAGAAAGAGGAACAGGAGTGCAGTGGTGAAAGCCTGAGTTAGAGAAATGGTCCTAGAACTGGAACAGTTTAAACACACATGCTATGTTGATTTTGATCAATAAGCATGCAAAAAATGAAGATGCTGAGAAATAAGCAAAAATGCCTCTGGGAAAGGTACCGTACTTGGTTCTCCTCAGCCTTCTGTATCTCAGCATGAGTTAATTGATCAGATTCTTTTCTGGCTTGGGACTTAGGAACAGGAGGACACAAGTGCAGCTATGTTCCCCTATGCCCCTGAGAAACACTTTGTATATTGTACTGGAACTGTGTGTGCCTATAGCCGTCTCCCCCACCTGGATGATGATTTGCCCCAGGGCAGGTGACAGTCTTTTCATCTTTGTATATCCAATACCTAGTAAAATTCTTCAGTGACTTGAAGCTCAATAAACATCTTTTGAATGAATGAGACAGAGTGAGCCTGTAGGACACCAGCAGTGGGGAGGAAGAAAAGAACACAAAAAGCAGAGGAGTCAGAGACTTCACAGGTGTTCCCAGGATAGCCTCATGGGCAGTCAGGTAAATCCAACCTAAAAGAGAGCTCTACAAGCCAAAGAAACTTCAGATAAGTGGCTTTGACCATCAGGTCACTGCAGGCAGCAGGGACTTTATTATATAGGATTATTAAACTTTACGAATGAAGAATTAGATAGGGCAGCCACGGTGGCCCAGCGGTTTAGTGCCGCCTTCAGCCCGGGGTGTGATCCTGGAGACCCGGAATCGAGACCCTGCATGGAGCCTGCTTCTCCCTCTGCCTGTGTCCTCTGCCTCTCTTTCTCTCTGTGTCTTTCATGAATAAATAAATAAAACCTTAAAAAAAAAAAAACCTTAAAAAAAAAGAATTATATAGTGAGCTTTATAAAGTGTATGGACATTATACAGAATTGCAGGGCAAATGGCACAGACAACATAAAATAACTTATATCATAGAATAGGTTTCTAGAGAAATGAGTGGTTTTTTTCTCCATGGCCTTACCTGTTAGGTGCTCCAGAGGTCCTTTCCCCTAAGCTCCTGGTTGCTCTCCCTTCCTGCTCCTGGCTGCCATGCCCCCTGCATCTCTCCCTGGCACATGGAAGGGCCCCCTCCTGAACGGACAAGTCTGGCATTAGAAGAAAGGTGGTGAGATAAGGTAGAAAGACCCAGATACATCAGAGCGACTTGTTCTCTCACTGGGTTTATCAAGAAGCCTCCATGGGCTGGAATCACTTGACCTGCTGTCCTTTTGTTTTCCATGGGATATAACTGTAATCAGGGGCTCTGAAGTTCATTTGTTTCAATACACAAGTTTTGTGAAAAATACCAAGGTGGGTACCAGACAGCCCCTGCCTTCCAGGAATTTATTCTCTTTGTGGAAGAGCAATGTCTTCCTGATGAGTGTTGAATTTCTCTGCCCTTTCTACACCGAGCAAATCCCATTCTCATGCGTGTGGTGGAAGTGCTATTTCCAGAGGTTGCTATATGTGCTGCTGAAGTAAGCACTAAAATTTCCAGAAGTTAAATAATACTTTCTCACCAAGGCTCAGTGGGCTCTTCAGAGCCAAGTGTAGTGGCATAGTCTTCACAGTCATCTCTTGTGGTCATCATCTAGACAGCTTGCCCATCCCTCACCACATCCTAGGCCACTTCCCCTTGCTTGAGCACATGCTTTGATTATACAGGAAGTAGGATATAACCCTTGCCTTGCAAAGCAGTGAACAAATGCTCCGTGGGGGTACAGCCATGAAAGGCAGGAAGTAGCCCTTAATGTGCTACTGATATTTCAGGGAGAAGCAAAGACGTCAGGTGGACACCCTAGACCTCAGCATCTATGGAATAGGACAGAGGCAGTAAGTAAGTGAAGGGAAAGTCTTGCTAAATTAAAAAGTGTTTACTACTGACCAGAACTGGGGAGGTGCACCCAACTGCACCCCTTCCCACTGAGGATGAGGGCAGAAGGTTAGGGGTTTAGCATTCAGATTTGGAGCTCTTCAAATGCATGATCCGTCCATCTCTTAGAAGGCCTGAATTCTGGGGGTAAAGATTCCCACTGTCTAAGGAAGCAATCATAGGCATCAAAATCCTTCCCACTCATAAGGTAAATCAAGAGACAATATTTGTCTGTTATGTGACTGATGCGAATTAGAACAGGAACCAATGTATTTTTTTAAAAGATTTTAAAAATTTATTCATGAGAGACAGAGAGAGAGAGGCAGAGATACAGGCAGAGGGAGAAGCAGGCTTCATGCAGGGAGCCAGATGCGGGACTCAATTCCGGGATTCCAGGATCACACCCTGGGCCCAAGGCAGGCATTAAACTGTTGAGCCACCCAGGTGTCCCCAAGGAACCAATGTATTTTATGAGCATGGAAATTTGGGGTGATCCTATGTTGGGGATAAGTTTTCTCCCCATTCTCTTGCAGGCAGGCACATCCTTGCACACTAAGCTTTAAGCTGCCAGAACTTCAGACCACTGATGCTCTGTCTCTTTCCATTCAGATTCCATCCAAATGCCTTTGTGCAGAGTTCACACAAATCTGCAACAGCATGGCATGATGGAAACAGTAAGCTCTGAGGTCAGAAGGCCCTGAGTCAAATGCTGGCTTTGAAAGCTACCTGAAAGCTCTGCAACTCTAACATAACAGTGAACACTTATGTAGCACTTAAAACACACCAGGTACTATTGTATGTGCCCTACAGATACTAATTTACTTAATTCTTGGGATGCCCATGTGGTTCAGTGGTTGAGCATCTGCATTTAGCTCAGGGCATGATCCTAGGGTTCTAGGATCAAGTCCCCCATCGGGTTCCCAGTGGGGAGCCTGCTTCTCCCTCTGCCTGTGTCTCTGCCTCTCTCTCTTTTTCTGTGTCTCTCATGAATAAATAAATAAAATCTTTTTTTAAAAATGGGGAGTAGGACTAGAAATAAGACCACCCAGAACCCTGGGGTACCATTACGCAGGAGAGGTTTGGCCTAGGGAATAGGTTGTCAGGAACCTCCGCTGGTTTCTTGATGTGTCCCCTCCCTGGAGCTACACAGGAGACACACCAGAGATGAGATATGGGACTTTGGCTTGGATGAAAGAAATTGTGGGCTCATGTCCAATAGCAGACTGCCTATTTTAAGATATCTTATCCAGCCAGGAACCTCAACCACAGCTCTTCTTAGGTGATTTTACAACAGAAATCAAATAACCCCCATTTACTCCTTCTCCCACTTAGTACTTTGACTGTGAGGTTCAGAGGTCAGAGCCACCTCTGATAGGTTCCTTTGTCCCCTGTGCTGGATGCTGTGGAGACTTCCTAAAGAGTTGCTCCTTAATTTTAGGGTCACATTTCAACTTTTGAGATCACAGAAGTATCCCTAAGGGGAGTGCCTAGACAATCAGATCTCTTTATCCCCACCCCTGACACCCAGGATCAAGATCCAACGCGAGGAACTTTGACTAGATCAACTTAATTCTCTCTCTCTGGCTCTACCAAAGAAGTAGTCCATCTTCTAGGCTACAATGGAGAGGAGAAAATTTGTGTGAATGAGTACTATCGAAGTCTTTGTGTGCACTCGTACAAAATCAAGGAAATTATACAACACAGTCCCCATCTTCAAAACCCATTCATGATGCTCTGGGGGATGAGATCTACACACTACAAATGGTGAAAACGAGACAATATAAGCCACCTCGTGAAAAATTATTTACATTAACTCAGTAATTAATTTTGTATGCTTAAGTGATGAATTACAATACAGAGTGAATGCCTCACCAATGCGCAGATGGAGGAGCCCACTGTGAGCCAGAATCTGGTAACTTGAGCCGGGTTTAGAAAGATCCCCTAGGGAGCAGTGATTCCCAAATGGGGGCAATTTCGCTTGCCAGGAAACATCTGGCAATGTCTGAAGACACTTTTGATCGTTGCAACTTTTTTTAAAAAAGATTTTATTTATTTATTCATGAGAGACAGAGAGAGAGAGGCAGAGACACAGGCAGAGGGAAAAACAGGCTCCATGCAGGGACCCCAGTAAGGGACTTGACTCAACTGCTGAGTCACCCAGACATCCCTTGTTGTTGCAACTTGAAGGGGGGGCTGTTACAGAGTGGGTGCCACTGGCGTATAGTGCGCAGATGCCAGGGATGCTGCTCTATATCCTATAAGGCACGGGACAGCTCCCACAACAGAGAATTACCTGGCCCAAAATGTCAACAGTGCTGAAAAGCTGAAATCAAACCAAAGTTGAAAAACTCTGATCTAGAGTAGTCAGAGAGGAAGCCTTTTAGCAAAGGTTGGGGGAGGTGGGGTAGCAGTGTAGTGAAGCCGCAGATGGCAGAACCATAGAGACACCAAGCCACCATCCCACACACTATTCTAGAGGGTTCTCTCCCCAGACTCATGACAACCCATCTTCTGACATGGCTGGCCAGCCACAACAGATGTCAGAATCACAATGTCAAAAATCTTAAAATGTTACCACTGAAAGGGTGCCTAGAGCCTCTGTGTCACTACTCAGTATTACAGATAGGGACGCTGGGCCATTCAGAGAGGGAATTAAGGTCCTGCACCAGCTCTTGAACCCAGGCCCCCAGCACACAGCCCAGTCTTCTTTCTTGTGTTTTTGTTTTGTTTTGTTTTTAAAGATTTTATTTATTTATTCATGAGAGACCCAGAGAGAGAGGGGCAGAGACACAGGCAGAGGGAGAAGCAGGCTCCTTGTGGGGAGCCCAATGTGAGACTTGATCCCGGGACCCCAGGATCACGCCCTGAGCCAAAGGCAGATGCTCAACCACTGAGCCACCCAGGTGACCCTCTTTCTTGCGTTTTATTTCTGGTGTCTAGGGCTCCAATAACTTTTTGAACATCTCTTATCCAAGGTGCATGACTTGAAAACTGTTCTGCAGCTCAGAGGTTTGCCAATCATTTCTGTAAAGGACCAGGGAGTAAATAGTTTAGGCTTTGTAGGTCATACAGTTTCTGTCTCCAGTACTCGGCTCTGCTGCTGTCGTGTGAAAGCAGCCACAGGCAATACATACCCGAGTGAGTGTAGCTCTGTGTTCCAATAAAATTGATTTATGGACACTAAATTTAAATTTCATGTAATTCCCACGTGACAGAGCATATTATTCTTTTATTGTGTTTCCACCACTTAAAAGTGTAAAAGCCATTCTCAATTTTTAATTCTCAGCCATAGGAAGGGGGCGGGGCAGGGACAGGAAAAGTTGTTAGATTTGGCCTGAGGTCAAAACCGCTGATAATCTCCTCTAGATAATCCTTCTATCTTGCTTTGTTTTTTTCCCCCACCTTTTATGTTATCAATCCCATTTGGGAACTGAAGGTAGCTCTTCTGTACGCTAGCATGGAAAAACTGAAACCTAGTGAAAATTGGAAACCATACACACAGTAAAGTCCAGTTCTGTTCAAAGTAAAAAAAAAAAGTTTTCTATACATACATGAGTATGTATGTAGCATAGTAACATAGAGGGGGGATCCCTGGGTGGCTCAGCAGTTTAGCGCCTGCCTAAAAATAAAATAAAAATCTTAAAAAAAAAAAAAAAAAAGACACAGAGGAATGTTAGAAGAATGTTCTCGAAATTGGTATCAGAAATTATGTGAGGGAAGGCAGGGGGATTTGAGGAGAATGGGTCAAGGGAGCCCTTAAAGTTCCTGGTTTCTTAATTAATTTTTTTTTTCAAAGATTTTATTTATCCATTCATGAGAGACACAGAGAGAGGCAGAGACATAGGCAGAGGGAGAAGAGGTTCCCTGCGGGGAGCCTGAAGTGGGACTCGATCCCAAGACCCCAGGATCACAACCTGAGCCAAAGGCAGATGTTCAACCACCGAGCCACCCAGGTGCCCCATTTTTTTTTTTAAATAAGGAAACTATATGTATGTATTAGTCCTGTAATTCTTTAAAGTTTTAAATTTATTTTTTGTTTTTTATAAAAGATTCTATTTATTTGAGAGAGAGAGTACTAGAGAGCAAGCACGAGGAGGGGGTGTGTAGAGAGAGGAGAGGGAGAAGCAGATACCCCTCTGAGCAGGGAACCTTCTGCACCATCCACGTGGGGCTCGATCCCAGTACCCTGACATCATGACCTGAGCTGAAAGCAGGCACTTAACCAACTGAGCCATTCAGGCACCCCTAAAGTTTTAAATTTAAAAAGGGTTAATATACATTAACCCTTACACTAGCTTGATAAGTTTGCCTCCCAGTCCTTCTTGCTGTTTTACCTGGGGGAGTTGGGGAACCTCCTACAGGTAGAGAGGCCCCAGGCCTTGGGGGTTTCTGGTCCTTTTCTGTGATTTGGGGGTGGGGAGGTGAGGGATGCCCTTACACTAAATTAGATGGTGGAGGGGGATTAAAACAACTGCAGTAGTATTTTTTTCTGTGGGGACACTGGTGGTCCAGGGTCCTTGGAAGATCTGTCTTTGGAAGCCAGAGGGATAAGGGAGCCAGAAAAGGCTATACAGCCTGGGGATCTAGGGGTCTGGAGGTCTGGGGGGAGGGGGGTCTTGGCTCCCTCCCTTTTCCGCCCTCCCTCCCTCCCTCTCTCTGGATCCCTGCAGCCCATCAGCCCATGTGGTTTCAATCACGGAGAAGCCCAGCAGCTTGCAGGGCTGTGACTTCACTTCTTTGTTTTGAGGAGCCCAGGGCCCTGCGGGGGTGGCAGGCCTTCCCCTTTCTATGAAATTCCGGAAATCGTGGGGCAGCCCTAGGCGACAACTGCAGGCTGCAGGCCTTGTGCTCGGGGAGCAGGGGCTGCCTGGGGCGGCTCAGGGTCCCTGGGGGGAAGTAACCCCGTGACCTCCCTGCCAGCGCTGGCCAAAGCCAGCAGCGAGCACTTGTCCCCAGCGCAGCCTCTGGTGAGATGCTCCTCCTTCCGGAGATGCTCCCCTGGGACCTCGCAGACTCCACAGGCCTCTTCTGCTCTCACTCCCTCTGCCCCTGCCGGCTTCTCAACCGGTTTTCTCTGAATTGGATGCCCCAGTTTGTGAACTTTCCAGAAGGGGATTGAAGGGAAAATGCAACATTCCCCAAGTGGAAGGTTAATTTGATCTTCTCCTAAAGAAGGGTTGCATGGAAACTTCTGGGGGACTCCGGGAACTGGGCAGGGGAGGTTTACTTACCCAGTTTGGAAGGCGGACAAACCCTGTCAGGCGGGGTGGGCAGCTCGCCTCTTGTAAAATCCCAGGGCTGTTAGCCAGCCCATAAGGAAGATTCCCGCTTATGGCAAGTCATTAGTTAAAGATACACTTCGGGCCTACATTGCTGAAGTGTTGCTTCAAAGGAACAATCTGGGTTCCAGCCATGAAATGTTGCACAGGAAATGCAAATCTATAGGCCATCTTCTTACTTCAGGCAACCCAATACTCCTGGAAAATATCTCTGACAGACACCACATTCGGGATCTTTCTCCACCATTCTATCATCTTGCGGTGGAACTGTCTCCCCTTGGCCTTGACCATTCATACCCATGGTTTGTAGACTCTGCAAATCAGCGTTGCCATTTTCACAGAAATACTTTGCTTTTTCAGACCGCCAGCATGAACATCACAACGATGTTTGAGGACTTTCTGGAGCAGTTTGCTATTCTGCTCTTTTTTTTTTTTTTTTTTCTTTTAAGTAGGCCCCACGCCCAACATGGGGCTTGAATTCACGACTCTGAGACCAGGAGTCTCATGCTGCACAGACTGAGCCAGCGGGTGCCCTGTATTTTGTTATTCTTGAGTGAATAAGGAAAAGGGGAAATTTTCACAGGATCCTAAACGGTTTGTTTATTTATTGCAGCTCTCAGATTTATTGCAGCTGGCTCCCGTGACCCAAGCCCCTCCTCGCAGTTCATTTGTCACACCGCAAACAGAGCTGTCAGTGTGAACATGGAACACCCCCACTTACGAACTCCCCTGGACCCCAGTTGGCCGTGCATCCAGGATGCATTCTTTTTTTTTTTTTTTTTTAAGATTTTATTTATTTATTCATGAGAGACACAGAGAGAGAGGAAGAGGGAGAAGCGGGGCCCCATGCAGGGAGCCCAATGCAGGTCTTGATCCCGGGTCTCTAGGACCACATACTGGGCCAAAGGCAGACGCTAAACCCGCTGAGCCACCCAGGATCCCCTCCAGGATGCATTCTGATCTCCTCGTGTGTCATGCAGACTTTCCTGGTCTGACCCTATCCTATGTTTCCAGCTCACATCCAGTCCTTAGATGCTGTCAATTCTCTATTGAAGTCTCTCTGGAAATATCTCATCTTTCCCTGAACATTTCTGCAGGTCCTCCCACCAACTCTGGAATGCCTTTGTGTGTGATTATAATGTCCCAGCACAGAGAAATAGGGAAACATTGGGGTAACTGCTAGTAGGAAACAGATTTCTGCACGTCCACCCTCCAAACAGCTTCACCTGTTCCCCGTGGAAGTGGGATCGTACAGTGATCGTCTTGGACAACCCCCAAAGTAACCATTCCTTTTCTGAGTCCCTGTGAGAAGGGACTTGCCAGCCTGTGTCCTGTGTGGGGCTGAGCCAGCCCGGAGGAAGATAGAAATCCTGTCTTTCTGTAGTTTGCTCAAAAAAGGTGCCAGCAGAGGCCTTGGCTCCGTATCTACGGTTAGTTCGGCACATCCTCTCTTGCTAGGATTATTACTTTCCTTCCACTATTATACTCCTCACTATATCAGGGAAGATATGCTTCATACCGTGTGCTTTAAAACAAGGCTTCCTGTGATTAATCCTCACAACAGCCCTGTGAGATCCGGACTGTTATTAGGCAATTTATGGATAATAAAAGTAGGTTTGGTAAAGGTAAGGATTTTATGGAGGCCGTTTCGTAAATGGCAGCATGAGAACTCCTTTCTGACCCAAGCCCACTTTGGTGCCCATTGTCCACAGTTTTTAAACCTACAGTTTTAAGAGTTTGAAGGAGTAAGTTTGGGGCTTATTTTGCTGTTATTGTCTGTTTGTTTTGTTTTGCTCCTAATCTTTTTTAAAAAAATTATTGATTTTTTAAAGGTTTTACTTATTTATTCATGAGAGACACAGAGAGAGGGAGGCAGAGACGCAGGCAGAGGGAGAAGTAGGCTCCATGCAGGGAGCCTGATGTGGGATTTGATCCTGGATTCTGGGATCACGACCTGGGCCGAAGGCAGACGCTCAACCTCTGAGCCACCCAGGCATCCCTATTTTGCTCCTAATCTTAAAAGTCCATAAAATTAAGCTAAGAGGAGTTAAGTATTCCCTCCAAGACTCAAAATATTCTTTTCCGTGTTTATCGTCTAGGCTCTGTGGTTACCAGAAAAATCTTTCTTTCTATCTTTAAGATGTTATTTATTTATTTGAGAAAGAGACAGAGAGCAGGAGAGATGGGGAGGAGCAGAGGGAAAGGGAGAAGCAGACTCCCTGCTGAGCAGAGAGCCTGATGTTGGGCTCATCCCAGGATTCTTTTTTTTAAAATTAATTAATTAATTTATTTATTCATGAGAGAGAGGGAGAGCGCAAGAGGCAGAGACACAGGCAGAGGGAGAAGCAGGCTCCATGCAGGGAGCCCGACGTGGGACTTGATCCCAGGTCTCCAGGATCAGGCCCTGGGCTGAAGGCAGCACTAAACCACTGAGCCACCTGGGCTGCCCATCATCCCAGGATTCTGATATCATGACCTGAGAGCCCAAGGCACACCCTTTTTTTTTTTTTTTTTTTTTTTAATTCTTTTTTTTTTTTTTAATTTTTATTTATTTATGATAGTCACAGAGAGAGAGAGAGAGAGGCAGAGACACAGGCAGAGGGAGAAGCAGGCTCCATGCACCGGGAGCCCGACGTGGGATTCGATCCCGGGTCTCCAGGATCGCGCCCTGGGCCAAAGGCAGGCGCCAAACCACTGCGCCACCCAGGGATCCCCCAAGGCACACCCTTAACCAACTGAGCCTCCCAGGTGCCCCTAGAAGCAACTGTCAACCAAGTTTTGCATTTGTGAACTATTTTCTGACTCGTGAACCACTCTTCTCCCCCCACACATTGTTCATACCTCAACTTCCACCATTCAGAATGCTTGCTCTACATTTCTCTGCTCTTGGGGAGCACACAGGAATGACATTGCTCACCATGGGCACCTGCCAGGGAAGGTGGACTCACTTCTTTCTGGGTGCGAGTATCCCTTAGGGGCCACCACCTGCTGTCAAAGGCAGTGCGCTGACCTGGTTCTTCTCGCTATGATCTGCCCAGACACCATCCAGCCACCATCCAGCCACACCCTTTTTCTTCTTATCTCCCATTGCAAGGTTTTATTTTTATTTATTTATTTTTTAAGATTTTTATTTATTTATTCATGAGAGACACAGAAAGAGGGGCAGAGACATAGGCAGAGGGAGAAGCAGGCTCTCTCTGCGGGGAGCCCCATGTGGGACTCTTCCTTTTTAACCTTGCTGAAGCTTTCCAGAAGGCAGGACAAAGCTCCTGAGCCCTTGGGGCCACTTCTCTGAGGCTGTTCTGAGAGGTGCTGGTGGCTCTGATTGGGACTGGGTGGGAAGTGATCATTGTCACAGAAGGGCCAGTCCTAGGCCTTGTGGGGTACTCACATCCTTCAGGGGCACCTTCAGGCCCCAGAGTGTCACATTTCTGGAAGGTAGTATTCTCTGCTACTCCCCCCTCCCCCAAATTTCTTTCCCCCCTTTAGAATGCTTGCACTTCCTCACCGTCTGCATTCCTCGGAAGGGAGGGTTCCACCCAGTCCTGCCTCTGCATGCTCTTTTCTGACTGTGGGCAGCATCCTCTCCTCTCTGCGGCTTCGTGGTTTCAAATACGAAACAGAATGGAAGATGAAATTCAATCCTTGGTTCTCTAAATTATATTTCTTTCTCTAGCATTTTGGGCCTGGAGCTTCCATGGGGGGAAAAATGTGTGTTTTGGTAACAAGGAAGGGATGGGAGGATTAGATGTAAAAGTAACACAAAGTTTCTGGAAAAAAAAACAGGGTCCTGGGAGTCTGAAGGCCTGAGTTCCTGTCCCAATTTTGCCATCACCTAGCATGACACTCAGTTGTCCAATCTGTCAGATAATGTGGCTGGAGGAGAAGCAGAGAGGACGGCTGTTAAGACCACAAACTTCTGGGCTGTTTACTCACTGTGTTTCCTTAGAAATTTATTTGATTTCTCCAAGCCTTAGTTTAATCATCTGTAAAATCGGAATAAATTGTACCTATTTGATACGGTGGTTGTAAGGATAAAAAAATGGTAATGTTTGCAGAGCCCTCCGCAAGAGCGCACAGAAGTTCCACATACATGCAGGGTTCTTTCCCCGTCTATACATTTTATGACTCCATTTTTAAAAAGGTCATTGATGGTTAGATTTTTCATTATTTTTCACTTTTTAACTGGTGGTTCTGTTTCAGTTTTGGTTTTCTGCTTTTTAGTAAGTTCCTTTTCTTCTGGGTCTGCTAAGAATTTATTTTTTTTTTAAGATTTTATTTTTAAGTAATCTCTATACCCAACGTGGGGCTCGAACATACAACCCTGAGATCAAGAGTCGCAAGCTCCACCGACTGAGCCAGCCAGGCGCCCAGAGGGTTTTTTTTTTAATATTTTATTTATTTATTCATGAGAGACACAGATAGAGAGGCAGAGACACAGGCAGAGGGAGAAGCAGGCTCCATGCAGGGAGCCCGATGTGGGACTCGATCCCAGGACCCCGGGATCACCCCCTGAGCCAGAGGCAGATGCTCAACCACCGAGTCACCCAGGCATCCCAAAGGGCTTGAATATTAGGGAAAAATTTAAAAGGGAAGAATTCTACTGTAATCAACCAATCTAACTGCATAGGATATTCAGAAATCAAATATTTTTAATGGTGGAATTATATGTTTATAGCTTCCTATACTTTTACTTTATAACATTTATCACATTTATAGATTTTTTTAAAAAAAGATTTTAATTTATTTGTTCATGAGAGACACAGAGACAGAGAGAGAGGCAGAGACACAGGCAGAGGGAGAAGCAGGCTCCATGCAGGGAGCCCGATGTGGGACTCAATCCTCTGTCTCCAGGATCACACCCTGGGCTGAAGGCGGTGCTAAACTGCTGAGCCACCCGGGCTGCCCCACATTTATAGATTTGATATGATTACTTAATCATATTAATTTATCACATTAAATATAATTAAATACTTACAATTAAGTATTTTTCTTTTATTCTTGTGGGTCTACTTCACACAATTACAAACTTCATTAGAGGAGAGACTAATTCTATTTTCCTTACTATTATCTTCATAAAGCTGGCTGAGTAATAGAAAGCTGGTAAATATTTAATTAATGAATAGATAATGAGTAAACTCATTAATGCTTTCAGACAAGCTTCCAGGGAATTTTGTATGTATTTGAAAAACGAATTAGTTCAGCTTACATCCATTGAAGGCCTGTTGGGTGACAAGCATTGTGTAACTACAACGATGGATAGAAAGAAATGCCCCTACCTGGGGAGCTTAATGTCCAATGGGAGAAAAGATGAGCAGCATATATATATGTGGGCCCAAGACAATATAAAAACCATAATGCACGAGCCTAGTGGGTACTGTGGGCCACAGAAAAAAGAAATTGGTGCTAGTCAGAAAAACTGACATACTTGGGCTGCCTCCTAGAAAGAGAGAGGGATTGTCCAGGCAGGGAGATGAGGCAGGAAAGGACCCAAACAATGCTTTGTGGGTTGTGGACAAGAATGTGTTCTGACAATGACCCTGTCCCAGCTCACAGCCTCATGGGTGCTCACTACGTGCTCAGTAACCATCTGTTGAGGGCCTGCCCACTCCTGCTGTAGGAGGGGGTGTAGGAAGCAGGAAGCATCCTGCTGTGGCCCAGGACCACATCCTGCAGAACCTTGAATACTCACGAAGGAGTTTCCACTTGATCCTGTAAGCTGAGGTGATGCCACTGGACCCCTTAAGGAGGGCCGTGCTTTGCAAAGCTTCCCCCCAAGTGTGCCTAAGTGCAGAGGAGCCAGCGTGTGTGCCCCTGGGGACTTGGGAACACAGCCCAGAACAACCATCCCCAGTACAGATGAATTTGGGGTTCTACTCATATATATATTTTTAAAAACACAGGCCCTTGTTTTCAATTACTTACCATGACCCTCCTAGAAAATACTGGTTGCATGATTATTCTGCGGCTCTTTGTGGCCCTGTCATACTAGCCACGACCCCCAGGGAGATGAACATATTTTTTTGAGAAGTACAAAATAAAGAGAACACCCATTTTGCCCACTGCTATATCCCCAGCATGTCTGACACTTAGCAGGTGCTCAGTAAGTGTTTATTAAATGAATGAATGATGGCCGAGAAATCACGTGATCTGAACAGATATTCTAGGAAGCGATATGGACAGGGGGCACCTGGGGGGCTGAGTCGGTTAAGTATCTGCCTTCTGCTCAGGTCCTGATCTCGGGGTCCTGGGATCGAGCACCTGGGCTTTCTGCTCACTGGGGAGTCTGCTTCTCCCTTTCCCTCCACTCTTCCCTCCGCCCTCCCCTGCCTCCTGCTTTCTCTTTCTCAAATAAATAAATAAATAATCTTTAAAAAATAAAAGTGATAGGGACAGATGGCTGTTAGATCATTTCAGAGACACAGCCCGGGCATATTGGCACCTCCGGCCTTTGCTGCCGCATAAGGCCCTGCGTGCTGAATGAAATAAAACCATGTCCCTGTATGTCTCCATTCACTCACCTGCGACACTACAGCCCACCAAAAGCGTGGAGATTTAAGAAACGTTGAAGAGGGGGTGGGTGGCAAAAACAAAGACCTGCCTCTGAATTAATCTTGAAGAACAGTGAACCAGCGAGCTGGGAAAATTGTACATAAAAACAGAGACAGTTGTTAAACTAAAAATAACAACAACAAATTAGAGCTCTTGCCTAGGGGCCAATTCAAAGAATATTTTTCTAGAAGTTTCCCTCTCATAAATCTCACCTCAGATGACTCACTCCTTCCTCTCTGCAGTTCTTCTCTTTCCCTTGCAGTCCAACCCTGAGTGATGAATTCACTCCTGCTCCAACATCCAGCGCTCATTCCTGCCTCTGTGGCTTGGCCAAGTTCCGCTCGCCCAGTCACCCATCCCACCTACCGAAATGCTACGATCTCTCAAACTGGAAGTCTTACTTCCTTCACTGACTTTCATCACCCATGGGTTGCCATCTCCTCTGAGCTCCTTTGGCTTTTGAGCTTGTACCAATTTTGTGCTGTCTTAGAACATTCTTTGATTCTTTCCTATCACTTAGCGCAGTATTGGGCGCTCCGCTAGGGCAGAAATCAGGCCTGCGTGTTAATCCTACCCTCGTGTCTTCCGTGGAATTCTGTGCAAGGCTGGGGCCTGGTACACGGTCAGGGGGCTGGTTCACCAGTGAGACCAGGAAGCCAGCCTGCGTGGCTCACACAGCTCCTCATGGGGCTCACACCAACTCCTCATCAACCAGGATCTTCATATCTCTGCCAGAGTTCCAGAGAGTTCATGCCCCCAGGAGGGCCACAGCGGGGAGCCAGTGTGACAGGGCCCAGAAAACCGGATTCCAGGACTAAAAGCCACAGTGGCTTTGAAAGACCACAGAGAAAACAAAAGATTTCAACAAATATTTTTCTCCAGAAGGCCTCAGTGTCTGGTAAGGTTTCCAAGTTGCAAACACAGCAAAAGAGCTGAGGGTAGAGGGAGGAACCGAGCTGCGCAGAGCGGGGCCTCGTTTATGCCCGCCCAGTGGCTGTGTCCTCAGGAGGCCTATACCTCTTCAGCGTGTTCTGAGAACCTCGGCTCATTTTTCTCCGATCTGGCCAAAATAGCTTAAATAAGATGTAGAAGTAGGGAAGGGGGGGCACCTGGGGGGCTCAGCAGTCGAGCAGCTGCTTATGACTCCCGGCGTGATCCCAGGGTCCTGGGATCAAGTCCTGCATCGGCCCCCTGCAGGGAGCCTGCTTCTCCCTCTGTGTGTGTGTGTGTGTGTGTGTGTGTGTGTGTGGCTCTCGTGAATAAATAAATAAAATCTTAAAAAAAAAAAAGGGAGGGAAGGAAGGAAGGAAACCAAGACATTAGCAAAATCCTCCCCCACTTTTTCTCTGTGGGTTTCCTAAGTCAGATTTAGCAAAACGATGGACAGTGTCCTCATTCCAGATGAGACTTGCTTTCGCATTTTTCTGTACCCTTCTCTCGGGCTGGGTCCTGTGGAGAAGAAACAGAATCTGCTGGGAAACCACAGCCTCCTTCCCTTTTCTATGAGGCTGAGCAAAGGGCGTTAGAGCAGAAATGCGTTGGGGCGAGAGTGTGACCCCCGGGTCCCAACACGCGCATCCCTGGAGTGAGGATGAGGGGCCGTCCCCGCGGGCGCAGGGTGGAAGCAGGGTCCCAGCTTGGGGACACAGCCCCACAGAGAGGACTCTCCACTGAACAGATGAAGGGGGAGGCCAAAAACCTAAGACACCATCAAGTCTTTAGTTATTCTCAAAACTGGTGCAGAGAAAATGCCGACAGCATCAAAGAAGTGGCCTACCCCCCCCCCCCCATCACCTACTGTAACGTGGGAGAGTGAACACTGGTGTTTTTCTCTGTTTGCTCCCCAAATCCCATTAAGACGAGAGGAAAGGAGGGACACCCGGGTGGTTCAGGGGTTGGGCACCTGCCTCTGGCTCAGGGCATGATCCCAGGGTCCTGGGATCGAGTCCCGTATCGGGCCCCCTGCGCGGAGCCTGCTTCTCCCTCTGCTTGTGTCTTGGCCTCTCTCTGTGTCTCTCATGAATAAATACATAAAAGCTTTAAAAAAAAAAAAAAAAAGAAGAGACTAAAGGAATAAAATGGATGCCAATCCACACGGACAGAAGAACGGGGGAGGAAATAAAGGTGAAAGAAATGTTGGCAAATGTTGGGATGAAAGGAACAGATGGAGGAGAGACAACTAACTTACCAAATTCTCTGGGACCTTTCACGTTTAAAATATGCAAAGAAAGACTTTTTTTTTTTTTTTTTTTTTAAGGAAAAAAAAAACCCTTTAATGACAATACAGAGGTGTTAGCTTTGGGCCACGTTCTGAATGTCGGCTGCCTAAATTTGCCTTATTTGTTTCCTTTTTTTTCTTAAGATTGTTTTTTTGTTTTTGTTTTTGTTTTACATTTTAGTTTTAAGTCATCTCTATCCCTAATGCTGGGTGGAGCTTGCTCTATTTGTTTCATTGTTTACTCTCTTTTTTTTTTGTGGTACACATGCAATTCAGCTGTCTCCTTGCATAACATGGGGCATCTGTGACTTGAACAAACAGCAGTTCTCAACGTCAAAACAGACGCAGGGAGCCTGTGGCTGTGTGTGTGTTTTCATTGTGTGGTGGCGAGCCCAGCAAAATGAGTATATGGGGGTGGGAGATGGGGCTGTGTGCAAACGTCTGTTTTTTTCAAGGTGGAACCCCAAGACTAATCTTGTTCTTGTATCTCATCTCAAAAAATAAATAATATTTTTTCCCAAAAGAGGGTATATACCAGGTTAAAGATAGAGTATTATAAATCTGGTAAAGCTGAGTCCCCATTGCTTATGGAGAGTGAGCCATTCAGGGAAAGGCTTAAGAACTGGAAGCTGTGGACACCTGGGTGGCTCAGTGGTTGAGGGTCTGCCTTTAGCTCAGGTCGTTTTCCTGGGGTCCTGGGATCGAGCCTGCTTCTCCTGTGTCTCTGCCTCTCTCTGTGTCTCTCATGAATAAATAAATAAAATCTAAAAAACAAAAACAAAACTGGAAGCTACTCAGATACAGTGAAAAGTGGAGCTGAGGCATTAAAGCTGGGAGAGTCAGGTGAAAATCCATTTTAAAAAGTTCTAAGTTTCTAGGGAGCCTGATTCTTGCTTTTGGCTCAGATCTTAATCTCAGGGTCCTGGGATTGAGCCCCGCCTCAGGCTCCTTGCTCAGGAGGGAATCTGCTGAAGATTCTCTCTTCAGCTCCCTCTGCTCCTCTTCCCCTCCTCCCATTCTCTCTCTCTCTCTCTCTCTCTCTCTCTCTTTCTTTCTCTCTCTCAAATAAATAAATACATCTTAAAAAAATAATCTAAGTTTCAGGGCATCTGGGTAGCTCAGTCGGTGAAGCATCTGATTCTTGACTTCTGCTCAGGTCATGACCTCAGGGTCATGAGATTGAGCCCTGCATCGAACTCTGCCCTCAAGCAAGGAGTCTGCTTGCCCCTCTCCCTCTGCTCCTCCCCTGGCTCTCTCTCTCTCTCTCTCTCTCTCTCTCTGTCTCTCATAAATAAATAAAATCTTAAAAAAGAATAAGAAGAACTAAGTTTCTCTTTCAATACCTTTCATAGGAGAAGGGAGTTTTAAAAAAGCAGATTTAGAGACCCCAGGCACAGTAAGGAGCAAAGGGCCAACTGTAAACCTAGGGGCTCCCCAAATTAGTGTCTTCTCTCTGAGACTGATTTGCATCTCAAATTGGATTCCCAGCCCCTTTACCCACTCAGCTCAGAGATCATTGGCAGCCTCTGCCTGCCTCCCACTGACAGATGGGTGATTCAAGAATTCTTCTCTGGAGAAATAGGAGAGCTTCAGAGAAAAAAGCCTTAGACACTGACATTTGGGAAGGCCACAGTGGAAAAAAAAAAAAAAAAAAGCCTAAGTGAAATCCTCTGTGCAAAAAGACATGCTCCCTCACAGCATTTACAAATGGCTTTTTGGTATCTCTCTTTCCAATATGACACATTTGCAAAAAGTAAAAGGAAGACAAATAGAAACAGAGACTAAGGGAAGAAATTGTAAGATGTTTTGCAAAAGGAACACATTAATAGCAATAATAGTAGTATTTATGGAACATTTACTATGTACCAAGCATTTATGAAAGCTAACTTAACATCACAACATCCTTTAATCCACATTTCATGCCCATGAGTTGGGTACATTTCCCCCATTTTATACATGAGACAACCGAGGCACAGGAAGGGTGAGGAAATTGTCAAAGGTTATACACCCAGAAAGGAGCATCTCCCAAATATTTTGAATCCTTGATTTTAATAACTACTTTATGCCCCCCAAGAGACCCTATGAAAAAAAAAAACTCTTAGAACGATTCAGTAAAAAAACACAAGAAAAAGAAGATTAGAAGATCGATCCAGGAAGTCCAATATCTGCCACACACACATACATATATACACAAACAGGAAAAAAAGGAAATGGAAGAAATTATTTCTAAGTAGTATAACATTTCCTGACATTGAAAAGAGATAGGTTTTTTGATTGACTAGGCTATCAGTGAGCAGAAAAAGAGACTTACAAACAAAAACCCATCTTAGCAAAGTCTTCCAACTCTGGGGATGAAGTTAAGACCCTAAAAGCTTCCAGAGAGAAAAAAGAGGTCAATCACAAAAGATTGGAATTAAAAATGGCATCAGATTTCTCAACAGTAACCTGGAAGCTGAAAGCCAGTGGAACAATTGAAATTTGAGGAAGAATTCTATCCAACCTAACCTTCTATACCCAGTGGAAGCGTGAATGAGGTGTGAGACACACAGAATGCACAGCAACTGATGGCGAGTGTTACCTGTAGGAGGGAAACTGAGGGCCACATGTGGGCGAGAGACTTAATTTGCCTGTATGCCATTTCGTTCTGTTTGTTTAGCATATGCTTTTATAACATTATTCAAATAAGTTTTTTTAAAGCTTTTTAAGTGATGCTAATAATTCACTGGATTGGGGAGTCACCCATCTTAAATTATAAAAGCACGTGGGTGATGTCTTTTTCTTGCCTAGTCCTCTCCTGCAAGTGTGAAGAACACCAGGTGTGGAGGCAGGCAGGAAGGGAGCTCAGCTGAAACCTGTTTGTACTGCTGATGCAAAGATCATCTGGAAGACAATCCTCTGGCAAGCCAAGGCCAAGACTCATCATTAGGCCATTTGAATAAACACATGAGTGAATGAATGAATAAATGAGCATGAAGCAGCCATTTGAGTCATTTGGGTGTGGGTGAGTAACAGGAAGAGAGCAAAGTTAGGGGAAATTACTTGGCATTACGAATCCTCCCTTGCAGAGACCTGACACGGTCTCCAGGGATATATCCTGACTGTAGGAAGCCAAATTGCAATTTTGGATCTATTCTTGCCACCTTAATGTGAGAAGCTGAAGTCTGGTTTAGCTGATTTATCTGCATACCATCATTAAGCAGCATACAAATCAAGGTCCAGATTTTTAATTGCCGTTATCTGTCTCTGAGAGAAGAGAAGCTCTGAGATGTTTCCGATGAAGCATGAGCTATGCCTGATTATAATTCAGCTCACACACTTGATGTAAGAAGCATTAAAGCCCACTGCAGTCCTTAAGAGTATATCTATCTAATACACTAGTTATTTTTAAGCCCTTTAAAAAGAGTTGGTGTTCAATGAATAGTATGATGACTATGGTCAACTTTTTATAAACATGTTAGTAAGAATATATTCTAAGCACTTTACCCGAACTATCACAAGTCGGTAGCATCAGCCTCTTGGAGAAAGATTATAATATTCTTTACTGTTAGATACAAGCACCATACGGGGAATTAGTGTCTTTCACATTTTATCTGCCATAATCTCTGAAGACTATTCCTCCCCCCACACACCCAGATCAGGATGGCACAGTTTTTATAAAAATTTCCCCATGACATATCCAGGAAAATGTATTATCAGAGTGATAATGAAGATTATAGTTACCTTCTTTGTAGAACCTAGGTGGTCTGACATCAGACTCTTTGAATTGAAATTTTGGCTGTAACAAGTATTAGCTCTGAAATCTAAGCAAATTATTAGCCTCTTTGAATCTTAGATTTTACTCCATAAAATGAAGCAAAAGCCTGTCTCCTAGGACTAAATGATTAAGTGAATGTATATACTCATTTATTTCATTTAATCATTTATATATATAAATATATATAAATATATATAATGAATATATATAAATGATATATATATATATATATATGCACACATATGTATTCCTTAGCATACAGTAACTAGCATATAGGGTTTTTTTTTTTAAGATTGATTGTTTGATATAAGATTTTATTTATCTATTTGAGAGAGTGTGTGAGAGAGATTATGATAAGGGGGAGGGTCAGAGGGAGAAGCAGAGTCCCTTCTGGGACTTCAGGATCAAGGCCCAAGCTGAAGGCAGATGCTCAACTGCCTGAGCCACCCAGGCACCCCACATTTATTTATTTACTTAAGAGACCAAGAGTTCAAGTGAGTGGGAGGAGGAGCAGAGGGAGAGAGTCTTTAAGCAGACTCCCTGCCAAGGACAGAGCCCAATGTGGAGCTTGATCTCATGACCCATGAGAACATAACCTGAGCTGAAACCAGGAGTCAGACTCCTAACCGACTGAGCCATTCCAGGCTTCCCCAGTAACTGGCATAGTAAAACGTTTTTACAATATTCATAGTACTTTCAGATAAACGAACACTAAACTGTAATTCTTACTTATTCTGCATAATAAAACTCAATATAGATGGGAAAGAATTGTGAAACCTAAAAAGTGTTTTGCAAATATAAAAGTGATAATATCAAGCTTATTATTATGTTCCCATAAAACAGAATGAAAAATCCATGCCATCCATTTACTCTTAAGGGATGTTGTGGTTACCAAAAAATTAGTGAATTATTAAAGCCTTTTAAAATCTATATGACAGGGCAGCCCCGGTGGCGCAGCAGTTTAGCGCCGCCTGCAGCCCAGGGCGTGATCCTGGAGACCCTGGATCAAGTCCCACGTCGGGCTCCCTGCATGGAGCCTGCTTCTCCCTCTGCCTGTGTCTCTGCCTCTCTCTCTCTCTCTCTGTTTCTATGAATAAATAAATAAAATCTTAAAAAAAAATCTATATGACAATGATAATCATTGTGAGTGGAGAGGCAGAGGAAGTTATTGTGGAATTTTTAAAGCTTTTCTTATGTGTGGTTAGGCAGCCTCTAAGATTGTCCCTCATAATTCCTGCCTCCTGGTAGTCCCCTCTCCTTGAATGTGGGCTGGAATTATTTGATCACTTATAACAAATAGAACATGGCAGCAGATGTCTACTCTGAGTTTCCATCTTAGGCGCTTTCTTGTGCTCCCTCTCGAATCACTTACCCTGAGGGAAGCCAGCTGCCATGTGGTGACGCAGTCCTGTGGAGAAGCCCGTGTGGTGGCTGAGACCTGCCAACAACCACATTGTAAACTTACAAGTGGATTCTCGGTACCGTAGTTGAGCCTTCCGATCAGACCACAGCCCTATCCAACAGTTTGATTCCACCTCATGAAGACCCTATGCCAGAGCCACCCAGCTGAGCTATGTCTGGATTCCTGACTCACAGAAACTCTGAGATAAGATATTTATTTATTTACTTAACTTATTTTGATCTGCTACATTTTTGAACAGTTATGTACCAATAGATAATTAGTAAAAAAGTATAAATATATAAAATGCACAATTGTAAGTGTACAACTTGATGAATTTCACAGAATGAACATTCCCAAACAGGCACTCAAATCAAGATATAGACTATGCCTAGTCAGCACCTTAGAAGCCTCCCCAATGTTCCCTTCTACTCATTGTCTCCTGTTCTGAGAGTAGCCACTCTCTGGAATTCCAACAGCATAGATTAATTTTTTGTTTAGTTTCTATACCTTATATAAATAGAATCATATAGTATGTACTCTTTTGTGTACCTTCTTTTGATCCACATTATATTCATGTCTAGTTTTTTAAAAGCTTACTCAAAAATGCCATTGCTTAATCATAGTATTTAGTATGTTCCAATATAGTAGAGTGTGAGTTTATATATATGTAAAAAATGGGAGTATAAGTAGAGAAAGATTAAGAAGCATTTCTGTATATAACCAAGAGTAGAAAAATTTTGAAGGAACTCACAAGAATACTAGCATAACACAAGATCAGTGAAATTTTTGTTAAATATATGTGCTGGAAGGCAGTATAATATACCATTAAGGGTATGGATGGTAGAGTTAAAATGGCTGGAGTTACACTGTGGCACTGGGATTCCTGGGTGGCTCAGTGGTTGAGCCTTTGGCTCAGGTCATGATCCCGGGGTCCTGGGATCGAGTCCCGCATTGGGTTCCCTGCAGGGAGCCTGCTTCTCCCTCTGCCTGTGTCTCTGTCTCTCTGTGTGTGTCTCTCATGAATAACAATATATAAAATCTTAAAAAAAAAAAAAAAAAAAGTAAAGTCCATTGCACAAGGCTGAGAATTCCAGGTTGTGGCAACTTCTCATTGTCTGAGTTGCTATGGTTCTCATTGGCTAGGTTGTTGCTGGGCAAAGTGAAAACCTTCCTTCTTCCTGCTGGTGTAGATAAAGTAAGCTTCAAGTAGTGATACCTTCATGAGTATGTCTACTTTAGTACTTCCCAACTCTGTTTTGAATGAAATTTTTACTTTATTCATTTTCAAAGTATGGCTTGACTCTCTACCCTTGGAGGAGGTGACTTAATGACAAAGAGATCTCTTTGAAGATCATCTTCCCTTGGTTATTAGTTTTTATGGGAAGGTAGATGAGATAGATAAAGGCTGAATTGATGCTTTAATTCATCAGTGGATTTTTATGAGCATAATCTCAATTCTCCATTGCCATGAACCCCTAAAAACTGACAATTAGCACTCTCCATCGTAAGTCTGTGTTGATTTTTAATTTCCTCCCTCTGTTCAAGTCTCCCTGCCAAAGGTAATAAAAGATTTAGATTTAGAATGAGACTTAGCATTTGGAATGAGACAAAGGCTATAAATAGACATGTCAATGAAATAGGTTAGTGAGGGATCTAGTTCTTAGTGCCTCAGAATCAGAGGCACACCTTCTTGTCTGATCTGTGTATGGACACAGGCATGCTTGTAGGTTCCCTGCACGGGTGTGGTTTTTTGCATATGTGAACATGAATACATGTATGGAACATGTACTAGAACATTCCTGAGAACAGAATTCTGAAGGATTCCGGTGTATTTCTGAGCGGTGGGATGATTGATCCCTGTGGACCAGGTCAGTATTCTTTCTCTGACAATTATTACTAGAGATGTCAGGATAAAATATTACTCTTGTAGTCAATGCCCACTCTGTAGGACTGTGACACAGCTCACATGCCCTTTGACCATTATATTGGGTTATATTACTGATCATTCTGTGGGAATTTTCAAGACCAAGGGTCCATGGTGATACTCCAATCCGTCAAGTACAGAGGTCAGCCTCGCAATTAGTTTTCTAAGTAGTCGGGCCACCATTTCCAATCTTTGGAATGTCATTCCCTATTTATAACTGCTAAAATAGCAATCTATTTTTCAAGGGCCAGATGTAATACTGCCTCTTCTATGAAGCCATCTCTGATCGCCTTGGTGATCTTCCTCTCCTGAATTCCCTTACCACTTCCCAACTTCATATTGGTATTGCTCACACACTGCCTTAAACTGGGTCTGTTGAATACCTGTTTGTTTTTCTATAATTATGATCTCTTCATAGACAAAAGACAATGTCATTGATCTTTGTTTCCCACAGCACCTGGTATGGTAGCAGGAATGCCACTCATATTCATTAAACAAAAGTGCATCCCCTATGGGTGCCAACTATCTTGCCAATGTTCCTTTTTGTGGTACCAGAATCTGAAGCATTGAGGAAAAGGTGTTTGTTTAAAGATGTTCTATGGAGGGATCCCTGGGTGGCTTAGTGATTTGGCGCGCCTGCCTCTGGCCCAGGGCGTGATCCTGGAGTCCTGGGATCGAGTCCCGCGTAGGGCTCCTTGCGTGGAGCCTGCTTCTCCCTCTGCCCGTGTCTCTGCCTCTCTCTTTCTCTCTGTGTCTCTCATGAATAAATAAATAAAATCTTAAAAAAAAAAAGAAGATATTCTATGGAAGTCAGTATCCCTGATTATCCTATTATACAGAATTCAGTATCCCTAAGTATCTCATGATATACAATAATAAAAAATTTGGGGACACCTGGATTGCTCAGCGGTTGAGTGTCTGCCTTTGGCTCAGGTTGTGATCCTGGGGTCTGGGGATCGAGACCCACATCGGGCTCCCTGCAAGAAGCCTGCTTCTCCCTCTGCCTGTGTCTCTGCCTCTTTCTCTGTCTCTCGTGAATGAATGAATAAATAAAATCTTAAAAAAAAAATTGATACCAACAGAGAAGTGTCAATATCATGGAACAGTTTTGCTGTGATTTCAGATTCTCAATGATGGTAAGAGAATATGAACCATTTGATATGTTTCAGCCGACAGGTTTTAAATATAAAATTGTCCAGAAGGCAAGACAGTGACCTTCTGTAGGCCTTTCCAAGCTTGAGATTGAAAATTACATATAACTAAAACATTCCAGGATTTTGTAATTCTGTAAGTGACTGGCTTAGAACCAAGACTAAACGTCAAAACTGAAAGGACCTTGAGAGTTCTTTTGCTGATTCCTCAGTCTCTCTAAAACCATCTGTGATGGGTTTTTGTTCCTTCCTTTTGTCCTTTTTTATTGACTATCAACTAAAACCATTCTTCACAGCACCTGAGTAATTGATTTGTTTCATAACGAATTCTGCAACTAAAATGAGGTTGTTGGTCTCACAGTAAACACAGATTTCAATTGGAAAAAGTGAAAATAGTGAACTTAAGCTATTAGAGTAGTGTATGTTTCTATTTCCTTAGTAAGTTCCTCGCAAATGTCTGACCATATTTTCTGATTTCTGTTGCCCTTGAAAATTAAATGCGGGTCGTTTGAAATTTAGTATATAATCACAAATGGCAACAAAGTGCTTATCAAGCTTAAATCCAAGGTCATCTATAATTCTTTGTCAATTATAATCCTTCTTACTAATATAAGAACTGCCTTAAACAGGAGGCATGGCTAATCCTCTCTAAGTAAATCCTGCCCCCTTGTGGATTAAAACATCCACAGCTAGGAAAGAAGTGCTGTAACTGCTTGGGTCAGTTTCTTTTTCTACTTTTAAAAAAGTAGTTTGGGACGCCTGCCTGGCTCGGTGATTGGGCGTCTGCTTTTGGCTCAGGGCATGACCCGGGGGGTCCTGGGATTGGGTCCCACATCAGGCTTCCTGTGGGGAGCCTGCGTCTCCCTCTGCCTGTGTCTCTGCCTCTCTGTATCTCTCATGAATAAATAAATAAAATCTTAAAAAATAATAAAAATAAAAAGCACTTCAACAATCTTTAAAAACAATGTTAACAATGAAACAAAATGAAATCACTTGTATAAATTGCCTAAGAGCTGACCAATGGTGACAAAACACATTGACAGATAATAGTATATATTTGTATCTTGTTCTTTGCATTCCATTCAGCTAAGACAGAGCCTTGAATATTAATATATCAGTTAATATTTCATACAATATTATAGTTAGAAAGGACATTAAATATTAATTCGTCTTCCACGTATAAGGATCCCTTTTACAGCTCCTGACATAACCCTACTTGAATGACTCCAGTAATGGAAAGTTCACTAAATGAATCAGCTCATTCTCTTATCAGGCAGGACTGTTAGAAAATCTATCAACATATGAAGCCCACATAGAATAAATCTTTTGTAAGAAAACCAGATCGTTCCGAACTAGAAAGAGGTATTGGAGATCTTCCAGTCTATCATTTTATGGTTGAAGCTGTTAGGCCATCTGGACCTGATTCTACCCAACAAGTGACAAGTAATACTTGTTTTATAGCCTTTTAAATGTTGGAAGGTAGCTACGATGCTGCTCCTTAGTCTCCCATCTTCCTAACTTGCCCTCTATAATTGTGTCAACTCTTCTTCATATGACATGTATTTCAGACCCCAATATCCAGTCACAAACATCTGGATGCCCACATTTTTGTCAATGCCCCTCCTAGCATGCAGCATCTCTGATGCTCTGGATGTCCTCCTTTGGCTAGTATCAAGTACGATAGAACTGTGACCCTCCATGTATGAGGCATCAGACCTCTGTTAACGCAGCCCAGACTCTGTTGGTTTTTTTCAGCAGCCATATCCCACTGGTGGTTAATTTAAATCTTGTAGAGCCCCGTGTCCTCTGGATCTTCCCACTCGGTGCTTGTGTCTAGCTGCAACTTCTAACATTTGTCTCTGTTTAAATATCTTCTCACTTTTGGCTCAGGATCCCAGCGAGCAAGATAATGATACATCTTAAGTGTGTATGATCAGACCAGCTCTGCCACCTAGCTCTGTGCCATCGACATGGTCTCTGTGTTTCCCTGTGTTTCCCTGTGTTTCTCTTTTCTAGGCAAAGAGAATAGAATAAAAACAGAAGATGGGCTCATGTCCCCACAGTGCCACCCATCAGCTGCGTAGTCCGCAATTCTCTCTTCTCTAAAACAGAGGTGATGACATGAGCTCACTGTGTAGTCATGGGGCTCACATGAGATAATGCACTGGAGTGAGCTGAGCTAACAAACCTCAAGTGCTATTAATCAGTAGCTTTCACATGGTTTGAGTGAGGAGTGAAGGTTACCAACTTGGCACTCCCAGTGCTAGACCAGGGGAAGATCTTAGTAGAGTTGTTGTTGTTTTTTAAGATATTTATTTGTTCATTCATTCATTCATTCATTCTTCATTCATTCGACACAGAGAGAGAGGCAGAGACATAGGCAAAGGGAGAAGTAGGCTCCCCCTGGGGAGTCTGAGGCAAGACTCGATCCCAGGATCCCAGGATCACCACCTGAGCAGAAGGCAGATGCCCAATCACTAAGCCACCCAGGTGCACCTTAATAGAGTTTTTTAATGTGGATAAATACAAACAATGTATATACTAGACAGTTGTCACAGAGGGGGAGGGGAGGTGACTTGATCATTTGTCATCAGGCCAGGTCTAGTCTGAAGACCTCAACTGTCTTCTCCAGTGCAAGGCTCTCACTTGCCCTCTTCCCCTATAACTCCTGCCAGGAGCACCTCTATTTCTTCTCCTCTTTCATCCACCCCTCCCCCACTCCATCTTCCTCTTCTCTTCCTTCTTCCCTCCTTCCCCAGCCTTCTCTCCCCCTTCTTCTCCTCCAAAACCAACCCACAGACTGGGGAGGGGAGGAAGCCTAATATCTGGCTGGGGGCCACACACTGAAGCCCACCTCTCAGGCTGCCACCTCAGTCCTTGTATACACGCACCACTAATTTTAGGGACTCCAGGAACAAATACTTCCCCCTGGGGGTGGGGTGGGGTGACCAGAAGGCACCACACTGATTCCCAGATGTCTGAAATTATGCTGCTAACCTGCAAGCCTCACTGTGTTAGCTGTAGCTGTCTCTAAACATCAAAGACATGTTTGTGTTTGAGAAGACATTAGAACATTAGTTGCCTAACAGCTCACAGTGAATGTGGTTTTCCTTTTCCTAAGATCTCAAAAAGGGGGCTGACCCAAGAGACTCTGGGGTTGGGCTGGGTATGGGGTTGAGAAAGCAAAATGTATAGAAGAGAAACATCCCTAGTTCACAGTGAGGGGGCCTGAAGGAGGGGACAAGAGGAGACAGTGCTGCCTACTGTTCACTTTGCCCCTACAGCTGCCTCGGGTCCGTGCAGGAATGCATGTCTGCCTTTCTAGAACTAGGTCAGTCCCACTTCCTTAGTCTTGTCAGAAATGATCTTCCAGGGGCACCTGGCTGGCGCAGTCAGTAGAGCATGTGACTCTTGATCTCAGGGTGATAAGTTTGAGCCCCATGTGGGATGTAAAGATTGCTTAAAAATAAAAAGTCTTCATAATTTTTTAGTTTTCATTTTAATTAATTTTTTCAAAAATTTTATTTATTTGAGAGAGAGGAATAGATGAGCAGAGGGGAGAGGGAGAAGCAGGCTCCTCACTGAGCAGGGAGCCTGATGTGGGACTCGATGATCCTGGGACCCTGGGATCACCGCCTGAGCTGAAGGCAGATGCTTAACTGATGGAGCAACCCAAGTGCCATAAAAAATCTCTTAAAAAAAGAAAATGACCTTCCATACAATATTGTTAACTTTCTTAGGTGCAATAATATGTTATGGTTGTGTAGAAGAATGCCCTGAGTTTTAGGAGGTCCTTGCTGAAACACTTAGAGGTTAAAAGTCGTGCTATCTGTGACTTAACTTCAACCAGTGCAGCAAAAAATAGAGAGATGAAGCAAATATGGCCAAATATTAGCAGTTATCAAGCAAAATGACTTCCAAACTCCTCACCCTTCTGTTTCACCTCTTCAGCATATGCTCTTCTGGTTTTTCTTGTCTTTGGAAGTACAGTATGTACAACTATGAATAATAATAATTGCCATGTGTTGAGTAGGCCTGTGTGCAGGTGTCAGTGCTACACGCTTTACATACATCATGTATAATCCTACGACAGTTTTCCCTGGCTGATGTTTTTTTCTCTTCATTTCACAGGGAAGAAAAAAAGACCCAGAGTGGTCAGGAAATTAACTAGACTAATGGGCACTACTTAAAATTTCTGTTGATTTGACTCCAAAGTTTATGCTCCATCTCCTGCATCATGCCAACTCTTGAATTGCACTCTGTGTTCCAGAAACAGTCAGGAAGGTGCACACACACACACACACACACACACATCCCACCCCTACAGAATATTATGTATGTCATTAGTCTAAAAGTCAGGAGGCCTTAGGGTGAGTCATTTCTTCTAAGCCTCAGTTTCTTGATCTGTAAAATGAGAGACGTTGATTTAAAAATATCCAAAGTCTGGGGCACCTGGTTGACTCAGTTAGTCAGTTAAGCATCTGACTCTTGGTTTCAACTCAGGTCATGGTCTTGCGGTCATGGGATCGAGCCCAGGGTTGGCCTCTGCACTCAGCGAGGAGTCTGCCTCAGATTCTCTCTCTCTCTCCCTCCCACTCACTATCTCTGTTTCTCTCTCAACTAAATAAATAAAATATTTTTAAAAAATATCCAAAGTCCTTTTTATTTTTCTGACAGACATTCAGTAACTGTGATTCTCTGGAGGCTTTCCAAAATATGTAAAGGGAATCACAAGGAAATTATCTTCCCATCCAGCTAAGTGACCAGGTCCACTAAGAAAAGTTCAATTGCCGAGTGGAAGGAGGTGCTTGCACACTTGGATGGGCCATTGGTGGGGGCTCCCCTGTACATTACACAGTATGATGGCACAGCTCCTATACCTGACACTAGGTAGTAACTACCATGGCTCTCTAACTCTGGTACTCACAAACTGCATGTGTACACACCCTGGTAAACAACCCAATTCTTAAGGAAAAGAACCAACCTAGGGACGCTTGGGTGGCTCAGTCAGTTAACCATCTGACTTCGGCTCAGGTTGTGATCTCAGGGTTGTGGGATCAAGTCCTGTGTTGGGCTCTGCACTCAGTAGGGAGTCTGCTTGAGGTTCTCCCTCTCCCTTTGCCTCTCCTCCTGCTTGTGCTCACTCATTCTCTCAAAAATAAAGAACATCTAAAAAAGAAAAAAAGAAAAAAAAAAGCTACCCATTGTTGACCTGTGCACCAAGCACTGTGGCCTCTCTTAGATGAAGGTCCCAGAGAATGTTGAATGTCAATGTTGAGGATGGCAGTGCTGGAGGACCCATCCTTTGGAAGGAGTAAGCATGCAGACTTAACTTGAGATCTAGGGCAACTTGTGTCCTGTAGGCATCAGTAAGTATTTAAGAAACAGAAGAATTCTCTGTTAGAGAAAGAAGAAGGAGTAGATATTTTAAAAGCAGCATCCTGGTTCTATTAAAAGTTATCCTGGCCTTTTGCCTCCTTGCATCCGTGAAATCAAGATGGGTACCAGCAGCTCTGCTAGAGTCATCTGAGAAAATTCGCCAAGTCCTTGCTCTTGCCGTGTCTGCTCAAACTGGCACAGGCCGATCCAGAAATATGGTCCCCATATGTGATGGAAACACAGTATGTGAAGCCTATATAGGCTTCGTTTAGTTGGACTAAGTGGACTTTCTTGAATGGATTATCCAAAACATCTACCGACAGCAGAAAGAATGTTAGCTCTCTGAGCATAACATTTTTAAGAGGTTTTGATTATAAATGTTTTGATGTGAATGGAATAGTCTTTTGGTTATAGAAGCATCCTTTTATTTTTTTTAAGATTTTATTTATTTATTTATTCATGAGAGACACAGAGAGAAAGAGAGGCAGAGACACAGGCAGAGGGAGAAGCAGGCTCCTCGCAGGGAGCCCAACGTGAGACTCCATCCTAGGTCTCCAAGGTCACGCCCTGGGCTAAAGGTGGCGCTAAACCGCTGAGCCACCAGGGCTGCCCAAAATTTACTATTATTGGGGCACTTGGCAGGCTTAGACAGTAGATCATATGACTCTTAATCTCAGGGTTATGAGCTCAAGCCCCACATTGGGTGTAGAGATTGCTTAAAAATAAAATCTTGAGGGATCCCTGAGTGGCTCAGCGGTTTGGGCCTGCACTCGGCCCAGGGTGTGATCCTGGAGTCCCGGGATTGAGTCCCACATGGGGCTCCCTGCATGGAGCCTGCTTCTCTCTCTGCCTTGGTCTCTGCCTCTCTCTCTCTCTCTCTCACATGAATAAATAAATAAAATCTTGAAAAAAATAAAAATAAAATCTTGAAAAAAAATAAAATAAAATGTACTATTATCTTCCCAATAGACTCATCTTCAAAATATGTGTCTTATTTCCCTCAGTTATATAAAAGTATACACAGAAAAACAAAAAGTTATCCCTGCCCCATCCCTTTGAAGGTCTTCCCCCCCACCCCCACCTTTGAAGGTCTTAAAGGCTCAAGAGAATCTTTGGGAAATGTAAATATCCTTTAGAGAATAAAATCTTTAATCTTAGCTGAATGTAGAAAATAAAACAACCCTTCTGCTAGTGGAGAAAAGCAGGGGAAGGGAACTGACATTTTAGGAGGAAACGAATGCCCTATGTGCCATCCCTGCGCTGGGTGCCTTATTTCAGGGTGTCCTTTAATCCCCATTTTGCAGATGAGAACAGTAAGGCTCAGCGAGGGTCATTGTCCCAAGCTCGAGCTCTCAAGGGCCTGTGTTAAGTGCCTGAGTTGTAGGAGACTCCTTCCCTTAGGGAGAGCCTGAGGTGAGGCTTCCAGGGCTGAATCTTGCCACACGCACACAGAGAATGTTCGCACCACTGCTACCTTCTAGCACCTCCCCTCACCATCAAGTGCCCAGAGCATCCTAGAGGCCCAGTGGAGACTTCAGTTGACCCTTTAACAACACAGGCTTGGCTTGTGTGGCTGCACTTATGCGTGGAGCTCTTACAGTACACTAGTGTGCCTGTGTTTTCTCTTCCGCAAAATATTCTTAATGTTTTCTTTTCTCTAGCTGACTTTATTACAAAAAGTATATAGTACACATAACATACAGTCTATGTGTGGACTGGCTACATTATGTTATGTTATGTAAAGTTTCCTGTCCACAGTGTTAAGTTTTGGGGGAGTCAAAAGTCACATGTGGACTTGGGACTAGGGTGTGGGGGGGGGGTGATGCCCCTAAACCTGCATTGTTCCAGAATCAGCTGCATTTGCCTACTTGTGGCCTGCTGCCACCAGCGCCAGCCCTGTTGATGTAGGTTTAGAATGTAGGTGAGGCTTGGTGGAGTCCAGAGTTCACGGCCAAGAAAGAATTCTTGAGACATCTTTGGGGCAAAATGGTGGGTTTTTTTTAAAGCCCGGGGACAGGACCGAGGGCAGGACCCAAGGGCAGAAAGGGCTGCAGCTCCCTGCTGGCCCGGGATTGTGAGGGGCAGCTGATGATCTACTTTGGAGTTGGGTAAAGCAACCATCAGGGAAGTTTCAAGAGGATCTTCGGATGCTAAAGCCCACACAGATACCAGAGGCCTTGCTCTGGTCGAGCCAAGGTTGTTTTTCCCTCTAGCAAGGCGTTCACATTGAGAAGGTTGGGAACTTCCTGAAAGAACATTATACTCTGCCTGCCTCAAGTATTTGTCAGTGGGCTGCCGGTGATAAGGACATTTAATTTTATCTATATTTCCTTCTGCCTTTGTTTCCCACATCAGTGTGACTTAACTTTTAAATTCTCAGTTTCCTACCAAATTAAATTTTGATGATCTTGTAACAGTCTTTCTTTCTTTCTTTCTTTCTTTCTTTCTTTCTTTCTTTCTTTCTTTCTTTCTTTCTTTCTTTCTTTTTTTCTTTCTTTCTTTCTTTCTTTCTTTCTTTCTTTCTTTCTTTCTTTCTTTCTTTCTTTCTTTCTTTCTTTCTTTCTTTCTTTCTTTCTTTCTTTCTTTCTGATTTTATTTATTTTATCTATTTAATCATGAGAGGCCATGAGAGAGAGGCAGAGACACAGGCAGAGGGAGAAGCAGGCTCCCTGCAGGGAGCCTGATGCGGGACTCGATCCTAGGACCCTGGGATCACACCCTGAGCCAAAGGCAGAGGCTCAACCGCTGAGCCCACCCAGGTGTCCCCTAACAGTCTCTCTTAAGAAGAGGAACCTTTCAATGCCTGGGAGCCCAGGGCTGGCTCTGCGCACTCACATACCGGGCCGCAGACACCTGTGCTTGGCAGCCTTGCCCGTCCCCAAGCCTGAGAATTCTATACAGAACCCAGGGCCCTGTCTGCTTAGGCTGCACATCACAGATGTGGCGGGGAGGCGAAACACAGAAGGAGGAATTTGTGAAATTTGCAGGGATCCCAGGGACCCCTGAAGTCTGGGGAGCTGAGGTTCTCCACAGGTGAATGCACTCTGATCTCAAGTTTCTCTGCTTCGGGAAAGTCATCTGTATTCACTGGGCGGCCCCCTCCCTGCACTCCCATATTTAATTCTGGTTATGGTATAAATAGAACTTGGCACTCTGGCAAAGCACACCACCCACCACTGTGTTCCTTTCCTTTGGGGACGTCAAGCAAATCTGAGCCTTTGATTCCCTCTAGTGGCTCAAATCAGCAACTTTCATAGCTGTTTCTTTGCATTTATTTATTTAATGTATAGAGCCCACTGTATGCGCCAAATTGCTGCTGGGTTCTCAGCTTTGCCAGGGGCATGGGAGGCTGGTTTCCTCTGATCATTGTTGTGCCCGGTGGAAAGGGAGCAGGGGGAGAAGCTGGAGGGGAGAGCTCCTTCTTACAACTTAGCTTAGTGCAATGCACACTGGCTGCTCTCCCTGCTGTCGCATAGCTGCTTTATGGGGATGGGGGAGGATGGGTCTTATATGGGTTATTCTGTCTTTGAAGGAGTTGTAGGACTGCAGGGCAACTCATTTATCCCTGGCTCTCAGTTTGCTTATGGGTGAAATGAGTACACGGGTTAAATTGAAGTCAATCCAACAACTGTTTGTTAAGCACCTACAGTGTCAGGGACTCTGGGCTGGGCGCTATGGGGATGTAGTGGTTAACGGGGAATCTCCGGGAGCTTACAGGCTAATGGGAGAACAGGAGCAGGTCCAGGAAGCCACATAAGACATAGGACAGAAGCAGCAGAGTATGACTGTTAGAGTCTGAGCTTTGCAGGGAGGCAGATCTGGGGTTGAGCTCCCGATCTGTCATTGCCTAGCTGTATGATCTTGAGCAAATTGCTAAGCTGCCCCTTCTGTTTCATCCATAGATTTGGGTAATCACCCTTTCTTCCTACGGTTAAGTGCTCAGTATACAGCCAGACCACACAACGGACTCATTAAATCGTGGCTACTCTCATTGCAATTTTAAGTTTTAAACAGAGATAACAGAAACTTTATTGGGAATGTCAGTAAGGCCCCACGAGGGTCTTGTCCTGTTGGTTCTGCAAGCCCTTTCTATGCCCCACAGATTTCTGTGGTTCCCTTTCTTTGCCACAGAGCTTGGGAATCCACCTGCTGCTTCTCGTAGGGTGGGTGCCTCTGAAGATCCAACCCTGCAATGTCAACCCAATCTGCACCCCCGTTTAGAGGGAACTACAGTCGCCCCTGTTCCCTTCTTCCTCCTTTCAGGCCCTTTTCCTTCCCAACAGATTTACTGCTAATCTATCTTGGGAAATAAACAGGGAATACGAGAGGTAGTTTATGTGCTTCTGTTGGTCATGTTTCTTGATCTTTAGTGCTTAAGACCCTCTGACATGGCAGAGTGAGTGCTCCCCAGGAGAGGGGACGTCACCAGAAGCCCTGACCCTTGGGGCTGTTCCAGCGTGGAGGCTGTATGATTCTGTTACCTTGTGAATGTAGCACTAGAACATTGTGAATGGCTAGAAAGAGACCACTTTTCCCACTGAGCTTCTTTATCCTGTGTAAGGAGACAAAGGAGGATCTTAAAGCACATCTTGATGCAGGACATATCAGACCTTGAATCCAAGTGAGGTTATTTAACACTGTGGGTTTCATAGTCAACAATGTCCGAAATCGATAGGGAAGAGAGAGGGTGAGCTGGGAGCCTAGAGTTGCTGACAGGATACCGTTCCTGGAACAAGGTGAAAATCAGAGATAAAGCCAGAAGTGACTCTGAAATCCCATTGGCCAAAGGGATCCCGGATGGGTGGAGGGACAGCATCCAAATGTGGTAATTTGGAATTTCATTTTGGATGGGAGGGGTTGCTTCATATTTTGAAGCCATGTGAGATGAAACTATAGAGAGTGGAAGACAGAAGTTGGGGGGAAAGAGAATGAGTGTCCCTAAGGGAAGCAGGAACAGCCTGTAAGATCCCACTTGTTCCCTGAGGCATCCTGGGGCAGCCTGTCTCTACGGTGACTCTCAAGGAGTGAAGTGGTATCTGGAGCCTTTCTTGGGAGGTGCCAACCCCTGCCTTTCCTTTAGTTTCTGTCCTTTTGGAAGTCTCTACTGGTAAGGGAGAGAATTCATAAAAACACAATAAGGAAGGAAAGATAGACATCGGTAAGAGTATAATTCGGGGGGCTACAGAAAATAAATGAGTTCAGTTAATGGAGGAGCCAGTGTGAGATTCCAGGACTTCTGGTACCTGCGGTCTAGGATTCTTCTAACACCATGATTTGCCCCTTGCCTACAGGAACACCTAGGAATTATTAGTTGTAACGTTTGCTTCCCACACATTGCTATCCAGTTTCTGCATTACTCATTAGAGGCTCTCCTCTTCCAGTTTCCTACTATGTTGGAACCCTGGGGACTCACACCGAGATCAAGAGAGTGGCTGAAGAAAAGGTCACTTTGCCTTGTCACCATCAACTGGGGCTTCCAGAAAAAGATACCCTGGATATTGAATGGCTGCTGACTGATAATGAAGGGAACCAGAAAGTGGTAAGTATACAACTGGCCCGAGCCCTGCCTTCCCTCCTCTACCCCTGCTCTTCCCCTCATCCTCCTATGGCTGTCTTTCCTCAGTCCTCCAGTTTTTTGTTGGGTTGGAAAGAGCTAGAATTGCTCTTTCAGGGGCAACTGGGCGGCTCAGTGGTTGAGCGTCTGCCTTCGGCTCAGGGCGTGATCCTGGGGTCCTGGGATTGAGTTCTGCTTCAGGCTTCCTACAGGGAGCCTGCTTCTCTCTCTGCCTGTGTCTCTGCTTCTCTCTCTGTGTTTCTCATGAATAAATAAATAAAATCTTAAAAAAAAAAAAAAAAAAAGGGCAGCCCAGGTGGCTCAGCGGTTTAGCACCGCCTTCGGCCCAGGGCCTGATCCTGGAGACCCGGGATCGAGTCCTACGTCACGTTTCCTGTAGGGAGCCTGCTTCTCCCTCTGCCTGCATCTCTGACTCTCTCTTTGTGTGTCTCTCATGAATAAATAAATAAAATCTTTAAAAAAAAAAAAAGAAAGAAAGAAGTGCTCTTTCATCTAGCTTATTGTTGAAAGACTCTAAAGACAAAAATTATAAACAAGGAAAGGTATTTGGGTCTTAAAGATAAGAGATTCTGTGTTCTTTGGGCAAGCAAGAAAGCCACCAGTTGTTCAAAGAGGAAATCTGTACTCTTAGTGTCTTTCCTAAGAAGGGAGCTAGCATGCAGTAGCTTGATACCCTAACCCAGTGGCCAGAACCCCAAATCTATACTAGGAAACCTGCTCCTCTTCCTCCTCTGAAACCATTACCACCTGCTTATTTGCAGCTTTGCACAAATTCATGACTTTCAAGCTCTGAGATTGTGTAATATGATGAAACATATGATGCAGGACATGACTAGAAATGTTTAACACATATATAATTGGCCAGTGAAAGAATTAATGCTGGTTCTGGAGTTGGAAAATGAAGGATCTGGCCCTGGGTCTTATGTGCTCAGGATGGGGAGGTCCATTGGTGCTTATGGGCTTTTGGGCAGTGTGAACAGAATTTGCAGTGCTTTGCTCCCAATGATCCATGAGGCTGGTGTCTATGGCGAGTGAGAAGTAAGTAGCTACTGTATTATCTGTCTGCCTTGGCTGCATTCAGCCACTGTAGCTTTCCTCAGCCTGGCTTTTCTAGCACAACTCTTCTCATTCCATTTCCCCACTTTTGGGTGTGGGTGCCTGGCTGGCTTAATTGGTGGGGCATGCCACTCTTGATCTCAGGGTTGTGAGTTCAAGCCCCATGTTGGGTGTAGAGATTGTTTTAAAAAATAAAGTCTAGGGGCACCTGGGTGGCTCAGTGGTTGAGCATCTGCCTCTGGCTCAGGCCCTGATCCCAGGGTCCTGGGATCGAGTGCTGCATCGGGCTCCCTGCATGGAACCGGCTTCTCTCTCTGCCTTTCTCTCTGTGTCTCTCATAAATAAATAAATAAAATCTTTAAAAAAATAAAATAAAACCTAAAAATAAAACAAAACTTTTGGTTGATAGTTTTGTGATTTAAACAAAATCACATAAAATAACCCAGGGAAAAGCTGACTTTAGACTTTTTTTCCTTTTCAGAACTTTACCTCTTGCCCTACTACAAAGTGAAAGGTTATCCTTTCTTCTTCTCTGTCTGTACTCCTGATTTCATATGATGGTTCCGTGCTGGAAGAAGCTAAAGTTTTCACTAAAATAAAATCCAGGAGCATTGTTGGATTTCAGCTCCTACGTCACTTTATCATTTCGATACTGCTTGTCATTTTGTTCTCCTAGTACGTCATCCTGAGACTCTGTTCTCTGTAGGGCAAGGTCACCTTAAACTGAGCGTATTTCTTCCAGCAGATTCTTTGTCAATCGTAGACATGATACTGTCTGTTCTGAATGAAGGAAATAAGAGCTGTGTTCCTTTTACAAAAGTTTAAAAAGAATGACTCCACTCATCTAACTTCCCCCAAGTGTTTTCATTTAAACTAAAGAAAAAAAAGAGTTGCTTGTTTATGTAACCAAGTGAATATAAGGCTTAGAAGTTCATTGCTGGGCAGCCCGGGTGGCTCAGTGGTTTAGTGCTGCCTTTGGCTCAGGGCGTGATCCTGGAGACCTCGGATCGAGTCCCACGTGGGGCTCCCTGCATGGAACCTGCTTCTGCCTCTCTCTCTCTCTGTGTCTCTCATGAATAAATAAATAAAATCTTAAAAAAAAAAAAAAAGAAAAGTTCATTGCTGATTAAAGCAGGCAACTGAAAAAAAAAAAAAAATAAAGCAGGCAACTGATAAGGCTTTAAGCAGCCACAGTTCCCCGACTTGTCTTCAGTTAATACTCCAAAGTAAGTGTCACCGTTTATGCAGTCATTCAGAGCATGTGGATTTATTTAGCACTTACTGTATGCCAAGATAGGCACTGGGCTACAAAGCCCCTACCTTCCTGTAGCTTACAGTGCAAAGCCATTCAATAATTAAAACAAAATAACAAACTTTGTTTTTTAAGATTTATTTATTTATTCATGAGAGGTACAGAGAGAGGCAGAGACACAGGCAGAGGGAAAAGCAGGCGTACTGCGAGTAACCTGATGTGGGGCTCGGTCCCAGGACCCTCGGATCACACCCTAAGCCAAAGGCAGATGCTCAATCACTGAGCCACCCAGGTGCCCCAATAAAATATTTTAAAGAAAAGAAAAATACTGATTAAAAGCAGAGAGGGGGGCCTCCATGCATTTCTGTTCAAGGTGGTTGCATGATTGCCACGCAGGGCCCTGGCACACCAGAGCAACTGCCAGAAAGCTGAGCTGCTCCGTCTGTTCCATCAGGTCTTAACCAATTGTCTTGCCTCTTCCTCCTGTCTTTCAAACCACGTCATGAACAGGTCCATCAAGAAAGTCCTAAGACACACAGCATCACAACAGCTGTAATTCATACACTTCATATTTCTGTTTGTTTGCAAAAGGATTAAATTTATGTTCACCGTTCTCCCATCACACCCCAACAAGGGCTTAGTCTCAGCTCCACATTTTCTAGAATTAAAGGCACACTAAAACAAAGAGACACACACGTATCTGATATCCAGTGTATGTCTGAAAAAAACTGCGCCAAATTCCAAGGCTGTAACTGAGCCCCAGCCTGTGTCCTAAGTGGGTGTGAAATGTTCATATTAGGTAATGGCTATTTAATTATAGTAAGATTATTTTGGAGTTGTGCAATGTCTGCTTTCCAAAGATGTTAAATACTTTCCTTAGTTGTCTTTCCCCCTGTCCCCCCCCCAATCCTCCCACTCTTTTTTCTTCATTAAATAATGGGACAGGATTTGGGGGAAAAAGGAGAAAAGCACTCGAGAGTCAGTTCCGCCTCAATGACTAAGTGCTGTGGTGGAGATAAGTCCAAAGGGTTGAGGCTCGCAGGAGGAAGTCAGTGATTCTACACGGGGACCCAGGAAAGGCTATAATACATAGAAGGTAGCCCTTGAGCTTGAGCTTGCTTGAGCTTGAGCCTGAGGCCTGTGCAGGTGTTGTTTAAGCAAAAATAAAAGAGAGGCATTTCAAAAGGAGAAGGCTGCATGATCCAAGGCAAAGGCACATCAGAGGGTGTTGTTCAGAATCAAGGGACATGGAGTTTGGGTACAAGGCTATTCAGAGATGCAAGGACTGAGACCAAAGATGAGGCATAGGCCAGGCTGCGCTGGCCTTAGGTGCCACCTTCAGAGGGCTGAGCTTGAGTCCACAGTGTGCCCAGGTGATGGAAAGCAGACGCAGGTTTTCAGATAGGGCAGCTTTGCTATACAAATGTATGAAATGTAAAATCTTTAAAAAAGAAAAAAAAGAAAAAAAAAAAAAAAGGCAGCCTGGGTGGCTCAGCGATTTAGCGCCGCCTTCAGCCCAGGGCATGATCCTGGAGACCCCGGATCGAGTCCCACCTGGGGCTCCCTGCATGGAGCCTGCTTCTCCTTCTGCCTGTGTCTCTGCCTCTCTCTCTCTCTCTCTCTCTCTCTCTCTCTCTCTGTGTGTGTGTGTTAAATAAATAAAATCTTTTTTTTTAAAGATTTTATTTATTTACTCATGAGAGACACACACAGAGAGAAGCAGAGATGTAGGCAGAGGGAGAAGCAGAGACGTAGGCAGAGGGAAAAGCAGGCTCCCTATGGGGAGCCTGATGCAGGACTTGATCCCAGGATCACGGGATCACAACCTGAGCCAAAGGCAGATGCTCAACCACTGAGCCACCCAGGTGCCTCTAAATAAATAAAATCTTAAACACACACACACACACACACACACAAATGTATGAAATGACTAATATTCTCTGAATACTGGGCTGGACAGTTTTGGTAATCTTAAGGGCTTTCACGAACCTAGAACCAGCCTACTAAAAGTGATCTTGAGTGCTTACTATCTCATTCCCACAAAAACTCTATGAAGTGGCTTACCTCCATTTTACAATTGAGGAACTTGAGGTTTGGAAAGGTTAATTAACAGACCAAAGGTGCAGAGCAGAGGGGCTCCCATTTGAATGTAAACCAGTTGACTACCCTGCCAGCTCACTCGCAATCACTGTGTCCTGGGGCAGCGTTTTTCAATATCAGGACCCAGTAATGGTTTCTAACCCAGCAGACTTTTTTTTTTTTTTTAAACACAGACCGGAAAATATCAGAGTGTATTGCACATATGCTATTTCATGAAATTTATGCTTAGTTGTATGTGTAAACTCTGTGTGTGCTGGGTCATGGTGGAAAAGGTTTTTTTTTTTTTTTAAGCTTTTATTTATTTATTCATGAGAGACACAGAGGCAGAGACACAGACAGAGGCAGAAGCAGGCTCCCTGTGGGGAGCCTGATGCGGGACTTGATCCCAGGATACCGGGATCAGGACCTGAGCCGAAGAAGGCAGATGCTCAACCACTGAGCCGCCCAGGCATCCTGAAAAAAGTATTTCTTGATGTGAGTCTGTTCAAAGTTTGAAAGCTCCTAGTGTAGTATACTTAAAGCAGCCAGAGTCTACTGTGGACCACACCTACTAAGTCTCTCCAACGTCAAGTGTGGCTTTCAAAACAAAAGTATTTCCTGGTGTTAACCCAAATATTAACATGAACAAGAAAGAAATCCCCTAGACTAAAAAGGTTCATCAACTTCCCAAATCCTACAAAACCCCCAAATTCCTAAGAAATGACCTGACTTTTAGGATGCCTGGCTGGCTCAGTCGGTAGATCATGCGACGCTTGATCTCTGAGCTTGTGAGTTTGAGCCCCATGTGTGGCATAGTTTACTTAAGATAAAAATTTAAAAACAAATCCCCAGCTTTTTACTGATTTCTAGGTTTAGAATCTCTTCATTCTTCCTAGGAAGCAGACTAACTTCCTCATAGAGATTATGAACCTGGGAGGTAATATGAAAAAGTCAGAAAGAAAGTAACCTTAGTTGAGTACCTGTTAGGCATTCCCATCTTACTTGTCCTACCTCCAAACATCAGTCTCCCACTTTCAGTCTTAAGAGCACGTAAGCTCTAAAGCTTCCAGGTTTTTTTGTTTTTGTTTTTGTTTTCTTTCTGTTGCTAATATATTTCCTTATTGTCCCAGTGAGTTGGCATTTCTCTGGCAGCTCCTTCCACCGCCCCAAGAAACCTAGCCTTTTTACGCAAGAAACAGGATGTGTGGCCATGAACATCCTGCAAACTTTTAAAACAAACAAGTTACTGTATCAGAAGGGCTGGGACCCTGGCTCTTCCTGGTCTGAGTCTCTAAAGTACAGAGCCCTAACTGGATGCTAGGAACCCTATCAAATTATTTGCAAAATAATATGTACCTTTTTTTTTGTTTTTTTCTGGGTCAGAGTTAATAGGTTTTATCTGATTGGGAGAAAAACAAAAAGCAGTGAGGTGTAGGACAAAGAAATTCCTCAGACGTGGTGCTGGCTGATAGGATGTGATGTGCGGTCCGGGAGTGAGCAGTCAAGAAAGAACTTGGGGCTCCAAGCGGGGCATGGAAACTACTTAAAAAATAATAATAATTCTTGAGATGTTTTTCGGTGCCAAAAAAAAAAAAAGGTGGTTTTTATTAAAGCACAGGGATAGGACCCTGGGATTGTGAGGAGCGACTGACTGTATGTATACTTTAATTTTTTTATTTTTTAAAAGATTTTATTTATTTATTCATGAGGGACACACAGAGAGAGGCAGAGACAAAGGCAGAGGGAGAAGCAGGCTCCCTGTAGGGAGCCACCCAGGGGCCCCGATTGTATACTTTCAGATGGAGAGGGTCAGAGATAAAGGTTTCCGAAAGGATTTTCATGTTAAAGACTTAACAGGATCCTGGAGATCTGGCTATTATCAAGCTAAGGTTGCTTTTCAGCCTCTAGCAAGTTATTACCATTAAGACAGTTGTGAGTAGCTGGAGGAATGTCTTACTCTGCGGGTCTCAAATCTTTGTCCCGGGCTCCAAGTTGTAAGGAGATTTAATTTTATCTACATTTCTTTTGCCTTTGTTCTCCACATCACTGGCCACACCCTGGAACAGGAAGCTGGTTGCAGTTTAAGGGATAAGAAAGAAACCTCTCTCTGGCCCTAAGAACTCTCTCCTGGGATGCCCAGTCTCCATGGGAAATACAGTTATGAATCAGTGAACACAGGAGAGTCCAAAAGAATGATCCCACTTGAGCAGGATAGACTGCAGCTGCCCCAATTTCAAAGTAGGATCTATGTTCCCACCTCATCGAAGGCCCTCTCTAAATATTTATGAAACAAAAGAATGCCCTTAAGTCTAAGCAATTTGTTGGGGAGACCCACTCCTTAATCTCCTTAATCTTATGAAATTTTCACTGCCTTGGTATTTTTCTGTTTAATGCAAGGGGTTAATACTTTTGAAGTATTTAAAACAGTGCTTTGCACAAAATAAATACCTCATACGTGTTTGTTAAATAAAAACAGAAATCCCTGCCCTGAAAGTATTGCATTGTGTTGATGGATTTTCATTTTGAGGCTTGATGCATATTTTCCTAAGCCCAGAGCCAAGGACTGTGCTTGGCACAGAGTAGTCACTGAATGGTTAAGCGAGCAAAGGAATGATGTCCTTTCGCAGATTTCTGCTCTTAAAATTCTTACTAGAAGCCTGTGAAGTCAGTAGCTAAGATTTGTCCTGATTTTCTTTTAATGCATGAGGAAAATTGGATCTCAAACTTGGCCCCAGAAAACTTGAGCTCTATGCCTTTTAGACTTTGAAAGCCCTTGCCCAAGACAGATTTCAGAGCTGGGATCTAAACCCTTAATTCCTAAAGCTAAATCCCTTTCTTTCCCTGCACCTACTCCCCCATAACTTACAGCTTCTCTTGAAAAGAATGCAGAAATTCAAGACAAAATTTTTGTCTGGGAGTAAGCACTGGACATTTGACTGAAATCGTGTATTTCCTGTACTTTCCAGGATATTCCTCTGCATGAGGATGACATTCCATTGGGATCTCTCTATGGTATGTGGGGTTGGGGAACAAGTGTTCAGGCTGGGTTTGGGGGAGATCCTCAATCAGGAGGATAATGAGTGTAATCAGACCTCTTCAAGGCTGTTCCCCTGGCCCCCACTTCCCCACTGCCTCCTTCCTCAGCAGGTGGCTTCAGGGTTTCCTCACTGAGTCTTTGTGAAAGAGAGGGTAGGAGGAAGAGTTGCCATCAGGGGCAAGACTGGGAATGTGAGCAAAGGCTGGACTTGAATAGTCAGCTAAAGAGATAGGACAGTCATCAATTTTACTCTGAGGTTGGTGGTATTTTAATGAATTCTAATCTTTGTGTTTAGATACCCACTATTTGGAAAGCCTTATTTTCCCCTCCTTTTAAAAATCTCTATATTTGTGCCCTCAGGGATCTTATCTGGTCTCATGTCTTTAAATACCATCCCCACGCTTAGAAATCCCCAATGCGTATTTCTAGGCCTCCCCCTGAAAATCCAACACATTTATATGCAACTGCTTTACCCCATGCCTCTGGGTGTCGAACAGGTCTCTCGAATGTAGTAAGTTCAAAACAAAACTCCCGATTCCCCTCACCCTGCACACTCTGACTTCAAACTTTCTCTGCCCCCTCTCCTCTCTCTTGGTTGATAGCCATTCACTCTTTTCATGGGGTAACGGCAAAAAACCTGAGAGTGGTCCTGGCCTCCTCTATTTCTCTCATACCATAAATACACATTTAAATAAGGTGGTTAGTTTAGTGAGAGAACCTTCAAAATACTCTGATCACCTCTTCTCACTTCCACTGCTACCACCCTGGAGACGGTGTGCATCTGTTGTCTGGATCTTGACTCCAGTAGACTCTTTTTAAAAGGATTTAATTAATTAATTAATTAATTTTTAAATATTTTATTTACTTTCATGAGAGACCCAGAGAGAGAGAGAGGCCAGGACACAGGCAGAGGGAGGAGAAGCAGGCTCCATGCAAGTGGGACCAATGAGGGACTGGATCCTGGGAATCTGGGATCTGGCCCTGAGCCAAAGGCAGACGCTCAACAACCGAGCCACCGAGGCGTCCTGATTTTATTAATTTAGTTGAGAGAGAGAGAGAGAGAGAGAATGCATGAGCACAGGTGGGGAGGGGCAGAGGGAGAAGCAGACTCCCTGCTGAGCAGGGAGCCTAATACAGGGCTCCATCCCAGGACCCTGAGATCATGACCTGAGTCAGGACCCTGACATCATGACCTGAGTCAAAGGCAGACACTTATCCAACTGAGCCACCCAGGCGCCCTGACTCCAAAAGACTCTTAACTGGTTTTCCTGTTTCCATTCTTGGCCTCCTATGCCTATTCGCAAAACCAAATCATATCATGATATTCTTCTGCTCAAAATCCTATAATAGCCAACCCCCCTTCCTGCAGAGCAAAAGCCATCATCTTTACAATGGACCAGAGGCCTTGCAGGGTGTGGCTCCCCTGCCTGACCTCATTTACTATTCCCCTGGCCTGTTCCAGCTACCTGGCCTCTTTGCCATTTCTCGAACATACCAAGGCATGCTTGCACCTTAGGGTCTCTGCCTTGGCTCTTTTCTCTGCCTACAACTCCTTCCCCTACATAGCTCCCGGGCTAATTCTGGGTCTCCTTCATGTGTTAACCCTCATGTCTCCTTCCAGTAAGGTCTACTTTGGCCACCTCATTTAAATAGCAGTCTGTCCCCTTGGCCTACAACCGCCTTCCCTGCTCTATTATTTTCACAGTATTGTCCAGTGTTCTTTCATGTCTTTCCTGCCACTAGAACATGTGATCCCCAAGGGTTGGGATTTTCACGTGCTGTGTTCACTGAGATCTTCCAAGCACCTGCCACAGGTGCTGGCAAATTGTGGAGCCTCAGGATTTGTTGAATAAATGACCCGTCTTGGGTCTCCTTAGGTCAGCATTCAAATTCAGCTTTTCCTTCACTCTCTGGATAGATGTGGATGGATCACTCCTTCTCCTACCTTCTATTCTCTTTCCTAAATATTCTCTAACTGTCTGTGCTTACCAATTTGCTGTAAAATGTCTCCAAAGAGTTCATCATAGCCTCTAGAAGCAGCTGGTGGTGTTGTCCCAGTGAAGCTAGTTCCCATTTCCATCACCCCTCATCCTAGTCGGAAGGAAACACTCCCCCGAGCTCTTCTTAGTAGGCCTGTAGATATTCTAATTTAGAGACCCAGAGAGTTGAACTGTGAAACCACCTGCTGAGGGAGGGAGCAGTAAAGGGGTGGGAGCAGAAGTGAATAGCCTTCAAGGGATCTAATTCCCCTTACTGTCCTACCAATGGTTTCTCCCTACCCCAGCCTGAACACTTGCCTTCACCTCTGCACACATAGTATACCATAGGGAGGTCCCTCCCAACCATCATCTTCAGGCTTAGACTCCAAATTTTCAGGAGATGAGATTAATTTCCACAGAAATAGAAATTAACTTGTGGAATGCCCATAGTGACATCCCTGTTTCCTATCCATAGCACCTCAGTGGTTCCTGTGGATAGAGATACAAATGAATTTTGTCCAAAAGAGACTACAAATATTTTCCGATTCTCATTTGAACCTGTTGTAAAATATTTCTGTTTCCATCATTTATTAATGGGTTAAATAAAATCTTTGACATATGCTTATTTTCTATGTATGTGAAGGCCATAGTTTTAACTTTTTTTTTTTTTTTTAAGTTGTCCTTTGAAACTAAAGGAGAGGGGGAAAAAATCTTTTCCCCTTTCCCCTCCTAGGTTTTCCAGCTGGGGCACTATAAATTAGGCCAGTAAAAGACAATTTTTATTGGTTTGTTGGTTGGTTTTCTCTCTTTAAAAAAAAGAAAAATTTAGGGCAACCCAGGTGGCTCAGTGCTTTAGCACCACCTTCAGCCCCGGGGGTGATCCTGGAGTCCCTGGATCCAGTCCCACATCAGGCCCTCTGCATGGAGCCTCCTTCTCCCTCTGTTTGTGACTCTGCCCCCCCTTTCTCTGTGTCTCTCATGAATAAATAAATTTTTAAAATCTTTAAAAATTTTTAAAAATTTTTTGCTGAGATATAATTGACATGTTAGTTTTGGGTATACATCAAAGGGACAGATTAACAGGAGAAAAACAAGTTTATCAACTTCTGTATACCATGTACGTAACATGTGGGAGTAAGAACCCACAAATGAGTAACTCCAAGGGGTGGTTAGTATTTGGACTACATACCCAACTTAGTAGGGGACAGGGAGGAGGAAGAAGGACACTTAGGGAAAAACAAATGACTTTTGAAGAAGATAAACAGGCCCTTTGAAGAACAGATGGGAGATATGTTAGCTTGTGACCTTGTCTGTCTGGGTGTAGTATAGAGTTCTGGTCTCCCAGAAGAGAAGATTAGAGTCATTCTCAGGAGGGGATTTACGACACTTAAATTGTTTTGGAAGGCCCTGCTTTTAAGTCAAGGGACTTTAGGAATTCAAATTCATTTAGTATGTTAATTTTTTTAACAATTTATTTATTTATTTATTTACATTTTATTTATTTAAGAGACAGAGAGAGTGAGAGAGACAGAGAGCACAACCAGGGTGGAGGGGCAGAGGGAAAGGGAGAAGCAGACTCCCTGCTGAGCAACTCTGACGTGGTGGAGCTCTATCATGACCTGAGCCGAAGGCAGACACTTAATCTATTGAGCCACCGAGGAGCCCCTGAAATTAATTCTTATGCACATGCAAAGTGGCATATTCTGGGGTTTAATGTCCTGGTCCTCAACACTTTCATAGAACAGTTTTCTTTGTATTGGTATCATCTCTAGCACAGTGCTAAGCACAGAGTATGTTTTCAGTAATCTTCAGTAAATGTGTATTCAAGAAAGGATTGCAGGGAATCCCTGGATGGCTCAGCGGTTCAGCACCTGCCTTTGGCCCAGGGCGTGATCCTGGAGTCCCAGGATTGAGTTCCCTGTTGGGCTACCGGCATGGAGCCTGCTTCTCCCTCTGCCTGTGTCTCTGCCTCTCTCTCTCTCTCTCTGTCTCTCATGAATAAATGAATAAAATATTGAAAGAAAGAAAGAAAGAAAAAGAAAGAAGAAAGAAAAGAAAAGAAAGAAGAAAGAAAAGGAAAAGAAAAGAAAGGATGGCAGACTTGCAACATAGCTTAGCCAAGATCATTAAGGGTGATAGACATATAAAACCAGAATGGCCCCATAGATTTCTGGACAACACTAAGCATTATAGGAAGGGGATCTAGCAACCTATGAATCCAAGTCTTTCACCATTTCTCTTCACATAAAAATGCTACAAGGAGATGCTATGGGTGAGAGAAAAAAAAAAGGCCATTTGAGTGTCATCAGGGAGGGTTTCATGAGAAATTAACACTGATTTTGGATTTTAAAGAATGAAAGGGCATTCCTTTAAAAAAAATTATTTATTTGAGAGAGAGAGAGAGAGAGAGGGAAAGGATGTGAGTAGGGTGAGGGGAAGAGGGAGAGAATCTCAAACAGACTATCCACTGAGTGGAGAGCCCAATGCAGAGCTGTGTCCCATTACCCTAAGATCATGACCTGAGCCAAACTCAAGAGTCGGATGCTTAACCGACTGAACTACCCAGGTGCCCTGAAAGAATAAATAGGAATTCTTCACGTGGAGAGTTTCTCCATGGAAAAATGCAGTGGGCAGAGTCACTGAGTACAAGAAAGCATGAATCATATTAAAGAAGGGGAAACAGTATTATCTGATGGTACCCAGGTATGGGAGGTGGACAAAAGAGGAAAAGAGACTGGGAAGGTAATGTAAAAGTCACTGTGAGGACTAGAGACTGAATCTGGCCATCATTCAGAGGTGGCAGGAAGCCACTGTAGGGTTTTGAGCTGGAAAAGAGCTGATGTATTAACTTGGCATCCACTTATATTGTTATGTAAGGTAGACTGGAGAGGGCAGAAATTCACAGCAGCCAGGCAGTTGGAAATATGAAACCGGAGGTCAAAACTATGTTGGGATAGAGATAAAGATATGAGAATTATCACAGTAGTGGTGCTGGTTGAAATAAGTGGGCAAAGCTGAAATCTGAAAATATCTTAAACTTATTATCAGCTACAGTGTCTTTTATTTTTCTCTTACTTTTCCCCCACCTCCATATTCATCCCCCACCCCCACCCACCCCAAGACTGTGAGGTCCTCAATGTAGGAGCTGTCTTATTCCTGCTTCTTTTCCGGCATCCGGCACAGTACCCTGGAATGTGAGCTCAATAAATATTTGCTGATGAAAAAGAGCATGCAGAGAAAGGAAAAAACACATTTTTCAGAAAGGTGGTGATGGCAAACGGATTCTACTGAAGAGTTTTGATATAATGGAGAGAGAATTGTTGGGCATTTTATTGGATGGCCTCAAATATTGTCAGGAAAGCATTTGATGTATGGTTGCAGGGTGTCACGTGATTGAGGATGGGTTTGACTTGAGTTGATGCAACCAGTTTGAACAGCTGCAGCCAGAAATGTGCTGAGGAGACTCCTGTATGCTTGCATGTAGTGTCCTTGCATGTATCTGGAATGTTCCCTGCAGCCCTCTTCTCCCTGACTCCATTATCTCTCATTTAGTCTGCTTATCTTTCAAAGCCTAGCACAAATGCCTCCAACTTTTCTGGGACATTGCTCCCTGATACTATTTCAAGTAATTAATCCTTTTTCTATGTTTGTACTTCTCTACTTGTTAATCCCATTAGATGATAAATTACTTGAAGACAGGAAGAGGGTTTTACTCATCTGAGTAGCCTCATGTCTGCTGACATTTAAAATCAAATGAGTTTTCAAATAAATAAATAAAATCTTTTAAAAAAATAAAATGAGTTTAAGAGCACGCTGAGTGGCAGAAAGGGCAAAGCTGAAGTTGTATAGCTTGAAGTCTTGGTGGACTAGATCAGCATGGTTTTTGTGACTGACAGGACCTACCGAGGTGATGGACAAACAGAACCAGGAAAGGATTCAAGAACTATCGGCTGTGATGCAGGCAGATGGAATTTCACTAAAATTTAAGATTATTATGATTTTTAAGTAGGCTCAATGCCCAATGTGGGGCTTGAACTCACAACCCTCAGGATCAAGAGTCACATGCTCTACCCATTGAGCCAACCAGCCACCCCAGGATTTTTAGACTTTGGTGTCTCTACCTGGAAAAATAAAGACATGATGCTCATGTGTATTTTATGGTAGGAAGGGATGTAATTTTCTCCCCCGACTTCCTCTTACTAGTTGGCAGTGAAGCCGCCCAAAGGAAAGCCCAATAATGAAGTCCTCAGTATCAGACTCCAATTTTAAGCATTGACTTCTATTCTTTAACTCTCCGGTCCCTTTGGCTGGGCTCTAAACTTTTGTAAGAACAAAGCAGGTGGATTTTACAGTGTCACTTTCCCACCTTCATTTCCAAACTTTCTGGAAGAGTACTTAATTAGCAGTAAAATGAATGCAGATGGCCACAGGAAGTGGGAGAGAGGTAACTGGTGTACCAGGACAATGAACTAAATGGTTTTAGATGGTTATTTTCAAATCCCAGTTATGCTATTTATCTGTGAAATGGGGATAATGACTACAGTATTCCCTTCCTATCTGTGCAGGGTATGTTCCAACCTCCCCCTCCCCTGGATACCTGTAACCATGAATAGTACCAAATCTTATATACGATCCTATATATGTTTCTTCCTATCCATATACATCTATGGTAATGTTTAATTTATAAATTAGGCACAGTAAAAAATTAACGATAATAATTTAAATGTTCTGTGAATGCAGTTTTTCTCTCCTTTCAAAATTCTATTGTACCATACCCACTCCTCTTGTGATGATGTGAGATGATACAGTACCTCCGCAATGAGACAGTCAGGGGGATGACACGGCACTGTGATACAGTGTTAGACTACTATTGGCCTTCTGACAGTATGGCAGAAGGAGGATCATCTGCTTCCAGACCCTGAGTAACTGACATCACGGGAAGTGAAACCACAGAGAAGGGGAGGAATTACTTAACTTGCAAAAACATTATGTGATAAATAAACTAGATGTAAAAGTGCTGAGCAAAAGGAATGTAGTGTATTTTGAATAGGTCATATGCAGGTGGAAGGAAATTAAAAAAGTCAGAAAGGGTACGCAGGGGAGGGGTGCCCTGGGTGGTTCAGCCGGTGAGTGTCCAACTCTTGATTTTGGCTCAGGTCATGATCTCAAGGTCGGGGGGGATTGAACCCTGTGTTGGTCTCTACGCTGGGCTGGGTGTAGAGCCCACTTGTGCTGTCTCTCACTCTCTCTCAAAAAAAAAGAAAAAAAAAAAAAGGTATGCAAGGGAAAGGGAAGTCTCCTCCCTCCTCCCTATCCTTTTCTACCAAATCTCACAGCCAACTCTTCATACCATTATATGCCTTTATTGTGCATTCCCTTCCTTCCATGACTGTTATGTGAACTTGATTGAACATGTAATTCAAATGTAAAATTCCTTACCTATGAAATGAAGTGCTTCTGAGCATTTAATGAAATGGTTACTGCTATGTAATTAAAACGCTACCCAAATAAGAGATGTTAGCTTGGGAAGAAGCAAGGCCCAAGCCCAAACATATTGTGCTTTTAACTTTATTTAGATCAGAGGTCTCTTGACCCTGAGAATCAGCCCTGGGCTTGACTGCTTTGTTCCATTAGCAGTATTCCCTTTCCTTATCTTGACATCATCAAAAGATGAAGGCTGAGAGCCACTTGGTCTATTCCACAGGTGATCACTTACTCCAGCCGTCATGTCTACAGTAACTTGACTGAGGAACAGAAGGGCCGAGTGGCCTTTGCTTCCAATTTCCTGGCAGGAGATGCTTCCCTGCAGATTGAGCCTCTGAAGCCCAGTGATGAGGGGCGGTACAGCTGCAAGGTGAAAAATTCAGGGCGCTATGTGTGGAGCCATGTCATCTTAAAAGTCTTAGGTAAGCTAGAGTGTTCCAAGGTAAATGCCTCCATCTTATTAATACGGTCTCTGCGAGGAATAGCCAAATGCATCATGGTGGTACATAACTTTGTTTAATACCCTGTATTATGCATTCAGAGATCACCTAGTCCAGTTCCCTGGGAAGAAGTATGTTCTATATTCTATACATAATAAAAGAAGAATGAATAATCACAATTTTCCATCATAGACCATTTTCTAAATTTAAATCTCCTCTAATGTTTAAGTGATATTCTTACATTTACCTGACATCTCTCAAATACGATTCAACTCCATTTCTGGCAGCAAGAGCTACTAAGTTGTATTTAATTGCTTCTGAGTTAGTGGACTTCTATCCCTGTTTCAGTATTAGTAAAATCACACTCAACTGTCATAAAATTTCCAATTAAATAACAGTGTCTTCTTTGAGAAGTGACGAGAGAGTTTCTGGGGCAGCCTCTGAAAATTACAGTAGTGCCACTGGAAGCAGCTGGAATTGGGGGTGTGTGTGTGCAGGGGATGGAGGTGGGTGTACTTCTGGGGGTGGCATAAAGCATGGTTACGTAGCAAAAGGTCACTGAATCCCCCCACTCAGAAGTTGACCATAACAGATGGCTAGAGAAACAACTCAACACCACATAGCTCTTCCACTGAATCTGGTGTTTGGCAATTCTTGAAGCTTTTTCTTTTTGCCAGTGAGACCATCAAAGCCCAAATGTGAGTTGGAAGGAGAGCTGACAGAAGGAAGTGACGTGACTCTGCAGTGTGAGTCAGCCTCTGGCACAAAGCCCATCATGTATTACTGGCAGCGGATCCGGGAGAAGGAGGGAGAGGATGAGCATCTCCCTCCCAAGTCTAGGATTGGTAGGTCATCCTTCCACCAGTCTGCTGAGGCAACAGAATGGTACTCTAGCCATGGGTTCTAAATCTGGTTTTGTCAGCAACTTACCAGTGACCTTGAACACACTGCTGAACCTCTTTGAGCTTCTATTTTTTCATCCATCTTTTCTTCCCTCAAATGGCACATAAAAGTGGCAAAAGAAGTGAGGGGGAAATGTACCACATACCCATGATATCTTATTATTGTGCTCACTATCCCTTACCCATTCAGTCTTTTGTAACTCTTGAGGATGTGCGATTTTTTTGTAAGACTCTTCATAAATTTTATTTAAGTTCAATTTGCCAACATATAGCATGACACCCAGTGCTCATCCCATCAAGTGCCCTCCTCAGTGCCCGTCACCTAGTCACCCCATCCCCCACCCACCTCCCCTTCCACACCCCTTTGTTTGTTTCCTAGAGTTAGGAGTCTCTCATGGTTTGTCTTCCTCTCTAACTTTCCCCACTCAGTTTCCCTCCTTTCGTTTATGGTCCCTTTCACTATTTCTTATATTCCACACATATGACTGAGACCTCATGATAATTGTCTTTCTCCAATTGACTTAATTTCACTCAGCATAATACCCTCCAGTTCCATCCATGTAGATGTAAATGGTAGGTATTCAGAGGATGTGCAATTTAAAAGAATGTTCACCTTTCCACATTCTGAAAAAATCTATCATCTCATTCTTACCAAACAGTATTTGAGAATCTTAGGTCAATGATGCAATAAAGTAAACAATAAACTTTATTTGTCACTAAGGGGATTACAATCATTCCTTCTGCTTGTATAGACTACAATAACCCTGGACGCGTTCTGCTGCACAATCTCACCATGTCCTCCTCTGGGCTCTACCAGTGTACAGCAGGCAATGAGGCTGGGAAGGAAAGCTGTGTGGTGCGAGTGACTGTACGGTGTAAGTATCCCAAGGGCTTGTTCTCGCCTTTGCATTGATAGTTCCGTGTAAAACACTTTAGTCACAAATAAGAGTAAGGTCAGGGTAAAAGCTTTTATTTCCAGAAGGACACGGCTATCAATAAGGTAAGTTCAGTAGTTGCAATGACCTTTCCACTCTTGTGGCTAACTCTGTATTTAGGAACATGTGTGAACTTGTCAGCTCCCTAAAGAAATTTATTATATCCAGGAGGGGACCAAATGGAGATGTCCTTTATAAATGTAAATTTAAATTTCCCTTATAAAAGGCCAACTTTATTTTTAGAACTTCTCCTGGGTCTGCTGTGTCTCAAAGATAATCAGCTTAAGGGGGCACCTGGCTGGCTTAGTCAGCAGAGGATAGACTCTTGATCTCAGGGTTATGGGTTCAAGCCCTACACTGGGTGGAAACTCCTTCAAAAAAATCAGTGTAAAATTGTCCTAATGGTAAAGAGGCATACTTTGGGGGTAGTATAATCTGCTACCTTTCAATATCAAGAAGGTTAGTCATACACCAAGAGTAAATAGGAAACTCAAAAACAAAGATCTGGAAATACTCATCTTGTCTGGTGCTTATGTTTTTGTTTGTTGTTTTAAGTAAAGTCTATTTCCAATGTGGGCCTCAAACTCACAACCCCCAAATCAAGAATTATTGAGATGAAGAATCACATGTTTCACCTACTAAGCTGGCCAGGCGTGCCAGGGCTTATGTTTTTTAAATTCATGTATTTCCTTAGCTTATGTTTGGTTTTTCCCTCTGTTTTTGTTTCTGAGAAAATAGATGTACAAAGCATCGGCATGGTTGCAGGAGCAGTGACAGGCATGGTGGCTGGAGCACTGCTGATTTTCCTCTTGGTATGGCTGCTAATCAGAAGGAAAGACAAAGAGAGATATGAGGAAGAAGAGAGACCTAATGAAATTCGGTAAACCTCCCTTCAAAATCCCTTCTACTAGACTTCCTTTACTGGGCTAGCTCCATAGTGACTAGCCAACGTAAATGTCCCATTTCCCCTTTTTAAATTATTTTTTAAAAAGATTTTAAAATTTATTTGGGAGAGAAAGAGTGAAAGGGAGAGAGACACAGCAGGAGCCTGGTGGGAAGAAGCAGAGGGATAAGCAGACTCCCCACTCAGTGGGAAGCCTAATTCAGGGCTCAATCCCAGGACCCTGATATCAGGACCTGAGCCATCCAGGCACCCCTCCCATTTTCTCTTAACTATGAATCTGTTCAAAGGATTACTCTGGTTAGGTAAGGAGTTCCAGCCTAGGGACAGGTCAGGTTTACCTTGCCTTTATTGTGAAACTGTCCTCAACTGAGAATTAAAAGATCAACGTTGGGGGATCCCTGGGTGGCTCAGCGGTTTAGCGCCTGCCTTGGGCCCAGGGCATGATCCTGGAGTCCCGAGATCGAGTCCTGCATGGAGCCTGCCTGCATGGAGCCTGCTTCTCCCTCTGCCTGTGTCTCTGCCTCTCTCTCTCTGTCTCTCATGAATAAATAAAATCTTTAAAAAAAGAAAAAGAAAAAAAGATCAACTTTGTTACTTCTGATTCACTTCCACTTACAAAGGGCCATGAGGTGAAGAATGGGCCATGAAAGGCTTTACTTAGGGATGCCTGGGTGGGCTCAGTCGTTTACTCTTGATCTCAGCTCAGGTCTTGATCTCAGGGTCATGAGTTCAAGCCCTGCTCCATGCTGGGTGGTGGGCTCCATGCTGGGTGTGGAGCCTACTTGAAAAAAAAAAAAAAAAGGTTTATGTAGACAGACCCCAAATCAATCTCAATGGTTAGTGCCTGCTTTCCCAGAGTAATAGAGTTGACTTCGGGTCTAACAAAACATCCATTTGCCCAAACCAACCTGATACAGTCTCAGGGACCAGGGAAGTCCCCGTTCCCCTAAAGGGCTGCCCCTCAGTGGGATCATGTGAAGTTTACAGCTTGAGGAGTTTATTGGAAAACCTCAGAAGGAAGCAACCATAGTGGAAGCTATCTTGGTCTTGCCTGTATTGAAGTTTACCTTTGCTGTTTTTTCTCTTCAGGGAAGATGCGGAAGCCCCAAAAGCCCGTCTCGTGAAACCTAGTTCCTCTTCCTCAGGATCTCGGAGCTCACGCTCTGGTTCTTCCTCCACTCGCTCCACAGCTAATAGTGCCTCACGCAGCCAGCGGACACTGTCAACTGAAGCAGCGCCCCAGCCAGGGCTGGCCACCCATGCATACAGCCTAGTGGGGCCAGAGGGCAGAGGTTCTGAACCAAAGAAAGTCCACCATGCTACCCTGACCAAAGCAGAGCCGCACCCAGCATGATCCCCAGCCAGACCAGAGCCTTCCAAACCATCCGAATTAGAGTGGACTTGACTCCCATGCTTTCCTAGGAGTCAGGATCTTAGGACTCTTCTAGTCATTGAAGCTCAGTCACCAGCCACACAAACCCCCTCGAACCAGATGACAGGCCATTTAAGTAGCAGTGAGCATTGCATGGACCCAATTCAAATGAACACTTTCTTTATATGGCACCAAACAAGAAAAAGATGTAAGCTGATCATCTCCAGAAAGGCATCTCATGGTGCCTTGAGACCAGAGTGGGGAAAGCAGGGGTCCTAATCTGTGTATTTGTTGACCAGGACCTGTGGTGGAAAAGGTTGGGGAAAGGGGAACTGCACACACTTAAAACTTCTCACCTGAGATGTTTTGTATCAATACTTCGACTCACCATTGTCAAGAAGAAATGAAATGTTGTTCATAAATTTTCTATGCATTTCTGCAAACCTACTGGATTATTGTGCTTATTCAGTCAAGTGGAACCCACAGCCTTATATTTCACCTACCTGCACCACGTACTGGGCATATTGCTTCTGAGAAATTTCAAAAAAGGAAATATGTTTCTTCTGACTTCATTTACCATAAGGTTTGGATATTGATTTTATAAGGAGTTGAACTAGTAGGAGGTGAAGAATAATTTGAGTTTCTCCCCCCTCTATCCACTCCTAACCTCCCACTTATAGAGAACCATAAGAGAACTAAGAAAGGAATTCAAAATGTGTGACAGGGGCCTGTGAAAAACTTTCCATCTTAATGATGCTCATTTGGAGGGTCACTGACAGATACCAGAAATCCATACTGGACCAATTGTGGAGTAACCCTCAAATCAGATGTCTCTGAGGACTTCCCTGCTGGATATCTCTGGAGCACAACGTTCACTATGTGTCATTTGACAATGTTCTTAGAAGCTTTTTCGAGAGAGAGAGAGAGAGAGAGAGATCTTTCAGAGATGCTAAAAGATCATTGATATATCATTGCGTTCTCTTCTGAGAACCTATAAAATCAGAATTCTAAGACTGACTAAACTATAAAGGGAGCTTAGATCAGTTATCTCTTAATATAAGGAAGTTTATTACACCAAACCTGGAGCGTCCTCCATTTCTTTCATTTTAGGAGAAAGATGTGAACCTGGGACTTTTGATAATTCTAGGGCTTAAATTATCAAAAAGATCAGGGATTGCCAGCGTTTCCTAATGGCATTACAAGGACGTCATAATCATTCCCTCCTGAGAGGCTGAAATAAATTCAGTAATTTCCCAGCTTAGCCTCTGAGGAAGTCCAGGTTTGGAAGGAAAGGGAATTATATTTAGGGAAGGGATGGTGAGGATAACTCGTGGGTGGCAGGACAGGGCCGGATTAGTGACTGCTAACATTTGAACTGTCAGCATCTTGGAAACAATGAACAGAAATGATTCACCACAATAACCATCATTAAGAGTTGATTCATGGAAGAAAGGTGTGTGAGAAATAAAAAGCAAGCAGCAGCCTCCAATACGAGAACTTGCCTTTTTAATAGTGTTGACTATCCTGTGAGTCAAATGCATCCAATGGCAAGAATGATAGACCTGAAAAAGCCCTGCAAGGACCTCAGGGCAAATGTCAACAGATCTCCATTGGTAGTGCAAAATATTTATGATTAAAAGGGCAGCAAGTCAGAGGAAAGAAAAAGTCATGCTGAATCTGGAGATGAAAGCATTGTTTCTAAAATGGGAATCAGATGCTTGAAAAGGCAGATCTGGGATTTGGCCCCATTTTTCTGGTTTTTCCTTTCTACATTTAATTCTTCTACCACAGCCCTCATATAGTGCAAATACATTTTTTTCTAAGGTTCTTTAAGAAATGAGGGGGTTTATGCTTGGGTGAAAATTGTAATTTGAGGTTTGTCTTCCTCTTAAAAAAAAAAAAAGCTGGGAGATAAGAGACATTGAGGAAGTAATGTAAAGAATGTCTATTAATTTAAGAAGGCTGGTATATGTGGAATGCTTAATACTAACACTGCCTCATTGTAAGATAAAACCCCTTCCATGCTCTATACTTTTTTATTCTTCTGGTAATGTGGTAACCTATCACCTCTGCTATGTAATTCTGAGGATTCTCATTCCTATAGCACCTGAGCCAAACAAGTCACTATGGAGGCTGCAGCTCTATCATCACAAGCAATTTGCTCTAATCGTTACTTACTACCTTTGAACCTAAGGTTTCCTGCATATGTCTTTGCAGGCAGGAATCAGTCCCCTTTGCATGATATGAAGATTGAGGTTATTTAAACATGTTAGTTACTAAAAGACTAAAATACCCGTTGAATAGCCAGATTTTGGAAATCTATTCACACTGGCAATCTACAAAAAAATTCACAAGACTGATAACTACCTAAAATCTGAGAAATTCTAAGGAATTGAAACTTCTGAGAGATAAGGTGCTCAAGTTTAAGCAATGATAGTGCACTTTTCTTGGAGTCAGGTTTTTGGGTTTAGATACGGCAAGCTCTGGGCTTAAGATAAAGTTTTGAGACACTACTGGTTTCAAACCATATTCCATTAACTTTAAGTCAAATAAATCTGATCCGTTAATATGAAACAAAAAAGATAACTAAAAAGTAGAAAGAAAAACATTTTTAGTGTGAAGATTCCAACAGAAGGATGTGAATGTTCGGAGAACAACCATTTCAGTAAAATATATAAACCAAACTTAAATTTGTGAAACAATGAAGTGGATGCCCTTGTTGTTACACTGTATAAAAATAATTTCAGAATTGCTTTTGCAAAAACACACAATTTTGCTTAATTTCTGGTGTTAATCTGTTTATATTTTAACTTCTAAGTTGCCTTGTAATTGAGACTGTATTTGATCACAGAAACCAAATATTTATTACAGATGTATCTGTATCAGCAATTAAAAAATAAATAAGTAAAGGTGATATACTGTAGGAGAAGCTGAAGGTCATATAACCTGCACTGGAAATGTGTTCATTAGCTTGCTGCCAAAAGAAGAACAGAACTCAGTCTGAATATCATCTATTATTTATTGATTTCAGTCACAAATACACCAAAGTACTGTTTCCTTTTTTTTTTTTTAAAGTACTGTTTCCTAACAAAGTGAGATGCTTAGTAGTACGGGAGAATACCAAGTTATGACAGAGATGCTGCCTTTAAGGACCTTATCAAAATAACTAATATTCACAATGCAAATATTTTATGCCAAGGTGAGGTGCCGACAAAACTACACACTAAAGGATTCAAACAAATCTCAAAAGGAGTAAGCACCGAGAGATTCAAATGAATCTGAAAAAAAAAAAAAAAAAACTTCACAAAATTAAATGAGGTAATACATGCAAAGCCCTTAGAACCCTTAGTGCTTGGATATGTGACAGGGACTCCAGTACGTTCACGACCCCACTCCCCAGCCAGAAACCCCATGCCTCAGACTCTGCAGTCCCTATGCCCCCAAACTTTAATCTTTCGATCCTGAATGTGTCTGAAAGCTTGTAAACAGGTGGAGACGGGACATTGGTCATAAACTTTATATACATACACTCTGAATCATTCTATTTAATGAGTGCACAGTCCAAGTTCTACAACGTGCTGTGAGTGACCGCACACACAGGTTATCTACTTTCTTTCATCAGTGACTTTAGGTGGGATACTCCAAGGCACTGGATTTGGGACCTTCTTCCATGGTCGGGTGGCTCAATAGTTAAAACGAGGTTAGGCAGTCCAGAGGTCACAAGCTGCAAAATGTAGGATATAGTTCAGAGATTGTGTTTGATAGGCTGAGTGGGAAAAGGAAGATGTAGATACCAAAGAAATTGGAAAGGAGCCTCCCACGGCACACATCTTCCTCCTCCGAGTTGGGAGTTACATGTGTTTCTAGAAAAAAAAAAAAAAACAACAAAAAAAAAACTGCACTATAGGGCAACAAAAAAAAAACAGACCAAGGATTCTGGAATCAAATGCGCTAGGTTCCATTCTAGCTCAGCCAACTGTAAATCCTACAGATAGCGTCTCTGGACCTCATTTTCCTTCTAATACAGGAATATACGATATATACCCCAGAAATCTGCTCCGGTGGTTATATATTAACGAATGAAAGAACTCTATATGTTGTAAAAGCACCCTAAAAACAATTTCTTGGGAAGTGGGGCAAAATTCAAGCACATGCCACCACGTGCTCAAGCCAACGCTGCCCTCCCCCACCCCCCCCACCCCCGGAAAATGCAAAGGCAAAACATGAAAAAAACAACAAAAACCCACCCTTCCTTCACATGTTTGAATCTGTGTTTAGGCCTTACTGTCTTGGACAAGGACAAGGTGTCCTCTTCTGACAGGCTTTGTGGAGGCACCGTCTGCAGGGCTTTTCTGATTACAGCCACAGCACGGTTAGGTGGTCTTTAGAAAAAAAAAAATAATAATAATCTTTTCATCCGCCCATTTATCCATTAAATAAGAGTACCAGCGGCCGGGCCTGTTGGAGAGAACACCCCTGGAAGGCAGTTCAAGGAACTGGGGCCCCCAGGCCGCGCGGCTCCGTTATCAGCACCACCGTCTCGCGCACTCGGTTAAGCCTGTTCCAGGACGCCCCTGGGCGGTTGCTCCGCGGGCTTTTTTAGAAATCCAGGAAGGGCAGAGAACCACACACCTGGTCCCTGAAAATAAGGGCGCCTGGGAAGCCCCAGGTGAAGGGCACGGGGCCGCCGGCGCCCAGGCCGCTCATGCCTGGTTCTCCTCGGCGGAAGCAAGCCGCGGGCCTTTCTTTCCTTCCACAGACACCTGAGGAGTAGGGGTGGGGGCCGGGCGGCGGGCGGCGGGCGGCGGGCGGCGGGCGGGGGGAGGGGCAGGGCGCGGGCCCCGCAGCCTGAGGATTCCGGGCGCCGGCCTGGCTCACCCGCCCCGCCCCCGCCCCCGCTCCCGCTCCCGCCCCCCAGCCCCAGCGCGCACACCCGGCCCGAAGCACCAGGCAGGCGACGCGGGAACGTGGGCCCCGCGAGGGCCTCGGGGACCCCGGGCGATGCCGAGGGGGGGAGGGGCGCACAACCTTCGCGGCCATTTTGCCCTCGCTCCACTTCCGCCTTCCCTCCCGGGCCGCCGGGTCCGCCCTGCCCCCGGGTCCGCGTCCGAGCCCGCTGGCGGCCAGGGCCGTTGCCATTGGCTGGCTCTCACGCTGCCCGCCCCTCTCCCTCCTCCTCCTTCCGGCCCCTCCCGCGCGCGCTTGCGACGGCGCCTGCGCAGAAGCGGACGCGGCCTCCGGCCCCCCCCCCCCCCCTCCGCCCCCCCTCCGCCTGAGGTGACTGAGGACTCCCGCGCGCGGGCTCTCTCGGCTCCACCCTCCCTTTCCCCGGGGCCGTTCGGAGCGCGGGGGCGAGAATGAAAGTTCCAGAACGCTGCGGTGAGTGCGTCATCGCGAGGGGGGGTGGGATGGGGGCGGGAGGGGGCGAGGCCCGGAGCGGGAGCCGGCGTCGTCATTGGGGCTCGCCGAGGTGGCCGCGCGCCCATTGGCCGACGCCGCCGTGATGGGCAGCCGGCAGGGGTGGACCCCTTCTGGAAGGTTCTGAGGCAGGGTATAAGAGACAGGGTGGCGGGCGGAAACCGGTCTCATTGAACGCGGCGCCAGATCTGCAGACGGCTGTTGTCTCCGCGAGCCGAGCCCGGCCCACACAGAAGGTAAGGCCCGGGCGTGCCGGGGTCCCGTGGCGGCCCCTCAGGGGCGTGCGGGCGGCGGCGGCCGGGCCGGGTGGGCGGCGCCCGGGGGGCCCCGAGCCTTCGTGTGCAGGTCCTGGGGCGGGGGGGGGGGGGGGTCCGGAGCCGCCGCTCGCCTCCCTGCCGGGCTGGGGCGCGCCCTTCCCCGCGGGGCGTGGGCTGCAGCCTCGGGGGCCGGCGGCGGCCGGGTGGCGTCCGGGCCGCTTCCGCCCTCGGGGCGCGGAAGTTCCAGGTCCTGTGAGGAGCGAGCCGCCATTGGCGTGCGGCCAGCGCCGGGAGCGGGGCGGGGGGGGGGGCGGCCGGAGCACGTACCCCGGGCCGCATTGTGTGGTCTCCGGGAGCGCGGGTCACGGCGACGGGGGGAAGCGGCGCTCCAGGGCCCGACACCACGTGCTCGGAACTGTCGCAGACTCTCGGGGCAGGTGCACCTTCCGGTGTGGGCCGGCCCCGCCGCCGTTGGCACGGCAACCCCGGCTGCAGCGCTGCCGGCCCCGGCGTCCCGCGGGGTTCTCCCACATGGGCGGCGATTCGGGGCGGGGGAAGCGGGCTCGTGCCCGGTGGTGGCTTAGTTGTCGCAGGAAGCGTTCCGAGGCGTTCAATCCCGTTCTCAAACCAGGGGCTCGCTTTCTTTTTTTATCCTAGCAATTATGTCTAAGGGACCTGCAGTCGGGATCGATCTTGGCACCACCTACTCCTGCGTGGGTGTCTTCCAGCACGGGAAAGTGGAAATAATTGCCAATGATCAGGGAAACCGAACCACCCCAAGTTATGTCGCCTTCACGGACACCGAACGATTGATCGGTGATGCTGCGAAGAATCAAGTTGCGATGAACCCCACCAACACGGTTTTCGGTAAGCCGTTGGCTTAGATCTTCTGGCGTGGAGTGTAGGTTGCGGGTGGTGGAAGTCAGAAGTTTATGGAGTGTGAGGCAGCCGTGAAAGCCTGGAAAAGAATCGTAAAATCTGTTGCAGTGGTGATTACGTAACGTTCTGCAAAAGTTTGAGGTATTTTAAGAAATAGTTTGGATAACTGTCAGAGGAGGAGTCCGTTTACTAGAAAGTAATTTGGTTACTAGTCCTCGTGGCGTTTGAGTGATGGCGGACTAGGTTCTTCCTCGGTAGATAGTAGTGTAACAAAACTTTTCCATTCGGTGACCTTTTACAGATGCCAAGCGGCTGATTGGACGTAGATTTGATGATGCTGTCGTCCAATCTGATATGAAGCATTGGCCTTTCATGGTGGTGAATGATGCTGGCAGGCCTAAAGTCCAAGTAGAGTACAAGGGGGAGACCAAAAGTTTCTATCCAGAGGAGGTGTCCTCTATGGTCCTGACGAAGATGAAGGAAATTGCAGAGGCCTACCTTGGGAAGGTAAGTAGTGTGCATCCCTACAGGGAGGTAGTTGGAGGTTGAAACATGCACCAGATTCCCTGATGAATGCATGGGATTTTTAGTGCTGTGGAACATCTAGTGGCCACAACTAATAAGTTAAACGTTTAAAACACGCTTTTTGATATTTTGAGAGCACACAAAAGTAGACGATGGCCATGTGACTGCGGACAATTTTACAGATGATTTACAGCCATTTTTTGGTCTTCTTAGACTGTTACCAATGCAGTTGTCACGGTACCTGCATACTTCAATGACTCTCAGCGTCAGGCTACCAAAGATGCTGGAACTATTGCCGGTCTTAATGTACTTCGAATTATCAATGAGCCAACTGCTGCTGCTATTGCTTATGGCTTAGACAAGAAGGTATGTACCACGTGTGAAGAATAGGACTCACCTTACTATATTATATATAGATCAGAGACCTAGGAGGAGGTGTGCGTAATGAGTAACTGTCTCATATTCTAATTGTAGGTTGGAGCTGAAAGGAACGTGTTGATCTTTGATTTAGGAGGTGGCACTTTTGATGTGTCCATCCTTACTATTGAAGATGGGATCTTTGAGGTCAAGTCCACAGCTGGAGACACTCACTTAGGTGGAGAAGACTTTGACAACAGAATGGTCAACCATTTTATTGCAGAATTCAAGCGCAAACACAAGAAGGACATCAGCGAAAACAAGAGGGCTGTCCGCCGTCTCCGTACTGCATGTGAACGGGCTAAGCGTACACTTTCTTCCAGCACCCAGGCCAGTATTGAGATTGATTCTCTGTATGAAGGAATCGACTTCTATACCTCTATTACTCGTGCCCGGTTTGAAGAATTAAATGCTGACCTCTTCCGTGGCACCCTGGACCCTGTAGAGAAAGCTCTTCGAGATGCCAAGCTGGACAAGTCTCAGATCCATGACATTGTCCTGGTGGGTGGTTCTACCCGTATCCCCAAGATTCAGAAACTTCTGCAAGATTTCTTCAATGGAAAGGAACTGAATAAGAGCATCAACCCTGATGAGGCTGTTGCTTATGGTGCAGGTAAATTATTTCCTCAACCTTTAAACAGTTGTAACCAGTGGACTTGTTAAGCCCTAGGCTGCTTCGCTATGATGATTGATTCTTTAAACATTCGTAGTTTCCACCAAAAGCTTAGCTAATGATGGTCCAACTTCCTTGGATGTCTGAGCGATTGACCTTTGTTAGGGAGTTAACAGGGTGGTTGGGATTGTTTTTTTTAACACTGTTTCTATTCCACCAGCTGTCCAGGCAGCCATTCTTTCTGGTGACAAATCTGAAAATGTTCAAGATTTGCTGCTATTGGATGTCACCCCACTTTCTCTTGGTATTGAAACTGCTGGAGGAGTCATGACTGTGCTCATCAAGCGCAATACTACCATTCCTACAAAACAGACACAAACCTTTACTACCTACTCTGACAACCAGCCTGGTGTGCTTATTCAGGTATGGATTATACTGTTGGTACTGATTTGGCTATACTTAGGGGTTCTATGTAGCTTTGGAAAGACTTGTCCCGCTGTGATGATTTGACCTAAACCATTCGTAGTTTCCACCAGAAGATTTTGTGTTGGCCAACTTCTTCCTTGGATGTCTGAGCGATCAGTCTTTCCTCCTAATAATGGACTTTATGCAGAAATCTACAAACTGCTAAACTTTTGCGGCTTCTTAATGATTTGTTTTCCTACCAAGGTCTATGAAGGTGAGCGTGCTATGACCAAGGATAACAACCTACTTGGCAAGTTTGAACTCACAGGCATACCTCCTGCTCCTCGTGGCGTTCCTCAGATTGAAGTCACTTTTGATATTGATGCAAATGGTATCCTCAATGTGTCTGCTGTGGATAAGAGCACAGGAAAAGAGAATAAGATTACCATCACTAATGACAAGGGTAAGTGTTAAACACAGGTTTGAGTGTTATTTTATGTTCTACAAGATGGTGTGGGTCATTAAGGATAGTATTTCCAAAACCTTTGACTTCCCAAAGCCCTCCCGAAGGCATTTATCCTAGAAGCTTTCTTTCATGGGTTATAAATGTTATAGGGTAACTAGAAGGTTCACATTTTAAGGTCGTGTCTAAACTTCACAGGCCGCTTGAGCAAGGAGGACATTGAGCGCATGGTCCAGGAAGCTGAGAAGTACAAAGCCGAAGATGAGAAGCAGAGAGACAAGGTGTCTTCCAAGAATTCACTTGAGTCTTATGCTTTCAACATGAAAGCAACTGTTGAAGATGAAAAACTTCAGGGCAAAATCAATGATGAAGACAAACAGAAGATTCTTGACAAGTGCAATGAAATCATCAACTGGCTCGATAAGAACCAGGTTTGTGATTCCTACTGAATAGTGGTGGGTATAGGGCTTCAGCAGGAAAAGATTAGATGGGTTTCTAAAAATACAGGTCACGATGATGAATGGTCCAAACATTCGCGGTTTCCACCAGAATTCCACGTGTTGGCAACTAGCTTCCTTCCTTGGATGTCTGAGTGACCCAACATTTCATGGGTGACCAAGACTTGAATATAGGGATAGGTTTTTGTTTAGTGTTACTGTCAGATTATACCAGGCATGAAGTTTCTTGAGGAATTTATAGTATGTCTTTTTTTTTTTTTTTTAGACTGCAGAGAAGGAAGAATTTGAACATCAGCAGAAAGAGCTGGAGAAAGTCTGCAATCCCATCATTACGAAGCTATACCAGAGTGCAGGAGGCATGCCAGGAGGAATGCCTGGAGGCTTTCCTGGTGGTGGAGCTCCTCCCTCTGGTGGTGCCTCCTCTGGGCCTACCATTGAAGAGGTTGATTAAGCCAACCTGATGACAGGTCTAGCATTGTTCCACACATTTGAAGGACCCAAATTTGTAGCAAATTCCATGGCAGTTTTAAAGTCGAAGCTGCTATAGTAAATATACTGGGCATTCTTGATACTTGAATATGGAATATGTGCACAGGGAAAGGAAATAAACATTGCACTTTATAAGCACTGTATTGTTAAGTGGAAAATGCAATGTCTTAAATAAAACTGTATTTAAAATTGGCACCATAAAGTTGTCTGACTCCATGTATACAAGGGCAACCGGTAGCATTTGGTTTTTGGGAGGGCTGGATATTTGGCCTAGTGGTGAAACTGGGTTGTCAAGTGGCTCAGGTTTAGTTCCAAATCGATAAAATTGTAGTTTGGGTTTGCCATTAGCTAGGCTTATGGTTGCTATGATAAATTGAAGCTAGCTGCAGATCTAGGCACTCTCGGTGCTCTTGAAGTTGATGGGGAAGAAAAAAGGGAAGAATCCAACTTCTGCTTCATCTGGCATGAAGAAAGTAGTTTGGGAATGGAAAATTTGAATAATAGATACCTAAAAGGGAAGTAGTTGGTCATGTAGGAATAAATAAAGTTAAACCCCTGTAGCATATCCTTTATTTCCTTTCGACTTGTTTGAGCTGGGTGCTAACCCATAGAACTCTGGAGTTTACCATAGAATCAACTGGAAAGGAAAGGCCTAGAGCAGCTAATTGTGCATTCATGTCTTAAAACCGCCAGGCTAACCCTGAACCATGGGCTGAGCTGATGTTAGTACAGTTGTATTTGACAGGTTACCGGTTTGCCTTTAGGTAAAGGGTTTATAAAGGAAAACTACATCGTTGGCTCGTTTAAAGATTACGTGGCTTGGTTCTTTGCGATGTTTAGGAAAGGGGTTGAATTTAGGTTTCTTAGTAAATAATGGTTGGTTAGCTACAGGCTGAAAGTACTCCGCCTTGGAGTCCTGGAAGTCCTTTGTGCCTATGTCACTTTGTTCTGATAGGCCTCAGTCCTTAAAACCTGAACCAAAAAAACAGGTTAAGGGTGATAAATCTGACATCTGGGGGTGCTACACATCTGCCACCTGGTGGTCAATTAGGACTCCACTAAGTGTTAAGAATGCTCCCAGCAGAGGAGCCCAGCTTTGATCTACTTGCAACCTTAACTGGTCTCAGAAAGCTTGGTCCCTCAGTGACCTAATATTGTACACATATACCCGGGTTTTGTAGAATAATTCAATACTTAAGAGCATTAGGCAAGGTCTAAGACCTTTCATAGAGATCATTTTCCTGTGGTTGATACTACATTGATTAATGATTTAGTACTGTATCCGTGTAATGCTTGGAGTCTGCAGAGATTGATGGTGCCATACATGATTTTTTTCTAAGGGTCATTTGAAATTTGAAAGTAATGCTTTCCATGGGGAAAGGCCCATGGCTTGTATGTAGAAACTGCATGGTTCCCCCCCACCCCTTAGTTGATCTGATCTGGGTTTTAGGTATTTTAATACATTCCTTATGAATCTGGAGCAAACGGTTTGAGACTTCGCTCAGAATGTGCTCTTGGTGCTCTGAAACAGGATTGGGATCAAATGTGATCGTGAAACCACATAAGACCTCTTAAAGTTAACAGGTTTTAGTCACAACTTGAATTTCAAGTTAATGTTGAAATTCAACATTCAAGTTCAATTCAATTTCAAGTTAATGTTCTGTCCATGAATCTTAGTGAAACAAATTGGAAATTGAGAAATGGTGGTTTTCCTTAGTGCATATGGGAGAAGCTGGGCCTGTGTACTAGAAAATCATGGGGCTTTGGGAAGAAAATGGAAATTTAACTATTTGCTAGATTTTCTTAGTTATCCAGAGAAGGTTGTGTTTACAGCTGAGGACACAGGATCAAAGTTGAATTGGTCTCAGATTGCATAGTAGGAGAGAGGATCTAGATAATCCAATTCTGGCAGGCTTAACTCCAAAACCTGTGTTGGTTTTTGCTCCTTCATCGTGTGAGTTAAGCTCCTCGAAACAGCATCTGGAACTTCCTGCAAGGAATATTTTCTTTAAAGGAGTTTTGCAATCTTGCTCAGCACCTGCAATTGTGTACTTGGTAACTTGGTCCTGATATTACTCCTTTGCTAATTCCTCGTTTGAGTTAATGGTGAGTGACCTTTTTCAATACTTGAGGTGTTCACACATGGAGATTTGCCTTTTGCAAGTGGCAGTCTAAGCAATCTGGTCGTTTGAGGAGCTCAGTGAGTCCAATCAAGTTGTATATTTTGTGTTCAATTTTCTTGCTGTGAGATAAGCCTGGTTTATGAGGATAAGATAAAAAATTGGTAGAAACGTGTTCTGGCCTCTGACAAAAGATAAATTGGTAACTACAAAGTGGTTTTACAAAGTATAAAATGACATGTTTGCAGGAAGACCTTGGTGAGAAGTATAGGAAGTTGTTGGTGCACACTGAGAACATGAGAGAAGGTGGAAAAAGACAACAGCAGTATTTATCACTGTTCAGTTTAGAGTGAACGCTTGGCTTCCACTTTTTTTTTTTTTAACAACGTTCAAGAAGGATGGTTGGCTGGTCAGTTACACCTGCATAAATCTACACAGGTGGCAAAGGCAGTTTTAGTTCCAGTGTGTTAAGGAGGTTGTGGTTCTGAGTAGCAATGTTGTGCTCGACGGCTGTCTCTTAAATTTGCACAGGGCCCCACTGGATCAGAGAAAGGGAGCAAAAAGTCCACTCCATCTCCATGAGCAGCTTTTCAAGAGTTAGTGCTGTTTTCAGCTAAACCATATTTAGCAAGAACTTAAGTTTTGGTCACCAGTAATTGTTGCACTTGTTAAACTACTAAGGGAGTAGTTTTTACCTGTAAAGCCACAGCAGTGCCTTTATTTCCAACAGTATTACTGTTTATTTAAAATGTAATACCAAGAAATGGAACTGTAATAGCTGCAAACAGTCCTTTGTTCCAACAGTATCTGTGGAGTACCTCTAATTTTCCAGATCCTCCACCTTCAGAGGAAAAACAGCCTTTTGGATTCTGGTAAGGTAGAGTGGAGGGATTGGTGGAACAAAGAAAAGTGGAGAGTTTTCATTTTTGAGGTCGGCTTGTGGACGTAAGGACCTCTTTTCCCACTAGATGGCAGTAGCTATATAGGAAACCACTCCAGGGATAGCTGAGGAAAGCTACTGGACCTTGTCCACTGAAGTCTGTGCTTTTTTGTTTCACAAATTGTCTACAAGAAGCAAAGCAAGTGCTGAGGAGGGAAGTCAGTCCTGAATATTCTCACATGCCGTTTCCCGGTAGAGTATTCCCAGCTGACAGTTGAGCAAGTGCCCTGGTTGGGGTTACAGCTTTGAGTAGAGACTCAGGGTCCTTGGGGGTTGTGGGGAGATTTAAAGCTTTGAAACATGGAAGGGGGAAAAGGTATATCTCAGTGGGTAGAGTAGTCTTTACTGACACGCTTTTCCTCATTCAAGCCCCTGCTTTATTTCCCTTATCACCTTTGAACTGCTTCTGAGATCTAATCATATTTGCATGAGATGCTAAAATTTTTCCTCCCTCAAACTCAAACCCAAAAATGTAAGAATATTCACACTCCTATATTTCCAGTGTCTGGCACGTTCTATTCGTCAAGGGAAAGAATAAAAAGGAGTTAAGCACTGAGAGTTCAGTGGTGGAATGTTCTCTGGGCTTTATCAGGGTTTGGTCATAGTCATGGTTCTTGGGGTGGTGAGAGGCTGGCTGAGCTCAGGCCCCCGCCCCCATAGGTTTTTTTTCTTCTACAGTTGCTCCTTGCAGAATTAGGGAGCCAAGATTAGAGCTGGATGAGAAGAGGGAATGATCAAGCTGGGAATAGCTCTAGCCAAATGAAAGTTGACAGTAACAACTGTCAAAAACCTTTGGCCTATTGGACTCCGGATGTCTTTAGATTGCCTCTGAAATGTGGCCAGTACATGGGGTGAGTGGGGTGAACCCGCAGAGCCAGTGCAGCTAGTCTTTGCAATACGAGAGGACAGCCAGACCTCTTAGCCTGCTGGGAATGGGGCCTCTCCTAAGAAGCTAGGCCATGGTTCAGGGCACTCAAGGGAAGCAGCCAGCCCCAGAGCTCCAAGAAAAAAGGCTGCAGGGGCACTTGGGTGGCTCAGTTGGTTAAGTATCTGCTTTCAGCTTAGGTTATGATCTCAAGAGTCCTAGGGTCAGATCCCGCATTGGGCTCCCTGCTCATCGGGGAGTCTGTTTCTCCCTTTCCCTCTGTGTGTTCTCTCAAGTAAATAAATCTTAAAAAAAAAAAAAAAAAAAAAAAAAGACTGCAAATCTTCTTGACTTGGATTAGACAAGGGTTTCTTCATCTGAGAGCAAGCAAGAGAGCACAAGCAGGGGGAGCAGCAGAGGAAGAAGAAGCAGGCTCCCCACTGAGCAGGGAGCCCAGTGACATGGAACTGGATCCCAGGACCCTGAGATCATGACCTGAGCCAAAGGCATATATGTGGTATGTCTCAATAAAGCAGTTTATGATTTTTTTAAGCCCGAAAAGGAGAGGCAGGGCACCTGGGTGGCTCGATTAAGCATCTCCCTTTGGCTCAGGTCATGATCCCAGGGTCTTGGGATCGAGCCCCACATCAGGCCCCTTACTCAGCAGGGAGTCTCCTTCCCCTTCTCCTTCTGTCCTTCCACTTGCCCCCCACCCTTCATGGTGTCTCTCTCTCTTTTTGCTCTCTCTCAAAATCTTTAAAAAAAAGAGGCTGGCCTCCCCAGGGGATGGGGAGGAGGAGGGAGAGAGAGCTCCCCCCGCCCCCCCCCCCCCCCCCCCCCCCCCCCCGCCAGTGGCAAATGGGTAGGTGAAGGAGGGGGGAACAATAGAAATACATAAAATTCTTTTTTTTTTTTTTTTTTTTGAAATACATAAAATTCTTACTTTCAAGGAAACCAGTAATCATGGCTCTTCGGTTGTTTCCTTCCTTTTTTCCCCTAGCCTTATCAGCATACTTGACAGACACTGTTGCGTAGTGTTAAGGTGCACAGCGTGTCGATCCGATACTTTGGTAGTGTGCGTGGTAACCACAGGAGGGTAACACCTCCATGCCCTTACATTAATTACCATGTCCTTGTGAAAACACTTGAGATTTACTGTCTTAGCAACTTTCAAGAATATCCATACTACTGTATTGTTGACGACAGTCACCATGCTGTGCCTTAGATCCCCCAGAACGTACTTACCCTGTCAGCCAAAAGTGTATATCCTTTGACCAGCCTGTCCCCACCCACGCTGTGGTTGTTTTCAAACGTCTGCACTTCTATTGGAGATGATGTGGACTCTTAATCCAAGTAGAGACAGGTTCCACACCCAGGGATTGAGAAAATTAGATTGGACTGGAAAGAAAGCAGGCAGCAAGCAGGTAATCATTTGAAAACTGGAAATACTCACCAAAACCCCTTTTTTTAAAAAAAGATCTTTACATTTATTTGAGAGTGAGTGAGCCAGTGAGAGAGAGAAGGAGCTCCCTGCACATGCGGGGCTCAATCCTATGACTCCGAGATCACGACCTGAGCTGAAGGCAGCCACCCAACCAAGTGAGTCATGGGGGGGCGGAGGGGGAGGCAGAAACCTTTTTATTTGCTTGTTGATTGAGCTTTTATGACATTTCTGAGACCTGCTTTGTCGTTTACTAGGTGTATGACCTTAAGCAAATTATTCTCTCTTGTACCTGAATATCTTGGGGCACCTGGGTGGCTCGGTGGTTGAGCATCTCCCTTTGGCTCAGGGTGTGATCCTGGGGTCCTTAAGATTTTATTTATTTGTTCATGAGAGACACAGAGAGAGAGGCAGAGACACAGGCAGAGGGAGAAGCAGGCTCCCTGCGGGGAGCCCCATACGGGGACTCAACCTGAGCCAAAGGCAGATGCTCAACCGCTGAGCCACCCAGGCGTCCCAAATAAAATCTTTATAAAAAAACCTGAGTATCTTATGGAATGGGGATTAAATTAATCAACCATTAGGTTTGTTATGCAAATTAAATGAGGATATGTGGAGTATGTAGCGCTCTACTTGGCTCCTAGAATAAGTGCTCAGTAACAGCTATTATTATTAATGATTAGTTAAGTAACAATAATAGTTATTAACATTTCCTAAGGTTGCCATAACAAGGTACCAAAGACTGTGTGGCTTAAAGCAGAAAGGTATTGTCTCGCAGTTCTAGAGGCCAGCAGTCTGAGGTCAAGGCGTTGGCAGGACCATGCTGTCTGAATGCACCAGGGCAGGCGGGAGCTGGTCTGTGCCTCTCTCTTAGGTCTGGTGGCCTCACATGTTCCCAGGCTTGGAGATCCCCACTCCAGTCACATGGCCGTCTCCTCCCTGCGTGTGTTCACTTTGACCTCCCTCCGTGTGCGTCTCTTTGTGTCCAAATTTCTGCTTTCCACAGGGACGCCAGTCGTACTGGAGCAGGGCCCTCCTTCATGACCTCATTTTAACTTGATCTCCTTGGTCAAGACTGCAGTCTGAGGTAGTGGGGATTAGGATTTGTTTACCTTAAAAATAAAGCTGTCGCTTATTTTACCAGCCACATGGGTTTATGTGGGAATAACAGAATTGCAACGTAAGACAAGGAAGCTCAGGCAACACCAGAGGCAAGTCCCACATGCAAAGGGGAGGAACTTTATTTTACCCAGGAGAAGGAGGACGTTGGGAGGAGTTGAAGACATGGTTACTGGCGAAAAGCAAGAAAGAGGTAGGGTGATGATGGTCTCTCCCTTGGTGAGTGGCAGGGATAGTCCATCTCTTTGCAGGAGATGCAGTGTGCCTCTTTCTCTGTTGGAGTTTTTTTTCTGTTGGAGTTTATAATTAATCGATGGTTCTTTCCTGTTGGCTTATCTTCTGCTGGGATCTGTACCTGACAATTCTTATAACTGACATGAGTGGTCCAGGCTCCCCTTCCAGCCTCCCCTTCTGGCATCCTGAGTCCACTTCACTGAGATTTCCCTTTATTAATTTTCATAGACTTTTTTGGGGGGTGGGGTGGGGTGGGCAGGGTACACAATTCAACCCATAACAGTCACATTCCCTGTTATCACAGAACAGGAGTCCCCTGCCCAGCTTTTGCCTAAAGATAGAAAACCCTGGGCGCCTGGGTGGCTCAGTGGTTGAGCATCTACCTCTGGCTCAGGTGGTGATCCTGGGGTTCTGGGATCGAGTTCCGCATCAGGCTCCATGCAGGGAGCCTGCTTCTCCCTCTGCCTGTGTCTCTGCCTCTCTCTCTGTGTCTCTCATGAATAAATAAATAAAATCTCTAAAAAAATAAAATCGAAACCCATCCATGAGAATCCAAATATCTCTTCTTTCATGGGACCAACGAAAAGGCGTTTTCATTCGTCTCCCCTCGAGGGTCCCGCCACAGGCCACCAGCTGTGGGCACCAGTGTTCCCTCCGTCCCTTCGCCAGCCCACCGTCCCTCCAGGTTCCCAAACGAATGCCTAATTCTATTATTGCCAGTGATTTCCCCGTGGGCAGCAGTTTATTTCTGTCATCAAGTCTCTGATGAAATCTTTAGCCATGAAATGTTTAGTCCAATCCCAACAAATCGTGTGTAGTGTTAACATGTCACAGGCAGCCGGCGGCCTGCATTATGTGGTAATTTGGAAGCGAGAGGAGTGATAATATAGGGCCGGACTTCTTTTGTGAGCTCGCATTAATGCTGGATCTGGTGATGTCAATTGACAGCCCATTGATTTGGGCTAATAGTGCCGGAAGGAGGCAGAATTGGGACGAGGGAGGGAATAAAGGATATTGACGGTTGGTCTCCAGGATCCCGGCAGCTTTTAATCTCTCATTGCCCTCTTTTAATGCAACTCCCGTGTCAGCCGCATTTACTTCCACTAGCTCTGCCTGCTGCGCTGAGCTGCGAAGCCAGTGGGATGCCACCCCCAGAGTGGTCCAGAGTTCCCCTGCATTGATTCTTTGATGCTCTGGGGTGCGAATTATAATTATTTCATTAAGCCCTTTAATGGGTATCAACTATGAACCTTCCCCAGCCCGGGCTGGGGTGGCCAGGGTGAGGTCCACATCATTAATCTGTGTTCATCTCGTTGCCACCAATTGTCCTCCCATCCACATTTTGTCCCCTTCCTATTATCGTGTCTGTGGTTTTAGTGGGAGGCAGGTCTCTCTGCTGTCAGAGAGGAGGTGGGAAGGGGAGTTGGCTGATTTGGGGAGGCCGGAGGGGAGACCACGGGTGAGCAGATTGCAGTGTGGATTCTTCACACCAACGGACTCGCTAATCGTGCTCTCGGGTCTGCTCTGCCCACTTCTGGTTTGCCTGTGCGGGACGGCACTTTGGGACAAAGCGAGAGATCTTGTGGCTGCTTCCTCCTGTGGCTTTGAGTCCCGTCGTAGCTCAGGAACATGCCACACCCTTCTCAGGGTGCTGTGGAGACAGAGGTGTACAAAATCCTGCCTCGTGCCCTCAGGGAGCTTCAACCCCAGTAAAGGATCTGGGAGAGGGATCGATAGCAAACAGGCAGCAAGACACTAATAAGCATCGAGAAAGGGCAAAGTGCCAGGAGTTATGGCAGCCCATGGAGGGGAGAGTCAGTCAAGGAGGGCTTCCTAGAGGAGCAAATGCTCCGCTGAACCTGAAGAATGAGTAGGAGATAGTCTTAGACAGGAGAAGGGCATACTAGTCAGCGGGAACAGCATGTTTAAGAGGCCTGGAACTGAAAGAGAAGGCCCATGAAATTTTGTGGACCTCCCCTAGTTGAGTAAGGTGGGGAGAAGTCTCCCTCCACCCCCGCCCCCTGGTTTCTTATCTTTACCCACCTGCAATTGAGGATTAATCTCATCAGGAGCTTCAAATAAGCTCCATCCAGGTCCCAAGTGACATTTCCCATCATTTTATCCAAGGCTTTCTTATTTCTGCTATACTCTTCTTTAGGCCAAATATGAAGTTTTATTTCTGATTCTTCACTTGTTTGACCCAGGTAGTGGTTTTAAAAGATGTCTGTACTTTTTTTTTTCCTGCAACTTTTAAAAAAAGACTTTATTATTTATTTATTTATTATTTGGAGAGAGAGAGAGAGAGAGAGAGAGAGAAGGGGCAGAGGAAACAGGAGAGAAAGAATCTCAAGCTGACTCCCTGCTGAGCAAGGAGCCTGATGTGGGGCTCGATTCCAGGACCCTGACATCATGACCTGAGCTGAAATCAGGAGTTGGACACTTGGGCAGCCCAGGTGGCTCAGCGGTTTAGTGCCGCCTTCAGCCCAGGGCATGATCCTGGAGTCCCGGAATCGAGTCCCACGTCAGGTTCCCTGCATGGAGCCTGCTTCTCCCTCTGCCTGTGTCTCTGCCTCTCTCTCTTCTGTGTCTCTCATGAATAAATAAATAAAGTCTTAAAAAATGAAAAAGAAAAAAAGAGTTGGACACTTAACCGACTGAGGTGCTCCTGCCCCCTGCAACTTTTTTTTGACACTACTGTCCTGAGTGTATGGAGTCTAATTCCTCTTCCCTTAAACATGGGCTGGCTTAGAGACAGAGGCTGGGTAACTTCCAAGTCTAGACTGTTAAATCCATGCTGCTTTCACCTGATTCTCTGGACACTCACTGTAGGAATCTTTGGCTGCCCCCTAGGAACTTCTGCCCCCGTGAAGCCCATAAGTGGAAAGACCACATAGAAAACGGAGCCCTGGGGTGCCTGGGTGGCTCAGTTGGTTGGGCATCTGCCTTCTGCTCAGGTCATGATCCTGGGGTGCTGGGATTGAGCTCTGTGTAGGGCTTCCTGCTCTACAAGGAGTCTGCTACTCCTTTTCTCTCTGCCTCTCTTCCCTGCTCATGCTCTGTCTCAAATGAATAAGTAAAATCTTTTTTTAAAAAAATCATACTAAAAAAAAAAAAAAAAAGGAGGAGCCCTAGTTACTGAATGGTCCTAGTCTGTGCCCCAGACATGTGAGTGACAAAGGCTTGAAGATGACTCTGCCCCAGCCCTCAACTGACTACATCTTCCTTCAAAGAGACTTGAGTGAGAATTGGTCAGCTGAGCCCAGTTAATCGCCAGGTTTATGACCAAAGTAAATGATTGTCATTGTTTTAAGCCACTGTCTCAGGGTGACTTGTTACATGGTGGTAGATAACTGGAACAGTTAGATTTGATTAAATTTGTCTTTGATCAAGTTTCATTATTATAGCTTTGTAGTCCTAGTTTTTTTTTTTTTTAAGGTTTATTTATTTATTCGTGAGAGACACAGAGAGAGGCAGAGACACAGGCAGAGGGAGAAGCAGGCTCCATGCAGGGCAACCAGTGTGAGACTCGATCCCTGAACTCCAGGATCATACCCTGATCATGAAAGCAGAGTTAACTGCTGAGCCATCTAGGCATCCCTATAGTTATAGTCTTAAAATCAGGTTATGAGTCTCCAACTTTGTTCCTTTTTCAAGTTTGTTTGGACTCTTCTAGATCTTTTCCTTTTCCATGTATATTTTTAAAAAAGATTTTATTTATTCATGAGAGACACACAGAGAGAGGCAGAAACATAGGCAGAGGGAGAAGCAGGCTCCTCACAGGGAGCCTGATGTGGGATTCAATCCACAGACCCAGGATCATGCCCTGAGTTGAAGGTAGATGCTCAACTGCTGAGCTACCCAGGCATCCCTCTGTGTACATTTTAAGTCAACTCAGGGTGCCTGGGTGGCTCAGTGGTTGAGCATCTGCCTTTGACTCAGGTTGTGATCCTGAGGTCCTGGGATCGAGTCCCTCATCGGGCTTCCCCCAGGAAAATCTTTAAAGATTTTATTTATTTATGCATGAGAGACAGAGAGAGAGAGAGAGAGAGAGAGAGAGAGAGAGGCAGAGACACAGGCAGAGGGAGGAGCAGGCTCCACTCCATGCAGGGAGCCTGACATGGGACTCGATCCCGGGTCTCCAGGATCCCACCCTGTGCTGAAGGCAGTGCTAAACCACTGAGCCACCAGGGCTGCCCAAATAAAATCTTTAAAGAAAAAAGCCAACTCAATTTCTACCATAAATATAGCCTGCTTGAATTATAATTGGGATTTTAATGACTCTACAGATTAAAGTGGATAAACCTGACATCTTAGTATCGAGTACCAATCCAAGAATATGATGTATCTCTCCATTTGTTTAAGCCTTTTTTTTTTTTTAGAGTAGGCTCTATACTTAGCACAGAGCTCAATGCAGGATTTGAACTCACTACCATGAGATTGAGAGCTGAGCTGAAATCAAGCGTTGGAAGCTTAACCAGCTGAGCCACACAGGTGCACCTACTGAAGTGTTTTTAAATTTTTGTCAGCAGTGTTTTGTAGTTTAAAAGGAAAGATGGTTTACTTCTTCCTTTTCAGTCCTTACACCTTTTACTTCTTTTTCTTTCCTTATCACTTTGGCAAGGCTCCAGTAAAATGTTGAGTAGAAGGACATTGAAAGCAGAGATCTTTGCCTTGTTTTTGATCTTTGGAGGAGAGCATTTAATATTTCACCATTAAATGTGATGTTAACTTTGGATTTTTCATAGATCTTTTTAACAAACTGGGTTTTGGTATTATGATTATAGTCAGTGTCAAATTCGTTGAGCATGGCAATCTATGCATGACAAAACTGCCAGTGGAGACCAGCATGGAGGAAGAGGGCGAATGCATGTAAACATAGCTGCTCACCATTTCGAGGAAATGCCTGGAACTGAAGTAGCAAGAAGGGTTGCAAGATGTTGCTTCCAGAAATAGCCCAGGAAGAAAGGAGAAAGGTAGAACCAAGACAGAATAACATCCTCAGCACAGGACCTGTGGGCTTAGCATGGCTTCTTTCTTCCTCTCTACCTGGGGATCTATTCACTTTTCAACAGCCAGCTGAAATATCCCCTTTCTGGAATTCTCCTAGATGCGGTTGGTGACTTCTCCACTCTGCATTTCCAAATGCTTTGCACCTTTATTATAGCCTTTTCCACACGTTTCGGAGATGTTCACATGCCTGGCTATCCCCTCCACTGGACAGAGAGATCCTCTGAGGTAGGGGCTGTGCCTTTATTTTCATACATCTGCCTTCTGTAGGCCCTGCCTCTCTGGGAATCATGGGGCAGAGTCAGAGCTCTGGGGTTTGCATATCATATTTCTCCAGCTGTGAAAACCTCAAGCAAGTTTCCCTCTGAAAATACTTTTCTTTAGGTTATAATTCCCTTCTAAGAACTTGCACCAAGGTTAATACTACTTGGACACTCCCTTTTCTCATCTATAAAAAGAGAAAAATAATACCTATCTTAGAGGTGGTTGCTATTTGCTCTTTATGTAGCGGTGCGTATTTCTTGAATGAAGGGACACAGTTTTGTATTGGAACAGAGGTGTGGCCTAGACATGAACAAAGAGATAATCTTGCATGATCCCTGAATTGAATGGAAACTTGATTAATTAAATCCTACCAGGCTTTAGAAAGTAAGTTCTGTAATGCAGTGAGGTCCCTAACCTGCTCAGACCTCCTTTTTTTTTTTTTAAAGATTTTATTCATTTATTTGAGAGAGAGAGAGTACATGAGAGTGAGAGCAGGGTGAGGGGTAGCGGGAGAAGCAGACTCCCTGCTGAACAGGGAATCTTATATGGGATTCAATCCTAGGACACCCTGAGATCATGACCTGAGCTGAAGGCAGATGCTTAACTGACTGAGCCACCCAGGCATCCCCAGACCTCCCTTTTATAAGAAATATTTTGGGGGGATCCCTGGGTGGCTCAGCTGTTTGGCGCCTGCCTTTGGCCCAGGGCGTGATCCTGGAGACCCGGGATTGAGTCCTGCATCAGGCTCCCTGCATGGAGCCTGCTTCCCCCTCTGCCTGTGTCTCTGCCCGCACTGCCCCCCTCTCTGTGTGTGTGTCTCTCATGAATAAATAAATAAAATCTTAAAAAAATATTTTGGAATATCCTCTTTCCTATCATGGAGTGAAATTCATAAATAACCAAAATATTCCATCATAAATATAAATCTGTATGAGAATTAAAGAAAAACCATTTGCAGGACACCTGGGTGGCTCAGTGGTTGAGCATCTGCCTTCAGCCCAGGACGTGATCCTGGAGACCTGGGATCGAGTCCTGTATCGGGCTCCCCGCATGGAACATGCTTCTCTCTCTGCCTGTGTCTCTGTTACTCTCTGTGTCTCTCATGAATAAATAAATAAAATCTTAAAAAAAAAAGAAAAACAACTTGTAAAATATTATGTTTCAAAAGATAAATGCTCAAGTTCAGATGAACAGGAAGGCACAAAGAGCTGAGTGAGATGCTCACTCCTACAGAAACTTGGTGAAAGCCAGTTACAAATTCCGACAGACTCAGGCCAATACTTTGGTGGCTCAGAGAGCAGGGACACTCCTGTTGAGACATGCTTTTCTGAAATGGTGAGCAAATCTTTGTATTGTCCCAGACGAAACAAAGGGCGTTCGTCTCTCATTTTGCGTGATATTTGCAGCCAGGGAAAATTCAGTATGTTTTAACTGAAAGAAATATTTCATGTTATTGCTGTACAACAGTTAAATATGGAAAGTTTTCTCTTTTGTAAGACTAATTGGAAGATATTCAGAAGTCACTTGGGATATAGAAATTTCCTTGATGTACAGAACCGACCTGAATATTGCAAGATACCAGGCATCCCTCTCTTCTACCTACTAAAGGTGGGTGGTTACCCCAATCCTAGCAGCAACCAAAAATGTTCCCACAAATTTCTTAAGTGCCCTTTAGGGGGCAGTATCACCCCAAGCCCTGATTCTGGAGTTACCCTGGCACTGCCTTTTTTTTTTTTTTTTGTCTATGTGGCTCCTTGACTTCCAGTTTCTTACCCTATAAAAGGGGTGTGTGTGATGTATCCAGTTGCAAGGTGTGTAAGGGTATAAATGACAGGACAGGTGTAAATGCCATTTGGAATAGTGCCAAGTACCTTGCCCTCAGAAGTAATTAATTCATATTGAGCATCCATCATTTGTCACGGATAGGAACTAGCCTTTGTGTTTCTTGCCCTTAGTACTTCTAATTTTTAGTTGGGTAAGTGGGGCCCAATTGCTTGTCCAAGGTCCCATAGTCAAGGGCAAGGAATCAGGCCTCACAGGGAATCTGACTCCCGAACCTGACGGGTTACTCTCCACACTACGTTGACTCTTGTGAGCAGCACAAGCAAGACTACCCCTTGTTGCTTGTCAAAGGTTAACCTCTCCTGATGGCCCACTACTCTTACAAAGGATCTCCATGGGCTGACACTCTAGCCCTCTGACTGGTGTGAAGAGGAAAGACCAGTTAGGCCAAGGGTGAGGGAGAGGTGCTGAGGGCACACATCCCACTAGTCTCTTTTCTCTCAACCCTTGAGTGTGGGATAGAGCGTTCTCACTGGAGGGGAATGCCTGAACTGTAATCATAGCAGAGAAGCTGAGGCTTGGGAGGGGTGAAGATGAGCCACTTGCTTTGAGGACAGGCTGATTTGGGCTCCATACAAAGACTGATTAATATTTAGAACAACCTGACAATTCACATCAATGCCGAGAAAGCCCCTGGTGTGGTAGTGGTGTTGTCACCCTGATTTCAGAGGCATATTGAAACGATACTCCTGGACCCCCTGTCGTAAGGAGTCCAAAGTGGAGAAATCAACAAAAGGTTCTGTTAGGCAGGAAACGGAGAGCTTGGGGAGGTTGCGGTGGCAATTTTTGAATAGTTGGAGAATATGAATATGTTGGTATTACTCTGGAGGTCAGAACCGGCATCCATGGTTGACTTGAGGTAACAGGAAGAAGTTTGGCTTAATATGCTGATTATTGCCTCTAGCTCCAAAAACATTCTTTTAGACTTTTTTTTGTCTTCAAGATTTTATTTATGCATTTTAGAGAGAGTAGGCATGAGCTGGGGGATGGGTAGAGGAAGAGGCAGAGGGAGAGGGAGAGAGAGAGAATCCCAAGCAGACAACATGCTGAGTGCAGAGCCCGACTCAAGACCCTGAGAGCATGACCTGAGCTGAAATCAAGAGTCGGACACTCAACCCACTGAGCCACCTAGGGGCCCCCATTCTTTAAGACTTTGATGCTGGGCCTGGGACTCTGAAAATCACATTTCTCCTTGCCAACTGGATCCCTCTTAAGTCTCCCTGGTAGGGGTGTCAAAGGGAGTCTAGAAAGCAGGAGAAAGGACAAAGGACTTCACCCTCTTGTTTGCTGTTGCTGATGGCATCACACCCTCCACCGTGACAGTGATAGTTGGTTCTAGTTTCCAGCACACCCAGAACAGATAGCACTGTGGCCCTTCAGAGGTGGTCAGCACTGGGTGGATTGACCCCCACCCCCACCCCAAGGTCTGCATCCCAGTCCATGAGGCTCTCCTCTGAGTTTCTGAGGGAATAGCAACCAGCCTGGTAGCACTCAGAGGTCTGGGGGCTTAGGGACCCCTCCTCCCACAGCCTGCCCCAGCCTTAGGGGAGGTGACGGCTCCTATCTCTGTGGTTTCTGGTTTCCTAATTGGGCCCTGATGTAATTATCATTGTTGAGAAAGCTTTTCCTACAAGCTATGAAAGCTAGTTAAAAAGTAAATTCATGACTTGGGAGGTTACAAAGTCCTCATTTCTAAGAGTATGGAATCACAGAATTGGTAGACCACAAAGTATTAGATATTATATTGCACCTCATTATTTTACAGCAGCCCATAAAATTAACTGGCTTACTGAGAAGTATGCTATTTCATTCAATAATCATATACAGCATTTACCCTATGTGAGACACTTTATACATTATAGTTCGCTTAAACTGTAACAACATTCTCGGGGAGGTACTATTACTATTCTCTCTTTCCCTGAAATACAGAGAGGTTAAGTAACTTGTCTGAAGTCACACAGGCAGTAAATTGCAGAGTGGAAATTTGGACCCAAGATTTCTGGCTTGAGTCCCTACCTTAACCCCTTTTCTCTATATTGCTAGAAGCTGGTAGCAGTGTTCCGACTAGAGTCTGGGATAGCTCACTTCCATTCTAGCATTCTCCTGATGGGAGGGCAGACCAGATTCCTATTTAGTGAGCCTTCCAACACTCAGATGCCAATTTCCATGACTTTTTTTTTTAATTTTATTTATTTATTCATGAGAGACACACAGAGAGAGAGAGAGAGAGAGAGAGACAGGCTGAAGGAGAAGCAGGCTCCATGCAGGGAGCCCGACGTGGGACTCAATCCCGGGTCTCCAGGATCATGCCCTGGACTGAAGGCGGTGCTAAACCACTGAGCCACCCAGGCCCCTTCCATGACATTTTAATAAATTTCTTGTTTCCCACCTCAAGAAATGTTATGGTCTTTTTATTTAGCAGTTACAGTTAAAAGTTATTTAGACCTTGCGGTGTCCAGCATTGTGCGGAGTGGATATTCAATACACATTTACGGAAAGACTCAGTCTATAGTCACTGCTTGTACTCTTAATAGTAGCACTAATAGGGGTATCTGGGTGACTCTGTGGGTAATGCGTCTGCCTTTGGCTCCAGTCATGATCTTGGGGTCCTGGGATCGAGCCCCATGTCAGTCTTCCTGCTCAGTGTGGAGTCTGCTTCTCCCTTTCCCTCTGCCCCTCTCCCTATACTCATGCTCTCTCTCTAAATAAATTAATAAAATCTTTTAAAAAAATAGTAGCAGTAACACATAATATTTTTATTAAACACTTTTTAGGGATCCCTGGCTGACACAGCGGTTTGGCGCCTGCCTTTGGCCCAGGGCGCGATCCTGGAGACCCGGGATCGAATCCCACATCGGGCTCCCGGTGCATGGAGCCTGCTTCTCCCTCTGCCTGTGTCTCTGCCTCTCTCTCTCTCTCTCTCTCTCTCTCTGTGACTATCATAAAAAAAAAAAAAATTAAAAAAAAAGAAAGAAAAAAAACACTTTTTAAAAAGATTTTTATTATTTATTCATGAGAGACACAGAGTGAGAGAGGAAGAGACACAGGCAGAGGGAGAAGTAGGCTCCCTGTGGGGAGCCCGATGCGGAACTCGATCCCAGGACCCCAGGATCACGCCCTGAGCCAAAGGCAGACGTTCAACTGCTGAGCCCCCCAGGTGCCCCTTTATTAAACATTTAAAAAAGTTTTTTATGATTTAAAATGTTTTTGATTATGGTAAAATACATGTAACATAAACTTTCCCATCTTAACCATTTTTAAATGTGTGGTAGTATAAAGTATATTTACATCTTTTATACTTCCAATTTTTCCATCTTACAAAATTGCTGTTCTGTATATTTTGTATCCATGAAACAACCACTCCCCATTCTCCTTCTCCTGACCCCCAGCCCCTGGCAACTACCATTCTACTTCCGGTTTCTAAGAATTTGACTACTCTAGATGCCTCATATAATATACAAAACCTTTTTGTAAAAAGCCAATTTTACATTCCTAATATTATTTGAGGATTTTATGTATTTGAGAGAGAGAGCACGAATGGAGGGGAGGGGCCGAGGCAGAGGAAGAAACAGACTCTATTCTGAGCAGGGAGCCCGATGTGGAGCTGGATCCCAGGACCTGGAGATCATGATCTGAGCCCAAGGCAGATGCTTAACCAACTGAGCCACCAAGTCGCCCTTGTATTCTTAATATTATTTGATTAACAACAATAATCTTTTTTTTTTCAAGATTTTATTTATTTGTTCATGAGAGACACACAGAGAGACAGAGAGAGACAGAGACACAGGCAGAGGGAGAAGCAGGCTCCATGCAGGGAGCCCATTGCATGACTTGATCCTGGAACTCTGGGATCATGTCCTTGACCAAAGGCAGACGCTCAACCATTGAGCCACCCAGGCGTCCCCCCATTTTTTGTTTTTTTTTTTTTTTTTTTTTTTAAGTAATCTCTACATCCAATGCGAGGCTTGAACTCGCAACCCCCAGATCAAGAGTTGCATGTTCTATCCACTGAGCCAGTCAGGTGCCCCTGAGTACCACAGTAATCTTAGAAGCTAACAGGTCAGAGCCTCTTAGAGGCCTGGACTATTTCCATTTTTTTTAAAGGCTTTCAAAATATAAAGAAATACCAATTTGAGATTCCAGAAATTGTGGTACATTAAAACATTTTACATGGAACGAATGAATACTTTAAAAATACAATGCATATACTTGTCCCAGAAAAAATTTATTAAATTTTCTAGAGTGTGCTGCAGGTATGGTCCCAAAATGTCATTGTAAGTTTCAAACTGGGTGGTGAACACCTTCTAATCCTGTATTTCTCTGTGGTTGAATGTATATTCATTCCAATATAATGTCAAAATCTAAATGTGAGGTCCTTCATTAATGTGAGGTTCAGGTAAAATGCCCATTTCTCCTTCTCTACCAACTCTTCCACTTATGAAAGGGTAGATATCATCCCCGTTTTTATAAACCAGAAGTGTCTCAGCAAGTGTTGTTCCTAGTTGGAGATATAACAGCAAATTTGGTGGTGGGGGTGGTTGGGGGTGGTGGTAGGAGGTGTAGGGTAGGGGGGTCCACACTTGAACTCAGATGCTTGGCTGTGAGCCTAACACCCCAAACACCAAGCCCAGCTGACCAGGGCTGTCCACCTTTCAGTTCACCGCTAATACAAACAAGGATGTTAGTGTGGCTCCTGTAGAGGAGGCATCTGGGTTCTACTGAGCACACTCATTGAAATGGTTTGCCTTGGAGGTGGTGAGATCCCAGGCTCTGGGGGCAGTCAAGAAGAAATTTGACTGACACTCTTTGGGAAGGCTGCAGAGGAGATTCAAGAATGGGGAGTGGGAGTTGGCGGGGAGGGAGTTGCATTCGATTATTTCCAACTTCCCTTCAAGACACCCCCGCGCCCCCCCCCCCCCCCCCCCCGCCCCGGGCCCTCCCCCTCCCCCCCAGCACTGGGCTGAGCCCAAACCATCAGCACATCTGTGTGCTCTGGGGAGAGGCAGTCTGGGCCTCACATTCAGTTCCCCACCTTTTCATTAGCAGCAGCCTGCCGCTGGTTGTTGGGCAGCCGCAGCTTAATTTGAACAATTGGGCTCTGGGTTCCCAAGGAAAACAGTCCGGGCGCCTCAGCCATCCATCAGTATTCTCTTCAGTCCCCCGACAGCTGCTCACTGCAGTCTGGCTCAACCTGCACTGACCTCATCTTCTCACATAGAGCAGAGGAAGATTTGGAAAAAATTAGTTATATTAGTGACTCCCTGAAACACTCCGTTTACTTGTGATATGACAAATATTTCAGCCATTAGGATCTCTCTGTCTCTTATCATCTTAAATGCACTCACTTACATTCCAAATCACTACTTAATTTAAAAGCCTATTTGTTGAGATTGTGACAGACCCAGGGAAAAGGAGAGACAGACACTCACTCAGCTCTGGCTGGAATAGAATCAGACTTGGAACTTTGATTGAATCTTTCTCCACAAGACTTATGCTCAGTCAGGTACAATCTAAACACATAGGAAGCAAGAAACTTAAAGGGAAACCCACTCTGTAGAGATTGACAAGTTCTGCTTTGAAGTGGCAGGTGGCATGATGACCTTGGGCAAATGACTTTATTGCTGGGTGTCCTCATATTCCAGAGCTCTGGATACAGTGACTCATTCAGTGAACGTTTATTGAACCCCTAATATATGCTGGGCAGTGTGACCAATTCTGAGGGTACAAAGATCAATGAGCCATGCCTCTGTGCTCAAAGCTGTTCTCAGTTAATTATTAACAATAAACACTTATTGAGTACTTACTATTTACCAACTATGCTAAATACTAAACATGGTTTTTTTCTTTAATCTGCACCATTATCTTATTCCTAAAATAATGGTGCAGATAATTCTATTTCCATTTTACAAATGAGACTAGTCTTTTATTTATTTATTTATTTATTTATTTATTTATTTATTTATTTATTCATGAGAGACACAGAGAGAGAAGCAGAGATGTAGACAGAGGGAGAAGCAGGCTCCCTGTGGGACTCCCTGAGCTTGATGTGGGGCTCGATCCCAGGACCCCAGGATCATGACCTGAGCCAAAGGCAGATGCTCAGCCACTGAGCCACCCAGGTGCCCCTAGTCTGTCTCTTTAAGTCATAATATTAAACCCTGTGCAGAACCCTCTCTCCATATAAAACTTCCTCTAGTGGATTTGTAAATGGAAAGTTCCCAGAACAGACCATGCTCAATATATATGTGTATTGTATGGTCAGGATATTGATATGCTTTTGGATCCACAATAGGGACAAAATTATTCTCAGGGTATAAGAGGTAAGGAGAGAGGGGGTCCCTGGGTGGCTCAGTTGGTTGAGCATGTGCCTTTGTCTCAGGTCATGATCCCAGGGTCTTGGGATTGAGTCCTGTGTTGGGTTCTCTGCTCTGTGGGGAGTCTGCTTCTCCCTCTCCCCCTGCCCTCTCCTTACCCCCACCCCTGTGTGTGCTCTCTCTTTAAAATAAATAAAATCTCTATTTAAAAAAAGAGGTAAGGACTGATAGAATTCATCACTGTTTAGGTAACACACATCCGAGAAATCCTGTTACTTAGATTATTACATACATCTTATTTTTCTTTCTTTCCATCTCTTTGGTTTCTCTTGAGGTCTTGGCAATTTTATTTGCTTAGTTTCCACATTTTTCAGCTGTCTTTCAGGAAGCGAGGAAGGAGAACCATCCTACCTTGGCTTAAGTTTGAAGGTTGGAAGCAGAGAGAGCAAACTCATTGGGACACCATGTGGAGGTGATGGGAAATGACAGCTTGGGTGCCTCCTGGGTCCCCATCTCTGCTAGGAGACCTGGCTTCACCTTCCTTACATAGCTGGGTGATTCGGAAGCAGACTTCCCACTCTAACTTAGAGCCAAGAGGCCTGGATGCCAGACTTTGGAGCATTTACGTTAATGACCAGTCGGGGAGACTTGCACAACTCCTGCTGTGGGGAGCTCCTATGGCAGTCACCTACTGCTGTGTAACAAACTGCCCCTGACATGTAGGGACTTAAGACAGCAATTTGTTATTTCTCATGATTCTGTGAGTTGTTTAGTCAATTCTTTCTCTGGGCCCATTCACACAGTTGCATTCCAGTGGCAGACTGGGAACTGAGCTTAGCTGGGAGCCTGGCATGGCTTCTTTTCACGTGGTCCTGCATCCCCGTGCAGTCTAAGCCAGGTTCTCCCCAGGGCAAAGACTGTTCCAGGAGGGAAAAGACAAGACCTTGTCCAGACACTGCAGCGCAGCCTTCCTCACTCTTCTACCCAGGAGGTCTTCTAGAAGACCCCACATCTTCTACCATTTAAAATGTGTTGCAAAGCCAGTCCAGGATCAAGGGGTGGACTTCATTACCTGACAGGAGGAGCCACAAATAATTGCGGCCACAGTGATGGACTTAGTGGATTGGAAATAGACACAAATTATCTGTGGCCTTTCCTAGTAAGACATGGGGTCTGGTTCCTCAGCGCTGGAATCTGGGATGTCCCAGTGATGTTCTCTGATCAACAGAATGTAGCAGATGTGATGTGCAGTTGCCAAGATGGGCCTTGTAGCTCCCCTGTTGCTCTCCTGGAACATTTCCCATCACCAGGTGAAGAGGCCGGGTTTAGTCTCCCTGAGGAGGAAAGAGCACATGGAGAGAGGTCCTGTCCTCACAGCCTTCCTGGCAGAGCTCAAGCCCCCATCTGTGCACCTGCTGAATGTGGTCACATGAGCAAACGCAGGAGGAATCAACAGAAACTCTTCCAGCTTATCCATAAAATTATGAGAAATAATGCGATGTTGTTTTAAGCCACTAATTTTGTGGTGGTTTGTTATGGCTGCAATAGATAAATAAAACAGCCCCCGACTGCCCTGCTCAAAGGACTCTCCCCAAAGTGTGATTGCTTTGATCCTGTGACTATCCTTCTAGTAAGTCATTCCCTCCCCTCCCCTCCCCTGCCTCCCCCCCCCCCCGCCCCCCGCAAGGAAGCCAGAGTCTATTTGCATTGCATTGCTTCTAATAAATACTTAGTGTAAGAGAACCCCAAGCAAAGGTAAGAAACTCAGTGTACTATGCTTGTACTCAGTGTACTCCCCAGGTAGGGGGGGGGGGTCTCTTCCCAAAACATAAACAAAAAAAGAAAAAAAAAGAAATTAAGATTTGCATAATTGCAAATAGACACAAATTATCTGTGGCCTTTCCTAGTAAGGCCTATGCATAATTGCATAATCTCTATCTGCCAAGATCTTTACTCTTAAAAATTTATCTCTACATCTTTCAAAAAAGATTTATTTATTTATTTGAGACAGAGAGAGAGACAGTGTGCATGAGCAGGAGAAGGGCAGAGGGAGAGAGAGAGAATGAATCTCAAGCAGATTCCTCACTGAGCCTGGAGCCTGATGTGGGGATTGATCTCGTAAATCCCGAGATCACAACCTGAGCCAAAGCCAAGAGTCTGACGCTTAACCAAATGAGCCTCTCAGGTGCACCTATGCCTTTTTTTTTTTTCCTTTTATGTTGGAAATCTTGGTTCCTAACAACATTAGTGCATTTACTTATTAGCATTATTCTACAACACATAACATCGTTTTGAAATAATCTTATTTTAACCACTAGATTACCAAATGAAGTTTAAAGTTTCTCTCTAGCGTTGTCTTCAGGATATAGTTTTCTATTACTGTGGTCTCAAGCAGCTTGGAATAATTATTTTTTCTGAGTGTTTTTCATCAGATCGTTTTTTTTCATCATAAGGACTTATGGTTAACTTTGCTCATTTTTAATTTTTAGGAATTACTTTTTTGCGTAATATCATTTTTAAATATATAAAACACATGTTTCTAAAGTCAAATTTATAAGAGGTTTATTTATTTATTTATTTATTTATTTAATAAGGTATATTTAAAGAAATCTTGCTTGCACTTATGATCCTGTCCATCCTCCCCACTTTTATTAGCTCTCCACCTATTTTTCCAGTATTTCTTTTTGCAGATATGAGCAATGTATATGTATATTTGCATGTGTGTATTTGCACTTGTTTCCCCTTTATTACACAAAAGGTGGCATTCTATGTACCTATCTGTTCCACATCTTGCTTTTTCCACTTAATATATCCTGGAGCTCACTCTCTATCAGCATATACAGTTGTTCCTTGTCACTTTTTACAGCTTCAGAGGATCTCATGCAGGGGAGAACCATATTTGTCAGTTAGTCCTTCATGGACATGGGAATTGTTTCCAATCCTTTGCAGTTACAAATAAGGCGGCAAAGATTAGCTTTGTGTTTGTCATTTTGCATGTTTGCTAGTGTAGCTTTGGGATAAATTCCTAGCAGTGAGATTTCTGGGTCAAAGGGTAAAGGCATAAATTTTTCCTAGATACTTGCAAATCCCTTTCTAATAGGGTGATGCCTTTATGAGTTCCAAAATGAATGAGTGTGTATTTCCCCCACCGTTTCATCAATAGAATATACTCTTGAACTTGGGGATTTTTGCCAGTCCGATAGATGAAAAGTAGCATCTCAATGTAGTTTTATTTTGCATGGCTCTTTATTTTGAGTGAGGTAGTACATCTTCACATGTGTTAAATAGTCATTTAAATTGTTTCTGCTTGTTCAAATTTTTGCTATCTATCTATCTATCATCTATCTGTAGTATATTGACATATGACAACTTTTAATTTCACAGCAACCAAATGAGGTAGTAGGCTAGTATCATTACTCTTCCTTATAAAGATGAGAAAATAGCCAATTAGAGAAGTCAAGTAATTTATCCAAGGTTGCGCAGCTAATATGTGGCTGAAGTCAAGCTGCCTGATTAGGCCCTCTGGATTCTCTATGGATCTATTTCCAGGAGTGAAACTTGGAGCTCCTGTGTTTTGCTTTTAATAAGTGATCAGTGCGTGGATCTCATCTCTGACATAGGGCTGGTTCGGGAGATTCTGTCGCGAGTGGGCCTGGAGGAGCACAGTGGAGCTTGTGCTTACAAAGAGGAGGATGGTACCCCATGTGTCACCTAACAGCACCCAGCGCATTGGGGCATTTTGAATCTCAATGGTAGAGGACAACAGTGAGAGAACTGCAACCTATTTAATTCTGTTAGAGAATCAGTGAGGTGCTTGACGAAGCCATTAACTGGGGTTCGTGTCTCCATTCTACTTATAAGACTCCAGGAGGGCAAATGCTGATGGAAATTTATTGATTTCTTTTTCTGCCTTTACCGAATGGGTCAAAACCATGGTATAACACTGCTGGTTCCAATTAAAATCACCTGTTAGCTTACAAAGGTTGGCCCTTTCCACCCTCCCCTCCCATCCCCCCATTTAAAAAGGGTTTAAAAGATTTTCATTTAATTGATTTGCTGTAAAATGCCCTTTACAATTACCCAGATAAACTAGGCATCACCTGTGGAGTAAGAGCCAATTTGAGCTGTTTATCAAGACTTTGCCTCTGGCCACTTCTCACCCTGGGATCTTGAGTCTCCGTATTGATAGCTTGCATCTGTCAACATTGGATATTTTTAGTGGGCTGCAGAAAGCTTTTAGGGAGATGGGGATGGTGGGGCTGCATCTTTAAGCAGGTGAAGAAAGCATGATGGGTTTTTTGTTTGTTTGTTTGAAATGAGAATGCTTTATTGTGCTGAAAACAAGTTCAGGAAAGCAGCCCGGGTCCCAAATGCCTAAAAATAATCAGAGTTGACCCCATTTAAAAACCAGGCAGTGGGCCTCACGGAAATGGGGACGTGGGCAGTGGATAAAACTGCGTAACAAAACTTACCCGGTTTCTCTTGGTTTGGGTTTCATGTCAAGCTGTATTTAATGTTAACAAGGAGAAGATGTCTGTGAAGTGGCATTTATGTTCTTTGCTCTGGTAGTGGTGGTGATGGTGGGTGTGGTGAGTTATAGAGGATGGGGAACAAAGAAAGGAGGACATAGGGGTATTTAATCTAGATCTTGTGTAGTTCTGAAACGATACACTTGAATCCACTTAATCATGGAAACAGCATCAGTCCTGGCTAATGAACTTTAAAAAAAGTTGGTGCTAGAAAACAAAATATAGGCAAATATGGAAGGGGAGAGGTAAATTCTGGAAGGTATAGACCAATAATCTTGAAGTTGATCACAGCAAAGTTCTAGAATAAATTGTGGGGGAAAATGTTTTGTGAACCTTTGAAAGAAGATGGTCACTAAGAATGAAGTATAATTTCCATTCTGACTGGTATCAAACGGGAAATGCTCTAGACACAGGAAGTCCAGTAGGGTGTCACACAGGAAGTACTAAGGTGGTCAAAGAGACTAAATGACAGATTATTTATGAAAGCTTTTGGCACAAGGTGGACGTGTGATAAGCTATCAGCTTTCATCATCTCCATCATGGTCAAACTGCTTCTTCACCTGCTTCACACCTGACTCTGATGAGAACCCCGACCTATCCACTGACAAGGCTTTCTCGTATTACCACTGACCACCCCATCACTAAATTCAACAGATACTCCCAGTTCTCATTTTGCTTGAACTCATTGAGAATTTTGACATTGCTGACTTCACCCTTTTCTCCAAAACCTTTTCTTCCTTCGAATTCTCTGACACCATGCTCTCCTGGATTTGTGCTGTTCTATCCACCCACTTCCCAAACTCTTTGGCCCAACAGCATTTCTCTGCCCTTCCTTAACTACTAGTGTTGCCCATGGTTCTTTCCTAGATTCTACTCCCCACTCTTCTTGGGAGCAGTTTCAATATATCTCCTATCAAAATTTCATCAAGGTGGACAACTAGATACCCACAGGCAAAATAATGAGTAAAGACCCCAACCAAACACCATATACAAAAATTAAGTCAAAATTGATCAAAGCCCCTAAACTAGTAATTCTAAAACTATAGAAGCCTTAGAACAAAACACAGGTGTAAATCTTTTTGACCTTGGATTTAGTCAATAGCTTTTTAGATGTCACACCAAAAATGAAGGAATCAAAAGAAAATGTAAACAGGACATCATCAAAATTGAAGCCTTTGCATGGCAAAATATATTTTTTAAAGATTTTATTTATTTATTCATGAGAGACACATAAAGAGAGAGAGAGAGAGAGAGAGAGGGAGGCAGAGACATAAGCTCTAGAGGGAGAAGCAGGCTCCATGCAGGGAGCCTGATGTGGAACTCGATCCCAGAACCCCAGGATCATACCCTGAGCCAAGGCAGACCCTCACCACTGAGCCACCCATGCGCTCCTGCATGGCAAAATATGTCATCAAGAAAGTGAAAGGAGAGCAGCCTGGGTGACTCAGCTGTTTAGGTGCTGCTTTCGGCCCAGGGCCTGATCCTGGAGACCTGGGATTGAGTCCCACATTGGGCTTCCTGCGGGGAGCCTGCTTCTCCCTCTGCCTGTGTCTCTGCCTCTCTTTCTCTCTCTGTGCCACTCATGAGTAAATAAATAAAATCTTAAAAAAAAAAAAGAGTGAAAGGGGCACCTGGGTGGCTCAGTCAGTTAAGCATCTGCCTTTAGCTTTGGTCATGATTCCAGGGTTCTGGGATCCAGCCCTGAATCAGGCCCCCTGAACAGTGGGGAGCCTACTTCCTCCCTCTCCCCCTGCTTGTTCTCTCTCTCTCTCTTTCTCAAATAAATAAATACACAATATCTTAAAAAAAAAAAAAAGAAAGTGAAATATAACTAAAAGAATGGGAGACAAATTTTGCAGACCACATATATGGTAAAAGATTTGTATCAGGACTACATAAAGAACTCATAATTCAACAATAGAAAGAACAATAACCCAATTTAAATATGGGGAAAAGTTCTGAATAGACATTTCTTCAAAGGAGACATAAAAATGGTCAAAGATGCTCAATACCATTAGCCATCAGAAAAATGTGACTCCAAACCACAAAATATTATTTCACACTGACCAGGATGTTGAAAAATCAGAACTCTCATACACCGCATTCCTGTTTATGTGAAATGATACAGTCTGTCAGTTCTTCAAAAACTTAAACATAGAGTTACCATATAACTTAGGAATTCCACTCCTACTTACATACTTAAGAGAAATGAAGATATGTATCTACGCAAAAACTTGCACATGAATGTTCCTAGCGGTATTATTCATAATAGCCCCAAAGGGTCAGCAACCCAAATGTCCATCAACTGCTAAATGGATAAATAAAACATGCCATGTCCATACAATGGAATACTTGAGCCATAAAAAGGAATGAGATATTGGTATGCACTAAAACATAGATTTACCTTGCCCACACTGTGCTAAGTAAAAGAAGGAAGTCACAATGGACCATGTATTATATAATTCTACTTATATGAAATGTCCAGAATAGGCACAGCCACAGAGACATAAAGTAGCCTGGTGGTTGCATAGAGTGTGAGGAAGGGACTTGGGGAGAAATGTGGTGTAACTGTAATGGGTATGGGGCTTGTTTTGGGATGACAGAAATATTCTAAAATTGATTGTGGTGATAGTCCCAGTATCTGTTATCTACTTCCTTTATCTCGTTTCTCACTACTCATTGCTCACCACTCCAGACATTCACATCTTCTTTCAGTTTGCAAATCTCTTTGCCTTATCTCATTTCTGGGCTTTTGCAAAGGACAATCATTCTGCTCTTTGGGTCTCAGCTTATGTGTCACTTGCTCTGAAACATTTTCTTAAATACTCCCCTTATCCACACATTCGGGTTGGATGCGCCCCTACCTACCTTGTGTGTTCTTATTTATTTTATAACGCTTACTGTGTGCCAGGCTTTATAAAATTAAATCATTTAATTTTCACAATAACCTTGGAATGTAGATACAGTTGTTACCATCTTCAATGTACAGGTAAGCAAATGGAAGCACAGAGAGGCTTGGTAACTTGCCCAAAATCACACAGCTAGGGGTAGCACCTAGAATCAAATCCAGACAATAGAGCTCTGGAGTTTGTGCTGTTATGTCACACTGCCTGCAGTTGCTTAACACATCACTGCAGTTATTATATTATATCATAATTAACTGTTTAGTTATATCTCCATGAGACCTTTGGTTCATTGAAAATAAGGATTATGTTGGGCCTATTTATTATTGTGTTCCCAGTTTACAGTCCTTTAATTAAAAACATTAATGAATGAACAAAACAATTAAGATAGAGATATGTGAGATGTACATGAAAAGTTTTATAAAAAATGATAAAAATAGTACAAAGAATTCCTTTATACTCTTTACCTAACCTGCCATAATATTAACATGTTGTAGGACCACAGGGCAATGATAAAACCAGGAAATTGCATTGCTACCCTGCTGGTAACTGTCCCACTGATGTCTCATCAAGGTTCCAACTGGTCTAGGGTCCAATCTGGGATTACACATTGCATTTATTTGTCATAGCTCCTTAGTCTTTAAAACTGAGACAGTTTCTTGATTTTTCTTTATCTTTTATGACCGTGATACTTTTGAAGAGCACAAAGTCAGTTGGATTGCAGACTATCCCTCAATTTTGGGTTTGCCTGAGTGTCCTTGTCATTAAATCCAGTTATGCATTTTGGTAAGGATGCAGACACAGTACACAGACGTGATGCTGTGTCCTTCTTAACACATCTTATCAGGAAGCACATAGTGTCTATATGTTTCCTGACTGGTGATATTAACTTTGATCACTTGGTTAAGGAGATAACTGCCAGGTTTTTCCACTGTGAAGTTGTTACCTTTCTCCCTGGTAATTATAAGCATCTCTTGGAGAGATACCGTGACACTATGTGAATTTCCTGTTTCCAGTCATATTTTCATCCACAAATTTTAGCACCATTGATGATACTTTCTTGGAACGATTATTACAGTGGTGTTTGCAATCGATGATTTTCTATTTTCATCATCATTTCTACATTTATTCATTGGAGTGCTGTAATAGGAATTTCCCTTTCTCTCCATTTGCTGTCTCTTTATTCAATCAATCATCTATTTATGACAACATAGACTCTTGAACATTTTTTGAACATTTTAAAAAAGGTTTTATTTTTATTTTATTGTTTTTAAAGGTTTTATTTATTTATTCATGAGAAACAGAGAGGCAGAGACATAGGCAGAGGGAGAAGCAGGCTTCCCTCCGGGAGCCCGATGTGAGACTCCATCCTGGGACCCTGGGATCACGACCTGAGTCAAAGGCAGACGCTCAACCACTGAGCCACCCAGATGCCCCTTTAATATTTGTTTTATTCTGTGGATTATAATTTGATATTATCATTTCTTATTTTCTTGTCCCAACTGTCCCAGATTTTGGAGCCCCATCAAGTTAGCTTGTATCCTCTCCCTATGTTCTTCTCATGTTTTTGAGCACTTCCTTACCTGCTGGTACCACAAGATGTTCCAATTCGTGCTATACATTCTCTGCCCCTGTCTTGTAATCAGTCATCTCTTTAAATATGCCTAGTTCCTTTTTACTGGACAATAATTTTTTTTTTAAGATTTGTTTATTTGAGGACTGGGAGGGTCAGAGGGAGAGATAATCCTAAGCAGACTTGTGCTGAGTGGAGCCCATGTGGGTTTTGAAGAGTTAGATACTTAATCAACTGCACCACCCAGGTGCCCTGGAGAATAATGTTCAGAAATAATGTTTAGAAACGAAGGTCTGGACACTAGATGTTCATTGCTCCTGGAGTGTTATTGTTTCTTTACCCAGTGTCCAGAGCTAGGAAATATATGTATGTGTGACATATACACACTTCTCTACTTATTTCCATATCTGGTTATCTACCTATCTATTAAAAACTGTGACTTTATATTGATTCCTCTGATTCCATTCCAACACTCAGGGTTCATTCTATCCTTTCCATTTCTTTTTAAAGATTTTATTTATTTATTCATGAGAGACACACAGAGAGAGAGAGGCAGAGACACAGGCAGAGGAAGGAGCAGGTTCCATGCAGGGAGCCTGATGTGGGACTCAATCCCAGGAATCTGGGATCAGGACCTGAGTCAAAGGCAAACGCTCAATCACTGAACCACCCAGGCACCGCTATCGTTTCCCTTTCTTATTTGTAATTTCTTTTTCTGACCATAAAAACTCTGGTGCTTATTATTAACAATATATTTACTTATTTGCTCAACACTAGATTACACAGAAAGCAGTTTCAGAATTGCTAACCTATAACCTATTTGAAAAACAGATTTATTAATTGGAGTACAATACTGTGTACTCTTTAGCCTCAGTGTATACAGTTTAAATTAGTGGCCAAAGGTACTTAGGTGAATTCCTTTTTCCCTCACACCCTTTATTGTGGTTATGTTATTAATTTGTAATAAAGTCAATACATGTTTTTAACAGTGAATATTTGTAAAAATATTTTGAAGACTGCCATGTATAGGGAACTTTTTCTTTCTTCTGTGCATAGCCCAGAACGCCTGGAGAGAGATTCTCAAGCTGGACCCTCCGGGCCTATAGGGAGATTTGGACCCTATCTCTTATTGGGACCCTACTCTTGCCAGTACCTGTCTCCACGCCTATTATCACCTGCTTCTTCAGTGCTCTGGGAAGAAGTTCTCACAAGTGCTTTCAAAGTCCTGCATTTTAATCTACCCACCTCCACTGAACTCTCCACTGCTTTGGCCCCCAGGTAAAATCTCTTGATCCTTGCAAAGCCATGCTTATCGGTGGGGCGTTTTCTATACCAATTATCAGCCTTCGGTGGATCAAATCCCTTAATTCAACCTTTTCCTTTTTCTTGAGTTGAAAGTGGCCACCAGGTGGCGCCTCAGAGTCTATGCAGTCCCAGTTTAAATAAAAATCTGCTTCTCCAGTGGTTAGGTTTGTTTCAGGAAGTCACTGCATTCCTGAGTAGGGAAAGGATATTCTAGTTACACTTTTTCTTTTTTTTTAAAGTAGGCTCCATGTCCAGTGTGGAGTCCAATGCAGGGCTTGGACTCATGACCTGAGATCAAGACCTGAACTGAGATCAAGAGTCTGATGCTTATCTCTGGAGCCACCCAGGTGCCCCTCTAGTTGCAGTTTTAATTAAGAAATTCCTTGCCATTTAGGTCTTCAGCTCAGTTTTAAGCAAAATGACAAAGGAAGGACAATTTTGTCTGTGTCTTCATTTTTGCCTGGAAACCTTGGGCTCCTTGCCTTTTCCTTTCCTTAAAACCTGCTTCAAGGAAAAGCATAAACATAGGTTTGTTGACAGCCGTAATGCAGTTACCTGTCAGGGGATGCTTCACAGTAAGTGTACTGAGCTCCTTGTCTGTCAACCTCTCTGCAAAGGAAGCTCAGGCAGGGTGTGAAGAAGCTGGAAATCGTGTAGAAACACCACCACTATTGGCGCCTCCTTGAGCAGGTCACTTAGCCTTTCCTGGACTTTGGTGTCTTTACATATAAAAAGAAGAGATTACTGAACTCCAAGGTCTCAAACACAAATCCATCAGAACCTTGGAGGATAATGTCAATCAATGAAGAGGCTCAAGAGTGGTTTAAGACAACAGGAAGTAGGGTTGACTAAGGAAGAATTGGAAAGTGCACACTCTGCTGAAATGCATTCATATTGAAACTTTGAAAAAACATGGAGTAGAGCAAACAAGATATATCTGGGCACTGTATGTATCCAGAACGCTGCCAGTTGGCAGCTCATGGACTAGAGAATCTTTATCACTATGGTTTCTCCTAGGCCTGCGGCTCTGTAAACACTCAGTAATTTGCTTATGTTCTTTTTATTCTCCTTAATTTTATTTATTCATTTGAGAGAGAGAGAGAGAGAGAGAGAGGAGAGAGGAGAGAGAAAGTGAGAGAACAGGAGCAGAGGGGGGGAGAGGGTGGAAGGAGAGACAGAAGCAGACTCCCTGATGAGCAGGGAGCCTGATGTGGGGCTCAGTCCCAGGACCCCAGGATCATGACCTGCGCTGAAGGTAGATGCTTGACCGACTGAGCCACTCAGGTACCCATGCTTATGTTCTTCTATCTGCTTGGAAAATTAGTCATTACTATCATTCTCCATCACCTCTGCATGTCTAAACCGTAATTCCTTCTTATAAAACCCACTCAAATGCCACCTCCTACAGGAAGTTTCCCTTGATTTGTCTCTCTCTAAATTGGAATATGTTTTCTCTTTCTCTTTTTTTCTAGCATTCTAACCTACCTCTTTCATGGCTTTTATTGCCTTTTTTTTAAAAAAACTGTGATATATATATTATATACATATATAATATATATGTATATAATGTGATATATAATATATATATGTGATATATATTTTTTAAGCTCCTTGTGGGCAGAACCCATGTCTTGTTGAGTTTTGTATCTTCACCACCTGGAATATCAGCTAATAAATATTTACTGGGGGCCTACTCTGTGCTAGACATGGTTTTAGATGTTACTCTTAGCATATAGTAGTAAGGACTTGATAGATACTTGCTAAATGAATGGTATTAAATGGCCAACTGGAATAATGAAAAAGAAAAAGGCAGATAATACCAAGTGTTAGGGAAGATGTAGAGCAGTCCTCATGCTGCTGGCCCCAACAACCTTTGCTCTCTCTTTTTCCATCATCTTATGTTGTATGGCAAGAGGGATTTTGTAGATGTAACTAAGGTTACTGACTAGTCGACCTTAAGACAGGGAGATTATCTGAGTGGGTCCAATATTATCATATGAGCCCTTTTTGTTTATTTATTTATTTTTATTTTTATTTTAGAGAGAGAGAGAGCACAAGTAGGAGGAGAGGGGCAGAGGGAGAGGGAGAATCTTAAGCAGGCTCCATGCTGGGCTCAGTCTTAACAACCCTGAGATCATGAACTGATCTGAAATCATGAGTCAGATGTTTAACTAGCTGAGCCACCCAAGTGCCCCAACCATATAAATCCTTTAAAAGCAGAGAGTTTTTTTCAGCTGATGGCAGAAGAGGACATCAGACAGATTCAAAGCGTGAGAAGGTCGTGATGTGTTACTATAACTTAGCTGGGCTTACAAGTGGCTTCTAGAACCTGGGAGCTGCCCTCAACTACCAGCCAGCAAGCAAATGGGGAGCCCAGCCCTAGGTGACTGCCAGAAACAGTTATGCCAACAACCTGAATGAGTTTGGAAGCAGATTCTTTCCCAGAGTTTCCAGAAAAGAGCCCAGACCTGCTGGCACCAAGATTTTGGCCTTGTAAGACTTTAAGCAGAGAACCCAATCGAGCCTGCCTGGACTTCTGATTATTGAACTGGGAGATAGTAAATGGGTGCTGTTTTAAGCTACCAAGTTTGTGGTCATTTGTTGTGTAGCAATAAAAGACTACCACAGATGCTCAACTAGCACTTTGGAGAGGAATTAAGGCCTCCAGGGAAAAGCCAGTGCCAATTACCAACCATGTGGGTGAAGCACTTCAGGAGGGCATCTGCCAGCCCCAGCTGAGCCTTCAGATGAGTCGGCCCGCAAGGGATGACTGCAGCCTCACAAGGGATCCTGAGCCCACACCGCCCAACTACGCGGCCCCTGAATTCCTGCCTCACAGAAACCATGAGAGAAATGATCTTCAATGTCGTAAGCCACTACATTTTGGGATAGTTTGTTATGCCACAATATATCACCGATAGAGAAAGTGCTCAGTCTGATATCACTGATAGAGGAAGTGTCCAGGGTCTGAGAGGCTACCCTAGGGCATTAGAACCAAGCAGGGAGGGATCCCTGGGTGGCGCAGCGGTTTGGCGCCTGCCTTTGGCTCAGGGCGCGATCCTGGAGACCTGGGATCGAATCCCACGTCGGGCTCCCGGTGCATGGAGCCTGCTTCTCCCTCTGCCTATGTCTCTGCCTCTCTCTCTCTCTGTGTGACTATCATAAAAAAAAAAAAAAAAAAAAAAAAAAAAAGAACCAAGCAGGGACATTCCAGGCCCCACTAACCTCTAGCTAGGATGCACACCATGCGGGTAGCTGCACACTCCTTAAGGCATATCCTTTGGGTCTCTTGGGAGAGTCCAGCCCCACTTTGAACTCTTAGGGTTGGCAGTTGTCCGAGCTCTGCCTCTGGTGAGCATGCTTAAGAGCAAACTGAGTTTCCTTAGGAGGAAGAATGAAAGAGAATGTGTTTTTTTTAAAATGGGAAGAAACATATACTTCACAAGAGTATTGTTAATGAAATGACAATGGTATGAAAACAAGATACTCTATAGTCATTAAAAAGATATATTAAAAAAAGAGCTCTTTCTAATATATCTGAAACACTGCCCAGAATAACATAACAGACAACATCTATTTTTAAACGGAAACAGCAAGGTTCAGAACAATGAGTACATTTAACTATTACTCTGTTACGAAAAAGATATTTATAAATATATACTGTATGGGCATAGCATATCTCTGGTAAAAGATCGCCTTTGGGCAAGAGAACTGGCTGATTGGGGCCAAGGATAGAAGGGAGATCTCATTCTTTTCACTGATATCTTTTGTACCATGTACATGGAATCTCCATTAAAAATAAATTCCTTTCTTGGAAAGAGTTAGTAGGCGCTCACCAACAATTTCCTGCTTTCCCGTTCCCTTCCCTTAACACACTCACACACGAGAACCCTCTGCCCACACACTTCCACGTGTACTCTTTGAATAGTAAACTCATCGCCAAATGTTCTCCCCTAAAGCTCCAGAGCCTGAATATGCACACAAAGGCAGCCACGCATCTTTGTGCTCCATGCACACCCTCAACAGCCATACGGTCTCATTATGATATGAGTGGATATGTGTACATACGTGTTTGTGTGTGCATGTGTGTACATGTATGCATATGTTATACAGGCATGCATGTGTGTGTGTACATGTGTATGCATATGTGCTTTGACCTAACCCCTTTATCTTCTACCCTCACCAGGGCCTGCTTCCTATGTGTGTACACCTGGATGGATGCCCCAATTACAAGGCGAAATAGGTTAAAAGTATCCTATTCAAAAGCATTAAAGGGGCCTAATTGTAGGTGACTGTAAAACTCTAATTAGGGGAGGCCTCATTAGCTGCTGCTTGAGGAGGAGGAGGAGGAGGAGGACTGGACCGAATGACAAAGGCAGCCTCCTCAGACAGTTAGGAGAGAGGGGCTTAATTGCCCTTTGACAAAACTGGAATGGGGGAAACAGGAAGGAGGGGAGGCCACTAATCAAAGGAGGGGAATCCCGCAGGCAAGGCCTCTCCCTTGTGCTCCTCCAGCATCTGCCTGGAGGCCATTTGTATAAAAACAGTCACTTACCTTCCAGGGCTGGCAGAGAAGGAGGAAGAACTTGTGACCCTCATACCCTCCTTGTCTCCTTGCTTCACTCTCTGAGCTGCCTCCGCTCCGTAGGAATCCCCTGTCCTTGGTCCCCTCCTACCTAATGAAATCCATTCTCTGGGGGCTGAAAGCATCTCCGAGGTCAGGGCACAAGTTCTAATCCTGGCTAGGTCACTCACTGGCCCCGTGGTCTTTTTGAGTTACTTACACTCAACAAACCCCTTTCCTCAATTACAAAAAGGACTGCTAACACCCATCTTCCAGGGCTGTGAACAAGCACAGAATGGTAATTGAGAAAGTGACTTGCAAACTGCAAGTCACGACATCATTGTTACCCGTTAGGGATGGGATCACATGTTCCTGGGGGACAAGAAAGATGTCTTAGTCACTTGGGCTCTCAGTCTCCTGCTCTGTGTATCTGATAGAGTGGAAATGAAGAGGCGTCCTCATGGTGCATGACGTGGAAGACCAGAACAAGTAGATCCTCTCGGCCTTGGTGTGAAAAATTGGTAAACTCTTTAGCAATGGGATGAAGCTGTGGTGTTTATACCATTGAGTCTAATATTTATTGAGCATTTACGGTGTGACAGCACCATCCTAAACAGTTTATGTGTATTCACTTACTTTATCCTCACTATGTCCTCACGAGGGAGTGCGTAATCAGCATCACCCCCTTTTTTTTTTAAAGATTTTATTTATTTATCCATGAGAGACACACAGAGAGAGGCAGAGACACAAGCAGAGGAAGAAACAGGCTCCTCACAGGGAGCCTGATGTGGGACTCGATCCCAGGACCCAAGGATTATGACCTGAGCCAAAGACAGCCACTCAACTGATGAGCCATACAGGTGTCTCAGCATCACTCTCATTTTGAAGAGGAGGAAACCAAGTCTCAGCTTTAGAGATTTACTCAAAGCTATGTTGCTAGTAAGCAAGGGAGCAGGTCTCGAACCAAAGTCGTGTGGCTCCCAGCCCATAATCTTAACCAAGTAGAGTTTAGGCACCAGCAAACTGGTGGTGAGTGACATTTGGGGCTTATGGCCTTTTGGATGCTCTTAAATTATTAGCTAACAGTTCACAAGTGCTTGTAATATACCCGGCACAATGCCTGAAAAGGATTTTTTTGTTATCTCCTTTAATCCTTCAAACAACCCTATAAAATAAGGCCTCCTGTTTCTTTTTCCCATTTTACAGGTGAAGAAACTGAGGCCTAGAGAAACAAACTACATTGCCCAAGGTCACAGTAAGAGCTGAATGTAGGGTTAATGTTGGAACCTCTTTAGTTTGCCTCAGTGCCCACTTTGTGAACAACATAATATATTTTTAAAAAAATATTTTGTTTATTCATGAAAGACAGAGAAAGGCAGAGACACAGGCAGAGGGAGAAGCAGGTCTCTGTGGGGAACCCGATGGGGGACTCCATCCCAGGACCCCAGGATCATGACCTGGGCCAAAGGCAGAAGCTCAACCACTGAGCCACCCAGGTGCCCCTGAACAACATAATATTTTGCAGCTTGTTTGCATCAAGAACTGCCTCGTTTGCTGAAACCATAGGACTGGTCTATGTGGTCCCACTAGTCTGGTTCTGTAGGAGGAGAGAGGTCTGGGTGGTGGGGTGGTGAGAGGGGAAGATGCCATGGAGGTAGAGAAGAGACTGAACCAATCAATGACAATGTGACAATGACAGTGTATCTTCTAAAAGCAAGATATTTTGCTAGTTGCTTCGGATGAAAGCTGTTACAGGTCTCCAAAGAGTTTGTGGCCTAGAGGTAGCACAAAACTAACCCTCAAATGGTATGCTATGAAACTTACATGTTTTTGTTTGATTATTTGTTTGGTTGTTTTGGTAGGCTCCTTGCCCAGCATGGAGCACAATACAGGGCTTGAACTCAAACCCTGAGATCAAGACCTGAGCTGAGATCAAGAGTTCGATACAACTGATTGAACCACCCAGGGGTCCCTGAAGCTTATATGTTGAAGACAGGTGCAGGAGTTTTGGAAGTTCATCATGGGGAGACACGCATATGGTGGATGGAATCTGAAAAGGCATCATGGATAAGGAGGAAAGGCTCTTGAAGGGAGGAGAGGTAACAGCAAGTGAAGATAAATGAGACTGTGGGGGCTGTGGTGGTGAGGCCTTACACCTTTCCTTTTGGCAATGGGCCCACATTCAAAAGATTTTGCCTCCCAAAGTGGATTTAGTAAGTAACACATTATCCTACTTATAATTAAAGATAGTAAAAGTGTTGGTTAAAGTTCCTAATCATCACGTTAGCCAACATTCAACCAACCAGTATTTAGCACCTTCTTTGTGTGAAGTGCTGTGCCTGGTACTTGGAATACATTCAAGGTACGTCAATAGAGAAGATATAGCCCTTCCTTCAGGGAACTCTTTGAGTTTGGCAGTTGAAACCAAAGAAACTTGACATTTCTGTCCCACATTATATCAGGTAGAAAATGTACATCTTTTATTAGGCCTTTTGAAATACTTGAAAGGAAAAAACTACTACATTTATTTGAAAAAGACTTTATTTGACAGAGAGAGAGAGAGAAGGAGAGAGAGCACAAGAGAGGAGCAACAGGCAGAGGGAGACAGAGAAGCAGGCTGGGAGCCTGCTGAGCAGGGAGCCCAATGTGAGGCTTGAACCCAGGGCTCTAAGATCATCACCTGAGCCAAAGGCAGATGCTGAATTGACTGAGCCACCCAGGCACCCAAAACCATTGCCATTTAACAAGAGATGACTATGTGCTCAGCGTGCTGCGGCACTCTCTATCCAGTAATGGAATGGAGGCAGTGACAAGAATGGACAGGAGGGATGATGTCAGAGTAGACTCAATGGTCCCAAGTAAGGGAGCCAAGATAAAGCTCAGAGATCAATTTGCAGCCCCCACTGGGTGAGGCAGCTAGTGTGGATGGCTTTTTCCCTCTTCCTACAGTTCTTTCCAGGTGGGTAGCAACCTCTATTTTAGGACTATAGCTATACACCAGTCATCCTGGCAGAGCAGATGGCTACTCAGTTCCTTGGTACATGTTTCTGGAGCACTTAGTATTATACGCTCATGGCATTAGCGGCAGTGCTTACTTTGTATTTTGAGGTTAAGTCAATAGAATACCTTAAGGCGGTAGGGTTTGGGGATGCAAGGAGAACAGATATGTAGGATTCTATCAGGCTTCCTAGTTCCATCTGTTTGTAACTCCTGCTTAAGTACTTGATGAGTTAATACAGGTTAAGCAAATAGAACAGGGCCTGACGTGTATGTAATAAGTGACTGGTGTTATATATAAGACAAGGCACTCCCCTCCAGGTCACAATCATGTAGTTGGGTTCATCCAGTCCATCAAGACGCTGGAACCAGAGACATTTATGAAAGGCACAGAAAGAGTTCTAAAGGGGCATGATTCTTATGGATACTTGTGTGTTGTTCAACCTCAACCCTCCCACTGACAGCCAAGCTCTTCATAGTCTCTGAGGCTCGTGTTTCATCCCCATACTTCTCTCCCAGCTCCCTGTTGATAAAATGACCTATCAACTCTAGCCAAGCCTCTGTGACCCTAGGATTTCCCAAGAGCATGCAAGATTCAGAGCCTCCATCTTGGAGGCAACTTTTATCCTTTGCCAGCTCAGCAGACCTGCCAGGAATTAAATCTTTGCCAGGGACAAATGAGATTATGTTCCCTTTGGAGAGAGAAAAAAAAAGACAATCTTCACCTCTCCCTGGACACAGACATTCATTTGCCTGATCACCTGCAAAGCAGATGAGCCTCTGAGATGCCCTCTTTCTTGTTCACTTAGGGGTGAAAAATTATCAGCAAGAAACCAATTAACATCCTCTATGAGTGCATCCCAAGCCTTCTGGAGTCAATTCTTTTACTCTATCCTCTGCACATAAGCAGCATCTGCTTTGGGGTCTTGTCCTAATTGAGTTGAACCTGTGTTGTTATCATTTGTTTGCTGTAGCCCCAAGAGGAGAGAAGGAGGGAGGGAGGGAGGGATGGGGGACAGGGCTCTGCCCTTCCTTTGTCTCCAGCCTAGAAAGCTACAATCAAGAGAGAGGGTGATAGGGGCAAGGGGTCAGAGGTCAGCCACAGAGACGCTACCTAGACATTTGGCTGGCTGGTTGACATACAGTGAAGAGTAATAAAAGAATATTTCTTGAGCACTTATTATGCACCATACATGATTGTAAATGCTTTATATGGATCAACAGATTTAATCATCACAACTCTGTAAGTTAGGTGTTCTTATTTGTTCCTACTTGACATTGAGGAAAATGGAGGCACAAAGAGGTTAGGTAGATACCCTCACAATGCAACTAGATGGAAGAGAAGTCAAGATTGGGGTCTTGCCATTCCTGCTGCTGCGTCCGTGCTCACAGCCAGTCTGCTGCTCCACTCCTCACCTCAGGGGCCCACTGCTGTCCTGGAAGAGCCCGGTGGTCAGATGCCACGTTGGAGTTGCTGAGGAATCCTCAAGCCTCCGTGTTGGTGATCCCCTAGTTATCTGCTGGGAGAGCCTGGATGAGCATCAGGTAAGGGGTGGTCCCTGAGTGCAGAGCACCAGCCTGGCTGCAGAGAAGCAGTCTCTGGGAAGCCCGGTCTAAGGGGGAAGCAGGATGTGTAGATGGAGATAAGCAAAGGCAAGTTACTCCCTGCCCTTAGGGACGAATGGCTTGAAACCCAAAGTCCCAACTCCAGAGTCAAGCATGCAGGTGGCTTCTGGCAGCCTTCCCATCCTAGGGTGCTGCTGGAGACTGAGAAGAAGACATTGTTCGCTATGACACAGCCTCTTCTCATGTGCATGCTACCGGCAAAGCCCAATGTCCCCCTTTCTGGAGTACAAGTCCAAACTTCAGATTCCAGGCCTTCTGATTCTGAGAGCACAGGGCTGCACGTTTTTAATCAACATGCCCACATGGGCCAGGCAGCTCAAACAGATACCAGGGGTATAATCTTGTCCTGAGTGGGGAAGCCTGTCTTAGCCTGAAGGGCACACATTTTGCCTAAAGGCTTTCAGGGTAAAATGGTAAAAAGAGCACTGTGAAGACCAGGGCAACCCCTCCATGTCCATCGCTGCTGGCTTTTAGCTCCCAAGGGGGCCAGCAATGGGAGCTGACTCCTAATTTCTTCTTTCCTATGAATTTCTTTACAGTAAGGAAGCAGCAGAATGGCCTCCCACACTGGACAGGTCTGGATGCTGAGGCCAACTGCATGATCTTGACCCTAGCTCTACTGTTTTTTGTCTCTGTGTCTCTCTCTGGGCAAGTTATATGCTTCCTTCTGCCTCAGTGTCTTCATCTGTAAGATGGGAAGAATGGTAAGTGACCATGTCGTGACAGCTACTGTGTGAACTACATGAGTTATACGTGAAGTGCTTAGAACGGTGGCTGGCACATATTTAGCGCCATGTACGTTTTAGCGATTCTTTCTACAGTACAGGTTTCACAAGTTCTGGATGCTGCGGACATTTAGTGATAACCTACAATTCTTTATGGGGTCTGACAGAAAGAAGGTAACCAAGAGTTAGATTTTTTAAAGAAGATTTTATTTATTTATTCATGAGAGATACAGGGAGAGAGAGGCAGAGACACAGGCAGAGGGAGAAGCAGGCTCCCTGTGGGGAGCCCGATGCGGAACTCGATCCCAGGACCCCAGGATCATACCCTGAGCCAAAGGCAGATGCTCAACCACTGAGCCACCCAGGCGTCTTTCAAGAGTTAGATTTGTGGCAATATCTCTAGCTTCCCGGTTCTCTAGAATCTGCTGTTATAGCTCTACTTATAATTGATAGTAACAAATAATTAGTAATGCTCTTAGTATTACTTGTCATATCATACTATATATTAATAATAAGAAGAAAATAAAAGTAAGCATAGTAATAGATTACACATAGTGCCTCCTGTGAGTTGGGCAGCATACTAAATGTTTTCTATATGTGTTACCTCAGTCTTCACACTAATCCTCATGATAAGAGTTATTAATTACCACCTCCATTTCACAGATGAAGTTACTGAGGTTTTGAGAAGTTCCATAATTTGCTCAGTTTTTAAAAAGTACCCCCCAAAATGTGCTGCATAAGATTTAATATAATCCCATGCCAATGTCTGTGAATCTTAGGGACAAGAAGCACTGGGGGGTAAGGACTGTGCTCTCAAAGGAAACTTGTCTGGTGCTTGTTTCTAGGTAATGACCTATTTGCCTAGGGAGACACTTGTTTGGAGCAAAAGGAAGCAGAGAAACTTAAAGCTGAGGATGTGCATTTTATTTTATTATTTTAAGAGATTTTTATTTGTTTTTGAGAGAGAGAGAGAGAGAAAGAAAGAGAGAGAGAGAGAAAGAGAGAGAGAGAGAGAGAATGAGTGGAGGGAGGGCAAAGCCTGATGCAGGACTTGATCTCAAGACCCTGAGATCATGACCTGAGGGGCAGGCAGATACTTAACCAACCAAGCCACCCTGTATTATTTTTCTTTTTTAAAAAAGATTTGTTTATTAATTACAGAGAGAGAGAGGAGGAGGAGGAGGAGTAGAGGGAAAGAGAGAGAAAGAATCCCAAGCAGACTCCCTGATGAGCATGGAGCCCGATGTGGGGTTTGATCTCATGACACTGGGATCATGATCTAAGCTGAAACTAAGAGTTGGGTGCTTAACCGACTGAGCCACCCAGGAGCCTTGAGGATATATATTTTATACTTCTGCCAGCATCTGACAATTTGTTACCAAGCTTCAGGTTGTCCCAAATCCTTTGTAAAACAAGGCATTTTATCTTTTTAAAAGAATTTATTTATTTATTTGTGAGAGACACAGAGAGAGGCAGAGACATAGGCAGAGGGGCAGCAGGCTCCCATGGGGACCCCAACACAGGACTCGATCCCAGGACCCCAGGATCACGACCTGAGCCAAAGGCAGATGCTCAACCGCTGAGCCACCCAGACGCCCCAAAACAAGGCACTCTGTAACTAAACAGATAGTGATGTCACATTCTTTTTCTTGAACAATCCTCCACAATGAAATTATGAGCTAGGCATCAATGATCTTCATTTTACAAATGGGAAAACTGAGACTGAGAGGGGGATTAGGTGACTTGCCCATGATAAGTGCAGGGTTGGGACTCAAACCTACATGCATCTCACTAATATCCATCCAGCAGCCTTTCCCTACGCGGTGCGGAGTCAGTCAAGCCACTGTATTTCCTGCATTGTATTGCGGAATTGTATTGTATCCCGCATGCCACAGAGGAATCAGACACCCCTTATGCTTCAGATGAAGAGGCAGAACACACCCTGTCTCAGGAGCAATGAGTTAATGATAGAAGAAATGTCTCAAAGCAGTTCAGCTGGAAATGAAGGGAAAGTCATTCTCAAATGTCACGGGGGAGTCAGATTCTGCGCATATCAAAGAGATTTGTGCACAAAATATATGGGGGATGCTAACCCAATAGAGGAAGCCAAAGGGGAGAGAGGAGGGCAGCCCTGTTCAGCCCTATTGCCCCATCCAGCACTAGCTGAACTCTCGAGAATCCTGAATTCCCACTAAACTTGCTTCTTTTTCCTCATCTCCAGTTGCCTGTGTGTTTCACTGTGATTTTAATTAAGGGCTGGGTAATTCAGCCCAGCAACTCTGCTCCCTAGCATGCCCATCACTTTTCATTTGTTGAGCTGCCTACTCCCTAAATACTTCTGACCAACAGGCGGGGATGTTGGGGCTGGTGTACCTACCATCTTCCTCCTCTTCCCACCGCTGCGCCGCTCCCATCTCAATTCCAAAGGCCCAGCAGTCTGCATGGGAGTAGAGCAGCTCCATTTTTCTCCAATATTAATAATTATGACATTAGAAGGGTGATCTGCTGCAATTCAGCCTTTCTATTTGCAGGCTGGTGGCTGCATATCAATGGCATGATTAGGCAAATGAAATCAGATTGGCACTGTTATGAAATATTTACATGGCCAGAATGCATATGCTTCAATCTCATTGTTCCCATTATTAAGCCATTTTATAATCTCATAACATTTAGACTCACACTTTGCATTTCTAATTAACTTGAGGAGTGACTTCGCTGGGAATTAATTGCAACTTGTGCATTCTTATACACACAAACTCCCTGAGAAACAAACTCTGGTTGGCAATCATGCAATTCACCCCTAAGATGGACCCTAGGCTGACTTCTGTTCGAAACCATCTTTTCCGTCAGTTGGGAAAAGTGGCTGGGGATGTTGGTTTTCATTAAAATTTGGCTACAAATCACATGCAGGAACAGTGTGAGTGCAAGAGTCCCTTTGGAGGGACTAGTTTCCACCTGAATAGCCTTTCACAAAGAAGCAGGTTGATGTGGGAGTAATGGTTTTCAGTCTTTTGGATCTTGTGGATCAATAACATCCCTATAATAATAATAATAATAATAATAATAATAATAAAAAGATTTGGGATATCTAAGGAGCTGTCATATTGCACTATTATATTGCCTTCATTTAAAATTGCTTCAGTATAAAGAATGTGGTGCATCTCTCACAGTTGATTAATTAATCAATTAGTTAATTGATTAGCAATTGGAAGTCTCCAGTCAAAAGTCCATACCTGGAGATACCTGGGTGGCTCAGTGGTGGGGCATCTGCCTTTGGCTCAGGTCATGATCCTGGGGTACTGGACAGGGAGCCTGCTTCTCCCTCTGCCTATGTCTCTGCTTCTCTCTCTGTATCTCTCATGAATAAATAAATAAAATCTTAAAAAAAGAGAAAAAAGTCCGTATCTGGCAAATGGCTACTATGGGCACTTTAATGATCTTCATCTCCTATGAACACCAGAGTTTTGTTAATATGGACACTTGGTGTCAGAAACGTTTTTTTACTGGGGGAATGAATGGTGTTCAGGATATGTGGATTGGTTAGAAATATCAATCAGCCAATTTCTTTCATGAATGTACAGGGAATTTGCTATAAACATACTGGGTAGCCTACACCCTTTGGAACACTGCCTAGGCCTGGAAATTTCCCTGGTCATATGTTAGGAAGCTTATGCAGGATCTGGTTGCCAGGCTCTGATTAAGAATTGATGTGACTTGAGCAGCCCCAGTGGTTCAGCGGTTAGCGCCACCTTCAGCCCAGGGCCTGATCCTGGAGACCTGGGATCGAGTCCCACGTCGGGCTCCCTGCTTCTCCTTCTGCCTCTCTCTCTGTGTCTGTCTCTAATGAATAAATAAATACAATCTTAAAAAAAAAAAAAAAAGAATTGATGTGACTCTACTGTGAGTGAAACTTGCTTGGAAGATACTTGTTGGAGTGAGGGTTTTCAGCTGAGGACGGTTTTGCCCCTCCTCACCATGGGAGAGTGGGAGTGAGGAGGATGAGAGAAGGAAGCATTTGCAATGTCTGGAGATGTTTTTTGTTGTCACAATTGTATGTATATGTATGTGTGTTTGGGGTGGGGTGCTACTGGTGTCTAGTGGATATTGGCCAGAGATGCTGCTGAACATCCTACAGTGCCCAGGGCAGCCCCCTCCCCCAAGAATGACCCAACCTTGAATGTCAACAGTGGCAAGAAATCCTAGAAAAAGAGAGTTTCAACTTCATTGAGCTCACAGAACTGGCTATATGGCTGTTTTTATGTCAAACAGCTCATGTTTGTATAAGTGACAAAATTTAGCCTGTGCTTCTCTTTGTAATATACACAATATATATATGAGGTGAAGTTATGGGGGGAAAATCCTAGATCTTTTTTCTATGTCAACTATTGGACCAATATCTATCAAAAAGAACCCAGTAATTGTGCATGACCAATGTTGTCTTAGGTCAGTTTGAAACAAGAGTGTAGATTCTCAGTCTTTTATTTTGGAAATTTTAAATTTTGTTAATCCCTGACTTTAAGGGGCACCTGGGTAGCTCAGTGGTTGAGCATCTGCCTTCGGCTCAGGTTGTGATCCTGGGGTCCTGAGATCGAGTCCCACATCAGGTTCCCCACAGGGAGCCTGCTTCTCCCTCTGTCTATGTTTCTGCCTCTCTCTGTGTGTCTCTCATGTATGGATAAAACAAAACAAAACAAAACAAAACAAAACAAAACAAACCCTGACTTTAAAAAGAAACAACTGTGATCTATTATTACCCTGATGTAATAACAGAATAAAAAACATCAATACACCAATGACACCATAAAGAACAATCCTTAAAATAAAATGTATTTAACTTTAAAAAAATCACTTTTCTCAACTCATCACCTTAGGATTTGCTCCACTTTCCCCTCATACTGGCAAGAACGTGCCCAATTTAGAAGCAAATGTTGCTCTTATTGTCTTTAGAGGGATCAAGGTACCAGCTGAGAAGGGGAAACATCTTTCCTGGAGACAGCTAAAAAAATCTTCAGGCAACCACTAGGACAATTTTCTAGACCTTTCCTTCATGCTGCTGGAAAATCCTTTAAAAAAAAGGACTTTGAACACATTGCCACTCAGTATCTGTTAGATAGCAGGATTGAATGGTCTTCAATTCATTGTCTGGTCTAGAGATTCTTAAACTTAAACATAACAGATCAACAAACTTTTTGAAAGATAATTATATACTTTGATTTTTTTCCCAAGGAAACAAATTTTTAAAAACCCTGACACTTTCTATCCATACTATTTCATAGAATAAAAGATACTCTGTGAAATATTCTTTAGGAATATGGAAAGCAAATAATCCATTCCTTCATTCATTCATTGAATACGTATCAAGTGCCTGATATGTGCAAATTTCTTCTGGTATTGGTGAAAAAGCAGAAAAGAAGAACCCTGGAGTCCTTGCTCTCTTAGAGATTATATTCTAGTGACATAATCTCAGAATAAAAGATAATTCTTCAAGTAAAATAAATTGAAGTGTATGAATGATTCATTGCAGTGTCTTTATCGAACTCGTTTCATCGTACTTAATGAAAACCTCAAGTGTCAGCATTGGTCCACAGACCAGCATTTGGGAACTCTGGATCTAGTGCATTTGTCTGCTTCCAGGGACAGAGGCCTAAATTATCTCAGATGGAGGGAAATCTGAATGAAATGTAAATGCAATCTGGGTTCTCACAGGGCCTAGGATTCATGGCTCAGGTGGGTACCACTGGGTAGTATGAGCCAGATGTCTATGAGCACAACACAACTCTTGATGTTTAAACTGATAAAGTGGCATTTTCCACATCACCTCACTTTGTCTGCTTTGTCTACACCCTCACTAGTAAGTTTGTGAAAATCCTCCAAAGTGTCCTTAGCACCTTTCTGTGCCTCAGGTCATGGTAGCTCATTAGCAACTCCTGGAGACTAGGTTCATTTTACACTTAGGGAAACTGAGCTCCAGGAGGAGGCCATCTAGCAAGGCAGAAATGGCTGTAGGACCAATCCCAGTAATTCTGCTTTCATGTAGGGATCTCCTCACAGGACAAGTCAGAGAGTCATCTCCATTCAGAACAGAAAAGGCTGGAAGCATATTCTCCAGGCCTCTGCAACAACAACTTGGTTTGTTTTCTCTTCTTGTTTAGCTAAGATCTCTGAGGGACATCAGGTCTCTCCTTTGGCCTCCAAGCAGGGCTGTGTTTGCATCATTCCTGGTGGCTGCCATTAGGCTGTGCCCTCTCTTCTCCCTCCTGCCTGAGCTGTGTAAGCCCTTGGTCCCCTCCATCCAAACACCTGCTCAGAATATGCTCTTCCCAATTTACCGCAGCTTCAGCCAGGACTGTCCCTCTCCCCACTCCAGGATTTCTAAAACAGCAATGCCCTCCCCCTCCACCACTTGCAGGATGGGCTCGCAGCGGGTGTACTGCTGTCCCCTCTGCAGCTTGCTCCTCACCCCACATGCCCCACCCCACCCGAGGTGAGTCTCCTGTGGAAGCCTTCCTCGAGGTGAGTCTCCTGTGGAAGCCTTCCTCGGCTGTGGTGCATTCACAAGTCTTACTTGGATAAGTCATCTCATTTTCTCCATTAACATGTTCATTTTCAGTCACTCGTGCTGTTTGCGATGGAGAAGAGGGACTGGGTGATACAAGAGTGGCCAATACCAAGATCTTTCTAGTTTTTTTTTTTTTTTTTGTATATTTTTTTATTGGAGTTCGATTTGCCAACATATAGTAAAATACTCTGATTTCTCTTCAGATTGCATAAATCTTTAAAGATCTTTCTGTTTGGAACTGAGAGGTATGAAGTAACTTTGAGGAAGGAGAGGCATCTCTTTTCCTTTTATTCTTTAGGTTAAGGCTAAGGATGGATTTGTGGTCTCTGAGCCCCTAATAATTGAAAACAAAATGAAGAATCCCAGGAAGTATGGCTGAAATGCGAGCAACATCCTTGGGACTGATACTTTGTCATGGATGATCTTCAATGTTGCACAATAAAGAGGTAATTTTGGGGGGTGGAATATTTATTATTTTTTATTGAGATATAATTGACATATTCTAGTGTTAGGTGTGTGATATCATGATTTTCTATTTGTATATTGGAATGATTCACTATTTGCATATTTGTATCATTGCAAAATTATCACCATAATAAGTTTAGTTAATACTCAACGCCATGCATAATTACAGATTTTTTTTTCCTTTGCAATGAGAACTTTTAAGATCTTCTCTCTTAGGGAGAGAGACAAACCAAGAAACAGACTCTTTTTTTAAAAAAAAAATTATTTATTCAAGCCCCATGTTACACCCAACATGGGGCTTGAACTCAGAACTATGAGATCAAGAATGGCATGCTGGGGGCAGCTGGGTGGCTCAGTTAAGCATCTGCCTTCGGATCAGGGTGTGATCCTGGGGTCCTGGGATCAGGCTCCCCACAAGGAGCCTGCTTCTCCCTCTGCCTATGTCTCTGCCTCTTTGTCTATGTCTTTCATGAAAAAATAAGTAAAATCTAAAAAAAAAAAAAAAAATGGCATGCTCTTCTGACTGAGCCAGCCAGGCACCCCTAGTAGACTCTTAACTATAGAGAACAAACTTATGGTTACCAAAGGGGGAGGTGAGTGTGGAGAGGGGTGAAATAGGTGAAGGGGATTAAGAGCACACTTCTCGTGATGAGCCCTGAGTAATATATAGAATTGCTGAATCACTCTATGGTATACCTGAAACTAATATAACACTGTATGTTAACTATGCTGGGATCAAAATGTAAGAAGTTAATAAAATAAAGGATCTTCTGTCTTAGCAACTTGCAAGTGTACAATATAATATTATTAACTATAGTCACCATGCTGAAGAATGCAATATGTAGTTCTATCCAGTATTATTCAGACCACGTGCGGACTATTATGTGCAAGTGAGGCAGGCGTCTTTAAAAGTGCAGAGCCCTGGGGCACCTGGGTGGCTCAGTGGTTGAGCATCTGCCTTTGGCTCAGGTCATGATCCTGGGGTCCTGGGCAGGGAGCCTGCTTCTCCCTCTGCCTGCGTCTCTGCCTCTCTCTCTTGTCTCTCATGAATAGATAAACTAAATCTTTAAAAAAAAAGTTCAGAGGGCAGCCCCGGTGGCGCAGCGGTTTGGCGCCGCCTGCAGCCCAGGGCGTGATCCTGGAGACCCTGGATCAAGTCCCACGTCGGGCTCCCTGCATGGAGCCTGCTTCTCCCTCTGCCTGTGTCTCTGCCTCTCTCTCTCTCTCTCTCTCTCTCTCTCTCTCTGCATCTCTATGAATAAATAAATAAAATTTTAAAAAAAGTTCAGAGTCCCATAATGGTAAGAGGGCTAAAAATCATGTGTTATGAGAGGCTGTGCACGTTCTGGGGAAGAGGATGCTCAGAGAAAACAGTAGAGCTTTAATTTTTATTTTTATTTATTTTTTTTAATTTATTTTTTTATTTTTATTTTTATTTTTATTTTTTTAAAAAGATTTTATTTATTCATGAGAGACAGAGAGAGAGACAGAGAGAGAGAGAGAGAGGCAGAGACACAGGCAGAGGGAGAAGCAGGCTCCATGCAGGGAGCCCTAAATGGGATTGATCCCGGGACCCGATCCCGGGACCCCAGGACCATGCCCTGGCCCGAAGTCAGGCGCTAAAGCACCGAGCCACCCAGGGGTGCCCAACAGTAGAGCTTTTAAAATGTTTTTGTTGTTGTTTGTGTTTTAATATTCAAAAAACAGGGGTCCCTGGGTGGCGCAGCAGTTTAGCGCCTGCCTTTGGCCCAGGGCACGACCCTGGAGACTTGGGATCGAATTCCACATCGGGCTCCCGGTGCATGGAGCCTGCTTCTCCCTCTGCCTATGTCTCTGCCTCTCTCTCTCTCTCTCTCTCTCTCTCTCTGTGTCTCTCATGAATAAATAAATTTAAAAAAATAAAGATTTTATTTATTTATTTAAGAGAAAGAGAGAGAATGTTCACAAGTAGTGGGGATGGGTTGAGGGAGAGGGAGGAGCAGACCCCTCACTGAACAGAGAGTCTAATGTGGGACTCGATCCCAGGACCCTGAGATCATAACCTGAGCTGAAGGTGGATACTTAACCAACTGAGCCACCTAGGCTCCCCTCTTCCTTATGATTATCTTTTTTAAAAAATATTTTATTTATTTATTCCTGAGAGAGAGAGAGAGAGAGAGAGAGAGAGAGAGGCAGAGACACAGGCAGAGGGAGAAGCAGGCTCCATGCAGGGAGCCCGACGTGGGACTCGATCCCCGGTCTCCAGGATCAGGCCCTGGGCTGAAGGCGGCGCTAAACCGCTGAGCCACCAGGGCTGCCCTCTTATGATTATCTTAATGTTTTCTTTTCTGAGGCAACTGTGTGGCCCTGTTGAGTAAGCCTTCAACTCTTGGTTTCAGCTCAGGTCACGATCTCAGGGTCCTGATCATAAGATCCAGCCCTGCCTCGGGCTCCATGCTTAGTGAAGAGTCCGCTTAAGACTCTCTTTCCCTCTCTTTCTGTCCATCCCCCCCACCCCTGCTTGTCTAAAATAAATAAATAAATCTTTTTAAAAATAACGTTTTCTTTTCTCTAATTTACTCTATTGTAATATAGTATATAATACATATAACATGTAACATGTGTTGATCGACTGCATAGTTACTGGTAAGGCTTTGGGTCAAGAGTAGGCTGTTAGTAGTTACTTCTTGGAGGAGTCAAAGTTATATGTGGATTTGTGACTGCATGGGACCTAACCCCTGTATATGTGTGTGCGTGTGTATACAGCATATGGCTCTCCTCCTGTACTCAGATTTTATTCAGTTTTTTTTTAAATATTTTATTGATTTATTCACGAGGGATACAGAGAAAGGCAGAGACATAGGCAGGGGGAGAAGCAGACTCCCTGTAGGGAGCCCGATGTAGGACTCGATCCCAGGACCCCAGGATCACGGCCTGAGCCAAAGGCAGACACTCAACCACTGAGCCACCCAGGTGCCCCCCGTTTGGTTGGTTTTTAACGAGTGTGACTGTTCTTTCTGTGAAAGTACACTATTTGAGGGAACATGAACATGACCATAGGTAGATTTACCTATAGACACATAAGCACATACAGTATCACTTAATTTTTATTAAGCACTTACCATGTGCCAGAAGCACTAACTACTTTCCATGCACTGTCTTATTTAAATCTCCTAACCATCCTGAGAGAAAGGAGGGACCATTTATTTATGTCCCCATTCTTCAGATGAGATTGGGTCTCCAGGAGGTCACAGATAACATGCCCAACGTAAGTAGACCTACGTTGAACATTCAGGTATGTCTGATGACCACTTTCATAAAAGAGAATGTGTGATTTGTATTTAAACACAGACACACATTCTAAGGCCATATATGTGTTATGAGACCTTTCAAAGGGTACGGCCACACAAACACCTGCTGCTGTCTAGTTCAATCATTGGCTCATCAGATGATGGGATGGAAGAGGGGGTGGTTTCGTTTCTTTTCCGAGTGAGGGTCTCTTCTACCCTTTTTTTTTTTTTTACCTATTTACCTCAACCTTGAGGATGCCAGAGGCCCATGGCCCTGCTGTGCTGTGCTGTTTACTTGTACTGCCTTGACTTGCCATGAGATGTAAATAACCTCTGATTTCTTTAGTTGAGCAAATGAAGTTTTCTGTGATTTCTTTCTTTTTGGTGTTTGTGTTTGGCGGCTGTATGTCTACATGCATGTGGGTTTTTATTTTCCTAGTGGATGAATTTGGCGTGAGAGTAGCTCAGCTCTCAGCAACAGAAGCCTCTAGATGAATGAGGGTGGTCAAACGAGAGGAGACGTTTCCATAATTTGTCTCAGACAATCACTTAATGGGCACAGAAAATTTCTGCGAAATGGGTGAATAGCGTGGGTCCATCTTATCGGCCCCTCAATGAAGTGAAGCCCGCTGGCTTTTAAGACCCAGGCAGCAAACAAAAAGTGGTCTTTATCCTCACACACCAAATCTGTGCGTCAGTAAAGTGCAGGCCCTGACAGGAATTTCAATTATTTAATCAAAAAGAAAATGAAAGAGGTCTTAAGTGTTGTGATTCGAAGACAGCCTTTTCATAGACCAATCTAGTGTGCGCTCATATTGAATATGAAGCAAAATGGGGAGGAAATTAAGGCAGCTTCGGTTTAAATCATGTGATTGCAAATAGTAAATTAGTTTCTCGATGTTTTCATTTAAGTGTTTAAGTGGAAGGTTTTATTCCTAATGTAGTGTAGTGACACAGAAGAGAACCCTCAGCCAATTCCAGCTTCCCGGCCCCTCGCTTCAGTGATGCATTTGCCCTGGGGAGGGAGAGGGAGGAAGGGAGGCGAAGATGGAGAGAGAAGGAAAAGCAAAGCTACAGTCACGTTGAGGTGCTTTTGTTTCAAATTGCTACCAAAGTACGCTTTCACAGCAAACTCATTAATCGAGCAGATGAGTAACGTCTGTTGAAAATGTACTAAGCGAGATGCATTTAATTTGGAAGGCAAATCAGGAACTGCATTAGTCAGAGCGTATAAATGGCAACATCATCCATCCTGCCCTTGTTTTGTTTGATGTGGACTCGCTGAATTTGTTCTTAAGGGATAAGGGCTAGGTAAGGACTGGTCAGTGTTGAGCTTGAGAGAAAAAACACCCCCGTCCAGGGGCTTTCAAAGGCTTCTGGGTGGTTTTGCTGGGGCTCCGACTCCAGCCTGCTGCTGGGATGGATGGGCAAGGGTATCAGGGATCTCTCTCGGGGCAAGTACTAATTGGGTCGCGCCGAGTTGACCCCCGACCCGAGCAACAAGTAGCTGCAGGTCATTTCTTTGCAAATGAGCATCCCTTTGTGTTCGTAATTAGCTTTGATTATTCTGCTGCTGGGAGCATCGGGCGGCGCGCGGTGGGAGGTCGGGCTCTGGGTCCGCTCCCTGGACCCACTGCCAGGGCACTTTGAAGGTCGAATCAGGCAGCAAGGCCGGGCATCTCTGAGAGGTAGGTTCGCCAGCGTCTCCCCTGCAGTCCGCGTGGGAGGAGAGAGGAGGCGAGGGGGTCTCTAAGTTGGCAGGTGTCTAAGGCTCCGCTCAGACCCTCGCTCCGCCCGCGCGCATTTCCATTCGGTTCACCGGCTCCCCCTCTGGGACCAAGACATCTTTCTTCTCCAGCCTCCTTGGAAAGCTAGCTGTTGGGCTTTTCCTGTGTTGCTTTCTGGACATTGGGAACTGAGCATACCCTGATTTAGGCCATGTCCAAGCCTTTGAAATATTTTTGCTTTTGTCTTTTTATTATGGACACTTTCCACAAATTGAAACAACAAAATAAGGAACTTCCGTGTATTGATCATTAAAATTCAACAGTTCTTAATCTTTGAGTCGCAGTTACTAATCTTTTGTCACACTTATTTCATCTCTACCCCACCCCTGAGGTTTACTTAAAGTAAATTCAGGCAGTATGATGTCTCACCCAAATTACTTAAATGTATACATTTTAAAAAAAAAAACTTGAAAGGACATGTTCCTGTATAACCACAATACCATTATCACCGTTAGCAAAATTAGCGATTCCTTCATATTCTAATGCCTAGTCCGTATTCAAACGTTCCTATTTCTCTGAAAGTATTTTTAATGGTATGCTCAGAGCAGCATCCAGCCAAGGACCATGCACATCGTGCTTCTTTTTTTTTGGTTTGTTTTAAAAAGATTCATTCATTCATTCATTTAGAGATAGAGTGGGGAGGGGTTGATGGTGAGGGAGAGAGAGGAGAGAATCCCAAGATATCTCCCTGCTGAGCCAGGACCCCATCCCAGGGTGGAGGGTTAGATTGGAGGACCTGAGATCATGACCTGAGCTGAAACTAAGAGTCAGATGCTCAACCTACCAAGCCACCCAAGTGCCCTCCCCCACTTTTTTTCTTTTTAAAGAAAGGACTGTGCACAGCGTGTCTTAAGTCCCTAAGTAAATAAAGTATGCCTTATGGCATTGCCATTGTTGAAGGAAATGGGGAATTGTCTCATACAATGCATACAGCTTGGGTTTGTCTGCTTCCACATAGTATACTGTAGCTTGTTTTTTACCCTCTGTAGTTTCTGTGGCTCGAAATAAGTAGGGTGTAAATCTGATTAGACTCAGGTTAAACATTTGGCAGGAATACTTTGGAGGTGACGGTGTGTACTTCACTTAGCATCACCGCAGGGCACATATAATGAATGTCTGGTTGTCTGGCCATAAGAGATGTAAGATTGATCACTGGGCTGAAGTGGTGACAGTCTGATCACATCACACACAGTTATACTTTCTTGTTCCTATAACAGCAAGTAACATGTAGGGGAATACTTTGGTACCATGCAAAAATCCATTTCCCCCCATTTTACAGCAGAATCAAATGAGTGCCAAGGACCCTGCATTACAGAGTGTCCTATTTTCCACAGCACTTAGTAGTGCAAGATAGGTAATAACACTCCAAGAGACAGGTTGAAGGGGTGAATGAATGAGTGGATGGATTCATGAAGTTTTGAGTGAATGGGGAGCCTGGGTGGCTCAGTTGGTTGAGCATCTGCCTTTGGCTCTGGTCGTGATCTCAGGGTCCTGGGATCAAGCCCCTGAGTTAGGCTCCCTGCTTCTCCCTCTGTCCCTCCCCCCACTCATGCCCTCTCATTTGCACAATTTTTCTCAAATGAGTAAAAAATTTTTTAAAAAGTGAAGTTTTGAGTGAATAAAATGAAAAATTTAACATGATGAAAAATTCTGCAAATCCACCTGTGACTGATAAACTGGTGAAAGAATCCAACATCTTTGGGAATCATGAAATGGTAACACTCCCCTGGGTGTGGAAAGACTCATGTTTTCTACCTCGGCCTTGTCAAGAATTTGCTGTGTGACTGGACAAATCACTCACCTTCTCCGGATGTTATTTGTACAACAAGCAACACAGAAAGGAACAATCTCACAGGTTCTACCGCCATAGCATTCTAGGAGTCCAAAAAATAGAACTATTTGGGCCAGGTAGCTGGAGCCTGCAGATCTTGAACCCATGTGAATCTGGGTTCTTCCGGTGCACTACAGGCTTGTGGTACCTAATAAGCTTACAGGTTGTCATGACGACCACCCTTTCCACAACTCCTTATCTGCTAACCCAGCCATTCTAACTCCACTGCTACCTACAGTCTCTGTCCCATTCGATATTGAGTTGGAAAGGCGACCAGGGATTGATTAGCTTTCATGCCACTTTGTAAACAACGAAAACATTTGCTTTCTTTCCCAAGTAAAGTAAAATCTACCCGGCTGGATCATCTGAGTGGTTATTTTACCTATGCACTTATTTATTTATTCACAGGTTCAGTCTGCTAGTCAGCATTTGAGACCTTACCATGTGCCAGACATTGGACTAGACGCTTGGGGTAACATTGGTCTTCCTTCTATAGCATTTATGGTTTAGAGAAGGAGACAAACGATGGAAGGGACAATTGCATTGTAGTGAGAAAAATATGATAATATCAGAAGTGTGTGGTTGCACATGGGCAGGACACCTAACACACCTGGAGGCATCAGGGAAGGCTTCAGGGAGGAAGCCATTTGTTCTGAGAACCATAGAAGGGTAAGCCAATGTTGGGGAGGTGGTTAGAGCAACACATGTTCCTGGCATGGAAGGTGACATAACATGCTACCAAAGGATTTTGAACATGGACTAATTCATCAGATTTGTGCTTTTGAATCAGCACTCTGGCTCCTGAAGAAAGGATTACAGGGAGGGATAAAACGGAACAGAGAAGATGTGAGCAGTTAAGATCCTGATATTATCATAAGGTTTGCAAGTCTCTTTTTTTTAAAAGATTTTATTTATTTATTCATGAGAGATGCAGAGAGAGAGAGAAGCAGGGACACAGGCAGAGGGAGAAGCAGGCTCCATGCAGGGAGCCCAACGCAGGACTAGAACCCAGGACCCCAGGATCATGCCCTGAGCTGAGGGTAGATGCTCAACTTCTGAGCCACACAGGCTCCCCCAGATTTGAAAGTCTTAACAGCAGAGCCTGTGTGGTGCTTGTATTTACAGCTTCTAAGCTAATCTCACCATGCCTGATGTCCATGGAAAGTGACTAATATCTATTTGTTGAGTGAATGAATGATTGTTTTTTGACTGAATGGCTGAAGGGACTCCTCTCTGGAAACACCAATACCTTCCACACTTTCTAGTGCCTTTTCTCTAATTCCTCATACATAAAGACTTGATATAAAATTTCCTAAAGCACTATCATCCACAGTTACAGCCCTGCTCAGAAAAGCTTTACTGGCCCCTACCCTCAAGCTGCTCTCCTCCAAATTAAGCATAATGTCTTCTGACTATCTTTCTTTCTTTTTTTTTTTTTTAAAGATTTCATTTACCTATTCATGAGAGACAGAGAGAGAGGCAGAGACATAGGCAGAAGGAGAAGCAGGCTTCCTGCAGGGAGCCTGATGTGGGACTCAAATCCAGGACTCCAGATCATGACCCGAGCCCAAGGCAGCTGCTCAACCACTGAACCATCAGGTGCTCTCTGACTATCTTTCCAAGTACTTGTTAATAAGGCCCAAACCACATTTTTTAAAAAAATATTTTATTCATTTATTCATGAGAGACACAGAGAGAGAAGCAGAGGGAGAAGCAGACTCCTCACAGGGAGACTGATGCGGGATCAGGACTCGATCCTGAACCCAGGATCACACCCTGAGCTGAAGGCAGACGCTCAACTGCTGAGCTACCCAGGACGTCCCCTAAACCACATTCCCAAGTACTACTCAAAGGCTCCACTCTAGTTATGATCATCTCAGTATTCTCAAAATACACTTTGTTCTACTTGCCCTGTGAATACTTGTATTTGCCATTCTCTGCTACAGGAAGAGTATCTTCACATCCCTCCACCTGTCCAAATTCTACCAATACTTAATGGTCCAGGTTGTGTCTTGCATGAGACCTTTACTCCTTCATTATATTTGATTCAAATACAATTTCATACAAATTAAAGGAGTGATAGTTTAATTTTTAAATTATAAGTCAAAATGTCAAATCTCTATGTTGTATAATTAATAGAACTATTGTGAAACTAATAGAACACCGTACATTCATTTTACTTGAATTAACAAAAATAAATTGTAAGTCAAAATGAGGTTCAGTGGAAAGAGCCCAGTCTTTGAACCTGTGCAGACCTGGGTTTCAGTCCCTCTTCTGCCACTTGCCAGATGTGGACTGATAAGTCCACTCTCTGAGCTGTGGTTTCATTCCTTTTTTTTTTCTTTCTTAAAGATCTATTTATTTGAGAAAGAGAGAGAGAGGGAGCAGGAGGGGCAGAGGGAGAGGGAGAGCGAATCCCAAGCAGACTCCCAACTGAGTGTGGAGTGCAAGGCAGGGCTCAATCTCATGACCCTGAGATCAAAGACCAGGGCCGAAATCAAGAGTCAGATGCTTAATCGACTGAGCCACCCAGGCACCCTGAGCTTCATTTTCTTGAAATATAAATCTAACGTAATTATGTTTACTTTGTAATGTAGATTAGACTATATTAAAGCATGTGATATGATATTTATCATAGATTAAGTGCTAGAAGCTATTACATTTTAAAAAAAATTTTTTAAATTTATTTGAGAGGGAGAAAAAGCACAAGCTGGGGGAAGGGTAGAGAGGAGGGAGAAGCAGACTCCACACTGAGCAGGGAGCCCAACTCAGGGCTCCATCCCAGGACATGAGATCACGACCCGAGACGAAGGCAGACACTTAACTAGCTGAGCCACACAGGTACCCCTAGAAGCTATTACTCTCAATAGTAATTGACATTTTCCTCTTGTTGGACAGTTTTTATAGCTCTTCTGCATATTTTCCTCACAAAATAATCCCTAGGATAGGTCTCTGTGGTAGATGACATTATCCCCACTTTGCAGATAGAATAACTAAGATTCTCAAGGGTTAAGTGACGTAAAAACAAGAGTACTGTACTTACATTATTTGTAGGAGAATTACCTGAGACTATCTAATTTGCCGTGGATAGGAGAATAGACTGATAAACTCCCTTTCTGGAGTACCATTTGGCAAAACCAACCAAAACTACAAACTTAACCTAGAAATTCATCCTCTAAGAATGCCCATGTATAAAATATGTTTACAGGGTTTTTTTTACATGTATTTAATACAGTATTGTTTGTAATAGCAAAAGATTGAAAGCATCCTAAATATCTTAGGAAATCATCCTAGATACCATAGAAGGAAACTGGCTAAATAATCTTGGTGCATCCATATATGTCACAATCAATGTGCAACCGAAAAAAAAAAGTTAAATAAAAACCAAGGATACATAGTGTGCTACCCCTTCACCCTCTGTATCAAAAGAGGGAGAAAAGATGTGTATATGAGTGAGGAATATATATACATATATATTTCACCTATACATTTATTTATGCACAGATATAGTCACAGCTACATGTGTGTATGTGTGTTCATGTATATATATCATCTGTACACACTTTAAAATATCTGTGAAAGGACACTTAGAAAGCAGTAACAGTGATTGGCTCTGAAGGGAGAATTCGCTAAGAGAGGGAAAGGGGAGATGTTTCATGTCATGAACTTTTTCTAATTTTTGACTTTTGAATTATTTGAATATGTTGCCTATAACACAGTAGTCTAGCTGGAAAACAGAACATGGCCATGACAAGAGATAAAACATATCAACGTAGTATTCAGCTTTTTTCCAAATGCCCAGTCAGTGGTATCTCTGTGTATTAAGTGCTGGAGAAAGGAGTGGTTTTCTGAGGGAGAGTGGAGTGAACTGGATCTAGATTTGAATGGAAATTATCTCTGTAGATGGGGGCTGACAAGGATGATCCTTCCAGAAAGACAGATGAAAGTGATTTTTAATAATTGAATTTGGTGAGGCTAAAACTGCAGAGTGCCAAGTGAAGGTTCTGTTTTAGTTTGGTTTGAAGAGACTTCTCCAGATTCAACAGTCCACATTTCTTCCCCTCACCAAACCACCTGGTGTTTTTTTTTTATTTTTAATTTTTAAAAATTTAAAAAAGATTTTATTTATTTGACAGAGAGAGAGAGTGAGCGGGTGAGAGAGCACAAAAGCAGAGGGAGCACCAGGCAGAGGGAGGGAGAGGGAGAAGTAGGCTCCTCACTGAGCAAGAAGCCTGATGTGGGGCTGTTCCCAGGACCCTGGGATCATAACCTAAGCTGATTGAGCCACCCAGGTGCCCCCACATGGTGTTTTTCTTTTAAAAGAAGCATTTGGGGGGATCCCTGGGTGGCGCAGCGGTTTGGTGCCTGCCTTTGGCCCAGGGCCCGATCCTGGAGACCCGGGATCGACTCCCACGTCGGGCTCCCGGTGCATGGAGCCTACTTCTCCCTCTGCCTGTGTCTCTGCCTCTCTCTCTCTCTCTCTCTCTCTCTGTGTGTGTGACTATCATAAATAAATAAAATAAATTAAAAAAAAAAGAAGCATTTGGTAGGGGTACCTGGGTAACTCAGTCTGTTAAGCATCTGACACTTGATTTTGGCTTAGGTCATGATCTTAGGGTCATGAGCTTGAGCCTTGTATCAGGCTCCACACTGGGCATGGAGTCTGCTTAAGATTTTCTCCCTCCTTCTCCCTCTGCCCCTACATACTAACCCGTTTATGCTCTCTCTCTCTCAAAAAAATCATATGATATCACTACAGCATTTTAAGGAGCTGCCTGCCTATCAGCCAATAGGGAGGGATCTGGTAACCAGCACTAAATTATTCTTTTATTGAGGATCCCTGGGTGGCTCAGCAGTTTAGTGCCTGCCTTCGGCCCAGGGCATGATCCTGGAGTCCTGGGATTGAGTCCCACATCAAGCTCCCTATATGGAGCCTGCTTCTCCCTCTGCCTGTGTCTCTGCCTCTCTCTCTCTCTGTGTCTCTCATGCATAAATAAATAAAAAAATTTTAAAAAATTATTCTTTTACCTGGGAACTGCCAAATAATATGGCAATCAATTATAGAAGTATTTTCATGTCAGTTTTGGAAGAGTCTACTACGCATTGGAAAATATTAAGATACAGTAGATAAAATGAAATCCTTGGCTTAAAAGTGGAAGCAAGATAAATACATATGACAAAAGGCCTCCAATACATACCCACCTTTTTGCAAGGTACAAGTTCAATAAATGTTTGCAGATAAAAACTGAATAAATCACAGAGCTCTTGGCTCCACTGTCTCCCGATATTATTTTCTATCCTAATTACAAGTGAGCCTATATCATCTTAGTGATGTTTTCCTAATTAAGTAAAATACACAGAGAAGCTCTTGGTTGGTTTTGTTTGCTTTGCATGTTTTGGGTTACATGTATGGGGTGTGTGTATATGTGTGTCTGAAGCAGACATAAGGCTTATACTTTTCTTTGTTCCCTGCTCTCCTCTATCCTATCTCTCCAAAACACCTCATACAGAGCCTAGCAAAGGTAGGATACCTGGTAAACAATAAATACCCTTTGCCTGATTGTCTTCTTCTGGTAGAAGGCAGGGAGAACCAGACTTGGTGTTGATCTTAAAGTACTTTCTAATTTAGGGGCAACTGCGTGGCTCAGTAGTTGAGCATCAGCCTTTGGCTCAGGTCATGATCCTGGAGTCCTGGGATTGAGTCCCACATCAGGATCCCTGCAGGGAGCCTGCTTCTCCCTCTGCCTGTGTCTCTGCCTGGTGTGTCTATCATGATTAAATAAGTAACGTTTAAAAAAAAAAAGTACTTTCTAGTTTAGTGTTTTTGAATTCTGGCTGGGGGAAGTTAGACGATGTCATCTTTCTTAAAATCATCTTTAAGGTATCTTCTAGAACTAAATAGATACTCCCCACTTTTTCACATTTGTACACAGAAGAGCACTACCTAGTACCATCACCTCCTTCCCAATACATTGTTTTTTTCTTGGCAAGAATCTCTTTCTGGGATTATATAGCCTGCTTTTATAGAACAGCATGGTGTTGGATTTATTAATCACCCATGTCCATGGTATCCCTAGGGTCCCACCATTGATCATTTGGGGTCTCTTGTATTGGTTTGTCAGACCACCACCACCAGCAGCAGCACCAGCAGCAGTTACTTACTGAGATTTAGCTGTGTGCCAGGCACTGAGCAAAATGCTTTACATATATTATCTTTTTAAAATTGAGATATAATTGACATATGACATTGTGTATGTTTGGGGTATACACATTATCTTAATTATTCCCCCAAACTATCCTATGAAGTAGGGCTTAGAGGGGTTAAATACAATTTCCAAGGTCATACAGCTAGTATGCAATGGTAATAGATCCAGATTCTAACCTTGGAGTCTGTTTGACTCCAAGCCCTGTTCAATTTACCACTGGTAATATATCCTGCATCCTGCCCTCTTCACCTTGAAGTGATGATGCTAAGTGTTCGTGTGTGTGCACGTCCGTGCGTGCGTGCGTATTCATTTTCCAAAGTAAAAACATCCTTTCTGGTATTTTAGGTTCTAGTTACTGCAGGTAATGGTATGAATTTATAAATCCTCCAAGGAGAAGAATTGGGGAGACTGGCCTCTTAAATCAAGGGCTATAGTTGAAAGTTTTACTCCAGATGAGAGATAAGCAGCATCTATTATTGCTTTACTTGCTAATTTTTCAAATTCAAAGATAATGTGGTTATAATGAATAGACTACGGACTCTCAGGTCAGATAAATCTGAGTTCAAATCCTGACATACAAAGCTGAGTGATCTTGAGTTCATGATTCTACCTATGTGATCCTCTGTGTCTTTATGTATGTGGACAGGAAGAGATGTGATGTTCAGGTAAGAAAGCAGCTTAAAGTACACAATGTACAATATAAATACAAGAAATTCACCTCATTATTCATAGCACTGTCATTGAAATAGTCAAAAACTATTCTTTCCTTTCTTTAAGTGATTAGATACATATTATCCCTAATTTGTGGATGGGAGTGGGTGTGTGATCACCTCTTTGAAAACACATATAATTTATAGGAAAGCAAAGTGTTGTAGAACCTTTACTAGGGAATAAAACTTTAATGTCCTTTATAGGCAAATTTCAGTGAAAACACTTTGTAATAATTTGGGTTCAGTAACCTATTGAGAAGGGCTAAAATAATAATTTGAAAGAACATAGGGAAGAATGCCTGGGTGACTCAGTCGGCTGAGCATCTGACTCTTGGTTTCGGCTCATGTCACAATCTCAGGGTTGTGGGATTGAGCCCTGTGTCAGGGTCAGTGCAGAGTATGCTTGTCCCTCTGCTCATCCCCCATTTGTGCTCCCTCTTTCTCTTTAAAATAAACAGAATCTTTAAAAAAAGTAGTAATTTTTGGATATTTTGGGGTTAAAGTAAAAGAATTTCCTTTTCCTTTATGTTTTAACTTTAATATTATTTGATTTTTAAAAAACATTGCATGAATATGATTCTTATTCAAAAGGTACAAACACGCATATAGGAGGGGTGCCTGGCTAGTTTAGTAGGTTAAGCTTCCGATTCTTGATTTTGGCTCAGGTCATGATCTCAAGGTCATGGGTCAAGCTCTTCATCAGGCTCCATGCTCAGCAGGGACTCTGCCTGAGACTCTCCCTCTTCCTCTCCCTCCAAACACCCCACCGCCCACTCACATGCACTCACACTCTCTTTCTCTCTAAAATAAATAAATCTTTAAAAACAAAAAACTAAAACCCAAAGGGCATATGGGGAAAATCCTCTCATCAAGACCCCAGCACTTCAGTCCTTAAAAGTAACTAATGTGAGTTTCTTATGTATCTTCCCAGAGGTATGTCTAACATATATAATCAAATTTGTATGTTTTTCTCCTTCTCCCCCCCTTTAAAACAAATGTTAGCATTCAGTCTAAAGCAAATGCCCTTTTCACTTCAAAGTGTATCTTAGAGTTCCTTTCATTCTGAGTTTGTATAATTTAGCCATGATGTGCAAATCATATCTGTTAAATGAATTTCAGTGTGCATTTGGAATTTTGATATATATTGCCAAATTGTTCTCCATAGAGATTGTGCAAGTTTGCATGCGTTGCATCAATATATGAGAGTGATTCTTTCCCCTACAGTTTTGCCAACAGAGTGGGTAATTCGATTTTTTATTTTTTAATTCCACATATTAACAATGTTGTCTCACTGTAGCTGATCTTTCATTAGGCTTATTTTTAGTATTATGATTAGCCTCTTTAAAATGTTTAATAGTCATTTATATTTTCTTTCTTGTGAACTGTTTCTTCCTATATTTTGCCAATTTTTATTTTATTTATTTATTTATTTTTAAAATTTTATTTAATTATTGGAGACAGAGTGAGTAGGCAAGAGAGAGAACGAGAGCACAGGGGAAGGGCAGAGGGGAGAGGGAGAAACAGACTTCCCACTGAGCAGGGAGCCTGATTTTTGCCAATTTTTAAATTGTGCTCTTGGTCTTTTTCTTTATTGATTGGTAGGAACTTTTTATATATAACAAATTATCCCCATGTCTGGGGTATAAATCGCAAATGCCTCCTATCATTTTGTTGTTTATCTTTTTCCTTTGCTTTTGGTAATTTCTGGCATGCAGAATTTTAAAAAGTTTAATACAGCTAATTTTATCAATATTTTCCTCTTTGGCTTCCAGACTTTTATGTTATACATAGAATGACTTTTCTTATTTTCAGCTTATTTAATAAAACTTTTCAAGTATTTTTTTACTCTGTTTCCTTTTAGGATTATCTACCATCTTGGTCATTGCTAAGACAAATTCAATATTATCCACTTATATTGCAATCATTTGTACCTTCCATTTCTTTTGGTCCACTAACTTGATTGTATTAGCAATGAAAGTTAGAAGAACAAAAATCAATTTGGCTTTGTGAAGAGTATTCTCAAACAAAATATAACTGATCCATCATTTTAACAAAAATATACCAAATATTTAGTTCTATGCACAGTCCTCTTGGGAAATGTTTACAAGCTCATCTCTATACCTCATAATAGAGTTTGAAAAGGTTTTACAATCTTTCGCATCAGAAATTCACAGTTCATAATGGTAGCATTTTATGCCCCATTATTTTCAAAGCTATGCATACTAATTTGGTATTATTCTTTGAAGTACATTGTATCAATAGGTGCCAAATTTTAAATCTGAAAATAGAATTTGGATGGTTTAGGATGGGACAAAATGATATTTAAAAGGCATTTTTGTTAGCTTATTGGTTTTTCTCTAGTAATATATTGAGCTACTTTTTTGGGACTTGATGAAGAAAATGGTGGGATCATTCTTATTCCACAGTATACATTTTAAATGATTAAGAAACAATATATGATCTCTTGTATTTCAAACTTTTAATTCCCAGCTCCAGGTCTTTCTTCCTATTGCTTTATGAAGCATGTTTTTATTTATTTATTTATTTATTTATTTATTTATTTATTTATTTATTTATTTGAAGCATGTTTTAAAATGAGATGCCAAAAGTAGCATAGAAAGCCTTGAGAGAGAAAAGAAAATTTTGATCCTTATAGACTGACTTCGTCCTGGATGGCAAACAGGATGCATTTAGTTGTCATTAGGTTAAGAATACTGTGATTTGGATATCCTATCCTTGGATGTGTTCTCATGTGAGTTCACATCCTAATTTTTGGTGTAAAAGCATTATTTTGGGGGAAAAAAGCATTATTTGAAGATGCATTTGCAGGAAGCATTCAGTGACTCCTGTTCTTTCTCTGGACATGTCATCCACTTTGATAGTACTTAAAATAAAGTACTCAGATAGAAAGTGACTTGAAACAGACAACAAGCAATATAATATAAAATGTTATGAGTAAAGTATGTTACTCAGATCCTTCTAAAATACATTTTTTCTCTTATTTTGAAGGCCACTGTATAGGCACCTTGGCTAATGGAACCAGTCTCTTCCTTTGATCGTCAATAGAGTTGTCTCTTTGGGAAACTAAGTCCCAGCTCAGATGACAGTTTTAGATGAGGCAGACATGAAAGAGAGAAGGACTGTTTAATTATTCTCTCCCTGAAAAACATGTCTTTTTCCTCTTGGAATTCATAATTCTCCAGTTAAGACCATAGTAGGAGCTCTATCAGGTCTTGTGGGTTGGGTGGGGGCAGAAATACATTTGATCTTTATTTTTTTGCTCAGAGCAGTGTTCAGGATCTTGTTTTACATGTCTGCCCAGCATACAGCTCCAGCCTGCTGTTTCTAGGTGACAGATTTTAGTCAAATGAGAATCAACAATAAATGTAATGTGAGTACATCATTTAATCTCCTAAAGCTTGGAGAAAGCTTGGGAAGGTGTGTAGTGAAGAGCTTGGTATATTGTAGATGCTCAATGAATGCTTACAATAATTGAATGTAATACATGATTAAAAGGCAGGCATAAGAAAGTGCTAGGCTGGCTTTTGCAACTGCTTTCCATTTTCTGTGTATGCCTATCTACATTGGAAAGGGGTAAAAGGGATTATGGCAATTAACTAGCCATGTGCTGTCCCATAGGTAACCAGTAGCCATGTGTAACTATTGAGCACTTAAAATATGGGTAGTATAGATTGAGATGTACACTAAGTATATAATACACACTGGATTTTGAGGATTTAGTATTAAAAAATAATACAAAAAGGGCAGTCCCTGTGGCACAGCGGTTTAGCGCTGCCTGCAGCCTGGGGTGTGATCTTGGAGACCCAGGTCGAGTTCCACGTCGGGCTCCCTGCATGGAGCCTGCTTCTCCCTCTGCCTGTGTCTCTGCCTCTCTTTCTCTCTCTCTCTGTGTCTCTCATGAATAAATAAAATCTTAAAAAAATAATACAAAAAATCTCATTAATATATTTATATTGATTAGATGTTGAATTTTTTGGCATATTGGGGCTAAATGAAATACATTAATATTACACCTGTTTCTTCCTATGTTTTAAATGTGACTACTAGAAAATTAAAAACTACCTATGTGACTCACATTTTTGGCCAGTGCTGGTCTCTACTTTAGAGATAATCCAGACAATGAAACATCTGTTGTTGTTGGTTTTTCTTTTTCAAAGATTTTATTTATTTATCACACACACACACACACACACACACACACACACACACACACACACACAGAAGCAGAGACGTAGGCAGAGACTAAGCAGGCTCCCTGAGGGGACCGGGAAGCAGGACTGGATCCCAGAACCCCAGGATCAGGACCTGAGCCAAAGGAAGACACTTCACCTGTGAGCCACCCAGGCACCCCAAAACATCTCTGCTTTTAATGGGCAAGTTGTTTACAAGTTATCTGAAAAAATATAACTTTTACTCATTCCGGGTTTGGGCCCTGAAGGGGCTGGGTTAGGTGGCTGGGAAACCCTGTAGGCTCTGGAATGCCTCTTCCTCCTCCCGCGTAGGACAGGCCAGAATTGAACCTTAAGAGGAGGCTGAACATCTTTGGGGGCCTCCTTCACTCCAACGCAGTAGGATGGGCCATGCCCGGGGCCTTGAGGGGGAGGATAGAGATTGGGTTCTGGTAACCCTAGCGTTTCTCCGGGGGTTCTGCTCAGTAGCCCCACCACTGCAGAGAAACTTGCCAGCTTTCTTGACATCTCCATTTCCCCGAGAAGGTGGGCAATAATTCCAGGAGGAGTCTGCGGCCAGGACCCAACAGGCACTTCTCCAGGACAAGACCTGCCTGTACAGCCTGCCTACTCGCAGGCAGGACTCACGTCCCAGAGCTCCCAAGGCAAGCCTCAGCTGTGATTATTTGAGCATCCTGGGAGAAGGGGTTCTCCCTCCTTGAAAAAGGGTGGCGACTGAGGAATCCCTGTCTCCGCCTCCACTTCCGATCCCCTGGTCCCGCCTCCGCATCCCCAGGGGCCTGCTTCGGTGTGGGCGGCTGGTCCTCTCCGCCTCCCAGCTTTGTTTCTCTTCGTTGCAGAAACACGGGAAGGGGAAGTTTTCCTAGTCCTACAATCCTTGAGGTCCTGCTCCTTTCCATAGCTATCCAGCTTCCTCCCTTCCTCTTTTACGTCTTAGGTTCCTGCTGGAGCCGAGGCAAAGGCAGCAGAACCGGGTTCCCGAGGGAAATGCGTTGAAGTCTCCCTCGGTGGCGCTCAGCGCTCGGCTCTCCGGAAAGCGAGCTCAGTGCGAGCAGAGCTAGAAAAAGCGAGGCGTCTCCTCCAGGGAGCGGGGCCGAAGACCTAGCCTCAGCTTTGGGGTCGAGCAGGGAGCGGAGTCCAGCGTACGTGAAGTAAGGGGGAGGGTAGGACCGAGCGGGCGGTCTACCCTTCCCTCCCCTTCTCTGGACCCCGAAAACCCCCTGGTGCATGTGTAGGGCTAAATTCTAAGGGTTTGCAGTGCCTTGGCTCAGAGGTAGCAGTCACCCAAAGACTTTTTTTTTCTACTCCTGCTCCCAGAGGGACATTCAATAATCTTGATTTCTGTTTCCCAGACAGAAGTTAGTCTCTGCTCTGGAAAGAAGTTTAAATCCCACCCCAAGGCTGGGTGCAAATCTGTACCCATGGTGTGTGTAGGGACGGAGCCTAGGGAGCGCCGGGCATAGCTAGGCTCTTTACTGAGGCCAAAGTCTGGTTGTACACCTGTTACGCCCTTAGCAGGTGCTCAGCCTTTAGGGCCTTAGGGGACTGGACTTCTTGGCTTTCACTCAGCCGGGTAAGTTCTCACTGAGAGGGAAGTGGGCATCAGTATAGTGTAGACTGTCACCCTCAGCACCACTTTACGAGTTCCCTTGGTTTCAGTTTCCCTCTAGCCCCGGGAAGGGGCTAGAGGATCTTCCCTCTAGCGGAAGATCAATAGACCCGGGCTACAGAGAGAGGGGCTACAGAGAGAGGATCGACTCCTCAAAGTCCACTCCTTTCCCCCCTCCATGGCTGCCTGCTCTGGGGTTTATCAGTCTTTAATCACCATCATTTCAAAAAAGAAATCACAATTCAGACTCCCAGATAGAGCGTTCTGACTTCGTTTAGATGCCTACTTGCCAAGATCTTATTTTAAAGTTACTTCCCCCCCCCCTTTCTTCCTTCGTCCTCTCACTCTCCTCATCTGTTTACCATTTACTGGTTCATCCGTATAGAATACGATGCTCCCACTTCCTGGACCACTGTAGTTTGGGGCCTAATTGATTCTGGTAATTAATTTGTTCTACCTGCTAGATCAGATGGAAATCCTACCCGTGCGCCCAAGGATTAGCACTTGGCTTTCTAACACCTCCTCTAATTATCTAATAGCATGGGTTGTGAGGACTCAGTCTCTATTAAAACACTTTTACTATTAGCAGTAGTGATTGGAATTGTGATGACGACTAGATTTCAACAAATTAGAGCTTAAAAATGGGGAGATGGAAGAGAAGTGGCTTCTTTTAATTTCCCTGAGTTTAACATCAATAATTAGAGCAATTTTCAGAGATGCGAGCTGAAATTACCCCTGCTGTGCTGTAGATGATCACCTTAATTTTAGCAAATTGACTCCAGGGAAATAAATGTGACAGATTAGAAAGAGACAAACAGGAAAAAAAAAAAGACAACCAAAAACAAAAGATTGGGAGGGAGGAGAATGAAAGGCTGGGAAAGAACAGGAGACAAAAATCTAGTACAATTATTTTGGTGGGTTAGGGTTGAAGGTGGTAGTATGGCAAAATGGGAAGCTGTGTGAGGAGGAAGTAAGGGAAATTTGGGAGGAGTTGGAAGCTGGCATTAAGAAGTAGCTCTGGACATACTTACACAGACCAAATTATTTGACCAATGTAGCTAGAACTTTCCTCATACCACCCTCTCTAACTGAGGTAAAGAATGTAATGGTCATCCGCATTTTATTTATTTTCCTCAATAGTTCTTCCGTGCCTCAGCCAGCAACTGAAGTTGGGTGTAACAGATACAGATTTTCTCTTCACTTCTCCCCTTTTCCATCCCGCTACCGTGTCTCTAAACTTGGAAAACCCAGGCCTAAATGCCAAAGTAAGTGCCTTATCCCTATTGCTTTGGGGCCCTTTAAATGCTTTTTGCTCTCTTAAAGAAGAGTCTGTCGAATGACAGAGACGTTTTCTTTTTAGCTTTCTTTTAAAATGCCTGACAGAAGAAGAAGAAGCAGAAGCAGCTCAAATTGAGGTCGAAAAACCAACCTGGCAGGAGCAGGGACGCGGGTCCGCTGCGCTCTCTCCGGGCCCGGCCGGTCGTATTCAGCACCGCGGACAGCGCCCCGCCCCGCCCCGAGCCCACCGCACCCTCCCCTTCGCCGCTGGCAGCCTTGCCATTGGCTCTCCCAGCTCCCCTCTTGAAGCTGCCAATTCTACACATAGACCCAACCTACCCAGGAGCTCGTCTTCTCGCCTCTCCAGCGCCCGGGGTAGCCCAGGCCGGGGAGGGAGCCTCGGGGTTTCCGAGCCTCGGAGGGTCGTCCGCTCTCCACCAGGCTTGCTGAGACGCTGCCTGCTTCCTACACTTCGTCCCCGGCTCTCGCCCTGTGGCAGACGCTTGGCTCAAGATGAATCTCAACTTCACCTCCCCGCTACACCCGGCGTCTTCTCAGAGGCCCACGTCCTTCTTCATTGAGGACATCCTGCTGCACAAGCCCAAGCCGCTAAGGGAGATGGCCCCTGACCACTTCGCCAGCTCTCTGGCCTCCCGGGTGCCTCTGCTAGACTATGGCTACCCCCTCATGCCCACACCCACCCTCCTGGCTCCTCACCCTCATCACCATCTGCATAAGGGAGACCACCACCACCCTTATTTCCTCACCACCTCGGGTAAGTACAGGGGCCTCCAGGTTTGGGGAGTGAGAGCAGGTCTCCCAGCATAGACGTATGCCTGTGATGGAGCTGAGGAAAGGCCAGAGCTGATTCGGCCTGGCTTGGTGCCTTCCTTCCCTAAGTGACAGTGGAACATTGGGGATAAGGCTGAGGACATGCAGAGCTCCCCGGAGGCATGCCAACCCATGGGGGATAAGTCATGGTCCCTCCACACGCTTTATAATGGAGGAAACATTCCTATCCAAAAGGTGGCTAGAGGTTTTGACAACATTCTTGGTGGATAGTGCTCAGTCTGCTTCCTCCTGGTCCTCCGGGCCACTTTGGTCCAGCTCTTAATTCTGATTCTCTGTCTTCGCTCTGAGGGAGACCCCTGACCACCCCATCCTGTGGAGCAGAACTCCACTTTCCAGCTCATTAGCTCCAAAGGCTCCAGCAGGGCCAGCTCTCTTCACCTCTGCGCAGAGCTTTCATGGATATAGTGCAGGGGCTTAGAAGTGAATGAGGGTTTGGGATATTCCCAGGACTGAAGGTTTGACCTGGCCAGAATAGGGGAGAAAGTGTAAGAAAAAAAAAGTGTGTGGGGGGTGGAGGGGGAGAGTGAAGGACGCTGCTCCACTTTAACCCTCTGCGCTCTCAACATCTAACTCATAATCTTGGGCTCGGCTGCCCTCCTCTGCCCTGATTGCTGCTGGAGCAGGAGCCCCACACCATAGCATTTTGATTTTCCATGAATGACAAAACCCGGGGGCCAGTAAGGTGGCTGGGAGTGGGAGATGTGAGGCCAGACTTTTCCTGCCGCTCTCTGAAAGGCCACACTCATAGCTTCCCTCTTCGGCATTTTTCATTCCAGTTGAAATATAATAATTCATTGAGTCCAAATGCAGAGCTCAGGCAGGAAAACAACCCTCTCCAGGCGAAAGCCATGGAAACACATGAGACAGTGTGAAATGTGTGCTCCGGAATCTATGGCAAAAGCTAAAAGTTTCTATGAAGCTGTAAAACCCAGATTCTGAGGCACTAGATTGGCAGGGCAATTGTACAAGCTACGTTGAAGCGGGCATCTTGGTATTGGCCTTCTCACTACCTGACTCAGGACAGTCCCTTCTGGGCTGCACCCATGTCCCCTCCCCCCCAATAGCAGTGGCCAAAACCCTCGATGCCACAATTGCTCGTTTCCTTTCCCCAGGGTTATTGGGAGAAATTGATGTCTGTAGCAGTTTACTTGGTGTGTCTCAGACACCGTAATAAATGCGGAGGTCAGGAAGGACAAGAGAGGTCTCCCCCGACCTGGTCAGGGGGAAAAGCGCTTCCATCCTTCTCTTAAGGGTAGGAGAGAAAGAATAAGAAAAGAATGAGGACTCGATTAGAGATCGGGGGTCCCCAGCAGGACCCCACAACCAATAAGGAACGTGCCAGGCGGGAATTGCCTCTCGGTTCTTGCTCCGCAGGAGAGAGTTTTGATCTGTTCCCTTTGGCAGCAGGCGGGAGGTTGGGGGCAACTCGAGAGAGAGAAAAAAGGTGTTTTGTAGTGAGGTTGGGAGGCGAGGCCACCTTCCTGGTTGTACTAGCCGCAGAACTAGACGGAGTGTCGTCGGGGGTATGGAGGAGAGGTGGCTGGGTGGAGCAGCTCCTGGACCAGCCGACGTTTGCAAGAAAACTTGGGCAGGGGCACAAGGACTGACTGCTAGCTGGCGGACGCCGGCAGAGTCTTTCCAAGAGCACATTTTTTTTAAGGCCTCCGATCTTGAAATGTTCTTTTCCATTCCACTTACTGTTTATTGTTTGTACGTCTTAGATGAGCCGCCGGATAAAGATCCCCAAGCGCTATTCTTGTGATTTTAAAATTCCCCCCGCCCTGCGGTTCCTGGGAGAAGGGGCTGGAGAAGCCGTGGGGGCGACGAGGGGACCGGCGGAGGCAAGAAGCGGAGGGAGGCGCGCGGGACCGGGGCGCGCGGGGAGCCGGCTCTACCCCCGGGCCGCCTTTCTCTCCGCAGGGATGCCGGTGCCCGCGCTCTTCCCGCACCCCCAGCACAGCGAGCTGCCGGGCAAGCACTGCCGCCGCCGCAAGGCTCGCACGGTGTTCTCGGACTCGCAGCTCTCGGGCCTGGAGAAGAGATTCGAGATCCAGCGCTACCTGTCCACGCCGGAGCGGGTGGAGCTGGCCACGGCGCTCAGCCTGTCCGAGACGCAGGTGGGCCCGAGACGGGGCAGTTCCTGGGCCCCGCTTCTCTTTCCTCGGGCCCCTTCCACCTCCGCCCGGTGCGGAGCTGGAGCTCTCGAGTGGGGGCGACCCCTCTCCCCTTTATTCCAGGCTTCTCCAAAGATCCTTAGGAAAAGTACCGACACCTCCATCCTCAGGTCAGACTTCCCGAAGCATCATCTCTTGCCGGAGCTCGGGGCCGGGAGGAGAAAGTGCTTCGGTGACCCCGAGGATCACTCTTAGTTTGAGAACCATCCGTTGTCGCCCCCCCACTCCTCTCCTCCGATCTATCGATCCATCGATCGATCGGGGCTGTAAGCCTGGGCGGCCGGAAAATAAAGAGACTAGACCGGTTTTTGTCCTGAGAGAGGCCCGCGCAGGGAAGCATTTTATTATTATTAATTATTATTATTATTTGACTGTCTCTCACAGCCGCAAGCCCTCAGATCCAGCCTCCCCACTCCCCCACTGTAATGTAGGCCTCCTCCTTACTGCCCTGTCCTGAGCGGGAGGAGGACTGTTTCCATCTTCCAGATGCTATTCACCTGCAACCTTAAAACTCCCTCCGCTTCCTCTGTCTTATATTCTCTGTACCCGGGAGCCCAGATTGCTGTGAAATCATCAGCCAGGTGCCCGTGACTTTTCTCTTTGATGAGAACCAGCAAGGTTGATTCTCATCCTCCTGCTGGATCCGGTGCTCAGAGGCCCCAATGGGGAGAATGTAAGTTAAACATAAAGGCCACTCGTCCAGTCGCACCTACCATTAGTAATTATAATTAACAGCAATATTAGTGTTCACAAAGCACACCATTTTGGCCTTTATCGTTATGTTGGACAGTTGCTTCCAGGAGCTTTAGGATGCCTGATTCTCGTTCAACCTACACGATCCCTTGCGAGCGGTGGAGGGCTGATTTCACCCGAGGATGAGACTGTCACAGCTCTTGGATAATTCGTGAATGGGTTGCGGCCCATTTTCCTAAGGCCAGCCATCTCTCAGATCTTGGTAACTATGGATCTGAAGGAATGACACGGTTGTATTTATTTATTTTTTTCTCCCTGAAATCAGGTGAAAACGTGGTTCCAGAACCGGCGGATGAAGCATAAAAAGCAGCTGAGGAAAAGTCAGGATGAGCCCAAAGCGCCAGACGGGCCCGAGAGCCCCGAGGGCAGCCCCCGCGGCCCAGAGGCCGCCTCTGCCGAGGCTCGGCTGGGTCTGCCCGCCGGCCCCTTCGTGCTGACCGAGCCGGAGGACGAGGTGGACATTGGGGACGAGGGGGAGCTGGGCCCCGGGCCGCACGTGCTCTGAGCCGCGGGGCGGGGGCCCGGGAGGACGCGGCGGGGCGGGGCGGGGCGGGGCGCGCTTCCCTCGGGCTCCGGGCCGCGGGCCTCGGGCCTCGGGCCTCGGGCCGGGCGGGCCTCGGAGCTCCGCTCCTGGGACACCAACAAAACACACCTGTCAACCCTCGAACCCGCCCCCGCCCCGCGGCCCCGCGTGCACCTGCGCCGGCTCGTTCCCGCGCTCCGCGTCGTACGTGGCGCCAGCTGGACCCCGGGCTCCCGGCTCCCCAGGGCCGCCGCGCTCGCAGACCCTCTCGGCCCTCTCCTCCGCCACCTGCCCCCGCTCCGCCGTCCAGCTCCGCGACCTCGCCGCCCGGACCCTTTGCCCTTCCTTGCGTAGACCGATTGGCTGCAGGTAAGGGACCCGGAGCGCGGGCCTTCCGCTCGGCGGGCGTCCAGGTGGAGCCTCAGCCAGATGCTTAGGATGTTTGTGCAGGACGGTCCCGCGCGCTCCCGGCCGCTACCCTCCCGCTGGGGTGCCCCCCGCCCCCATCTCCAGCTCAAAGCCCCGGGCCACAGGCCCTCTTCAGGAGGGCGGCGCTTCCAGCCGCTTCCATCCGCTCGGGTCACGGGTCCCCTCCAGAGCCTGCGGTTCGGCTCCCCGGCACGTCCACCCCGCACGCACCCCCCACCCCGGCTCCCGACCGAGCGGCGCCCACGCGCGGCCAGCCACGCGGGCGGGAAAAGCTCGCTGGCAATCCCGGCCTCCCGACCGCGCTGCACCTGCCCCGCAACTCTTCTTACACCCCCGTGCGCTGCCGAGGTTTTAAAAATCAGCGTTCCTCGGGCTGCGTGCGGAAATGCTCATTTTCACCGCGTTTTAGGGAATGCGGAGCTGTAGCGAGATGCCAGCTAACCACGCACCCCCTTCGGACGCGCACCTGTGCGTGGCCTCTCGAGGAGCGGCAGAGTCTGGCCCAGCGCGCCGCCCCCCTCCCTTTCCCCTAGGAGGTCTCCGGCGCTCTCCCCGGGGCTTGCAGTCTCTCTAGAGAATAAAAGGGCTCGCGGCGCAAAACTGGGAACGAACCGAGTTTCCGGGGCATCTTTGGTTAACGCGTCCTGCTGCGCGTCCCCCTCCCCTGCGCCCAGGCAGCGCCCTGTTCCCGAAAGGAGTGAACAGGGCTAATAACCTTTCGTTGACAGATCCCCTCACTCCCACCCCGGTTTTTCTGTTTTTAATCGTTTAATAGTCTTGGATTCCAGCTGTGTGGGGAAGGTCACCCAAATGGTATTTTTTTTTTTTTTACTTTTAAATACCAAAGGGACAGAGATCCCTTGATATTTAGAGTTTGAAATTATGCTAATAAATTGTGTGATGACGCTGCACACCCAGGACACTTATCAGAGCTAGCGGCCGTGCCAGAGGCGACCTCAGCTTCCGATCTTCCTTTGGTTCTGGTTGTGTATTTAGGTAAGTGAGCCCAGGAAGGTTGGCAAAGAGTGTGTGGCTAAGTGGAGTCCTGACCCTTGGGTTCCAATGATGAATAATAATTATAGAGACAATGGCCGTGTGAGCTTGGGTTACATTTAATCTTTTTGTTTCCTTGTTTTTCTAAAAGAGAATCCTAAATATCCCTCTAAAGTCTATGAATGTAGCTGTAGGAATTCTTTTTTTTTTTTTTTTTCCCTCTCTCTCTCTTTTCTACAGGTGTGTTCCAGGAAACATTAACTTAGGCAAGGATAAGTGTCAGGGTGAGACCCCTATCCAGTCCGCATCATTTAGGTGATCAAGTTATTGCTTTAAAAACATAAGCATTGTATAGCCTGTTTGGATTTTCCAAAATGCTTGTTATCAATCAAGATCTTGTGAGTCCTAGACAACAAAGATTAATTTTTCCTTTTATAGTTAAGGAAATCGAGGTTTGGCAAGACTGAAGGATCCACCTATGAACTTAGTACTAGCTAACAGCCAAAGCAGGAACCCCCCCACCCCCAATCTCTTTTGACTCCTTGTTCATTTCTTTGTCCAACACACTGTTTTCTTGCAACAATGCACTGGTTGGCATTTTGCCCCTATCACTTTGTATGAACACCTCTCCCATTGATTTAGGTTTTGGAGATGAGAGATTTCTCCTCTCTCCCTGTTCAGATAATGACAGTACCTTTTTAAGGTAGGAGTTTTTGGCAAGTGCTTTACAATAAGACAAAAGACTTGGTTATGAGAGGAAAAAGTGATTTGTGACTATTGGAAGGGAAAGTAGATACTACTACACAAAGGGGGGAATCTCAGATTCTTCTAATACTAGGAAGAAGAGCTACTTAAAGGGATTTGGGGGAGAATCTTTAAGCTGAGTAGTAATGCGTTTTTGGAGGACATTTAAAAATATTTAAATTAGATGGTTAACACAAGCCCCAAAGCTCCAGACATTGAGATCTTTTTCCTGTCTTCACAAGAAGATTCCAGGTTTTATTTTTGGCTCTGAGAGCAGAGATTAGGCACATTTCATGATCTTTTGGAAAGGCAAGGAAATAGCGTTGGTAGTGTGGGCACAGCTCTGCCTGATGGGAGGCAGAATGAATCCTGGAGCCCAGGGAATGGCTGTGTCTTTGATTCATGAGTGTGAAACGTGGAAAGATTCTTGTTCTGCCCTCTGTGGCTGTTCCTGGCCAGGGTAAGTGGGAAGGGAAGAGCTCACACCTGCAGTGCCAGCCACACTCACTGTGGCACGGTTTTCTCATCAGACCGTATTCCCTGAAATTGATGGCAAACAATTCAATAGCAAACTTCTCCTGGTTTTCCTTCCCTTTCCTTTCCTTTCTTTCTTTTGCTTTTTTCTTTTTTTAATGCTCAGCGGGTTAGTGATGATAGTAGAGGATAGACACAATTTAGTTTCAATTTAATGTAACATGATGGCAGTGTTTGTTTTTGGCCTTCAATACCGATCAAAGCCTCCATAGGCTGAAGAGGCATTTTATCTGAATTACCTAGGCTTTTGCCTCAGTTCAGCTTGACTTGGTGGTAAAGATCTGACGAAGCCACATTCACTATGATATATTAAAGACCTAGCCTGATTCTCAAGAGGCAAAGACATCTGAAAATAGCCAAGGTGGGCACATCATCTTACATGTAATCCCAAATGTAGTAAATAATTTCTTCCAGATTTGTTCTTAATTCTGTTTGGATTGGACTTCATTTCACAGCCTCTCAGAGAGGGACTCTTGATATTATTTCTGCTCACATGACCTAAGAACATAAGAAATGGACAACATCCCATTCTCTCCAGTATTAGCAGATAGTAGCACTAAGAAATAATTAATTGGAATCCATGGCACCACTTCAAAAGGTAGAGGATTGGCTCATATCCATTTGTTTGGTAACTAGAGATAAAGATATGTGAAGGCACAGAGCAAGCAAGAATGCTTTTTGGTGCTAAGAGAATTGTGCAATAAACACATTTAGTTGAAGCGGTGACTCCCTGGTCTTCTTGAGTTGGGCTCAATACGTGTGTGGAAATAACGAGCAAAGGAAATATTTTACATTTATGTCATGTTCTTGGCATCACATTTAAAGAGGCTGTTGACAAGCTAAAATTCATACAGTCTACAAGAACCTGGGTGGTAAAAGGTGTGGAAAACACAAAGGAGTGTGAGCTTTTTAGCTTAGAGAAGCCAAGTATTGGGGAGGGGTGGGAGAGGAGATTAGCTAGGATGATTGTATTGGAGTGGTTGCAGGGCTACTCAGTATCAAGGGGTCTATCTAAGCAGCTCTGCTAAAGGAGGTGGAACCAGAACCAATGGGTGGTGCAGGGAAACAGATTTTGGAACAACATTTGCATACCTCCCATAGGCCAGATAGTGTGCCCTCCTTCAATAGAACAACCTAAGTCCAGAAAATCCTAAACACCTTTCACTAGAAAAGTTTGAACAGAAGCTGGAAAGCAAAACACTAGGTGCCAAAAGGCTCTGTTATGGTTCTTCATTAGTGAGAAGGTAAATCGATTTGTTTCTTTCTAATCCTTAAGAGCCTAGTATCCGATCTCCTTCTTGTAGGAAAGAACTATAAATTCCAACTTATTAAGGTTATTTGTCATCTCACTAAGAAGATTTCAATTCATGAACTCTAAAGAAATATATCCATAACAATTAGAAGAATTAAGAGAAACAAGAAAATGAAAAGGTTATTCTTTTATTCATTAAGGAAGTCTCCAGCATCCCATTCCAGAAAGTAAGGTAAACAAAGTGACATCCCCGGAGTTAAGGACTGATAGGTAGTCAGGGAAGACTGGTCAGTATTAGAGACCTTTAACAAAATCTAAGCCCTTCATTTTATAAGTGAAGAAATTAGGATCCAGGTATGATGAATGCCTTGTCAATGTTAAATAGAATTCAGACTAGAAGCCAATTTTCATGATCCTCTTTTACCACTAATTTATACTATGATAAAAGTGATGGGGGGGGTTGCTATTTGTCATTGTATTATGTAGAGGAAAAGATTTTGCATAGTAATTTTGGTTGTAAAAATTTAAAATTAGCTGGAAGTTACCTAGTAAAATCTTAAATCAATTTATGGAAAACTTTTGACGAAGAGCAATCTAAAATTTAAACTGGCTCTCTGAGGAGGTACTGAGCCCCTTCACCTTTTTCATTCAAGCCAAAGTTGAATAACTACGTGCTGGGATGTTTTCAAAGAAGTTCATACATTGAGTAGGATGAAAAATATGACGAAAAATTTGGCCTAATCTTTATATACAAGGCAACTGAGAGTCTGAGAGATTAACTTGCTCACTGTCCTACAACTGATTAATTTGATGAGTTACAAAATTAATATATGTAGAGGTCCGAGATCATTCCAATAAATATTTAGGAGATAAAAATAATTGATATGATTTTCCTGTTTTCTGTCCAGATTCTCTCCATTGTACTTTCTGGTTTTAATTCCTCCTCTTAAAGACACATATTTTTTTTCCATTTTATTTACTCCTCCTGTCTTAGAATTCCCAGGGTGTACACTAGGAAACGTTCCCTCCATGATTTCATTTATAATTCTCGGAGCCTTCTTTTCTTACTCTCTTTACAAAATTGTGTAGCTGCAGCTGGATTTAGCATCATAGCCACTGACTAAATGATTTGGCTTGAAGACTTCAATTCTAATCTTCCTTTTGTTCAGGATTATATAATTTCTCTTACTTGGCATCAGAAATATGAGGAGAGTGTCCTTTAAGTTAGGAATGGTGAGGAGATGTGAAATATGGGATATGAAAGTATCTACTGTGAGATCTTGGATGAAAAGTGCTGGAGGAAGATAATGAATTACAATATAGATCTGAACATATCCAGTTGGTTCTTGATCCTATACTTCATAGAACTACAACAGTAATAATGTGGGTAACTAAAAGGTATTAGTCCTGTGTTCCATCACTATCATTACAAGGGTTTATTATGTTCCCCCCTCCTTTTTTTAGATTGTTTATTTGTGAGTGAGAGTGTACAAGCTGGGGGGAAGAGGGGCAAAGGGAGAGGGAGAAGCAGACTCCCCACTGAGTAGGGAGCCCAGCCCAACCTGGCTGAATTTCAGGACCCTGGGATCATGACCTGAGCTGAAGGCAGATGCTTAACCAACTGATCCACCAAGGCACCCCTACCATGTCCCTTTCTAAGTAGTTTTTAAAATAACTTCATCTTATTTTCTCTTTGTCATTGCCCTGTGTGGACTAAGCGAGGGCATGGTGGCTTTGGATGAAATAGAGCCATATAGGGCCACAGAGTTGCATTGAGGGTACCTCATTTAGAATATTCTTTCTCTCCCTCTTTTCTATCTTGCCACCATCCTGTCCCAGGGGTTCTGTTCTCCCTGGCGGATATAAATGCTATAATGGGGGGCGGTATATAATTCAAATCTATGGGTGCCCTATTAAGAGACTGAGTTGCCAGTAAAGGATCTACCAGGGAAATCCAATATTTAAGCTTTTTTTCTGAAGCTTTTAAGAAAAATTTTTGGTTTAAAAAAAGGCACACCTTAGACTGTATCTCTGTAACAAGAATAAAAGTTGTTTAAAAATATTGACTAATAGGGGGACACCTGGGTGGCTCAGTGGTTGAGCGTCTGCCTTTGGCTCAGGGTGTGATCCCAGATCCCCGGATGGAGTCTCACATTGGGCTCCCCACGGGGAACCTGCTTCTCCCTCTGCCTGTGTCTCTGCCCCTCTCTCTGTATCTCTCATGAATAAATAATCTTTAAAAAAATTGACAGAATTCTTAGGGATTATTTGAATATTTGTGACCTTCATTCTCTCCCTAGCTTTCGTTGCTACAGATATAGAGTAATTAAGTACACTTGCCAATATTCTAGCCCAAAGTTAAAGAATGGCCAGATAGTCCTTATTCTTTCTCAGTGCTTGATTTGGAAAGCAAAATAAACTGTAGAAAGCAATGGGAATAAGGATAGAAGGGTGGCTCTTTAGCCTGATTCTCAAATGGGAATAATTTACATGCTAAAGGCAAAAAACTCATACTTGTTCTATTCTTTTCCCATCTATTTTTTTATTTCCTTAAGTTCTCTCCATTTAATTTTAAAGATTTGGGTTTCATCATTTACCCGTGTACATTATGTATAAAGTCATACAGTTGTAGGAGAATTATTTTAAAAAGAAGCAGTCCCTTGGCCACTCTATGTTCTCTTTATTACAGAGGCAACTGCTTTCCAGTACTGTGTGATTCTTTTCATATTTGTCTTCGTGTTTCTAAGTAACTGTTTAATTGCTGCTTTTTGGTATTTTTGTTTTAAGAATTATCTAGTACTTCATGCCATAAAAGATGAAAATTTAGTTATTTCTTCCCTGTTCCCACCACATACATGTGCACCCTCTTCATCTCTTCCTCCGTGTCAGGGTTTTGTTTAGATTGTTATTACGGTATATATGTCTGACTCTCCATTCAGCCACATATTTTTCCTGCAAGAGTTCCTTTTTTTGGGACACCAGGGTGGCTCAGTGGTGGGCATCTGCCTTTGGCTCAGGTCATGATCCTGGGGTCCTGGGCAGGGAGCCTGCTTCTCCCTCTGCCTGTGTCTCTGCCCCTCTGTGTCTCTCATGAATAAATGAATAAAATCTTTAGGAAAAAAAAGGCTTCCTTTTTTTCCTCTTGGAATTAAACTCTTATTAATTTTTAATGTACTTGTGGCCAACTTAACTCCAAACTCTTCACCACTTGTCTGTAGCCGACTCCCAATTGTTCTTGCTAAGGTTTTGTTTTCCTGAACGAATCTCTCCCAGAGACTCTGGTCTGCTCACTTCTGGATTTTATGTCACTGTCACTCTCTTCCCCTCCATCCTAGGATTCCTTTTCACTTTTGTTTCCTGTATTTTCTTCTTTCTTGGTTTACCCTCTCATTTTGGGGGAGCACTGTCTCCTATAGTTTCCTGATTGTGAAAGGTAAATGTTTTGAGTTCATCCTTCTCTAAAAAATCTTGAGTCTAGTCACATGCTTTCTTAGTATTTTGGCTAAGTGTAGAATTCTAAGTTTGGAAGTTATTTTTGAATACTTTTGAATAATTTAAAAAATATCATTTGATTTGTTTTTATTAATAGGCTACCAATTACTGCTGTGAGGGTCTAAAGCCATTTTGATTCTTGATCTTTTGTGTATCTTGTTGAATTTATTAATTTGTTTTCCTTTTTTGGAAGCTTGTAGGATACTCTTTGTAACCAATGGACTGATATTTTTCAGTTGTGTTCCTTGGTTGGAGGCCTGTTTGCACCCATTGTTCTGGATCCTCCATACGCTCTTTGAGTCTGAAAACTTTGTTATGTAAAGTTTTCTTGAATTAATTCTTCAAGGATTTCTATTCTTTGTGTGTGTGTGTGTGTGTGTGTGTGTGTGTGTGTGTGTGTTTTAAAGATTTTATTTATTTGTTTATGAGAGAGAGAGAGAGAGACATAGGCAGAAGGAGAAGCAGGCTGGATGCAGGGCTTGACCCCAGGACCACGCCCCAAGCTGAAGGCAGATGCTAAACCACTGAGCCACCGGGGTGCCATGTATCTTACATTTCTGACTTCCCAGACCTCTTTTAATTTTCTTCTCCTCTCCTCCTTTTTAGTGGGTTTCCTCAGTGATCTCTTCAGATGCATAGCATTTCTCCATTGTTTGCTCATGTTTATGAGAAAAGGCTAAAAGGAAGCTCTGAATACACGGCGGCAGGGTGTGTGTGTGTGTGTGTGTGTGTGTGTGTGTGCGTGTGTGTACTTTTGACTGTGAGCTTTCCTCTATGATAATGTGGTTGAGTTCTTCATTTGGAGACCCTCTAAAGTCAGAATTTTTTTTTTTTTTTAAAGTCAGAATTTTTAAGGCTTTTATTTTAGGCTGGTCGGATTCTCCAGAGGAGGCTTTTTCAAACTCCTGCTTGTAAGATGAGGCCCTGTGTTTTGGGAGCCATGTGGTAGATCAGAGGTCTGAGTATAGAGGCTTCTGAGTTTAGAACGCACATGTTCAGTATTGATTCAGCTTTGTGCCCCCCAACAGAGCCACTTGTCCCTCACTCTAGAGACATTGTCCTACCCTCTACAGAAGGGAGAGAATGTTTTGGGAAGTAGTGAAAGGGCAGTTGTCCTTCTTTTAGCCTCCTCACGCCCTTATACCCCTATTTTCAGAGGCATTTGCCCTCATCATTCTTGAGCATTTTGGATATTCTGGAGTATAAATCACATTGATTCTTGAGTTTCCAGTTTACTAGGTTAGAGTCTTTTTCAACTTTGATCTGCTTTCCTGGTTTCACACTTCTATTACTATTGTTTCTCCTCCTGTTTTTTTGTTTATGCCCTCTAAAAACCCTTTACTGTAATTTTTAGCATGGATTTGCCAAGGAAGTGAAGTCAGTGTGTGTGCGTTCATGTGTTTAGCCTAACATATTTACCCAGAAGTCTCATAGTCTGAACTTAATGTTGTTTTCTTCTAGCTCTTACAGTGAGTGATGGAGGTGTTGATCTTTTACCTTAATGCTTTAATGCAACTGCATTTGTTGAGGTTCAGGAGAATTGCATTATCATTAGAACAGATTGAAAGGTTCATTGCCAAAAATACATAATAGCCCTTCCTTCTTGCCTCCTATTTAGTGATGCAGTACAGATGGCATGGGATCTACCAGTTTGAGGGCATTGGAAGTTAGAGTTAGTCCTTAAGAATCTTGGTCTGCGAAAGGTCCAACTAGTTTTATAGGATATCCTTAGAAATTTCAAGGTGAGGAATTTATTGTTTCATTTTCCTTGGTCTTAGATTAACTGAAACCTAGGTCCCTAATTCTCTAAGTAGAGAAACAAGATAAACAGAAAGCAAGACAGAGCTACAGACACACACACACACACACACACACACACATACACACGCACACACACATACACATGCACACACACACAAGCTCTTGGAGAGAATGAGACAAACAGGACAGGGAGAATTGGAAGGTGATCAATTAAGACATTAAGTGTTTTGTGACACATGGACGCATCTGCATTTTGCCCTGATAACAAGACCATCAGCTCATTTTCAGAGGGCTGCTGCCTTACTCAGTTCAATCCTCAGATCAAAGCAAAACTGTCTGCTTGCATTTTCCAATCAGAATGGGGATGCTAATTTATCCTCCTTAATGTGTGATGGTAAGAGACTCCTTCAATTAACTGAATTCTATAGCCAGCAAAATAAAAGGTATACAATGAGGCGCAGGCTGGAAGAGCTGAAATTCTCATTAAATCAAAAGGTCCAGTATTCATTACCTCGTGCATCTGAGGCTAAACACTAAATATGGGGATTGTCAAAGGAGGTTTAATGGGTTAAATTGAGAATATAATCTAATTAAAATATTAGACATGGCTAAATAGTTCTTTGATATTCATCTAAAGGATTCATTAAAAATAGGTGCTTGAGGTTTGTGTCATTGGAGATGATCAATTTTAAGTAGAAACAACAAATTTGGGGACCTCATTACACTGCTTCAGTGTCCCCATTGTGTGGAGGGAGGGCAATGGGAAAGACCTTTCTGCCAGGTGAGGGGTTGGAAATACAAGGTAAGGCCATCCAGGCTTCATGACAGTGACTTTAGTGATTGTCAGATGGCAAAAAAAAAGTGTAAGATTAATTCGAGACCTGTTCACCACAGAGGAAAGAGTATGCTTGGGGCACAAATTATTTAGCTATACTCTCTACAGAGAGAGCTATATTGATTTTATTTGATAAAATAATATATATAATCTGAATATTCTGTTATCTACTTCCTTTTCTGTAGCTTCTGAAAGAATAACTGATCACACTTTTTGGATTTTAAATATCTGAAGATTATTCCCCCACTATTAAATTTGCATTGTAAGGATATTCTATTTAAAAATTTCTTGCTAAAGCATGGGACCTTGGGAAGATGGTCTAGCAGTCCCAGTATTAGAGCTGGTCTCAGGGATGAGCGGTCAACTCCATAAAGGGTATTTATGAAATCTTATCCCACATCTCCAAGGCTTCACTAACTATATTTGCCTGAAATGTTCATGTCATTGTAATCCTCTCGACCTATTAGAGTTATTTAAGAGCGGAAGACCGTTTTCTCAGTTTATTGAAAATTAATTACTTCCATTGCTCAGGTTTGCCAGGGAAAATGAAAAGGCAGTGGAGAGGCAGCAAGGGAGATAAGCCTGGCCCACCAAATTCTTTTTTCCTTTCCTCATGTCACCCAAAGAGCCCTCGCTATATTCAGGGGTAGAGAGAACTGAAAAAAATCTATTATTTTGCAGCTTCATCTTGCGATGTGATGTTTCCACAACATTTTGGGGGAAGCCCCAACATTCCAGTTATTTCACTGAGATAAAACTAAGTCCCCAAACATAAAGAATGGAATTTTTAAGACTGAGGAATAAAATGAATGAATGAATGAATGGATGGATGGATGAATGAAAACTCTGCCTTCTGAAACCTTGTGCTTTCCATTGACCAGATATTTACCTAGAAAATTGAGATGTGGGCAGCCTGGGTGGCTCAGTGGTTTAGCGCTGCCTTCAGCCCAGGGCCGTGATCCTGGAGTCCCGGGATCGAGTCCCACATCGGGCTCCCTGCATGGAGCCTGCTTCTCTTCTCCCTCTGCCTGTGTCTCTGCCTCTCTCTCTCTCTCTCTGTGTGTGTCTCATGAATAAATAAATAAAAATTTAAAAAAAAAGAAAATTGAGATGTTTTCTCAGTACCTTTGTGAACAGATATGTGGTTTTGCTCAACAAAGCTAGAGGGGAAAAGATAGGAACAAATATTGAACTTAGCCTGGAGGCAGTGGGGTTGAGGGGACCATTTTGGAGGTATATTTTTTAAGTAAGCTCTAGGCCCAATGTGCAGCCTGAACTCCTGACCCCAAGATCAAGAATCTGATGCTCTACAGACTGAACCAGACAGACACCTCTAGGGGACAGAAAATTTTTTAAAATTTGATTTTGAATATTAGATTTTAGCTATTCTGGAATCCTACTTCAGTGCATTTAAAGAGTGGAATATCAAAATAAAATTTTTATTATAATGTTTCTCCTTTATATTGCCTTTATAATATACAAATTTTGTCTGATGTAATATAGACAGTTCCTTAGAGTCAGGGTAAGAGGGGAGCAAGACACTCTGGATAAAAAATCCACAGTAATTAACTATTTTACTTGTATAGTTTAAAACCCTTCTCTCACTGTGACAATGAAAGATGTAAATGGAGTATTTGTGTATCTTTTTGTCTCCATTTATATTAGGAATAGAAATTATGAAAAGAGTTATGGAAGAGAAATCCTGTCGTCATCCCATGAATACTTGAGAGTTGGATGAAATATGTATTATTCAGGATTTATTCTTGCTCTAATAAAGTCAATCTTAAAAAGGCATTTTTAGATGAGTAACTTTGATTTTTTTCTTACAAATTTTATACTTTCCAATATAAATTGCTTCTTTGAATATGATGATAATCTACATTTTCAAGAATATGTTGGGAATAATTAGCTAAACATGTCCTGATATCTTCAGACTATGACCCAAATTCTATTCATTTTGTGCTGTTTGTCAATAAGTAAAAAAGAATCCCTCCCTTCCCTCCCCAACCCCGAGTTTATCTAGTCTGCTATTGTAGACCATTTGCTATCAACTCAAAGTTCTCAATTAGCTCCAGTGTTGTTATAATTACTGGATGTGTTTTCAAACAACTCCCAGCTAATAACTGTTGGGATGAAGAGTCATTTTCTCACTATAGACTAGACTGCACGCTCATGCTTGCTGTGAGGTTTTGACAATGATTCGTTAACCAATAATAGGCCCCAATTGGAACCATTAGGCGTTGGTGTTTTGCTAGACTTACCTTTTATTTTGTTCCTCAATATTGTCTTTTCTTGGGCTGGTTTCTAGATAACTCCCAAGAGACTCCTTGATACACAAAACAATATCATGAAGACAGCTGTCATTAAATTCAGCTACTTGGAACAAAGCTTCCTCTTAAGAGGATGCTCTCCTTCGCAATTCAAGATGGAAAAACACCATAAAAAAGGAGTCTATAATAAGAGAAAATATGTGTTTTAAGGGCCTTTATTTACATGAGTTCACAGAAATTAGGCAGATTAGGCCCTCTGTCTTTCATTGGGCATATAGAACATCTGGTCAAATGCAGGCCCTCTATCATTCTATCACTCAGGTTTAAAGTCCCTTGCTTTCTGATATGCAGATTGTTTACTTCTTGAATATCTGAAGCAGAAATACTGTAAAAATTGATCACTGATCCACTTAGGTCTACAGAAGATCAATATTGTTGCTATTGGTACTATTTATTTTCAAGGAGGAGCAAAGAAGTATTTGTCATTCACTGTTTCTACAGAATCTCTGTGCTGTCATAGTATCATTGTAGCTTAGTGATTTGCTAGATCTTACCAGGTGGGCCCAAAGGCTTATTTTGGTTCATTCTTTGATCTCAACCCCCAGCTTTTAGCAAATATGTTCTATTTCTGTAGCTACAGCCCTTTTAGATGCCACTTGTCACTTTCAATATTTTTGGACAAAGAATTGTGATGTTCTATGGTTTATATACTGGATGGTACAGACTTGCCTTGGAAATAGATTCTGTGAAATGTTTGACACAGACTGAATTGTGCCACCTGCTTCAGCGAAGTGTGTTTCTTGACACTGCGTGAAGGGATTGAAGGATTTAACAGTGCTTAGCTACCAAGGAAATGGTTAGGGAGAGGGTTTTTTAAATGTTCAAAAACGAAAGTGTTTTTCACTAGTCAACATCTGAGCTACTTCATGTGTGTCTCTTTTGACTTTAACAATGTAGTTATGAAATTGCCAGATTGTGTTAAAATACGATCAAGTATGTAGTAATGCATATTTCTAAAACTGAAACAATGGGAGTTCACATCCAAAATGGAAGTTCATGGTAATAACATGCTCCTTTCCCACACGGAAAACAAAAACTACCCCTTTCTACAAATAATCAAAGAGCGCTGTCCTTGGTGTTGAAAGGCTGAAGTTGAGACTTGGCTAACTCCTTCTCCCATTACTATCAGTACGCCGACGGACAGACATCGAGTCATTTATCTGACCTTGATCTCCATTTCCTTTTCTGAAAAATTAGGTGAACAAGATAAGTCCACTCCAAGATCTGAATTTTTTGAAGGTACTCTAATAGAAATGCAATACTTTAAAAATTTGCTCTGTCCATTTAAATTTGGAAATGTCTCTATATGCATTAATCTTCCAGAGTAAGTTTAAATTTAAGGCTGTTTGGAAAAAAGAATAATTCTTAAGTTTCTAGAAAAGTCTTCACCATGTACCATGAAGGGTCCTCTTCTTTTACAAATACATCTTAGGAGCAGTTTGGGCTATGATTTTCCCAAAGTCGTGCTTCACATATGATATAATTTTCAAAATACTACAGAAACATGATTTACTATAGATAAATTTATTATTTATCTTCAGATATGTGTGATTTTTTTCCCCCAGACTTTCAATTCTAATTGTTTCTAGTTTAAGAGAAAATTATGTGCTGGTAGCTTTTATACCACATCATGGTTTATGTAAAATATTTGTAACAAAGGGCTAACTCTCCAAAGCTGGTTCTTATGCCGCCTGTATAGGTAAACAAAATTTTCCTTAAATTAGTGTTAAAACTGCCCATTTCAGGATATGGCTCTCAAAGAATGCAATGCCTGTCTAATATAAACAAGAAAAAATTAAGTTCTTCAACAATTAGTTTAAGACTTGATAATTTTACAGTGTTTAATCAGTTTCAAAAGATGAAAAAATAAAAAAAATTATTATTGACACTCAGTACTAAAGTATGGAATGCTTTCTCATCTTACCTAACATTGTGTGTGTGTGTGTGTGTGTGTGTGTGTGTGTGTGTGTGAGAAAGCACAGATGTGGTAATATTTTAAGATGTTTGTGATGGCAAGATGCCTGGCATATTTACATACTTGGAGCAAGTAGCTTTGAGAAGGTGTATCACTCAGAGTTTCCTGAGTGGATGTTTCTGGACTTGTTGGATTTCTAATTTATGTCTCGATGCTCTGTTAGAACAACATTGGGGTATGTTATACTTGAATAGGCAAAGCTAAATATGCTTTCATGTTTTCAATTTTATATATAAACCCTTTGCTAAATTTAGAGATTTTACTTTTTAAGTTTTCGGATTTTAGAACTATTTTGGAAACAGTATCTCCAAATGTACTAGCAGTTAGTCCAGGTTACATTCACTTAATTCGAAACTGAAGTGTTTATACTTTTTTCTTTCCTTATCATGAAGGTAAGAGAGAAGTTAGATACAATTTTTTTTTTTTTGCTGGGTCTCTTCAAAGTTTTCATTATGCAAGGAAGGGTAGAGATTTTTTAAGAAATTAAAAGATCCAGTATGAAACTAAAAGACTTTATTCCCTAGTCCTTATTCGGCCCCAAATTCTGATTTGAAAATAATAATAGAAAAATCTTCCTAGAAAGTAAAATATAGCCCTGTAATGTGATAAGGTCCCCATATTTTAAATTCTGTACAAAGCAAATGTGAACTGCAGCGAGAGGACAGAGTGTCATCCCTCTCTAGGTAGAGAGGTTGGTTGGAGTTTTTTCTCTACGTCCAGTCCCTGGGCATTTTTGGTCTCTGACAAATGTGTTGTCTATACAATGTGAAGGACTTTGAAAGCAGCCACAGCCTGTTTTTCTCTTTCGTGTCTGCTCTGCAGTATTTCAAGCAGTGAGATTTCAGGCAGGGTGTCTTCTTTTCGAGCATAGGTGGGATTTTTCTTTTCCTTTGATGCTGGATCAGTCAGACTTGGAGGTTTGGGTTTGGGGATGGTCTTAGCATACTCCAAAGCCTAAAAGCATAAAGATAAAATTTTATTTGAAGTGGGAAGTGAGTCCTGGATTCCTTAAATTAAATCAAATCTTTGGAAATGTTTATTGGTAATATGAGTGGACACTATGGCTACCATTAAGTATAAGATGCAGAGGGGAATGAAGAATGGATGGGAAATGAAAGTCATGCAATATAACACACAATTTGAACAAAGTAAGTTAACCACACAGCAGTATGCTAAGGAAAAGAGCTCAAAAATGAAACAAAGTTGTGCCTTTGGGTGTTTTCTTTATAAAATGGAGTTTTTTAAATAAATATTTTATTTATTTATTCATGAGAGAGACACTCAGAGACACAGGTAGAGAGAGAAAGCAGGCTCCTCGCAGGGAACCCGATGTGGGACTCGAACCCAGGACCCCAGGATCACGACCTGAACCAAAGGCATACGCTCAACCACTGAGCTATCCAGGTGCCCCTATAAGATGAAGTTTTATTTTTTTATTTATTTATTTATTTTTTTTTGAAGGGATGAAGTTTTATTCAAGTGTTTGAAAATCAATTTCTCACATGGGGGCTCTATTTAGTTTCTGGCAGTCTTATTAAAACCAAACTTCTATTAAGGAGATATTCACAGACTATTCCAATCAAAGTGGACTTGCTACAGCTTGAGACCAAAGACATCACTGTAGTTGATATAAAATTGAGATTCCATTATTACATCAACTCTTCTTGTTCCCAGGCTCTTGGAACTCTAGCAACCATTTATTAGAGGTTGGAAATTATCCTTTTCTTTAGGAGATCTATAGAAATCTGGAGACTAGAAAAAGCAGTCTTTCTTTTTTTCAGTGATGTCAGTTCCAGAAGACACTACAATAAAAATGAGATCACTAAATATGATTTCTAAATCTGTCTTTATATCCATTTTATATTTTAAGAAGTTTCTTGATAGCTGAGATGGGACTAGATGGTATGTTCAGGTGCTGGAAGGGGTAAAAAAGTCCAAATTTCTCAGTGTGTGTAGGTGACTTCTGTAGGAATTTGTAATTACAGACTTGTCTTCAATCTCTTCATGGAAAAAATAATGGATTGGAGAAAAAAGAAAAAGTAGCACCATGGAAACTCAATCAAGTGGCCTGAGGTCTTCAAGGTCTGAGGAAGAATGGCAATAAATAGAAAATATGATGGTCTGTGAGAGAGAACATGAAGTACAAATTCCTAAAAGCACCAAAGGGTCACTTGTCCCTCATGCAAAGGGTCCCATGTTCTTATTGGGGCTGAGACAGACAGCTCTACAAGGCTTGGTGTCTCTGCCAAATGTACTTCATTCACATCCTGATTTATAGTTGGATAACCTCTGAGCGGGAGAACATTCTGTATTTTATGAAATCATTTTTTTGTGGCTACAGGAACCTATATATTATAGTACCTTGGGAATAATATAAGGGCATGAACTTGAAAGAAACAACGAAGGACTTTTCTTTGACATACGTACCCATCAATGACAAGGAGACACTGATTCCTTAAAATTTAATGGTAGAGAAGGAAATGAATAGGACTTATCAGGATTGCCAGTTTCCTATAAGAAATCACCTTACTATTCAATTGAAAAAAATTATTTTTAAAGTTTTATTTGAGAGAGAGAGACAGACAGAGCATGAGCAGGGGGGAGGGGCAGAGGGAGAAGCAGACTCCCCACTGAGCAGGGAGCCTGATGTGGGGCTTGATCCCAGGACCTTGAGATCATGACCTGAGCCAAAGGCAGATGCTTAACCGACTGAGCCACCTAGGTGCCCCTAATGTGAGTATAGTTGACACACCTGTTATGTTGGTTTTAGGTGTACAACCTAGTGATTCAACTTCTCTGTGTTATACTCCGCTCACCGCAAGTGCAGCTACCATTGTCACCATACAATGCTATTACAGTATCATTGCCTGTATTCCCTGTGCTGTACCTTTCGTCCCCATGATTTACCATTCCCTAACTGGAAGCCTGTATTTCCCTCTCCCCTTCCATACATTTTGCCCATTACCCCGCTACCTCCCCTCCAGCCACCATCAATTTGTTCTCTATATTTATAGGTTGGATTCTGCTGCTTGTTTTGTTCATTTGGTTTTCAGATTCCACATAGGAGTGAAATTGTATGGTATTTGTCTTTCTTAGTCTGACTTGTTTCACTTAGCGTAATACCCTCTAGGTCCATCCATGTTGTTACAAATGGCACCATCTTATCCTTTTTTTTTAAGGCTGTGTAAAATGCCTGTGTGTGTGTATGTGTACGTACACACACTACATCTTATCCATTCATCTGTAGATGGACACTTGGGTTGCTTCTGTATCTTGACTGTTGTGAATACTGCAATAAACACATGTGCATATATCTTTTCAAAACATTGTTTTTGTATTCTCTGGGTAAATAATCAGTAGTGGGATTATTGGATTGTATGGTGGTTCTATTTTTAATTTATTGAGGAACCTCCATACTGTTTTCCACGGTGGCTGCACCAATTTAAATTCCTACCAGTGGTGCATGAGGGTTCCTGCCTCCTTCTCCACATCCCCACCAATGCTCGTTATTTCTTGTCTTGATTCTAGCCCTCTGATCAAGTGTAAGGTGATCTCCTTGTGGTTTTGATTTGCATTTCCCTGATGATGAGTGACGTTGACTATCTTTTCCTGTCTGCTAGCCTTACTATGTCCATTTTTATGTGTGACAAACTTGAAACACTATGAAGAAAACATGTGGAGGGCTAAAGACCATGATGAACTTCAGGCTGAGCTTACAGCATCATATGTGTACGTGTTATTTGCATATCAATATCTGTGAATGATGGTAGCTTTATAAAGGAACGTTTCCTGCAAGGAACGGCAGTAGCTAGGGCATCCCCTGGGTTAAAAAAAATTGGGGAATTTGTTCAGCGGTAACAGAGGTTTCCTTCTCTTTCTAATTGAAAAGCTAACCTCCTTGGGTGGGGATTTCTTACCTTCTGCCGAGGGACGGTAGATTTACTTTCAGTTTTTGCTGTTTGTGGTTTTGACAGAATGGATAGGGTCTTCATGTTATACTCCTTAATTTGTTTCGCATATTCCTTTTTTTGGGTTAATTTCTGCATCTGTTCAGAGAAACCAAGTTACAACAGCGCACAGGTCCTGTGAGATCTCTGTTCTCTCTTTAAAAGCAAGACTCATTGGAGCGAGCTGGGCCTATTGTATCAGCAGCAGCAGAGGGGAAATGGGATTTACGGTGTGTAAGGCAACAGCAGCGAGATGGTTAAGTTAATGTTTCTCCAAGAAACAGTCTCTCTCTGAGGGGGGGCATCACTGCCATAGCACCACCCAGTGTTCCCTTAACAGGGTCTAAATCACATTCAGCTCCTTCTTTGTTGCATTTACCCAATTTATTTTCATTTTGGCTTCCAACTTTGAACTATACTCTCTTTTTATGCCTTGAGTGCAACTGTAGTTAAAACACATTAAGTGAAGATCTTCTTTCACTAGAGGAAAAGAAATAAAGTGGATGCACTTTTCATGGGTTGGGAAACTCTTATCCTAAGTGTCTTCTCTGTAGTCACTCTTGAAAATTACCAAGATCACTCTATTGGGAAAGGCCAACGACCGTATAACACACACATCTCTTTTCATGTGCACATGGCCCTCTTCTCTGCACAGGCCTTCAAAACTAACTAAAAGATGGATACATAAAACAACATTGGCTAGGTAATTTTATCTTATGGGAAAAGGAGTATCTGGGTCTCTATTACCAATGCTATTTCAGAAGGGTCTCTATTCAGAGGGAGACATTTGGATTACGACTTGGTTCTGGTGTGTGTGTGTGTGTGTTGGAGGGTGGGGTGGGGGATATGTTTACAGTTCTGCTAAAACACAGGTGGGCAAATCCAAGCCTAAAAAATGCTGTATGTACATCACACTCACTTTCTCTCTGATGGACTCGAGGTCAGGTCCAAGGCCTCCAAGCTTCATGTCTCTTTTCTGATAACCTTTCAGCTTAGAGCTCTACAAATACAAAGAGACAGTTTCTTTTAAGGAATTGCGTGTCCCCCCCCCCCCCACCATGCTGTTATAGCCGCATAAGGGAAGAATGGAAGCCTGTGTGGACCGTTGGGAGAGTGGGTGCTTTTCCTGACAATTCTGCTCTAATGGTAGTTATTGATAATAACTTCTTGGGTAATTTGCAGCTGGTCAGCTAACATGTTTTGACTTTTCCAACTTCTGCAACAACAACAACAAATTGGAATTCTGAAAATTATAAATAAAAATTTCCAAGTGAATAAAGAGCTGTTTCGTTATTAACATTTTAAATGACACATATGTTACCACTTCACTGTTGCTGTTATTATTGTCTGGTCTTGTATATAGTTCACTAAACAAAATGACTTCCCCAGGAAGAGGGAATTGAAATCAGGTAAACATTGCTTCAAAATGAGAGTGCCCTGTCTAATGATGTTATAACACTCAAAAGATCATAATTTTTAAGGGTTGAGAGTCTAGGCAAGATCTACTGAGAAACTCCTTTCATTCAATGTGATTTTGGATATTTTGAAGTTTACATAAGACAACATATTAGTGTGGAATATTGAAAGGGACAGTAACATAATGAGGCAATTTCGTTTTTAGATTATGACACTTGAGCACGATAACAGGCAGGAGAAACACTAATGCTTTCCTGACTGTAGGAGAGATTAAGATACCCCATCCCCCAAACTGCTGCTTTCAATGTTAAAACTGACTTGCTGCTTGGGGAAGACACTCTTATGGGGATACCAAATCCTTTGAGTTTGTGAATTCATTTGGTTTTCCCCTTTGGGAAGGGTAGGAAGCACAACCCCAAAGAGCTAGGGTGGATGACAGTGATTCTATTTGGACAAATCTAAGTGGGTGCTTAGAACACAGAAAAAGAACAGCCATCCTAACTGCACATGGTACTACCTGTCTATGTGCTAATGAGAAAGCTCAGTATTTTTCTAAGTTTTGAAAGCTCCTCTAAATTATGTCAAGTCCTAAGATATGCAGTTTATCTAATGAGCTTTTAAGACAATTTGGCAGATAGTCCGGAGATTTAAAAAGATTCTCATCCTATTGGATATAGTTACTACATATAACACCCAGATCTTAAAAGTGAACTTAATGAACATGGTATCAGGGTTACAAGGATGTGTTCTGGTTCCACTGGCCTACTGGCTGACTGCTCGTAGCTCATCCCAGTAGTTTCTCCTTTGCCATTCCCCACCATAGAGGGTTGGAGCCGGGTACTCCTTTCCCAGATCCTCAGCACTGAGCTCTGGCCCGTGAGGCATAAATGAAAGTTGGATAGGGTGGAGTGTGTATTGTCACTTTTATTCAGGCTGGGGCGGCCCTTCCCTTTCCTTTTCCTGGCCTTGAATGGGGATATGATAGCTGGAGCTACCGCAGCAATCTTGTGTCAAGAAAGGAATGAGAGAACCGTACAAATATTGGTTCTGATGTTTCGAGCTGTGGATCACCGGTACTAGTTCCTGTCTACTTGTGGAGTAGCTGTATGTGAGAAGAATGAGCTCAGGCTGGGCACCTGGGTGGCTCAGTTGGTTAAGCATCTACCTTTGGCTCAGGTCATGATACCCAGGTTCTGGGATTGAGCCCCTTGTCAGACTCCCTGCTCAGTGTGGAGCCTACTTCTCCCTCTCCCTCTGCTCCTCACCCCTGTTCACTCTCTCTCCTGCCCTCTCTCTCTCTCAAGTAAAACATTTTCCTAAAAAATATTTTATTTATTTATTCACGAGAGACACAGAGAGGCAGAGACACAGGCAGAGAGAGGAGCAGGATCCATGCAGGGAGCCCGATGTGGGACTCGATCCTGGGACCCCAGGATCACATCCTGAGCCGAAGGCAGACGCTCAACTGCTGAGCCACCCAGGCATCCCTCAAATAAGTAAAATCTTAAAAAAAAATTACTAGAGGGAGCGAGCATGAGCAGGGGTAGGGGAAAGGGCAGAGGCAGAGGGAGAAGCAGACTCCCCATTGAGCAAGGAGCTTGATCGAGCAAGGACTTGATCCCAGGACCTGATATCATGACCTGAGTCAATGGCAGAGCTTAATCACCTGAGCCACCCAGGCACCCCTCAAGTAAATAAAATCTTCAAAAATATGGGTTCATTTTTTTTAAAGTTGCTGTGAATAGTATTCTGTGACTTGTAGCTGAAAGCAGTATTTCTAACGTTTCGATGCTTCAGAGAGCCAGAATCCTGTTTCGGCAGCATTTCTATGCTGCGAGGATTGAGTTCTGTAAATAGAATTTCCCTGATCAGAATGTTCAAAACTTTAAAGTCTTTCAGTATATCTACTGCTAAAAGATGAGAGAAGATCCTTTTTCTTAAAATTTAAATTCAATTTGCCAACATCAACCCAGTGCTCATCCCATCAAGTGCCCTCCTCAGTGCCCGTCACCCAATTACTCCATCAAGATCTTTTAAAAAAAAAAAAGTTGGACTAAAATCATTAAAAAATATTAAAGTGTAGAGGAAAAAAATACTGTTTATTAAAGACTTGTCAAAATCCTAAGTCTCCTTTAAGAAAACAATCACCTGGCAAAACCACTCCAGCGGCTTCTATGCCCTTGGTATCTATCTGTTCATACTTTCATAAAATTGTTGAGTGCTGCAAATTAGTTTTTTCCCCCCCACTAAGTATTTTAGCGTTATGCTGTATTTCCCTGTCAATATTTTTCAAAAATGTGACTTTTATTTGTAACATTTTAAATGTTGAACATTTAAGATGTCCCAGGGACGAGTGTTGTTTGTGAGCTACTCTGATGATTGCTTTGAGATCCCTTCATCGAAGCAGAATTGTTGAGACAAAAATCACAAACACACTTAAGGTCATAAGTGAACACTTGCATTGGCAATGCCTAAGAATGCCCTTTCTGTCCAAACCTTGATTACTCCAGGTATGATCACATTAAAAAAAAAATCTCCACTAATTGTTAATAGGTGAGCAAACTCGGATTTTCTTCTACTTGGCGACTGCAAATCTGTTCCTTGTCTTGGGCGTGCCGTCTGTACTGCTGTTTTTGCAATCGCTGAGTTGCTCTCTATTTGCCAGAACAAACCAAGAATGAGAAAGGAGAGGACCTCGCTCAGATCCAGGTCATAAATCCAATTTGTCCTAAACTGATGAGAAATGATCAGTGTCCAGAAATCACATACTTAGCGTGAAGCAGCTTAACTTTAATCATTGCACAGACACAAAAGATACCGTGTGAAGCACAAATAATTGCTCCCTGCCCCCTGTTGTCCCAGTTTCTACCATCACCTCGAATAACCAGAATAAAGGTCTTGGCTATCTTAGGAAGACAGCAAAGGGACTCGCATCACATAGTGATACACAGTAAACACTGGGGCCTAAGAAGGGGACGAGTTGAGTATCCAAATGCTACTAACTCCTTTCCAGGGTGAGCTGCCTTCTAGCAAACAGACCTTTTCTCAAGGCAGAGAGAGCATGGCTCCTAACGGAGTTTGTTCTGGGTGACTGGCAATGAAAAATCCTGGATTTACTTGAGTTTGCCACAAGTAATCTTGATTGGCTCTCAGTGCTGTAATTTCGTTTGATCTCTTTCCACCAGAAGTCTTTTTAACAGCTTTACTGAAACAGAATTCACATACCGCAAAATTCACCCATTTGAAGTTGTACGATTCACTGGGTTTTAGTATGTTCATCAAGTTGTGCAAACATCTGCACAATCTGATTTTAGAACATTTTCATCACCCTGAAAAGAAACCCCTGTACCCATTAGCAGCCACTCCTCTGCCCCCCTCTACCTCCAGCCCTAGGCAACCACTAATCTACTTTCTGCCTCTTCAAAAGGCTTTTATAGAAAAATAATCCTCAGAATTTACTTTGATTTAGCTTTCCTTGGCTGTTACAAGACTAAAAGGTCACAGTAGCATGCCTCCTCTCCCCTGAAAATTAAATCAACAATGATAGTCCTGTTAGGTCCCCAAGAACAGAGGGAAAATATAGTCCTGTTCTCAGCAAACCCCTGATGGAGCGCGCTGCTGGTCCTTGCAGGAGACCTGCACAAACTGCCCTTCACCATCCCTGGGCCCGGGCTGATGATTTGGAAGACCAGACCCACCCCCCTGAACTGGTGTTCAAGGTTGATGGTCCCTTCAGCAGAGGATGGCACCAGACTTTCCTGATGGCACGTTTCTGCCGGTAATTAATCCCACCTCTCAAGCTAGAGGAGTGGCTTTTACTGTGAACTTGGGGCAAAGTGTGCCTGAATTGAAAATGGCCTTGATTGGCCCTGCTAGGACCTGTTTTCTTTCTTTCCTTCCTTCCTTTCCTCCTCTCTTTCTCTTTGTCTCTCTCCCTTTCTTTCTGTCTCTCTTTTTCTTAAATATTTATTTATTTGACACAAAGAGAAAGCCCAAGCAGGAGGAGCAGCAGGCTCCCCACTGAGAAGGGAGCTTGGACCCCAGGCTGCATCCCAGGATCCTGGGATCATGACCTGTGCCAAACGCAGACGTTCAACCAACTGAGCCACCCAGGCGCCCGGAGGACTTGTTTCAACTCTGAAATGCTGTACCCTGCTGTGGGGGACACGGGAGGGCCTTCCTCCAGAACATTCCTCAGATGTATGAGTGTGAGAGTGACTCAGAAGCAGGGCAAAAAACAATGCCTCAGATACTGGGGAACAGCGAGTGAAGGAAATTTGCTCTGTGGTTGCTAAATTTAATCCAAATAAACCTCTTCTTAGGAGCCGTCAAGCAGCAATACCCAGACTGTCTGTGACAACAGACACATGAGTTAATTACTGTGGCTCAGCTGTCCAACAACTCCTGAAGCAGTTGTTCTGGGGGGGGGGTGCAATACTTTTATGCGGTTGGTCACCCCTTAATGCTGCATCAGTCCCTTGCTGCCTGACGTCTGGATTTAACAGCGTGGACAATGCTCCGTGTTCATAAATCAGTCCCATCAGAGCTGCCAGGAGAAGGGGAACGGAGCTTGGGCCTGTTAGCTTTACAAATCCTCAAATTTTTAATGCGATTCAAGTCGATTCCCTTGGAAACCACAAGATTTGCTGTGACTAGCAAATGGGCATGACCTGGATAATGATTCCCCCTGTCTGGGGCCCTGGCTACCTGCTGTTCTATACAAATAGCTCGGCTCTAAATCATTTTAGCTTCTGGAATAGCTCAAGGGACAAAGAGCACTTCTGTGAGTTTGTCAGATGTAGGGTGAAGGTGTTGGACCGAGCAAATGGATGCTGGTGGGTTGTAACATTCCTGGAAGTAAGCAAGGAGGGAGAGATTTTCTGAGTTGGAAAGGGGCTTTGGGTAGCAGTGACTGGAAGTTCTTTTTGTTTTTTTTCCCCTTCCCCTTCCCTACCCTCTCATGCTCTTAGACTTCCGGCGATGCCCTGTCACTGGGGTTCGTTTCTCCACCTCTTCTCTGTGAGACATGAATTACATTACTAAGAGAGGAAGGAAAAGGAAGCTAACATTTGATGATCTCCTCTTCTCTAGGGACTAAGCTTTTTTTTCTTCTTCTTTTTTGCCTGAAATACTCTTTTGTTTTTTTCTTATTAACTCTTGATCATCTAAAACTCAGCTCAGAATTATCCCCTGAAGCTCTGCTTGGCCGACCCCCAGGTTGGGATGTCAACCCAAGCTCCTCTGTGCAACCCACACATACCTCTTTTTTTTTTTTTCCTTTTCTGCAATGTTATACCGAAGCCATTTTCATGTGTGTCTATGTGAGGAAGGGTCATGGCTCATCCTCCTTACATGCTGGCACCTACCGCATTTCCTACTAGGAAGTCAACACCTATGTTGAATTGAACTAAGGTTGATTCCCTAAAACGACCTTATAGTGGATGTCCCTCTGGGCTGGGACACTGGTTCTTCCACTTGCTGGGACTGCTGTGTGCTCTGGCTTTCCATCAGTTCCCTTCCTAAGAACTGTCCTCAGCCAGATGGAACCGCTGTGCCCAAAGTTCCAAGCCTTGGGTTGAGGGGTAAGAGGGAGAAGCAGTAGCCAATGGCTGGTCCATGTGATGGAGCAAAAGCCTGGGCCCTTTACCTTCAAAGACCCTCCCAAAGTCCAAGCCTCATGGGCTTCTTAGAGGCTCCTGTTGCACCTGCATCATTGCACACTGTCCCTCAGCCAGCCCTGCCCCCTAACTCCTCAGCCTCCTGCCCCAGGGGCCTCCATTTCAGAGTCTATTCCTGGGGAACCCAGATCACCACAGGGCCATTGCTTCTGACCAGCTCTTTCCCAGTTGCCCTGTAAAACAGAATGCATTTTCCATTTTTCCCCCCTTATCATTTGACAGAAGCAAATGACCTTTCCTGAGGGTTTTTTTTTTTTCTTGTAACAGTAGAGAAATGCACAGGACCTTAAAAAAAAAGACTCCTTTCATGTGCCTTCATTTCTGCCTGGAAAGATTCCACCATGCATCCTTGCTCAGCCCTACTTTGTCTCCTCGGATAGGAGAATGTGCTGAGAGACTCAGCCTTGACTAGGGGTTGAGACAGGATGTGAGGAGCATTTCTGAGGGTGTGGTGTTTAACCTGGGCCCAAAGGAGGACTCTGCTTCTCTGCTAAAGTAGACTCTTCCCTGAGATGAAGCACGAATGAGGGACCTTTCAGGCAGCAGCAGGGGATCAAGTCAGAAGTGACTGAGGACTTGGGGCTGCCCAGTGTGGCAGCGGCTCAGTAATGACCATCCCTCCATCCCTATTGTAGATCTGATGTGGGGAAATGAAACCCAAGGGCCATCTATATTATCGAATGAAAAGGTTATTTGGTAAAATGCTTGCATTACCTTGATGTGGCTGCTTCTCCTGTGCTTTCTTCCTTTTTCCAGTTGAAGCAGATAGCCTTCGGAATTGCTGCGGCTAATTTTCACTGGGTGTCTTTGGCTTCTCTCTGAACTGAGTTGGGATTCACTTTCTACCCTTGACAATATAGGTGGAAGTGTGATGCTGGATGAGGCCCCTTCACTGGGCTGCACCTCGGTCAGCTGTATTAAGGCTTGCTGGTGCTGCTCCATTATCTGATTGAGCTGTGAATCTGGAGAAGCTCTAACAGGTTGGCTGTCCAAGGAAGAATGGAATTTCCTGAATGGGAAACACCCCCCACCCACACACAAATCTGTTAATGGAAACTGGATACATAAGACTTTTACCATAAAAGTCTTTATGAATTTGATGTATTCACTCTCCAGATCAAATTAAATCTTAAAATAATGACCTGTAGTTTAATCTTTTTAAAAAAACTTATTTGAGAAAGAGCGAGAGATCATGAGCAGGAGAAGCAGAGGAGAGAGAATCCGAAGCAGACTGTGCTGAGTGTGGAGCTCAACACGGGGCTCGATCTCATGACCCTGAGATCCCCACCCTGAGCAGAAACCAAGAGAGAGACACTTACCTGACTGCACCACCAGGCACATCTAGTTTAATCTTTTCATAAATATATTAATTTCTTAAAAGCCTCCTGGTTTTTCTTTAGGATAGTCTAGCTCTTATTTAGAACTTCCATTTAGTACATTCAGAAAAAAACAAAATCAAAAACAAAAAAACAACCTTTAAAAAGTCAAAGATCTTCCTACCATAAAATTCCTGGAAATGCTGGATTAAATTTAAACATCCTTTTGAATACACAGGTGAATTTTTTGGGGTAAGATTTTATTTACTTGAGAGAGAGAGAGAGAGTGTGAGAGAGCACAAGTGAGCACGAGCAGGAGGAAAGAGGTAGAGGGAGGGGGAGAAGCAGACTTCCCGCTGAGCAGGGAGCCTAACTTGAGGACCTTGGGATCATGTCCTGAGCCAAAGGCAGATGCTTAACCCACTGAGCCACCCAGGCACCCACATAGGTGAATTTACAAGACAGGCAGGGAATCTTTGAGACCAAAACCAAAAAAGGAACTAAAGAAAAAGCAGATTTTGAATAAGCTGAAGCTATGGCTTTCTTTGTGGGAGTTTTGGGTCTATAGACTTGAGTTCTAACACTTTGGTGCAGGGTATGTGAAATCTTGGCCCCATGTGGGGCAGGGAATCCACTGAGATGCCTGTATAAGGGCCTTGGAGAAGCTACATCCTCAGAAGCTGGATTAGTGAAAACCTCAGTCACCATCCTTGAGAATCAACAAAGCAAATCTATCTGTCTTGGTCTAGGTTCTCAGTTGGAAAAAAAATTCCTTGCGAATCTCCACCCGACAGTGTTTGAGGTTCATATTTACCCATGTAATCCTGGATTCCAACACCAAAAAAAAGTAACATAAGAAGGATCCCGGAGGAGGGCTACCTCTGCATATCTGGCAGAAGCAAATATACAAGTTCTCTGGAGGGATACGTTCCTTCTCAAGCCTGCTAGGTGTTTACAGACAAGATGGCTAAACATACATTCACCATCCAAAATCTTAGAATGTATGAGGAAATCATCTATCAAGTCAGAGTCTGCAGACACACATGCACACACACAGGATCCGTGATAGATTCCTAAGAACTTCTGATAATAGAATATTAGCATTCTCTTTTTTGTTTTTCAATAGCTTTATCAAGGTATCATTTGCATATCATCAAATTTCACCCACTGGTAATTGTATATATAGTTCAGTGATTTTTTTTAGCATGTACATTTATCTTTTTAAAATTTTATTAAAGCAAGCATGTTTAAAATGATTAAAGACATGAAAGAAGAAATCAAAACCCTGAGAAACCCATTTTGAAAAAAAAAGAACAGGGAAGCCTGGGTGGCACAGTGGTTGAGCACCTGCCTTTGGCTCAGGTCGTGATCCTGGAGTCCCAGGATTGAGTCCCACATCAGGCTCTCCCCACAGGGAGTCTGCTTCTCCCTCTGCCTCTCTCCCTTTGTCTCTCATGAATAAATAAATCTTTAAAAAAAATAAAAAGAAAAAAGAAAATAGAACAGGAAGGTTTTAATCAGAGCCAAATAAAAATTCTAGCCATGAAAAATACTCTGGCTTGGGTCAGGATCCTGTGGTCCCGGGATCAAACCCTGCGTTGGGCTCCCTGCTCAGCTGGGAGCCTGCTTCCCCCTCTCCCTCTGCCTGCAGCTCTCCCTGCTTGCGTTCTCTCTCTCTCTCTCATAATAAATAAATTAAATAATTAAATAAATAAATAAAATCTTAAAAAAAAGCACAGGTATCTAAAAGATAGAATATAAGGAACAGAATTCAAGAGACATAGAGTCTAGAATAACAGAATTTGATATACCTCTATTTGGTATTCCCAGAGGGAAAATAGGGCAAATGATACTTCATAAGGTGTGTAATATTGCCTATGACTATTTCATAATATGGATGATAATTTTGTGGAATTTATGAAAGAAATGAATCCTCAGATTTAGAAATCACAAGCAGGATTAAACATTTCGTACCTAGACCTAACACAGTGAGACTTCAGAACACCAAGAACAAAGAGGACGACTGTAACAGAAAAGACAAAACTGAATAATATATTGACAAAAAACTTTCCACACAGAAACACAGAAAAATGTTTTCAAAGAGTTTAAGTTTTTACCAGTTTAACTATATCTCCAGATAGAATGTAAAGGAATTTCAGGTAAAGTTTCCAGTGACCTACTCTTGTTGAAATACTTTCCAAAGGATGTCTGCTTCAAGAAGAAAGAGTAATATGGAAGAAAAACTGTGAGGCAAAGGCATGAAAAAACAATTAAATGTGAAATATTGACTGTATAAAATCAATAATTTTTAGAGTTCTAGGTGCTGGACAAGATGCTGGCCAGAAATTCTATGACCCGCAGGGTGATTGGATTAAAACAATCCAGCAATTCTGAATATGTTCTGGAAGAGAACAGAAATATTAACACTAGTCTAGTTAAGTTTTTTTAAAAAATTAATTGGATGGCACTAAAGGACATCATGCAAAGTGAAATAAATCTGACACACAAATACCATATGATTCCACTCATACATGAAATATAAAAAATAAAGAAAAAAAATAAAGAAAAAAGCCAAATCAGTCCCATAAATACAGAGAACAAACTGGTGGTTTCCAGATAGGAGGAGGTAGGGGATTGGGTTAAATGGGTGAAGGAGAGGGAGGTTTAGACTTTAAGGTACGGAGTGAATAAGTCATGGAAATAAAAGTCACAGCATAAAGAATATAGTCTTTATATAGAGCAATGTAATGGGACGGATGGTAGCTACCAGTGAACGTACATGATATATAAACTTGTCAGGTCACTAAGTTGTACACCTAAAACTAATGTAATGCTGTATGTCAACTATATGCAAAATAGAGAATATGTATTTCCAAATCAGGAGAGGGACAAAGTAACAAAACTCTATTAGTTCAATAGGGGATCTATATATCCATATATAGAGAGATATAGGAGTATAGAAACAGTAGGTGATCGAAGGGACAAATTAAGATGCTAGAAGTAAATCCAAATATGATTATTACAATAAATGTAAGTAGTTTAAAGCTGAAAATCCATTTGTGATAAAAGCTCCTTGCAAAAGGAATAGAAGTTTCCTGTCTCCCCTCACTGTCTACCAAAAGTTAAATATTTTTAATCCTATAAATACTAGAAGCACTCCCTCTAAAGTCAGGAAAGAAAGGCCAGGATGCTTGCTAGCTATCACTATCTCTTCTAGGAAGCTAAATCTGAATTTTATTGAATGTACATTCCACATCTCCAACACAGACAGCCCCGAAATGTCTTCTCATCACTTCAGACATGCAAAATTGTCTCCCTACTTTGAAAGTAAGCTCCTGGAAGGTACCTGGGCATCATACTACTTCTGTATCTTCTACAGCATTTTAGCCCTGGATTTAGTGCATATCAGGTTTGTGATAAACACATTTGACTGAAAGACATCAGGAAATGTCCTCTGAAGTGATTTTTTAAATAACTTTTTTTTTTATTGTAGAAGGAATAGATCTAGATTGCAGGGAACTTGAACAATTCAGAAAGTATGAAGATGACATTAAAAATAATCCAACCTTTCTTGCCAGAAATAACTACTATTGATATTTTGGTGCATTTTTTTCCTTTGTGCATATTTTTACATACTAAAGCTCCCACTCCTTAGGTGTCAATTTGTACCTTACTATTTTCTTTTTAAGAGGTGTTTCCTGATAACCATAACTTTTAATGGTTACATGATATTAAATACCATGATTTACCTAAACCTTTCCTTATTGTTGGGTTATTGTTGTCCTTTTGGTAAATGATGGTATTTTTGTGCATATGCATTTTTCTGTATTTTGAATTATTTCCTTAGGATAGGTCAATACAATGTTGGAGATAGTTTCCTCCAAACATTACTTTTAATCCCCAAAATATAATGATTTTTTATTTTTTTAATGGCCAGTCCCTCTGTCCTCCTCTCTTCCCTCTTAAACATCTGGCTTAACTACAGTTGAAAAACTAGAGACCAGGAAAAATACATTGAAAGTGTACTATTTGAGGCAGAAATCAGAGCCAATTGGGGTGCCTGGGTGGCTCAGTCAGTTCTTGGTTTTGGCTCCGTTCATGATCTCAGGATCGTGAGATCAAGCCCCATGTCGGACTCTGTGCTCTGTGGGGAGTCTGCTTGAGATTCTCTCTCTCCCTCTCCCTCCTCCCACACTTGATGCTCTGTCTCTGAAAGAAAGGAAAGAAAAAGAAAAAAGGAAAGCAAAAGAAAAGAAATTGGAGCCAAGGATCTTGTTAGGTGACATTTCCTCTCCTGTGACCACCCCCGTGACCTGTCCCCATAGCCCCCCCTCCCCATTCTCCTCCTGTCTTCAGTGGTCTCTCATTTCTTCTCTAGGAAAACACTTGAGCAAAGGGAATTCTTACCATAGTATTTCTAAGTTCTTATATTTTGTTTCTGCGTAAGCCTGATTGGGTTGCTGCTTCTTTTCCTTCGATCCATTAATGTTTATGTTAGGAACAGACCAGGAGCCCTTCTGGCTCAGGGGCACTGGTCTCTGAGTAAGCTCATGGAGGTAGTTCAAGTCCACATGGGAAAGAGTGTTGACGTGTAGCTGCTGTTGTGACAGTCTCTTCTCTCCCTGGCCTTTGTGTCCTCTTTCTTTCTTAACATTCACCGAGTGATATCCAGTAGGGTTTTTGTACAACACATTGTCAAAAGCCTGCTGTGGTGGAGCAAATTTATTGGAGGTTACTGTGGGATCCTGGCTCCTAAGTGCACTTGAGTGTTGTAAATCATTGTTAGGCGCATTCATAATTCCAATTGTTTCATGCTTTATTGAAGTCTCGGTAGGCTTATTTTGATTTTGTTGCTGCCTGGGAGTGCCCTTCTGGTTTCTGTGACTGACAGCCAGCTCTTCAGTCACCAAAGACTTCCGGCCACGCGGGCGTTTATGCTGGTTTCGAATCTTGTGCTTGGTTGGTCTTCTGGAAGGTTGCTGGCCATTTGTTGTTTCAGAAGATTGACCTCTTGGTACGCTGTTTGATTTTGCACTTTCATATTGAGACAAGTGTTCCTGATAATTCTAAAAAGATATCTTTGGTTAATGTAAATTGGGTGATTGGAACTCTTCTCACTTTACATTAGTATTTCTCAAACTAGGAGCTGAGACTTCTGGGAGGGTGACCACAATATTGGAAGGAGATAAAGAGTACAATAGGCTCTTTCCTAATTTCAGGATATAAGAGTGATTAGCTAAGTAGTTCCTCCTGGCAATTTCAGATTATGAATTATCTAGAAATAAGTAGAGAGAATGGGCTTTATATTGAAGTCTTTGACTTCAAATGTAAAATGAAGAGTTACCGTGTGTGTGTGTGTGTGTGTGTGTGTGTGTGTGTGTGTGTGGTGGGGGGAGCTTTACCTTTACAGGGCTACATACAAAGAAAGTACAAATATACATCAAAATATGCAAGTTTATTTTAACTAAGCTGAATATTTTTAAAAATCTTAACCAGAGAGCACATCAATGATCTGCTTTACCAACAAAGTACAAGTCAAATATGAGATACAATTTAGATGATCAGATCTTTTTACTCATATAGGTCAGAAGCTAGAAATGACCTCTTCACCAGATGAAACAAATTAGATTTTATTCAGAGGATTATAAAAGAGTCTGCACTGTGATAGGACATCTGTGAAGCCACAAGGGCTGTTTTGCTTCAGTTCCTTAATATAGCCTGTACTTAGGCAATCAAACATCTGGGGGAAATATTTCAATTTCAGAAAGGTCTTTATGCTTTTCAAAGTCTTGTAACAACAAAATGTACTCCTGGTATAATAGATACACTATGTAACTATATTGTGCTAAGCCATTTAGAGATATTTTCCAAGGAATAAAGCACTCATTACTTTGTGAAAAACTAGCAGAGTTAAGAGGCCTTTGGAAAGAATGATTAAATGCTTAGTAAAAATAGTAATATGACCATATGCATCTGTGTGGTATATAACTGTAACATATTTTTTCTTTCTGAACATATTAAAAAATCTCTACCTATGCAACATTAATTGAAAAATGCCAGTTACTGGATAATTCGAGGAAAAAACAATCCTTAAAGTTAATAAATCATATTTTTGCTCACATTGTTTTAGCTTGCTACAAAGAATGATCAAATTATTGCAATGAGTGCAACTTTTATTTCAGTTTTCTGATAAAACTACTAAGACATCCTATTCCTGTATAATATTAAATGGTATTCTATTTCTTTTTTTAAAAAGATTTTTATTTATTCATGAGAGACACAGAGAGAGGCAGAGACACAGGCAGAGAGAGAAACAGGCTCCATGCAGGAAGCCGGATGCAGGACTCGATCCTGGGACTCCAGGATCATGCCCTGGGCCCAAGGCAGGCGCCCAACCATTGAGCTACCCAGGCGTCCCTGGTATTCTATTTCTAATGACATCTCCCTATAATGAGGTTGAGATTGTTAAATTTAAAACAGTCCAATACAATAATATATTGCATGTCAGATTTTAAGTATAAATGGCTTATCTGAAATTTAGAGCATGTTTTCCATAAAATTTGAGCTTTTTGGAGCATTGACCAAGTTCTGATGAAACACCTCTACACTTTGTGTACTGGTGATACCCCAAAAAAGAAAAACTTCCTTTTCTGTATTTCAATTAAGAAAGGCTCTTCCTTCCATGCAGTATATTGAGCTGCATGGGGGAAATGTGGGCAAGAGGGCTCTGCAGATAGATATACAGTAGGCCCTTTCCTAATTTCCAAGAGTGTCCTCCCTTATAGTGGACCTAGAAGAAAACTCTATTTTACAATATTATCAGGTATGTTAATGAAACACAGTGGCCCTTTTCATGGCCATCATCAGTCTTCATGAAGGCAAAAAACAAACAAAAAACCTCCCCAAAACCCATCTTTGCTATGATATATGAATATTTATTGATGCTGGGAGTGTCAGTAAAAAATATATATATATTTGTCAGGGGCACCTGGGTGGCTCAGTCGGTTGAGCATCTGACTCCTGATTTCAGCTCAGGTCATGATCTCAGGATCCTGAGATGGAGCCCATGTCAGGCTCTGTACTCCATACTAAATCTGCTTGAGGTTCTCTTTCTTCCTCTCTCTCTGCCCCTCCCCTCGCTTGTGCTCGCTCTCTCTAAATAAATAGTCTTTAAAAAATAAAAAACATTTGTTAGCCTTTTAAAATTGCTAGGAAAATAGATGAACAGGAACCTTTTCTGCTGCCATCTGACTGTACATGACCCAGTTCTCTGTCCTCATTCCCACCAACAAAGAGGGGGGAAAAAGAAAGCTATCAGGAATTTTTTCCCTGGGGTACCAGACCCGAAATCTTGGGTTACCACTTGGTTTTAATCATGTTATACCTTTGCTGCTGACAATTCCGATTACAATAGTACTCTTCACAGGGTGCTTTGTCAACAGGGCCAAGGACTCCTCATTTTATGAAACTTCAATTGTCTCAAGTGTTAAATCCGCTATTCACATAAGTCTAAGTGCCCAGAGATGGCATTTCAGTCCCCAGAAAGGAAGACATTTACAGGCTTGATGTGATTTCTCTCACCTTCTGAGCAGGCTACTTGAGATCTGTGGTTTACTGAAGATTTATTACCTGACAATTGAGACATCAGGTGTCACTTTTTAGGTCGCAAGACCTGAGTTCCCTCAAGTTAATATACAAAGCCATTCTCAGGCTACTTAATCTCCACCAGCCCTGAAATCCTCTATTCCATCCTGCTCTCAATGGGGTTCTTTTGTTACCAATACTCACAATCAGTCCATACTCCATGCACTCAGAATAACTGCTTAATGGCACGAGGTTTTCCCAGCACACACACAGCAGTGGCCATTGGTACAGCGTTCGCATTGGGGAATCCTGATGCCTAATGCGAGGATGATAATTTCTTAGTAAGATCTGTACTTAGTTATTAACGTTCGTTCATACTGTGCCATCCGCGGGTAGTTTGCCCCCAACCCCGTGAAAGGCAGGGTCTGGCTGTTTCTCTTCTAGGACTTTCCTATTTACATGCCATGAGCGGAGGCTGTTTCTCTTCTAGGACTTTCCTATTTACATGCTATGAGCAGAGGGGAGGATGCATGCTCTGTCTCAACTGAAGGTTCATCTGCTTTAAAACAAAAGCCATCCTTGCTCTTAAGCCACCCCGATCAATCCTGAGGGTTGTGCCTGGGCTCCAAGATCAGCTCTGACCTAGGGAAGTGTCTGTTATGCTTATTAACAATAAAACGCAAATACATTGGGGTGTGTGTGTGTTATAAATTCCATCTGATGATATTAAGAAAATGTAGAGCATACATATTAACTGGCTCATTTTCAGCATCAGTAAGAGAGGACTCTGTTCTGATGAATAAAAGAAGCATAGCTCTATTGATGGTGGTGGAGGCAAGATCAAAATAACAGCTCTTATATTCTTATAATAATAGGAAAGGTGGGAAGATTACTTAGGATGTGATTACAAGGACTTTGATATTAATTAGTCAAAGATCCTGCATACCTTTCACCCTGTCATTCCTTTGCCTTGCCTAGAAAGGCAAGAGTAATTTTAGAGTGGCAAGAAAGAAAACATCCTATTTTGTTTTTCCGAAGCTTCACTTAATTGGAGAACTTTCTCTTTTTGCTATTGACAACATGCTCATGCCAACCTTCCCAATAGCAGGTTCTTCTGCTATTGGGAATGTGCTCCTTCACGTCGGCCAGCAAAGGTTGGACTCTCAGCTAAGTACTGGGTCCCATTCTGGATACACAGTGGAATTGGGATTTGGAAAAGCCGTGAAAGGAGCCCAGAATAATTCAGGACAAGATCTATGTGGCAAGGCAAAGCGAAGAGGGATGCTGTGGCTTAGTCAAACCCTTCGGCGTGAGTGGGGCGCTTCTATGGAAAGTGATGGTGATGACTGTCAACTGTCAGTATTTTTAAAGCGAAGATGCACAGGCTTAAATTGGCTCTGAGACTTTGTTTCTGGCCTGTCTTGTTTCCTTGCTCTATCCCTGCTTGCTCCACCTTGCTGCTTGTGAATATATTTCTATCTCTTCTATGAAAAAAAAAAAAAAAAAAGTAAGAATCCGTCATCTGATCTCATTCTCTGATTAGACATCATCTCTTAACCCGCAGTCGGGCATCTCGCAAGGGTAGGCCGCCTTTCCCATCTCTGGTTCTGACCTCTACACCCTGCAAGAGAGCGCTGACTCCCACCAGCCCACCCACCCTGCCACCAGGGGAACCTCTTGCTAAATCCTCTGGGCACCATTTTCTTTGCCTTTTCATTTTTTTCAAACTTACAAAATTATTTCAAACTTACAGAAAAATGGCAAGAAGAGCATGGAGAGCTCCCAAATACTGTTACTGGGAGTCGTTAACATTGTGCCACATTCCATCTTCCTCTGCGTGTCTCTCCATATATAGGTAGATGGACGCACACATGTATATATGTCATTTCTGTGACTATTGTGTGCATTATTGCTACTTGTTTTTTTTCTGAATCCTTTGAGACCACATATACCATTCCCTTTTCATGGCACCTTTTTGTCTTCCCTGTAGAGTCTGATCCTATTCACTGATGCATCTTTCTTAGAGATTTTCAGGTCTCTGGTTCCATGACACTATTTTACCCTGGGCGGCCTTTATAGTCTCTCACCTCCTGCTCTCTGCCTCTGCATACCCTTAAGACTTAACAATATGGACCCTGTTCTTGACCCTCCTCTCTTCTCCCATGACCTACAATTCCTGGGGTATCTCAACAATTCCTACAGCCTCTGTCCACCAGGGAGTGGATTCTTTCCACCAAAAGTACATTGCTAATTTAGATGTGTCTCCTGAATTCTATGCTCAGATCACATTCCGCCGCCAAACTCAGACTCACCACCCCTGTTCTCATGCCTTTCCCCCTCCCCCCAGCACAAAAACCCTCCTTTTCTTCCTCAGTGGCATTAGTACCGCTAATCGGACACTTGGAAACCAGTCTCTTTCTCTCTCTCCCATTTACCTCATATTCAAGCAATTTGCTGAAATGGTTATTCTCACTTCTTGACCATCTCTAGGCAGGCACTGAGGGGGTCAGGCGCTGCCTTGACCCGCAGGAAGTGTCATCCAGTTGGTGCATTAAGATCTGCCCACCACACTGAAAAGTGAGCTAATGGTCTGTGGAGTGTGGGACAGACCCAGAGCAGGTGCTGCCGCCCTGAGTTCTCACATTATCTCTTGCAGGAACCACAGCACATGCCACCTTACTGGTTTTGCCGTCTCTGCAATCTTATTGCCCTCCAATCCATTCTTCAGACCATGGCTAGAATGAATCTCCTACTGCGTAAGCTTGGTCGTGTCATTAACCTGCTTAAAATTTGCCAGTGGCTTCCTGCCATTTACTGGATAAAATCTAAAATCTTTGGGCTGGCATGAAAGCCTTTCAGGGCCTCTACCTCTAGTTACCTGTCCAGCCCTGTCACACCACTCTCCTCCCCAACACATGCTCCTTCATTTGCTGAGCCACAGGTGAGGCTGAGGACACGCCCCGTCTCTCATGCTCTCAGGTTTCTGCTCCCATTTGTCTGTTCGCCATATTTTGATTCATCCTTCTAGGGCCAGGTCAAATGCTGTCTCTTTTCAGGAGACTTTTCTCATCTTTTTAAGGCAGAATTAGGTGCTCTTTTAGTTCCTACCGCATGTTATACCCACATTCCTATCACTGCATTATAATGATTATATTGTTGTCTTCCAGCTAAAGCTCTGAGCTCCTGGAGGGTAGGAACCATTTTTTAAAAAATTATCTCTTATTACCTTATTTTTTTTAAAGTTCTTTTTCTTGAACCATGGTTTTCGGGCCAGACACCTGACCCCCAGTGCCTGGACTATAGTAGATACTCAATAAATACTGAATAAATATTCATTGTGGGATTTATTTTGATCTCATGTAAAGCCACTTCTTATTAGTGAGAGCTACTCATTGTTAGTGTAGGTTTACTGAGGGACACATCAAGTCTTCTAAAAGTTCTCTTTCAAGAAAAAAAATTTCAGAGGGGCCCATTTTCACAACATGATTTTTACATGTTTCTGTAACCAACCAGTAGATACTTCCCGAGGGCATAAAGTGCTGTGCTAACAAATGTAGAGAAATAATCTACATGTTCAGGGAGGTTATAGTATAGTTGGTACCAAAGGAATACAGGAAACAGCTAATGAGGTGAAGCCAAATGTGATAAACCCGAAGGGATTAGTCCAGACCACAGGCACAGTGGTAGCAGAGAGAAGGGGCAGAGGGTGGGGTGGGAGAGGCTGCAAAATCTTCATGCAGGATGGGGGGACCAGAAAGAAGGCACTGGATCTGAGTAGTTGAATCAGAGAAAGAAAGGCAACCTGGAGCATTTGCACGCTGAGTGCCTGCCTAGCTGGTGTGTAGAACGCAGTAGGGAGTTAACAAATCCTTTCCAAATAAAGAAAGGGAAGCATCCTATGGGCCACTCTGCGTTGATCATTTTAGATCTAATGATCTTTAGATATGTGGCCCTCTTTGTCTCCATTCAGAAGTGGGTGATAAACAAGTGAGTTCTAGTACCCACACAGAGAATAAACAGCATTCTTTTGGCTTTCTTCTGATTTTCTTCCTCACATAATTTTTTGACCTCCTCTGTCAAAGGCCATGCCATGAATCAAGCACTGTGATTATTTTACCATTGACTGAGATCCTATAATTTTCTGTCACGATAATTATGGAAGCTCTAGGTTGCAAGAGGCTTACAGGCTTCAAGTATGTTTTCTGTAATAATTTAACTAGAGAAAAATATCATAGAATAATAGCATTTTGCAGCTGGGATGCATCTTGTCATTCATTTTGGGCAACTCTTCATTTAATAAGGAAGAAACTTAAGGCTTGGGGGAAGTTGAGATTTGCCCAAAGTTCTCAATTGACTAAATGACAGGTGAAGGTCCAGAAATCCATGTTTTCTGACGCAGTCTGTTAGCTGTAACACATGATAAAACCCTAAAGTGTTTCCCTTGTCCTCTCCATCCTGTTAGCCAAGCTCCCTAGTCTCGCCCTCAGGTCTGGTGTAGACCCTGTCCTCTATATCCCATTACCACGAACATTTCAGTACCCATCCTCTCAACCTCTGGGTTTCAGGAAGTTCTGGGTGAACAATTGTTTTTACTCCCTGTCCCCCCTCTCCCAACTTTGAGAATGACTGGAAGCCACTATGAAGGAAAGATGATGATTTAGGCAGTCCCTCTTTTCTAAATTCTCTGAAAATGGAATGAACTTTATTTTTATTATTATACCTTTACCACCGTACATAGTTCTAACTGATGGTGTCAGTAGGCTTTCTAGGCTGGGTGATTTCATAGGGCTCACCCCTCCTTCAGCAGGGATAAAATCTGGTGCGAGGGTGACTGCTCCCTGTAACTCCAGACACTGGTTGGAGACAAAATCATGTGCTAGCACTTTTCCTCTTCTAAATAAATGGCCACTGGGGACTATTTTGCAAATATCTTCCCTAAAGTCATATTATGATGTCAGAATAGCCCAGGGCCAGAAAAGGATGTTTTCATGCTAAATTCCTGGTTGGTAGGCTTTCTTATCCTGCAAATGAGGGTTCAATGACGCTCTGGGGGATTCCTGCCTATTTTTAGGGATTGTGTTGCCCATCAGTTAGGGACACTGTGACTGCCAGCTCCATAAGGAAACAGACTTGGGAGCAGTGCACATTTGGACAATATTATGCAACTGAAATTTTTTTTTCCTCCTGCATTTTCTTCATGCCTTTCTTCTGTTTGGGGTTTTAATTTAAAGAGTGATTTGATGATTTTCTTCCAGGAAATTTGGAACCTTTGGAAAAATGGGTAGAGTTGGCTGGCTGAGCAAGCAATGGCCCATCTGGGGAAAAAAACAGTCTTAGCCCTAGAAGGGTGGGTAACTACTCTCAGGCATAATAATAAACCTGTAAGTGATAAAAAGTGAGTCATGAACATTACATATATTTAACAGTAACTCTTGAAACCCATTAAGAGTTTAATCTAGAGGTAACCTTTAGCTGTTGGGCTCTTTGATGCCATTTGTCTTCAGGATTGATGGCAGCATTTTCCATCTCTTTGGCATTCTGAATGGATGTCTTGTCAGTTGCACTGATGGGGTAGATCTGAGAGGATAAACATATAAAGCGTGTTAGTGGGATTCATTTTAGTCTTAGAAACATGAGACTCATCTATGTACTCTAGAAAGAGGTCCTACAGGGCTATGTTTTATTTTCAGTTCAAGGATATATCTTAGACCTCAGGGACCTGAATTTTTCCCAAGAAAAACAAGAATAAATAGTGTTTTCTCCTATAGGCTTGATGTGAGAATTGGTGCTTTGAGGTCAAACTAGTGTTTACTTTAAGTGTTCAATACGTATGTGGGGGACCCAATTTTAGAACAGTTATCTGAACCAGATTTAGTAACTAATGTTGAGTCTATAAAATGAAATGAAATAGCACTAGGCTTCAAGATAATGGTAACAATAGAAATAATATTAATATACATTGAAAGTTCATAGTGTGGTAGTAGTTGTCCTAAGCACTTAGCATATATTAGTTGTACTATATTAAGCCTTATCATGCATGAACTATTATTATCCCTTTTTTGCAGAAGAGAAAACTGAAGGACAGAGACGTTAAGTAACTTGTCCTGAATCAACAGCTGATAGGTGGAGGAGCCAGGCAGTCTAACTCTAGAGCCTCTTATTTAGCAATTTTGAAATATCATCTTTGACTTACAGAATTTGTAATGTTGGCACTTGGGGAATTTGAACAACATAGATCAGAAGTTCTCAACTTTAGTTAGATGTTAGAATGACAAAATATCAGTGCCCTGGCCCCATCACAGACCGATTAAATCAGAAGCTCTGGGGTGTCCCAGAGAGCATTATACTTTAAAAGCTCCCCAGGTGGGTCTACTATGCAGCCAGGTTTGGGAATCACTGATGAAGGCAGCTACGCGGGATTTAGGTCCCCAAATTATGGAAGCCCTTCATTGCCTTCATTACCTACCTATTTTATATTATTTTTAAAGTTTATTTTTAAAAATAATCTCTACACCCATCCTGGGGTTCAATCTCATGACCCCAAGATCAAGAGTCATCCGTTCTCCCTACTGAGCCAGCCAGGTGCCCTGCTACCTATTTTAAATCAAGAAATTAGGTTGTCTCTGTGCTTTATGGAAGTCCAGGCACCAGGAAGCATTTCAGAAAGCAAACTAAAGTCCTACAATCTTAATGTTGGCAAAAGAATCTGGAGGTAATCCAGTATATCTGCTTAGTACTTCTGTACCATCCCTGGTAGAGATGCATCCATTTGCTGCCTAAACAATGTCCCTTCTTCTGGCAGGAATTACCTGTTTATGTTACTATTACTAAAGGTTTAAAGATTTTCCATGGACTGAGGAGGAGAGAAGGCGTAAAGCGGTTTATGAATATTCCCTTTCTGTGGGAGACCTGGTCCTTTCCACCATCCCATGGAATAAAGTGTTAGCTCTCTTACTCTCTGCTTCCTGGATGGTGAACATACTGTTGCATCATCAAACAATCACTTATATGTTACAAAGTTCACCCTATGAGAGCATAAATATATCTTCCTGTAATTTCTATCCCTCGGCCTTCTGAAATAATGGAATTAAGTCAATCTCTCTTTCAGACAATAGCCCCAAATGTTAGCAGCTGACTATGATGCCTTTGCTAAGCCTCCTCTATTTACAGGACCCAGGGAAAGATTTCTTTGCCATTCCTCCTGAGACAGGTTACCCACACTGGACTCGTTTGGCCACTGTGCTTTATGGCTTGTAAAGGTTGACTTCCTCCTTTCTAAACTGCTGTAACAGACCTTTAAATTTAGATTCTGTATTTTACACTTATTAAATAATTTTTAAAATTTTATTTTAATTAATTCATGAGAAACACAGAGAGAGAAGCAGAAACATAGGCAGAGGGAGAAGAGGCTCCCTGCAGGGAGCCTGATGCAGGACTCGATCCCAGGACCCCGGGATCACGACCTGAGCCAAAGGCAGATGTTCAGCCACTGAGCTACCCAGGTACCCATATATTTATTATATTAAATTACCCCTGGTGGGCTGTGTTGTGTGAAAAGCAGCAAGCTGTCTAATGCTGGAAAGAGCATGGGATTTAGAATCTGTCATGTTTATGTTGAGATTCTCCTGCTGCTTGTAACTATTACTCCACATTTATGCAAATTGCTATTCAATAAGGGAAAGAGGGGGAAATACTTGTTTAATATTAAAAATCCAGAGTCCTTGGGGATCCCTGGGTGGCTCAGCGGTTTAGCGCCTGCCTTTGGCCCAGGGCGTGATCCTGGAGTCCCGGGATCGAGTCCTGGATCGGGCCCCCTGTGTAGAGCCTGCTTCTCCCTCTGCCTGTGTCTCTGCCTCTCTCTGTGTGTCTCTCATGAATAAATAAATAAAATCTTTAAAAAAAATAAATAAAAAATAAAAAGCCAGAGTCCGATGATAACCTCATTCCTCACCACTCGATGTGGCTTCTGTGGCCACGAGAAAGACTATTTTGGGTGAACTCTTATCTCCACCTGGATGTGTACCTGTCCTCATTACTAGACTCACATATATAGATATGGCAAACATATGGTATGGAAGTTTAGATACTTCAAGGTTGATCTGGAAATGGGAAAAAATGAAAATAAGACTTCTTCATGCTTGAATTATCATGGCGAATACATGGAACAAAACGTGCTGTTGGACTATGGGATTTTTTTCCTGATTACAAATGGGAATACTCAACAGATTTTGAAAGATTACCTACTCTGCAAAAGGAAGACTTCCCAACACCATGGAACAGCTTAACCTGCTCTGAAATGGGAAGTTTAAAAATACAAATGCTACCACCGAAGGTCAGGAACTATGTGCCATGATGCCGTCTCTCTGTCCCTCCTCTCATGGCCCTGGTTTAAAAAACACGAGGAGACTGTAAAAGTATTAGGTTTCATAACTCTGGGCTTTGTTATTGCAAAGATTTCTATCCCTTACTCCCGTGATGTTAAAAGGAAACATCACTCATTTATTACTTATTTTTATCTTTTATTTTTGAATTTTTTATTTTTAATTTTTTAAAAAAAGATTTATTTATTCATGAGAGGCACATAGAGAGAGGCAGAGACACAGGCAGAGGGAGAAGCAGGCTCCCTGCAGAGAGCCCAATGTGGGTCTCGATCCCGGGACTCCGGGATCACACCCTGTGCCGAAGGCAGACGCTCAACCACTGAGCCACCCAGGCATCCCTCATTTATTTTTATCTTATTATTTCTTTAAGATTTTAAAAAAATTATTTATTTGCAAGAGAGCACAAGCAGGGAAGAGCAGACTCCCTCTGCGCAGGGAGCCCTACCCTGAGCTCCATCCCAGGACCCTGGGATCATGACCTGAGCCGAAGACAGACACTTAACCACTGAGCCACTCGGGCCCCCCAGAAACGCCACTCATTTAAAAGGAAAATCATCTCTTTCCTGGATGAGAAATGAAGGCCTAGAGAGTTGGGAAAAAAGTCTAAATAGGCTGCCTAAGCAGGGGAGGAAATAATCCTTTTTCAAACCTCAAACAGGTGATGTCTTGGACAAAAATGTTATCAGGAGCTTGGGAGAAAAAATTGGGCTATTTCCTGCATCTGCCACTAGGATGTTTGATTCCTTGGCTTTTGTAAAAGGGACTTGCTTGGTTTAATTGATGCAGCCTGTCCCTGGCGATACTGATTGTTTGACCGCCGTGATGGGATCCCTCACATAGCTCTGCTGAGAAGTTTCCAAATTACAAATACATGGTCCTCCGCTTCCTTCCCCAGGGAGTGTAGTAGGATATAGGATATTTCCATCTGCAGGCTGTTTTGGTGGAACTCAGTGTCTGAATCACCCCAGTGAGAGTCTCAGGGCAAGTAAAGCATACTTCTACATTATCTCTTTGAAAGTGGAATGGGACACAACCTCTGCCAGCTATTTTTTTTTCCCTTTGGCGAACCATTCTATTAATACCAATCAAATCGAGAAAATGATCAAATGAAATTGCATTTTGAGCATCATAAGCTGTGTAATGTCTATTCTGTTAAATTGAGGCCTATAATTGCTTCTCTACTGAAAAGATACAACAAAGACAGCAATCATGGCATGTCATTATCCCAGACTAGAAAACCGGCCTTTGCTGGGAGGACTTCAAAGGCTTGCGGTTCTCGAATTGCATTTGGCTGCTATTGATGAAGCACGGGCAATCCTGATTAGGTGTTTACACTGAGGTAAGGCGCAGAGCAGAGAGCCTGAGTGCCTGAGTCTAGAGCCATTAAAAAATTGTACATTATGTTCCTTGCTTTGAAGTGAGGGTTTGTAGGAAGGAAAGCGACTCAGATTGAGTACAGCTGAGCTAGATTGGGCGGCTACTTCGCTCTCAAAGAAACTCGGCAGGTTCTTAGAGGATCGGCGCCGCACAGAGAAGTTGAGGCTTTACCCGAAGAGCTCTGCACAGACACACACTGCAACCTATTTAGAAAGCATATGATCCTTAAGTTCTGAAGTCGCTGGAAGTTTCGCTCCTTTATTCCTTGATGCTGTGTCTTGTTAGACTTTATGCAGAGCCCTACGACGGACAGATCAGTTTCCCTGTGACTCCCGGATGGTATTAACCACCAGCATGTATCCAAAATCAATCAGGCCAAGGGGTCTGATTTTTTTTTTCTTTTTTTTTTTACTGTAGTATTTGCTTCCCATCGCTCCAGGACATCTGTTCCCTCTGTCCCCCTCCCTTCGGGACCCAATCCCTGGAGTCAGTGAACGGTGGCTGACTTGGCTAAGGAGCGATCTGTGCGATTTCTAATACGCTGCGCTCCGTGTCAAAACCAGCCCCCCGGCAGCACTGCGGGTACAGGGCCAGCAAGAGAGGCAGAGGTGAGGGGGTGCAGGGAGCCCCCCCATTGTGCGGCTCTAACATGGGTATTTTGCACAGCTGTTTGAATGATCTGGGGATTTGTATTCGGGATGCAGCGATTTAGAGACAAAACGCATGAAATATTTTGGCTCCGGGTTGGCCACTTGGCCCCTTCCTGAGGAACGTGTCACCTTGCATTTCACACGGATGGGCTCAGTGAGAATTTGATGACCTTTGGGCAGACTACGTTTTGCATTTTTGGATCCTGCAGCTTTTAAAACCCTCCAATGGGGACGGCAGGGTGGCTCAGTGGTTGAGCCTCTGCCTTCGGCCCAGGGCATGATCCTGGGGTCCCGGGATCGAGTCCCGCATCGGGCTCCCTGCACGGAGCCTGCTTCTCCCTCTGCATGTGTCTCTCATAAATAAATAAATTCTTTAAAATAAATAAATAAATGAAACCCCCAAACGAATTATGCTGGCCACTGCTTTAACACCCTTCAGTGCTTCTCCATTGCTTTAACCTTTAAAGGCTTGTAAGGCCCTGCCTCCTGTACTTCCTGCTCTTTTCACATTGTGTGTTTTCTTAGTTCTGTGGTTGGGCCACAGGTACCCGGATCTCTGGGTCTGTGCGTAGGCCATCCTTTGATGGGAAGCACCTCTTCACCTCACTTATTCTGACCAATCCCACTGACTGTTGCTGTTCCAGCCTCCGCTGAAATGGAACTTCCTCCAGGAAGCCTTCTTTGACACCTCTGTGGTTACAATAGATGCACCTGAACTCACGGCCTTGGCACTCTGTACTTTCCCTTTTGTAATGGGTATGGCCTGGGTGACTATGTTTGTTTCCTCTCTAGACTGTAAGTCCCAGCTCCAGTGGTGGTATTCATGGGAGCCATGGGGCGGCCCTGAAAGTGCCCGGACATACATGCTCTGTAAATATTACTGAAATATTTAGTGAAAAGACCTGTCTACATTGAGCTCTGAATTCTCCATTTACAATCAGAATACGGAGACCCTACTTGTTTATCTGGCCAGATTTGTGGTTTATAATAAAGCCAGGTTGTCAACCATCAACAAAATAAGGTGGAAAGCAGGCCTTATCTTTTCCTTTCTCTTGCTTGCTCCGCCCAGGACCACTGGGCCTTCACCCTTCACATGTGCTGTTCTGTCTTCCAGGAACATTCTTTCCTCAAATATCTGCATGATGAGCTCTCTCACCTCCTTCATGACCTATTTATTTATTTATTTATTTATTTATTTATTTATTTATTTATTTATTTATTTATTTATTTATTTATTTATTTATTTATTTATTTATTTATTTATTTATTTATTTATTTATTTATTTATTTATTTATTTATTTATTTCATGACCTCTTTAAAACTGTAATCCACCCCCCCATATACCCAAACTCCCTATTTCTCTGCTCTCTCTCTCTCTCTCCCTAGTCCTTCTATCACCTACAAATACACTGATTTAACTATTTTGTCTATTGTCCATCTCTTCCTACTAGAAAGTTAACCCCACGAGGCCTGGGACTTTTGTCTTTGGTTCAGTGATCTAGCTTGAGTACCTAAGACAATGCCTGACACATAATAAGCTCTTAATAAATATATGCCAATGAATGAAGCAGTTAACTATTTTTAAGAATATGAAAGAGATTTTTAGGAATATCTTGTGTTTGATTAATCAGGTAACCTGAGCTCTATATAACACAACCAAGAATATGTAAGTGTGACCTCTGGATGGCCACAGAATTCAAATTGCTCCATTACTAAAATCCTTCAGTGATAACACATCATGTAGAGGAAAGGCACGACTCTTTAGCACAGCAGTTTTAAAACTTGAGCATGCATTAGAATCACTCGGAGGGCTTATTAAAACAGATTGCTGGGCCTCGCCCCAGAGTTTCTGATTCAAGAGGTCTGGGATGGGGCCCAAGAATTTGCACTTCTAACAATTTCCCAGGTGATGCGGAGGCTGCAGGTTCCAGGGACCACATTCTGATAGCTCCTGGGTTACAGTGACATACAAGGGCCTGCATGGAAGGCACCTGCCAGTTTCTCTGGCCTAAATACCCACGCTCCCATCCTCATAGTCTAGACAGGTACAACATGGAAGTAGTCATCTTCTCAACTCACTGGATTAAGTAGCACTTTCCAGTCCTTCTTTAAGATATCCCAACTAATGCCCACAGCTGATGCTCACGGCTGGCCAGCTACTCTCTAGGATGCCTTGGTATTTCTGTGTCCACCAGCTGAGTGGTATGTTTACCAAGAGGCTTTTGCATTTCTTTGCAAACCTGTTTGTTTGTTTATTATTTGTTTTTTAAGGTTGGATCAGAAGACTTAAAAAAATATTTTTTAGATTTTATTTATTTATTCATGAGACACACACACACAGAGAGGCACAGACACAGGCAGAGGGAGAAGAAGGCTCCCTGCGGGGAGCCTGATGCGGGACTCGATTCCAGGACCCCGGGATCATGCCCTGAGCTGAAGGCAGATGCTCAACTGCTGAGCCACACAGGGATCCCACAGACTTTTTTATTTTTTAAAATATAAGTTCAATTTGCCAACATATAGTATCGCAGCCAGTGCTCATCACAACCCGTGCCCTCCTTAGTGCCCGTAACCTGTTAATTTTTATTGTACATGTTGTGGAAATTTTAAGAATGTATTTGAAACTTAGATAATTTGGAGAAATCTGAGTGTGAACAGAGTTGTTATTTTCAGGAAATTAAATAAAATAATTTAGAGTGACCCAAAAAAGCAAAAGGCAAGGTGACGGCAAGGGGGGAAAATATATGAGAGATTAGGGGAAACAGTCATTTAAAAAAAATCAAAGATTATATTCTCAGATCCTCTCTAAAGGCTTCCCAAGTTTTCCCTTTGGCTTTAAGAAATTAAAAGTAAAAATCCTAGGTCTCTCAAACTGATGCAAAAGGACAAGAGCGTACTCCAGGATCACACACACCGACAGGAGAGGTCTCGGCCCCTTAGGACAGACTGGTGAGTTCCTGTACGTTTATATTCTTCTGTGAAAATCAACTATTTAGGGTCATCATTTTTCACATCTGCTTTAACCACTATATTTGGTTAACTGACTAGTACCCTAGAGGTTCCCACTGTACCAGCAGGCTCCACCTACACCAAATCCTTTTAACACTTTCTCGCCATCACACTTGCTCCCTTTGCCTGCAGTATGTTTGTTGCCCACCACCATCTGCTACCTTCCTTTTGAAGAATTTGTTCAATGGTTGCCTCTTCTGTGAAGCTTCCCCTGACAGACTCAGGCAGTTTTTCTTCTGTGTTCCTTTGGGACCTTACGTGTCTCTTCTACAGGTACTATCTTATTTATTTTTTAAAAATTTTGTTTATTATTTATTTGGAGTGTGGGAGGGGAGGGGCAGAGGGAGAGGGAGAGATAATCTCAAGCAGACTTCCTGATACAGGGCTTGATCTCACAACCCATAGATCACAACCTGAGCTGAAATTAAGAGGTGGACGCTTGATGGACTGAGCCGCCCAGGCACCCTGATGCTGACTCTTCCAATGTCTGCTACCCATAAGGCCATAAGCTCCTAAAGAGCAGATACAGTGACAGCAGTAAAAATGACTCAGACTCCTAGTGGACTAGGTCATTTAATAAACAGGCAGAGCATCCTTCCTCCCATTACCACGGCTCTGGACTTTACCACATAAGCAGGTACAATGGCCTGGGGAAGATGGCCAGGCCTGTGGGGCCCTCTGGGCACGTTTGTGAAAGCCATCCTGAGAAATGATTGCTTATGTTAAGGTTCAGGTTTCTGAAAGGGCATGCTTTGGTTACGTGGAAAGTTGTCTTATCATGGATTCCCTCAGCAGTAATGCTGAATTAATGGAGTGTCACTCTATAGATCATACAATTGGTAGTTAAACCAACTAAGTGCTGAGTGGTGTGCACAGAAAAATGCCTTAGGAAATGCGTTATACTAGAAAAAAACTCCAAAGTTCAATTTGAATTATGCTGTCATAAGTAAGTGCTCTTGTTGTGGTCATGCAGGGCAAAAGGAAAAAATAACCCAATCAATGAAGATACAGAGTACTTTATAGAAGAATAATTTTTATGCATATAATAGAGGGGAGATGGAAAAATATAACCAAACTGGAAGAATTCTAAGAAAAAAAAGAATTCTGTTTCTAACCAAATAGAATGATCATCACTTGAAATAAAGGTATAGCTTAATTTTATAGATAATTATATAAACCTAAAACTATAGTAAAGAAGAGCAATCTGTTACTTAAATATGAGTCTAGGGGCACCTGAGTGGCTTAGTCAGTTAAGCCGCCAACTCTTGGTTTCAGCTCAGGTCTTGATCTCATAGGTCATGAGATTAATCCCTGCATCAGGCTCTGTGCTCAGTGGGGAGTCTGCTCGAGATTCTCTCTCCTTCTCCCTCAGCCCCTCCCACTCATGTTCTCTCTCTCTCGAATCAATCTTTTAAAAAAAATTTTTAAAATATTAGTCTTATCCAGTAGGAGACTAAATTAAATCAAATGTTCAATAATAAATATGTAGGGCTACATGTTATATACAAAGCTTTCACATACAGTATCTCATTTGGTCATCCCATAATCCCGGGTCTGCGGTAGAAGGCAGAGGCCTTTGAGCTGCATCTCAAGAGGGAGGGTAAGGTTTTCCTAAGCAAAGAAGGCAAGAAAGAGTGGTCCATCAGCATGACCAGAAACGCAGTGGAGATGCTGGGTTCTGGGAGCTGTGAGTTCCCTGAGGATGCAAGGGGCAGGGCTGAGGGTGGGGATGACAAAGGGAAAGGCTGAAGCAGCAGGAAGGGGTTAGGTCACGGAGAGCCTTGTGTACCACTCTGAGAGTTTGAATCTGGCATAGACATGGCAAGTGCGAAGTGTGCCTACACATACCCTTTTGTGGACAGTCTTCTGGGAGTCATACCATATAGATTGGGCTACTAAGGCATTGAAATGCTACTCTTTTAGCCATACTTTCTTATTCTACCTGAAGTCCTATTCCTTTCATCTTGAGGCACTATTGACCTGAAAAAAGAAAAAAAAAATCTGTTTCGAAGGGCCTGTTCCCAGAATGATTCCTTTCCTTTCCTAGGGCTTCAGAATGCCCAGTATTGTGACAATAGCTTCCCTTTATTGTCTGCTACATGTCGGGGGCTTTGTATAATTTTCCCAATAGGCCTCTAAGGCAGAAATTGACCCCATACAATAGATAAAGAATGTAAGACTTAAAGAATCACTTGCTCAAATATCTAGGAAGTGCTACCACCTAATATGCTGGAGAGTCAGGATATAATCCCTGATTGTCTGACTTCCAAATTGGTGCTTTGTTTTGGTTTTATTTTTTTCTCCCATAGCATTGTGTTGCCCCTAGCGGTTGCCCCTGTGCTACCAGGGCTGGCACAAACCAAACCTCCTCCCCCAGAGATTCCATAGTTTTCTCTTTCTCATCTGTTCACATCTCAGCTTGAATGACATATCCTCAGAGGGTCCTTCCCAAGTACTCAGACATCCTAGCTACACCCCCTTCATCGTGTTATTAAGTAAAGTTATTCAGTATTCTCTAAGATATGTATTGGCACTTGAAATTATTTTGTTAGATTTCTTGCCTCTGTTACATGACTGGAGCAGAAGTTCCTTGAAGCCCAAGCTCCTTTGCCTTGTTTATTACATCCCTAGCACTGAGCACCAAGCATGTAGCTGGTGCTCAATAAAGGTCTGTTGGCTGACACACCTGCTGTCTCAGCAGGAGCCACAAATGTATGTTGACCTTCAAAATGGGTAGTGGATTCTTTCTAGGGCTTTATATTGTCTTGAAGACTATAGGTGACCGTATAACCTTTCTATATTTGCTTTCACGAAGTATCTGTGATTTTTTTCTTTTTTTCCCTCCGGGCAGGACAAGGGAAGAATAACATGTCTAAAGCACTTCCTGCTCTTTTGTGGGCACGCTAGATTTTACCTTCATCAGTCTTCAAAGTCATGCTGGAATCAAGATAGAAAGGTAGCTCCTTTTTCAAGACATAGATTTCTTTTAATGGTAGATCATAAATGGACTCAAATTCTAACTAATGAGTTTCAGACAAACACTGAACAAATCATGAGTAAAAGTAAGTCCTGAATATTCACCGGCAAAGTTCCTGGCTGACCGTGATACTTAGGTGCCCTCTAGTGTGTGTTGGTTTTTATATCAGTTCCTTGCTTAACACGTCATGTGATAAAGAGCTCCTGAATTCCAAGGTGATTTTTCCAGTGCATTTTAGTGTACCATCAACAGATCTCTGAAAAATGGCAAAAAAAAAAAAAAAAAAAATTGTGGGGCAGCTTAATTTAAAAACTGATGCTTCTGCTTTGAGCCAATATTTACAAGTACAAGAATGCAACGTGGCTTACCCTGAGCTGTCACGGGTGTGAAATTACAAGGGTTACTACAAAATGTAGTGTCTTGTGAATCCACAGGCAGGCTTTAAAAAAGAAGAGCTGTATAATGGTATAAAGTGAAAGACTGTGCCCCCAATCTGTTCCCCTCCCAACCTCTACAGTTAACCACCTGGATATCCTCCCAGTTTTTTAATGCATATCAAACAAAAAATATACATATATCTTTATTCTTCCTCATTTTTTCACAGTTTGCACTGTTCTATATCTTTAATTTTTCCCTTTTAATAAACCCTGATAAGTTGTCCATAATCATTCATGGAGAACATCCTCATTTTTTTTTAACAGCTACAATGTACTTTATTCTATGGATGTACTATAATTTCAGTGTTACCCACATGATAGACATCTGGGTGGTTTCCAATCCTTTGCTGAAAAAAAGGCTGTAATGAATAATCTTGTACAGGAGTTATTTTAAAACTGCACATATATAACCAGGAAAAATTCCTAGGAGTGGAATATGTGGGGTCAAATAAAAATAATCATTGCTAATACTTATACAGTGTTTGCTATAAAGCAGGCATTGATCTAACTGCACACATATATTTATTCATTTATTTAATCTTCATAATCCTGTGAGGAAAGTACTATTATCTTTTTTTAAGGATGAGGAAACTGAGGCATATAGGGGTTAAGCTACCTGCCCAAGGTCAGACAGCAGGTGGTGGTGCCAGCCACCTTGGCTCTGAAGTCTATTCTCTTAGCCATTATGTTTTACTTTTTCAAGGAGCATATGTATTTATATTTTAAATGGATATTAACAAATTGTCCTCCATACCCATTATACCAATTTATTATCTCACAAACTTGACTGTATTTTTTGCCTAAAGGTTCAGCAAATGTTTGGAATTTTGTTGGTTTAATTATAGGTAAAAAAAATAGGGCGGCCTGGGTGGCTCGTTGGTTTGGAGCCATCTTCAGCCCAGGGCGTGATCCTGGAGACCTGGGATCAAGTCCCGTGTCAGGCTCCCTGCATGGAGCCCGCTTTTCCCTCTGTCTGTGTCTCTGCTTCTCTCTCTCTCTCTCTCTCTGTCTCTCATGAATAGATAAATAAAATTAAAAAAAAATAGAATCCTAATGTAGTATTGATTTGTATTTCTCTGACTGAGGTTGGGCATTTTTTCATATGTATCATAGAAATAATGTATAAACTTTTCTCTTGATGGCCTTTATGTATTTTTATATGGGAATTTTTGGTCTTGATTTTAAGGAGCTCTTTATATATTAGGGATATTGTGTTTTACCTGTGATATAAATTAGAAATATTTTTCTTCCTTATATTTTGCTTTTTTTTTGCTACAGAAATTTTTGGTATTTATGTAGTCAAATATATCAATCTTTTGTAGATTTTGGATTTTGAACCATCTTGAGGTTATGGGAGAAATTGCTTATTTTTTTCCCTAGTATTTTTATAGTTTAATTTTTAAAAATTAAATATTTGATCCAACTGGAACTTGTATGATATGAGGTATGGATCTGACTTCATTTTATTCCAGATGGCTACCCAGTTTTATTGAACAACCCATCATTTCCTCAGTGATTTGAGATACTGCTTTATCAAATCATTGTATCATATCCTATATTCCCATATGTAATTTGACTCTATTTCTAGACTTTCTACCCTGTTCCATTTAATATTTACTTATTGAGGCTTTATTTTTTTATTTTTTATTTTTAGTTTTTTTTAATTTATTTATGATAGAGAGAGAGAGAGAGAGAGAGAGAGAGAGGCAGAGACATAGGCAGAGGGAGAAGCAGGCTCCATGCACCGGGAGCCCGACGTGGGATTCGATCCCGGGTCTCTAGGATCGTGCCCTGGGCCAAAGGCAGGCGCTAAACCTCTGCGCCACCCAGGGATCCCTTATTGAGGCTTGAGGCTTTATAATACACTACATAGTAGTGCTAGATTCTCTCATGATTCTTAGTGTCCAGAGCTTGCTTTATTATTCCTGCTCTTATTTTTTATCTGAATTTATTCAGCTTTTTGAGTTTTATTTTTAAAAAAAGTTGACATTTTCTTGGAATGTTGTAAACTTCTTAGATATACTTCCCAAATATTCCCAAAGACAATACTTAAGACCCTGGGCATAAATACTTGTGTTAAAATGATATATTAAAAAGCTGATTTTCTTGGCTGTGTAATGGTAATTGACATTGAGTCATTCATTTGGCAATAGATGTCATTTATCCTTTCAAAATTTCAGTTACAAAACATTGGTCATCTCTTTCAATGAAATTAAGAGGAGAAAATAGACTTTTAAACATGAAAACCTTCCAGATAGATGCTGCTTAATGTTAAACAATACCTTCGAAACCTGCCACCCTCAATTCTTAGCTCCTGCTCCCAAACTAGCAGAATAATCCATCAGCCATTGAAGACATCAATACTCTATGGATACTGACTTACACAACTGTGACTTGGGTTTCTGAAAAACCCTGTATGTGCTTTATGTGTGGTCCATGAACCAGCAGCCTTGACATCACCTGGGAGCTTATTAGAAATGCACAGCTTAGGGCACCTGGGTGGCTCAGTCAGTTAAGTGTCTGCGCTTTCAGCTCAGGTCATGATCCCAGGGTCCTGGGATCGAGCCCCATGTTGGGGGGTCCCTGCTCAGTGGGGAGTCTTCTTCTCCCTCTCCCCCTGCTCAGGCTCTCTCTCACTATCTAAAATAAATATTTAAAAAATGTTTAAAAAAGAAATGCACACTCTTGAGTCTTACCTGAGACCTACTGGATCAAAATTTGTATTTTAATGAGATTCTGGAGTGGTTCATAAGTGTCATAAAGTTTGAGGGGAAAAAAATCAGTGGTTATCAGTGGGCCCAACAGCAGAAGTGGCACCAGCCAGAACCATATAGAAAGTTCAAATTCTTGGGTCCCACCTTATGCCTACTGAATCAGAAACCATTAGGTTTGGTCCAGCAATCTGTTTTTAACAAGCCCTCCTCTTGATTTTGATGCACACCAATGTTTGAGAATCCCTGATATAAAGTAGTGGTTCTCATTCCTGGCTAAGCATTTGAATAACTTGGAGAGCTTTGAAAAATCCCCATGCTGACAGTGTATCCCAGATGAGTTAAATCAGAAATTCAGGGTTTCAGGCCAAGGAATCAGTATTCTTTTAATTTTCCAGATGATTCCATTGTGAAGCTAAGGATGAGAATAGAATCACTGCTCTGGTCTGGAACACTGCTCCTTAAACCTGGCTTCACATTAGAATCAGTTGAAAATCTTTAAAAGAAAAATACTGGCACTCAGGGTCTTACCCAGAAATGCCCATTGGTCTAGGTGATGCCAAGAATCACTTTTTAAAATTAGTTTCTCAGGTGAATCTAATATAGTTTCTCAGGATTTCAAACCACTGCTTTAGAAAGACCATTTCCCCCTCATATAAAATTTGTAGTAAAGAGAATAAGTTTGGAGTTGATGGAAGAGGTCTATTTTTCATTCCTCATATATTTCTTGAGACTTTACAGTATATGTTAGGCTAGTTACTATGAAAATTAAAAATAGGTACAAAGCATAGTTCTTGCCCATAAGGAAACCTCTAATCTGTACTGACAGAAAGACTTGCACATACTTCATATATAAATAATGACTTGAACACATTGTTCTAGGCTATTGATTATAATTCAATGAAACAGTTACACATGTCCTATCACTGTTAGGTCAAACTAACTTTTATCTTTAAAAGAATAGGAATAAGATGAAGGAAATGTATGTTGGGCAATGGTGAAGAAACAATTTTGAATGTAATTAGCAATCAGCTCTTAGACGTTTGAACCTGGAGAAGAGTGGTAGACAAGGTCAATGGCCACTTCAAAGACTAATTTATGAGCCTACAGATTGAGCAAGCCAAAAATGCTTTAAAGTTTTCTCGCTGGCATAACCAAAAATTATGCTGTGGAGTCACTGACAGTCCACTCACACCAATATTGTTTGTAAATGAAGTTATAACTACTAAGAAAAATTAGTAATTAAGAAATCAGCAATTAAAGAGTTTAGAATAAAGCTATTTTCACTTTTATTAGAAATTAAAATTTCCTTTGGCTTCACTATTTTCCTCTCCTTCTAGACTGGCTTTTTTGGGGAACACATTTGCAAATAAATGAAAAATATTGTTCTAGTCTAGGAGAAATTACTGGCTATAAACATTTTTCACAGATATTGGACTGTGCTGAATTTATATCTTTAAAGGGGCAACCAAGCAAAATTCAAAATTTCAAATATTTTATGAAAAGTGTGTTTTCATCTAAAATTGGGCCCCAAATGTTGAAAATTTTGTTTGCATTCAGCTAAGTGTCTGTTTTGGTAATTTAGCTGAATATACTACATCCATTCCTCTGTTTTATTATTAGTTACAAAAGTAAGGGTGTGACCATAATCCTTTATAAAGGGAGTTTCTGAATTAAGAGCAAATCACAAATGTTCATCTACTTCCTCTTTCCTGTTTTATCAAAAAATACTTACAGGGTAGGACAGGTTAGGGCATTTTAAATAATACCAATTTGAATTTGGAATAGGTCAAAAGGCATCCCCGTTAATGTAATAACCTTTCCTTCATATTAAAAAATGACCTCATATTAGTAAATAATGAATTTCAAGTTGTTTCTCTAAGAAGGTGGTGGATATACTGATCTAGCATTCTTTTTTTATGCCCATGGACATGTCCACTAGGAGGTGTGCTGATAAGAGCTTTATGAGTGCCCATAAAATAGAACTAAGGTTATTGGCTCCAGCGGATTTTGAATCCATCACCAGGGATAGACTTTACTCTTGAAATGATGAGATGAAAAAAAGAGGGCATTTATTGTTCTCATTCCATAGATGGAGTGACTAAAGTTTAATGATATCATTTGCTCAAAATAAAGGGTGGTGTAGTGATTGTCAATTGTGGTTGGAAAGGTAATAGAATCACCTGGATAATTAACAAAACAAAACAACTACATGTTGTAGCCTGCCACCTGCCTGCTACCACCCCAAATGTTTATAATATTTAAGTTGAGAATCACTTGTGTGTGTTGCTGTTACTGACATGAGTGTGCCATGTCCCCTCCAATGTATTGGGACTTTTAATAGAGTTGAAAGCCAGTGCTGTACTGGAAACAAAGCGATTCCTAACACGGAATCAAACCTTCAGTCCTATATTTTATTTAGTGGAGTATAAATTTTAAAAAAATTCTATGGTTCCTTGAATTTTTTTAATTTTAAAAAATATTTAAATTCAATATAAATATTAATATAAATTCATATAGTATAACACCCTGTGCTCATTCCCATCATGTGCCATCCTTAGTGCCCGTCACCCGTTTACCCCATGAATGAAAATATATTGGATATAATAATTGAATTATAGCATTGCAAGACATTGATGGCTTTGATTTTGCTCTTAAGAATTAGTTGAATAGGGACACCTAGGTGGCTCAGTGGTTGAGCATCTGCCTTCAGCTCAGGGCATGATCCCAGGGTCCTGGGATCGAATCCCATATCACTTCTCCCTCTGCCTATGTCTCTGCCTCTCTCTCTCTGTGTGTCTCTCATGAATAAATAAATAAAATCTTAAAAAAAGAAGTGGAATAATTCCTCTGATTCTTCAAAGAGGAGTGAGATATAGGACATTTGTTTTACTTAGCCACATGGTTACAATGACATCACCATCTCAACGGAAGTGATCTCCAGCCATTTCAAATAAAGGCAAATTCCAGTCTAGTGCATGGAAGAGATTATTAAGTAGCACTTACATACCTGTTCTGGGAGAATTTCCCCTCTTCTTCTATTGTGAAGTTGAAGATAAGAGTCGGTTTTAGGAGTAGGTAATCCCAAAGTCAGCTTGTTTTTTTCCACAAAATATTGTTTGGACTTCCTTCGCCGAGGGCCACGTGATCCTGGCAGGAAAACCTCATTATGGGAACTTGAACTCTTCAGGTACCGAGAGAGGTTGCTTGACTTCTCCCCCAAATCACTGTCGCTCAGCTCTGAAAATGGCTGGCTGTGATGGGCACCACGCTCATAGTTTGGGCTTAAAAATTCACTGCCAAGTAAGGAGGCAGCACTCTGTGGGCTACTCTTGGGTTCCCCTTTTTCCTCTGAGAGTTCCATTGACGTTTCCTTGGAAGGGTACAATGGATCCAAAGTCAGATTTTCAGGAGAGCTGTTTACAGATTCTGGCAATGCATCCATAGTCAGCAACTTCCCCTCTTCTTTCTTACTCTTCCAGTTTGGGTCATATCGGAGGTCTGAATATTTATCTTCTAGTGGTCGTTGGCTGCCCAAAGCAGAAAGGAAATGTCAGGTCCTTAATCAAAATGAATTTACTTGTTATATTTAGTTGATTATCTTACTTGAATCTCTCCCTACAATGTTCCTTTTACTACCTAGGTGTTGAAGGTATATCTGAGGCTCAAATTAGGCTTACACAGTATACATAAGGGCATAAGTTCTTAACTCTCTGAGTTTGTTAAATTAGGAAGTAAAAATGGGGAATAATTTATAAATGCCAGAAAACAGCTGAAAAACACAAGCTGTGAATCACTATGGTTCAAGGGATGCTATTACTTATGCACACCTTAAGGACTTCAGCTAGTGAAAAAACTGCGTGTTTTGGTTGGTGACATACACATCTGGCTGCTTATCTAGGAAGAAAATGCCATTATTGCCTGGGTAATACGTTCCTTGGTCTGCTCCTCCTGTAAGGGAAAGCAAGATTTATCCCAGTGGAATGCCTACCTAGGTTCATCCTCCTTCTAAGTGATTTTGCTTTGCATTGTGTCTTTGTAGATTTTATCATGTGTGCTGTAGAAAGATCCCCAATCTTTAGAATCAGATGGTTTCTCACTTGGAAAGCTTTTCGTTCATATTCGTTTGTTTTGTTGGATTGAGGCACATAAGACAGTACACAGGTCAGCGTGTGCTCTAAGCTGTAGGACAGCCCTATTTCAGCAAAAGGTTAAACATATGGTCCTACCATAGGGACATGGGCTAGTCCACAATCAGTGCCTATGACCCCAAATAAAGTCTTCCCTTTTCCTCATGACAATCTCAATCTGTAAAGCACCTCTTGGTCTTAACCAAAAAAAAAAAAAAAAAGGAAAAAAAATGCTGATAATATGGCATATTTAATGGCCCCTTTGATCTTCAAAAGCTAAATGGGAGAGATTTTCCTTCCTTGAGTATAGTAGATGCAATCCTCTAATCAAAAAGAAAATGTAAATCACCTAGGCTTTTTATGCTACTTGATATTCCCGTTTACAGAGGACATAATTTTATGCTGGGTAAACAAACTAATGGTGCCCCTACTGCTAATTTACTTCTCTTAATGCGGACCAAGATTTCTTTTGATTTGATGTAAGGCAAAAATGAGAGTGGAAAGACAAAACTCCCATGCCTTGCTAAACTGTCATTTTGAATTTTTAGTTCACGTATTAAGATGGAGAGCTTCCTGGAGTAGGCTGTGCTGCTTTCTCCACTGAGGGAAGAAAAATGATAATTCTCTTCCAGCAAAATGCTGGAATGGAGATTGTGCACATTCGTTGGGAAGTCAGACATCAAACTATACCACTCGCCCCACTCCCTAAGCACCTAAGGGTTATTGGTCTCTGGGGCTTTGAGGAGGAGGAGGTTTCTCCCTGTGTGATGTCTTGGCTCATGAACTCACACTATGTTTGGCCTTGCCTTTCACTTGACTCTATGGGTCTCACTGGGCATGTTATGGGGACATGGAATGGTCCAATAGGGCACAATCTGGACTTGGGACTGGACAGATCTGGGCTCAGTTTCTGGGTTTGTCCTTTCCTAATCAGTACATGAAATCATGCCTTCTCTGAGCCAGTTTCTGTTGTCTGTAAGGAGGGATAAGTAAGATTCTGTTTACTTCTCAGGATTGCATAAACATTGAAATGAGACAGTGTGTCTTAATTAATATTCTGTATTTGTGCTTATTTCACCTTTCACCATGGTAACTTTGCCTCTGGGTGGCAGGCACTGACACTTCCTAACCTACACACTTCCCTAACCTCTGCCCTAGTCCTCTACCCCGTGCTACGGACAGAGGAGTTAATGAGCATTTCTTAAGTAAGTGAGCCCCTAAAATCACTCAGGTCAACACAAATGTAGCATCAGATATTGATTTTTGAAAACCCAATAGTAGCAAATTAGAATCTAAACATGCAGAAAAGCTTCTTTCATTGGACCAAATTAGCAAATAACTTCAGGGTTCATCTTATAATGAGTCAAATATAAAGATCAACTGTGATTGTTTGGCGGGGGTGGGGGAGAACAGATTAAGGGGTACCTTGATTAGATCTTCAAGCAAATAAAAGCATGAGATGTTCTTTAAATAAAGAAAGATGCTGTTTCCCCATATCCAATACACATTGAAAGGAAAAAAGTAAATTCAACGGTCCTGTCCTTCATTTGCTCTGTTTCACAGAATGTAGCTTCTCTCATTCACTAGCTCACTCAGTGATTCTGCTGAGTGTGTACTGAGCCGGTACTGAGCCAGGCGAAACAGTGATGGGCTCATGGCCTGGTGGGGAATACAGACAAGAAAACAAGCAATTTCCTATGGGAGTGATGAGTGTCCTGATGAGGAGCATGGGTGACCGAGACTCACGAGGGACCTCCAATCCCATCTCTGGAGGTTAGAGGGTGGCATTCTGAAGGAAGTGATGGTTTAGCTGAGACCTACGGCTACAGAGGACAGGGAGTGTATGCCAGGCTGAGGGAAGAGCTTGTAAAACAGAACGTGGTGCTTTCAAAGAACAGATTCTGTACAGATGGAAGGAAGATTGAGGAGAGCTCAGGGTGAAACAGGTGTGAGATCTTGAAAGGCTTTGTAAACTCTCTGAAGGAACTTGGCTTATCTAAGTTCACTTGAGAGTCTGGCTTTGAGCAAAAATAATTTAATTAGAGAGCAGAGATATTAGACAAATACTTCTGGAGAGCCCAAGTGATGAATCTGGGGAGGGGATTATCTATGGAGGTGTTTTTGTTTGCTTGGTTTTTTTTTGGTAAAGTTTTAGAATAACTAGCCTTCTTTGTATGCCTTAAAGCAGAGGTTGGCAGCCTTTGAAAGTGAGCATCCCACTGGGGATCACTACTCTGCTACTTGGGGGGTGGCTGGGATGTGGAGCGCCGACTGGGGAGACAGCACATATTCTGCATGCCAATTAGGCAATGCTGACAGTGAATCTCCAGTGTTTTCCTTAGAAGAGCCCTAAGAAGGAATTATCATCCCTATTTAATAGATGAGGAAACTGGAGCTTAGAGAGCTTATGCAACTTTCCCAAGGTCACTTTGCTAACCAGTGGTGGAGTCAGGACATAAACCCTGGCAGTCAGCCCTGACTCCTGTCTGCTGAGCTGGCCTGTTTCGTGCAGCTACTCCCATAGGTGGTCGTGGGCAAGGCCTGTCTGTGAGTCAGTGAATTAGTCGGCCAGTCAACAAATATGTGCTGAGCAGCTCCCCGGGGCCTGGGCATTGAAGCATAGCGAGCAAAACAGAAGCAGGCTAGTGGACCTTACCTGCTAGAAAGGAAATAGGATTTATGCACCAACTCTCATAATCAAGTAATAAATGAGATGTTTAAAGAAATGCAGCACTAGGGTTTTTAAAATAGGGGGCATAAGCTTATCACAGAAACTATGTTAACCTCTTACTTCTAGATTCAATTGCTAGTTGATATTTCATAGTCCATTTTAGTTCTATTCTATGATCCTATGATAAACCCACAAAAGAATCAATAGGCTGAAGAATGCTTATTATTTTAAAAAACAGGTAGTCTTCAGGGTTGCCTGGCTGGCACAGTCAGTTGAACGTCTGATTCTTGGTATCAGCTCAGGTCATGATCTCAGGGTCATGAGATCAAGCCCTGTGTTGGGCTCTACGCTCAGCACAGAGTCTGCTTGAGTTTCCCTCTCCCTCTTCCTCTGCTCTCCCCTTCCCGTCTCAAATAAATATATAAATCTTATTTTTAAAAAAGGGAGTCTTCAAGGATTGAAGGAGATGGTTTCCCTGATTCTGTGTCTTCAGTTACACTGCAGAAAACTGGCACTCACAGTGGTCATCACATTTAACCAGCACCTGCTGAAAATGGCATAATGTCTAATCATGACTGCAGACTTCCCTCAGTTATACGGAATCTCTGGGGGGCTCTCCTTCCTGAATAACGATATGGTGTCTTTTGGTTCTGAGAAATGGTACAGCAGAGTGTCTCGGGACAAGGAATCAGACTGTCTGAACTCAACCCCTGGTGCCACCAGTTCCTGTGTGAGCATGCGCAAGTCATTTAACTTCTCTGTGCCCTCACTTCCTCATCAATAAAATGAGGATCACAGTCTCACAGTGATCTCACAGATAGGTCTCACAGTGCTCTTGAGAGGATTAAGTGACCTAATACATATGAATGCTTACAATGAATTGTGTCCTTGACACAGAGTACGGATCCAATGAAGCCTGGCTGTGAAAGCCTCTGTCACCATTCTTTGCTTGCCATGTGTTACATTCGGTCACCATGACATAACGTTGTCATGTATTGTGCTTCCTGACGATGGATCTCAAGGGATTCTTTTCTCCCTAGGGCTTAAGTTATTTCTAGGGCACAAAGTTGTCTTGTGATGCGCTAAGTGGCATCTTAGTGGCCTGAAGGAAGTAACACTGATCTTCAAAACTCCAGTTTTTGTTACCATGACTTAGGCACCTGTGGACAATCTGAACTGTGGTTTCGGAAATGGGACTAAGAAATTTCAGCCATGTGATGAAATATTTTAAGAACCTGGTGAAAGGATGAGGAGGAAGATAAAACAGGGAGAATTAAATTACTTTAGATCTTCAGAAAGAGCTGTAATTTCTGGCCTCAACAAATTACTGTTCTTAAATGCCTGTAGAAGTATATCACACATGGGAGAAAGACTGGTGTTTTAAGTGCAACCTAGAAAATACAAAGGGTGTTGGAACAGATTGGAAAAAATGAATTGCTTTGGCTGAGAAAAATGTTTTTGAACCAATCGTGTGAAGAGAAACTCTAATAATGTATACAGAGGAGATCTGAATCTGAAAATGGGGCTCTTCGAAGAGCTTTAATTACACTGCACTGTTTACACCTGCAATGACCATCTCAGAGTATCCCCTCCATCCCCTTTCTAGATGGAAACTCTATATTGAAACAAATGTGAGGTTATGTTTTGCAAAATCACGGGCATGGGACGCTGTAATACTTCACAGAAACGAATCTAATGGTTGAAATAGAACATGATACTGAAGGACCCCATTGTACTGAGCTTGTGTGCTAAGAAGCTCAATTAGGTTTCGTGGTCCAGGTCAACACACTGGAACAAAATGAGTGTGAAGTGCTCCTTCATCAGTAATCATCTGCACACAAAACATGCACTTCTTTCCCTCCCCATGTGATAGAAAGGTTACACAGACAATGCATACACAACTCTTTTGTTACTGTTCAGACAACAGATGCCAGGTCTCCTCTTCAGATGCCTCGATAAGACATGGATGCAGAGAGAAAGGGGAGGGTGGTCTCATATGCATACGCCATGATATTTGCGGGCTTTAATGGACCATATTTGAGTACTTACTGTACTCAACTTCAAACAAAATAAAATCTCCATTTAATGAAGAGCCTCATATTTAGTATAGCATTCAATCAAAAAATTACTAAAATTAGAGCATGTTTCTAGTACAATTAACATCCTTTGCACTCATAATAAAATATTCAATAACTGGCCATTTTGTCTGTTGAGGAGGTGAATAAAAGCACTGCTATTAATCATTTAGCAGTTATTTATTTGCCACTTTATTTTAAGTAGGCAGTTAAATTGAAACTGCACATGTTATTATTGATTTAGGTTTAATTTAATCCTTTTAAACAGAACAATTATTCCCAATTTATATGCCATTAAACCTTTTATGCATATGAACAGTAAATTCAATTTTTGTTTAAGTGTAAAGTTTTTAATGCTTCTTTAAGGAACTATAAAACTGACAATTACTTCCAAGGATTTCTGAATTCTAGGCTCATCTTAATCTTTTTATCAATGGCTTTTAAGTAAATCAAATGAAATAAATCCAAAGGATTAAAAAAATCACTTTTGCAAGTGTGAAATAAAATGGTCCCATAAATACACTGATGCACTTTAAGGAGGTTGTTTATGATGCAGGAAATTTCATTTAACGTAGGCATCCAGCTAAAAAATTAAACATTTTAATAGGAAAAAAGTTGCTTTAATGAACTGAACGCCAAAGACTGTCTACAGAAACCCACTCAAGAGAAGGGACTGGATTGTTACCTTGTGAATTTTATTTATAGCAATTATATAATTTGGGTAATTCCAACCCAGAGTCCCTTCTTTGTCTTTGACAACAGATTTATGGCTGCAAAATAACCAGATATTTGCCCCATGTTCTTATAAATACAGCCTTGATTCAAGGACAGTCTGTGAGTTGAATGGAAAGGAATGATCCAAAGAACATATGTTTATAATTGTAACATTCTAGTTACCTCACTTATGTGCAACAAAGCCTAGATCTTCATAAGGGAAATGATGTTTGACCCAGTGTGTAGAAACACAATTCCTCATATTCAGTGAGAGTCTATGACACTTACACCAGGAATTTTCCATGGAGATCTTGGATGTTTTTTTTCACTCTCCAGAAATGGTGGCTAAGGAGACTTGGATTTATAAAATTTCTAGTATTTATACTTTCTTTAGAATTTCCTGTCAGTTATTTATTTGTTTGTTTATTTATTTTTAGAGAGAGCACATGCACAAGTGAAGGTGGATGAGTGGGTGGAGGAGAATCTCAAGCGGATTCCATACTGAGTGCAGAATCCATGTGGGTCTCAATCTCAGGACCCTGAAACCATGACCTGAGCTGCAATCAAAAGTTGGATGCTTAACTGACTGAGCCACCTAGGTGCCCCATAGAATTTCCTGTGTTTTAAATGCCAGATATTGGTCACTTAGGTGGCTCAGGCAGTTAAGTGTCTGTCTTCAGCTCAGGTCATGATCCTGGAGTCCTGGGATCAAGGCCAGCAACGGGTTCCCTGCTCAGCGGGGAGCTTGCTTCTCCCTCTGCCTTGCTCCTCTCCCTTGCTTATGCTTGCGCGCGCGCACTCTCTCAAATAAATAAATAAATAAATAAATAAATAAATAAATAAATAAAATCTTAAAAAGTCAGATATTGACAGCATTGTAATTGCAAGGTAGCTGTGATGTCATGAGAAAAGCAGTAGGACAGGTCTTGAAATGTGGGTCCCAGTCCAGATTTTGCCAAGCTGTGTGTGCTTTGGTGAATCTCTTCACCACCCTAGGCCTTGGATTCCTCCTTTGGACATTAAAGGGGAATAGGCTGTGCTTTAGGAGCCCTGCAGCTCTAAGAATCCGTAGTCTTATTAATTGGATTGTATCTGTCATGCAAAACTCAGCAGTGGCATATAAGAATTGGAAAAAGAATTAATTTTAAATTCAGTATATGAAAAAAATGTATAATATTTAAAGCTTTCTACATTTTCACACTTGCCAGGGAGTAGAAATAAATGATACAGTTAAGGTCTTGAATTAAACTAGTCCTTTAATAATTTAGTTACAATCCTCTTAATTGTCTTGATAAACTCACAGGATTGTAGGAGATGTAAGTTTAATTGTACTTTGTGAGGTTTTTGAACTCACTCTTTATTTACTAATTTAACACAGTAAGCATCCCAATTTTGAAATAAGCTAGAAAGGAACTAGTGGTTGTCTCTGAGGGCATTAAACCCCAGGGCACCATGGCTTTAGCATTTCTGGCGGGGGACTCTGCCTTTAATAGACACAATCTATGCCCACGCACACACTTGACTTCCGTCTCTGACTGCTCATCTGTTGTGATGGCACCATGCCTGCCCTGAGGAGTGCACCAGGGTTTAACTACAGCAGAGTTTGTGAGCAAATGGATGAACATAAAAATAGAAATGACTAATGCCTCCGACAAAAAGTCACCTCTCTGATAATACCCATTCCCACATGATCAAAAATGAATAACTAAAATGCTAGCAGCTACCCCCCAAATACTATGTGAAAGCCTGACAATCAGGTTATAATGTATATGAAGTGGTTGGTCGACCAATGGCCCTAAATTGAATATTTAATAGAGTCCATAAAGATCAACATGGATGAATGTTTCTAGATACCAACAGGGATGAATGGGGGTTCCTGGAAGCTCCCACAGTGTTCTTAGTAATACTTAGAATGTTCAACATGCCCTCAGGTGTCATCTTTACTCTTCTAACCAGTGCAAAAAAAAAAAAAAAAATCCAACACCTGTAATAGAAAATCTGCCCTCAGCTTCCTATTTCCAATGTGTTCTACAAAACAATGTGAAATTTGAAGGGAAATGAAAATGTCGAGTTTTGAAGGCTGTCTTTATCCCTTAGCTATTTTGGTTTTTCAGTGCTGCTATTTGAGCCCTTCACCTGATTCTTGTATTATTCATCAGAACTAATATATACAGAAGCATTTGGGAGGAAAATCCTGTACCACAACACAATAAAAATGCAGATTATTATTATTGAGTCCCCTTCTTTTAGACCGTTCTGAGCATTACCATTGAAGAATTCCTCATTGTATCTGTTTCCTGCCCCATAATTTCTGGCACAAGGTGGTTTATTAGAATTGGAATCTTTGGTGAAGGCTATCATTCCCAGATGATACAAAAGCCATCTACAGACCTTAATGAATGAAAACCTCTCTCTTTCCCAGGAGAGGTACTGGGGAATATAGGCTACCATGACACTGCTTCCCAAAGCAAGATAAGATTGATGTTGGTTTATTCCGAAGGCAGAGTATCCTTTAAAAATGTTTATTACTTTACTAAAAAGTCATAATTTTCCATGAATATTTACTTTGGCCTCAGTTTAGTCCATATCAAAATTTTTATAGCCTTAATTTTTGCTAGATGGTAAACTGGAATCCTTTATTAGATCAACCCTGATCATCCTAGCTAGATGACTTATAATTAGAGGCTCGGGCTTTGGTTAGGGGAGCATTCATTCAGTTCAGTATCTGGCTCTGCCACTTAGTAACTACATACACCTACACAAATGTCAGAGCCTCGGTTCCTTATCTGCAAAAAAATAGGGATAATAATGCATAAGAGGCTCTTGTAAGGATAAATAAGATAGTACATATAAAGCAAATAGTTCTACAAATGGTAGCTAATTACATTTAAGTATTCTTATTAAACACATATCCTAGGTACTGTACTGCTGCCCTCTGATTTTTTTTTTTAAACATATAAGGTTTCAGAGGCCTAGGACTGAAGAGGTTATTTCTAATGCTTGAGGAATTACATTGATCTCTTTCTTTGCCAGCGCCGAGTGTCCTAAGGCTAGTTGTGGAGTGGGGTTTAAGGATTATCACGTGGAGATCCTCTCTCCACTCTTGATTCATTCACTGTAGTCAATGCTGCTCCAATTTCCATTAAGTAAAAGGTTTTCTCTAATCTATATACATTGAACTATGGCTTGACTTTGGTGAGCTACAAGAGAGTAATTGCTTTGAGGAGGTTCTAGTAACATCAAAACAGAAGAGTAAGGCTCAAGTGATTTGTCAGGCAGCTTTTAAAATCATTGCTTACAACAGCAAGAAGAAAGAGATTTTTCATGGTTTTAAGGCAAGGCTTTGACTAATTTTTTTGAACTACAATTCCCAGAATGCCATCTACCTTACAAAAATGAAAGCCTACTTGAATTTCATTTTGAGAGTCTGAGATCGATTCGTCTGTTTCATGGCTAATAAACTACTCAGAGCCAAGCAACAATGCACGTAGGAAAGGTTGCCAAGACGTAGGTGAAAGAGGCCAATAACCTGAATAATGTTTTTGAGGCATTATTTGGCTAAATGCTTTGGTTCTGTTTTCCTTTGTAGTGGAGAACTGGTCATCTTCATGTTCAATGTCTCAAGCACTACACTGCCAAATAATTACTAGAGCTAAAAGCCATTCTAACCCTGAGGATGATGGTCTGTCATTAATGATTTCTAAGGCAAATAAGTCTAAGGAAAACAGCAAGGTTTATGGATCTCTGAATCAGAAGATGAAGGCCCTCACCACAGTTTTGGTTTCTATAAGTATTTTTCTTTATTTTGAAATACATTGAGTGGCATTTACATTGTCCTTGGGTAAAGCGCCAGGGATAGTCTGCTCCCTGAGCCCTGGACTCAAAGAGTGAAAAACTCAACTTTGGGGAAATGAGGTGCTTTAATGGACTCTTGCTTTGGTTTCTCCACTGTGAAACTACAGACAAAAATGCCTATCTACTGCAAAACATTTTTCCTATGCCTTTGTTTCGGGGGGTGGGGGGGAGGTGGAAAGCAATAAAACTACTACTGTTTATTACGTAGGAGACTGTGACTCTCTTATATCAGAGTTATGATAAAAACATGGCTTAAAGCATAGAGTCCGACTGCCTGAGTTTTCTGCTTCACCACTCACTTGGCTTAATAAATGGGTGTACATATAACTCCTCTAAGCCTCATGTTTAGCCTTTAAAATAGGGACCATTGGGGATCCCTGGGTGGCGCAGCGGTTTAGCACCTGCCTTTGGCCCGGGGCGTGATCCTGGAGACCCAGGATCGAATCCCACATCGGGCTCCCAGTGCATGGAGCCTGCTTCTCCCTCTGCCTGTGCCTCTGCCCCCCCCCCCCCCCCGTGACTATATAAATAAATAAAAATTAAAAAAAAAATAAAATAAAATAGGGACCATTAGTGTCTCCTCACAGGGCTGCCATACAGATTAAATGAGATAATGCACATAAAGTATTTAGTGCAGAGACGGGCTCATGATAAACACTGTAAATGCTAGCTGGTGTTATGAGAACCTTAAAATAACGTTTGGCTTCTCTTCTTCCTTTAGCCACTATATCCAATCTGTCAACAAGCCCTATCAATTCATATTCTCATTTTCTCTCTCCCTTCCCTGCCCCATTAACAATAAATTACCTATGCAGCGAATTAATAAAAGATTCCTAAGAAGGATATACACCCACGTAAGTGTACAAACTGGTTATCTCTGAGGAGGCAGATGAAGGGGAATGGGTTTGAGAAGAGGAACATGGAAATTTTATCTGTAATGTTTTATGTCTTTAAAAAATATATATCTGAGGGGCGCCTGGATGGTATAGTCGGTTGAGCATCCAACTCTTGGTTTTGGCTCAGGTCATGATCTCAGGGTCATGGGATCAAGCTTCACTTCAGGCTCTGCACTCAGCATAGAGTCTGCTTGAGATTCTCTCTCTCTCTCTCTCTCCCTCTCCCGCCCCCCCGCTCCTCGCACTCATGTGCACTCTCTCTAAAATAAATAAATGAAAAATATATATCTGAAACAAATATGGCAATAAGGGTTATATGGTATTTTTCTCTGTACTTTTTAAGATTTTATTTATTTGAGAGAGAGAGCAAGCATGAACAGGGGGATGGGGCAGAGGGAGAAGCAGACTCCCCGCTGAGCAAGGAACCCCACTCTGGGCTCAATCCCAGGATCCTGAGATCATGACCTGAGCTGAAGGCAGAACTTTAACTGGGTGAGCCACTCAGGCGCCCCTCTGTATTTTTCTTTAGGTTAGAATTTGATTGTAATTTAAACCAACATCAACAACAAAACCACAGATATCCTCCACCAGCACTATGCCGTTCAACAGGTTGCTTGATCTCTGTTCCCCTCATTTCTCATATCTGTAAAATGAGAATAGCATTTTTCTGGCAGGGATGACAATGAAGAATTAAATGAAATTATAGATGGGTCTTTAAAGAGAGACATTATTGTCATTGTTGTAATTATGACTACCATCTGGCAGTTTCTTTGTCCATTGTGAGTTTACCCTCTAATTCAGAACGCACTGGTTTGCAGGATAATCTTCCCTAAACTCGGCTGCCTCTCGCAGGACCCCCCAAGAATCTGTATTCTCTCCCCCTGCTGCACCCAGCCCAGGCCCTGCAGGGGTGGCTGTCTGGCTGATGCTTCCCTGAGCCTCTCTTCCTCCCCCAGTGCTATGGCTGCACCTTGGTCATGGCGATTACCACTTGCCCTGTACTTTGAGATCCCTAAGAAGCAAATGAGCTTGATTCTGCCCAATAATATTTGCAGTGAAAGGAACAAGGAGAGAAAGCAGAAAGGAAGAAAAAGATTGGGACTGGGGTCTAATTCTGGCTCTGGCAGGTGCTCTTGCTTTGACCGCCTTGCTGGGACATGTTGTAGGGTACTATGTTCAATACCCTATCTGGGTTGTGCACTGGTTGCACATGATGGCCCCTATAATCAGGCCCCTACGCTGTCCTCTTTACTTATGCTTGGAACAAATCCTCTGCCACCAAGTGGGGCTTGAACATGTCACACTTTTACTCTAATTCGATTCTTGTTTCCAAATTTTACCATCTCTCCCAAACCCTGCCTGCCTAGAACTTGGTTCTAGGCCTTTTAACAAACTTCCCTTATATTTTACCCATTAGAAAAACCTAACACATCGGGTCACCGGGGTGGCTCAGTGGTTGAGCATCTGCCTTTGGCTTAGGGTGTGATCTTAGGCTCCTGGGATCAAGTTCTGCATCAGGCCACCCACAGGGAGCCTGCTTCTTCCTCTGCTTGTGTCTCTGCCCCTCTCTGTGTGTCTCTCATGAATAAGTAAATCTTAAAAAAACCTAACACACACACACAAAAAAAACCTAACACATCTATAACTTATAAAGAGCTAGTCACCACCCTACATACATTGTGTATATATTAATTTATTTTAGCCTCAAAACTCTGTGAAGTAACTATTATTATCCTATTTTAGTGATGTCAGAACTGAGATACAGAGAGATTAAGTGGACTTGGCCAACTCACACAGCTTGAACCCAGATGGTCTACTCCAGACTACGCACTTTGTCACCACACGGAAACGTCTTTCTAATCAATGGCTTTTAACTTCTTCCACACTGTGTCATATAATTAGTATTTTAACTAAAATGGAGTAATGCACTAATTTATATTCTCTTATATTCTTTGGTATCTCATGGCATAATGTCAACACCTTGTAAATACTGATTATTAGAAATTAAATCTTTGTATAAGCCCCAGGAGGTAGTACAGTAGGATTATACTCCCAGAGTGTATTATTGACATTAATAACAGTCCTGGGAGATAGGCCAGATCAATTTAACAGGTGACACAAGTGAGCCACCAAAGAGTTAAGTGACTTATTCCAAATTATACACTAAACAGCAGTGCCTGGACCAAATCAACACCCCCTGATTCCAAGTCATGGCACTCTTCTATGGCAAGCTTTCTGGGATTTCCCCAAGGCAAGTCATAGCAGTAGAGACACTTGGAATATGGACAGGAAATAAGGCCAAAAGGAGTACATACACCCTTATTAATACCTATCCTTGTTTTTCGCATATCTTTTTATTTAAAAACATGGCAAAAAGCCTGGCTTCAAGCCATCCTTAGTTGCTTGGGATCTGTCTCACACACGTTATAAGGTATTCATTACCATGGCCTTGTGATCTACCAGTGATGATCACACTGTTATCTTACACAAGCCAATTCCTTACCTGTTGTCTATGCCATTGTTCTGGGTACGGACGTTCTCCTTGCCATTCTTCTGAGCTACTTTTCTGCTTGTTTCCTCTTCTGTCTCACTCAGGCTTTCCTGTTGAGGGCTTTCTTCCTCCAAGCTGTCTGGCTCCATACTGTTGTCCTGGATTTGGTCTTCAAGTTCAGACTGGGACTTACTCTCTTGAGTGAAGCTTCCTGAATCAGATTCCAAAGAATCTTTTGAAATCAGATGTAAGTCCTTCTTAAAAGGTGGCTCTCTGGACTGGACCTTTAAGTTGGCATGATGAACAGGAGATTTAATTGAGAGCTTGGGAATTAATTTACTATGACTCATCTTGTAAAAACACAAATACAAATGTGAATTCAAATATCCTCGATGCTAGGAGCAGTTGGCTTGAATATTCGAAGTTGTGGTTCACAAAAGCATTACCTAAAAAAAAAAAATTATTTATGCACTTTGTGACTACTGAATTCTAATTTCAATGTTAATCAAACACGTAAGTGAGCAGAACCCTGTTACATTATCTGCAGCAGCCTTTTGTATGTACCCTTTTGTATGAGGAAGGTCTATTGGAAAAACTATTGTGTTTTTCTCTTTACAGAAGCACATCTGATGTGGAGTTCATAAACAGCCTGATAATCAAATATAGCTTTATTGAGGAAATCAAATGGCTGGATTCTTTTTTTTTTTTTTTTTTTTTTTAACCTTCCAAGGGCCTATTACAGACAAGCCTGGACAAAGCTAAATGGTTAATTATGGACAGTACTTCTATGGCATTATTTCAGATACCCAGGGCACCAATATAAATATGCCTGTTCAGGAGTATTTATGGATAGAGAAAAACAAGTTCAGGGTCAACCTTTTGAAAAGTAAAGGATGGAGATGGGAAGAGAGTAGCTTCCATAGTTGGAACTGTAAAGAGGGAGGCTATTTGTTCCTAGATCTACATTAGCTGGTTTCATCTTTTAGAAGATATTGTGGTTCCCCAGTGGCTACTTGGTAGGAATGTGTACTTTTGGTGGACCTCACACAGAGATCAACCTCAGCTCAGTATATATATTAAAAAAAAAAAAGAACAATGATTAAAGCCTTTTAACATAAGATTTGGACACTTTGTGACTTGTGCCACTTAGTGGTTCATAGCAGAGGCTGGATATCTACCTACCTGAAAGGGATGTTGTCCTGGAGAATGTTGGATGGGTGAGAGATTGGCCTGAGTAACAGCTAGGGTCCCTTCAACTCGCTTAAGTGTGTGATTCCAAGTGAGTCTTCCCTGTCTCAGAGGGCTGTAATAAAGACCCAGGAGATGGTTTATGGGAAGGGTACTCTAAGTTTGTATCAGTTTGAAAGGAGAGGATTTTGGATTGGGCTTCCTTTCATCTCTCTGTAGCATTTCTATTTTGCTCAGTCTTCTATCTCACTGGCCTTTATGCAATTTTTTTTTCCTGTAGGTCAGACAACAGAAACGTTGACCATCAGAGATTCCTATAACATTTTCTAAGGGCTTGCTCTTATTCTTTTGTCAAAGCTAGCTTTAATTAAATAGCACAAACTTATTCCTATTCCTAGCACTGCTAATGATGTCTTAAAGTACCATAGCAAAACAGACAAAAGGTGGCATTCAGATTTAAATATATGTGGGGATCCCTGGGTGGCTTAGCGGTGCCTTCCACCCAGGGCCCGATCCCCGATCCTGGGATCGAGTCCCACATCGGGCTCCCTGAATGGAGCCTGCTTCTCCCTCTGCCTGTGTCTCTGCTTCTCTCTCTGTATCTCTCATGAATAAATAAATAAAATCTTAAAAATATATATATATGTGAAGTGGTTTTCTTTTTAATTCAAAATTCCCCAAGCTAGTGTTGTAACTATAAATAATATAAGTAATATATTAACTGTACAGACTGCTTTGCTGTATCATCTCATTTTAAGGATACATAATGCACCCTATCTTATTTTAGTAATAATTAAGTAGATTAACTCTTGCTTTTTTAGGGTGTTTTTAGAAAGCAGCAAAGCCACCAAGTACTGACCTTTTTAACGCAAAGCGTTTGTATAAATATCTGTAAGAGTTTTACTGCCTAAGTCACTGTACTTGGTATATGTGCTGCCGAAGCGAGCACAACTGTACTTGGGATGTTAAAGAAAAAGCTTAAAATAATCATTCTGTTCCAATTTGGGATTGCTCATGAAATCATTCAGTCCCCTCAATGGTGCTTAAGTGAGATAGACTAAGGTTTCTTAGAGTTAACGCATTAAAAAAAAGTCCATAGAAGAAGACAATTTTGCTGTAATTAATGAAATCTGGAATAGTGCGGAGAGAACAAAGCCAAACACTAGCAAAGCTGGGGCTTTGGTGGAGCCCTAATCGTATAGAGGAATGAGATTAATGAAGGAAAAGCTGGTATCTTGAATAAATCAGCAAGGAGGCATTTTAAGTGTAATAAGTGTGGCTCCCTAGTGGCACAGTTGTTTTTCACTGAAGTTTCTGACCCAGAGAGGCTGGCAATCTCGTTACAAAAGAAAACAAGGCTGACTGGGATGTCGCCAATGGTATCCAGGCACTGAGACGCGGCCGGTTCCCTCGGGCTCCCCTCCAGACCCTGGGTCCTGTCCTCTGTACCCGGAGGAGGAACGAATTTCCCTCTGTAGGTGAGAAGGAGCCCTGCTTGCTCTGGCCAAGGTGAAAGGCAGAGAAAAAGTTGCCCTGTTACTGCCCGGAAGCTGCCCATAAGGGGCGGTCGGTTTATTTTCTCTTTGCCTTTTTTTTTTTTTTTTTTTCCCCTGATGGACAAGACCAGGCAGCAAAGGCGTTTTAAGGTCAAAGAAGGGACAGGTGGCGGGGGTGGGGTTGGGGGTGGGGGTCTGGTGCCCCGGGCAGGTCTTAATCATCAGAAGTCAGGGCTGCTCTGGGAGTCTGGGCACCAAAGCCTGTCCAGGTGCCGGCCCCTGGGCCCCCGTTCCCGCCGGGGCCCCAAATGCTGTCGGGCGCCGGCTCCTTGGGGTTCTCCTGGTCCTGGTCCAGTTCTCTCCGGAGGTTTCCTGCGGTCCCCACCCAGTCCCACTCCTCCCCATTTCCCTCCCCGGCGCGCGCACCCTCGTTCAGGAGGCAACCGCCTGTCACCTGCGCAGTGCTGCTCCGCGACCGCGACCCCTGCAGCCGGCATCCTCCCGCGCCGCCGCCGCCACCGCCCGGCCTCCCCCCGCCGCCCCGCCCGCTCGCTCCAGGTGCTGCCCTGGAGACGCGGCCAACAGAGCCCGCCCCGGGGCTCCGCGCAGGGGGCGGGGCCAGCTCGGGGGCGGGGCCAGCTCGGGGGCGGGGCTGCATCAGGAGGCGGGGCCAGCCCAGAGGATGGGCCGTCTGGGGGCGGGGCTGCCTCAGGAGGCGGGGCCAGCCCAGGGGATGAGCGGTCTGGGGGCGGGGCTGCCTCAGGAGGCGGGGCCAGCCAAGGGGAAGGGCCGCCTCAGGGGCGGGGCCAGCCCAGGGGAAGGGCTGTCCAGAGGCGGGGCCGCTTCGGGGGCGGGGCCAACCCAGGGAAGGGGCTGTCCGGGGGCGGGGCCGGCGCGGTGACGTCACCTGTCGGTGGAGGGGGGTGGAACCTATTGTAATACCCGCGTTCAAGGCGGGCGAGCTCTGAGCCAGGCTGCGGTAGGGCGCCCTGACCTCCCAACGTTGGAAAGCAAGGAAAACGGGTCACTTATATAGATGGAGATGTTTGCGACAAATACTGCTAGGATAGGCGAAGAACTACAAATTAAGAAAAAAAATCTAGTGAAAGGATGATTAAGTGACTTGGACAGGAATATTAAAAACGAAATACAAAAGCCTGATCAATATTTGTGGTTGATTGAAAAGATGATTAACTTATTAATAATCAGAAGAAAGCAAATTAAAACCATGGTGGATATCTCTTTATTCATACTCATCAGATGAGCAGAATTTAAGATCTCTGACAGGGCTGGGGTTTGGAGAGGATGCAGGGTGAAGAACCCTCACAGGCTACGGATGGGAATGTTATGTGGTGCAGGCACTTTGGCAAATAGTTTGAATTTAGCTGGGGCATGCATAGCTTATGATTCAGCAATTTCACTTGTAGGTATCTATCCCCCCAACTTATGTGCACCCAAAATGGAAATAACTGAAATGTCCATCAACAGTAGAATGGTTAATTAAAATGTGCTATTCCATACCCTGGCCTACTATGCAATAGTGACAGTGAATGAAATACAGCAACAACACAGAGGGGATCTTTAAAATGTTAAGGAGGGGGCAGCCCGGGTGGCTCAGCGGTTTAGCACCACCTTTGGTCCAGGGCGATCCTGGAGACCTGGGATCGAGTCCCACGTTGGGCTCCCTGCATGAAGCCTGCTTCCCCCTCTGCCTGTGTCTCTGCCTCTCTCTCTCTGTCTCTCATGAGTAAATAAATAAAATCTTTATAAAAAAAAAATGTCAAGGAGGAGCATCTGCCTTTGGTTCAGGGTGTGATCCCAGGGCCCTGGGATCGAGTCCCGCATCGGGCTCCCTGCAGGGAGCCTGCTTCTCCCTCTGCATGTGTCTCTGCCTCTCTCTATGCATCTCTCATGAATGAATAAATACAATTAAAAGGAATCGTGAAGAACAGCACAAAGCAAAGCCATAAAGTACCTTGTTTTTATCCATGGTTAGGGTTGTAATAATGATAATTTACATATGAGTAACACTACCCAGGGTTTGCAAGGTGCTTTTGCGCACATTATCTGTTCAGAAGAAGCTGTCAACCTGACCCTAACCAAAACACAAGAAAAGCGAGAAAAACGAATAAAAAAACCAAAACAAAACCCAGCACTAAACCTGCAAGAGGTTAGTAATGCGGGACTGCGCTGAACCCCTCTCCACCACCTCACAGAGCTTCATGTCCTACAGGAAGAATTTCTGATAGTCCCACCACCACCGTCCTCCTGACTCTCGGACCATGGCCGTTCTGCACCGAGGGCAGTGTTGTCTACCAGGAGATGTTGGCAGTGTCTGGAGATGTTTTCTATTGTCATGACTTAGGGGAGGGCTACCAGCATCTCCTGGGTAGAGGCCAGGATGCTGCCAAACATCCTGCAAATAAGCAGGACAGCCTTCACAGCCAAAAGCCCACTCAGTCCAAGATGTTAATGATTCTGGGTTTGACAAAGCCTGTGCTAGACTAATAGCCCTCGGTTTGTGGCCCCAAAATACCCAAGGACCTGCTTCCATCGTGACACATGCACATGTGTCATATTGTATTACTTATTAATTACTTGTATAAATTCTGTCATCTTCTTACTATATGATAAGCTCCGGGACAGCAAGGACTAGCGTTGTGTGGGCCACTTAAGAGATGCTCAGCGAGTGGCTCAGCGGTTTAGCACCCCCTTCAGCCCAAGGCGTGATCCTGGAGATCAGGAATCGGGTCCCGTGTCCGGCTCCCTGCGTGGGGCCTGCTTCTCCCTCTGCCTGTGTCTCTGCCTCTCTCTGTGTGTGTGTCTTTCATGAATAAATAAATAAAATCTTAAAAAAAAAAAAAAAAGGAGAGAGAGAGATGCTCAGTAAATGTTGCAAAACCACAATGCCCTTATAATTTAGCCCTTGAACAGAAGGTAGGTAAGTGTAGCCCTCTTAGGCCTGGTAGTAGAGATATGCTCTTATTTGGCACATAACTAGGATGATTAGAGAATTTATCACTTAAGCCCAGGATATACTCAAGAATTTTAAAAAATTCCTATTAACAGATAGAAGCTGAAATTTTCAGTATTTTGGAAGTGTGGTCATCCTGTGTGTTACTCTAGCAGGTTTAATTGTCTGGTTCCTTGACGTATATGGTAAGTTAGAAGCAAGTTAGAAGAGGGTAAGAAAAGACGACCCGAGGACTGAGAGGAGAGCCACTGCCAGCAAGTGGAGAGATAGAAGTATCACAAAAATAAGAGATGTTCAGAAAAGCAAAGCAGCTTGCAGTTGCTGCTGTATTTCATTCATTGTCACTATTTTATAGGAAGCCAGGGTATGGAATAGCACATTTTAATTAACCATTCTACTCTTGATGGACATTTCAGTTATTTCCATTTTGGGTGCACATAAGTTGGGGGGATAGATACCCACAAGTGAAATTGCTGAATCATAAGCTATGCATACCCCAGCTAAATTCAAAGCCTACTTGCTGTAGGCAACAGGCAACCCTCTAGCTAAAAACCCTGTGAGGGAATCGCGGTATGACAACGAGCACAATTCATTTCCATAGTGATTAATTTTTAAAAATTCATACAGAGTATATCAGTTTAATAAATGTGAGTAGACAGGTAAAAAAAATCATTGAATATATTTTACAAAGATTTCCCCCTCATATTAAAATGTTTAAAATGTCAAGGGACAAACTCTCATTTATCCCTGCACCCCTATCATTTATTTAGAGTGACTAATGGAGAATAATTTTAGAGGACTGAAGTCATAATAAATATATTTTTATATAGACAGTGCAGTTCAACAGACAGAAGTACAAGTAATGCTAACCCCGTTCCAGAAGATGGAGTCGAGTCCTGGGGGAGACCAGAGGGGAAGAGGGGGCTTTTGCCTTACTGGAATCAGAGGCTTTTGGAATGAGATGATCCTATAGGGTGGCTCTTATGAATACGGAGCAACAAATTGTTGACGACTGCCTTTTTTCTTGCCTTTGTTTTTTTTTGGGTTTCCTTTCTTAAAAATAATTTTAAAACATTTTTATTGTGGGCATTTAAAAACATATGCAACGGTAGAGAGAAAAGTATAGTGAATATACAGGTAGCCCTCTCCTGGCTTCAATAAAGACCAACATGTGAGCAGTCTTGTTTGTAAACACACTGTGCTTGACTCCCAAAATTATTTAAAGGCAAATTTCAGGTGTCCTATGATTTCATCAGTAAGGTATCTGTAAGGGATAATTTTGAAATAACTGCCATAGAATAATCACATTTAAAATAAAGCTAATGACTCTTTAATATCATTTAGTACTGAGTCAGTTTCAGACTGAAATCGTCTTTCAAATATCCTTTCAGAGTGTGTAGGTTTGAATTAGGATTCAAGTAAGTTCTACAAAGTGATTTTTTAAAATAATAGCTTAGAGATATAATTCACACAACACACAATTTACCCCTTAAAAATACATGATTCACTAGTTTTGCAACCATCACAACTATCTAATTCCAGAACGTTTGTCCCCCCCCCCCAAACCCACGCCCATTAGCAGTCACCCCTCATTCCCCTGATCCCTCGGCCAGTGACAACCATGAATCTACTTTTTGTCTTTATAGATTTGCATATCCTGGACATTTCACATAAATGGGATCAGGCAATATGTGGTGTGTGTGTGTGTGTGTGTGTGTGTGTGTATGTACATGTGTGTGTCTGGCCTCTCTCACTTTGCATGATTTCAAGGTTCATGCACGTTGTCGTATGTGTCAGGATTTCATTCCTTTTTATTGCCAAATAATATTCCACTGTATGAATATATCACATTTATCCACTCACCAGCTGATGGACACTCGTATTGTTTCTACCTTTTCACTATTATGAATAATGCTGCTATGCACATTCATGTGTAAGTTTGGTGTGGATATATATTTTTAGTTCTCTTGAGTATATACATACCTAAGAGTGGGATTTCTAGATCCTATGGTAACTCTGTTTCACTTTTTGAGGAACTGCCAAGCTCTTTTCCCCAAGTGGTTGAAGCATTATACTTTCCTACCAAATTAATTTTTAATTTTGCCTAAATTTTTAAAGTGATTATGTAAGTCATTCACAGAGTTCCCAAGTCAAAACTATAAAGCCAGGGACATTTAGAGAAGTCTAATTTTTTTAAAGATTTCATTTATTTATTCATGAGAGACAGCACAGAAAGAGAGAGAGAGAGAGAGGCAGAGACACAGGCAGAGGGAGAAGAAGGCTCCATGCAGGGAGCCCGATGTGGGACTCCATCCCGGGTCTCCAGGATCACACCCTGGGCTGAAGGCGGCACTAAACTGCTGAGCCACCCGGGCTGCCCGAGAAGTCTAATTTCTATCCCCATCCCTTCACTCAATCGCCTCTTAGCTCATATACAGTGATGATTTTTGTTAGTTTTTAGATTAGTTATATTTAAAAAATATAATCCAATATGTATATATTTCTAACTAACCTCTTTCTCAGATTAAAGGAATATACATACTCTCTCCTGTACTTTGTTCTTTTTTCATTCAATAGTATATCCTGGAGATGACTCGAGAGACATACACAGTGAACTATTTTATCATTTCTTTGCTCGGTTGTATAATAGTCCCCTGTGTGCCCAATCAGTTCCCTACTGATATATACTTGAGTTATTATAGATGGTGCTGCAATAAGTAGCTGTAATGTTGCGATATAAAAAGAAATATATATTTGGTTTTCATTCTGACACCTGGCACAGAAGTCCTGAAACACTTGTAATTTCCTGACCAGTAAGGATGATGGGAGCGTATTTTATTATTGTATTTGGTCTTTGTCATAGGTTCCTGAGATAAGAGCTGCTAAAACCCTTGGAAGATCCTGAGTGATAGAGGTGAGAGGAGTATCTTTGATTATTCATAATAAACTCCTTTCAACCACATCTGAGTTTATGTTAGTGAGGTGACTCTTGGTGGGTAGCTTCAGGATGACGGCTGTCAGAGGAACCGACCATGTGATTAGAGGGTCTGAACTTTCTACCCCACCTCCCAGGACTTGGGAGAGAGGCTGGAGATTGAGTGAATCACCAATGGCTGATGACTTAGTCATGCCTGCTTAATGGAACCTTGATAAAAATCCCCAAATAATGGTGCTCAGGGAGCTTCTGGTTTGGTGAATGCGTCCATGTGCTAGGAGAGTAATGCAACCCAACTCCACAGGGTTTGAAGCTTCTGTGCTTGAGAGTCTTCCAGACCTGCCCCTCTATGCCTTTTCATCTGGATAGTCATTCGTATCACCTCCAATGTCCTTTATTATAAACTAGTAATAGTAAGTTAAGTGTTTCCCTGCGTTCTGTAAGTGGTTGTAGAAAATTCTAGAACCTGAGGGGAAGGCCCTGGGAATCCATGGTTTACAGCTGGTTGGTCAGAAGTACAGGTGGCCTGGACCTTGTGATTGGCATATGAAGTGGGACAGTATTGAGGGACTGAGCTGTAACTTTTGGGGTCTGGGCTGATTCCAGGTGTTTAGTGTCAGAACTGAATTGAATTGTAGGACACCCAGTTAACGTCAAGAGAGTTAGAAACTTGGTTGGTGTGGAGGGGAAAAAAGCCACGAATTTGTTGTGTGACGTCTTGTGAGTAACAAACAGTTCATAAAAGCCCTGTACGTATGTCAAATTGTAATTTTGCCATTTACCTTTGGGTTTGATTTCTAAAAGTGGAATGGTTGGGTCAAAAAGTGAGTTCTAACATAATTTTGCTAAAGGTTGACAAATTCCCCTTCATAGAGGCTGTATTATTTTACATTCACACTAGCAACATATGAGTGTGCTTGCTTTCCTACCACCTGGCCAACAAAGCATGCTTGCTGTGAAATGCTTGGATTTTTGCCAGTATAACAGATAAGGAATAGTATTTCAGTGCCATTTTAATTTTGCATTTGCCTTATGTAAGTATCACTTTATATGTTTAAAAATAATTTGCCTTTCTTCCTGCCTTTTTTTTTTGTGGAATGGTATTTGTTTTTCTTATCTTTTTTTTTTAAACTGAAGTATATTAAATATATAGTGTTCTATTAGTTTCAGGTGTACAATATGGTGATTCCACAATTCTCTTTATATTTCCCTAAGTATCCTTTGTGGTATAATTTGCAAGGATTTTTTTAATCAATTTATCATTTGGTGTTTACTTTTTTTTTTGGCCACAAAAAGGCATTAAGTAGTCAAATTTGTGTAGTCAAATTTATCAATCTTTTGCCCCCTTCCTTCTGGATTTTGAGTCAGTTTGAGGAAACTTTATCTCACTTGCAGGTTATAGAGCGCTCAATCTATGTTTTCTTCTAGTATTTCTCTGATGTCATTTTGCACATTTCAATCTTTTTTTTTAAAGATTTATTTATATATTCATGATAGATATAGAGACACTAAGAGAGAGACAGAGACACGGGAGGAGGGAGAAGCAGGCTCCATGCTGGGAGCCTGGTGCGGGACTCGGTCCCGGGAGTCCAGGATCGCGCGCCCTGGGCCAAAGGCAGGCACCAAACCGCTGAGCCACCCAGGGATCCCGCACATTTCAATCTTGCATCCATTTGGATTTTATTTCTGGTTTATGATATAAGCAATACTTCTGACTTTACCTTTTTCTGTATGGATGTCCAGTTAGTAAAATGTTATCTTTCCTACTGATTTGAGATACTATCTGTATCACATGTAACACTTTCATTTGATAGTCAACATTAAAACCTATTCCTATAATTGCTGCTGATTTATTATGAGATGAGATGACCAAATTAACCAAAAGTCTTCAGTGCCACTGGGTCTTTCTGTGAGCCTGTCTTCAGTAGCAGTCCCTTTGTGCCCTTTAGCTTTAAACTTCTGCATCATCAGTTATTGGGGGTGTTCTAAGGAAAGAAACCCAGACTCTGTGGTCTCCATACCATTGTCTCAAACTAGTACAAGGAGAAAACCATCTAAGGTAGAAGAGAAAAATACTAACACTTGTTATATACTTATTATGTATTTAATATTGGGCTAGACACTGCCTGCATTATATCTTCTCATTTGATCCTTACATTAATCCTGTGAGAGGAGAATTGTTATCCCCACTTTACAGATGAAGAAATTGAAGATACGAGAGGTTATTCATGCCAAAACCAACCAACAACAATTTGGGAATAAGGAATTAGGGGAAACCAAAAAAGAGAGAGCATTCTCTCATTTTAAAGAGAAATATTTGGGGACACCTGGGTGGCTCAGTGGTTGAGCATCTGCTTTTGGCTCAGGTCGTGGTTCTGGGATCAATTCCCACATTGGGCTCCCTGCAGAGAACCTGCTTCTTCCTCTGCCCCTGTCTTTGGCTCTCTGTCTCTCATGAATAAATAAATAAAATCTTAAAAAAAAAACCCTAATGGGAAAGGGACAAGACTCAACTTTTTAAAAATTAGGATATAGGGACACCTGAGTGCCTTAGTTGATTGAGTGCCAACTCTTGGTTTTGGCTCAGGTTGTGATCTCATTGTGTCTCTCATGAACAAATCAATAAAGTCTTAAAAAAATAAGAAATATTTGTTCTATGTTTGTCTCCAGTAAAGGGGATAATTTGATTTAATAGTTTGGTCTGGATAACTGAGGCTCAGTCTCCCTCAAACCACACTGGAAGCCACAGAGTTTAGTATTTTTCTGAGACACAGTTTTTATTTCACAAATTAGCACTTAATTTAAAAGAGATGTCCTGACTTAATGAAAAATTGTGACCCATCATATCATGGGTTTGCAGAAGACCTAACAGAATTATTTTCTTTTTTAAAATGTCTATACAGGGTGCTCTCCCAAAGTTAGCCCTCTGTCTGCATTTAGGCAAAAGCTCTCCCTCACTCTCATTTTTAGATCAACTGTGAGACTTTGGGTAGGGGGGTGGGGAGAATATAAGCTTTTGCTGGCTTCCTTTTGGTTTGCTTCTGTCTGAAAATCAGGTGTAGAGGAGAAAAGGTAGGAAAAAAATTAACATATTCACCGGGTCTGGAGTAATGACCTGTGATGACAGATTTGCTCATGAATGCATCACAGGAAGGAAGGGCTCTCTCTGAGAAGGTGTAATGTAAAAATAGAACTACCTCTCATCTAGATCAAAACCCCATTATAAATATAGCAAATTACCATGACCTCAACCAGGGGAAGTAACAGGACATTATGTTGTTAGGCTAAATTAGTGGACTCATGAATGATTGGCAGTTCAAACCATCTTTTTCATCTGCAGGGAGCCTCACTACTTGATGTGTGCTCAGTCTGTTAGGTAGTATAATTTTTGCTCTCAGTTATGTTCACCTAATGGTAGGTGGTACAAATGATGCTTGGAGCCAGAAAATTTGGCCTTTTTTAAAAATCATTTTTGAGAATGTAATACAAGCAGCCTTTTGACTTAGTTCCCCAAAAGTAATATTAAGAAGGATCATTCAATGGAAATTTCTGAGTTGTTCTTTAGCTCCATCTTCCGATGAACAAGATGTGTGCATGAAATGCTCTCTTGGGGATTTAAGTTATATAGTAAGGAGAGAAGCGGGATCCTGTTTTGGTCTTTTTAGGAGCCAAGGGTATCAGGTTTCTAATCCCAGCTATCTTACTAAATTGCTGTGTGGTCTCTGATGGCAGAGGAAAGCTTTCTGCGTTTCAGGGCCCTCATCTGTAATACAAAAGAATTGCTCTAGATCAGTGGTTCCCAAACTGTGTTTGTTAGTACACTGATGTTTCATAAAACAACTGTTTTGTGCTTCAAAAGATGCTCTGTTTTGGAGCTGAGAGTAATTTAAAATCCAGTTCACCTAGTTTCAATAACAATAGGGGGCTCTTTATCTCACTTAACAAAAAGTTCTGAAATATTTAGCAGTTTAACAAAATCATCAAAGATTCCATGTCATTTTGTTCCCTTTCTATGGCTTTCTCACCACTTTGGCTCAGGTTCCTTGATGGGCTTTACAATGGCTGTAGCAGTTCCAAGCATCATTCACAGTTACGACAACATTTTGGGGGAAGGAAGATGCTTTCATGCTGAGTACCTTTTTTTTTTTTTTTTTTTTTAATCATTAAGAAACAGTTTCCCAGTGCCTGGGTGGCTCAGTTGGTTAAGTGTCAGACTCTTGATTGCAACTCAGGCCATGATCTTAGAGTCCTGAGATCAAGCCCCACATTGGGCTCTGCGCTAAGCATGCAGACTGCTGAGATTCTCTCATTCCCTTACCCCCTCACCCCCTCACCCCCACGGCTCATGTGCATATGCACATGTACTCTCTCTCTTAAAAAAAAGAAAGAGAGAAAAGAAAGGAGGGAGAAAAATAAAGGACAGTAAAAGGAAAGGAATAAAGAAAAAGAGAGAGCTTTCCCAGAAGCCTTCTGGACATTCATTCATGTCCCAAAGTGTGATATATCCGGCATGAACTAACCATGAACAGAGGTGATGGAACCATGACTGGTTCAGACCAGTCATAATTTCTCTTTTTGGCTGGGGATGAGGTTCACCTACCAAAAGGATTACCTAGTGTGGGTTGGATACTGCAACAAAAATCACAGATCCATGAATAAGGAGAAAGACATTGGCAAATGGTCACTGGGTAGGCAGGCATCATGAATTGCTCGAGATGGTTAAGTTTGAGCTTTGCTGGGTTAGATAAACCAAGAGATACTTTTATAAGAAGACCTTTCAGAGCCTTTGCTATACTAGTGTGCATCACCTCTAAGGAGATGTAGCGGTCAGCATTTTTCAACCTTATTTGAGCCCAGAAATCTTTCATTTTCCTGTCTTCCCTCGACTCTTTGCCAAATATAAATTGAGAAACTTACCTTGAACTAGGCTCTGTACAGACTGGATGCTCTTTGCCCACAGAATGTGTTTGCTCTTGGTGTTGGGGTGTAGTTGTACCTTGGGTAGGACTTGATTACTCATAAGCTCCTTTTGCCTCCAGAATATAATATTTTGAAATAAGATTCCTTTTTTTTTTTTTAAAGATTTTATTTATTTATTCATGGGAGACAGAGAGAGAGAGAGGCAGAGACACAGGCAGAGGGAGAAGCAGGCTCCATGCACCGGGAGCCCGACGTGGGACTCGATTCTGGGTCTACCAGGATCAGGCCCTGGGCCTAAGGCGGCGCTAAACCGCTGAGCCACCTGGGCTGCCCTGAAATATGATTCCTAATTCAGTTTTGATGATAGTATATCTGCTTCAGCTGTGTTTTGAAAAAAATTGTTTTATGCTGTAAGAGGACACCCTCACCTATTGGAATCACTTAGGGAGCTTAAAAAGAAACAGACCCCAAAGCCCCATCTTTAGGTCTACTGAGATGAATCTTTTTTTTTTGTTTTTTTTAAAGATTTTATTTATTTGAGAGAGAGCGAGAGTGCATGAGCAGGGCGGAGGGGCCGAGGGTGAAGCAGACTCCCTGCTCAGCTCTATCCCAGGACCCCAGGATCATGAGCTGAGCCAAAGGCAGATGCTTGCCAATCTGAGCCACCCAGGTGCCCCGAGACCAATCTTTGAGGACAAACCTGGGAATCCCAGTTTTATGAAATCCTCTCAGGCGATCCTGATGATTGGCTAAGTCTGCATCCCTCTGCATGGTGCTGTAACATTGGCACCTTAGTTTGGCTTCTTGTGTAAAAGGCACCAAAGCAATGGAAATGTTCCCAGTGAGCATCTTTGGAGAGGATCAACTTCAAACATGGGCTTAAAGTAGCATGGTGCAAGCAAGGTTTAACCAGCTGGGACGAGCACCATCTCTGAAGTGAAACTGTTCATCTCTCTGGATTGTTTTCAGAACACAAATGGCTCAGTGAATGATTTCTGCTTCCGAGCTGCTACAAAACTATACATGGCATGCCTCATTTCGATGTTATGTTAAAAGTCTCTTAGAAATCAGGACCTCCAGGGCACCTGGGTGGCTCAGGTCGTGATCCTGGGGTCCAGGGATCAAGTCCTGCACTGGGGTCCCCATGGGGATCCTGCTTCTCCCTCTGCCTGTGTCTCTGCCTCTCTGTGTGTCTCTCATCAATAAATTAAAAAATATCTTAAAAAAAAATCAGGACCTCTGGCTAATTTCTTTTCTCAGAATTCCTTACTTTCCTCTCTTCTTGAACAGTCCAGTCCTAAAGCCAGGGGGTGGGGTATAGTGAAGTGGGAGTCTGCGTTGGGGCTGGTGGGGAAGCTGTGGAGGCTGAGAGGGGTGCTCTGAGCCTGATGAACAGGTGGTGCTCCTAGGAAGACTGCCCTGCATGGGTGCCTGAACCTGAGTGGGTGGGTGGGTGGGGGGTTGCTACGCAGCGGTGTGTGTCCAGGACTTCTGTGGAGCAGGAGGATCTTATATGCGGTGTAAGAGCCCGAGCTGGGTGAGGACAGCATCCACCTGCTGGAGTGGGGGCACAGCAGGTGGACTCTGCATTTGCACAGGAATGGGGGAGATATGGTCCAGGAGAATAGGAAGGTAGCAGAGATGGGAGATGACATGTCTACAGGGGACTGGGCAAATAAGTACATTACGGATAATGAAACTGGGTTTCTCAGAAAAGGGAGCTACAAATATAATTAGGGGGAAAACTAGAATATACCCATGGTTTTAAATAGATTTAAATATGAACACACACATAGACACATATATCCATATATAATAGTTGACCCTTGAATACGCGGGGTTTGGGGCAACAGCCCTCCCAATGAAAAATTGCTGTATGACTGGGACTCCCCCCAGACTGAATTATTAATAGCCTGCTGTGGCCCAGATGCCTTACTGGTAACACAGTCAATCAACATGTATTATGTATGTTCTATGTATTATGTACGGTAGTCTTATAATGAAGCTAGAGAAAAAAAGAGAAGAGAAAATACATTGGTAATACTGTACATATATTTATTGAACAAAAATGCAGGATGGGTGGGCCAGGACAGAGGTGGTGGCAGTGAGAGGTCTGGCCCCTGGATGGTGATGTTTCACAGCCTGATGGCCTTGGTGCTGCAGGCAGTGATAGCGACCTGGCAATGCAGTACAGCCGCCCCACCTGCCTGCAGGTGTACCACTGCCGGTGGCGGTGGGCAGCTGTGACCACATCTGAGCCCTCCAGCCTCCTGATGGCTATGGGGCCAGGGTGCTGCTGCGGGGAGGGGGTTGTGCCCTGCCTGGGAGGGGCCCAAGGCCTGCAGCCACCCTAGCACCAGCAGGGAACCCTGATCATAGAGAACTTGGGCAGGGGAGGGATCTAGGGTTTCTGGAGGCTGCTGATGGTCTCCAGGGGTCTCCCAAGGTACTCACAGGGCAGCAGGTATGACCTCTACACCAATTAACTTCAATTTGGTCTGAGAGAATGGGGCAGGCAGCTGTAAATAAATATCCTGTGGCTTTTGCTGTTGACTCTTCAGAACAAAAGTTATATATGAGTGGACCTCGACAGTTCAAACCTATGTTGTTCAAGGGTCAGCAATATGCACACTTTTTCATATATTCCGTAGCTCTGTGTACTCAGATGACTTGAAAAATGATACCCCAAAAGCAATGTGTATACACAGACCCTGGAGTTTGGCTTCTAAATATCATTTTCCATGAAAAGGAACCAGGGATCCTTGGAGAAATGGCTCATGACAGGGCTGGGGCAAAAGAAGTTAAAGTTGAGCCTGGAATATATTGTACCAGAAAGGAAGAAAGTGCTCCAAGGTTGAGAATAAGGACACAAAAACCTGTTTCCACAATTTGATCACCCAAGTTAGCAAGAGATTAATTTGATGGTAACAGATTATAACCCAGTGTGTGAGCTAGGAGAGTAACAGATTGTGTCTCATTGAATAACAGGAAACCATGAGTCCATACAGATATAAATACATGAGTAACTTGGAAGTTTGATGAGGAACAGGATATCTATACATTTTTAAAAACATCTCTGCACAAGACATTACCTTACAGAGGAGAAAAGAAGAACTTTGCAACTTTGCAGGGGGAAGTCCCGGCAGACAGCCCCTTAAGTGATTAAAGTGACATCAGTAAAGGGCTAAATAAAACACAGTGAGGTAACCCAAACATCACTTCTGTGACAGTCCTGTCCCAGTTTTTGACAACCCAAATCTTATCACGAAGAAACCAATCAGATGCAAATTGAGAGGCAATTTACAAAATAATTAGTCTGCAATCTTCAAAAGTATCCAAAATGTCGTGAATATGCAGGAAAAATTCAGGAACTGTTCCAAACAGACTGAGACTAAAATTAAATCTGTAATCAACTGGATCCTCTGGGACAACTGGACCGATCGGAGAAACTTTCGTCTGAAGACTGGTAGCAGGAATACACCAATGTCTGTTTCCTGATTTCACCTTGTGGTTCCAGGGGAAAGTGTCTTTGCGCATAGGACATAAAGGTCAAGTATTTCAGGGGCGCCAGGCGGCATGGCAACTTACTCTCAAATGGTTCAGAGGGAAAAGTGCTCTGTTCTGATGCGTTTCAGTAATTTTATGATTATTAAAAAATTTTTTTTCAGGGCACCTGGCTGGCTTAGTTGGTAGAGCATCTAACTCTTGATCTTGAGGTCATGAGTTCAAGCCCCACGTTGGATGAAGGAATTACTTAATTTTTTTTTTATAAGGAGAAAAAAATCACAGCTAGATCTGGCCCTGTAACAAATTAAACTCATAATATGAGTGTGTATGATAGAGTGGGGGGATATTATTTTAGAATTATTCAGAACCAAACTGAGAAATGTCATAGATAAATAAACTGATTGGGGGGAAAAAAGGCATGCCACTTTCACGAGTAAAACTTGGACTACTTGTGACTAGAAAAACATATATTCAGCTCTTTTTAAAATAATTTTTAAAAAGCACTCATCAGGTCATAGTAAGTTAGGCTCATTGTTTTCATTTGTGTATGTTTTTGTAATGAAGTGTCCTGGAGAAAACTTTGTTAGATCAGGTCTTATGACTTAGCAAGAAACCCTTAGAAGATGGAATCTCTGGGCCTACCTGGAACTGATGCTTGAGTCATAGGACATGAATCTTGGGGCATTCATGCTCATGATTCAGTGCCCACTCATTGTTATGTACCCCTTCTCCAGACGTTGTATATACTGCTTACATCTTCTTAAAGTCCATCTTGAAAGTAAGCTCCTAGGAATACAGACCTCCTCTAGGTTCTTTTCATCCTGAAGATTTTATTTGGAGACCAGAAGGAAAGATTTTAGAAAAATTTCTTTTAAGTAGTTAAGAGCCTAGCATCTAAAACCTCCTTTTCCGTTTAAGGTAAGATGTTCGCTGCCCAGATCAACCCAGATCTCCAAGGCTTAGGAGAATCCTCCTGCTCAGAAGTAGTGTCAGGCATAATTGATTCTTTCTCTTCTCTTCTCTTCTCTTCTCTTCTCTTCTCTTCTCTTCTCTTCTCTTCTCTTCTCTTCTCTTCTTTTCTTTCTTTCTTTCTTTCTTTTCTTTCTTTTTCTTTCTTCTTTCTTTCTTTCTTTCTTTCTTTCTTTTCTTTCTTTCTTTCTTTCTTTCTTTCTTTCTTTCTTTCTTTCTTTCTTTCTTTCTTTCTTTCTTTCTTTCTTTCCTTCCTTCCTTCCTTCCTTCCTTCCTTCCTTCCTTCGTTCGTTCTTTTTTTAAGTATGAAGCTTTGTGTCTACAGTTTGGTCCTCATTTAACAGCTCTGAATCCAGGGCAGATTGCCCTGGCAAGGCACCATCTTGCATTGCACGCAAAGTATATTTTTCATGTGACAGTAATGATGCTCCTTCCCATAGGCTGCTCCACTGTGATGATGCGGCTGCCCCGAAATCCAATTTTCTGTTGCAGGAAGCACTACACAATGCTCTCTGGTATATGAGTGGGCTCTCCTTCTAATTTTGGATTTTGTGCGTTTTCCTTCCTCTTCGTTTTTGCATCTGAGTACAACTGTGTGATGTAGTTAATGTAGCTCTTAGAGTGGAAAGCTGAAAGAAAAACATGTCAAAGATGACTATTTTGAACAATCCTGCACACATTTATTTGAGACAGTTTGATTACACATGGTATTTTTAAGTTCGTATGTTAATGTCTTAAAAAATCAAATCTGAAATTGATGCATCTCATCAGTGGTCGGAATGCATTGTTATAGTCTGACTTTTTTTTTTAAAAGTCTTCTTACGTAAATGTACTAATAAACCTGAAATAATATAGACATTTCTGCCATTGAAAATACAAAAAAAAAAAAAAACCCACAGTGTAATTCAGCATATTTCAAACTAAAAGTAACAGTAAATGATAAACATAGGGTTGGGGCTGACCACTCAAAGCCCATGTAATTCTATACATAGAGGGTGGAGACAGCTCCAGAGAATGCCCTTTAAGTGAGCAAAAATAGTGAAGTTGAAATGCTGGGTTTGAGGGTGCCAAGGGAAGGAAGATGGAAGTGCAGGTTAGAGCCCAGGAGGAAGAACCATCTCCCACAATCTGTGGCCCAGCCCCGACAGATGGACCTTTCTGGGAAGAGAGCCTTGAGTGAAGGCAGTCATTTTTCCTTTCATTTCAATTTACTTTCAGTTGGAAAAGGGCCGGGAACATGGAAAGGGAAAAAGGGGGGGGATGTCAACGGGGGAATGGAAAAGGGAAGGAACAGGGCCTTTGCCCCTGTACTGTCCCCTGGTTTTTTTAATCCATTTCCTTCCTACTTCCGAACTACATAACTCCCTCCCTCCTCACTCCCTTCAAAGAGAGGCACACAGAGGCAGAGACACATGCCAAGGGAGAAGTAGGCTCCCTGCGGGGAACCCAATTCGGGGACTCAATCCAAGGACCCCAGGATTATGACCTGAGCCAAAGACAGACACTCAAACACTGAGTCTCTGAAGTGCCCCACATGTAGTAATTTTCAGCTTTATTAAAGTTGAGATGTTAAGGCTTTCTGCTTGTTCAGCAGCAGGGCCAAGGTCTTTTCTCTCCCTGCTAAAATTTATTATTCTACGCCCACTTTTTGTTCCCCTTGCTAAAAAAAATTGGCATAGGAAACTGTCCAACTAATACATCATACTGACAAAATTCTCCTACTTGTCAGTCAAAGGCAAGAACACTGATGTTCTAGAAAACATATGCAATACCACAGACTCTCTGCTTCTTGCACACTCTTCCCTCCCCCACCCCCAGTTCTCACTGTCTGCCCTCTTGTTCCCCTGCCTGGCTAGTACAATGATTCTTTCCACTTCACACCCCACTAGGTCAAAGCAAAAAAAAAAAAAAAAAAAAAAAGGCAGAGGTGTTGTGAAAGGCCAGCTTCCTACAGAAACCTCAGTGAAAGCAATAAAAACTAGCAGCAGAGCTTTTCTGCACATCTTGCAACTCTTGGGAGGTGGCATAAGGTAATTTGCATGGAGGAAACAAAAATGGTGGAAAGGTAGAAGATTCTTGCTTTTCTGGAGCTGCTCTCCACTAGATTTTTGTCAAGAATGAACTCTCTCTCTCTCCTTTTAGAAACTCTTCCTTTCACTTTCTTTACATCTTTTGCTTGAGAAACTACAACGGAGTCATCCAAAAGACCCAAAACGTCTCTGCTTGAATAAGTTAAGTTTTGTGTTCATTTATTCAACACTAACTTATCAAACACTCCATTTGCATAGGCCATGTGTTAGACACTGGAGACACACATAGATAAACCCAGCTACTCACCACCTGGAGGAGTACTGTGGTAGCTAAATCAACACATTAAAAATGACCATAGGGTGTAGGATGTGGAAAGTACCGGATTGTTAAGTTGTATGCAAGATACCCAGGGCACAAGAGGGACACACAGTGCAGGGATGTGCTGGTGTGTGACAGGGAGAACTCTGGGATGGCTTCCCAAAAGGGCATATCTGCAGCCCTAGGAATTTAATGCTTGCTACTTTTCATTTTTGGAAGATGCGCTTATGTTCTACAAGATGATTTAGGTGATTGACTTTCTAGTGCTAAAAATTAGACTTTGATTTTTACCCTCCTCCTTAACGAACAAATTAATGAACCTCATTTTTCAAATTTGAGGTCATGTAGTTGACTTACTTTGGCCATTTTTCTCTTGGGATGATGTTTCTTCATGATTTGACCTTGATTTGTAACTTTCTAGAGTGTGTTCTGAGATTTCATTTTCTGCAAGAAAAAAAACCGATGTTATTAATTTCTGGTGCCAGACATCACTTATGCATGCAGATGTATGTTTGCATAAGATGATACCTCTGTCTACACAATAGTGGACTTACCACCACCCCCTCCCATACCTCATGTCCTCATTCATTTGGAGAATTCTTTCTGTCCTTTGCTCTGATCCCTCCAAGCACTATGCTGGGCAGTGTAAGAGTTGTGGAAAGCAAATGACAGCAGAGTAGAATCAAGTATTGTTCTTTGGGATGGAATAATTCTGGTAGCCCGTAAAGAACTATGGGGGTAAAGGATTAATGGGAGATTTTGAAACAATACTATGGCATTTGCCTATTGTGCAGGTACAGCTGAAAAGCCAGACCCTGTCTCTAGGTCCATATATGATGAAAGTTAGTCCAACTGAATATATAGACAGATTGACACCAACCTAGGAGACGGTATATTTTTAATAGGGTGAGAGCCATATAAAGAGGTCGTATTTTGCCTTGGGACATAATGGGTTGTCTGCTACTAGAGGTGTTGGAATCCTGCATGGCTAAATCAGCACTGTCCAGCAACACTAGGATGTGAACCACATGTGTAACTTTAAGTTTTCTAGTGGCCATGCTCAAAAAGCAAAAAGAAGCAGATAAAATTAATGTTTACCTAGGAAACCCGATATATTATTATTAGACATTCGTGTGTGTGTGTGTGTGTGTGTGTGTGTGTGTGTGTACTGAGCTTTCAATGTTGGGTGACTATCTTATCCTTTCAGTACCTCTCAAAAGTGATTGCCACATTTCAGGTGCTCAGTAGCCATGTTGTGGCCACTGCACTGGGCAGCATAGGTCTAAATGATCACTCAGAATTAAGGAGGGGATTTAATCCTCGTTCACACTGATGGAATGAATCAAGTAGACAGTTATTCTGGATAACTTTCTAAGGCCCCTTCCAGCGGTGGTACGTGTTGAATCTGTGCATTTTAATAGGTTTCTTCCATGCTAGATAAATTATATAGTTTCCAATGATAACTTTTTCAAAAGGGGTGGCCATATCCCTAGGATATGAACTCCTCAAGAGCGGGGACCTGGTCTCTCTTGGTGACAGAGGTATCCCCAGGGCCTGGAACAGTGCCTGGCACATGAGAGGTGCTTATTGAATGCTTTCTGAATGAATGAATGAATTTTCTACTCAGTATCCTTTTGTGAGTAGGAGCTTTTATAATTTAATATCAATTCCCAGAGCTACCCTAATTTCTCTTGGTTGTACCCTCTTTGATTATAGCCCCTGGAGATTCACATTCTGCATTTACTACCGAACAAGCAATTGCTTATTTGAATGACAACACTTATCAAACATATTGTGCAGCATCTAACGGAAAAGCTTTAGTTGGCAGAGTTTCCTTTGTCCTAGCCAAGTGTTACAGCACCCATCGGTGTCCCATTGGGTCCACTGCCTCTCACCTCTTTTCCACACCACATGTGCTTTCCGAAGCTTCATTATGAAGAGCTGGACGATGATGAAGAGTATAAAGATCAGGAAGGACACGAGTGTGAGCAGCAGAATGCCATTTTTCTTCCGTACCACTCCTAAGTACTGAAGATTGGCTTCTACAGGGAAAATGAAAGGAATTAGACAGTTTTCTTTCTATAGAGAAAATGGAGAGAATTTAGACAGTTCAAAGTTGGTTTGCTATTGTTACTGAGGAATTTGTCTAATACTTTCAAAAGGTTGTATTGGCTGAGAGGCAACTCAGATAAACAGAGAGTCCTACCCTGAAGGGAAAGATGCATGTTATTCATTCTCTGAAAACAAGCCAACAGGCATGCAAACAAAGCAATTCTGTGAGGTGATTTGAAAAATGCTCTTAAGTTACGTAGATATCAAAGCTGTGATTTTTTTCATTTCTAGAGGAAACATGCAAGAATATTGACTTAAATTATAGTCAGGGGACTTAAAGGAGCTGGAAGGAATGGTTTTTCAGCAAGGTGTAGTTAATCAGCAAGAGAGGTTGTTAAGGAGTGTGAAAAACTATACAAATAAAATGAAATTCGTAAATGTTGGCTAGGTTAAATGTGGTTCTACATGAAGGCATTTGGACATAAATTAGGTGAAGTCTTTAAGATCTTTCTAAACCTCACATTCTGATTCTGTGGGCTCCAGTTTTGCCCAGATGTCCTGGCCTTGTCTCAACCAACAAGCAGCTAAGGAGCATTACCTATGTGTAGAACATTGTGCTTGGAGCTGCATAAGACACAGTCCCTGTGATTTAGAGGGTAGTTCCCTCTCTCTACAGAGACAAATAAATTAATCAACAGAATTCATATATCTATGCCAAATTCTAGATCCATATCTGTTAACACCATAATGTGTTCAGGGATTCAGAGGCCAGAGTGGTCCCTGTGTTTGTCAGGAAAGTTCTCAGTGGAGATGTTGGCCTTGGAAGAAGGGTAAAGAGAAGGAAGATGAGGCTCTTCTAATCTTTAGGGGCAGTTCAGGCCAGCGAGGGCCGGGTCAGTCAAAATGAGATGATGTTGTTGGAGAAAAATGTGTGTTCTTGTTGGGACTTTAGAGATAGGACTACAGAGGCAGGGGGTGGAGGACACTCAATGGAGGCTTGGAGGCTCCTGCTCTGCCTGGTAGACTGTGGGAGCCACAGATGTTTTTCTGAACACAGGTGTGCAGAATACAAAAGGATGTTTTGATCATAGTCCTAAAAAAAAGGACCACAAGAGAAATTGAAGTTACAGGACTTTGTGCAGGAGATGATGCGGGTCTGGACCAGAGATGGCAGTAAAAGGACTCACAAGTCCTTGGAGATGAGTTGATTTTATATGTGTTTGTGTGTACACACACAAGAGTGAAGGATGACACCAAGGTTTAGGGCCTGTGTAATCATCTGGACAAGCTGATTTTGTAGGAAAAGGTGCTGTTTGGTTTTTAGTGATATTGAGTTCGAGAAGACGGCAGAAGAATTCAGCAACAGGGATGTAGGAGGTGGAATGAATCAGAGATAAATTCTCAGGAGAATGTTCTGGAAATACGGAATTTTTCTTCCTGGTAGCAATAGGAACAACCTTGGGAATAGGTAAACTCTTGAAGAATTCAGTGAAGAATCAAGGATGGAGAAGTCAAGTCAGAAGTAGATCCATATATAAGAAGCCAGAGGAGGAAGGGATGTGTTGATGGACACAGAGGAGGAGTGGTTAGCAAACAGAGACAGAACCAGGCGGAGTACGTCAAGGGAACCAGGACGCAGCTAAGTCAGGAACCCAGGGAGTGATTAACCAATAGAAAGGTCAAGAAAAATGGGGACTGAAAAAAAAAAGCCATTGGATTCATTGATTAAGAGGTTAAAATGCCAAGTGTTTATTCTAAATACTGTGGGGGATGCTTACCAGTGGCCAAGTCAGGGTCCTGAGTGGTTTGTTCTTTCTCTTCCTTGTCACTCTCTGTTGTACTAGAATCTTCCATTACTGCAACTAGATTGAAAGAAATGAAGACATGGCATATACCTATGACTATATATGAATAGTGTGTATATATACACGGCCATCCCAAAGCAGCAAAACAGCTTGGGAAATCCAATTAGGTGGTCCTCCTTAAAAAAAACAAAACAAAACAAAACAAAACAAAAAAACAAGGAGACCATTTTTGAACTGCTGACTTCTTCCAGAAATAGTTACAAAGGCCAGGCTCATTCTGCCTTATTTTTAAAAGGTAGATGTTTGCTGAACACCACCTCTGGGCTCAGCCCCAAGCAGAGCATTTGGTAGGTTTCTCACTGTGGCTCTGAACAGAGGCTCCGAGAGGTTCAGTAAATAAATGGTCTGAAGTCAGGGAGTAAGTAGGCGACAGAGCCAGTGCCGAAGCTCAGCATGCAAAATGTAAACTACTATCTTGCACTTCCTTCCTGAGTCAGGCCCACTCGTGAGAAGGTCTTCAGAACGGTACATGATGATGCCAGAACACGGAAGCCTGGCACCCCAAGCTCTGTGGAAAGAAAACCTAACAGCCTGGGAAGCAGTGATTTTTATGTTGAAAAATAGGATCCTTTGCCATTCAGACCTATGCTTGCCTCTCCCCTTAGAAGGGGCACGTACTGTGATGCTTGTGCTAGGTGAGAGAAGTCACAATTATAAAAGATCTCATTTTTTAAAAAAGATTTTTTATTTACTTATTCATGAGAGACACAGAGAGAGAGGCAGAAACAGAAGCAGGCTCCATACAGGGAGCCCAAAGTGGGGCCCAATGTGGGGCCCAACATTGGACTTGATCCCAGGTCTCCAGGATCACATCCTGGGCCAAAGGCAGGCACTCAACCGGTGAGCCATCCAGGGACCCCTAAAAGATCTTGTTTTCTGATTTGGTTGCTCATCTTCCCAATTCCTGCTCCCACCCCTCTTGGGTCTCTTGCTTTTTAGTCCATTACACAGCGCCACTGTGTGGATCCCTCGGGGATCAAAACCACCCCTTCTACTAGAAATGCGTATTATTAGCAGTAATAAAATCGTAGAAATTGAAAGCTGAAAGGAAATTTCAAAACCATATTAAATCTTATGTTATATATGAAAAAGCAGGGCAGAAAATTGGGTTGTTCAGTGGCGCTGTGAGCCAATTTAAAGACAAGTAGATTCTAAACACGTTTAAAAATATTGGATTATTAAAGCAAGAGATATGGCTGCTCCACTTCAGCTTATTTTCAATTTCCACTGCCCATCAAAACACTGGATGGTACGTATTGTTTTTATCGGTGGTTAAAACCCCCAAACATTTACTTTTAAATGTTATTCCAGATAAAAAAAATTTAAAAACATGATCTGATCCTCAGAACTGTGAACATGATAATGATATGAAAGCACTTATTCCACAGAAGGAAATTCTTATAGACACACTATTTTGAAACAGAAAGGGGCCATGTAGGCATTTATGCCCTTTCTGGATGAGGCTATCTTGCTCAAAACACTGTAACAAACAAATGTATTCATACGTGTGTTTATTCATTTTTATATCATTTTCTGAGTACCTGCTAGTGCCAGATGCTATGCCAAGTAAAATACAAAGATAAATTAAATATATGATCATTGCCTAGGGCTAACCACCTGGTGGGTTCACTGTCTAAAAAACTGGAATTATATCCTGGGCTTTCTAAATTCTGCATTTAGAGCTCAATCCTGTCATCAAAAACTATCTCAGTTTCTTGACAACCAAGGAACTGATGTGCTTTCAGAGGTGATTTTTGTTATTCAACGGCAAAAAGCCCCAAATCTCCAGATCCTGCTTCTTTGCCCTTTGCTGAAACCAAGTCTTTATTTTGTGTTTGGTCTGTTCTGGATGAGAAAACAAAAGAAATGTGTCTCCCCGTAAATGAATTCAACCTTGCCCTTTACCACAGAGGAAATTCAAATGTCACAATCCTGTGTGTGTGTGTGTGTGTGTGTGTGTGTGTGTGTGTGTGTGTATCAAGCAAAACAGCACTGAACCTACAAGGCATTAGTTACCCTGAAGCCCATCCCACTAAGGGAGCGTCCTGGTTTGGAGCTCCTCCAGGACACCACGAAGCTGGAGCCAGGGCTAGGGGTCCCGCGCAGTCTTATTAAAAGTTAAAATTTCAGGGGCACCTGGGTGGCTCAGTGAGTTAAGTGTCCAACTCTTGATTTCGGCTCAGGTCATGATCTCAGGGTCCTGGGATGGAGCCCCGGGTCACACTCCATGGTGGGTGTGGAGCCTGCTTGAGATTCTCTCCCTCTCCCTCTGCCCCGTACCCTACCTCTCTCCTCTCTTTTTTAAAAAAAATATTAAAAAAAAATCTTAGAAATGAGAATCGGAAAAGTGACCCTTTTCAAGGAGGCATGATTTTTTTTTTTTAAGTCTTCATGGGTTGACTTACCGGTACTAGCGGGCTGCTGAGGGTCTTGAGAGGATGGGGAGCTTTTCTCCGGGGCATCTGAAGCCGTCTCTTGATCAGTGACTAGGAAAGGGGAAAAACAGAAATCAGCAACTACAGAGAGCAGTTTCACCCACATGGTGCTCAGGACAATAGGCTGGAGAGTATATTTGGCTGCTACCCGCTTGTGGAGGCTCTGCACAAACCTCAGCACTCCGTGCTCTGCAGCCTTTGCTCTGGCTTTTGAATCTGCATCCTGCTGGTTGCCCATCTGCTAGGCTGCTTGGCTGAGAAGTACAGCATGCTGGATCTGGAGCTTGTGTGTTCTCAGTAGCACGCAAAGCTGTACGCTGCCTCTCTCTGTCCCCATCTATCCATCAGTCCCTCTGTCTGTCTGTCTCCCTGGTCACCTATCTCCCTCCTTATTGGTTAGGTGGCCTCAGAGTCAGGCGCAGACTGGATTGAATTCTGATGCTGTTAACTTGCCTTCTGCTGAGTAAGTTTGAGCGAGATGCCTAATCTCTTGAGAACTCAGTTTTTCCTTACCTGTAAAATGGAACTACTAATGGCATTTCTTTTGGAGGGTTTTTTTTTTTTGTAAGAATTAATGAGTTAATTCATACAACAGGCTTAGCACAGTGCTTACAAATGTTATTGTATAATGTAATATGATGTTTGGGGCATCTGGGTGGTCCAGCCAGTTAAGCATCCTACTCTTGATTTTGGCTCAGGTCATGATCTCAGGGTTGTGAGATCGAGTCCCGCATTGGACTCCATGCTGGGCATGGAGCCTGCTTAAGATTCTCTCTCTCCCTCTCCTCCTGCCCCTCCCCCTTCTCTCTATATAAAACAACAACAACAAAAAAACAACCAAACAAAAAAACCCCTAATGTTTGGGAATGATTCTAGAATTCAGCTTAACATAGATTTGACCAATGAATAGGCCTGCAACCAGGTAATATATAGAAAAGGTGCCTGAAATTTTATAAATATTGATACTGATATGAGACAGGTGGGTAATATCTTTATGGAATCTGAGAGTGCGTCTCAGCTTTTTATTTTATCAAATAATTTTCTGTGGTTTTGAAACCTTACTTTCTTAATAAAGCATTTAAAAATTTTGGAAACTATAAAAATGCCAGAGTTGCATGCAAGAGCTCTGAGAAAAGGAAGACCCACCAGTAAGGAAACGATAGAGAAATAGTAATTTAGACTCTAAGGCTAAAATGAGCTCTGTGACCACAAAGATGCCAGAGGAAATTGAAGAGAGAGCTACTGGCAATGGAAAGAGGGGAAAGTTTGAAAGCTACTTTGAAGTACTGGAGGCAAATTATAAGAAGAGCACAATATGGGAAATATTGGGGTCACAAAGAAAAATTATCAATAATGATCAAGATCTTCTGGAGTAATATAGATGGTATGATATGAATTCAGATAATTATATACTTTTGTACAAAAGAGGAGATACACATGAGTTCATATTTACTTTGATTTATCCTCACGATCAACAAACTAGTGAATAGATTCAATTAGACTGAATTTTGTTTTGATTAAGTGGCTACTGGTGCATTATGATTGCTCTCTCTAGTTGGTTAGAATGTTTTAGGCTTTTGCTATCTAATACAGCATCCACTAGCTACACTATTTAAACTTAAATTAATACAAATTAATTTTTTGATACAAATTAATATTAAAAATTTAGTTGCTCAGTTGCACCAGCCTCATTTCCATTTTGAAAAACCTGTATCCACCACTGTGAGCTTGATAGCTTCTAAATGCTTAGATTGCTGATGTGCTCAGTGATGATATTAATGAGTGGGATGGATTTTGATAGTGAAATGTGTCAACATTTGAAAGATCTGTATAAATCAGTAAATTGATATTTTCCAAACGACCAAAGCACGATGTTACAAAATCATGCCTGGACAAAAGATTTATCCAAAGTGCAAGTTTGTCAAATAACTTTAATGTCACAAGAGTATGAAAGTTCATTGATAGAATTCCAGAGTCCATATAGCAACTAACCTTTCAGAAATCACCTCTTGTTGAATTTTAGGGTAGTATCAAAGAAGAAAATCCACAATTATCTGAAAAGTGTGTTAATATACTACCTATTTGTGTGAGGCTATATTTTTGTATATATTTCAAGCAAAACAACGTATTGCAAGAGATTGAATGCTGAAGTTATGAGGACGTAATTTTTAAAGATTTATGTATTTTAGAGAGAGCATAAGTGGGAGGGGCAGAGGGAAAGGGAAAGAGAATCTCAAGCAGACTCCACGCTGAGCACAGAGCCCAACATGGGGCTTGATCTCAGGACACTATGATCACAACCTGAACCAAAACCAAGAGTCAAACGCTCAACCAACTGTGCAACCCAGGTGCCCTGAACCTAATTATTTTCTATTAAGCCAGATACCAAAGAGATTTTCAGAATGAAAAACAGTGCCATTTTTTTCGCTAATATTTTGCTGTTGCAAAATAGTTATTTTTTCCACACAAATATACTATTTGTGTTTATATGTAGTGGACTAATTATTTGTTAAATATATAAGTATTCACACTTTTTTCCAGTTTTAATTTCTAATATGTAAATATTGACAGATACAATTCACATAAATAAAAATTCTTTGGGGTCCTCAATTATTTGTAGGAGTGTAGAGGGGTCCTGAAGTCAGTAAGTTTGAGAATTGTCACTCAAGTTTTTGTTTTTATTTCACCTCCAGTTAAGTAATAGGAAATCAAGATCCCTCATGTTGGAACACTAAATAAATGAAGTAAATCATTTTGAGGAGGGTCTGATTCTATTCCTGTTCTGTTCTCTTTCTCCAAGCATCACACTTTCACAATATCTAAGTGTGGGTTTTTCAAAGGAAGACACTACTCATAGCCCCGGATATGATGCTTACATTTTCCCAGGTCCTACCTTGCAGAGTGTGGGAAGGAAAGGGGTCAGAATCCTTACTTGTAAATGTGTTTTAAAGCACCTCTCAGCTAATCAAACTTTTTAAACTCATTGGATGAACAAAACGTGTGTAATATCTGTATGTCAGTGTAATAGTTTGCCAAAGGGAAAAAAGCTGTAAACAAATGGAAGCCACCGATAGCTGATACTGAAGTTGCTCTTTGAATACTTATGGAAATCTTGGCAGTGGGTGCTAAGTAATCGATAGATCAGAAATAAAAGTCAAGTCTTATTCTAATTAGAAGCATCTTATGGCTGGGATTTTGAGTCCTACAGAACCATGGCCATAATGGAGAAGAAACTGTCATTTCCACTCAGGAGTAATTTTTGTAGATGGCCTGAACAATAGCTAAAAAGTAAAAAATTATAATATATATATATATTTTTTTTTTCCAGCATCATTGGTTCTCTTGTTTAAGAATCTGAATGTCTGGGGCACCTGGGTGACTCAGTCGGTTGAGCGTCTGACTCTTGGTTTCAGCTCAGATTATGATCTCAGGGTTGTAAGATTAAGCCCTGCGTCAGGCTCCATGCTCGATGGGAAATCTGCTTGAGATTCTCTCTCTCCCCCTTCCCCATGTGTTCTCTCTTTCTCTCTCTCTCCCTCTCTCAAATAAATCTTAAAAAAATAATAATAACCTGAATATTTTTCAGAAGCATGCCCCGCATGCACTATGCTCCACTGACCACAGAGGCTAGAGGGGAACAGTGAAGGAGCGGCAGGACTCTCTGCATCAGATGACAGTAGCCAGCCCAGGGTAGGGGGCCCCAGGCTTCTAGAGGCAACTTCCTCAAAACTTGCTACTTTTGGTTTGAGAAAGTGACTGATGGAAAGCATGTGGTGGTGAGAGGGGAGCTGTTAGCCACAGCAGCAACCCCCACAGGGCTGCAGGGCGCTTTTCCCATGATGGCATTCTCCTTAATTAGTGTCTTGCATGAACAGTTATTTCATGTAGAGCTTTCTCAACAAACATATCCTCATCCAGCTCCCTCCTTCACTAGTGTGAGTGAATCCTTGCACTTCAGGAATTCTTTTTACACTGAGTAGCACCTTACAAATAACAGAGGTCAGAGTCTTATTAATTATAGATGTGTGATTCATGCTACTTCTTATTAGATACTTCTTGGATCAAAAAGTTTTCTAGGGGCACCTGGGTGGCTCAGTCAAGTGTCTGACTCTTGATTTTTGACTTAGGTCATCATCTGAGGGTTATGGGATCGAGTCCTGCCTCAGGCTCTGTGCTGGGCAAAAAGTCTGCTTGAGATTCTCTCTCCCTCTGCCCCCACCCCCTCACAATTTCTCTCTCTTTTTTAAAAAAAGAGAAAGTTTTCTAGAGTTTAAAAATTATTATTATTTTATTATTATTATTATTATTATTATTTGCTTTTGGTGAAGAAATTGCAGAACCCATTCTGAAAATGGAGGCAATTCTTCTTCACATTTACCATTTGGCATTTTATGTGTTAGTATTTGTTCTCCCCAGAATATTAACATGGTTAAACTAAAATCTGCAAAAACAGTCATTAACAAAATATATCTAAAGAGTAATTGTGGCTTAATTTGACTGTGTGAGTCTTTTATATTAACATAAAGTGACGCCAGCAAGTTTAGATTTATTTCAATCACTGTTATCTCCTTTTGGGTTGACTACAAAGATAAAGCACAGAGGCCATCTGAAGCACAGATACCTCTCTGAAAACATGACTGCAATAAAACTGTTGAAGGCCGAGTTATGCCAGCTGTCACTACCAAAAAGGAATCATGACACTATTTGCATATGGCGCCCTGCTAGGCTTTCTGCACAACTGGGGTTCTGAATGTTGGAACAGGTGCATTCTAGCACACAGCTGGAGAAATTTTAATCATTAAAGGAATTTGCTGCTAAGGAGAGCTTTGTGGACAGTGATCTCACTCTGAAGGACTCTTCCCATTCCATTTAATTTTGTTTGATAATGTAATGTTAGGGTAAATTAAAAATGATTAAAGACCGTCATTCATTCTTCTTACCCAAATCTTCAAATCGGAAAGGTGCTACCAGTTTTCTTCCCTGTAGACCTTTGTGTCGGATGATGCAGTTCACTGTTGAGTTTTTGCCATATGTGTGGACTCTGAGGAGGCTGCTGCTATTACATTTCTTCCCATCCATTTCAAATTCATGGTGGGTTTCACCTATGGAGCAAGTTAAAGAGATGTATGAGGTTGTGGCTACGTAATACCACTGGGTGTGTTTAGTTCTCTCAGGGACCAATGGCTGGGACATCTTGGCAAAGCTGTTAGACTTTCTTTTTTTTTTTTTTTTTAAGCTGTTAGACTTCTAAGCTCATTCTAGCTTCAGCCAGCAACCTCGTACACACTTGGCCCTCGTCACAGAGGGAAGCAGGTGAATAACAGTGGTTAGGTTGGTATAAACCTTCACTGCTGAAAAAAAAAATTCCAAAGCTTATTGTGGTTACATAAGGACAGCCTGATGTTGTCAAACACAAAGATCCAAGACTTTACTCAGGTTGAATGAATAAGGCAAATGAAAGAATAGGTCTTATAATGGTGTAGAATTGGCACTGGACCAAACCTCTCTCTATGTAAAATCCAATGTAACATATGTTACAATGTCAGCAAACTATAAACAGTTCTGAAGTAGTTATCCTGCTTCAGTCCATTGAACCCTGCTTCAATCTACTCAGAGTTTAGATTCTTTCTCCATAATATATGTTTATTGAGGGTATGACATTGTAGTGTATAAGGAGGATCTTACCTATTCCAATACACAAGCATCATGTTAAATGTATTTTCAATTTTATGTCTGCTAACAAGTTCATGCGGAGGTAATAGTTGTACCTAGATATGAACTTTTGTTGAATTTTAAGAAGCTATAATATTCCATTTTAAGTTTCTACTCTAAGTATACATATGTAATCACATTATTTGTGATAGGCTTTCAAGACGAAAGCATAATCTTGTTTGGCTATAAAGATAATTTGTCCGGAGAAGAACTGAAGAGTTATTGAGTGTTGTTTTCAGGCACCTAATGCCACCAGAGGGTGCCAGAGGATTTAAAAATTCCTTGGAAATGTAAGTAGGATGGAAAACAAAGGAGGAAAGAGAACCAGCTCCCCACTTACCATAGAGCTCTATGTCATTCCCTAAAATCCATGTTATCTGCGGAGGGGGCTTACTTCTCACAGTGGAGCATCTAAGTGTAACGTGTTCCTTTCCATTTTGCGTTCTGATAACTGAAGCTTCCAGGGTTGGCATGGAAGGTGTTGCTGGAAGAGAATTGATTTTTCTGTGCTCAGTTAGCTGGTCTACATATCCCAGGAAAGCATGGAATCTAATAATCTAAAGGGATCGTTGTACCATATGGTCTAAATAATGGGCATTTTTTGTTTTTAAACTTGATCTTTCTCAGACTATAGTTTAAAGGGCTTTTAGGTACTTGTAAAGCTACCTTGGTCACATTGCTGGTTACCCAGTGTATGATTAGTCCCTGGAAATTCCCAGTAATACAACAACAATTTTTACATTTGATGTATGACTGTAGTTGATTGGTAGAGCACTAGGTGAGGAGTACAGACCTGAATTCTAGGTCCACCTGTGATTGCAAGAACTATTGTATGTCCCTCAACATCCTGGTGGGTCAGTTTCCTTGTCTGTGACACGACGGAGTTGGTTTATGAGTTGGCTGCTATGGTTCTAGACTTTTCTGAGTGTATGATTCACCTCGAGTGAGTTAGTTCTGTTCCCTGCTAACATCAAAGATGCATTTCTCTTATAAAGGGCCCATCTGTCCTTTTTTTTTTTTTTTTTTCCTACTCCTGTCTTGGAAATAGAGTTGACCCTTGACACAATGTGGACGTTAGAGGTGCTGACACCTCCCCTGACCACTGCACAGTTGAAAATCCTTGTGTAACTTTTGACTTGTTGATGGGAAGCCTTACCAATGACATGAACAGTTGATTAACACATATTTTGTATATGTATTCTGTACTGTGTTCTTACAACAAAGCCAGCTAGAGAAAAGAAGATGTTATTAAGAAAATCACAAGGAAGAGAAAATACATTCATAGTACTGGACTGTATTTATCGAAAAAAATTGCATATAAGTGCACCTGCACAATTTAAACCTGTGTGGTTCCAGGGTCAAGTAGGCTAACTTCCTCCTCTTTCCCATTCTACTTCACACTTTGGTCCAGGCCTGCACCCTTTCACACTGATTTGCTCATTTATCTGCCATTGAGATTGCAAAGTCAGCTCCAAGTGTGCGCTGGATGCATTCGATGCTGACAGTACAAATATGGAAAAGATAAAGCCCTTTGAGAAGCTAACAGTGTGATAGACTCAGCCCCTAAGCTGTTAGTTAAAGGATCATGTGTTAAGGGCAGGGAAAGAGGTACGAGTGGAGTGGCACAAGAGCCCAGAAGGGCACGCAAGCAGCGTGAGCCAGAGTGCTATGAGGGGTGGCCAGGAGGATGAGTTGAGTCACACTGGTTCTCAAAACCCCTAGGGAGCCGTTCCTTCCCAGATACTTTGTCTCCGTGCCTTTACTTTATAGCAGGCCCCCCGCTGTATTCATCCAACAGGAGAAGCCTGAGAAACTCACTTGTGATATGTGAAATTGCATCGCTTAGAGATTAACAAAAAGCAATGTTTATAATTGATCTGGTCCGTCACAAAAAGCAGAAAAGTAAAGAGGGTAAGACTGATGCCAAACAGGGAGGCCTGGGTGGCCCAGTGGTTAAGCGTCTGCCTTCAGCTCAGGGTGTGATCCTGGGGTCCTGGGATCGAGTCCTGCATCCAGCTCCCTGCATGGAGCCTGCTTCTCCCTCTGCCTATGTCTCTGCCTCTCTCTGTGTGTCTCTCATGAATAAATAAATAAAATCTTAAAAAAAAAAAAAAAAGACTGATGCCAAACACAGCCGAGCATCCACAGAACTGAGCGAGTCCCAGGCAATCAGGATTCCGTCACTTCCTACCCACACCTCCCAACCCCACATCCCACTGGAAGAGGGGAACTGGCTTCGGCAGAGGACGTGAGCCAAGTGTCCGGTGCAGTTACATCTGAATTCATTCAATCTTAGGATATGCTGTTGTGGGGTTCACCTTTATTTACATGCATGTTTTGCCTTCCTAAACTCATGTGCCCACCCCCCTGGGCAGAGATGTGCCTGGTTCCTCTTTGATTCCCTGGAGCTTAGCACCGTGCCTGGGTGCATCGTAGCAGCTTATCACCTATCAATTCTCCTTTCTCTTAGTCTCCGAGACAGGAAACTTAGTTCATGCCGAGGGCAAATTTCACAGAGTCACATTTTAATCTAGGGCTCGCCAGTCAAAATGCTCCTTTCCGTTTTTCCTTTCAACAAAAGATGGTTGGAGGTGCCCTAGAAAATGCTCTGCGCTAGGCAATATTTCTAAGTAAAATGTTAAGTCTGAGAACGATCTGTCCTGTTCCTAAGTCTGTTGTTCCCGTGCGGGGGTTTGCTGGCTGTCAGGCACCTACCTAGCACCATCACTTTTACTTCCTTTGTTCTCACGGAGTTACTGTAATGTAAGCACTTGTACACGCCTTCATCCCGCTGGCTGACGTTAAGCACGCTGATGGAGAGCTGATTGGTGGAGTGGTGAAGAAGCTGGTATTTGGAATTTTGTAAAGCTGGACAAGAGGGGGGGAAAAAGAGCTGTTAGGAAGAAAGCGATCTGAGGAATCTAATCTCTCAGTGGATTGATTATTTGCAGGAATGGCTTTTGAATTTCACACTTCGACAGAACAAATGTCCCATCTTCGATTGAGCTGCCTTCCAAATCCTAGTGTTCCCAGCTGGATGCCTCTCAATAGCTTGACATTAGTTTAGGAAATGAAATATTTTGATACTGGGACCTGTGAAATAGACCATTTGCTTTATTTGTGCACGTAGGAGATTAACCCGATGCTGGTGAATGGTTCGGGTTGCAGGAGGATTAAATTTTCTTTTCTTTTTTTACATTACAAAAAATGCCCCATTAGACTTACCTCTTTGAAATCTGATTGATCTGAGGTTGTCTTGTCAAGATGGATGTGAAGAGTGGATGATAAATGTATGGCTATCCATTACTCCATTTGGGTGCTTTTTATTTTTAAAGGTTTTAAGTAACCTCTACATACAATGTGGGGCTCGAACTCACAACCCCGAGAGCAAGAGTCAGTCTCAGGCTCTACTGACTGAGCCAGCCAGGCACCCCCTTTTATTTTTAATTTTTTAGAGGTCTATTATTAGTTGAAGTTTCCTAAATATTTTTTAAAAGATTTTATTTATTTATTTGAGAGAGAGAGAGAGAGATATCTCAAGAGAGAGCATGAGCAGGGGGTGAGGGAGAGGGAGAAGCAGGCTCCCTGCTGAACAGGGAAACTTGACATGGGGCTTGATCCCAGGACCCTGAGATCATACATGACCTGAGCCGAAGGCAGACAATCAACTGAGCCACCCAAGTGCCCCTATAGTTTCCTAAAGATATAGCAAGTGTTGAGGGTGGGGTTGTTGCTGTTTGTTTGATTCTATATCTCAGGTCTTAGGTCCCTTAACAAATCAGAGGCTCCTGAAATGACTGTTTTTTTTTTTCTCTCTCTCTCTCTCTCTCTTTCAACTTTAGTATATGTGCTGCTGAATCAAGTACTCTCTTCCTTTCATTCTCTTCAGTTCTCCTTCCTCCCTCCCTCCCTCCCTCCCTCCCTCCCTCCCTCCCTCCCTCCCTCCCTCCCTCCCTCCCTCCCTTCCTTCCTTCCTTCCTTCCTTCCTTCCTTCCTTCCTTCCTTCCTTCCTTCCTTCCTTCCTAGGTTTATAACATAAACAAGCCAAAAATAGTTAAACCTTGAGTGGCTGACCAAGGAAGGTTGTTTCTCATCTGAACTAATGGTTGTGTGTCCTTTGACACCGATGTTACCTGGGCTAGAATTCAGGCATTCTCAGCCTCAGCACATTGACTTTGAGTCCATAATTCTTGGTTGTGGGAGCTACCCTGTACACCTGAAGATGTCTAGCAGCAATCCTGGCCTCTGCTCCTTAGATGCCAGACCACCCCCTGCCTTTTTCCAGTTACAACAATCCAAACTCCCTCCAGACATTGCCAGATGTCCCCTTGAAGGCAAGAATGACCCTCAGTTGGACATCACCGAGTTCAATCAAGGTATTCTACTGCAGAAATTTGACAGTGCTCATCTCCTCAGTTTATTAAAAACCAAACTGAAACACGAGAAAGCATTATTTAACAGGAATGATCTCTACTCAAAGTTTTTCTCTCAGAACAATTCACATCTACTTACTTTATTGGAATCTACTATGAATAGTTTACTTAGCTTGAAATATATGGTTAGCTTACATTGAACATAGTGATATTTAATAATGTTTCATGCAGAGGGGTGCCTGGGGGGCTCAGTAAGCTTCTGACTCTTGGTTTTCACTCAGGTCATGATCTCAGGGTCCTGGGATTTATGCTCAGTGCAGAGTCTGCTTGAGATTTTCTCTCCCCCTCTCCTTCTGCCCCTCCTACTTATGCTCTCTCTCTCTCTAAATAAATAAATCTTAAAAAAAAATAATGTTTCATACCATATCAAGTTTTTTAGAGGCTCTACTTCTACAAGGCACAATGAAATTCTCTGTTTCAGAGACTTTTCCAAGCATTTGGCAGTTCAGAATATTAAATGGAGATTTACAATGGTCTCATTATGAAGGGGAGGGCTTAGTGAAATCCTGCCCAAAGAGATGAACTAAAGAGACTTTTAAAAATCCCTTTCCAAAAAAAAAAACCCGTTCCTTCAGAAAATAACCCCAAAACCCTTTGTGACTGTGTGAGATGATGGATGTTAGCTAGACCTCCTGTGGTGATTATTTTGCAGTATATATGAAATATCAGATCATTTTACACCTTATACAGTATTACCTGTTTATTAGATCTCAATAAAACTAGGGGCTGGGGGAAGAGTCCCTTTCCCTCTCAGACATCTGGGACTCAGTGTGTATTTGTGAAAATAGGAACGTGTGCTCTCTCTTCCAAAGTCTATGTCTTGTCCATTCCTCAGGTGCTCAGGGATCTTGCTTTTGTGTTGAGACCAGCAGGAGAAAAGGCAATATCTAGAAGGGAGCTTTGTGATGGGACTTTGAATTGCACAGATGAAAAACGAAGCAGCTGGCTCCAGATGTGGGGCGATTGTGTTAGCTGCTCGAGGACAAAAGGCCTCCGGTTAGTCTGCGGCCTGTCTGTCATTGGTGCTGCTGGCAGTTTCATGGCTGCTGAGTACAAGAGTGACGTGGCAGTGAGGTGTGGGCAAGGAAATGTGCTTTGTAACTTGAGCCCCCTTTACTAACCATTCTGGTGGGGTTTCCATTTCAGACTTCCTGTCAGAAAAAGCAGCTATGTGTAAAATGATAGGCCTCTGAGTGTGATCCCCATGTAATAGTAGGTGGGCCAAGCCCACCTTTTGGGTGACTCATGCTGGTTTCTATCCCACCAACTTGTCTGTCTGGAAAATCCCTCAGGTTGAGGTCTGGTGGCTATTTTTTTTTTCTTTCACTTACCAGGATGCTCATTTAAAAAAATGGTGAACCCTGACGGGGCCAGCCACTGCAGGGAGATGGTCTTCTCTGGAGAAACAACACAGTTGAGAGTGAGCGTCTGGCCTTCCTCCACAGTGACTGTTTCCGTGTGGTTAGTCAGAAAGGCTTCTGCAGAGAAAGAGAATTGGGGACGGTCAGGCTGGCATGGGCCAAGACACTTCCAAGCTGAGCCAAGGTCGTCTTCTCAACACAACCCATGGATTCATTCTGTCATTCATTACATACTTTTTTTTTTTTTCCCCCAGAGAGCAAGAGTGAGCAAGCAGGGAAAGAGGCGCAGAGAGAGAGAGAGAATCTTAAGTAGTCTCCATGCTCAGCATGGAGCCCAAGGTGGGGCTTGATCTCATGACCCGAGCCAAAATCAAGAATCAGATACTTAACCAACTGAGCCACCCAGGGGCCCCCTCATAACATACTTCCTAGAGAAACAAAACATAAATCAGTATAAAGGAGCAAGCATCCTACCTAGGAGCAGTAAGATGTCACCCGAAGGAGGCCTGAATGAAGAGTGGTCTTTTGATAGGAAAGAAGGAAAATGTTGAACAACATGTATTGGGCACTTGCTCTCTTATAGGCCAGGAACTCTGCCCAGCCACGTTAACCTATATTTAATTTAGCTTTTGAACTAACTGTGTAAAGAAAGAATTATCTCTCTGGCTCTACAGATGAAGGAATAGAGGCTGAAGGTGACACAGGTCCTGGGGCTGGGATCTGTACCCATGTCTATGGGCTTCAAAGTCCATGGTCTTGTAACTAGGTCAGACTGTCTAAATGATGAGACCCCAGAAAACTCAACCTTTCTGGCTTCAATTTATGAAACAGGTGACTTGTGGCTTTAAGTTATGTGTCTAGGATCCCAAGTAGTGCTCCTGTGAGCACCTTCACCGGGAGTGGTTAAGCCCCACCTGCAGACGAGATTGTATGTCAGAGAGAGCATGTTCTAAGATCTCTTCCAATTCAATTTTCCACAGCAGCACTTTCTCCAGGCAAACATGAGAATCTATTTTTCCCAAATCACAACCCCCAAAGAATGATAAACAATTGGTTGTAAGCAGCTGCAAATGTATTCTCCCAAAAAGGAAATTGATAAAAAAAAAATAAATTGGCTTTGCTGCTGATTTGGCACATTTATTGCCATCCATTATTTCTTCAAGTTTTAAATTTAAAAAAAATCTTTTTTTCTGAGGACTAGACAATTCTTATCAATGAAAGTACAAAACACTTTCATAAACAGAAGGATACTGTGGGGGTTTATAAATTATGAATAGCCAACGTAATGAGTTTTACTGCATCATCTGAAACCTTAAAAAAGAGAGAGAGAAAGAAACAAGGAATTTATTTCCTTGTGATGAATTTCAAGTATTAAGAAAAGTGCTTTGGAGAGCCCTGGGAATTAATTGATGTAGACTTTTTAGTTTGTCCCATTCCTAGGCCATTAATTTCAATTTAGCTTCTGGCAATAATAACCCAGAATCGTTGTATTGTATTCGTATTGACTTTCATGGGGAAAAAAGTTCGCTTGAGTTGTAATGGAAAAATACCCATATCATCACCAATACTATAATGAACAATAAAGAGTCGATAAAAAGATACTGTGTTTTCATAAGCGCATTGAAGCATAAGCCCAGAATTCTGCTTAGGTTGCATCATTTGGAAATACTTTTATCTATAAAATCAACTCATAATTGAGTAATAAAGATAATATTAGTAGAGATGCTTTGAAATGACAATGGAATTTCTTCTAAGGCTAAGGAGTTTCTGAGCCAAGAAATTGAATCTAGAACTGTCTACTTTCCATTGCTTCCATGATCATTCCCATCGTGACTCTTGCTCTATTTTTGAGTTCTTATGTGTTATCCTGCTTCCCACAGGTTGAAGTTTCTAGAGGGCAGTGACTATATTTCTCTAAAATTCATTCCTTATAGAAACTATCACAGTGTGAGCTTGGAAAGTAATGGTTTAGCGCCAGCTTTCATGATTGCAACATAGAGCAGGTGATGGACAGGTCTTTGGTCTCCTGTTGTTAATAAGAATACTGAGACAGGAGGGAAGTTACTAGGTTGAATCAATGATAGAAAAAAGACCGCAGTTAAGCAACATGCCCTGATTTCATCCTCCAGTCCAGAAGTTGATACTAAAACGTTTTGCTCATGTTTTTACCTTTGGCAAAGTGATTGTCTAGACAGGAAGCCTGCATCTGGGGAAATGGGAGTGGTATTTATCTGCAGCCTGTTTATGAATAAATGTCATCCATTTTAAGGATGTCTTTTTTTCTTGGGATATGTGTTTTTGAATTAAATTGTTATTTGATTCTTATAATGCTGAAGACATTGTCATGAAATGTAAGGGGGCTTTTTAGCATATGCTAAAGAATCGTATCTCCTGAGATTAGTGTTTGCTCTTGTTGTCGAGAATTTAATATCAGCCTATAGACCACAAATATAAACACCTGGGTATCACTTGGAAAGGACGATGCTTGAGGCCTGGGATAGTTGCTGCTTTCTCTACTCTGCTCCAAGCCTTGCCTTTAGCTTTACAGGCTGATTTCTCATTCAGTGTTTTCATGTAGACCCATGTTTGATTTAGAGACAGGAAATCATTGTAGAAGGGAAGAATAGCCCCAGAGAGAAGCCACAGACTCACACTGCTTCAGCTGCAAGTGCTTAAAAAGATAGCTCGGCGGGTCTAGGCTCTGCTCAAGCATGGAAGAGGAAGATCCCTGTACCTGCATTTTGATGGCACATCTTCTAAGGGGAAGTTCACCAGGACTCTCTCATTGTCATTGCAAACTAAACTGGAACCACCTTTTATGTTTTTTTTTTTCCATCTAAGTTTGGAGTCCTACTTTCACCTTTGTCAGAGAAGTGGGGTGTGGGTTACCTTCTCTGTTTACCACTTCCTCCCCTGCAGGCTCTAGAAACACGGATATCTGTATGCACCCTTAGCCTTTCTTGGGTAGATCCCAAGTGCTGTGAGCCTCCTTCCTTGTGCTCCCCAGCTGGGCTTCAGAGTTCCAGTCTGCACGTTAGCCCTATGTGGTTCCACAGATGCTGAGTGTGCAAAGCTTGGCAGTGAATAGCGGTGGCGTTTCTCCTGGGAGGTCCCCCACTTATTGCTGGTAGGTCGTGTTTACTGAGTGGATTATTGACTTCTGACTAGATTCATCCATCCATGCAAGACCATGTGTTAGGAGGCTGCTGGGGTTATAGATTGTGACTGGTTTATATATAGAAATAGAAGCTGTGACCTTCATCATCTCCACCCGCAATCTCATGAACTCTAATGGTCCTGTCAGGGCAGTGGATTCATGCCAAAGCACCTGTGACTGACCCTCAAGCCAAAGAGCAAGCAGCAGTCACAACCATCTACCAGAGCTTGCATAGATAAAACCTGAGCAGTCCTTAAGATTCCTTGGTTTTCCCCCAAGATGTTGGGAGTTGCAGTGTCTGATCTCCTCTCTATGAGAGGTTATCATGGTAGATTCAAGAAAGAGTAAAATGTTATTTTTTTTCTTACCTTAGTAACTTAATGATTACATGCAATAAATTTTAAAACTCCAGAATCAAATGAGCCTGTCCTGTAGGGCCCCCAAACTTGTGATGTCCCATTGGAACTCATCATTTCTTGTGTCCCCCTAGGCTTCACACACACCTAGCACAGATACACTACCAGCTCCATTCCACTTCTGCTTGTATCTAATGTGGTCACCAGCCACTGCCAGGTCCAGTCTCAAGAAGACACTTTTCCTTTTCCTTTGTCCATACTGTTCTACTGACTTGGATATCTTTTTCTTTGTTTTTTTAGAGTTGGGGGAAGGGTAGAAGGAGTCTCTCTCTCTCTCTCTCTCTCTCTCTCTAGTGGGCAGCAAAGCAAAGTTTATTGAGTGATAATACTAAGCTCCTGAAGAGGGAGAAGACCTGAGAAGGTTGCCATGGAGAGAGAGGGAATCTTAAGCAGGCTCCATTCCCAATGAGGAGCCTGGGGGCTTGATGCGGGGATGCAGGTCTCCATCTCAGGACCCTGAGATCATCATGACCCTGAGATCATGACCTGAGCTGAAATCAAGAGTTGGATACTTAATTGACTGAGCCACTGAGGTGCCATGCCACCACCTGGATACTTTTCTTACCTCCTCCAAGACTCAACTCAAATTACACCACTTTTGTCAAATCCACCTAACCAGTCTTTAGCCTCCTCCTTCCCCATGATGACCTGCCCTCTCCTCCAGATCCTTAAAGGTTTTGAATGGACTTCTCTTATAGCACTTAGCACATTGCTTTATATTTGCTTATAAGTATCTCTCTGTGGAGTTTGCAAACTTCTCATAGGAAAGTTGTTTGTCATTCATTTGTTTTATAGTCCCAGGACCTAACACCAAGATTTTATTTTCAAAATAATATTTTAAGTATTAATTGAATTAATGGCTAAAAACATGGACATTTATATAGTCAGTAATAAACAATGTAATAGGATGCCACCTTGGCTCTGTTATCATTATGTTGTATAAGAAAGACTTGCGCTAAGTTAAACCAGAGACAGAGGATGAGTGTCTCAAATCAGAGCCCTACGTACATGACTATTATGAAGTCATAAACAAAAATGCTTCAATTTAGATCATTATAAAAAAGGATTATTAGTTTTTTTTTTTTTTTAGATTGACTCAACAGAGAAAATCGCAAGGGTACAGATGAATCTGGCTGTGCCAAAATTAAATTATTTCCAGTATGGCTTTCAAGAAGACATCTCAAAGTGTCAAGAAAAGTGGGACCTTTTCATGGTCAAAAACAACAAACATGGTCAAAAAGAATCTCAACAGAACCTTAAATATGCAGCTGTTCTTTGTAAAGTCCAGAATAGAAGGTTCAAATTGGTAGATTTTCATCATCCACGATATAGGTGAATGGGATTCATTTTGAAAGATTCTTCATTCTTACTGCATTTTACCCATCTAGAGGCTATCTATGTGAGTAGTGACCTTGAAAAGAGGCAGGCTCCAAGATTATGGGACTTTTGCCCATAATTCTTGGCAGCCTTAGAAGTTGCTTAGTAGAAGGTACAGTGATTTTCCCATGATTCATAGCTAAAGACAGCTGGCAATGTAAAGTGTTGCCAAAATTGATGATTTGATGCCTTTTTGGTAACAAGAAAGCAATGTGGTCAACTCCTTCCCTGTTTGGGACTCTGATTGGCCTGAGCAAGGTTAGTCAGAGGGGACAGTTTGTATTCATTGAGCATACCTGCCTTTTGGGTGGCCCTTTGGGTGAGCTTACAGATTGGGGTTTTTCAATAACAGATCTTCCAAATTGTATAAATCAGTGGCTTTCAAACTTTAGATCTGCATTAAGAAACACTTTCTACCATAATCTAGTAGAAAGACACACACACACACTCACTCTAAATGTTTCATGAGATAATTCTTATATATGTGCTGTGCAGGCTGATTTACTAGCTATGAAAATGTGGGCAGGTTACCTAACTGCTTTTAAACTTTATTTTCTCATGGAAATTAGGGTAGGGGACATTAATACCTCAATTTGCTAGGCTGAAATATTAGTATAAAGTGCTCACTCCTGTGCCTGGCACAATGAATATATTTTTCTCCTGTCTCTATAAATAGTATTTGAATAATCTGTATTCTAAGAGTTATTTTAGGTTTGCCTTAAATCATGATTATTGTTTTTATTTTAAAACTTTTTTTGTAAGGTATTTTTATGAGGCAATAACTTGAATCCTCAAAAAGTGAAAGTCAGTGAAGGGCTTTAAATTTTGGAATCATTGAAAACTTTCTAATTTTAGCTGTCTAAGTGTACTTTTCCTGAATGTAGGAGCTGTCCTTTAAGCCACTTATTGAAGAAACTAATATTATTTATTACCAAATATTGAATTCATATTAAGTGCCTCAGAGCAAAGGGACCAAAAAAGAACGCACTTAATTTAATTGTTTAAAATAAGAAATTGAAATACTCCATAAAACAAGAAATCTAGCTTTTTAAAATCGTGTCATTCAGATGCAGTTCTACGGTGAATGGAGATTTAGAAGGGTAGGTGCATTACCTGAAATATAACTATAATTCAGTTCAATATTCGGAAGTACACATAACAAGCAAGCAGTACATGTACATACGGGTTCTTTTGCGAGAATCCAATCTGGTACAAGTTGCAATCAGAGATTTAGAGACACCTACACCCTGGCCCCTCCCCCCACCCTTTAGAGCAGGAATAATTTGACCTGTGCTAAAAAGGTAACCGTGTCTTTAATTTTCATGTGCTACGTTAGAATTAAGTAAGCATCAAAAATCAAATTTGAAAATTATAATAAAATGTCAAGTATAGCTGCCTCATCTAAGCACGAGTTTTTCACGGGGCTCATTATGATCTCTGAACTAATAAAGAGTTGGATAGCACTTTGCCATCTTCAGAGTGCTCTCATGTTTTGGAATTTGATCCCTTTAAAAATCCGGGGAGCTTGGTAGTTGAACATTGCTAATCATCTTCATTTCAAGATGCAGAAATTGAGTTTTCAGAGCACTTAAATTATCTGGCTAAGGCTTATAGAGCAAGGCAGTTTTTAAAATCCAAAACTCTGCTCTGCCCCTGGTTTACACTTATTTAAAAGACAGAGCCTGATAAGCTTGTCACATTTTGCCATAACATGGACCCCACAGAGACCCATACCCATTAGAAATTGAACAAGAGATTAAATAAAGGGGTAACATCCCCCCATGTGTGATCATGGTACAGCTTGGAAAGTAATAACATATTTACCTGGGTTGTCTTCTGTAGTAGGCCCTCCGCGAATGCAGTCAACTGATAAATTTGGTAAAGTCAAGTCAACTGAGTATCATAAAAAATTAGCTCTAAATCCTTACCTTGTAAGGGGAACCAAGCCAGCAAGCTGCAAAGTCTCCACCACATACTGTGCCGTGCTGTTGTCACACTTTGTCAACTTCCTCTAGATTCTGAAATAAAGGGAGCAGAGTGGTTTCTTTTGAAGGGGGAGAGGCAGTAGCTCTGTGACCTCATGTGTCTCAACTCCTCCATTGGTTCTGGAAGCCCCCTCTTAGCTGCCCCCAAAATACCTCCAGGTGGAACATTTAGGGAACCGCATGTGTCATCTCGATTGTGGAGAGGTGTGAGTGATGTGTTGGTGGCACAAATCATTCTGCCACATGTGGGTAGTACTGATAAATCAACTAGTAGCAAGGTTTTTGGGGGGGAGGATGGGTGGGGGAGAGATTAAAATTTCCCTGTGCAGTGGTAACCCTGTTTTTACTTTTCTAGTATATTAGACAATGATAACAAGACAATTTTTGCTAAAGCCTTTGTGAATATGTTTTGTTTCTACAACAACGTATTATGGTATTTAGGGCCAGAACTCATTCATTCACGTTATTTGATCATTTAAAAAATCGGTATCAATCTTCCCTACTCATCCATTCATCCATCCATCTACATCTATCCAGACATCTAGTATGTATTGTTCTAAGATGTCATATATGTAAAAGATCAATTCCTTGTTTTTGAGGAGAATATGATCTACTGGGGGACTACTCCAGTCCATAATAGGCAAATGAACCATTTTAGGATTTAATTGTCATTAATTGGGGCAAATTGAGATATACTACTTCATTTTTTCCAGGCCACACAGAAAATACTAATAAGCTTATTTAAAAGATAGAGTCTAGACTGCAGTATTTGGAAAGTCATAAAGGAAATAATATTTACTGTTTCTAATTAAAATGATGGAGCACCTGCCTGGCTTAGTTGGCAGAACACGTGACTCTTGATCTTGGAATTGTGGGTTTAAGCCCCACTTGGGTGTACAGATTACTTTAAAAATAATAAAATTTAAAAACAAAAAAGAGGGGGGTGCCTGGGTAGCTTAATCAGTTAAGTGGCTTCCTTCAGTTCGGCTCATGATCTCAGGGTCCTGGGATGGAGCCGCATCAGGCTCCCTGCTCAGTGGGGAATCTGCTTCTCCCTCTCCCTCTGCTCCTCCCCTTCCCCCTGCTTGAGCACACTTGCACACACACACACTCTCTCTCAAATAAATAAAATCTTAAAAAAAATAATAAGTGTTGCTTATTCTGTAAATGTGTTGATATCTTGAGTAGAGAATTTTATTCATCAAAAATGTCTTTCAAATGTTTTACCTATTATTTTTTAAAAGATTTTATTTGAGAGAGAGTGAGAGTGTGTGCAAGTGGAAGGAGGGGCAGAGGGAGAGGGAGACGGAATCTCAAGCAGACTCTGTGCTGAGCTTGGAGCCCAGTGTGGGGCTCAATCCCAGGAGCCTGAGATCACGACCTGAGCTGAAGTAAAAAGTTGGACACTTAACTGAACAAATCACCCAGGCACCCTTCAAATATTTTACCCATTTTAACATATAGGATGAAAAGAGGAGAGAAAATAGAATTTTCTTGTAGGGCATAGCATGATAGAAGGTAATGTTTCCCAAACTGTATGATCATATAAATGCTTTGGGCCTCCAGCCAAAAAATGCAGTTTGCTAGGGTCAGCCCCAGAGTGATTTAATCAGAATCTCACTTGAGTAAGGAACCACCTGTGTGTTTAACAAGCTCTCCGGGTATCATAAGTCAAGTTGGAACCACAGTGACAGTATTGTGGAACAGAAATCAAGACATAAAGGAGCTAGCTCTCATTCTGCTACCAGCTGGTGTGCCAGGGTCAGAGGAGACTCCATAAATTGCTTGTTGACTATATTAACATATATTGACTTGCTTATGGAAGCAGGGAATGGATAGGCCGCATCCTACCATTTTTAAAAATAGGGAATTAGGGACACCTGGGTAACTCAGTGGTTGAGCGTTGCCTTTGGCCCAGGGCACAATCCCAAGGTCCTGGGATCAAGTCCGACATCGGGCTCCCTGCAAGGAACCTGCTTCTCCCTCTGCCTATGTCTCTGCCTCTCTCTGTTTGTCTCTCATGAATAAATAAATAAAATCTTTAAAAAATAAAAGTAGGGAATTAAGGAATTAGCTTGAAGTAATATAGTCAGTGGTAGAGCTGAGAAGACAAGCCAAGACTTCAGTGTTTGGTCTGATTTTTTTTTTTTTTTTGCATTTGCAAATTCCTTCCAGATACTTCCAGTTTTTATATTTAAGGGTTTGTCGTGTCTAAGCATTTAATTTTCCTGTTACTGCCATGTCCTTGCTGTAGGGTGATCCCTCATTTTTGTACCCTGTCTCCAATCTCCTTAAGAAAGCCCAAAGAATGGGGCATAAGGTGTCTCTTTGGGCCTCCCATAGGAGATATGCATTGCCTGTGGTTAGTTGATAATTTCTCACATTTTCACCTGGAAGAGTGCTATTCCCTGTAGGGTTTTGTGACACTCCTGTCAAAGCACAGAGGAAAAGGAATTTACTTCTGGCGGTCACATGGGCCATCACGGAGCTAGCATCCATGTCTGGACCTAGATGCTTATTTTCCAGATCGTGAGCATATTCTGTGACTTGAATGTATGAGGGGGTCAAAAACCACTTTTATAGGAAACAGAAGTAAAAATGTCATCATGGGACTTTTCATTTTAAGCTGGTGGAAAAAATATCTTGGTCCAGCTCTGAACTAAATTCAGTAGAGGCTTGGAGAAGGATCACTTTGCTTTTTCTCTCTTTTTTAAAGATTTATTTATTTATTTGAGAGAGACAGACAGACAGACAGAGTATATATACATGTGCCGGGGAAGAGGGAGAGAGCAAATTCTCAAGCAGACTTCCCACTGAGTGTGGAGCCTGACAAGGAACTCAGTGAGGACTCCGAGATCACAACTTGAGCTGAAATCAAGAGTTGGACGCCTAACCACCTGAGCCACCCAGGTACCCTCCCTTGCTTCTCTCTTTTCCAACGGTGATCTTCTGTGATTTTCTCTGTTGGGTAAAAATGTATGGAAACTTAGGTGAAAACAAAATGAATATAGGACTCATGTGACCACAGAATAAAATATTCTGAGATCATAATTAAAATTACAGTGTAGTCCAGCCCCAATCTATTGATTTAATGTGATTTTAGTGCAATACCTGTGAATGGGTTTCCATGAAATGCTCCAGGTGTTCATTTAACTGCAGACAGGTAGCTTTTCTGTTTTCTAAAACCCAAATATTATTCCACTCAAAAACTTTCAGTTTTTTCTTTTTGCCTGAAGATTGTAGTCCAGACTCTTTAGCAAATCATCAAAGACCATTCACACCCTGGCCCTAATCTACTTTTCAGCCCCTCCTTTTAATCCTGACCCAAAATATGCTCATAGAAGATTCTTGCCACATTTCAAGTATAGAGTACATTTGGTAATTGTGGTCCTACTGGGTCATAGTTCATACTGCCCTCTCTGCCAAAAATGGCTTTTTCTCTCTGGGGAGATTCCAGTCCTCTTCTATGACCCAGATCAAATGTGGCACTTCTCAGAGAGGACTAGGGGCTAGTGACTAAGAATATGGATTCTGGAGACAGAGCCTATTTCCTTACCTGTGAAATGGGTACAATGACAGCACTCAGATGGTTTCTGTAGGAATGAAAGAGGTTAAGGGGCACCTGGTTAAGTCAGTTAAGCATCTGGCTTCAGCTCAGGTCATGATCTGAGGGTCCTGGGATGGAGCCCTGTGTTGGGCTCCCTGCTCAGTGGGGAGCCTGCTTCTCCCTCTGCCTCTGCTCCTCCACCTGATTGTTCTCTCTCTTTCTCTGTCAAATAAATAAATAAAATCTTAAAAAAGTTAATACACATAGTGCCTGGTACATAGTTAGCCATGACTGTCCTCTGTACTCCTAGAAAAAAAATCACCTCTCCACTTTTCTTTGCCCCATAATTAGTTTTTCTTTTTCTTTTTATCATACCAGTTTTTATTCCGATTTGCATTCTACTCCATTCAGTATGCATCTGTCTCCCTTGCTAGATTCCCAGCTTCCTGAATGCAGAGTTTGTTTCGTTTACCTTGGTGTTCCTGAGGGCTGGCATGGAGCCTTCCATGGTACAGTTGTTTTTCAGATAGCTTTACTGAGGTATAACTGACATAATGAACTGTGCCTATTCGAAGTGTACCATCTGACACATTTTGGCATATGCATCCACCCGTGAAAGTGTCATCAGAGTCAAGATCGTGAACATCCCAGTCCCATCGCCCCTACAAGTTTCCTCCTGTTCCTCCCTAGTTCCCCTCTCGAAGCCACTGCTGATCCGCTTCCTGTCTCTACTGATTAGGTTTTCGTTTCCCAGAAGTTTACATAAATGGAATCATACAGTGTGCACTTTTCTTTGTCTGGCTCCTTTCACTTGGATAATTATTTGGAGGTTCATCCGTGCGGTAGCGTGTGTTCTGGGTTCATTCATTTCTAGCCGTGAGTAGTGGCTCATTATGTAAACACACCCCAGTTTGTTGACCTGTTCACCTGTAGCTTGATTTCCGGGTTGTTTACAGTAGGAGAGTTTTTAATGATTGTGTCTTATGTTGAATCAGTTGTAGGGTCACTTTAAGGAGAACCTGATATGTCCCCACATTTCATGATCATCTAATTCAGAGAAAAAAGTTCAGGTTAGTTCAATTAAGTGCTGGTCTTTAGTTGGCACTTAGAGTGCACCCCCTGACTCTCCCTTGATCTCCCTCCCCTGCAGGGGCTGGAAGGGTGGGACATGCCACTTGGGTCCCTCTCTGGGTATTGCTGTCCCTGGAAGAGACCCATCTCACCCAACATCCTCCCTCCTCCGTGGGGCACCCAGCAGGGGGCTAAGTGGTTGTGTCCTCTTTGTCTCAAGGTGGAACAACTCTGAAGGGAAACATTCTAGCTCCAGAGCCCTCTGGGGGATCGGGCTCAGGGGAGGCCTCTGTGGCCACCGTGTCTCGCTGCTTTCACAGGTTTTGTCCTTAAACGTGTGCACATAAATCTCCATCTGAACATCAGACCTGGGGCACCGGCCCCTCAACAGCAGGTGAAAAAAATTCTCAAGTGAGCGAGTGAATGGAAGAATGGACTCTCCATTTAAGATGCTCTTTTTTACTCTGAAGCCTAAAAGGATGTGTGATTTCTAATTCTTTCAGAGCATTAAAGAAGACCCTACCTTTTTTAGATTGCACTGTGGGCAATGATGAGTGTATCTTTTTCACCCACGGCTGTGACATCGAACTGGTCACAGACCATGACAGACGTCACGATAGTCCACTGGACTGAGGTTTAAAATGGTCTGTGGGGGTAGAGCCACAAGGAGGCTTAGGACTGTGAATGACAAGTAGTTGTGGTTTGCACGGTTCTTCCTACCCCCTCCCCGCCCCCACTTCAGCCTGTGGCCCCCCGGGGGTTCAGCAGAGGAAGATGCTCTTGTGGCTGCTTAGCCCAGCGGAAGGAAAAGATGAGGTTGGAGTGCGGTGGTCAGGGAGTGACCTCCTACCTGTTTTCAAATGGAAGGTGTCTGCTGACCACCTGGTAGGTGAAGCCTTGCCACTGACAGCCGGTTGTCATTTTGATCTTCACTTAATGAATCCTCCTACTGTGTGTTCCAGTACCAATAGGAAGTCACATTTGGTGGGGGTGGGGGTGGCGTGGGGACAGATTTTAGAGAAATAAAACATCCTCTCTCTCCCACCATCACCGTTGGTCAACCTTGGTTGTCAGAGGGGGAATAAAAACCTGAAAAAGGAGACATTTATTAAATACATGAAAGATGGACTGTTTTAAGGGTCAGAAAGGATAGGGGATTTCCCCATGCGTAGATGCCACTGGGGTTTTTGTTGTAATTACGAGAGGGGCCTAAACTTTCTTCTTGACATTTCTTGGCTGAAGCGAAGAACCTGTGGCCTTTCCCAAGGCCAGGGCAAGAAGTGGCCTTGCCTGCATTTCCCAGCAGATGCCTCAGGTGGCTAGTTCGTAGCTGGTGGAGGGAGGCTTCGAGCTTGCAGTAGGCACAGAGTGGCTGCGGAGTTTCTAAACTAGAGCAGCAGCCACTGTAGTTAGTTATTGAGAAAAGGCTTTTTGGCAGCAGTGAAGGCTAGTGGGATGAGTATGAGGTGGAGAGTAGGAGGCAGACAGACCGGACTTGTCACCTGGGCCCGGTCACTAGTGGCCTTGTAGCCCTTGACGTATTTGCCTCTTGGTGTCAGTTTCCTCATCTGTAAAATGGGGAGAATAATTACAGCATAAGGTGACTGGGAGGCATGAATGAAACATAGCATCCCAAGTGCCCAGCGCAGTGGCACATAAAAGATCCTCCATTAATCTGAAGACCGCAGGTGGCTGGGGCTCCATCTCAGGCCCACAGAAACCATGGTAGGTTACACGTGCCTGCAAAAGGAGAGTCTGCTAAGCTTTTGTTCTAAAGACTCCTGCCTAGAATTAAATCAACTGGAGCATGCCGAAGAGACAACCCAAGAAGAGATGATGATTGTGGTTTGGGGGAATGTACCACAGGCCGGCAAGTGGCAGCTTCACGTCTCAGCTGACACATCTTTCCCAGGACAAATGACTTCCCAGGGGGTGGTCTTCTGCAAACGAGGGGATTAAATGAGACCAGAGGTTTCCAACTGCATTCTGAAGCAACCAAGTATCCCCCAGGTGCCTCAGGGTTGGGCAATATTTTCCTTAAAATTTCTTTGCAAAAATATCGTAAGCGATTAGTCTAGGCTTTGGAACCAGACTGACGGCTCGAATCTCTGCGCTAACACGAACCAGCCATGTGACTTTGGGTGAGTTACTGAATCTTTGTAAGATTATTTCCTCTTCTGTAAGCTTGGAATAATAATTGTATCTACTGAATAGGGTTGTCAAGAAGATTGAAAAGGTTTACACCCATTACGTACTTAGAAAAGTGTCTGATCCACATCGGCACTCAACAAATGCTGGCTATCACTTTGCCAGTCTCTAAACATGACCAATCTGTTGATTTGTTATGCCAGGGAAACTAGTTTCTGTGCTGGATTCTTTGGGCTTAGAATAAAATCCAAATGGCTCACCATAGTTTACAACAGAAGTTGGTGAACTTTTTGTGTAAAACACCAAGTAGTAAATATTTTAGGCTTTGTGGGCTATGGGCCCTCCACTACTAACCTCTGCCCTTGTGTGCTGGAAACAGCCTTGGGTAACATGTAAATGAATGAGCATGGCTCTATGCCAATAAAACTTTATTGATAGGCTGTGGAATTTATATTTTACATAATTAGCATGTGTCAAGGACTAGCATTCCTCTTTTGGTGTTCTTTAACCATTTAAAATTGTAAAAACAAAAAAAAATAAAATTGTAAAAACATTCTTAGCTTATGGGCCATTTAAACACAGGCTGTGGGCCAGTAGATTGCCAACCCCTGGTATACAGGATCCTATGTCTGGGTCCACCCACCTCTCCAGTCTTGTTTCTCTTCACTTTCTGCTGCACTTACTAAGCTTTAGCTCCCTGACCCCTTGTGTTCTAACCCAACAATCTCCTTTTCATGTGGGGGCATCTGCATTCCTGTTGTCTTTTTTTTTTTTTTTTTTTAAGATTTTATTTAGACATGAGAGACACAGAGAGGTAGAGACACAGGCAAAGGGAGAAGCAAGCTCCCTGTGGGGAGCTCGGTGTGGGACTCGATCCCAGGACCCTGGGATCATGACCTGAGGCTGAAGGCAGACGCTCAACCACTGCGCCACCCGGGTGCCCCACCTGTTGTCTTTATGAAACGTCATTTAGCTCTTCACCATGACCAGCTTCTACTCAACCTTAGCTGGCAGCTTCCTTGCCAGATGCTTGGGGACACCACACCTGACCTTATGTAAAGTACACCCTGCCCCACATCCCTCCCAGAGTTACTATCGGGTAACCCAGTTTTCTTCCTAGACAACATTGATCAACCTCTGTAATTATCTTGTTTATGTATTCAGTGTCTCTCTCTTTCTACTCCATGAGAACAAGGACCTTGCTTTATTTGCTCCTGGAGCACCAGCCTGCCACCCTGCCAAGAACATCATGTTCAATCAATATTGTAGAATGATAAATGAGTCCACGCCCTCAGTCTTTTTTTTTTCTTTTGTATATTGAGTTTATAATACCTGCCCTCCTTACCTCGTAGAATGAGGATCAAAGAAAAATGTGTTTTTAAAAGGAAGGTAGTAAATCATTAAGGCAGCCTCTTAGGTAAACCCCAGAATTGGACCAACACGTTCTCTTACTGCGGACGCTAACCTAGGGAGATAATAGTAAAGTAATGCCAGTATGAATGAGGCTACTTTCATTCCTTGTCCCTGATATTTTCCACAGATAAGAAAATGGCTACATGTGTGATATTTTTACTTTGGCCTTAGCAAAAGCAATTCTTTATTTATTAGCAGGTAGTATCTTATTAGCATGTTCTATTAGGCATTTTATTTTTTTGTTTTTAAGAGAAGGAGCAAGAGAGGGTGGGGGGGCAGAGCAGAGAAAATCATTTTTTTTAAAGATTTTATTTTTTCATTCACTTTAGAGATAGAACGTGCATGAACAGGGTGGGGAGCAGACAGAAAGGGAGAGAGAGAGAATCCCAAGCAGATTCCCATGCTGAGCACAGAGTCCAACACTGGGCTTGATCCCAGGACCCTGAGATCATGACCTGAGTGGAAACCAAGAGTGGGACGCTTCACTGGCTGAGCCACCCAGACTTCCCAATTAGGCATCTTATAGTCGTTGCCCCGTATCATACAACCATGCTATTAAGACCCATGTACCCATTTTATGGGTGAAAACAGTTTAAGGCATCTACTAAGCAACTGAGCCGGGATAATAACCCAGCTCTGTCTGATGCCAGAAGTAGGGCTGCCTCTCTGGTACAGCATGAAGTTCTTCTCGAGTGACACACAGATCTTCTGGACTGCCCCATCAACGCAGTGGTACCCAGTAGCTATCTACACCTGCAGCTTCTCATGGCCAGAAGCAAGCCATCTGGGTTTATTTCTGGCAAAATGAAGTATTCCGTTTCTTCAGAAGGAAGACTGTGGTTTTTTTTTTTTTTTTTTGGTTCTCAACTTATTTAAAAAAAAAAAAAAAAAGACATTTTGCTGATTTCAGCTTAAACAAATCCAAAGCACATGAGTTCATTTTCTCTGGATGTGCAGGCCGACTTTACATACAGCACAAGAGGGCAAAAGGAGTTTGGGAATCTGTCAAGCAGAGAACTGAGTTATTCAGAATAACCGAGAACCAGCCACAAGGCTAAACGTAGCTTGGTCTTTTGTCAGATATGAGCATTAGCTGCTGTTTCCACAGGAAGTAAACTGTGCCCAGAGCTGGCTCTGTCCATGGAAACCTGTATTCGTTGGGACACGTGGGTTGCTCAGTGATGGAGCACCTGCCTTCGGCCTAGGTTGTGATCCTGGAGACCCGGGATCGGGTCCCACATCGGGCTCCCTGCATGGAGCCTGCTTCTCCCTCTGCCTGTGTCTCTGCCTCTCTCTGTGTCTCTCATGAGTAAGCAAGTAAAATCTTTTTTAAAAAAAGCCCAAAACCTGCATTCGTGTCCTGAGTATAAATTTGCATACATGGCTTATTCTAACTTCTATTAGCCTCACATACCTTACTTCAAAAATGGGATCGGGGGCACCTGGGTGCCTCAGTTGAATGTCCAACTCTTTTTTTTTTTTTACATTAAAGGTATACCTTATTAAATGTTACATGAATAGATTTATAGAGCAACTGTGTATTCAATTTCATATACAACTTTTATATACAGTGACATTTTCCTCAGGAATGGAAATTGATCTGTAAGTAATTTGTATTAAAAATGTAATTATTTACCACAGATATAGAACAGTGACTTAAATTTGTTTGAAGATTATTGTGAGGTCATTCAAAATTTACTGAGCATCAAGGGTCCACTTGCCAGTCAGCTAACCCAGAGAATTGTAGACAGTTTTTAAGGCAGTTTGAGAAGTGAGAATCTTCAGTAGTGGTTTTGAGGTGTGGAATGTTTTATTGTAATATACCAGTTGTACAACAGCGTGCAGTGTTGCTCATAGTTGAAGAAAAAATTTCCCCTTGACATCATCTATTCCTTTGAGTATAGTTTGTCTATTGATGTGTGGCTTTTCAGCTTAGGTCATGATCTCAGGGTTGTGGGATTGAGCCCTGCATCAGGCTCTGCACTCAGCAGGGAATCTGCTTGAGATGCTCTCTGCCCCTCCCCCTGCTCACACACTCTCTCTTAAAAAGAAAAAAAAAAAAAGAGGAGGTCTATTATGGCTTTTTGGTAATGTAGAACGTAGGTTGAGCTGGATTTCCCTTCTTACCCAAATTCTTTTTTTTTTTTTTTAAGATTTTTGTTTATTCATGAGAGACACAGAGAGAGAGAGGCAGAGATACAGAGGGAGAAGCAGGCTCCCTGCAGGGACCCTGATGCAGGATTCGATCCCAGGACCCCAGGATCATAGCCTAAGCCGAAGGCAGATGCTCAACCACTGAGCCACCCAGGGATCCTCCCCAAATTCTTAATCTATGAATTGTTCTTGGTACGCCTACCTCCTCCAGGTGAGCAGTGGTGAGGGATGAAGGCTCGCACATGGGCAGTGGGAGCATTTTGGAGCTTGTTTTCTCACTCCTGGGTGAGTGTCTCCTCTCCAGCCTGGGTGACTGAGAGAGAGATGCCTCATCAGAGGGGACCAGAGACCCACAGTGCTGCAGGACCATCCTTCCATTTCCATCAGCAACAAATGCCCCTCTGGCCCTCTGAGAGAGGAATCGCACTCTTAATGGACATTTATGAAATAATAATGACCACAGTAACATCTAAAAACATGATAGGAATAGAGACCACTCAGAAGTTAAGAGGAGATTGCTCTGGATTGACTGAGGACACAGTTCCTCTTTATTAAATCATCTGTGAACCACTTAAACGGAGATGCTCATGGAATGGAATGATCTAATTACAATGGTGCTAGAGCTGTATCCAGAGGAAGAGCACACAGCCAGGAAAGCGCAAATGCCACAGGTAGTTTACAAGGAATTTGGCAATACAATTCGGTGTGGTTTTCCTTTTTTATAATTACAGACCTTTTTCTTCAAATAAATACAGCTGAATCACATAGAATAAACAAAAAAGATACAATAACCTTATAAATGAGAAAGAAACCAATAATACCTCTCAAAACAGCAGGTTGAGAATGGTCTATGCATAACCAAAATGCTTTGGGATGGTGTTCCCATCTTGAGTGGCAATCAGAGAAAGAACCAGCACACATTTCCTGTTATACATATGTATCCTGTACAGAGTCCAAGAATAGTTAAACATCTGCAAAATCCTGATTTTTGTGTGGGTAATGGCAGCTAAGTGGTACTGTGTAAAACACTCCTAAGAGCTGATTGTATATTAAGTTTGACTACTCCTCACTATAATTTTAAACTTACATACACTGAACATAATATTATACGTATTTAAAGATCAAGTTATTTCCTCTGTCTTTAGCGGCATTTTCCCCCTTCCCTTGAATTTTCATTAGAGCTGGTTACTTTCCTAGGAAAATTCATTACACTGAAGTGTTAAAGAGAAGCAAATCCAATTTGAATCCTATGTTTAAACATGAAAAGCATCTGCCGTCACTGAACAAAATATCCCCCCCCACCACCACCATTACCTTTGTAAAGTGAATATTAACCTAAGTAGATGTTAAAATGCTCTTTTCTCTGCACTCCAAGGCCAGTGTCATCCCTCCTGGCAAGGCACCCCAACCTGACTAGCGCCTCTCAGTTCTCAAATGTGCTGGGACTACAATTTAAATGCAAATGACCCCGAGCCTCATTATCTGAGGAGTTCGTACAGACACAGTAGAGTTGTGACTCTGCCTGTGAAAATTAAGGGGAGGTTCATCTGTATTCGAACACACGCATTACTCAGTGTCGATTCAAGAGAGCAATTCATCACTGCTTTCAAATTTAAACACTGGAGTTGCAGAGTGCCTAGGTTACGGAGGAATGCCTCCCTTTTTGTTACTAGGGCTGCTTTTCTAGCAAGACCATGAGATAGGAACTTCTCTTCCTGTAGATCTTCAATTAGTTCCCGATGACACTAGGTAATTCAAATAGAAGACCTCCTTTAACACGAACACAGCTAGTTGAGTGGAAAAGATACATTTATGGTAATGCTAAGCACAGTTGGATGACAGTGTATATGCATCCAAATACCACTGACAGGGAAATGACATCAGCCTAAAATGCAAGAAAATTATCCACAGTGATTTACCAAACTGACATGACTCCAGGAAGTAGTATTTTTTTTTATTTTTTATTTTTTGCAAAATCATCTTTTAAATATAAGGTTATTTTAAAATAATTCTTTGGTTAAAGTATAATTCAAATAAAAAGTAGAAACTCCTTCAAGCCTTTCACTACAGGGTGAAAAATACCCCCCTCTTTCAGCCATCAGATGGCCATTTAATCAGCCATTCAGATTCTGTGAATCTAAATGTAATGGAAAACACTGTATTCTAACTCCACACTGGGGCAAAGCAATGAGCTCCTAGCTACCGATGCAGTGATGGAGAAGAGGGCCTGGGAAAGCGAGACCCCAGCTTGTGCATTAAAATGTGCCAATTATTCTAGTCCACAAGGAATAGATGTGGCATGTTAAAATCACCAAAACCAAAGTCCTACCTATGAATAATACAGGGACATTAATGGATTGATGGGGCACACTTGTACGAGCAGCAAACTGTTTCAGAGTTTCAATCCCAGATTAAGTCCTTTACTTAATTTCATCTCCGTTTCACATAATTTTCTACATTAAAAAAAAAAATCCTCTCTGCAAGAAACATTTGGTTCTTCTTATCTTGATGTCCTTCCTTCCTTCCTTTTCTGTCTTCCCCGCCCCCAACATTTGTTCTTAATAAGCATCAGCCTCAGATCAGAAAGAACCAAGCTGAACTTCAGGTTGTGATATCAACCTAGAATTTTTGGATGAAAATGAAATCATGTAATACACTTGTGCATTCCTTTTACTACACATAGATTCAACATGATTTTCAAAGAACTCAGTTGGAGTCTTAGTTTTTTAAATAGGTATACGTGAAAAGAGAGTTTAATGTGAATTCAGATCATTCAGGCCAATTTGATAAGCAAAAGCAGAGGAATAAACCCTTTAATTCAGGGTTTTCCACCTAAATTATCCAGAAAATGATTTCAGATCTCTGCCTCCTGCTCGCATAGATGACAGCCTAAGGCTCTGACCTATTGTGCTAAGGACATGGGCCGACATCAGGGAAGGAGAGGATAACCTATCCTGAACTTTGTTCTGTTCAGGTAGAGATGCTGCCCAGAACACACTGCTACAGTTTTCAAGGAAATCAGAGGTAAGGCGTTCAAGCATTATTCTGAACATTGGAAGTCCATGAAAACTTGTGGAGAATCTAATAAACATTACAGATCTGATTAAACAGTAGATTCATTTCATTACAGATAAAAGAATGAATAGTAGTGACATTACATCAGCCTTAATGTGATTTTTCTTTTAGAATCTTTTAATGGGAATATTTCCCCCATTTTAAGGTTAAAGCATTTCTATTACTCAATAGTATCAGCACAGAGTATTTTTATACCCAGTAGCTGGATGAACGTTTGTGCAATGCTAGAATAAATCGTGCTGGTGTCTTAAAATCTAAAATTCATGATCTATTTGTCTAACTGGCCTGAAAAACCCCCAACTGTAACCCTCTTGTTAACATACATAACCAGCATCCTTTCACTTCCCCTTCTTTTTAGAGATCCTCAAATTCCAGTTTCAAATAGCATAAATCTCTTTTGATATACCAGGTTTTATATGTTTTTGGGTTTTGAAGCTTAGTCAGTGCTACCACGTATATTGATTTGTTTTACACTGTTTAAGTGTCTGGGATTTTATTTGCACATACATAGTGAACTATACCGCACCAGGCCATTGTCTGCTGCCAACAGTCAGCTAGTCACACAATTAAATACACATTGATAACTGATGTTTTAGTTTGATTGTCATTTATTTTTCTTTTAAATAAACTCCCTCTGAATTTGGGAAGCAGGTGTGCTGAGAAACCACAGGATACGGCTCTCCCACCTTTTCTTAAGTAGCCCTACCTACATATTTTAAGTTATAGAAAAACAAACAAACAAAAACGACAGCACAGACAGCAAACGTGGCTGTCATCCTTTAAATTAGTTCCCTGACTTCTTTATACATCCCTGGTATAACTGATGCATTGGTGGATGTTCTGATTGACAGGTACTCTAAGTGTACAATGACCTGACCCTTGGTATGGTTTGTAAAGATGTCCATATTGCACAGGAATGAGCTTTTTGCTGACTCAAATAATGGAGCGAACGTACATGCTTTCAAATTCCCAACATCCTTAACCAGTTACCACAGGCTAGACTCTAGGGGCAAAGACAAGCAAATCATGGTGATTTGGAAGTGCTGTAAAACACGGATAATTCCAGGTCACTTTATATTTTGCAAGTCCTTTGCTCCTGCAATTGAATACTTCACACATTTATCTTCCTCCTGAGTATCCAAAAGTGCTTCGTCTCCCCGTTTCACAGATAGAAGCAAAGGGGAAGGGTCGTAGCAAAAAGCTGTAGCCAGCTGCTCTAGAGAAAATGTGGCAGTAACGGGGTAGCTGTGGGTCCTCAAGCAGGCATCTTGAGCCAGCAGCACTGGTGTGTGGGTCATATGGAGGGTAGAGTTTGATGTGTAATCTAAGAACAACTCTCGGCAGGGGCATGTTCTCTAATAACCTTAAAAGAATTCCTCAGCTTGGCTTTGCCTAACTGGAACATGGAGATAAAAAGAAAATCCCATCAGCAAACTGGCAGCTCAGTGTCTCTCCAGCTGCATTCTGGACACACTCCCTCCTCTTGCATTCTTCCTTAGAGCAGGCTGTGCTCCCTTTGAGAGCACTCCGACTCCTTAGCCATGCACTGAAGGAAGAATACGTCCTCTGCTGTAGCAGGTGCCTTGATTTATGAAGACAATTCTCGAAAGCCTTGTTAGCTAGGTAAGCATCCAGAGACAATGAATTTTATCCCTGAATCAAGTCCTTGTCTCATTGACACAGTCTCACCATCAGAGCTTTAAAGCACGAAAGGAAATCTGCTAAATTATTCTGAGCTGTCCACTTAGAAGGTGGTGTAGACTTTGCCACGGTTACTAAACACACAGAAACACACTGCTCCCGAAGGCTTTCTAGAGCCTTTTCTTCCCGTTCACTGGTGTGGTTTATTCTTGTAGCAAGGTTTCTCTCCAGTTGAAGCCCCCAGTTGGTCCATGGGTAAGAGGAAGGATAGGTGGGTCTGTCAGCTGCCATATTCCAGTTTCTCCTAGTTCTTCACAGGAACAAAACCCCAAATATGGGATCTGAAGTCAGAGTAGTACAAAAAGGGGAAATAGAAAACAAAAACAAAAACAAAAAAAAACAGGTTTAGTGCTTTCACTTTGACCTACCCACAAAGATCTTCGGGTAGCCCTTGGGAATAAGGAAGAGTCCTAGGAATTGATAGGGGCTTCGTAGATCTGCATCTCTTCCAAAAATCGATAAAGAAAAATGAAATGGATAAAATTGACAAATTAGAGGGAAGCGTATTTATATTGCAAGGGGATTCATCAGAAAGATTCATTAAACAGCACCTCTAGTGTAAATAAGTAATTGTTTATAGCTTGCTTCTTGATAGTGTGGGAAGAGAGAGGACAATCCTATAGAAAGCTAAAATGCTCAGAGTTAATTCCTAATTGCGAATTGAGTTAAAAATGCAGCTCAGACATTTCAGAAATTCTATTTGGACAATGGGAGAGATTATTCTATTTTAAAAAATGTTTCATCCAGTTTCGTCTTTTTTTTTCCCCCTTTTTGGCATGGGTCTTGGTAACATTTGATGCTGAAGGTGTGCCCTTTCCTGAGGTCAGTAGCCTTGGCATCTCTAAACATATTTTTGTGCATGGGACTGGAGCTGCAGTTATAGACAAGACAAAAGTCTCTGCCCTCAAGCAGCTTATAGAGTAATGGGTAGGCACAGATGCATAAATAAGCTTTAAAAAACAACGAGAAGAGTATCCTAATCGCATTTGAATCAGGTTCTCTGGGGGCAGATACAGGAAGCATGTAAGTCAGCCTGGAGGGAAGTGTGTGGGAGGGCTGATGGGAAAGTCTCTTCCCACAGGCATGAAAAGGAAGAAACCAGATGTGTTGGTCAATCTCATGGGTTTTGTCTTATGGCCTTGTTCCTGGTTTGCCTTTTAGCCTGATCGTTTTAAACCACCGCCTCCTTTGGCTTACCAGCCAGGCCCTCATTTCTAGATGCTCTGTGTGGGTCCACTCAGCCCTCTTCATCTAATCCATGGCCCCTCAGGGAAATCCAGGCAATTTGCTTACAGTTCTTAGCTACTTCCTAAATTTGTGCTCTTAGAAACCAAAACTAGCTCAAACACATCTTCTTCTCTTACACAAGGCCTACTAAAGTGCCTTACACAGAGCACCACTCAGTACAGCTTGGTTGAGTGAATCAATAAATGCATCTTCTCAGCTCAGAGAAAACACATACTTCAAGCAACTGGTCTAAAATTGCTTGGCACCACGGGACTCTGAGATATAAATATGAATTACCTTTCGGACCATTTGTACAAAGTCCTTGGAGTTCTGGGGTGACAGACCTTGAAGTTGGCAGGTACACGCTTCTAGGGAAGACGCATGAGCCACAATCAGGATGTTATTTCCTGGGGGGAGAAGAGCAAGGATTGGGAAGACCTTTTTTTAAGATGCATTTATTTGTTTGAGAGAGGTAGTGGTGAGGGGCAGAGGAAGAGAATCTTCAAGCAGACTCCCCACTGATTGCAGAGCCCAACATGGGATGCTTTACCGACTACGTCACCCAGGTGCTCCTGGTAAGACCATTTCTATAAAGACGTGTGTGAACTTTGTAAACACTGGAGGCCAAATGTTCCAGAGAGGGACAAACATTCTCAAGAATGAGACAATTTGTCTAAGTAATATTTTGAAATGCTTTGTGTTGTTAAGGCAGCCTAATATCATTAAAAAAAAAACCCTTTTAATATTAAAATAATTATAGATGCGTATATAATATGTGACTATATACAATGTGTAAAATTATGTATCTGTACACAATTATAGATTTATGACCTATATATTGTGTAATTTGTATACACACATATAGATGCACATATTATGTGTGTGTGTATAGCATATAGCATATGTATAGTTTAGTATATAGTATATATACGCATATGAACATGAGGGAGGTCCCACATACCAGGCTGGATCTCTAGCCTCCTCCAGTGGGCGCACCTTGCCTAGCTATGGGACCCTAGCAAAATCAGGAAATGGGTGCTGGTGCAACCCACAGTTTATTTAGATTCCACCAGGTTCATCTAACTATTGCATGTGTAACTCTTCGTAAACACCACAATCAAGATACAACACTATTCTATGCCTACAGGGCTTCCTGCAACTTCTAGAGTTTTCAATGTTGCCACTGTAGACTGTGAGCACTTGATACCTTCTGGTGGATAGAATATGCTGATGAGTATCTTTACAGTGGGGAGAATAATGAAATGAGTGGTTCATGGATACTGAGAGGTGGGAATCAACCACGACACTGCTGACCAGGGCTATCCACTGTTAACATTTTGGTGCATAGAATTCCAGTTTTTGCTCTATGATGATAACTTAAAAAGCCATGGAAAGGTGCATATACTTTTGTAATCTCTCCTCTAAAAATTGATAATGAATAATCTTATGTATCATTAAATATTTGAGTTCAGTGTCTATCAAATTCAGTAACAGGACTTGAGTCTTCCAGAACCCTGCCCTTGGTTCATGGTAGCAGTTGACAGTGTGTTGGTGAAGGTGTGCTTGTGTGTGGGTGTCCATGCTTCTGGATCAAATCATAGGCAACCATAGTGTTATGCTAAAAAACTTCTGGAAGTTGTCATAGAGTGCAAGATAAATAGGTGTAATGCAGAGTTCGAAGTTATTTCATGTAGTAACTAGGTCTGGAATATTCCCATGGCATTTTAGGTACTTGAGAGAATATTATAAATTCAACATGAACATGTCTATAAGAAAGTTGGGAAAGACTTTTCTTTCTTACTAAGCAGGTCTGCTAAAGCAAGTTGAAATATCTTGAATAGCTTATAGACCATGATGGAGGAATGATCACATATTTAAATATAGAGTCCAAAATGATATCACCTACCTTTACTTTTACACTCACTTATTATTTCTTTTGTTACTTGGAAACTTCTACTAATGTAAGTGTCATAGGATTCTGAAACCACTAATTTGCTGACTGGAATGTGAGGTCTGTAAGAGAAAAAATGAACAAAGGAAATGAAAACATTTTGATCCCAAGACAAAGCAATTGATAGGATTCTAAATGTATATTTCAAGACCTTCCTAGAGCTTCCCATGTTTCTGTTTATCCATTTCCCTAGAAAGGATGGAGGTAGAGGAAGAGGGTTTCATTTGATGGAAGTGGGGTCGAAATGCACAGAATGTGCAGAAATAAAGGCTGTGCATGCCAGGTGTCAGAGTGACCAGTGGAAATGTGAAACATTCAGTGCCTGCACCACCTGCAGGATGACTCATAAGTAGTTTGACTACTATCACTGACCATCAGTGCAAGGGCACACAGCAAACAGGAAGCAAAGCGGAGGTTAGATCTCTTTCTCTCTGTAGATCACTGGAGATTTCCCAACCCCCTCTTTTATAGCCTTATATACAATAAACTGTAAGGATTGGTTTTATTTAAAGATTTTTTCTCCAGTTTTATTGGGATAGAATTGGCACTTAACATTGTTTAAGTTTAAGGTGTAAAGGTGTTCATTGGCTGCATCTATACGTTACAGAATGATTTCCACCAGACTGTTAGCCAACACCTCCATCGCGTCACATAATCACCATTTCCTTTTTGTGGTGAGAACATTTAAGATCGACCCTCTTGGCAACTTTCAAGTATATAATACCATATTATCAAGTGTAATCACCACACTGTGCATTAGATCCCCAGAATTTGGAACTAGAAGTTTGTATCCTTTGACCAACATCTCCCCATCTTGCCCATCCCCTGGGTCACTGGAAATCACCATTCTGCTGTTTCTCGGAGTTTGGCGTTTTAGATTTCACATATATCATGTACAGGTATCTCTTTGAGCTCCTATATTTGTTTTCTTTGACTATATACCCAGAAGTGGCATTGCTGGATCCTATGGTAGCTCTATTTTTAATTTTTAAAGGAATCTCCATATTGATTTCCATAGTGGCTGCACCAGTATACACCCTCACCAACGCTGGATAGCTCTTGTCTTTTTGATGACAGCCATTGTAACAGGTGCGAGGTCGTATCTCATTGTGGTTTTAAATTGCATTTCCCTGATGACTAGTAATGTTGACATCTTTTCTTGTACTTGTTGGCCATTTATATGTTATCTTTGGAAAAATACCCATTAAGTTCTTCTGCCTATTTTTAAATCAGATTGGTTTTTTACTATCGAGTTGTGGGAGTGCTTCATGTTTAGGTATTAACCCCTTGCCAGATATATGATTTGCAAATATGCTCTCCTGTTTTATAGGTTGCTTTTTATTTTTATTCTCTTGTTTCATTTTTGCCTTGCAGCTTTTTAGTTTGATGGAGTCTCACTTATTAATTTTGGCTGTTAGTTGGGCTTTGGTCACATCTAAAAAATTGTTGCCAAGATCAACACCCAAGGAGCTTTGTCCCTGTGTTTTTTCTGGGGGTTTTATGATTTCAGTTCTTATATTTAAGTCTTTAATCCATTTTTTAGTTAATTTTTGTGACTGGTATATCTGCATGCTATTATCCAATTTTCCTACCACCATTTATTATCCTTTCCCCACTGAGTATTCTCAGCAACCTTGTCAAATGTTAGTTGAATGTATATTTGGTGGTTTATTTTTGGGCTGTCAATTCTGTTCCATTGGTCTGTAACTATTTTTATGCTAGTACCATACTGTTTCGATTAGTATAGATTTGTAGTATAGTTTGAAGTCAGGAAGTGTGATATTTCCAGCTTTGTTGTTCTTTGCTGGGTTTACTTTGGCAATTTAAGGATCATTTATAGTGCTATACAAATTTTAGGATTGTTTTTCTATTTATATGGAAAACACCAGTGGGGGTTTGATAGGAACTGCATTTAATCTCTAGATAGTTTTGAGGTAGTATGGACACTTTAATCCATGACCATGGGATATCTTTCCATTTGTGTCTTTTTCCATTTTTTTAATCAGTCTTGTATATTTCAGTGTATAGATCTTTCACCTCTTTTGTTAATTTTATTCCTAATTATTTTATTATGTTTAATGCTATTGAGAATAGGATTGCTTTATTTCTCCTTCAGATGTGTTGTTAGATTATTTCTGTATGTTGATTTTTAATATCCTGCAACTTTACTGAGTTTGTTTAGTTCTCACAGTCCTATGGCAGAGTCTAGGATTTTCTATGTATAAAATCGTATTACCTACAAAGACATTTATACTTCTTTCTTTCCAATTTGGATGCCTTTTATTTCTTTTTCTTGCCTAATTGCTCTGGATAGCCCTCTCAGTACTTTGTTGAAGGTGAGTGGTAAGATTGGGCCTTCTTCCTGATGTTAGAGGAAATGTTTTCAATCTTTCACCACAAATTTGATGTTAGCTGTGGGCTTGTCATATATGGCCTTTATTATCTTGTGGTATATTCCTTTTATACCCAATTTGTTGAGCATTTTTATTGTTAAAATATGGGATATTCCATCAAATGATTTCTCTTCATGAGTTGAGCATATGACTTTTAACTTTCATTCTACAAATGCAGTACATCATATATTGATTTGTGTATGTTGAACCATCCTGGCATCTGAGAGATAAATCCCATTTGATCATGATGTAGGATTCTTTTAATGTGCTGTTAAATTTGGTTCACTAATATTTTGTTGACAATTCTTACATCTATATTTATTAGAAATATTGGACTGTAGTTCTCTTTGCTTACAGTATCGTTTTCTGGCTTTGCTATCAGGATAATGCTGCCCTTGTGAAAGGAGTGGGGGAATTGTAAGGATAGATTTTAAAAGCAGATAATATGTCTGTTGGATCTGTGAACTTATAGAATCTTCATCAGTCTTTACCCTTTTCTTTCTTATTTTGAACACAGACCATACACCTGGAAATAGGAAAAGCTCAGGGAACATAGAGATGAAGAGAACCCAGCTTCTGTGCTTGAAAGGAGCTCTCAGTGTGTGATTGGAGCATATAGGCTATTGATGCAAATGATAATTATGCACATCATACAAAGGAGTATAAGAGGATGATCTATTCAGGGCCCTCTCATCTTGGTGACCCTTGCATTTATTCAAAGATTTTTTTTTTTTTTTCATTTGAATGGGAGAAAGCATGCACGAACAAGAGCAGAAGGGAGGGTTAGAGAGAGAGAGAGTGAGAAGCAGACTCCCCACTGAGCAGGGAGCCCGATGCGGGGTTGGATCCCAAGACCCCGGGATCATGACCTGAGCCAAAGGCAGATGCTTAACTGACTGAGCCACCCAGGCACCCCACCCATCTCAGCCACTTCTGTCTGCTTGCATCTCCCTTTACTACTTAGAGTTACTAATCTAGGAGATGTGGATCTTGTTTTTGAGTACAACTATGTCATTTTCTGTATTTTGTCTTTCCTTGTTGATGTTTAGTGGATGGTCAATGGAGGTGGTAGTGAGTTCTCAAAGTGAATTCACGGGGCATCTTGATCACATTACTGCTGCTGCTACTACTACTACAAAGATTTACTGAGAGGTTCCCATGTGCCAGGCCCTGTGCAAAGTGCCTTACTTGCATTCTCTGAATGTAGCCCTTCTAACAACCCTTTTGCAAATGCTGTTCATGGTTGACAAACTGAGGCTCAGGAAGGCTAGAGATGATATGCCTATACTTATACCGTTAGCAACTCTTCGGCCCTGGATTTGAATCTGGGTCTAAGATCGCTACCTGGAAACCTGGAGGCATTGTGGATGGCTTTTGACAGCATGTCCCCTCAAGGATGCCATTCTGTGTACTTGGGTTTACAGTCTAGAAAAGAAGAATGGCATTCTCAAAGCCATCGTCATCCATCTGAAGGAAACCCACCCTCATCAAAATCACATCCCCTCAGCAAGCATACTTCTCCTAGGAAACAACCTTCTGAGTCTCAGAACACCCTGGCGGAGAGAGGGAGGCATGAATCACCACTTTTAGGGACATCCTTCATTGTTCTGGAGCAAACTCTTCTATCCCCACCTCTCATCTAGTTCCATTACCCCTTACATCACTTGGTCTCCCAGGAGCTCTACACGGTGACAAAAGGCGACTTTGTATGGCTCAGGGAGTCATTTCCATGGTGAGACCACATCATATTGTCTGAGATGCAGGTAGATGCTGGGGTCCAGTCTCTCTTGGTTAGCTCTTGCCTTTGGCAGTTCTTGTCTTGAAGTCCAACCTATGAAAGGTTTCCATGGTTGAACTAGTTCTGACAGTGGGAGGACAGAGTCTAGGCTTCCTAGACTCCCTAGGCTTCTTTCCAGCATGAACCATGTTTCTAGCCATAGCTGTAGGACTCATGTACTGTACTCAGAGTCAGGTAGGCCTCCAACCACCAACTAGACCTGGAATCCAGAGCACTGGGTGCTCAGATCGCATTCCTGGAATAGTATCCTCCCTAGGTACATGCTCTACTCCCTATTCTTCTTTGATCTAAGCTATAGTGCAGGCTTCTGCCTTGAGACCTACACCAAAGTATGATTCGTTGCCCCTCTGACATTCTGGACTCATGCCCCATCTGCATGCCATTCCCCTATCACCCTTAGAGCTTGTTCTGAAGCCCTATCCAGCTGGTGTATGTTTTATTTTTTTCTATCTTAATCCTTCTGGCCCAGCTCCCAAAGACTGGGACTGCTTTTTACACCCAGCCCCCAGGCTGGGTCTTGGTGCCTGTGGATGACGCTTGGGTATTAGTCACCAGGCTCATTTTCCTTAACCGGCTTCCATCCCACCTCCTTCTTGTTCCAAGGTCACAGGGCTCTTCAAGCGGTGCTTGCTTGACTTCTAATACTGCCAGTCCTTGTCCCTCTGCTCACCATATTTATTCAATCACTTGGGCATCACTACTTGCTTCAAAAGGTCTGCTCATTTGGCATAATTAATTTCAGAGGGGCTGTGCCTCTCACGTGCTTTATTGTCGATGTTCACAATTGATTTATAGAATTAGGCTTTATCCTTTTCTCCTCCTCGGGTGCAAAGTGGTTGAAATGAATTTTGATTTTCTGTAGAAGAAAATCTGGAATAAGAACCATGTCCTGGCCCTCGAGTTCCTGATGTTCATTCTTCTGCTTGTATGACCGTTGGTGCGTGTGTCTGCATATGCATTGAAAGGCCCAGACAGAATGATTCTAGATAATCTTGTAAATGAGCTTGGGAAGACTTGCAGGATGCAAACTGAAGACGTGGTTGGCCCAGGTTGGCTGGGAGGGGCTGAGTGGCGAGTGAGGAAAGTCATTTTGCCAATGTTGGCAATAACTCATCGTCTTTCCAGTCCAGAGGAATGAGAGCTGTTGGCATGGGGACAATTTATTGCCATTTTCCCCAAAGGGCAGAAAAAACAATTGCCATCGGGTAGATCGGGCAAAATGTGAAGTATGGTTGAGCCTTGAGCAACATGGGTTTGAACTGTGTGGGCCCATTTATATGTGGAATTAAAAAATAAATAAATATAGTACTGTAAGTTTATTTTATGGTTTTCTTAACATTTTCTTTTGTCTAGCTTACTTTATTGTAAGACTACAGTAGAATACATAAAACATACAAAATACGTATTAATTGACTATTCATTGGTAATAATTCTGGTCAACAGTAGGCAATTAGTAGTTGAGGTTTTGGGAAATATAAAGTTATATGTGAATTTGACTGTGTGTGGGTCAGCACCCTTTATCCCCTGAGTTGTTCAAGGGTCAACTGAATTATTAGTAGGGGATCTGATTGATTGGTTTGATTTTATTTTTGAAGAATGCTAATTCCTTTAAGCAAGTAGCACACATTTGGATATGGAGTTATCCGAAGTTTTATTTATAGAAGAGGAAAAGGAATATGGAAGAAAGATATTTTCTCCTATCTTGGCCAGAAGCTCACATTCCTTCATTTATGGTTTGGGTAGGTATTTGAAATGAAAGGTCACAGGATATCATAAAGAGGAAATTGCTGTTTATATTGGTCACTTGGTTCATATTCTGCCTTGAGAAATATGAACTTAATTCCCCGCTATAATGGGCATGAATATCCCTTCTCAGGGACATTTTATAAACACCTGAGTGGAGTCTTGATAGGTTAAGAATTAACCAATAATAATATAGTTACGTTAATTGCTTACATGTGGATTATTCATTTACAGTCTGTCTACAAACACTTCCTTTTACTCCCAGTACAGTCTAGTCTAATGGAAAAAGCAAAGGACTAGGGATGTGGAGACAGTAAAGCAGATTACAGAGTGCAACCTGACATGCAGAAAATGATCAATAGGGGTTAGTGGTTGTTGCCATCATTGTTTTGTGTGGTCACTAAATGTATGACTTTAATATACGAGAGAGTACAAGTGGCTTTCCCAAAGTGGCTTGCCTATATTCTGGGGTTACAGCCAATAACAAATGAAGATAAAGATAATTAAAAATGCTTTGAAAAATGACAGTCCAAGGCAAGGCCTTGTCATTTCCCTTATTCCCCAACAAGCTTCTGGAACAGCACTATCCTTAGCTGGTACATAATCCTGGAATGCAAAGTGGTTTTATCATTCACTGAAAGAGATATAATAAAGTCAAGAAAGCCCAATGTGTGTGCAGGGAGATATAACCCACACTCACACTAAATACAAGGGAATGCTGGCTTTCTCCGGTTGTGGTTTTTCAGATCATAACTTGACGCCCACCAATATGGACAACTGCCCATGGCCTAGGTCTGGTCCTTCATCTCCTTAGTCAGCCTGACCTGGTGTAGAAAAGTACTTCCACATTGACTCTGGGAGACAGCAGCTCAGACGGTTACCTGTAGGTTGTATCAACACTCAGGTTGGCGGCAGCTAACTCTGATGGAGGTATCCACGCAGGTAATGTGTTCCCAGCAACCCATTTTGTCCACTCAAATAAGCCAGGCTCGACACGGATCTTCAAGTGATTTTCTTGTTGTAAACCTTAGAGGTAAAATAAAACAAAGATGAAGGAATGGGCACTGTGTTTCAGAGGCCAAACTGTTATAAAAATTCTATTCTCTTTTCTACCAGTCGCTATAGATGGTTAAAGGAAAGTGGAAGAATGTGGGTTTGGTCAAGGGGTTTTAATTTCCGTGTGTGACAAACATACAAGTTTAATACTCTGGCCACACCAACAGGATGTATGCTGGCTCTAAGTGGTCTCTGACTTTGAGAAAAAACCACAAGTCATTACCCATATAATGTATACACTTCTGTGACTGCTAGATTTTCTTTTTCTAAGGTTAAGTCCCAAGACTGCCTCACCAAGAGACTTCAGAAATTCTCTCAGCATCCACTACTCCAGAATAGCTTATACTGTTTTTGAGTTATCACGTAAATTATTCATTTTCTCCAGCAGAAAATCCAATTTTGAATATTTGCAAGTGCCAGTGCACAAGTCTGGTGTTTTATGGAAGTGTAATCACACTCGACTAGTCCCTGTTTGGCTTTCTTTATATTGCTTTAGCCCAGTTTTTTAATACATAAATGCATTCTGGTTTACTTAAGAAATAGAAGCCTCCAAGGTAGTATAAATTCTTCATTGGCTTGGCTATTTCTGGCTCATTCATTTGTTTTGTACAAGCGAACAGTTCTACTCTGTTTCTATTAGTTTTCCTTCCTGTGAAATGAGGATGGAGATCCCTATAGGGTGAAAGTTGAGGATCTTTATAGCAACGGTGCTTTTAAAGTCATCCAATTAACTAAAGAAACAGGGATGATTAAGATTTGTAGATACTTAGGAGCACCGTTGCTACTGTAAACAAGAAGCAAACAGAGCAGAGTGGGAGGAAATGATTTCACTGTTTCACTGCAAAAAAAGGATCACACTCTGTAGGCTCCAAATTATTGCCAGACAACGATATTTCACAAGCTTACCATTCATCCAAGAGGGCTTTACATTTTCAAGAGAAAAATTCTCTCTCTACCTCCTTTTGTCTCATTTATGCCACCAGAGTATGATTTGGGGACTCTTGCACAGACGCCTTCCAAAAGAATCATTGCTAAAAATTCCAAATGTGAAGCTTTCAATTGGTGCATGTTCCCCAAGTCTAGGATAATCTAGGCGTAGTGCTGTCTAGAGGCAGAAGGATAGTCCCGTGGGCCTTTATCAAGTCTAACCTTTCAAGATGTTGTATGCGGTCTGAACGCAGCGCAGCGATGGGGAGCAGTAGACATGGTCAATAATAGTGTTGCTCTCCAATAAGGCTTCCCCTGCAAAGGAAGGCAGAGGAGAATCAGCTTGCTGGATTTATGCAGCCTCTGCTGGAGCTTAACGTGGGAGCGGGTGGCAGGCAGACCCTGCACACCTCTTTTTTTCAATGGAGGCTCACAGACTCCAACAGTTTGAGCCTTGTTTCCAGCCCATCCCCTCATCAGCATTTCTGTGAAAGAGTCCAAAGGGAAGACCCCTCTTGTCTTTTTCTTTCCTTCTCTCTGAAGCTAACAAGCAGGAAAATATCCATCTAGGAGAGATCCAGAAACATGAGAATGCTCTGATTTCACACTTGTGATATAAACGAGATGGTTCATATTGTGACAGTTAGATCTTGTTTTACTTTTATCCTGCGCTAAACAAGATCTCAACCTGTCATCTTCTTAGATAACAGAGGTAAATCCCAACACCCGATACTTCAACACTTTCTTCACGGAACATGCTTCTTTTCTCTACTGGATAACCATGCGGGGCAAGGTCTTCTGTGAACTTGTTCTTTATCCAGCTCACCAGCCTTATCTCGTGTGGCTCACAAGCCATGGTCTAGAAGGAAAGAGCTTTTCTCTAACTACTTTCGATGTTACTTCCCACGTCTATGACTTTTTATGGTTCTCCCCACCAGACACACACTTCCCACCCTGCTGCTCCTTCTCTGTCCAGGTGACTTCTCTTCCCCTCTTCTGTGTGTGTGTGTGTTTTATGTTCCCATAATACTCTGCACACAGTTCTATTCAAGATGTATGATATTTATTCACTTTTAAGCTGTTTCTCTGAGGGTAGGGGCTCTCACTTGGATCCCCAACACCTAGCATGGGACCTTGCACAAAGTAAACGATCAGTGAATGTGTTAGAGGATTGAACAGGACAGGGCTGCTGTCTCCACCTGGTATGTATGGAATAGACCTGCAAGAACTGACCATTTTCTTTCTTTTCCTCATCTTTTGAAGATTTTATTTATTCATTTGAGAGACAGAGAGTGAGCAAGCAAGCATGGGGAAGGGCAGAGGCAGAAGGAGAAGCAGACTCTCCCCTCTGAGCAGGGAGCCTAATGCAGAGCTCAATTCCAGGACCCTGTGATCATGACCTGAGCCGAAGACAGACACCCAACCAACTGGGCCACCCAGGCACCCCAGAACTGACTATTTTCAAAGGATCAATTGGCTTCCCTACATCTAGCCGTTCCAGGCTTCTCTCCTCTCCTCCTCACCCCTGCACTAGAAGCTGACCTTGCCCCATCACTGGGCCATACAGCCCTCAAGGGATCATACCTCATTCACTGTGGTAAACTAGCCCAGTGCCAAGCACAGTGTTCGGAACTTCATGGTTGTGTAATAAATAAATCGCTTTTGAATCGGGGAAATAAACTACTTGTAGGAAACTTGTAGAGAGCTGTAGAAAGTGTCCTGGCATACCCACTGGAACCAGTCTTTTGTAGACGTAGCCAGGAAAGGCTGTGCAATCACTCCAGGACACTTACCCACCAGTCTTGCTTGCATACATCCAAACACGGTGATCGGAGCATCTTTCTCATAATCCCGGAAACCACCACTCCGCTGAGGTAAGCTATGAGGCATGTTCAGGTTGGTGCGTATGTAGCGGCCTGGAAAAAAAAAAAAAAAAGTAAAAGGATGACTTTGTTTTCCTTAGGACTTCTGTTGTTGATCCTGATGGCCCTCCGTTTTCCATTCCTTTTTGGCCAAAGAAAGGGAACTGAACTTTTCTAGAAAATATTGAAGCTGACACGTTTCCTTTGGTAGAGTCTGGGAATCCACTCCTGCATTCTGGTTGACAAAAGTGATAAGAGATAGTTTTTAGGTGAAAGTAACAACCACACATCCTAAAGCAGGAAGATTCTGAGAGATGAAAACCTCCCAGTCTTAAGACATGCCACTCAAATGAAATTGGAACCAAAATTATCCAGGGTGACTTAATGGAGGAAATTCTGGCCACAGAATCAGGACACCTGTCTAGGCCTCTGCCAAATGACCATGGGCAAGACATTTGCCTTCTTTGGTCCCCGGTGTCCCAGTTAATAGAATGGGGACAAGGACACTTTCCCCTTCAGGTAACATTCAAGACCATTAGGAAGGACTTACATTGTGGCAGATTATAGGCATTTCCTATAGCTCAGAGACCATAAAGGACTCCATCTAGACAAATGTAGCTGGACTGTGCCCCCCAGAGGCCATAATAGGTATGCCAATGCTAAGCAGGTCAACTAACCACTCACCTTTGGCATCAAAGCACTGGGATAGCCAGTACTTCCCGAACACAACATCCATCCTCTCACCATGCCGACACACAAAGAGGCATCTCTTTTGAGGGCCGGGCTGGCTACTGACCCTCAGAGGCTGCAGGGAAAGAAAGGCTATTAGTGGGGGAAGCACATAAGAAAGTGAACATGTCCTGGAGCCAGGTGCCAGATGAACAGAGCTGAGCTCTAGAACAAATTCTACCAGTGTAGAACAAGGGCAAATCCCATAACTACCTCGGATTTAGGTTGGCCTGTCTGTAAAATGGGGGCAGTAAGACTCATCCTACAGACCTCACAAGTTATTCTGAGGCTCGAATGAGATGAATTGCAGCTGTTTTGCAAAACCAGAGGGTTGCAAAGACCGTCTCACCCTTGCTGTTGCTGTGGTGGTTAGAAGGAGTAGCATTTGGCCAGTACTAAAACGTGAAGACCACTTGAGTTATGGCCCAGAGGGAAAACTAGCCAGTATGTACAGCCAGCCATCTAGTCCTCCCCTAAAGGGATACTTCATCAACAACTTCAGGGAGCAAGGACTTTTATCACAAAACGGTCTGCCTCACCTCTAACACATGGTGGTTAGACCATCTGGCCCCATGGTCTCCCCGAGCTTTGAGTATCCTGATCTCACTTTTGGCGCTGTCGTCTGACTACATGCGTTGTTGGTGTTCCCAGAAATGGTTCAGGAGGACAGTTGCTCCCTCTGAGTGATGAAATAGGCCTGTCTAGTCAAAGGCATGTCCAAATGACTTTGGATTCTATCACTGCTGGGTGGATCCTTATAGATGTTTCTATGTTCCTTCTTTCCGATAGTTGGCTATTCCCAGTCTCGCTAGTGTGGCCAGCACTTTACATTTGTGGCCGGTTAGTTGCCCTGACAGGGTTAATATGTGGGATAGAGGGATGATCTTTCCTGCTTCTTTTCCCATTCTCCTCTGATTCAAGCCCTGGGCTCCAAGCCAACGTGATCTAGTCTCTTGATCCTTAACTTTCCTTTGTCTTGGTTGTTCAGAACGATCCCCACCCCCACTCCTCCCTTCTGTAATGCTCCTGGCATATATCGAGCCCTCAGACATACGTGAGCACTCACCATGTGCCAGGCACTGTGCAAAGGGCCTTTTTTTTTTTTTTTTTTAATCTCACACTGACCTCTGAGATAGAACCATTATGACTTTACAGATAACACATCCTCCTCTTTGCAGAGCCACCTTCTCTACCAGCCTAGACCCACACGTGGTAGATGCTGCCAGGACCACCTACATGGCTCTTCCTAGCCTTGAATTCCTATGTATCTTTTATGATTTTGTGCCCCTTTCTCCCCCAAGAGATCGGGGACCCTTTGGGGCAGCCAGGGCAAGCCCTCCTGCTTAGCAAGTAAGTGCCCAGTGAATCCTGAGTAGAGTTGAGGATGTGACCCCGCTGGTCAGTGTTACCTGCGTGGGCTGGCAGATGATAGTCAGGGGCGCCGTCTCCCCCAGAACCTGGTCCTCATACTGCCGCCTCTCCAACATGCCATCACCAAATGAGAGAGCGTTAGATGCTGTGTTTAAGATCGAGTAAGAACTGCAGGAGAAGATAAGAAAGATGGTGTCTGTTTTAGGTGGAAGTCATCAGCAAGTCACCCTCGAGGTCCATGGGACTGCAGGCGGTAGCAGGACCCAGGCCCTGGGCAGGGCAGCTGAGCAGAGGACACCCCGTTTCTGGAGAGGAACATCTTGTTTCATACTGCAGCCTTGCACTCACTAAATGAGGGGTGGATGGATTTCTGTACTTGGAACAGATGTGTTCGTCTCTCTGGGCGGGGAAGGGACCCTGATTTTGTGCCAATCAGCATGCCACAGGCGTGCCTGGCGCCGAGGCATGTTAAAGAATAATGAGTTATCAATTTTGTACCATTGTTTCCAGCTACTCCTCTGGCTCAAAAGAAAAAAAAAACAACAACCACCCAATCCCTGTTGCCTTTAATTTGTCCATGGTGACTTCCATCGGAACTGACAAATTAGAGGATTTTTACTATCGCTACCACTTGGCCTGCGGGTCCTAATGATCAGGGAAGCCTTGTGGCCACTCTCCCCCATTCCTCTGTCTTCACTCGCCCTGCCCTTCTCCCCATCGTAATAATACCTCCAACCAGACGATTAAGTACAGAATTATTTCAGAGGAGGCCATTCTCACCAGATGTAGAGAGCTGTGAGCCAAGAACTCTCATCTCTGGGTGTAACACTAACTACAGAAGCCCCAAAGAGGTCTCGCTGACAGGCAGCAAATTATGCCATGTTTAAATTACTTTGATTAACAGGGCCTCCAAAAGGCTTTATCTAATAAACACTGCAATTTAAATATGGTCATGAGGCAAATCCAATGAACATCTCCTTCTGCATCACCGAGCAGTGTTCAAAGGAGAGCATTTACATTTTAGATTTCCTGCTTCTTTAGAACTAGGGGAGCCATTCATTCCAGTTGGCTCAGCCCAGTCCTGGCTTGTACCTGTTGACCTCATCTGTTCAGGTATATTTAATTTTAACACGGTAGTAGTCCTTGAAATTCAGCTTGGAAAACAACTTTTTATATTCAATATAATAAAGCTAAGTGGTTGTCAGGAAAACATCTTTTTAAATGCTATGATTTTTAATAACTTGGGGACTCTGAAGTGTCCCCCTCTGTAACTGTATACAGACTCATCCTACTTAGACACGAAGGTTTCAGAAGCCTCCTGCCCTGAAAACGAGACATTTCAGCCCTTGCGCGCATCAGAGTCACCGGGGAAGCCTGGGCCCGACTTGTCACAGATTGTGATTCAGCAGATCTGGGGTGGGACCTGGGAAGCAGCAGCCTAACAAAGCTGCGTCAGCAAGTGTGATGTGCAGCCCAGGAGACCTGCTGAAAAAATTAAGCAACTGTAGACCAAGAAAATCTAGTGCCATTTGCACAGTCTGATAGACAGGCGTTCTCTTTGCAAACATCACCATTAAGGAAAATTCAGTTTCACTGTCTGATTCATCAAAGCCTCAGGACCTGAAATGTCTGGATAGATGGAGTAGTCTTGACATCTTGCTTGTACACGTCCCTTAATTTCATTGCTTTGTTATAGCTGTGAAGACACTGAAGAATCCCTTCTGTCTCTCTCCCTCTCCCTCTTCTTCCACTCGGTTGGCAAGGAGAATGCCAACCTCCTTCTCGACTGTCATCGTAATCAAAGGACCTGACTCACTCTGAGACAGTTGGGTGCTGTCAGTTCCAATAAGACAATAGTCAGAGGCTTTATGTTGAGAGTAGCATAGGGAGGAAGCCGATGCCTGATACCCAGAATATCTCAAGTACAAGGGGGGACGCTGGCACCTCCCTAGGACACATCAGTCCTGTATAGATAGCCCAGAAGGGTGGCCAGCCGCCCACACCTGCACTTCAAAGGACATGATGGGGCTTCACCAACTGACAAGTACCTAGAGACACTTGGAACTGGGCAAGATGCCCTAATAAGGGTGGTAGGAAAAACTTTCCTTAGGAGGGACTTAGAAGAAGAACAGGGCAGAAAGAAAGGGTTGTGAAGGGCAACTGACCCTACGTCCCTACTTGTTGCTTGGATCCCCTCGGCAACTTCCCATCAAGGCAGCCAGGTGATTTGAGCATCTCGTGGGGCTCTACCCCCACCCCCCTCAAGGCTAACTTTGGTTAGGGGAGAGAGAAGATCTTAGAGGGAGCCTCCTTAAGTCATTTCTGCTTCTGGGGTTATATAGGAAAGTGCAGTTCTTCTGTAGGGTCACCTCTGTAGAAGAGATGTTTGATTCGACAAGCATGTAGGAGAGGACTGGAAAACACAAGTTGGAGAGAAAAGAAAAGCTGACGGCTCTTTAGACTCAGTGCTGTTGCACCTGTGGCACTGATCAATGTAAAGTCCTTTCTTGCAGTCTTCATAACACCCCTGTGAGGCAAATGCAATTGTTATCGCCATCTGATAATAATGAACAGGAGCTCAGACGGGTGATGTAACTTGGCCAACGTCACACAGCTTTTAAGTAGGAGTGTTAGGAATTGAACCCGAAACTACTGGAATAAACACTCAAAGTCTTAATTAAGGTGTCCTAAAGCCTAGTTAGTACTTCCCCACTCTGACCAGCACTGAATGTGACAGCTGAGAGTTTAATTTCAGACATGGTGGGGCATCTGGGAGGCTCAGTGGTTGGGCACCTGCCTTCAGCTCTGGTCATGATCCTGGGGTCCTGGGATCGAGTCCCACATCTGGTTCCCCGCGGGGAGCCTGCTTCTCCCTCTGCCTGTGTCTCTGCCTCTCTCTGTGTGTCTCTCACGAATAAATAAAATCTTAAAAAAATAATTTCAGACATGGTTCCCAGGTCAATATCATCGCTAGTAATCTCTTCAACTAAAAGGAGAGGACATGAGAACCTCCCTGTGGTCCATGAACCAGTGTTCCCATGTTTTGGCCTGAGCTCCAGTTTGGATGGGAGTGGATCTGGAAACACTGACCTGATAGGGGTCAGGAGGGCTTCTATCCCTTTTCTCCCACTTAGAAGCTGACTATAAAAAGTGATGTGAGAGCTGTGCATCACCAGACAAATCATCTTCCTCGTCTTGTATTCACGTATTACGCTTCACTTGTTTTCATGGGGATAAAATGTTGACCTTGGAAAACCAACTTAGATGTTCAGAAACCTTTCCAAACAACCAACGTTTAGGGGAACATGAAGCAGCTTTGACCTCCCAATGGTGCCACAGAATGCTCCTGGGCGGGGATGGGGGAGGGCTGGAAGGAAGAGGCAGGGATTGAGGGGCAGGAGATCATTAAGGAAGATGTTCTTTCCCATCTCTGGGTTTGTGGTTTGTCTGCTTGCCACTAACTGGGGTAGAGAACCTCTTTTTCTTTTCTCCCTCCAGGCAAAACACTCACGAAAATTGCCCCTCTCTGCTTCTCTTTTATGGCAGTAATAACAATGTTCGACACACCACGCAGCTGGTGCTCAGAGCTTCCGGCTCTCAGCCGCGTTGGCACATGGCAAGAACAAGAGGGAGGAAAAACAAACCAGCGTGCACGCCCTGGCCAGATGCCCGAGTATGCCAGGGAAGGGCTGGCTTTGCGCTGCTCCGATGAAGAATGAGAAGGTGCCTCTCGTTCCTGATTTATCTATCCAGACAAAGCTGGCCATATGACACAGGCCGCTCTGAACATGGGACTAGTTTGGTTTGGCGGGTAAAACAGTAGTGAGAGGTGGGTGCAAAGTTATGACTCTAAAGAGGACTAGGGCCACCGTGTGTCACCTTAAGGTTCTGGCAGTTGCCCATTTCCTTAGACGGTCCCTCTCATCTCGGCATTTATGTGCCAAGTCTGGGGACTTGCTCAGGGTTGCCCAACAGGCGAGGGGCAGGTAGGTCCCCTGAGCCTTGCAAACCCTCTCACTACTGGTCCGGCTGGCATCATGGGAACCTGCCCAGCTGTTCTGGGGAGTCAGACCACTCTTGAGCAATAACCCAGGACGAAGGATCCAGAAGCCCAACAGCCATGAAGTCTCAGCACTGGGATGCCCCACAGTTCAGCCAGAGAGATGGACCCTAACGAGCAGCTTCTAGGTAGTCTCTGATCAGGAACTCAGCAGACAGCAGGAGAGTGGATCCATCCATCATTTTTCCCATGCCCCCCCACCAGCCCTATCCCGAATGCCCTGAACCTACAGCTTTCTTCCCCATGAACTTCTGTTTCCTGTTCCTGCTGCCACGTGTGGCCAGACTCACGTCTGCTTCCCCACCACCTCCTCCCAGGCTGCAGTGTTCTTCCCAAAGCAGCGGGCAAAGACCTTGAGTCTGCTCACCCATGAAATATCCAGGTGCTGCACTCGTCAGCCTTGGTGATGTAATTCTCGGGCAGGAGCCCGGAGCAGCCTGTGGTTAAGGAGGTGCCATAGATCCAGCCCTCGCTGGTGCTGGTCTGCTCCATGGGAGACATAAAGATGAAGTCCCCCGGGGTCAGCTCCAGCTCATCATCATTTTGTGGGGTGTAGGGGTAGATCACCTGTAATGTCTGAAAGAGGAAGAGAGGGAAGAGTAAGGCCCACATCCCACCCAGTGTGAGTGCCTTCAGGGCACATCTGTGTGTCCCACTTTAACGGCGCGCACATCCAGATGCTGACATTTACAGGCGCCCCGGGGGTCTGCAGACTTGGAATAGATTTGGACTCAGATCAGAAAACATGTCTTTTTTTTTTTTTTTTCACCCTTTTTTTCCCAGGGTATGATGGGCATGTGCCTGGTGCTACTAGATGGCTCCAGACTTTCCTTCGGGCATGTCTTTCTTCCTGTCAGGATTCACATACAGTTTTGGGGAGTTCATCTGCAAGCCCGTAGGCGCTCTATTAAGCTGCTGTACATATGGGGTTGGACCTGGTCTCCCCTTCTCCATGTGCTGGGGTCGGCACCATAATAGACACTTGAAATTCTGCTTATGGAAAGTCAGTCTTCCATCTGGGGGTTACAGATGGGCTGGGTGGGGACACTCTTCTGTAGGCAGGCGTGGGGACCGATGCATTTCCCTTTATGTGTATCTCAGAGGCTTCAACAAGACAGTCTCTGCCTTCAAGGAGCTTTCTTTAAACCTACATTTCTCACAAAGACCTTGAAAGAAAAATATCTTTCACAGCCATCGGTGTGTTTGTCCATGTAACCAGCTTTCACCAGCGAACAGATGGAGACCACGTGTTTCCTTCTTTGGGCTCCAAAAGAGCCTTCAGAGCCAACCATTGGCCACGCTGTTTGGCTGCCTTATTTGATTTTTTGCCTCCTTTCTCGATATATATATAAATGGCATCAGCATGAAGATGCTTTAGAAAACATTTTCCTGTTTTTTCATTTATAGCAAGGGCCCTCCATAGTAAGGAAAATACTTCCTTTCCTATTTATTTCACAATGAACACAATGACGGAGGGAGATGCTTGAACAGTCTTTCCCACAGTCCTGAAGTCCTTAGTGGCAGGCTAACTCTTCTGGTTCCACCTTCAGGTTTTTAACCCTGTTTGGCTTCCCTTTTCTCATCTGGAAAATAATGCCTGGACTATAAAAGTTAATAAGACAATCTAAGGAAAAACTCTATAGGTCAGAGCCTGTACACAGAAGGTGCATAATTATGTCTATTGAACCATGACGCCTGATTTTTCCTTCTAGCCTGACCCCTGGACTCTGTGCTTGTGGGCTAACCAGCTCGCCGGTATCTGTCAAGGAGACACATCAGAACATGTTATAACGGATTTCCTTCTGGAATTCTCTAAGGAGGGCATTGGCAAAAAGAGGTGATCTTTTTTTTTTTTTTTTTCCCCTCGGAGAATGGAAGTGAAAACACACAGATCTTTCAGCTCCAGATCTTTGTCCCTGTTCCCCTCCCACTACTTCCCTTGTTTTTCCGACACATTCGTGCTCAAACCGCCGTTCCGAACTAGCCAGGGAGGTTTTCTGCTGGGCTGTGAAAACAGCTTAGGAAAGAAAAAAACCCAACTCTCTAAGCTAGGTATGTGATGATGCACCCAAAGGAACCCTCCCTTTCCTGGAACAGGGTGGAGAGGGGTACCAAGTCATAGGGGGAACAAGTCGAAACTCATGTCTCTTAGATACTCAAGAACAGCATAGTTTTGACTAATTATGCCTTTGGCCAAGAACTTTCTTTTCCATTGAGAAACTCAAAGTGACTTCGGATGAGAACACCTTCCTCCTATCGCTTGGTGGGGGTGAGTTTTCTATCTCTAGGTTGCATCCCGGGAAACAGAGGCACAACAAAGGAGCGTTAGGGGGCCGTGTGTCCTAAGCAGAGGGTAGCTCTAATTTACTGGATAAACAATAAAATAAGACATAGCAGCAAATCTCAAATTATAACTGGTGCCCGTGTCCCCGCAGCCCATTCCGCTCACCAGAAGCACATGCGAAAAGTCAACCTACGTTCGAGAGTTGGCAGGACACAGGCCGCGTTCTGCACCGCATTATACCTCTTTATGTTTAGTGTTTACCTGTAAGAATGGTTGACTCTAGTTTTTCTCCCTTTGTACGGGCAGCAGCAGCCCTTTGTGATTGTAGGAACCTAACCTCCTTGACTTCGAAGCTTCTCGTAGCAACGGCAATTCTGTTGCTGCAGCCACGCTGTGCTGCCTCTACCAGGACCCTTCCGTCATCTTCTCGTGGAGCCCACACGACAGCAACAGTCCAGCAAAATACTCTCGCCACTGTACCGTGACACAACAACCAAGGATGGGAGTGTTCTAGGAGCTGCAGAAGCGAGCCTAACGACCGCCACACGGATGGAGCCGGGATCTGGAGCCATGGGTGCTTTTTGTGTATTGCTGTCCTCCTTCAGATTTCTATCACTTGGCATAGAAAACCGGCGTGGCCTCACGTCATCACGAACAGGGAAGACTACACAACGTACAGAGAGACATTTGCGAGCCCAAAACCAAAGTGGGCGGCGGCAGAGGGCTGAGCCCTGGATGCGCTCCTAAGCGTGGCCTGCTGAGTGCCCTTGTCCAAACCGCTGTCCGTCTCTGGACGTCTGCTGGCCTCCCTGGCACGATCCATCCAACCTCCCTCCCGGGGGACAGAAGAAGGCAGACAAGGGGAAGGTTTTTATATGCAAGGGGGGCTCAGGTAGAGCCAGATGACCTCGGAGAGCCAGCCGTATCAGGAAGGAAGGGTAATAAATGAGCTTTTACAAATACGAGATAAAAGAGGCCAAGTTATTTTTAGAAAATACTTCGCGTGGGCGCCTGCTGCCTCTTTACCTCCATGCCAATTGAGCGGAATGTGGGTCAGGCTGAAAAGCAATTACCCTCTGAGTTAACTGGAGGGCAGTGTTGATTAGAAGATACTCCTGGAAAATTCCATTGCCACCTTCCTTCTCCTAGAAAGGTGACTTCCCTCCGTCCATCTACACCCAACCCTTGACTTTTCCCCCACCCCCGCTCTGTCCTTGTAAGGAACCTAGTCAGCCACACCTCCCCTGTTATATTTAGGACTCCTCCTAAGCAATTCCGGGAGCTGTCACAATTCTTAAGTCAGATCCAGCCCGTCTCCTTGTTGTGTCTTTCCAGAAACTTCCGTCAAATGAACTTGGAAGGAGGACACGACATTCCCGTCAGCAGGGTCTGACAGAGCTGCATGTCCCTGACACTCACAGGCCCTTGGTTCATGGGTTGGCTCCTTTCAACACTCCCACTCTCTAGACCCTGAGACCCTGAGACTCCAACTGTTTTTCATATATTTTTAATGTCTAACAGAGATTTTTTTTTTTTAAAAGCTAGGTAAACTAACAACGTCAGTCCTTTTGCTGTTGAAAAATTGGGAAGCAAATCAAATACTGTTTCATAAATGTAATTAAATTGGATGACAAATTTTTCATCAAACTGTGGGTTTTTTGTTTTTTGTTTTTTGTTTTTTTAAAGATGTGTTGCTTGTCTTTATTGCTCAGGATCCCTGGGTTCTGGCTTCAGCTCTGGCCCTAAATTGCTAGTTTGCTATGGACCAGCCAGTTATTCTCTTTGGATCTCAGCTTCTCCTTCAGAAAAATAAAGGGCAATATTACTGTTCAGAGTGGCACGTGGGCTTGTTTTGGAAATCAATACCGATTCTCTCCAAAGGAGGATGCTGGGGTTATGCCAACCTTTCCACATGCACTGGGAGCCAGTGGTCCCACTCTTGGCTCCCACGAGGGAAGCACACAGACTGTCACAACATGTGGTCTCTGTTTTTATTTTGTGTGTCTCTTCCCTCTCCCCTACTAGACTCAAACTCCTTGAGGACAAGACCATGTTTTAAAAATCTCGTATGTTCCATGGTAACTTACATGCCATCGATACTTAGCAAGTATCTGTTAATTATGTGATCACAGATTCCCCCCCCCCCCCCCCCCGGTATTTCTGCATTCTCCTCACCTAAAATCTGGCTGAGGTCTTTCATGGACCCCATGAATTTATAGAATTAAAATTTTTCCTACATACTTTTCTATCCTCCCATTTCATTTCTGCATCAGCCCAGTGAGGTTGGCAGGGCAGACAAAGCAATGGGAGCAGTACACCGAGGAGTCACTTGGGACCCAGGGAGGAAGGGTGCCAGCTCCAAGCTTCCCGGGGGAGGCAGGGAGATCCCGGAGAAAATTGTGGGCCGACTGACTCCTGGTCTGGTGCTCACTTCGCTGCTTTCCTTTGGCACCAATCTCTCTACAGCAGTGAGCTGCAAGTGCTTTTGATTGTGTCTGCGCCCCTGCACCTCCAGTGGCGTCAGAAGCCACGGTGAGACGTTACCTCATGGTTAGCGAACCGGATATCTCGTGAGAATATGGTGGCCACCCAGTCGCAGCCAAGTTTGACATCAATGTTCTGAGCTAGTTTCTCCAGGGTGGGTAGGTGGCTAGCTTGGAAGTGGTAAGCGAGGGTTACATGAAGCTGCTTCTTATGAGGTTCCACATGGACTTCTAGAAGGAAGGAAGGAAACGGTTATTAGAAGGTGGTCATCATAGCGATGGCGGAGACTCAAGGAGCACAGAAGGGTGCCCTTGTAAATTCTCCCAAGTGACAAAGGAGGGAGTCCCTTGGCCAGACAAAACCCATTTCCCTCCTTCACAGCAGCAGAATAAGGGGAGAGGAGGGGGTAAAGGATCCTGAATGAACCTACAATCTGAGAGGTTAAGAGCTATACAACCTGGCTCTTCCGTAGGAGCTGCGGATCAGCAGAAGGCTCATCGTTTGGGTTGGCTTTTCCTCCCAACACACTATCACCAGCCCACCATTCAGATGAGGAAACCAAGACATGGAAGGGTGAGCTAATTTATGTAGAAATAAAGAAGTTTTGTCATTATGTGAGTGCCAAAGCTATATTGCCTTCACTTTGAGACCAGGTCTCTTAGCGTCTGGGTGACTCTGATGGAGGAACCAGGGAATAAGATGGAATATTTTCAAAATTCACAACAGGGTTTCCCAGCAGCACTTGGGTAGATAATTCTTCATTGGGGGGGTGGGGTGGGGTGTGTCTTTACCCACATCCCTGGTCCCTCCCTACTAGATTCGGGTAGCACCCACCCTGAGCTGTGGCAACCAAAAATGACTCCAGACATTGCCACATGTCCCCTGGGAGGTATCACCTCCCTGATTGAAAACCACTGGTTTAGGGGCAGCCCGGGGGGCTCAATGGTTTAGCGCCACCTTTGGCCCAGGGCCTGATCCTGGAGACCCAGGATCGAGTCCCAAGTTGGGCTCCCTGCAAGGAGCCTGCTTCTCCCTCTGCCTGTGTCTCTGCCTCTCTGTGTGTCTCTCATGAATAGATAAATAAAATCTTTAAACCAGTGGTTTCCTCCCCCCCCCCTTTTTTTTTTTAAGTATACAGACTATTCCTCTAAGACCCTGTAAGTAGTAAAAAAAGAAACCAATCTCCCTACATAGACAATTGGATTTTATTTCTCTTTTGTACATTCTTGCACGGGGGAGATCCATCTACTGTCCAAGAAGATACAACCAGAGGGAAGATAGGGAACTTGAGAAATTAAGCGGCTTGCTCATGTCACAGGGAGATAGAAGTAGCAGCTGGCTCTCTTTCTGTTATACTGGAGTGTATTTCTGTGGTGTGAGTCCCCATGAGGCAAGGGCTTTCTGGGTCCTGTTAGCAACATATCAGGGTTCCGAACATTATAGGCTTTTAGTATTCGGTAGATGATTGAATACACATGCATGAATCTCCCTAAACCACCTATGATGGGCACTGAATCTACTTGCAGAAGGAATCGGATCTGCCCAAAACTCTAGAATAACAAGGCTTGAGTTCTAGGGCCAAGATGGGATGGCCAGCTCTGCACACAAGAAGGCAAGGAGCTGCAGCAGCCACCCAGTTGTCCCAGTCACCACCAGGGGGCCGCACAGGGGCAGGGAACCCAGCTGGCTGGGCTCCTCAAGAGAGTGGCCCCAGGTCTTGGAGAGGACTGGCCCTACCTCTCCCTGCAAGGAAAGGAAGCAAGGGCCTCTGGCCTCTCGCTCATCATGGGCCATCAGAATTGGCCATAGTCCTGGCTGAGACCTGCTCTATGCATTTGTGAGGGATTTGGGTTTTGTGGCTAGACACCAGATTTGGGTCTTGTGGGAGTTTTCGTGGTTTTAGTAATAGCTACTGTGGGATGAAAAAGAGCCATTTCCCTGAGTTAGAGGGATAGGAACAGGAAATAATTTGCCTATTATGTTATTTCTCTGAATTATTAAGCTAAGAAATGGTGGGCTCCAGGGCCGTCAGAGAGCAGAGCCTGGTCCCTGGGGAAGAAGGCGTGCCTGGGCAGGGGCTCTGAGGAGGCCCCGCTCCCCCACATAGAACAGGTACCTTCAGGGCTGGAGCCCCTCTGAGAGTGGAGCCCTCCCTGCCCTCCTGCTTGGTGATGCTGAGCCTTCATCACGCTCTTTCTAGAATCCTGAGCCCTGTTGGGGGCTTTTCTGGTAAAGAGCCCTGAGCAAAATAGCAGGTGCCACCCGCAGGGCCCTTCCTCCATGGTAGGGACCCCCGTCATCCAGTGTGCATTTCCTTTTTTTCCCTGACGGTGGAACCACTCTGCTCTGGGGTGGCCTTTCTCATCTCAGAGCTCCGTTATCACCTGTACTTGAACCTGCACCTCTGGCCAGGAGAAACCACTTCTTCTGTTGCACGCTTCACGGATAAACACATAGTGGATCCCTAATAAATACCCACCACTTGTGATTTCTCTCTGTGGGGGTCACCCAAACCTCCCCCTGCCAACTCTTCCCTCCCTCCACCGCCACTTTCTGCCCCCCTGCAGGAGGCAAGGCTCTCCTTGACCTTCGTGAGCCCGTCTGAACCGGGAGGCAGACAGGAAAGCCCTAGCAACTTCTCCCATTTGTTCCCTTTCTGTGCTTCCCGCCTACGTCAACATACATCCTGAGTTTCTCTCTACGCTAATTCCTTTGCTGGGAAATCTCAGTTGGCTTGAACTAAGATCTGCCATGGAAGGAGCAAGGAACATCTTGAAAGAGTGACATTTTTGTACTGTTGAGGCTTTAGGGACCCATCTGATGGGTTTCAGTGAGTGTGGGACGTTGGCTCAATGGATGTATGATTTGATACTAAGCGGTTCCACTCTACTCTGTGTTGGATCACCACCCCGGGCACAGCCCTGGGTCCTCACAGAGTGAGCTGTGAGACCCAGACCAATGCCTGCACGGCGGGGAAGTGGTGGGGGAAGCAAGATTCTTTAACTCTGCATCGGAAAGACGGCAGAGCTACAAAGGATGCTCTCATGGTTCAGTGTGGAACAGCCATGTGCGTGCCTTCAGCTCGGGCCTGGGGGCAGGCAACGGATGTTCTCGCAGGAGGCTGAGCAAAATGGCAGTTGCCGTGTTAAAAAGGGAGCAAAGGGGTGAAGGAAAGGGTGGGATCCCTTGTCATGTTCTGTGTGTTCCTGCAGGACCTCCTGCCCCATCCCTCCACCTGGCCCCAGCCCACTCCTCCATACCCGCTTACCCCTTCCCTCCCCAGATTTTTGATTAACGGGGCCCAGTAGCCATCAGCTCACCTGTTTTGGATGCAGCCTCTGCAGCAAAGTCGGCGGCAAACTTCTTGAGGACCTCGGCGCTGTCTTCCTTCACGAAGAGGCCAATGAAGTTGGAGGATGTGTAGAGCTCCAGGGGCAGCGGGGCTGAGAACTTGCATTTCCAGCGACTGACGGTGGTCTGCAGGGCTTCCCCCAGGGCGTCCACCTTGCTGTCCTCACACTGGCGGGGAAAGCAAATGCTTCATTCAGAGGGGGGTGGGGGTGGAGGTCTACCTACTGGGGCTGAGCATGTGGCATCCTCCACGGTCAGAGCTGGAGGCTGACGATGCCATTACTAAACCATCACGTCTGCTCGTGAGGAGGGAGAGGACCTGCAGGCTCCAGTGATCTGGAAGTGGCTTAACTAACTGGTAGATCAAACGAGGGCCAGGGACCAACTCTTCTGTCCCACCCTGCCCTGCTGTGCTTCTGAGCCCAGCCAGGAGGCGGGACTGGTCCAGTGGAAGGGAGGAGTGGAGGAATGAATGTTCCCGAAGAGCACAGCATCCAGGGTGACGGGCGTGCTCTCCATCTCCTCCCACCATCTGTGCCGTGCCTATTCCCCTTAGATGATCAGAAGTTGACTTGACTGCCAGTCCCATGATAGTTGGGAAGAATGGGGCTCAGCTGTGATGTCATCCTCCCACCCTCTTTGGAGCACTGGAGAGAGAGAGAAAAAAAAAAAAGAGTGTCTCTAGAACTCTGAATGCTTTTGAGAAAGATCCTGGGATGACTAAGAGGAAGTGGTAATCATTTTAATTTTCCAAGTGAACGGTAGAAAGAAAGTGTTAGCAACACATTTTTACCTTAAAGAGACAGAGAAAATCTGGAAAAAAATATCTCAAAATAATCTTAAAGTCTGCTTCTTCTTGAATATGCCTGGATAAGCCACCTCTGCTCCTCCTCCACAGAGGACTGAAGTAGATGAGATGTATTGATATTTATTATAGGAGGGGAATTAATTTGGTCATTAAGGAAGCTCTGTGATGGCTAGGATGATGGATTAGGTAACCAGGGCAGGTCACAGGTCATCTTTGTTGTCTCCAGAAAGACCTGGTGAGACAGACCTGCGGACAATGTCCATGAGGCAAAGGTCACCTCCTCCCACCTATGGGCCACATTTCTTGGTCCCAGCCAATTTCCCCCCCTACAACAGACAAGTTCAGACACTGCATTAGTTTCACTGCTGCGGCTGCCCGTGCAGATCCTCACTCAGGGGGTCAGGCTTGTCCCTAGAGTCCTGAGGAACAGCCGTCATCATGATGGCACGTCACACCTGTGTGCTCTGGGCCTTACTCATTCCTCGAAGGCCCATCCAAGCCTAGGAGCCTGTGGCTCTTTCTGCCAGCTGCCTGGGAGGCTCTGCACTGTGATTCCAGGTCACAAGGACCTGGCTGGCGTATGGCAGCCAGGCTCCCCTGGGCAGGGGCTGGGGAGGGTCCGTGGCTCACCATGAAGAACTGGCAGAGGGTGATGTGGGGGAAGATGTTGTGTGCCTTGTTCTTCCCACAGATCTGCTTCGACTGCTGCCAAAAGTCGGAGAGCTTCTGTGCTAAGGGGCCAGTGGGTCGGAGGTAGAGGACGTACTCCCGGGGCAGGGGGTCATCCAGGAAAGGGTCGCCGACGTGAGAGAACAACCTGCCAGAGACAAGGGAGCCAAGCAGGCCTCGCTGGAGACCAATGGAAAGGAAGGAAGACCCGAAAGAGACAGATCCACCCTCCAAATGCTCCATACCCCAGGCCTTGCCAAGGGATGGGTTTTCATTTTTGTGCTTTAAAGAAGTCCATCCCTCAAAGCTCATACTGCATAACCAGCTCTCAGAAGCACCAACTTCTCTTGTCTATCATGCTGCATACCCACATCCCACAACTCCATAAAAAATCCTAAAGCCACTCCGGATAAACTCCAGATATCCTCAGATAAACCCCAAATCCCTTTCCAGCCCATCAGCACTGTTCCAACCCTGCCTGTCCCTACAGTTCAGCCTATAGTTAAACCCACATGCCCCCAAACATCAGGAGAGCTTCAGGAGCATAGCCTTGTGGGGTCTGCTCTGGGGAGTGATGTCATGCAAAGCAGATAGGATTTTTTTTTTTTTTTAAAGCTGATTCACCTAGCACTCACATACCTAAGGTGTATCTTTAAGTGATGAACAGGGACAGATATTGTGATAAGGGCTCTACCTTGGACACACTTTGAATTTTTTCAAACAGCTAGGGCCCGGACAGAGGAGGCAACTGGCTTGATACATGGGCTTCTGGCTCATACCACCAGCACCCCCCCCCCACCCCGCCCAGCCCATTAGAGAAAGGCTGCACATCCCTGCTCATCCACATACACTCAGAGTTAATTATATGCTATTTTCTCTATTTATTTATTTCATACCAACCAGTCACATGCTGCCTGAACACTTCTTCCTCCTGTGGATGCCAAGGCCTTTTGTCTGGAAGAAGAAATCAAATTTCTATTGTTAGTATTTTTAGCCTCCTATCAGCTTTTTTTCACTATCGTGGCAGGAGTGTGAAGTAGGCGACATCACAGCCGCCTCGCCTCGGTGGTGTGGGGGAGACACCTGCGGCAGGATCCCCACCCCCACCCCAGCCCCTAGGGTCATAGCAAGGCATATGGAAATTAGGACTTTGTAATTAATTTCCATGTAATTAGCACTCGATTTGCATGCAGCCTGACAGCCATGCAATCTATTTTGAGCAGTTTCCACATTAGAATTTTATTTTTGCTTCCCTAAAGGTTGTCATGTCTTGGTCTGTCCTCTTTCCTTTTCACCCACTCCTACTGACCCAGATCCCCTGCTGAGCAGTTTTTAAAATTTGCAGCCCCTTTGGCAAAGCACGTTAGAAAGTGGGGCTAATGCCCACAAGGACATTTACTTTGGTGCAATTCAGTGACTCCTCCCACCCACCGCCAACCGCCACCAACAGCCTCAGGCCTGGATCCATAGTCTTCCCAACTATTTTAGACCTCCCTGGGGACAAGTAGCACAGGTTGTTTAGGGCCAGAGTTGGGCCGCCATCACTCCCCCTGCTGGGGAAACGAATCAAAGCCCTATATTTACAGGAGGGGCTTTGTCATAGGAAGGTGACAGCAGTGAGGCCCTGTGCACAAGCATGCAAGTAGAGCATCTGAAATCTGGTGTCCCAGATCCAGACAGTTCTGGGTTTGCATGCAGCTCTGCTATTCATCCACTGGTTCTGCATTCATGCTTACGTTTGCTCAACGACTACTTACTGAACTACTATTTTGTCAGCACTGTGCTAGGCTCTAGGAATATAGTAGAAAATGAGACTTCTATGGTCCTGGCCCTTCTGAAATTTTTGCTCGAGCTGACATGAAAGCATTGATTATACGGATAATGACATTGGTGGCGAGTGCAATGAAGAGAAAGCAGAGGGAACCATAAGAACATAGGACAGAGACATCGAGCTTGGGTTGAGGGGTCAGGGAAGGTTTCACTGGGGGGTGACATTTTGAGTGAGATCTGAGGAGTGTAGACTCCCCTGGGCAGGGGTGGGCAGGGTGGTGGTTGTGGTGTCAGACACTCAGTATGTCTACTCCGTAGTGAGGGGTGGGCATAAGGAGCCTTGAACTCTTGCCTGACACCATGGAGGTGACCAACAAATGGCCATTCTCATCCCTTCCACCCTACAGCTTCAGGCTCCTTGGAAGAGAGGGGCGAGGGGGATGGAATTCTTTCAGTTGCTGTTGACACTCTCCGAGCACCCTTTTTTCAATGGGCTGCTGAACCCAGCTCCCCTATCTTCTGGGCCCTCTATGGAGCAACAAGAAGGGCTGGCTGGGAATCCTAGGGGTCAGATGGGCAGGACCGTCAGATCATCTGTGAGCTCAGCTTCTTCACTTTGCACAGGGGGATCTCAGGTGAAGGAAGCAAACTAACGTGCTCTAAACAGCCTGGCCGCGGTCATGGCTCTGTGACTCTGTTCCACGGCCCAAGACCAGTTAAATACCCTTTCCCCCATGAAACTCTGAGCACAAACACCAAACGATCAGGATCAAGAAATCTACACAGCATTACAGAACTAGTAAAACAGCATTACGGAAGCAAGGCTGCTGGCAGTAAGCTGACGTTATGGAGAAGCAAGACAGACGCATCTAAGCCACTCAGAACAAAAGCTGGTACAGAGGGACGGACACCTGGGTGGCTCAGTGGTTGAGCGTCTGCCTTTGACTCAGGGTGTGATCCCAGGGTCCTGGGATGGAGCCCTGTGGGGAGCCTGCTTCTCCCCCTGCCTGTGTCTCTGCCTCTCTCTGTGTCTCTCATTAATAAATAAATACAATCTTAAAAAAGAAAAAAAAAAAAAAAGCTGGTACAGAAAAGACTGGAAATCCAGGGACATCTTCCCCCAACCACTACACGCAAGCACGCACACACACACATTGATCCCACACCTGAATAAGATGTTTAATTGCTGCCACGTTGCCAGCAGTGTTTCCTTTACCACTTACTAGACAGAGGCACACATCTTAACGCTCTTTTTGAATCCAGAAGCCACCTACCCACAAAAGAATGCAAATTATGGCCTTTTAGATTAGGATCTCTGTGGAATTAAATTCAGCCCCCCCCCCCTCCAAAGGATCCATTGTTTCAAAAATTGGGAAAAGAAAAACTCATTTGTGATATAATGGGCTATTTATATATAGGATCCAATTTCTTTCTTTTTTTCCTAGGCCCTTCCTCCAGTGAAATATATCTGACTGAAATTTAATTCATTTTTTTTCCTTAAGCACTAGGAGTATCCTCTGGAAATGAAAGATCTAATTAAGTTATGGTTCCTGTAACTCAAAAGACAGGTTCTGGAGAGGGTTCAAAGATATAATTGAGAAAGATAATGAAAGGTTTGGGTGATAAGGCTCTGGTGAAAGATTAAGAAAACCCAAATTCTTCTTCCTGAAGAAGACAAGTCTGAGAAAGCTTCGATTTTACAGAAGGTTCTCGTATCTGATGTATGAGGTACGAGAGGGTCAGCCAAAGTAAAATAAGCTTTGGCTATAGCACAAAGGGCTCAAGGTAGGTACCAGAAAGAACTTTCCCACAGGAAGGTACTATAAAAATTATAGGGTATTCTTTTCTTTTCCTCTTTTAGGGGAGAAAGTTTCTAGAAAGCCATTAGTGACCTGCCTCGGAGGTATGGGATTCTCTAGGCAGGCTGGTGGGAGGAGGAATAAAATCACCACTTCTCCAGGGTCACAAGCCACAGGCAGAGCTCTGCTGCTCCTCCCCGCACCGCCAGGCTGACAGTGATTTGGGGGGAGTTTGTTCCCAGAACTCTGCCCACAGAACAGACTGAACAGGGGCAGCCGCAGAACACATCTCCCCCCTCCACCCCGTGGAAGGAAGACTGTTGCCATAGTGCTCCCACCTCCACGGGCCCATCGATGGGGCCAATGCCAAGAACAGCGGGGTTGGGGGAGTGGACCCCAAACACCAGGCTGAGCCTGAGCATCTGCTACCCTCAGAGTGACTCAGAAGTCGGCCGACCTCTAGCAAATAAAGGCAGAGTGTCCCTTTAAGCTCAAAGGCCAGTGGTCCAGCCACCATAGCAGCTGATTAGTCAGATGGGACCTTCGTGGCTAGAGACCCTGGGGCACCTGGGCTGCTACAGCTGTTACTAGGGGACCCACATTTAATCTCTGACCTTGCTCCTGACCTTCCCAATTACGTCTAGGGTTCATTCTTGACAGAAGGTGGGAGAAGAAGAAGAAGAAGAAAAAAAAAAACAATGCAAAATCTGATGTCCTGCTAATGGTGGGGAAAGAACAGCACCAGTGAGATCAAAGCAACAGCTCCTTGAAAACTCAGGCAAGCAGCTGGGTGACATTAGCCCAGGTGGGAGAAACCAGCAGCACCCACCGATGGCTTTGCTTCCCTCGCTCTGCCTGGGTTCCCTCCCACTGGCTGCTCTTAGCTCTGCTGAATTTTAGGTTCCAGGTTGCTCTGGCCCATCACGAGGGTCACAGAGATGCCCTCAAGTCTGAACAAGGGCTGGAAAGGAAAAATCTCATCCCCATTTGCCTAAGACAGAGGGCATTCTTTCCTCCCTCCTTCACTTCCACCCCAGGAACTCTTACTGGGAAACCAAATGAAAACCATAAACACAACCAAGGATTGAGATCAGAAAGCTACAGTCAATGAAGTTTGACTGGTGGGTGTCCTTTTGGAGACCATCACCTCTGGGGTCCCATGGTTGGGTTTGGCCCCATACCGAGCCCAGCAGGATCCCTGCTCCCTCCCAGATTCACAGGTTTTGAGCTTGACTGGGATGTTCTGTTTAATTGTCATGCAGGCTGGTTTTCTCTGCAACCCCTCTGGCTCTCTGGGGGTTCCACTGTGCCCTCTGACCCCCTGGGTAGTTCGGGTTCCTCTCAGCCAAACACCAGCTGTATATCAGGCACTGTATTGGCACTGGACATATGAAGAAGAGGAAAGGGGGTTTCCGGGGCTGAGGTTCTTAAATTGTATCCCGAGCTACCCTAGGTTGGGACCCTACAGCAAACTGCAAGAGGTGCCATGGAATATTCTCAATTTTTGAGGGAAATCTAGCAAACTTCATCATCTGTCATCCCATAAGCTTGAGAGTTAGTTTCACTATTAGCTTGTGTTGCATTCTTTCCTAGTAAAACTGGGATTTTGCAAACCGCCAGAATAAAAAGTGCCCAGAGAAAACCAAGGTGGAACAGGAGAGGAGAGTGCAGTGCCCAACCTGATTCTAGGGTTTGAACAGTTGTACAGTACCCGACAGACACACACATCCCATTAATAAGTAGTTGTGGTTATTTAAGAGTGAAATAAAAAATTATTTTTCTTTCAATGTTGTGTATTTTTCACATGCCCTTAAGCTAGAAAGGGGTAAATACTCATTAAGTTGTTTGGATCTAACTGCTAAATAAACCGAACTTTTAGGTATTTATGTTGCCTACGTGCTCAATATAAAAATGACCGAGCTGCTGAAGGTGTTGTAAACTGAGAAAATGTGGGAATCTGTCCTAGAAGAAATGACGTTGGCCAGGATCTTAAAAGCGCTCTAATGCTCTAAGGCGGGGGGGGGGGGGGGGGGGAGGGAGAAGGTGCTCTAAGAGCTGGCTAGAGGGGAAAAAAGGGCAGTGGAAGTGGAGCAAATAGCAGGAGCTAAGACAAGAAGACAGGGAACTCAGGGAAATTAATTTGGTGATGCTAGAAAAAAATGGTAGACCTAGAAGAAGTTTAAAGAAGCTTAAAAAGTAGGTAGGGGAACAGCTCACAGGCATCTGTGCTGCTTGAAAGAGCCTGGATCTACCCATTGGGAAATGATGGGAGGGCAGTTGAAGAGGCAAGATCAGATCTGCATGTGAGGGGTGGCTCTAAGGGAGGTGAAAGTATACCCCTAAGGCTGTGTGGAAGGCCTTGGCAAGGATCGGAAGGGGGACGTTGAGAGGTTGAACCAGAATGATTAACGGGAATAGTAGGAAAATGTTTGGATCGCTGATTGAACAAAGCTTGAATGTCTGTGTGGGATGAGTGAGCGTACAGTACAGACAGGTCTGGGCTGGGGTGAGCATCAGCAATTTCCGTTACCATTCTATGCTGATAGCTAGACCCCGTATCATTGCCAGACACCGCTTCTAGTTGTGGGAACCAGGCTCCAGAAGCTTCTTCTGTTACCTAACCTATGATTCCTCGTCTCTTTCTGTTTGTAAGCCAGACATTTCTTTTAGGCTATGCAGTGAGTCCCTATTTGCTGTCTAAGGAGTACCTTCAGCTCCCAAATCACCCAGTACTGACATCAGTAAATACTCAAGGCATGCCTGGCTCAGATAGACCAGTTGGCCCAGACTCCCAGGTTCTCCAGGGTGGCTCATCTCTATGTGCCTTCGGAAGACAGTCCTCCCCCTATTTTCTTACACTTGACAGAACTCAAATATCTGACACCTGAATCAAAAAACAACAAGCAACATATATACTAAGAGAAAAGGAAACATACTCCATCAAAGCAATAAGACCTTGATTCAGTTAAGTCGAGCATGCCAATCACTTGAAGTTGTTCTGTCCTTGACTTTGGATTGTTGACCAGCACATACCTGTGGCCTCCAGAGTGTGTTTGCCCTATGCTTTGGTTCTCTGTGACCAAAAACTTAATTGTATCAGAAAAGAGAAGATGAGAGGTCAAGTCTGCAATCCTTCAAGTGGATGAAACTCCCCATGCAATGAAAATTAGATCTTTCATGTAGCTAAGACGATCGCAAATATTAGCGACATTTAATGCTCACTGTAGGACTTTAAAAAAAAAAATGTTCTCAACCTCCAGGATACCAGTTGTTAAATTTTCTACATCTAATACTTTGAATTCAATTAAAAGATGACCTAATTAATCAGATTCCTCATTCTCTTTCCTCAGAGTTAGTTTAATGATCTACACCAGACTGGGGAGTGCACATAACTTAGGTAGAACCCAACTTCTATTTTTCTTGGTTGGAGAGTCCAGTCATATCAAGGGGCCACCGGTCCCATTAAACGGAGTTGAGGGATTCTTCTAGGGTGTTGAGAAATAGACATCGTTTTGTGACGTGGTTTTAGGTAGAAATATCAGAGGCTTTTATTGTGTTCTATGGAGAATTGCCGGCTCAGCACAGACCTTCTTCACAGGAGGATTTGAGGTGGGTTAACGGCCTGCCTGAGGCTGACAGCTCTCCTGAGAACACAGGCAAGCAGGTGATCCTGTATCTCTTTCTCCAGTAGAAAGGAGAAATTCATTAAGTCAATAATGATTGGAGGCCTTCCATGCACCAGGTACTTCACAGACTTAAACCTTCATGAAAAACGGTGAAACTGGTATCGGTAAGAAGCCTCCCTGGCCTGGGCAGCTCTTGCCTGATGGGTCAGCTGTCTGGTCATCTCTGCAGTTGTCCCAATCCAGGGGCTGGTTCTGGAGGCTGTGGCTAAGTTCTGAATCAGTGAAAGGAGTATACTAAATAGTTAAAGCTTTGAGCCTATAGCCCTGGGAAGCATTTCTGCCAACTGCCTCCAAGCTTCTTTTCTCTAGAAACCCAGGATGAAGTGGCCCCTACCCCTCTTGTTGGATATGATCATGGAGATCTGTTCCCACCTATGGGTACCTTCCAGGTTGGAATGGGCTTTCTTGGCAGAAAAGGGAGTTGGAGATGTTGAGAATATTAGCGTCTGCCTTCCTGTGCATTTACCTCAGGTCAATCAGCAGAGACCTTCCTTCTTTTCCTTCAAATAAAAGTGAGTAAAACGGAATCCATTCTCTGAAGAAGAAAATCTAGACAGGAAGAAAACTTTAATGACTAAAAAACAAAATCCAAAAAATCCCTGCTAATTTAAAAAGGAGAAGCTCCCCCTATTATCATTCCTCTATGTATCAGAAATGATTTGCTTCTTGGGCTTTTGCTTAATACCCATTCCTCTTGGATTCTAACTTTCTCCTCTGGTGAAGGTTTGGTCAACTGTAACCAGCCTGCTTCCTCTTTCTCTCCTGTTGGGTTGGGTTGTTCCAGGGATGGAGTGTCGCCTATGCGCAGGGCAGTAGGATGTGAGGATGGAATGGACACAGAATACGGAGCTGACATGAGTTGAGGCCAAGGACGGGAGATGCTTACAGACCACCCAACTTGATCCCCTGAATTCACATACAGCTCTTTTCATCCATCACTGACCATTAATCAAGACTTCACTTTCTGCCATAGTTACCCTCTCAGCTACTAGTGGCCTATAAGATCCATATAGATCTAGTCCCACCTTTAACTGATGGTCAGAAGAAAAATGAATATTGGGGAACATTTGAGGAATAGCTAAGAGCCACACAAGCTAAGGTACAACAGAGGTGGTATTTTAGCCAAACCTTCTTGGCAGAAGTAAAATCAAGGACTGGTCAAATGCTGTGGCCCTAGTGGGTCCCTGCAGGAGCTGAGACATGGGCATGGGTTTTCAGGTGCTCTTTCCTCAAAGGAAGTGATTTCCCAATTTGATGTTTTAGTTTTTCGTCTTCAAAGAGAAAGTGATGAGCGCCCATGCAGGGAGGTTAGAAAAGAAAGATGGGACATCTATAGAGTGTTGTGAGGTCCTTGGCAGCAACCATAAGTAATAAACAGGGGTTCTGTGCTTGCAAAGGATCTAGATTCCTCCTTATGACCAGATAAGGCTGTACTACTTTGAGGATGTACCCTTGAAGGAATCTTAGAGACCTTACAGACCGTAAGGGGAATCCTACTGTGTTTCTGGATGACCTAATGGACCATGTGCTCCAAAATTTCTTCCATGTATCTGGATTTTTTCCAACTGGGCCCAAATTCATGCCACCTTTTCTGTACTTGGTAGAGTTGGCCACTCTTTCCTACACAGCAAAATAACATATTCCATCACTTTCACACAAGCAATCCCAGTTCCTTTTTTTTTTAATTTAAAAAATTTTTTTTAGTCACCGAGGCCAGCGAGATAGGTTTGCAAGAGGCCAGGTGGTTCAGTTTAACCTCATCTCTGAGGTCTCTGCCTCCTGTGGCCTCCTCCCCATGAAGCTGAGAAGGCCAGTGGAGAGGCCCGTCAATAAACATAAACCATAATGGCCCTCCCCATTTCCTTTGGAGGAAATGAACCTAATGGAGAAAGATATATTGATCATAAAGACCGAATTTCAGAACCAGTCTCCTGGCGGTGAACCCTTTCAGCGAGCAGGGGCTAATGGCCTATGCTTTCAGCTGCTGGGGCCTGTTGCAGAGCTGCACATCTAACAATCAATGGCATATCAAGCCTACCAGGGGGGCTGGGGACGCTACCACCAAAAGGCTGGCCAACAGGAAGGAAAATGCTGTGGGCTTTTTTTTTTTTTTTTTTTTTTTAATAAAGCTAATCAGAGAAGGGGGGAAAAAGTGCTTGAGCTATTTGGGGGCTTTGAGAAGGCTTTCCAGTTGAAGAAATCCAACCTGTGGTGACGCCCGTCTCTCTCTTCTCTCAACAAGACTATGTTCCAACCCATAAAGAGCCTATTAAGCAGCCCTCCTCGGGGGGTGGTTAGCAGGGAAAATGCTGTGTAGGTTCCCCGATGTTTTTATGTGGCAGGGCCCAGCAGCCCATATGGAGAGACCTTGTTTTGTTCTTTCTAAAAAGGGGCTGGAGCTCTGGCCTCTGCTGCAGGGAGGCAGCAGTTTGTAATTGGGAAACCAGCCATTAGACCATGGGTGGTGACATAATAAAACACATTTCTTTCTGCTTCTGTTATAAGTCTCCCTAGGATCTAGACAATATCTTTCCACCCCCCTCCCCCACCAAAATCAATGAGCTTTTGCACAGAGACACATGTAGAGTGTGTGTAGTGTAAAAGGCATACATTTTTGGGAGCCAAACCCTTACTAGTTATGAGACTATGGACAAGTTAATTATCTTAAGACTCATTTTCCCAGTCTCTTAAATGCAGGTAACAGTACCTAATTCATAAGGTAAGATGGTTCTGATTAACATCCCTATCAGATAATTTGAAGAGCTCTGTGCAGCATACGGCATATAGTAGGCACTTAAAAATTACACTGCACACATGCCTATGTGTGTTATCTAACGATCTTTGCAATTTTCCTAGAACAGACAGATGTATGTTCCATGCTAATAGGTATATCCCAAGACTGGGCATCAGAAAACCCAGATTCGTTCTCTGCTAAAACCATCGAAAACCACACAGCACGGTCTTGAGGAGTGTATGGGATTTGCAGCAGGAGGGAAGATTTCCTCCAGATAAAAACACAAGAAAAGGCGCAGAGGGGAAATCAGCTAGTGACGTGTGACTATTGTAAAGGAAGTATGCAGGAGAGAGGGACACCACCCAGATGGTCAGGAGGTGGCCAGGGGAGTTCAGGTTAGATCAGGAGGGAAGGTGGAAGCACCTGGGTGGCTCAGTGCATGATCCGGGTCCCTGGGATCAAGTCCCACATCGGGCTCCCCACAAGGAGCCTGCTTCTCCCTCTGCCTATGTCTCTGCCTCTGTGTGTCTCTCATGAATAAATACAAATCTTAAAAAAAAAAAAAAAAAAAAAAAAAAAGATCAGGAGGGAAGGTGAGAGTCAGCTCTGAGCACCAGAGGGACAGCCCAGAGCAGGGGGTCAACAGTTGTCATGCCATGCACTGTGGGGAGGCTGGCCAGGGTTCCCCGTTTTCCTCGAAGATCCTAAGTTACCAGTGCTGTCCTTGGGGTTGCTGAGTGGTACTCATCCCTCCCTGCCTAAAGTACTTCCCAAGGGAATAGAATAACAGTTCCAAAAGTTCAATCCCTCATACCTGCTGAACTAGGGCTATTCCCCAAGAGACAGGCTCAGAAGAAGTTACCTTTGTTTTGCCCAAGGACAACACAGTAAGCCAGGGACACGAGGCTCCCAGACCCAGAGCAAATGAAAATATGAATGTTATAGTAAACAGTTGGCACAGTCCACTGACATAATAGGTGCTCAGTAAATATGGCCAGGATTCATATTTTTAGGACTATCTCCCTCTCCAGGAACTTTACCATTTTTGCCTGATTTCACACACTTTTCCTCCCCTAAGAGATACCTGACAATGGAGCGTGGGTTGGTGCCTCACCTAGCCACTTGGTTCAGCTCCACAGTTAAGGCAGCAAGGCTCAGGCTGTGCTCAGCCCAGAAGATTCTGTTTTTAGATTATGGGTTCTATAGAAAACCATGGAAATCAGGCACCCCTGGCAGGCAGTGTCTGTTGTGCAGAGTCTCTGAGTCCCTGCAGAGGAAAGTCCAGCTGGTTGAGGGCAAAGATGTCACCAGATAAAAGAGGGTGTGTCCCCATGGGGCACTGGAGAAGGCGGGGGGGTTAATACAGAACCACAGTGAGCCCCCAGATGCCTTTCTGGCTGGCAGGTGGGTGCAGAAGTGTTTCAACATGCACGGAAGGCAGGAAAGCTTTTGCAGGAAGGTCCAGAGCAGCAAGAAGGCAGTGACTGCCCTCAGGGAGGCAGGACATGCCCAGGAAAAGGATGGAGCTCACTGATAAAAATGGTGTGTAGTACCAGCATCACCATAGTGAAGAAGCTTTTAAGACTTCTATGTAATCACTCCTGGATCCTCCTAACAGCCCTGAGAGGCAGGCAGATTATTGTTGTTGTTTTTCTGTCATAGAAGAGGAAAAGGAGACAACAGAGGGGTGAAGAGATACATTCAGCTGTGTAGGGCGGAACTGGGACTGCGGCTCGGGCCTACTGCTCCTGGTCTGGAGCTCTGAGGTATACCCGGGCCTCAGGGGGCAGAGGAGTGGGAAGGGTCTGTGCTCTACCAATGAGCAGGTGGGATTTCAAACAGAGAGGGTGTAGCCCCGCTCCCCACCTCCCACCAAAGGGATCTGGGAAAAATAGATGAACATGAGGAGTCAGGGCACCTGGGTGGCTCAGTGGTTAAGCATCTGCCTTCGGCTCAGGGCGTGATCCTGGGATCCCAGGATTGAGTCCCGCAGGGAGTCTGCTTCTCCCTCTGCCTATGTCTCTGCCTCTCTCTCTGTGTCTCTCATGAATAAATAAATAAAATCTTTAATAAAAAAAAAGAAAGAAAATGAGGAGTAATTTCAGGTGTAAAAGTCATTTGTTTTCTTCTCCTATTTCCACTTCCCTCCTCTTTAAAGTACTAGAATTGCCTACAAATACTTAAACATGGATGATTTTTAGTGCTTCAAAATTGTTTCAGCTCGAAGCTGCAGAAGAGGCTCTGACTCAACACTGGTGGATCAGAGGAAAGAGCACAGACCAAACAGAGCCATTGTCATCATTTTGAACCTCTTCCCGTAAGTGCTGTACTTGCTAACAGGTACTGAGTTTACTAGGAAGCAAGTGCTGCACTAAATATTTTAAATATAAATGATCTCATTGGCTCCTTACTCAACCCTGTGAGGCTGGAGCCATTATTTCCCTCACTGAACAAGGCTTAGCGAGATTGTAGAACTTGGTCCAGGTCCATCAGCTGAAAAGAGTAAGGTGTGTTGTTCAAGTGTGTGCTCAGGCCACTGGGTCACATGTCCTCCCAAGCGGATGGAGGTTGGCACCAGTGGTGGCTGCTGTTTCTGGATCATGGTAAGGTGAAACACGGTGACATTTCTGTAAAACCCAACACCTAGGGTGCCTGCGTGGCTCAGTCAGTTTAAGCATCTGACTCTTGATTTCGGCTCAGGTCTTAATCTCAGGGTCATGGGATTGCCATGGGATTGCCACACTCAGCAAGGAGTCTGCTTGAAGATTCTCTCCCTCTCTTTCTCTCTGTGCCCCCCAAAATAAACAAATCTTTTTTTTTTTTTTAATAAATCTTAAAAGTACCTATTATGTGCTGTGCAATTTACAGGGATCTTATTTCATCCTTAAACCAGTTTGGTGAGGTCAGTATTATTGTCTCCATGTTATACATGATGAAACACTGATGTAAAAAGATTAAGAACATCGTTCAAGGCATACAGTTAGTGACAGTCCTGGGATCAAAACAGATCTTATTTAATTTTTTATGAGAACATGATATTTAATTTCTTTTGTAGACTAGCTTCCTTGTACGTACTTAGGCTAACACTAAGTGAATTGCTATTCTCTACACATTCACATTTCCTGGAAGAAAGAAGCCATAAATGTTGTCACTTAGTGGCAGAGGCAGGGCTAAGAATAAATAGCCTAGACAGAAAATCCAGAATATAATATAGTTATCAAGAATAGAGACTCTGGTTTTCTGTTTCTGAGATTTTTTTCCCCCTAAAGGCCTTAGCTGAATCCACAGGGTTTGATATTGACAGATGTTCATGAAATAAATGATTATACATATGATTACAATTGCCAGTTGGCACAGCCACATATGCAAAACTGATGCCCAGTAAGTTTCATCAACTATTAAGTTATTTCACAATGATGTGATCAAACCTCTTTATGGCAGGTTCTGATCAATATGTGGTTCACGGTCGCTCAGCACATCAGTGACAAAGCCCAAACTGAACTCCCTCTTCTGACTTCATGTGAGCTTTGTTTCCAACAAATTGTACTGAAATAAGGTCAGAACAGGCCCTATTTTCAAACTCATATGCTAGTCCCCCCCACCCCCTAACTGCCCCTCATCTCTCCCTCCATCGAATGAGGTCAGTTTCAAAAGGAGTCTATGTGGGTAAACAACACTGAGCCCTGAATTTGAAGAACACGAGGGTTTCCTACCAGGAGGGTGAGTTATTATCATGGGATTCTTGGGTAGACTTTGAAGCAGAATATAAGGCAGAGGGGCACCACTGAGTCTTACAAGTGTCCCAAACTCCACCAGAGCAAATCTCTCCCAGATCAGATCCCATTTTGCTGACTGCTTCTTTCAAGAGATTCGTGGAGATTAAAATGCAAACTAGAAAAAGAAGTGGACAGTCTCAGAGTTTGCCGAATGAAGTGATGGCCAATATAGTTATATATGTGACGTAAAGGGGCAAAAAGAGGAGTCAGTAAGGGTTATAGGGATTTAGAGCAAAGGCGATTGGCTACTGTAGACACCTGCTGCCATCCAGGGTCCAATATAGAACATCCCCATCTGATTTGTAAAGATCTTCATCTCCAAGAACACGTATAAACTCCCTACCATGCATGCCAAGCCCTCCATGGACTCCGCTTCACTCTCAAGTACTTTATTCTCTGACTCCTGTCTCACACTTAAACCTTTTTTTTTTAAATTTTTTAAAATTTATTTATGATAGTCACAGAGAGAGAGAGAGAGAGAGAGAGAGAGAGAGAGAGAGGCAGAGACACAGGCAGAGGGAGAAGCAGGCTCCATGTACCGGGAGCCCAACGTGGGATTCGATCCCGGGTCTCCAGGACCGTGCCCTGGGCCAAAGGCAGGCGCTAAACTGCTGTGCCACCCAGGGATCCCACACTTAAACCTTTCTCCTGTTTGTTCCTTTTTCTACAAGGCCCATTCTACCGTCAGTTATCTGGCGCCTGCCTCCTATCCTTCACCTACTCCATGTATGGTTTATATCCTCCGGGAAGTGGCCCTCAGACTGGTCTGGCCCCAAACACTCTGTATGCAACTGTATCATTGCACATTCCACATTTGATTTAAGTGATTCCACATTTGATTTAAGCGATTCCACACTTAAGTCTTCCACAATAGACTGTGAGCTACTTGAAGAAGAGACCATTACTTGTTTTCCTTGTAGCCCCAATAGTTGACATGGAATTTGGCATATAGTAGGTTTTATTAAAAAAAGATTTATTTATTTATTTGAGAGAGAGAAAGAGAGAGCACGTAAGAGCGTGGGGGGTGGGGGGAGCAGAGGGAGAGGAACAAGCAGATTCCAA